>NC_134543.1:72748484-74060150 GCF_050624435.1 Tenrec ecaudatus
TTAGACTTTTCCCCTTAGATTGTAACATTCCCCTAGAACTCCCAGAGCATTTACTAAAGTATTCCTGCAATTACTCTTAATTCTAGAAAGCTAACAAGCCTGACATGATCATAAACCTGAAAGTAAAACACACAAACACGAAACCTAGGAGAGTAACTTGGAAAGTATTGGAACAGAGAGGCAATTCGATTCCGGTGACTCAGACACAATGGAAGGAATCGGTTGGGTCCACTCCTTCTTCCCTCTGCCTCTGACTGCCCTGCGGTTTGAGGCTCCCCTGTTTGTCTATCGGTTGACAGACGTGTCTACACAGTGCTTAGGAGCCCAACTTTGAGAGCAGACGGACCTGAATGAAAATTTGAGGTGTGGTTCATATGAGCATTGTCTTTCCTGAACCTCACTTCCTTTATCAGTAATGGAAATTATCAATTTTGTTTTAAATGGATTAGACTTGATGCTCCAAAGCCCTTACCTCAGTCCCTGGAACAAAATAAACTGCAGAAATTACTGTAGCTATTAAATTACTAACTCAACAAACCCTACCTGAGAGTGCATCTATGTTAGTTATTGTGCACGAGTATTGACTAAACCCTACAGATGTGCAATACTCAGGAAGCCTACAGACACCATAAGTAACCAGAGTCATAAATGATCATTTCAATGGCTCTCTGAGCTTTGTACCCACTGAAAGCTGACCTCTAGAAGGATTTTGATCTTTATTGCTTTAGGTCCTGTAAGGTAGATCAGTGCCTTGAAAAGAGATGGCATTCTGCCATCAAAGCCTCCCTCATCAGATATGATGCACAGTGTCATCTACTCTCCCAGCAAGTAAGCAAATGGGCCAACCCATCCTTGGACGGTACACTGTCAAACTCCCAAATCAATGAGCAGTGTCAGCCAGTCTGAAATGAGTGTTCTCTGCAAAGGGCGCCATAAGCCACTGTGACCCTTTGCTCTCCATGTATTTTTGGATTCTGGGAAATACTCTTGAACCACTAATGCTGACAAAATTATGCCTGTGCCAGACCTAGAACCAAAGAAACAAAAGATATTAAAAGGCACGTTCTGCTTAGAATAAGGCACTATGCGGTGGATGGGGAAGACAGGATAGGTACAGATCAACAGACAAATTCAGCTGGGTGAAATCCTCTCAAGGTCACCGCACTTCAGGAGGCTGCGCTCACAACTGCAGGGACAAAGGCTGGCTAAAAAGCTCTGCCCGAAGGCACAGCCTAAGGTCAGGGATAAAGGGAGAGGTAACGCAATTCCAATATAAGGCCAACCCTCCTCTTACAGACTACACCAAAGTGCTTCCCACCAGTTTCTACCCTACTGACTCCGTTTCCAGGAGTTCAGTCTCTGACACCAAAAGAATGCTGCGGATATGGATCAGATTAAGATGGCCCATCTTACTAAAGCTCTTGCGTTTACTTCGCATCCACGGCATTCAAAATAGCCATATGTTTTTATTAAGATTTTAATTTGGAAATGAGAAAATGGAAGCTAAGAGCATTTAACCCAATTTCAGCAATGGGTAGCCGTAGATCTCCAGAGAAGCTCTTCTGGCCCCAAGTCCGAAGCTTCTCTCTACAAACAGCAAGCACCTGAAAGGATTCATGCCCAGCAGCAAATCTTGCTGTGAGGACAATCCATCTGTAATGTGAATAAACACCTGGAAATGATCTATTTAGATGCCATACACCATTCTTTTCTTAAGAGTAAATAAAACCATACCCAAGGTGAATCGGGAGTTGGTGGAGGAGGGGAGGGGCATGGGGTGGAGACCCAATGTCCATCTGTAGACAACTGGACATGCCCTCACAGAAGGGACGCAGGGAAGAGATGAGACCGTCAGGGTGCAGTATAGCACCGATGAAACACACGACTTTCCTTTAGGTCTTTGGTGCTTCCTTCCCCCCACTACCATAACTTCAATTCTACTTTACAAATCGGATTAGACCAGGGCAGGCACACTGCTACAGATAAGAGCCTGAGACACAGGGAATCCAGGACAGTAAACCCCTCAGGGCCAACAAAGAGAGTATAGACACCAGAGGATTAGGGGAGGGTGGGGAGAGAAAGGGGGAACCAATCATAAGGATCAAACTAGAACCCCCTCCCAGGGAGACGAACAATGGGAAAGCGGGTGGGGGCAGCAGAGGATGATGAAAGATATGGAAAAAATAATTTATAACTTATCAAGGGATCATGAGGAAGGGCAGGCAGGGAAGGGAGGAGGAAGAAATAGGGAGCAGATACTAGGGGCTCAAGTGGGAAGAGAATGCTTTGAAAATGATGATGGCGGCATATGTGCAAATATGCTTGACACATTGGAGAAATGTATGGATTGTGATACGAGATGTAAGAGCCCCCAATATAAGTATTTTTTAAAAGAGAGTATCCTAAGATGTGAACATCAGGTGGAAGGCTCTCACAGGAAGAAGAAACACAGTATAAACCTGTCTTCCATTGAGGTAACAAAGACCCAGACAGGCTAAGATGTGGGTATGGTAGCACCCAGAACAGTAGAAATAGCACTCAGTACAGGCACAGGTACCATAAAAGTCCTCAATCAACATTCTTCACATTCAATGGTAAAAGTCCTCACTCGACATTTTTCACATCCAATGGACATGCAGACAGATTTCACCTGAGTCACAGCAATGACCTCCTACAAGTTCAACTGCTTCGTACCCACCTTCCTTGGCTCCATCTCCCATAGTGCTACCAAAACATTGGCTTTCGAAAAGGCAACTCAGAGCCCATCACTTCCCTGAAGAATCTCTCCAGCACCACAGCTCAGCACACCAGGCTCATTTCCATCTGGCCTGTGCCTACTGCTGCAGCTTCACCCATCACTACTTCCCCACATCTACTTCTTGCGTTTCATGAAAGCACATCACTTCCAGTTTCCATACTCTATAAATCTGCATACCACTCCTCTCCAACCAGCGCTTAGACTCCTTTTCCGTGACTGACTTGTATCCATCTCGCAGTTCTTTCCTAGATTGTGACTTTAACCTGGGTAACATAAGAAAGCAGAGCATCTTTCATTTGCTGCTCTTTGAAAGTAAATCTGGTACTTATTTGCTATTTGTTAAAATGTGATCGCTAGCTGAAAATGTTTTACATTTTAGGAATCTATTTCTGAAAAAATGCAAATTCCAAAAGGGCCCAGAACATATCCCAGGAAGTTGTTCTGTGCTGATATCCGTAAAGTCACATCCTCTGGATCTAAGAGGAATCATTCAACAGAGGGTTAAGCCAAAGCATGCCTCATGGCCATGAGCATCTATGCCAGCTCAACCCAGTTTCCCTCTTCTCCCCAGATCAAGGGTCTTGGAAATAAGCGCACCCTCCCTATAAGGCAACTACTCTCTCAACACAGCCTAAGGGCTGACCAAACAAGAACTTCTTTGTTGACCTAAGCCCCAAACTATTTTTAACAGAAAAATACCAACAACTGAAGGAAAAAACACAACAGCCTGGAGTCCTTCTCTGTAGATAACTTGCCCAATTGAAAAGCTTTCTGGACAAAACAAGAAAAGACAAAAGATATGGAGAATAGAGAAGATCAACTTCAGGCAGATGAGACAAAGATTCAAGTGTAGGGACAATGGTTTGTATTCCCTCATCAGTGGAATATCTACTTTGTTTCTCAGAGTAGTTAAGAGTTACATGGTATTGGCTCAAATGCTAAATGAGCTCAATCAATTAGTGATAGAGACCAAATATAAAAACAGAACATCAAAGAGGTTAAAATGAACCTTAGTGGCACTGGAGATTGGCCGCAATGTTGGAAGCTCAACCCACCAGCAACTCCTCAGGATGAAGGAAGGCTGTCCGCTCAGACAGTCTTGGAGACACTGTAAATGGTTGCCATAGGTCAGAATCAACCCAAGCAGGGGGGTTGTTTTCTCTTTTGTTTGCTTGTTTGTTTGGGGAGCGGTTTAAGGGACCCTGGTGGAGTATTAGGTTGCTAATCCACCAGTCGTTGCTCTGGAAAAAGAGAAAGCAGCTGGCTCCCATAGAGATCTAGAGACTCAGGAACACTCCCCCACCCCAGGAGAACTTCTACTCCACCCCATAGGTTCACTATGAGCAGGGGTCATCTCCGTGGCCATGGGCAGTGAATTTGGAAAGGTTTAATGTAGGAAGATTCCAAATAGTTCACAACTCAGTGGTTAAGATTTCCAAAAGGGGGGTAGGACTTCAAAATACTAAGGCTGTTTTTGTTTTGTTTGGGCCAAGCTCAGAATGAATGATGCAATATGGAGAGACACCGTGCTAGAAATCCTATTTCTAGTTAAGGATGGCAGAAGGAGCCCTCCGTGATATGGCCCTTGCTGCCGATGGCCTAGTAAGATAGCCTTGGAGCTAGACACGCAGCCTTCCTCGCAGCTGTGTGAGGCCGTGTGACCAGATTCTCATTAATAGAAGGGAGAGGCAGTGACGAGCACCACTTCCAGATTTTGGCTTTAAGAGCCCGAGTATGTATTGCTCCCTGCATTCCTGCCGTCAAGCTGCAGTGAGCTGTCTACACTCAAGCCTTTCCCACATTGACAAGAACACTGCTGAGGCTACAGGAACACTGTCTTGACCCTACGACCTCGAGTGATCCTATGGTTCAGAACAGAACCACTCCCTCAACTAGACCACTCACCTGGGGCCCATCACATCCAGGAGAAAGAACTTTAAGAGTCACTATATCATATCGTCTTTGGGGGACAACCTTTTTGGTTGTAATCTTACTAATAATACGTATCTAACCAACTTTTCCCATTTCTCCTCATCCTTCCAAAGCAACTGTGGACTTTTCCTAAGATCCTTAGAGAGCACGGATCCCTCTTCTGAGTCACCCCTCCCATGTCTATTTCAGAAGTCATCACAGTTCCATTCAGTGGTTTCTTTGCCCTTCTGCCTCCCCACCAGAAAACTATGAGAATTCTGCTGGCAGGGATTCTTCATGTGCTTCACAGGGGCTGGCACAGTTGGTGACTGAGGAAACCCTTACTGAGGAAATCAAGGTAGAAAGCACATGACTTTCCAAGACTGACTGAAAGTAGAGACTAGCTGTTACTCAGTGCAGTAGTGAGATCACCCGACAAAAATTACTCCATGCAGAGCATTTGGAACCATTCTCTTTATGGGAAATATGAATAATATGCTTCATCTGTAAACCATCACGGAAATGTCTGAGTGCGACATGAAGATTTGGGAGTAACTACATTTGAGTGAAGAAATGACAGAAGTGTAAGTTGCTATCTCTGTTGATATTAATTTTTTATTGAAATTAAGAGGATTATCCCTGCTAATGAGGTAGAGTACCTCTGGTCTCCTCATCAATTGACTTTTCAATTTCAAAAATGGCAAAATAAAGTAATATGAACTTTACCTCTGTCTGACCTCTAGAAGGGAGGGCTGCAGTAACAATCCGGGGCAAACCCCCAATCCTTGGATTCCATTATCTATGAAAGCTACTGCACACATACCGACAATAACACGTATGGCATGAGGGACATTTGGCAACCAAGCAAAACGGAAGGCATGGCCAGATGGCTACCCTCGAAACCAAATGCACTCCCAGAGTTCCAAGTCACAGAGACCCCACAGCACAGAGAACTGTCCTGGGGTTTTTCTGAGAATGTAAACCTTGACGAGACCAGGAAGCCTCATCGTTCTCCCTCAGAGAAAGCTGGTGGTTTTGAACTATTGACCTTGCAGTTAACAGCCCAATGTGTAACCCACGAAGCCTCCAGGGTACTGACAACAGCTATGAATTAATTAGGGTATTTTTAGAATATAGGAGAGTGTCTTTTAATTCCACTTTTTATAAACTTGTTGAAGCTCCCTTATATTTCTTTGTTTGCGTAAATATCTTTATCTGAATATTTCCTCTAAAGACATTTATAAAGTCTTTTTGTTTTATAACTTCCATGTCATTTCTAACTTAATGTCATTGTGGCATAATGGTAGATTTTTAAAATGTGAACTGTTCACAAATTATTAACTAGAATTAGGCCTTTGAAATTAGTATTTATTTAATGATCATGTGCTATATTAAATGCTTTTTCTTTCTTCCTTCCTTTTTTTTTTTGTTCTGATTCCCCAAACGCCATTAAGAGTTAACAGCCTTTGTCATGTTGTTCTTTCTGTCTTAGGAAGAGGAGTAAACAGGTGAAAATCACAAGTAATCTTGACACATGTATTCTATTCATTATAACAATTAAATTTACAGAGTTAGGGAAATGCTCTGGAGAATCTGCTTCCTCAAGTTTGATTTGGGTTGAAGCCAAAACATTTCAGCGTTGGTACTCAGGAGTATTATTTAGAAGATAAATTGCCTGATATCAGATTTTGGAAAAGGTAAAATTACCATCAAGTCTTGTTACACAACAATTCATTGGAGGGAACGTACTCTGTATTATTCAGTTTTGCTTATCATAAAAAAAGGAATTACTACTAAGGGGAATTTAATTGGAATAAAATCTCACTGAATTATAGTTTAGTGCCACAATTCAATAATAAATAGACCACCCCCTCTCTTGAAAAAAAATTTATTTGATTTTGAGGTGTTGCCGCACCACTGCTCTGTAATATATATTTAGAAATGTGTTCTTATCATAAATCATTTAACACTAAAGTAGCCCGGACCAGCTAATAGGAGAGCCTCAGTATCGATCTTCCACTTCTTTTGAATGACAAAAAAAATGGTTGTAACTTTCAATGTGGCAATTTCTCAAAAGTGAATTTGAGTGGAGGAGATTACATCCAACTAAAACTACATTATGAAGCAGAAGCAGCAAGGTAATATAAAATACTTTTCTTGGGTATATTTGAGATCTGTACATATTTTTCAGTTTCTTTCAAGGTCTTGATTCAACAAGATTTATTAGCACTGTCTTCTTTAAAAGAAAAAAATGGCCCTGTATAAAAGTTTGTATTTTTCTGGCTCTCAAACCCACATTTCCTGCACTCAACTGTCTCAAAATAACTAATGCGAATAAAAAGCTTTTCTTAACATGGTTAAGCTGAATTACCACTGAATTATAGCCAAGATTCATTCTTTTCATGGAAAAACTCTTTACAGGAATAACAGAACTTCAAATTGGTACTTTAAGATGGTGAAGTGTAATCACGGATATTAATTCTGAGGCCAGGCTCACAATAGTTGAATGAAGTGGCATGATGAAGAGTTAAGACAATAATGTATATAATTAAATCAAATGTTGTGCAGAACAGGAAATTTCATCTGTTATATTGATATTCTGGCAAATGATTTAATTTTGATAGGGGTTTTTAGTGCACTTTGAAGAGATGGTTCTGTCTTAATAAGATTTTCACAAAATGATTTGAAAATTAACTTCCTTAGATGGCTGATGAATGGGCGAGTCCCTTTTGAATCTATTTGTCCCTCTCGTGATCTTGAAAACACCCATGCACCGGCAGTCGGGTGCTTCCAAACAAAGGAGTTTACACCCCTGAGATAAACCTTCGTTTCGTCATCTCTCTCTTCTCCACATATGGCTTCTCATTAGTTAGTCAATCCATACAGTCAGACTGTTAACATCAGCATCTCACCCCCAAGTGCAGGGACACCTTCCTCCAAGATGGAATTGTCTTGCATGGGTGAACAATGGGAAACGCTCACAGTCCCAAGTTTCTCAGGACACAAAACTCAACCGTTTTCCTCCAGATGATGGGGAAATACATCATGATAGCCCGGATCCTATTTCTAGGATCTCCTTCTTTTTGCCTAATATATTTCCTCAGTATCCTGCTATTTTTAAATTACACTTGCAAAAAGCACTGTTTAATGGCCACAGGAGAAGCCATGGCATGTTAGGAAAGGGCAGTATGAGGATTTTGAGTACCCTCAGTTTGCTAATCCGCATGGTCCGTTTCTTCTATTTTTCTAGTCCCTCCTTCACCCGTTAACACTTATCTCTAGAGCCTTCCCTTCCTTGTTCCTCTCTTAACCCCTCCCCCTTGCAACAATCAGAGGATGGTTCTGTTAGTGTGAAAACCTTTTCCTGACATTTTACAAAGGTGATTTCATACACTAGTTATCCTTTTGTGACTGATCAATTTCTCGTAGCGACTTGTGACTATTAATGAGGAATGAATCATCATCACAAAATCAGTGGTTTGTGTTGATTGAATTATGACCCCCCCAATTTTTATGGTGAAGTCCTAACCCATTACCTTTCAATGAGATTCTGTTTGGAACTAGTCCTCTAAGGGGTATATTAAGGGAGTCTTACGGAACTAGGATGGGTCCTAAACCTAATCCCTTTTTGTGTCATCTTATAAAGGGGAAGACAGATACAAGGAGACAGATGCACAGGAGGAGAGGTCACCATCAGGTGATGGAGACAAAGGCAATTAATAGCAGCAAAGGCATGTTGCAGGTTAAAGGCCATCACCAGGAATGAAGCGAGAGGCCCATGGGAGGGCGCAGTGCAACCAAGATCCTGATTTGGGCTTTTTGCCTCTAAAACTGTAATGAAAATACAGTGCTGTTCTTTGAAGTTGCCCATTTTGTGGTGTTTTTTTTTTCGTGGTCGTCCTAAGACACTAAGACCCTGGATCTTAAAAGATGAAGACACTGCAAAAACTGGTCTTATTCGAGCAAGGTCTGCAGGCTACACCACCTCACACTGCGCCGTTTTCACTAGTGGTGCACTAGCATAGTATGTTCACCCATTTAGAAACACGGTGGATCTCGTAAATCAGGGACCTGGATGGCCCGAGGCAGCATGTTAGTGTTGAGATATTTAAATGGAACAATGAATAAGTAACTGGAAACGGTCTTTTCATATGTATTACATGTGTCTTTTCATATGCATTACATGTAAAGGCAGCGCTATTTGTTTTGTGTGAGCAGTGAAAAGGAAACATGGCGATTGTAGGATAGCAAGTCTTGTGAGTTTTGATACCAACAATAAACCCCCATGTCAACTCTACCCCAATAAGCTCTATTACGTAACATCCAATTGGTTCCATTCTGGTTTGGGTTCAGTGTGGTCTTGACAACTCCAACTACTGTACATCTGGGTTCCGCTACGGGAACGGGGAGGGGGCGGGGTGGATAACAGGCCCTAACTGCCTGGCGGGGTCCTCGCGAAGGTCAGATACATGGGAGAATGAAATGGAAATTGTACGCACTGTGCAAACGTGAAGGGTTATTATTCGTGTTATAATTAGTGATAAAAGCATAGGAATGGTGCTGGAGACACTTAAACCTGTTCCTAAAAAGGATGTGCGAAGTAATCTTGTTCACGGACCACATTTCACAGGTAAGAAAACCAAAGGCAAGGGAGCGGGATTGTCTAAAGCACCTAACTGCTGGAGGCGCGGTTTTATAAAGACCATCGCCTGAGGGCTGTCATTCGCCCACACTCCGCAACGCAGAAAAACGCAGCGTTAAATGCGTGCGGTCAGGTGAGCTAACGCGGAGCTGTGAACGGTGAGGTTGCTGCTGGCTGAACTACAGGGAGTGTTTCCTCTTGGTTTGGAAGTTCTGCTGGCACCTGCTCAGCATCGTGGCAACATGAAAACTTCCACCACAGTTAAATACGAGCCGGCCAGGAGTGAAGCCAAGTCTCCTGCACGGAAGGCAAGAACCAGCCATGGACGGCCCCAACCCCATTCAGTAGCCTCCTGACCATGGCTAATCCTCCACCATAACCCCAACCCCAAGGCAAGCCCGCTGCCAACGAGTGGCTTCCAACTCAAATCAAGTCTATGTCGGGGTTTGGGAACTCTGTGTGTTTGTGAGAGCAGTGAGCCTCATCGTTCTGCTGAGGGGCGCCTAGTAGGTTTGAAGAACGAACCCTGCCCTTAACGACCTAACATCTAACCCACAGCGCCACCAGGGCTCCTGAAAGCACCACCGAAAGCTGACTGTCACTTCCCCCAAATCAGTTCCTGAGTGACCAAAGAAAGAGCAGCGCTGCAGGTTCCCGCACCTTCTTCTGGGAAATCTGAACCCGAACGGCTGAACCGCAGAATTCCATTAGTAAAACCGGTTTCATTAAAGAGCAAACGTTAGTCCAAAAGCCCCTTTCCCTTTCTTGTGCAAAGCCTTACATCTGAAGAGGGTTGGGGGAGGGGCGGCGGCAGGGAGATGCTTCTGAGGGAAATAAAGTGCAACACACTAGGCCTAGTAAACTAAATGGTAGCAAGGCAATGGTGGACATGCTATCCTGTGTCTGGGTCTCCACCTCCCGCAAGCCAAACTTGGCCGAGAAACGGAAAGGCCTGATTCCCAGGCCCGGGCCCTGCGTGCAGCCGGCACATGTACGGAGCCTGCTACTGCAAGTGGTTAATAATGGAGGAGCTTGCACTTTCATGTAATTCATAATTAGAAGGCGACTCCCGCCGCATTATTGAAAATCAAGCCTTTGTGATCAGCACCAGTTTTGGACAGAAGCAGAGACTCCTGTGTGAGCGCGGCAGAGCCAGGCTGTGCAAAGCAATTGCTGTTCAGCAATGGAGGTCATGGAACAGGTCAG
This sequence comes from Tenrec ecaudatus, assembly GCF_050624435.1. Classification (NCBI taxonomy): domain Eukaryota; kingdom Metazoa; phylum Chordata; class Mammalia; order Afrosoricida; family Tenrecidae; genus Tenrec; species Tenrec ecaudatus. The sequence goes on from NC_134543.1 coordinate 72,759,002, forward strand.
CGGGAAAGATAGCGTATCGATTTCACACCAGGAATAGAGGCAAAGCGAGGGCCCACTGTTGCTGCATGTGATGTATTTCACTTCAGTTTAAGGCACATTTCATTCCAGTCCAAGAGGGGGTGGGGAGCAAAGGGCAGCCGGCTTCACACTGAATCATGATGAATTCTGGACTCGAGGATTCCAGTAAATATCTCCTTCCTGGCATTAAGTATTTCGGTAGCAGCGAATATAATGGAAATTAGCCTTCTATCAGTTGCAAAAACGCACCTTAAGAAAAGGTAACCATGATTTGGTAAATTCATTTCCTCCACTTATTAAAATGCAGTAAAGGCAGACATGAGGGTAAAAAGCTTAAGCCATGCAACCGGGGAGCTCTGAAGAATTATTCACAATGCACATCATTTACATGGAATGATGCTGCAAATATCTCAATGAAAGAAATCAATTAATATAAAAATGTCCTGAAAGAAAGAAACCACACGTGGGGTACTGACGGCATCCTTTGGTATCTCTAAGTGGTACGTGGCGGTGTTTTCATCGCACCCTTCCCTGAAAGCCCGTTCATACTCAATAAGATGGAGAAATCAATTCATGTCCAGCTTCATCCTGCCTCAATGCCCTAAGGTAATTGGTAAACCCTGTTTGTTTCTAATAAATGCTATTCATTAATAATGATGATTTTGTATTCTATCTGACAACGGATACTAGCATTTTCTGCCTTCAAAACTTAGATCAGTTGGGTGGGCTTCAGAAAATAAAATGGTGATTTGGATGGTTATGATTGTAAACAACTAGCAAACACACAGCCTTGTTTGCTTTCTTCCCATTGGAGAAAACTGCTCTTCCATTGCGTGTAATTAGCAAAGAGTACAGGAGGTCCTAAACGCTGCCTAAATGTGCTGGAGAGTTTGCTCGTAATGGTAACAATGTCAACCCTTTGGAAAGAAAGACGAACTTCATCATAATGGATATGTGTGTGTATACATCTTTCATGACATTATCAATATGCATATGGTATATCTTCAAAATTATTTAGAGAACACTTTTTTGTGCAGCTCAGAAACATGCATATTTTCTCTTATTTTTCATTTTTTGAGAAACAAGATTATATCAGAAATAGAAAATAGCACAAGGACATCCTCTTCAATTATTTATAAAATGTCTCCCCCTAATCATTATTTCTGTTATCATGATCCCAAGCATCCTTGTAGGCTGCTCCGTTGCCTCTGCTTCCTGCATGGATTTTGCTAGTTGTTCTATAAATGTGGATAAGTCTGCTACCTGCCGTGGAAACGGAGACGTGGCAATGAAGGCACATTCCAGGGCAGACTTTCAACAGCAACCGTTCCCACTCTCCTTGGCGGGGGAGGAAACACAGAGGGATCGGACATATTCCCTTTTAATCACACGTCGGAAAACTACGCAACTCTGAGATGCATGAAAGTAAAAAAGAAAATGAAAAAGTTTTCTTTTTCTTCCACAAGTGAAGTTGATAATAAGAATAAAAAGAGACTACAAAGGGGTGGAGAGGAAAACCAATGGAAATCAACCAGCATGCTGATGCTTTTCTACGCCAAATGCTTCTGAGTTTGAATTCAATGAATCAAAAAAAAAAAAAGAACAATCCGAACATCCACAGAAATCTGGGAGGATAATCAATACAATCAATCATCTGTAAGGATAATCAATTTATTAAACTGAGACAAAGAATAATATAGAAACTTCTGTTAAATTATCTGTCATTTGGCTTAAATGCCATTAATTTCTTCAAAGAGTTTCAAGGCCCCAATCCAACTTCTCTAGGCATTTCACAGAAGTTTCTGTTATTGGACAGTAGCTTTGGTGGCATGATCAGCTAGATGTGGGGCTGCTGATGGCAAGACCAGCGTTTCATAGCCACTGCTTGCTTTGAAGGGAAAGATGTCTTTCCCATGAATAGTTACAGCCTGAGTGGGTGGGGAGGAGGTATGGTGACGCTACATAGCATTGCTATTAGTTGGAATCCACTCAATGGTAGAGGCACTGGCTTCCGGGGTTTCAAATGTTATTGGAAATGTATGCTTTTAGAATCTTGAATAGACAAAGTAAGTCTCAGTTCTCCAACAAACATTTTGGATAGACAATGATTCTAAGAAGTTTGTCACATTCTAAACCACCCATCTTAAAATGCAATGAGAATTTAGAAAGTATTTATGATGTTTCTATATGCATAGTCAAACGCAAAAACATATTAAGAAATTTTCGATCTAATTAAGGTAGCCAGCTCTCATACGCATTCCTGAGAAGATATTTATTGGCTCCTGTTTGATATTCTCCTCATCTTATAAAAGTCATGACACATACTTTCAATCAAGATGCATGAAATATAAGTATATTCCAAGCAAATGTATAGCAGGTCAATCTCCACACACATGCACACATACAATTTCAAGGCTGAAAAGAAGATACTTAAAAGTTTTGCTTTAAACTGCATCTCCAGTTCATAACATGACTTTGGCCACTAGCCTGTAACACAATAATCACCAGGAAACTTTGCATCATACACTTAGATTTGTGTGTTGGCAATCCTGAAAAAGAGCAAGCCATATTCCCATGCAATTTACTGTACTCAGGTCCTTGGAGACATCTACTCTCTCTGCATCCTTCAGGGAGTATCTTCTGTGTATCATTAAAAGGCTGGTCTTTTACTCTTTAAATCTTAAAATAAGCAAAATCATTTCCTTCTGTGATATGTGGCTACCAACCCAGGGGACCGTGGGGGGGGTTGTTGGTATACAGAGAGCTCGCTTCCTCTTCATAAAGCGCCAAGATCACTGTGGAAAATCTCTGTGCCAGTGAGTCTATGCTAATGTGGGAGGGGCATTTCCCTAAAGGAGAATGATGGTACAACGTGGAGAATGGATTCAATGTCACCGAACCAGGCGCGTAGCAATAGCTGGATTGGTGGAAGCTCTGCTGTGTATAGATCCTCACCATCAACTGTAAATGACTAAAAAGACCATCTCTGCTTCAAGTGTCACTAGCCAAAGGAACGAAGGCTATAGAACTACATTGTCACATGCTTGGCTGTCTCACTCACCACCACCGAGCCCAGGCCCACTTAAAGTGACCTCAGAGACCACGGGAGAACTTCCTTGGCGGGGCTTCCAACACTGTAGCTCTTTACGAGGATAGCCTCCTCCTACCCACCCCACCTCACCCCACCCCACCCCACCCCACCCCATTCCCTGTAGCAGCTGGTGGTTTCAAACTATTGACCTTGTTAGCAGCCCAACCCGTAACCACCAGAGTTCCTGTGACCTTGACAAGAAATCTGCCACCTGTCTGGCCTTTCTTTCACACACCGCCGCCCCCCCCCCCCCATTGTACCTTCTCTAGGCATCCAGTAGCTTCTTTTGGGTCAAAGGTCTTTGTAACAGGAGCCGTAGATGCATTCCACAGAGATACCACACCTTCCTTACTGGCCACCTCCTCCATTCCCTGACCTCTGAGGACCTTGTTCTGAGCAAGCTGTCAGTAGACAGCAAATACTTCAATAACAAAACTCTCCCTCTTCAAGGAATTGCCCGAGAACCTACCACTGCCACCAAGCTCACTGCCACACTGAAGTCATTGCTGGGAAGCTTTGTAAGGACTTCAGCACGCTGCTCCCTGACCACCCTCTCCCTTGAATCCCGGTGTCCTTCTTCCCAAAGGGCTTTGCCTTAGACGGAGTGGGGAAAGGATGAAGACTGTCTGTGGCGCATCCTGGGGGACTTTCCTCCCAAACATCAGCAAAGCCAAAGGGGCAGGCGTGAGACATGACGCCCAAGATAAACGGGAAGTTGTTTCCAGGGTAAGTACAAAATCAATTTTGGAATGTAAAGGTGCATTTGCGTTTGTTACCAGATGTCTTTGCTCTGCCTTCAGACCAAGGAATTGGCCATCCACCTGGATCTCCTAAGGTAGCCACATTTCCACTAGGATGTGACCGAAGAGTACCGGTGAATTCCACAGGGGACAACGACCCATGAGTGTAAGGATAGCACTAAGGAGGATGAGCCACAAAGGATGCAGAGAGAGCAGCTCATGTCAGTCAATGTTTGTTCATCAATAAAACCGCACTGGGAGCCAACTATCCTGACACATAACCCTTGGCTAAGTAGTTGGAAAGTGCTGCGTCCACTGGGGAAAAAGAAAAAGCATTTTTAGTTAGCCCCTAATGTCTATCACGTTATTTGCAATCTCCTGAATGAACCAGTTCTGAAATAAATCAGATATTAAATGGCAACTATGAGGCGCTGTGCTGGGGCTGAAGGGTAGGCTCAGCTATACAAGGGGGCTTTGAAATTTGAGGGAAAGATTCTGAACATTTTCAACAACTTTTTGAAGGCCCTTCGTGTGAAGACTGAGCTTACAATTTACTGGGGATATCAGATATTTTCATAGTAGAGGGTAAGCACTACTATAAAATTAGAATTTTCGAAATGCCAGAAGGTACTAGCAGCAAAGGTTTCCCTCTCGGCATTGTGGGCATTTATCTTCCCAGGGTAAGGCCTAGCCCATCAAACCAGAAGGCAAACAAAACAAAGCAAAACTCCATCTAGGTGATGATAAGCAGTTGAATCTAAGCCAAGTCTCACTGTCAATTTTTTTTTAAATGTCCTCTGAAAGGCCCTTGATTATGAGCTGCCCTTTAAATGAATGCTGTGTACATATTAGACAGGTCACTAAGCTTCACTTACATGTAAAATTCATAAAATACGTTCAGAAATTAGACTTACTTTTAAAAATGACGCCTTTTCATTGGGTGACTGCAAAATATCAAAATAACTGATGGGTTAAGTCAATTAAGCAAAAAAATCTAATCAATGTGATTGGCGTTGGCTAACTACAACAACCAAGCTGACTGATTTTGATTTTCCACAAATTTGGCTTCTTTTAAACTGAATTTGTCTTAAAAGGAGTTGAAAAATCTTCTCACTAAAGATTCCTAAGAACTGCCATTGCTGAGGTTGGTACAGAAAGCAAGAAGTCAGTGTGCCAACGTACAGTCTAGCACCAGTCCTATGGCCTCGTTTGTTCTTAGTTTTCTGATTCATAAAATTAGATCATTGAGCAAGTTGTTCTCCTAAGGCCCTATAATCTTTTATTGTTCTAGGAAATAATATTCAGGGGTCACTAAATTAAAACTAATTACTTTAATATTAGCATTCAGGTCTTGCTTCCAAGATATCCTGATCCTATATTCCATAGTGCTTTCCATTTCTTTAAAGGAATGAACACTTGCACACACATGCACACAGGTCCCGCAGGCAAGAAGAACTACGTTTTAATATCGGAAACAACAAATGTGTATTAATAGCTTCTGAGTCAGAATTTTTTCGGTAAATTTTTTATTGTGAATTAGCTGGGAGGTTTACACTGCAGGCCATGAACTCTACATTCAACAGTTCAAACCACTCATGAACCCCACCCCTCCTACCCCCCCCCATGATTTCTATGAGTCAAAAAATGACCCAATGGCAGTGAGCTTTGAGTTGGGGTTATGAATATATTTTTTGTAATTTAGTAGAATTCGAATTTCATATACTATTTCCTTCTAAAATGAAGACCATCTTCTATCTTAATTGCCAGCTGAGTATACAAAGAGTCATGGATTGAAGTAGGCCTCCCCAAAATATGTGCTGTAAATCCCAAACCCTATACCTCTAGAGGTACTCTCATTTGGGACCAAGGTCAGCTTTATTGTGCTGATGTGGTTGTGTTAGTGTAGGTTATTTTGGGAACCAAACACTTCCAAGATGTGCAGAGAACCAAAGGAAGCACAGACGGGGAGAGAGAGGGCATTCCTCGTGAAGACCTGGCTAAAGAAAGCAGCATCCCGGACCTTCCCAAGAGTCACCAGAGGAAAAGCCTTCTCCAGAGCCCGTGTTCTGAATTTGGACTTCTAGGCTACTAGAGTATAAGAAAATCATTTCCTACTCTTTACAGCCGTCCTCTTGTGACATTTCTGTTACAGCAGCACTAAGGTACGAAGAGGAACCAAATACCAACGAGGCTAGTCACATCTGTACACGATGAGCAGAAAAGAATGCAGGAGGTCACTTACAATGGCAGTTAATCTTTTTAAACATCAGATTCTAAATTCTACCTTAGTAATATTGTCATTCCACCCCTAACAACACATAATAATGTATAATACTCTAAATCTAAAGTTTTAATCATAGCTTTAAAATGAAAGAAGTGAATATAAACATCAACTCCCCAACCCCCCAATCGTTATTTCAATTATCATAAAGATCTCCATAAACCTAGCATAAAATCAAAGGGGCAATGTTTTAAAAACCATTAGGCTTTTTTTATACTCAGTGACTAACTATCTGATTTATATAATCATCACATCAATTTATGAGAAACCATTTTTGATGCTGATGTTTTCAAATAAGGTCTCCAAATACCATTTTATTAATGTCCTTGTACAGGAGACAGACACTGAAAGACTAAGGGCCAGTGGACTACTGTCTCCCCACTGGCAATCTTGTTCTTAATTTTACAATGTAATGAAAATTTTAACATGTTTAAGAAATGATTTTAAAAATCAGTAATGGAACAAAGGGTAAATCTGAGCAAACTTGCCACTTGGCCAAAGTTTGAATATAATTGAGAACTAACCAGTATAGCTGCAACTAGTAAATATGGAAAGTATCATTATTATATAATGTATCATAGTTCTTAATGGGAGAGAGTGGTCATCAGTTATGTAAATGAACCTTGGGCAGAGAATAACTGTGAAACTGTGAGCATGATCTCATTTTCTGATCAGCGATGGACATTAACTGGTTCACAGATTTTAATGAGGAGATACACAATATGTAATACTTACGCAAGTACAAATAGGTCTACATGTTTAGTCAAGTGAAGTGGAGTTAATGATATATCACAATTTCAGGCTCCTTTTTCCCCCCTACTTTCCATGGTTTAAGATCTTCAATTCTATGTCTACGCAAAGAGAGCAAATGATTACATGAAGTCAAAAGTCAATCTACCACACGTTTCTAAAGTGGGGTAAGTCGTTAGATCACTGCCTGGTGTTCCTATCGGATTTGGCAGTCCGTTTTGGTTATCTCTCAGCAAAATCACTGCCACAGAGTCCTGTGGGTGTCTGAGATTGTAACTGTTTACAGGAGTGGAAAGCTGAGCCTTTCTCCCACCCACTGCTGGTGGTTTCAAACAATTGACCATGGGGACCTACGTCTACTGCATGGCCACTATACGACCAGGGCTCCGTATCTAAGGAAGTTTATAGGCAACTGGAAACCAGTTCAGATAATCAACAGAACAAATTACAATTTGGGGTCTGAAACAATGGTTGAACTTGGTGTCATTGAAAGTTTTAATTCAAAAAGAGGACCTGATGCAAAGGACTTAAGTGGAGAGCAAATGCTTTGAGAATGATTGGGGCAGGGAATGTGCAGATGTGCTTTATACAATTGATGTATGTATATGTATGGATTGTGATAAGAGTTGTATGAGCCCCTAATAAAATGTTTAAAAAAAAGAAAGTTTTAATTCATGAGATATGGGTATACACAAGATCACTTCAAAGAATCTGTGGGAACATTCCCTTATCCTTTAACTCCAGTTTTCCAAGACTTTCTGGAAGCATCCTGATATCTCACATATACAGTTATGCATCACATTATGCATCTGCATTACCCTTCGTGCAATTAGACATGATGTGATTTGCACATTGTACAATGTCTTAGTCTGGTAGTGCTTTTTCTTTAAGAATTTCAAACGAGCTCTCTGCCTTCGCAGGGATGGTCAACCTCTCCTTAGTCAAACTCCAAGCTCACTGCCATCAGTCAATGCTGACTCACAGGGAGCCCCTGAAGGTTTCCTGGACTGTAAGTGTGTCGGGGAGTAGAAAGCCAGTCTTGCCCCGCAGAGCTGCTCGCAGTTTTGAACTGCCAGTCCTGCAGATTGCAGCCCAACTCTTACCCACCAGACCAGGCTCCATAGTCGTGAAGGTCAAAGCTATTCAGTTATTTGCTTTTGTGTATTGTCCTCAATACATATCATGATCATGTCTCCATTTCTGAGAGAACTTCCTCTCACATGGTCATTAGGCTGACGCTTTCCGTAACACTGATCTTTTCATAATTTGGGCATTTTTTCCCTTTGTGTTTGATCGCCCAGGGATCACAAAACCCAGGGATCGCCAGGGAAAACAAAACCACTGCCCTTAAGTCACCGCCAGCTCATAACAGTCTTATCGGACAGGGCAGAGCAGCCCCTGTGAGCCTCAGAGATTGTAACCCTACGGGAGTCAAAAGCCCTATCTTTCTCCCGAGGAGCAGCTGGTGGGTTTGAACTGCTGACCCTGCAGATCAGAGCCCAACAAGTAAGCACTAGCCCCCGCCCGACCCCGAAGGCTCCTCTGATTTTTCAGGGCAACATGCCTAATTTGCCAGCAATATATTTACTGATTTTAAAAAAAAACCTTTTTGTTGTTTAGTAGCCTTTTGTTCCACTGTCACATTGATGCTTCTCCTGTGCTTTCTGCTGCTCCTCTACGTCACATGGGCTTTTCTGGGTGTGGAAGCCATGGTGCACTTCACAGTCATATTTCCAAAAGAACATTACAGAGAGATCATGCAACAACACAACATGTACGTGATACACACGGTTGGCTGTTGCTGCCCACTGTTATACAGTAATCTTTTAAAATACAAAATACTGTGCAGTGCAAACATAAGCCAGTAACACGGGTGCTTGTTAGGATTAGGAAAATCTATGCATTATAGGTCATTCGTGTACTTTTCCGTTATATGCCTGGCAGCACAATCAGTTTGTAAATAGGAGACATGAGGCACATGTGTTGCATGTTGCTTTTCTTTTGTTCCATTAAGTGACGGTGATTTCTGACTCTGTGAGGAGGCTTCCAAAAGTTCCTAGAGGAAAATGGAATTTTACAATAAAGGCGTTTTGGTATTTTCATTGTATGGAACTTCAGACATAGATGCAACCATGCACTGCCTAGATGGACATTATGGTGTGTGTGTGTGTGTGTGTGTGTGTGTAACAAATTCAGGGTCCCTGATTGAAAGGAAATCTGTCTTTGTTTAGAATTTACTAAAAGCAGACCAAGCGATAAAGATTTGAGTGTAAATGGTTTATTAAGAGTGAACAGAAAAACACTAGAAAGGTAGTGGAGATGCGACATGAGGACAGAAAGCCAGTCATGATGGGTGTGTGGTCAGTACTGCCACTGGGGGCCACGGGGGTCGAAGCATACTCAGAGTCCGCATGAACTGGGTCTAGGGTTATTCCATCCACAGGGTGAATGAGCGAGTGCTCTTGTACTCTCATTCCATCAGCCATTAGGAGTTGGGTTAATGCCCTGGCACTTCTGTTGCCAGGAAAAGACTTCAGACGCCTGAGAAAGCCTTGGGGCAAAAATATTGGCAGTCAGAAATTAGATGTTAAATGTGGATACTAATCATATGTGTAATGCTCTCTAATGCACTCAGAAGCTCTACATGAAACTGGCCTGCAGACGAGCCGCCAGTTTAGGGGGACACTTCTCTTGTTAGCATGTCTTTGTACCAGATCCTGGATGGAGTTCTTCTGTACTGGGGAGTAGCTTTTGACACACAGTCGCTCTGTGTGCGGCAGGATGAAAGCAGCGCCCGGTCCGACACCATTCTCCCCACCCTCACCAGGTTTGAGGCCATGGTTACAGCCACCATGTCCATCCCTCTCTTTGCGGTTCTTCCTCTTCTTCCGACTCATCACAGCCGACTTTATCTTCCCAGTACACCAGGACCATGCTTAAAATCTCTCTCTGGTGTCGCTCTGTCTATAAAATTGAGCAGATCATTTCCTTATTTTTTTTCTGTTTCTGTCCAGTCATACTGTGAACTCTTCTCTTGAGTAGAGAATTAGGATCAACCTAAGCAATACCTCTTCATTTTCCTTTGCATCTTACTCTCAACCTGGTAAAATCTTCTCGACATTATAGTTCATTTCAAAGGCTACCTACGGCATCAAAAAAGATGCTTCCTCCACACAGGATTCCCCGACAAGTCCCCCCTGCACTTTCACATCTAACTGCATTGTCTATTCTGAATTTTACTGAGGGTTGGGACCGTGCCTATTTAAATCCAGTAATTGCCTTTCCTCTTCTACCATCTCAGCTCAATGAGATGTTGAAAAAAGAAAGAAAAAAAAGAAACAGGCTTTGTTTCAAGCTCTTTGGGTCATATACAGTTTGAAACATCATGTTTGGCAACGTGGTGGATCCTCACACAGACATGCTGAGTTGAAACTATAAATGTAGGAAGGCGTCACTGTGTCAGACAGAGAAGGGGGATCGCACTTGGCGTCTGCACACCTAAGCTGTAGCACTGGCTAGGTGTGAGGCGCTGGCGTTCACTTAGCCATTCTGTGTGCCAATTGCCTTCACCATAAAACTGGGCAATAAACTGCGCTCTGTTACACATTCCCCATAACTATATGGAGAAGCAGATGAATTAATAACCGTGAAGTTGCTTTGAATTTTTTAGTGACAGAACACCACGAGTTATTGGTATTATCATCTCACTACCTTTTAGGTGATTGTGGAAATGACACCAAACCCACTGCTGTGATGCTGTGGGCAGTTTTACCGGCAATGACCCTGAATGTCCCCAACTCTGACTATCCTTAACAAAAATGCCTGTTCGTGTAGGTTGAATGCTGGGGGGAAAGATCGGGGTTGGATTTAGTTCCAACAGGGTTGACTGAATGAAGGTCCTTGACTTCACGGACACCAAGCTTCAACCAATAGTCATGCGGACATTTATGAATGGGTGTACATAAGTATGCCTGTGTGTATTTAATACATGAAATGCATATGAAAACCAGGATGGAATGTATGAGACTTGCCCACTTGTCTTCAGCACATACACAGATGATTTCTGGATGATTTGCTGGAAGGAGAACAATACAAGCAGGTCCTCTTTTTTTGTACATGGCATGCCCAGACATCGTAGCTTCGCATACGTTGGCATTGACACACCTTTTAAATATTACAAAAAGGCTGCCTTTCTACAGTGCATTAAGCAGCTGCTTGCATATGAGTATCTTGTTGTCCAGAGTGACAGCTGTATTTTCGCCTGTTTTGACATTGAGTCTGATCTGGGTGAATAGCTCATACCCATTAAAGTGCTATTACCACACTGAATGACTGCCAGAATCCTTCCTGATCAACTTTAAAAGCCAGCTAGCTGTCACCGTCTAATCGCAACAGCAAAAAACACATCTTTGGGGACTAAAATGAGATTTTTAAACATTTTTGAAGCAGTGCATTAAATATAATCCCCCCAAACTATTTGAATAAGAATTATAAGCTAGACAAATGGGAAGGTGGAAATGCTCTTTTCTGCACTTTGAAAGCCTAAGACTTGCACATTGGCAGGCACTCTCCGACGCTCCTTCAATTTACCATTTCGGCGATCACTTCAGGTTGAACTCCTGCCATTACATAACTTAATAAAGCAGCACTGAAAACAATCACTACAGAGGGCGGCTGTGCTCACCATTAAATTTAGTTCTATAAAATTTAACACTGAATTCAATCATCTTTCTGTCTGTGCTTCAATGGTTGAAATCCAAGTGTTCAGGTTCCTTTTTGCTTTTGTCAACCACCAGGCAGCACGCGCATTTTTAAACGACGATGCTGGCACTGTGCACTTGCATGTATTAAGCATTGTCAAAAGGAGGAGAAATCACTGAGACAGTTAAAACCACTTGAATCCATTTCATTGGAAAAGTCGGATTCAACATTGTAATTCCACTGCCATTATGAGGACAGTATTAAAAATACGTCATCTATGAATTGGCATAATCCATTCAGAGGGTAACGATTTAAATGGTGTAGTGTGTCAGTACAATCAATCATCCGGGATGGTTTTTTCTCAACAGACAGCTCTCCGTTGTTCTCGTTTGGGGGGGGTTGGCATTCAGTATTTCCACACCGTGATTACGCCAGTAACATTCACTCACAATTTGGAATTGGTTTTCTCACTTGCAGAAATGAAAAGACCCAACTCCACTCACCAGTAAGTTTAGTGTGACTCATTGCCTTTCCGGAGCGGACAACGCAATGCTAAAGAGCTCAAACAAAAGGCTGGCGTCCTAACTTTCTCACTCGTTCTGTATAAAGTGTGATAACTAATGAATAACAAGCCATATTTTCAAAACCCTTCAGGATACACATCTTCTTAATAAAAGAGGACCCTTCATGGAAACACTGAACTGACATGACTTAATTTTGGTGTGTCAAGAGCTCGAAGAAACCAGAACCTGTTTAAAAAGATAGTTTCCTTTAGAATGTTAAAGAATCTCTTCATTTTTGATCATGGTCTCCCTTCGCCTTCCATTTTTAAAATATTAAAATTGATGATGTGATAAGAAATTATCTTATTTCTCAGCTTAAAAAACAAATCAGTAGTTCTTCCACTGTCTTTGGAAGTCTGTCCTAGTCGTCTCACCTGAACACCAGCTCCCAACCTTTCAAGTGCTAAACTCACCTCTGGTGTCCCTCACACCTATGTATCCCTCTCTCTAGTCACATCAAGTAGTCCCAGTTCTTCCAGCCAGCCAGCCAGCACCTGTCTCAACTGTGCTCGCTGGGGAGTGTAGTGCTCTGCTCACTGCTACCCAAGCAAAGCCCCGCTTTCTCTTCAGAGTACCGTCCCCTTGGAAGCGTCACATTTTCTCAAAGATCCATGCTTTTGTGTTCACCTGGGCATAGTAACTCCAAGCCAAAACTTATAAATGACTATTCTGCTTATTTTTCTATCTGCCTTTGCTAACTTTCATAGATATTATTTGTAAATAAACAAAATTCCAGAGTCCCAAGGAAAAGGAGCCCATTATGAGATCACTAGCCCTGAGTTGGAGTTGATTTAGTGATGATCTTTATCCATTTGTCCTTTTCCATTTTCACGCTCCCGTCATGATTTTATGCCCTTGCAAAGGAGAATTCTCAAAAGTCATGTGACACAGGTTTTGTTGTTATTGTTAAAAAAGGATTTAAAACCCATTGCTATAGCTGACTTCAAGTCACAAGGACCCAAAGAAAAGAGAATTGCCTCAATGGGTTTCCAGGGCTGTAAATGTTTACAGAAGCAGACTGCCAAATCTTTCTTGCTGGGAGTGGTTGGTAGATTTGAACTACTAACCTTTCGGGTAGCAGCCGAGGTCTTAACAACTGTGCCACCACCTTAAAAATGGGGATTATCTGTCTTTAGTCACACAAAAAAATCCAAAAATGATTATCTACAAATATCACTGAATTTGAAGCTATACTGAAAAAAAAAAAACCAACTTAACTTTTTCAAATCTATACTACAGAGTTTCAAAATGTGATGGAAAAGTTTCACTAGCTTTTCATATCAGTTTTCCACAATTTTAAAAAATAAATTATTTTATTGGGGGCTCTTACAGCTCTTATAACAATCCATATATCAAATGTATCAAGCACACTTGTACATATGTTGCCACCCTTATTTTCTTTCTTTTTTCTTTTTTTACATTTTATTAGGGGCCCATACATACATCAATTGTATAAAGCACATCCGTACATTCTTTGCCCTAATCACTCTCAAAGCATTTGCTCTCCACTTAAGCCCTCCGCATCAGGTCCTCTTTTTTTTTTCCCCTCCCTCCCCGCTCCCCCCTCCCTCATGAACCCTTGGTAATTTATAGATTATTATTTTGTCATATCTTGCCCTGTCCGGAGTCTCTCTTTCCCCCCTTCTCTGCCGTCCATTTCCCAGGGAGGAGGTCACATGTGGATCCTTGTAATCAGTTCCCCCTTTCCAACCCACTCAACCTCCACTCTCCCAGCCTTGCCCCTCACACCCCTGGTCCTGAAGGTATCGTCCACCCTGATTCCCTCCTTGAACCCCTGGTAGCAGCTTCTCTTTTTTCCTTCCCTCTCCCTCCCTCAAACCTTCGTGAACCCTTGATAAGTTATAAATTATTATTATTTTCATATCTTACACCATCTGCTGTCTCCCTTCACCCCCATTTCTGTTGTTCCATGGCTTTTCCTTCTCATAAGTTATCTTTTAAGGTGAACCTTGTGTTTATGATGTGCATCCTGACACTGTGGACAAGGACCAAGTGTTGGAGCACCATGAATAATTTAGATCCAGTAAAGTGATGCACGTGTGACCTCCAGGCCACAACCCACTGATGTGTGCCCCAGGAAAACCAAAGCCAAACACTGTCATGGAGTCAATACCGACCATCGCGACCCCTGTAGGGTTCTGAGACTCTCACCGTTACTGCGAATAGAAAGTCCCGTTTTTCTCCAAATGAGTTTCTGCTGGTTTCGAATTGCTGACCACACAGACTGCAGCACAAACCGCCGCCACTATACCACCGGGGCTTCTTTTACCCTCTTAAATACATAACAGAGCATTTGATATCTTATAAGCAACTATGCGGTAAGTATCAGTCCCTGGGCGACACAGTTAGTGTTTATTTACCAACGTAAAGGTTGGCAGTTCGAATCCATCCACAAGTGCCAGGTGAGAATGGCTGGGCACCTGCTTCAATAAAGATTATAGCCAGGAAACCTCAGATGGGGCAGCTCTACTCCATAACCCACTGGGTCTCCACAACTGGGAGATGATTCACACTGTGGGTTTATGGCCCAAGTGAAAACATATCAAGCTATGTTCAACTGAAGACTTATTACGACATATGTATTTTCCCTGTTTGCGTATATTTTCGACACAGTACTACGTGGTATACAAGCAGCAGCACACAGAAAGTGGTGACGAGGATCTGCTATTTGTGCCAACTGCTGTCTTCTTCATTCATTACTCTCAGCACACGCTACTGCGGCCTCCCTACTTATGGTCACAAGACGTGTATTACTCCTGGGAGATCTCCTGCCCCTTGTAAATTCACATACTAAAGGGTAGCACAGAAAAGAAAGGAATCTGTAATAGAGCTGCTTATGCCCAAGCACTCACTCACACAACACAGAAAACCTATGTCGATGGCGTGGAGGGCAGGGGCATATATTACTCCTCTTCAATGAACGTTCATACAATAAAATTGGGTCTCCAAGCTGTCAAAATTAGTGGAAGCTAGGCTATGAGAATGTCAAAAAAGGAGAGAGAGAGAGAGGGGGGCAATCTACACCTAATCTGAATAAGTAATAAGTAGTTAACTAGATGCTAAGTATTTGAGAAAACATTTTAAATGAAATTCCTTCCTTTCTTACAATCCTGAAACTCACTGCACTGTGATGTCATACAAGCTCACATATATAAAGAAGAGAGAAAGAAGGAAAGCTTTTTTTAAAAAAAAGGCTGGAAAATCAGGATGATAAAGACTTTCCATCTTTTCCAATGATTCCTATTCCTCCTGACTCGGTGCCCAAACACGGCTTTCTCTGAGCTGCCTTTCTAGGTTGCCAGAAGAGAAAACTTATTTTCCAACTATGTAAACTCGTATAAGAGGAGGGAGCAGAAAGGCTACTCAATTCAGCCCAAGAAAAATAGAGCCCTTGTGCATATCTCCAAGTGTCTGGCCGTGACCCAATTTCCTGCCGACGTTGGTGGTCCAGGCTGGAGGCTATGATCTAACCGAGGAATTAGGAACGTTTTGCTAACCTCCCTTCACTGGGTCAACTGGAGAAAATGATACACTTAACGGGCAGGAAGGAAAGGCATGAAGCACATCACATTTAACACTACCCTGTGCCTGAGCTGGCAGGTCTGAGAGAGCCATGGGATTTAGCTATTAAGGAGTAAACTATGCTAGCTTCTATAGTCAGAGAACGGCTTCAATGTTACAGAGAAAGCCCAGAGGGAGGGAAAGACAAGGAGAGGCTCAGGAGTCCTGAGTTCTGAATTCGAGAAGCCAAATATGTCCTTATTTACGTGATATATTAATTTACAGAAGCAGGGAGGGAGGTATAAGAGAGACTAACAATATATTTAAACTAGCGGACTGAGGGGAAAGGACACTTGAGCTAAGAGGAAGACTGTCAAGGAGTAGTGAATAAATTGGAAGCAAGAGAACACAGAACAATAAATCCATTGTGAGGAGGAAGTAAAATGGAGACATGGAAGACGATAAATTTTCATTCCTCCTTGAGTCTGCCCAAAATGCGAGAAATCGTCAAGAAAAGCAAGCAGAGAAGAACAAAGGGGGGATCACCTGGTCCGGGTATAGACGCTCCATTAACACACAAGTGGCTTCTGAGGACACAACTGACTGGGAGCAGAGGGTAATTGAGGAGCTTCTGGAGGTCTGAATTTGTGTAAGAGTCTACCAAGACAATAGGAATGATATAGACAGTGTCCCTGTCCTCCCAAAATTTACAATCTAATGAGGAAGGAAGGCCACAGATTAACCTCGAATTACAACTGAGCTCGATAAGAAGCGCCTACTTCAAACTCCAGATTCACTGCCATCAGATTAATTTTGACTCACAGAAAGCCTTCAGGACAGAGGAGAACTGCCCCTGTGGGTTGCTGAGACGGCAATTCTTTACAGAAGTCGAAAGTCACGTGATTCTCCTGTGGAGCACCAGGTGGTTTCCAGTTGTTGGCCCTGCTGCAGTCAGCAGCCCCACGTCTAACCCACCATGCCACCAGAGCTCGGGCAAGCACAGAAGATCCAAATCAAACTTGATGAGGTCCTGGTGATGGGAAGATTAAGTACTCAGTTGCTAACCATGGGAGCAGGAGAGGACAGGAGGGCCAGACCTGCTATCTACCACAGCCTAGAAAAGCCGATGGGACAAAGCAAGTGAAGGACTCCTACAGCGAACTTGACACATCGAGAAGCTGTCCCAGAAAGCAACATAGGGAGTGTGTTGTGTTTGCATTAAGTAATATCCATTTGATATGAATGATTCGGATTTAACTTCCATAGTCTATAGACATCTATCTACTTTTAACTTAGATCGAACTTGTGACTAGTGTTTTGTAACTGGTTTTGTTTTGCATTTAAGAGTATATGGAAGCATTCCTCTGTTGTTGCTATTGTTAGTGTTCGATGTGCCTCAAGTTGGTTCTGACTCATAGTGACCCAATGTACACACACACACACACAATGCACTCCCTCTTCCTATAGTATCATCACAACTGTTGTTATGTTTAAGTCCATCTGGTAAAGGGCCTTCCTCTTTTTTCTGACCCTCTACCTTAACCAGAATGACTTTTTTTTCCAGGGACTGGTCTCTCCTGAGAGCATGGCCAAAGTATATGAGATGAAGTCCCACCGTCCTTGCTTCTAATGAACCTTCCGGCTATATTTCTTCCCAGACAGATTTGTCTGTTCTTTTTGACAGCCCATGGTATTTCCAATATTCTTCCCCAACATCCTGCTTCTAATGCATCAATTCTTCTGTAGTGTTCCTTATTTCTTATCCAGTTTTCACAGGCCTAGGAGATGATTTAAAAGGTCACTCCATGGGTCAGGTGTACCTCAGTCTTCAAAGTGACATCTTTTGTAGAAGCCTTGTGCAGCAGATTTGCCCAGTGCAAAATGGAACTTGATTTCTTAACTGTTGCTTCAGGAGCATTGGTTGTGAATCAAAGCAAAATGAAATCCTAAAAACGTTGATCTTTTCCCTGTCTAAAATGACGCTGTCCGTTGGTCCACTGTAAGGATTTTGGCTTTCTTTACGTTGCGTTGCAATCCCTACTGAAGGTTATCATCTGTGGTCTTCCTCAGCAAATGCTTCACATCCACCTCCCTTTCAGCAAGCAAGGTGTGTCATCTGCAGATCACAGGTTGTATATAACCCCCCCCAAAAAAAAAACACTTGGTGGTGCATAATTCTTCACAGAGTCCAGCTTCTCCAACTGTCTGCTCAATACCCAAAGTTAATATGTGGGGAATTGATACCATCCTGATGTAAACTTTTCCTGATTACCAACTATACAGTATCCACTTTTTCTGTTCAAACAACTGCCTTTTCAGCTTTGTACAGAATCCTCTTGAGCACAGTTTTGTGTCGTTCTGATTCATTGTGACATCTGGTATTCTCTGCTTTCAGCCACGATCTCTCGGACATCAGCAATGATATCTCTCATTCTACATCCTCTTCTGAACCAGACAGTTCCCTGTAGATGTACGGCTACAACCAATGTTTGGATTATGTTCGCAGAATTTTAGTGGCATGTAATATTAATGATCATCTTTGACAAAGCCCACATCCGGTTAAGTTGCCTTACTTTGGGATAATCACAAATACGGATCTCTTCCAGTTGATGAGTCAGCTGTCTTCCAAATTTCCTGGAAGCGACGCATGGTGATTCCAGTGCTGTCGGCTTATTGAAATGTTCCCATTGCTGTTTTGTCAACTCCTGGAGATGCACTTGTCCCGAATGCCTCCGCGCAGCCTCAGCTTTTGTCTTCAAAACTCTCAGTTCCTGAGCATATGCTACCTTTTAAAAATAACCACTGGGGGCTCTTACCACATTCCACACATCAACTCTATCAAGCATATTTGTAAATAGGTTGCCATTATCATTTCCAAAACATTTTCTACTTGAACCCTTAGTTTAACCTCCTCCTTTCCCCCCTCCCTCGCCCACCCTCCTCCTTTATGAATCCTTGATTAATTATATATTGCTATTATTATTTCATATCTTACACTGTCTGTTGTCTCCCTTCACCCACATTTCTGTTATTTGTCCCCTTGGGGGGGCTATATACCCAAACGTGTGATAAGTTCCCCCTTTCTCTGCCTTCCCTTTCCTGGTGCATCCCCCTACACTCATGATATCGCTGCTCCCATTACTGTTCCTGAGAGGTTTATCTGTCCTGAATTCCATGTGTCAAGAGCTCATATCTACACCAGTGTGTGTTCTCTGGTCTAGCTGGATTTGTAAGGTAGAAGTGGGGGGTGGGAAGAGGAAGCCTTCAGGAACTAGAGAAATAATGTGTATTTCATCAGCGCTATACTGCATCTTGGTTGAATCATCTTATAATCCTTCTGTGGGGGGGATATCCAATTGTCTACAGATAAGCTTTGGGTCTCCACTCCAACCCCCCGCGTTCACATTGATGTGGTTGTTTTGGACTTTTTTGATACCTGATCCCATCAAGACCTCATGATCACACAGACTGGTATGCTTCTTCCATGTGGACTTATTTGCTTTCTTGCTAGATGGCTGCTTGTTTAATTTCAAGTCTTTAAGATCCCAGACTCTATATCTTTTGATGGCCAGGCATCATTGGCCATCTTCACCACATTTGCTTATGCACCCATTTTGTATTCAGCGATCATGTCGGGAAGGTGAGTATCAGAGAATGCCAGGTTATTAGAACAAAGTGTTCTTGTGTTAAGGGAGGCCTTGATTAGAGGCCCAAAAGTTCATCCGCTCTCTTAATATGCTAATGTAGACCAATTGTTCTTGGTACAGTGACTTTTCTTCCATCTTCTTTTGATACTTCTTGTATCTTTCAATATTTTGGCCATAGAATCTTTCAATATTGCAACACATGGCTTAATTCTTTTCTTCAGTTCTTTCCGATTGAAATAAGCTAAACACGTGCTTCTTTTCGGGCTTTCTACCTCCAGATCATCACTCATTTTCTATAATACTTTACTGTGCCTTCTCCAGCTTCCCACTGAAATTTTTGTCAGCTCCTTTACTCCATCATTTCGTCCATTTGCTTGAGCTACTCTATGTTCAAGAAAAAGTTTCAGAGTCTCTTCTGACATCCACTTCCGTCTTTTTTATCTTACTTTGTTTGTTTCTTTAATGATCTATATATTTTTCATGGATGCTGTTCATGATGTCAACCCATACTTATCTGGACTTCTGTCACTAGTGTTTAATATATCATATGTTTTAAGATATTCTTTAAAATCAGATGGTATTTTGTATCTCACAGACTTGTTTTAATTTCCTTCAGCTTCAACCTGAACTTACAGATAAATAATCGATGGTCTGTTCTTCTTCTTTAAAAAAAATCATTTTACTGAGGGTGATGGTCTGTTCTATAGTCAGGCTTTGTTTTGGCTGACGATATGAAGTTTCTCTATTGTCTCTTCCCACAGATGCAGTCAACCGGATTCCTATGCATTCCATCTGGTGAGGTACATGTGTATGGTAACCATTTCTGTTTTTGAAAAAAAAAAGTATTTGCAATGAAGAAGTCTTTGGTCTTGCAAAATTCCAGCATGAGATCTCTAAATTTCTTTTACCAAGACCCTATTTTCCAGGCACTAATTCTTCCTCTTTTATTTCCAGCTTTTGCATTCAAATCACTAGTATTTATTAATGCACCTTGATTGCATGATCAATCAATTTCAGATTGAAGAGAATGATAGACTTCTTCAATTTCTTTATGAATAGTTTCAGTATTCGGTGCATAAATATGAATAACAGTTCTATTAACTGGACATGCGTGTAGGCATAAACACATTATTCTATCATGAACAGTGTGGTGCTTCATGATAGATCATTATCTTTTTATATATAACGAATGTGATGCAGTTCCTCTTCGATTTGTAATCCCTAGCATCTGATTTTGTAAACCATGTGATTGCCCAATTGAAAACAGGCAAATCCAACCCATTTCAGCTCACGAATGCCTATGACACCAAAACTTACACATTCACTTAATTTTTGAAGACTTCCAGTTTTTCTTCATTCATTCATTCTTTGTACATTCCACATTTCGATATTAATGGCTGATTGCGGCTGTTTCCTCTCATTTTGAGTTGGGTCTCATCAGCAAATGAAGGTCTTGAAAGCGTTCCTCCATCTGCCAACTTATGGCTGCTTCTCTATTTTGAGGAGGCAGCTCCGTCCCATTCGCTGCTGAGTGCCTTTCCACCTGCCGCACTCATCCTCCACTACTACTTCTGACAGCGCGTCACTGCTTGCCTGAGGTTTCAGTGGCTCAGGAATGAAAGGCCTACTGCCTCTTATCTGCTCGTAAGTCTACAAGTTCGGAGGACATCTGTTCATTATGGGCGATCCTGCTAGAATTCCAAATACCATTGGAGCCACTTACAGCAGCACAGTAATATGCCATCTCAATATGACAAACTAGCGGACAAATTACGGTATTTTGCTACAACCTCCATAGTACGCAAGAACAAGATTTTCAATGACTGAACTATGTGCTATCCTAACGCTCCGTGTTGACCAACACAGTAGCCACTGCCCAAATGCAGCTTAAAATCCAACGATACAAATATATATTACTATACTGTTCTGTCCAGAAGATCTATCACATTAGTTGATCTGCTATAAGACAGTTTGAATGTCTGTATTACCTGAAATGTGTCCATACAGTGACAAACCCGACTTTTATTCATCTCTGCATCTCTGCGTTAGTGTCTAACACAGAGTAAATATACAACAAATGTTCATTGAATTGATCTGGATATATAGTTATGGATTGAAGAGAGAGAGAGAGTTACAGCAGTATAATCCCTTGACCTACAAATATAACTTTGGGAATATTTTTCCAAAATATTTTTCCAAAGTATTTTCTCCTTCCAAGATTATGAGGCACTACTGGAGTAAGGTGGGTCCTAAACCTAATTCTTTCTGAGTTGTGTCTTAAAAGAAGGAAAAACACAAACACACAGCAGGAGACAACATTTGATAAGAGACACAAATACCTATATAACACATACCTCCCCACCCCCTGGGATTGCGGGCAGTCATCAGAAGCCAGGAAAGGGTGCACAAAAGGAACCTACGTGGCTGAGATCAAGTTGGACTTGTTGCCTCTGAAACTGTGAAAAAATATAGTTCTATTCTTTAAAGCCACCCACTCCGCAGTGTTTTATTACGATAGCACTAGGAACTAAAGGCACAGGCCTACTTGAAACCTAATGAAGATTAAAGACATGGCTACACAAAGAGTACTTTTGATTATTCATAATATATGCACAATAAATAAATCTAAGTTCACAAATTAATATAAATATTGTAAATAAACACAAAATTGTATTCAAGAAAAAGCATCTCAATGTCATGAGAGATGTCTATGTGTTGCAATATCAAGAACAGGGGAAAATATTTCCCTAAAACTGCAAAACCATGCAAGAATTTAAATGTCTGATGTGAAAAGGGTCTATTCTGACTCCTCTTCCCCATCCACTTTACCAGTGCCACATTCAAGTTATTATCAAACTACAGATTCAATCCACCTTTATCATGCATTTTTAGAATGTATTAGGGATGACAATAATTGCTAACAGCCTACAGATCTATTTCCAGCAGGGGAAAAGCATCAACACAGGTATGAAAAAGGTGATTCAGACTCAAAGTCAAATTAGGAAATAAGATACACAGAAGAAATATGGAGATTAGGTCACACCTTCCAGTGAAAAGAAATAGTCATTGCAAAAGTGATGTCATGGGTCAGCTTTGAATCCAAGTGCAAGGTTAACATTTGTCTCACTGGAAAAAAATGAATTTGACCTTGTAATATTTATATCACACAAACACTACCAGAGACAGATCTCTTTCTGAAAGCCTTCAAATTGCTTCTTGTCAAACCCACTGTGTCAGAGATGTGAAATGTGATCTTAACGGGTAGCCATGGTTGATGGTGACAACCCAAAAGACAGGGCTGAGGAGAGTTTTAGTGAGGCCTCTTTCTCTCCCCTTTAGTCTTAAAGCTTGTGCTTTTGGTAGCTTGCCACTATTTTGGTAGGCCTGACTGGAAGAATACAGATGCTGTGGAGGGCAGTTCTTGGATAGAATTGCTTCTCTTTACAAAACTCCTAACCGTTTTTAGAGTAAAAATCAAAAGGCAATCGTGTCTGTCAGCATTCAGAAAGGCAAAAATCATACATCCCAACTGTGGACTAAAACATGGTAAACTCACTGCAAAGC
This sequence comes from Tenrec ecaudatus, assembly GCF_050624435.1. Classification (NCBI taxonomy): domain Eukaryota; kingdom Metazoa; phylum Chordata; class Mammalia; order Afrosoricida; family Tenrecidae; genus Tenrec; species Tenrec ecaudatus. Next base: position 72,781,879 of record NC_134543.1, read on the forward strand.
TGCCATAGAACAAAATATTGCCAGCGTGATACAGGTAAACAAAATCACTCTTCTAAGAAGCCCATGGTGATGACTGTTAATAATGGCAAATGAAATCAGTGATTTATAACTTTAAGATAATAATTAGGGAATCAAAGCATTGAAGAATCCATAGATGTGCACTAATACAACACCTAATACAGAGTTTGGGTGTCTTCATACAATTGTTGTTGTTGTTGTTGTAGTTAAGGGGCCACCCGGTCAGTGCTGACCTGTAGTGACCTCTTATGCATAACAAAAGGAACCACTGCCCAGGCCTGTGCAATCCTCACAATTGTCCCAGTGCTTGAGCCTGCTATTGTCACCAGGGGCAATCCACCTCTTTCCTTGCACCTCTACTTGACCTAACATGATGTCCTTCTCCAGGACGGTTCTCTTCTGATAACATGCCCAAAGTATGGAAGCCTGGCCTCTAAGGAGCACTCTGGCCTTACTTTTTCCAAGACCGATTGTTTGTCCCTTTAGGGGTCCCTGTGGTACCTTCAGCATTTTCTCTCCAGCACCACAATTCAACTGCATTGATTCTTCTTTGGTCTTCCTTATTCAGTGACTTGAGTTAGGCACACCTTAGTCCTCAGAGGAACAACCTTGCTTTTCAAAACTCTCAAAAGGTCTTGTACACAAGATTTACCTAATGCAACATGTCTTTTGATCTCTTGACTGCTGCTTCCAAGAGCCTTGGTTGAGAAACCAAACAAGACAAAATTCTGACGTCAACCTTTTCTCCATTTATCATGTTACCTAGTGGTCCAGATGTGAGGATTTTAGTCTCCTTTACATTGAGTTGTAATGCACAGCGAAGGTTGTAATTCTTGATCTTCATCTGCAAAGGCTTCAAGTCCTCCTCACTTTCAGCAAGCAAGATTGTGTCATCGGCATACCTCAAGTTATTAATAAGCCTTCCTCCAATCCTAATGCCACACTCTTCCTCCTATAACAAAGCTCCTCCGATGATTTGCTCAGCATACAGATTGAATAAGTATGGTGAGAGGATACAACTCTGATGCACCCAATAGTAATAACTTCTAACTCAAACCACATGCTCTGATGTACACTTCAGGTTACCTCATGTTGACTCACAATCTGTATCTGCATGATTTTCAGATTGACAAGAGAAATCCGTGATCATGCACAGCTCCTGCGATATGCCTACGTGTGGTGGGCAAGAAATAGAAGAGGGCAGTTCTGCAAATGAAGTGGAGAAGCGACATGACTTTCTATTTCTCTTGTGCCCTATCTGACTTTGGGCCTCTTACTGGGAGGCCCTAACTATTCCTTACTAGTGCACTGGAGATGATAGTGCCCTTTGTGGCGGTGAGCTTTTATGTCAACTTGCACCTGTGTAAAAGTGCACGGGTACAGTTCAACCTGTCAGTCAGCTCCCAACCCGAGGATGTCTCCTTGAAGGTGCGACCTTTTTTTTTCTTAAATCATTTTTGGGGGGCTCTTATAACTCTTGTTACAATCCATACCTCCATCAATATGTGTTCGACATATTCATATATATACTCCATCATTCTTTTTTAAACATTTACTTTCCATTGAGCCCTTGGGATCAGCTCATCTTTTTCCCCTCCCCCCCACCAACCCTCATGTGGCCCATTGATAGATTGTAGATGGTTAATTATTTTCAAATATCACACAACTGCTGTCTCCCTTCCAGTCTGGTTTCTGTTGCTCTTCCCCTGGGCTAGGGGTATGTGGTTATGTGCCATTTGTTGTGATCAGTGCCCCTCTCCCTCCCCACCTCTTCTCCCCCTTCTCCTTCCCCTTTTTTTGTATCTCCATTCCCATTCCTGTTCCTGGGTTACATGTGTTGTGAGTTTTACCTCTTGCCTGTATCCATGTACATGCTCCCATCTAATCTGGATTGGGAGGTGGGGGGAAGGGGTGTGCGCGGGGGACCTCCAGGGATCAGATAGATGTATACTGCAAGACCCACTGGTGCTCTACTGCACCCTGATTGACTCACCCCCTCCCTGAGATGCCTCTGTAGGGGGTGTTCCATTAGATGGGCTTTGGGTCTGCGCTCCAACCCCCCTCCATGCTCACCAATGCTTTTTGTTTGTATGTTTGTTGTGAATCTTCTGATGCCCATTGCCGTGGTCTTTTTTTTTTTTTTTATAAAAGAGACATTGGACACTTGCTCCCCTTACTCTTTGCCTTCCTCCTCTCTGGGACTCTGGGTCTGCCTGTGCCCTCTACCTGTGATCTTCCTGCTGCCGGCTTCAGCCTTCGGCATCAGCAGCCTGTGGCCATGCAAGTGGGAAGAGGGCCCGGCTAGCCTGGGACCCATGGACTTGAGTTGGACGGGGCTAGGATCCCTTCTTACTACAAAAATATTTCATGATAGAAAGTTCTTTCTTATATATGTTTATGAATGGGAAGGTTTTGTTTCTCTAGACAACCCGGCCTAACCACCTTGATTAATTTATTTAAGGGACCTGCCTGCCTGCATGTATGTGAAATATGTGTTTTTATAAAGGTTATTTCATAAAACTACTCTTACCCAGGATCATATAGTTTTTCAATGGTGGGTCAAAGATTTGGACCTGGAACTGTCTGAATACCCTAGAACCAATATTTGGGGAGAGGTAGGGAGCTCCAACAATTTTTTTTTCTCCCACACAGTTGAGGAAGCTAGAAGTCTGGGTGTGGCAGCTCTAGTGGGAGGCTCTCTCTCTAAAGGCTCTGGAGAAAAGCTCTGTTCTCCTTTCAATATCCACAAGCCTGGCACGCCTTGGAAATTTCCAGGTGTTTTGGCATCAATCTTTCCCTGAGTCTAATTCTTTCTTAGTGCAGTAACCCCAGGTCCAAAGGACACGATCCCCTCCTGGCTCTTCTTGAAGGTGGTCAAAAGCCCCTCTCAGACCAGCACTGTCATCCCCTAAACCACCCCAGTTCTCACATAGCTATATTTCAGATGACACATGTGTTATGTGAACCTAAAAATTAATTCATATTGATTTCTTTGTGTTCCAAGATGCCTTTCTTTTGTATCTGAAGTTTTACTCCCTGCTAGATATTGTCAAGGCATAACCTAGAGAATAAATCCACGTGCCAATCATCAATTCTTTGCAAGTTATTGACACTACTGGAAAAACTATTAAAATACCAATCAAGGTAGATAAATAGGTATGAAACATAACTACTTCATGAAAATAAGTATTACTCTTTCCGATCAGGTCAGGGTGGGTAATCAGACAGAGGACAGACCCACGTGGCGGAGAAGCCGAACAAGTTTCTACACAGCGGAATCAAAAAGTTAATTTTGTGAAACCAGCTGTTTTAAACAGGGTGGTTCTGAAGACATTGTTCATATCTATTCAAATAGTCCTCAGCCCGAGCACAATGTTCATCTGTCACTCCTAACTGATCCTTTACAAAGCCTCAGACCACTGCTTACCAAAGGAATGTAGTTTATTGCAGTTGTTGCACTCCAAATGAATATTGATTTCAATCTCAGGATGCCATGAAAGGACTTGCATCGATTACACAGTACATCAGAGTCATAATGCAAGTTACCTAGTTCCAATGATGCACACAGCAAATCAATCACTCACTTTCACACACCTTTGAAGAGACACCCAGCCACCATGCGCTTCCTCTATCTAAGCCTTAAAATAAGCCATGCAGTGTGAAGCGGTGATAGAGAAGGGAACCAGCCCGTTTTGAAAAAGCACGGGGCTACTGTCAGAGAGGCATGATCATTATTCCGTTTTCAGTGGGCTGTGTGATCAGACAAATACAAATGAGGGGTTAAAAAAAACGAAGCCTTAAAGACAGCATTGTGAGGGGGAGGTTTCTCCCTTACATTATTTATTTATTCAATGGAAAATTATTTGGCTATTATGATAAAGCAACTAGATGACAATGGCTTTCCTTTGAGTCACTAATTAAAATGCTGATTGCCTGGGGAGTGAGATGCGCAGTTAGGGTCAAACAGGATCTAGCATTGTGTTAAATAGCTCAGGCTGGCCTGACAGCTAGGTGGGGAGCACAGGGTAGAAATCAAGCACACTTCACAACTAAAATTGGACTCATTTTTATTCAGAAAAATTCTAACATAATGTTATGAATCTAGGCAAGATAATACTGCAGCCAGCCATCTCGAGAGATTAAAAAGAAAAAAGAAAGAAAATACAGGTTCTAAAATGAATAAGCTTATGAAGTCTAAGAACACATTTGATACATATCAAACTGCTTTTCATTTGAAAGTTACTTTTTTTTATAAGTTTGCACTCCCTGTGTTCTTTGGTTTCTCGACAAGCTACCTTTATGTACACACAAATGTCAAAGAAATGTCACCCTCTTAACTCTACATAAACGCTCTTTGAACGCAGACACCTCCTCTTCGATAATGAAAGAAATATCTTACAATTAATTGTGAAAAGGAAATTGTCTTCCTTGTGATATAATAAATTCAGTGCTTTGAATTTTACTAACTGAAATTATGGGTTTTCCAATAGCACTGAAATAGTCATCATTTCTCTAAAATGAAGAATTATATTTCTTCTATTTCCCACTTGTTTATGTTCCACAAAAAATCAATTAAATTCATAAAAAATTTTTAAAGAGTAGGTACTTTAAATCAATAACACTCATTACCAGGAAATGCATTCTGTTGGAAGTTCTGGTGCATCAGAGGACGACAGAGTCCTGGATGAGGAAGATAACTGGAAGACAGTCGACCCTCACCTAAACGGGAAAGTCTCTCTACCGCATCCATAAGTGTCTTGCCTTTGCCAAGGCTTGGACGAGATGCAATTATTAGCTTGGAAGCCAAGTCATTCTGCTCCTGAATGGTTCTGAGGTCTGCCAAAAAGTTAAAGCTCAAATTTGAGCCCCCCGTGTCTTCCACTCTTGAGGCTCGTTCTGGAGCTGAGGAGCACGGGAGAAATGGGGCCCTCTTTTACATGACCCTTCAGATGTTTGAAGACAACTGTGCTTTTGGGCAAAGTGTCCTTTTTCAAGCTCAGCATTTCTAGTTCTTTCAATGAGTCCCATGTGCTTGATGTCCACCCTCAAAGTTAATCCCTCTTAAGCAAAGGTTGAATGGAGGTGGGGTGGAATCATAAAGTTGGTCAGATTACTTAAGCATAATGGTACTATGATTTTTTCTGACTTCAGTGTTCACAGTTGACATAACAGTGGATAACATTTACCTCATGGCTCCAACTTCTAGACCAACTTTATACAATGTTTTCACTAAAGCACAATATTTTCTGAACTTGATCGTTTTTGCTCTTAGCTACCATTTCCTTAGCCTATCATGACAAAATGAATTCCTCTCCATGTGAAGCTCCTTAACCACTCTATGGCCCAGTTACGTGGCCCTGAAAATTCTACATAGCCATCAACGACCACTGATGGAATAATTGTTAAGGGCCAGGCATTGGAAGAAGACATCGCATGCACCACACACAGTAGGCACTGCCATTTCCATATCACACAGACACACACAAAGGCAAAGAGAAGGTCAATAATTTTCTCAAGGTCCCTCAACTAGTGACACAGTTACGGAATTCCCACTGCCCTTAGCCACTATACTACCAATGGCGATTCTTAATATGCCGACTTAACATTAACAAGCAGCGCCCTGACACAACTGTGGAAACAGAAGGGGGATAGACAGAGTCTCTTTAACAACCACCTCCTGGCAGTGTGATCAATTCACCTTTCGAGGACCAGTTTGTTCAAAACTCCATGAATCCTTATCACGTAATTCACATTTCTCTAAACAGCCCACAAGCAAACCTTCTCAAGCGACTTGTATAAATGCAGCTTAACTGTTGGAATGAATTTTCCCTACTCTAGAAGTTAAGGCAGTGGTTCTCAACCTGTGGGTCACGACCCCCTTGGGGTCGAAGGACCCTTTCACGGGGGTTGCCTGATTCCTAACAGTATCAAAATGACAGTTGTGAAGTAGCAATGGAAACAATGTTATGGTTAGGGGGTCACCACAAGATGAGGAACTGAATTAAAGGGTCACGCATTAGGAAGGTTGAGAACCACTTTTAGCAAACGGAAATGAAAAGTGCTTTTCCCAGATTGACAATAATAACTATTCCCCTTTCTCACGTTCACCTGTTTAAGGGTCCCAGCCTGTAACAAGCCTTGTATTAGGCATCTCCCCACCACCAAATAGAATCTTCTCTCATCTTTACTCATTCCTAGTTATCCCACCTTTCCAACAGTGCTCCCAAAATCCAAATGGGAAATCCTGGATGCTATCAAATGGAGCTGTCCTCTGTTCTTTTAGTTTCGATCAAGTTGCTCCTTCATTTGAAAAACCACTGTCCTTAACAGAAAGAGGGGAGGGGATGAAGCAAAATAGACTTCAGTGGTCATCCATTCTCGTTACTTTAAATCGTATACCACCTGCTCCAAACAATGTAAATCAGCCAATATTTATAGGGCATCCAGAATGCTTGATGAAACCAAAGGGAATCCAAAGATGGCACGGTAAATTTAAAAACCGGGAAGGAGGTGGAGCCAGAGGCAGGAAGGGAGCGACAGAGAGAGCGCTAGTCGAGTAAGATGTAAAAGGGAATTGAACCTCTACAACAAGCCGCTGCAGGGTCACACACAAAAGAAGCCAATGAAGCAACAGACCAGCGTTTTCTTTCCCCTCACCACTCAGTTCCAGACATAACATTATATCCTTTTTCACAGTACTTTATTGCACATGCCGCCTTGGAAAGCTGAAGTGACATCTTTGGGCCAACCTACTTTGCATGTTGTTGAAGCCATCCGTTATTGTTAGAATTTTACCATAAGAGCCTCCCCATACCGACAATCCAACTCACTCAATTGTCATTTCAATCATTCATTCCCTCATCCGTTTATTCTTTGCTACAGAAATATCACTAAGTTCCTACTAAATAGCAAGAAATGTTCAAGTCTTAGCTATTGACTCATACTTACTGTATTTTTAGATGATCTCTAATTTACAGAAAGATACCAGGACGTTCCCTAGAATCTAGGACAGCAAGACCGCAGCCAGCCTCCTTTGGACACATTATCAGGGAAGACCCTCGACTAGAAAAGGATGCCGTGTTTGTAAAGTAGAGGGTCCGCAAAAAGATGGCAGCCCTCAGGGAGTAAGCAATGCCCCCAGAGAGACCCAGCCATGATTGAGCAGGACCGTCCGATGTCTGACTCTGTTGGTTATAAGGTTCTTTAACGCCCCTGGAAGGCCGGTGGTGTCGTGCTTGTACGTTGGACTACAAACTGCAAACTCGGCATTTGGAAACCACCAATGACAAGACTTGCCACTCCCTCTCGGAAATGCACAGGGGCAGTGCCGCTCTGCCCTACAAGGTCACCGTGGGTCCGCATCATCTCCATAGCAGAGCATTTGGCTTGGTGGCTAGTGGCCAAGCGTTATGGGCCACCGTCCCTGCATTTAAAGAGCTAAACCTTCTTCAGTTGGATTTCTTTAAGAATCTGTTTCCTAATGTCACCATTTTATACCTCTAGCTATAAACCATCTTTACTGGATCCTTTTATAAAAAAAGAAATTAAGATTAAATTGAGAATAACCAATCATGGTATTGTTTTCTCAACCACTTGAGACACTTAGTTCGATAAGACAAACCAACCCATCAATAGAGATGAAATACCCAGCATTGTGAAACTTCACCATGTGATAGTTTTATGATCTCAATAATGAAGGTATCTCCCCTTATTGTTCATTTAGAAAGGTAGCCACTTCTGTCTACTTATACTTCATCCATGCCCAAAGGTATATTTCAATACTTATAGTTTCTAAAAGCATTATTAAATATAATTTCCACGAGTAAAATAGTACATGCTGACTATTAAAAGATGAAAATACAAAAAAATGCTAAGGCAGAAACAATTATCCATATTACTGTTGGGAGTTCCTTTCATGTTTTCATACATTTCCTTCACATATACATATGTGTCAATGCACACATAGATAAAATTCAAAAAACCAAACACTACCATCAAGTCAATGCAGACTCATAGTGACGCCCTGTGGTTTCTGAGACTACAATTGCTTCTGGGAGAAGACAGGCCAGTCCGTCTCCACAGAGCTGCTCGGGGTTACCAGCTGTGGATCCCAGCCCACCTCGTAACCATAGCACCTCCAAAAAGTGCATGGAAACTGGAGTGAAAAGATCATGGAAGTCCTCCATTAATTATTTCGAAGCCCTCTGGACTGGTCCCTGTGGACTGCACGTATGAACACAGTATATGCCAGACGTCTTCGCATTCTCTCCCTAATCTGTTTCTTGAAGGGAGAACGGCAAGTCATTCCATACAGCGCCCAAATCCTCGCGCCCAACTAGCTATCATCCTATAAATCATTGTCGTTCTCTCTCTAATAGCTATAGAAAAGTAATATGCAGCATCACACACTTCCTCACTGCCATCGAGTCACGCCAACTCATGGCGACCCTATAGGACAAGCTAGAACTGTCCTGATGGGTTTGTAAGACGTTAACTCTTTACAGCAGTAGTTCTCAACCTGTGGGTCATGACCCCTTTGGGGGTCGAATGACCCTTTCACAGGGGTAGCCTGATTCATAATAGTAGCAAAATGACAATGATGAAGTAGCAACGAAAATAATTTTATGGTTGGGGGTCACCACAATGTGAGGAACTGTATGAAAGGGCCAGGGCATTAAGAAGGTTGAGAAACACTGCTTTACAGGAACAGGAAGCCCCTCTTTCTCCCAAGGAGTTCCTGGTGGCTTTGAACTGCTGACCTTGCGATGAGCAGACCAACCTGTAACCAATATGCCACCAGGGCTCCTTGATATGAGGCATACAGAACCCAAATCCAAACCCACTCTTGTCACATCAGTTCCAACCACAGTAACCCTGTAAGACAACAGAACTTCCCCCACAGGGTGCCGACAGCTGTACATCTACATGGAAGCAAACGGATACCCCGTTCACCTATGGAGCAGCTGGTGGACTTCAGGCAGTAAACTTCCAGTTACAGCGGAACACTTTAACCACTGCGCCACAAGGGCTCCTTATAACATTATAGGCATCTGATTATATTGGCTCCATCCTAGGGAATATTCAGAACCTTCATTCACACTGTATCGGTCAAATAGCTAATTTTGTTATGCTTATTTTATTTTCTTCTTCACTTTCACAAAATATGGTAAGATACTCACTCCTATAGAATGGATACCAACTCAAAGGGACCCCATATAGGACAGGGTAGAACTGCCCCTGTGAGTTTGTAAGACTGTAAACCGTTTACAGCTATAGAAAGCCCTGTCTTTCTCCCTTGGAGCAGCTGATGGTTGTGAACTGCTGACCTTGTGGTTGGCAGCCCAACTGGTAACCACTATGCCACCAGGACTCAAATCTCAATTTAAAGCTCTCTTGGCCTGAACAATGAGCTCTCTGTCGTGCCTATTCTTTCCAGGTGAGACAATTGGGAAAAAAGATCTGAAAATAACTGTGTGTCAAACCTGTACATTCGACACTAGAACTTCATCCACACATTCTCACACCCTGAGAGCCGTGACTTTGATGTTCATCAGTCAGCAGAACTGGTATCAGGCCCTGGGTTCAAAGAGACTTCAGACTTAGCCATGGATTCTAATTGCTCACACCTGGAGCGTGGTATCGGTCCCAACGTCGTCTCTGGTCTGCTGACAGCCTCGTTCTGCTGCTCCCGAGAGACCACAGCGACGCCCTAATTCCTCTCATTCCTGGTAGCTGCTGAGCCACACAGCTGCCACATGCAGGATTGGGTGAGTCCATGCCCCCACCACAAAATGCCCTCCAATCTTGTGTCAGCTCCATGAAAGACTGAGCAGACTCGGTTGTGATTGGTAGCGTTTTCTTTGATGAGTTGTTAGAGGAAGATCAACAACTCTCTCTTCGTAGTTGATCTTGGTTGAGAAACCCCAACGAAACCCATTTCAGCCTCAGAGCAATAACTAAGCCACCCTGGGCAGCTGGGTGAGCGTGAGATGAGATGAGCGTGCACACAGGGACCTGGCAGGGAACCCAGGCCTCCCAGGCTGGCAGTGAGAATTGTCCTCCAGAACCCTTGAGGCCTCTGGAGGCTCCATCACCTCTGTGCATATTCCTTGCTCCCCTGCACAACACCAGGGTGCTTCCTTGGAAGGATCCTCATAGTCGGGAGGACTATTGTCCTACCTACTACATGCCTCTGGCTGTGAGGCCTGGTTGCATAGTGGTTATGAGTTGGGCTGTGATTTGCAAGGTCAGCAGTTCAAACCCCACCCCCTGCTTGTGAAGAGTTCCTGTCTGGGAACCTCACAGGGCAGTTCTCCGAGGGTCACTCTGAGTCGGCATCGACTCGAGGGCAGTGAGTTTGGTTTGGGGTCTGGTGTCCCTCTGTGTGTGTCAGGGGAGGGGGAATGGTGTTTCTGCATTCACAACCCCCTTGACATTCATTTATAATTGTCCTCGGGTGCCCTTCATGTCTTTCTTCAGTAGAATATTGTTCACTCCGTCTAACCTCATCAAAAGAGCACAAGTGTTAAAATCCAGACACCTAAAATAAGCAAATCTTTCCACAGTTCAATATTGCCCTCCAAAGAACAAATATGATTAATCACTTTAATGTACTAAGCTTCCAATATGTATCATTTAGTCATTTGAGATATGCAAAAGGATTCAAAAAATTTGTGGGAAAATTCCAGGATCTTTTCGTTACCTTTTCCCACAACTTTTATGAAGTGTCCCCACTAAGACTACATTAGCAATGGTTTTATCTTTCTGAAATCATCATTTTCAGATTAGTTTAAAACATGGACTATGATTATGATGTGTGAGCAGGACATTTTAAATTGAAGACGCCAGTTGCAACCATATCTCACCAGATTAACAATTAAAGTATACAAGGAATCCTCCCTTGTCAACTATCTTGTTACCTGGCCTTTAATATTTAAATAAGTTTAAAAGTTCACTAGCCACACACAAGCGGGATTCAAAGCAGTCATGGAAAAATTATCAGTCCATTCCTTCACAAACTTTTTGAAGCCTGCTGCTATTTTCCCTGTTAGCAACATGCATTTGGCCTTACCAAGCACAAAGGTGCTAGGCAAAAGCAACATGGGCTAGGGTGGTGAAAGTTGTTTGTCAGCTTGGCTGGGCTTCTCAGTGGTGTGCTCTTTACATAATAATAATATTTGGAAGTTGTGTGAGGATCCTCAATTTTGTGGTTGGGTGTGGTCTTCCTCCATTTTTGCATAACACTGATTTTTGCATAATAGCCTGATCATTATACCCTAACTGTCAATAAGAGAGGAGTGGGTATATTTACCTATACCTCACATGTAAATCTATTTTTTACACCAAAAGTCTGTTATGAAATGTAGTCACTAGTAAAAATGTTGCTGCTGTTAGGTACGTAATCCACATGCTACACTAGAAATCAGCCATACTATCCCTGCTGCCCTTTATCTGTGTCTCTGCCTACATATGTGTTAGGAGCTCCTCAAGGTAACATGACAATATACATTTAGTAATATGTGATAATTAATACTTTCCCTATTGTTCATTCTAAATATGTGTGTGTGCATTTGAGCAATGTTTTAATATTTGCTTTTCTGATTTCAGTAACAGCTACTAGAAAGAAGTAAACACGAAGATTAACTCTAACGATCATGCACTAAAGATGTTTCAGATAGACTTTTATTTCTTCACTTAATTTATAAGAAAAATTAAAGTGGTTTCATTACTTATTTCAACTTACTGTGACATCTCTGCTTGGTTTCTAGCATGAGAGAAAAAAGGACAAAAATATATATCAAAATGGAAATACATCTTCTATTTCTCTGCATTTTTGCTAAACAAAAGAGTGATTGGTCAAATGCACAAAAGTGGAAAAGACATTCATCAAAGCAAACACCTAATAAAGAACTGGTTACAATAGGAAAGTTATGCCATAGAATTACATATCCTTTAATGAGCTCCACAATATATTAAGTTAAAAGAAAGCAGACTATATTGTACAATATAATTAAAAAAAATAAATATAGGCATGAAAAATCTATAAAATTCCAAAAATGTTATAAATGGTAATATTTGTATGTAGTGGGATCACAAGTAACTTTTTGCCAGTATGATTCAAGTCACTGTAATATATAAAATGAGTGTGTATTATATTTATAGCAGAAAAAAAACAAGAAAAACAATCCCAGAATATAACATTTTGCCTTTATATTCAGTACCTTATATCTAAACTGATTAAAAGATCTAAAAATATGACTCTAAATTCCATTTGAAATATTTTTTCCATAGAAATAAAATCTAGCTAATTTAAAGATATTTATATGGAATCTACTGTGACCATTCAATAGCTACGTAAATACACAGGGCTGCCTCAAGGGATAAAGAGAGCCATGTGCTTATAACAATATGAGACAAACAATCTCTTCAGTTGATTGAGGCTGTTATCTAACATGATCTTCACGTAGTCCCTAAGTGTGCACGGCATGACTGGAAAAGGCCGTGCTGTTCTCCACCTGCTGTGCCTCACTGTGTAGTCCCAGGGGAGCCCTGGGGCAAAGTAGGTTATGAGTTTGCGGCTAACCCCGTGTTCCCTACTGAGAACCTACCAGAGACTGAGAGGGAGAAAGAGAACTTCGCTCTGGTAAAGATTTATGGTCTGGAAAACCCACAGGGGCAGTTCTGCAGGGTTTGCTCTGAGGCTAAATGGACTTGATGGCCAGGTTTATTCACAAGGTAAAGCGAAAATGGCTAATGTACTCAACTGCTGACGGAAAGCTGTGGTTCAAGTCCACTGGGCAGAGTCTCAGAAGAAAGGTGACCTGCTTCTGAGAAGTCAGTCATTGAAAACACCGTAGATCTTCTAGAGGGCATAAATTTGACTCGGACAGCTAAAACTTGGTCAGTGATGCATGCTGGACCTGAATTGGTTTCCAAAATTTTCTGTATAGTTGGTTTGTATTGTTTTCTTTGTTTTTTATTGGCATGTATTAGGGTGTATCTTGGAAGTGTTAGGTCATTGGGGGCCACTCTTGAAGTTGTTTTATATGTTTTTTTTCTTCAGTTTTTGATTTATGAAACCAAGGATTCATGAACCTATAGAGACAGTTGGTGGCAGAGTGACGGGGAGACAATGTCAAGGAGTCCACGTAGAAAAGAAATAACTGGAAACTAATTGCAGTGGCAAACGCACAATTCTACATTAATTCTCAATTAACAATGAATTTTTAAAAAAAGAAAAAGGGAAAAAGGAACGTGTAGGGCACAAGTCTACATTGACACACATAGAGCTAGCCAAGAGTTAGAATCAACCAACAGCTAGTGGTTCGGTTTTCCTCACTTAACCACTCCGTCTATCAGCAAGGAGACGGAAATCAGAGGGAGCAGAATGTTGGGATTCCCTACCAGGCCAAGGCATGAGCATTGTAAGTCAGAAAATCCATTCACCCCTACCACTGTGTCTCCAAGAACACGAAGATACCCTCACTTGGGGTTCAATCAACACATCTGAGCTGCTTCAGGATTTGTCCCTATTTATATGTAAACAGACGATCCAGAGATAAGATCTTGTGAATGAAAGTATACATTGTGCTCTGAGTTTAGTTAGCATCAAGATTTTCATAGGTTCTGAGGCTGAAAAGTGTAACTCTCAAATATACAATAGTGTTTAGTGAGTTATGAGTTACTCATTAAACCAGTTACTTTCCACTAAAACATCAGATATCTAACACTTAGCAACAAAAGACTTCATTTTATGCATGAAGAGACCTCAATTCTTTTCCACCACTCTCTCCTTTAGTAAGAGTACAACTTGAGACGAAAAGAACAGTAAAATCTATCTGTCTAGCTATCTGTCTATATATATTTCCACCTGAAATTCAGTGACATAGAAGATTTCATTTGGAAAAAATGGGCCTATTGCTCCAATGGGAAGAAATTAAGAAAGAGAAATCTTTCAAGGAAAAATAGACACACAAAATCTTTAGATTTTCTAAAGCAGAAACCTGAATCCTTTGCCTGTGTGTGTTTTGTGTGGTGTATAAAAGTATATATACCATATTTGCCAATTCAACAATTTTTACACATCTAATTCAACGGCATGGGTCCATGGACCACATTCATCCTACTGTGCGTTCACTCATCCTTTACTGAATGGTTTCACAGCCACTAACTCACCCCAGGGAGCGATGACTCCCTTTTCCTACCTCCCCTCCACCCCTACTAAGCCCTCTTAGAAACATGAACCCTTGCCTCATCTCTACAGCTAAACAAAAGCACTGGTCTTGTGAAGGCTATCAAAAGACTCACAACCTACAATTACAGGTAACATTAAGATGGAGAAAAGCGGTTGATTGATTAAAGCACCCACCCGTTCCCCCACAATATAGAGGAAAGAAAGGGGCAGCGTAAATTATTTATGGTTAAGTTTTTTCCAGGCATACAGCGTACATACAAGACTACCAGGCCATGTAAGAAGAGCAGTCCTCCACTTTACAAACTACTGGCTTCTTTTAGGTAATTATTAACACATGCATGATTCTGATATAACTTGCATAATTCTTCGGCTCAGCTGGTCTGAAACAAAAGTGGCTGGTTCACTTCTCACTTGGAAGACTGCAACCTTCACTGTTCTTTTGTTGTTCTTTTTAAAAACTTAGTCAACTACAGTATCAAAAACCTCAAACTCACTCCCATAGTTGTGATTCCTAGCAGAGCAATGTGCGCACACCTACAATAGCACTGGGGTCCAAGCCCAGTAAATGCAGGATGAAATGTCAGGAAAGCGAGTCTCTTGCAGATCCACACTGTGTCGTGGCCCACATCTGCAGGGAAGTTCTCCACTCTGAATGTAAACAGGGTTTACACTAACCCAGCAACATCTTCCTCATCCACAGTTTAGTGTTGCCAGTGAAACAAATGCTCAGGCAGTTAGCTAGATTGGCTGGTTGAAGGTAATATTAATTGGGTTCTAAAATTCTATTGAGGATTATTATGTACCTGACATTGCTCCATGTGTTGTCTCATTGTCTCATCTAATTTTCACAATGCAATTACTAGCTCCATTTCCCTACCTAAATGGGTCTAACTCCTAGGATGAACATTAAGAACTTTTAGAGACTATATCATCTAAACCAGAAACCAAATGCCCTGCCAATGAATCCATTCTAACTCACAGTGATCCTACAGGACAGACTAGAATGCCTCTGTGGGCTTCCAAGACTGGAACTTTATAGAAGTAGAATCCTTATCTTTCTCCAAGAAGTTATATGATCTGAAGCCTTCGTTTTTCTTTTTTAAGATCATTTTATTGGGGCTCTTATAACAATCTATACATTAATCAAGCATGTTTGTATAGATGGTGCCATCATTGTTTATAAACATTTACTTTCTATTTGAGACTTTGCTATCAGCTCCTCTTTTTTCCCTCCCAACCCCTCCCAACCTCATGACCCCTTGATACCTTATAAATTGTTTTCATATCTTTACATCAACCGCTTTCCCCCTTTCCCTATGGTTTCTGTTGTTTGTCCCCCTGGGGATGGGTTGATTACGTATCATTCATTGCAATGGTTCCCCCTTCCTCTCCTCCTCTTCCCACATTTCCCCCTACCCTCCTGGTATCTCTACTCCCATTTCTGTTCCTGAGGAGCTTATCTGACCTGGATTCTATGTGTCCTGAGCTCTGATCTGCACCAGTGTGCACACTACAATCTACCCATAAGTGAAAGGCAGAACTGGAGTCATGATAGTGGGGATGGGAGGAAAGCCTCAATAAACCAGAGGAAAACAAACAGAGAAACCTGAGGAATATTGTGTGTTTCATCAGTGCTTTACTGTGGCCTGGTTGACTCATCCCTTCCTTGTGACCCTTCTGTGAGAGGATGTCCCATTTTCTACAGAGGGGTTTGGGGTCTCTGCTCCAAGCCCCTCATTCTCAACATACTGTATTGGGTCTTCTGATGCTTGTTACCCCATCCCATCAATACCTCATGATCGCACAGGCTGGTGTGCTTCTTCCATCTGGGCTTGTTGCTTCTGTACTAGATGGCTGTTTATCTTAAAGCCTTTAAGTCCCCAGACACTACATCTTTTGATAGCCAGGCACCATCAGCTTTCTTCTTCACATTTGCTTGTACACCCATTTGGCTTCAGTGATCAAGCTGGGAGGGTAACCATCACAGAATGCCAGGTTGTTAGAACAAAGTGATCTTGCATTGAGGGAGAGCTTGAGCAGAGGCCTGTCCACTACCTCAATGTATTGCCATATAAATATATGTACATACGCCAGTACCTCTATTTTTATGAATTAATATATTTACAAATGCACACACCTGTGTTTATACCCCTGTCCATAGCTTTGCTTCCAAGATCGTTCCTCCATTTCCTTTTACCGTCATCCTGCCCCACCATCACATGCGCCCTTCTTCTGCCTCTTAATAATTCCTCTCAGCTAGATTGCTGTTGCGCCAATAGATACCCCCAGGATTTCCACGTCTACATCCTCCTCATTGTTGGTTTCAATTCCCTAGTTGTTCCCCTGTTTATAGTTTTGTTTGCTCACCACTCCCTTCCTCGCCCCCCACCCACCCAGTCTCTCCACCTTCTCCTCCCCTTAAGCCTCTCTGGAACTGTCCCACTGGGTTCTCCTCAGGCTTGCTTCCCATATCTATCGTACATAGGTAGGTGGCAAGAGCCTACTTCTCTTAAAGCCAATAGTAGACTGTGGCTCTCTTCTGGATGAAGTTGAAGCTTTGGAGTCAGGCAGTAAATGTTTCCATACTGAGTGTGGTCCTTGTTAGCTGTGGTTTTTGTTTTGTTTTTAACAAGGTAACTTATCTCACTAGCCCTCCATTCCTCACCTGTTTAATTGGTGGGGGTGGGGAGGAGGGCACTAAGGATTGGGTTTAATGAGAATTGAATGAGATAAAGCCTATAAAACAGGCTGAACAGATAAGGTCTATAGAAGATTTTATTACCTTACATGGGAAAAAAAATCTCGGTGAAAAAATGTGAGTCGAATATTATTATGATTGCCATTGCTACTGTTACGATTACCACTAGTAGTGCTACTAATCTAGGGCAGGCTCGTTACTGCTGATAATGGTACCGCCATGCCATCAGCAGCATCGGGAGCGTTACTACTGGTATCGTTGCTGTCGCCCTTGTCATCCGTATTGCCCCAGGCTCTTCATCAGAACAGGTGTCTAACGTTGGTCTCTGACTCACTGTCTTTTCTCCCTTCCTTTTTAAATCTGCCTGTCTCCCCTATCTATTCACACTTTTCATGAGGCCCCAGACAAGACCTAACTATGTTAACGTCCCGAAGGTTTCCACAATTGTATCTATGACCATATTCTCAAGTTGGCATTTAATGTGGTGTCTTTTCCTGTTATCTAATTTCTCCCCCCCCAATGAGGCAGTTTGCTCTTTCATGAAAAGACATTGCATTCACATTTCCTTTGCATTTCCTACTTTGCTAATGCAGTGAGGAGTTTATAGTGGGTCTTCAACAAATGGTCACTAAGTTGAAGATATAGTCTCTTCTCAACCATAAGTAATAGTCTTTTTACTTCCTATTACTTCCCTATGTCTGGTCTCATGTACCATATTAGTTTTTAGCAGTCACCTTTTAAAATAAGGTGACTGTATTTAACTCAGGATGCTGCCTCCAGTCCTCACAGATCGCATTGAGAAGAGGGCATGCTGCAAGGTAAGTGTTCATATTACTTGCAAAATGCGGCACAGGCGCAGGCATAAATTCCCGAGGCCAGACTGACCATGACATTGACATACAGCTCATAAACTGCCGGATGCTGTGCCCACTCCACTGCCTTGCTAAACTCGTGAGTTTCTCGAACTTCAAGATGTCCAAAGGTTTTCTGCGGTTCCAAGGCTGCGCAGTAAATAAATAAATCACATGCCCTGTCTGTTGAAGTTGAATTCCATCCTCGTGATGTTTTCCCAGAAAATCCTCAAAACCGTAAAGACTGGAGGGTTTAGCTACTATATTTTTAACTTAAAAATTATAAGCCCTTTATATGGTTGCCTATTTAGCATTTTTTGAGTGTTATTCTCTTTTTCCATTGTGATTTTTGTAATCTCTTTAACCTTTATCCAATCCCCTACACTCAATCCTTGCCTGGAGATAATCAGTGATAATCCTGTTGGTGTGTTTTCTGCCAGACCACTTTTTTCTGTAAATTTACAGATGTCTTTTGTATCCACAGAGAATATGCCATAAACCACTTGTGGTTTGTTTGCCTAGCATCAGTGATGTCGTGTACGTCAATCATAAATGATGTCACATACATCAGTCATAAGTGATGTCATCTACATCCATCGATCACTGGCCTTTTGTCCTTCAGGAAATGGTCTGCAGACAAAATCCACCGAGCTCATTCCTTCTAACTGTGCAGATGACCCGTGTTTGACTGGTTCCTCTTAAATGAGAGCATTTGGATTGTTTCCTTTTTTCTCTTACAAAAGAGGTCTCAGCAGCAGTCCTTGCAAGAGCTTCTCTATTGTTCTCTGTGGAATTCTATTAGAAGCCATTTTAATTAAGCACATGCCCCAATTATATAAATTTCCTCAATAAATGAAATGGGGTTTTATTTCAGCCTTTATTATGAACTACAACAAATTTCAAGTCTGGCTTTCAACTATGTTAGCATTAAATTAAGACACCTGTCATCACATTGGAACATGGATTGACAAACTGTAGACCCTGGGCCAACCCCGCCTGCTGCCTATTTTTATAAATAAATTTTTATCAGAACACAACCATATTATTTTTTACATATTTTCTACAAGAGGGGTGGGGAATATTTTTTCCTGCCAACAGCCATTTCAATATTTCTAACATCATTCGTTGGTCATACAAAATAATTAGCTTACAAATTAGCCTGATATATTTGGTCAAACATTTAATTAACTCAAGCCTAACCTGATGGCTAGAGCTGATTCTCTTTCAGGAGGTTTCTGATGCTGGTTGGTATTGATGATTTTGAAGGTTTTATATGGAGCTGGGACAGTGGAGTGGTGCTGAGTTGGGCTGCTAACCACAAGGTCTGAAGTTCAAAACCACCAGCCGCTCCTCTAGAGACACACGGGGCTTTCTACTCCAGTAAACAGCTACAGTCTACGAAACCCACAGAGGCTCCTAAGTTGCTTGCTCTACCTGGTACTATAGGGCTGCTATGAGTTGGCACTGCCGCAATGGCAATGAGGTTTTGAGTTTATGTGGCTCTCGAGCCAAACGTTACCCCCATTCTGTTGTGCATTACCAGGAGAAGCCACAGCCAAGGCGAGTGGTTAGAACAAGAGGGACCAGATGGGCCATGGGGAAAATATGTACTATCGGTCCCATAATAGAAAATGTTGGCTGACCTCTGCACTGTGACATATTCACTGAGATTCATTTTTCTATTTTTACAAACTGTATATGAAAGAGTTAATATATTTACATTTTTGTTGTATTTTTTAAATATTAGTTATTTACAGTGACCTTGGCTTCTAAGAAACAAACTCAAAGCCTCTCTCTGCTAAACAAAATACCTCTCTTGAATTCTACAACATAAACCATGCAATATGATGCCGTATGAGTTAAGGTCCTTAGTAGAATGTAAAGGTAATGCATTAATTAATTGAATCAGGGTTTCACTTTATAATGGCAATGCTGGCTGCCAATTTAGGTTGGCATTTCTTAAGCAAAATACACATCTTTAATGACTTATCTATTACAGTTTGGTGTTACTTACTAATATTTGATAAATGGACCAAGATTATAGCGTGAGCAATCAGCAATTTAATGATTGACTTGTGCTTCTGGGCTTTGCGGTCCCGTTCACTCTCGTAGGGAAGTTGAGTTAGACGTGGTCTCAGACTCTTCTCAGTTCTCACATTCTATGCCACTTACATGACACTTACACCTCTGATTTAGGTATTATTTAAAATAATGGCAAAATCATGGGATAGTATTCTCATTGGATTTTGCTGCTCACTGAAAAATCTAGTCCCAATTAAAAAAATATTTTATAATTTGTACTGAACTTTTCTTCAGCCTTTCTCAGTAGGAACTGGAGCAGATACTACAAAGCAGTTCCCAACAGTTGTCTTAAGACACTGCAGAATGTTCTTTCGGTTTGCAACGACAAGGACAAAGAATGGAGAGCTGAGTCCCCTTGCTTTGTTTGATCAAAAGTAACAGTAATAATAACTCCTTCTCGATCCGTGTTAATCGGCCACAGCCCCTGAAAGGCCTCTTTTGCTCACCTGAGTACCTAGTCAGTTAGATGACCTGAACCCATACCCATAATTGTCCTCGCCTTCCCTTCTCTTTAGCAACTCTTTAAAAACTACACCGTATATTAGTTTTTTGGTGGTGCTATTGTTGCAGTAAGGGGAGGGAGGAAAGGAAGACATTTGGGAAATAGTTGTTTATTTTCCCTACAAAGTCTTAGACCCAAGGTAGAACCTGCTTTTCCCAATAAACCAAGTTGCCCTAGCATCACTATTAACAGCCCCAGTATGGACCATGTTTGCCTCCCTTCCAAAAGCCCCAGTATGGACTATGTTTGCCTCCCTTTAGGTGGGCCTTCTTTGGGCTTCCTCTCCATCTCTTCTTTGGCAATCCTGATTAGAAGGCACCTGAGAGAGAAAGGTGTCCGTGGAGGTGCACAGAGGAGGCCGAGTAACAGACAGAGACGGAATAAGCAGACCTTGGGAGATCTAGAGAGCAAAAAAAGATAAGGGAGGGGGGAATGATAGAGACAGGGAGAAATGTAGGGACCTGAAGCCATGTCGATGGCTCCCTGCATTCTAAGTAGCCAACCAAATCAAGGAAAAAGAGTTATAGGCTTCAAAGGTTGACTCTCTAGACTGGAGGGTAAGAGATAGAAGCCAAATTCTGTGGGAAGATTAGAGACCTTAAGGTCATATTACAGGAAGAAAACAAGAGACATAATTTTATTTATAGGTCCAAATGAGCAAAAGGACTCTTCAGGACTATCAGGGAGCTGACATTTAAAAATTGGGATTAGCTCTCAATCCTGAAGAACAGCAACTGGGGTTAGCTCTCAGATTCCTGAAGACCAGCAATCATATAATATCCAAGGAGAAGTTATCTTAGTGTCTACTGTCGTTAAAGCTAAAACAACACCCACTTCAAATTTACCCTGCCTAACACTCTTCTCTAGATTTGAAGGGGTCTATTTTTTGACTCAGGTTCCTTCACAGTAAGTCTCCTCTGTGGAAAAGGTTGTATGACTAGGGTCACAACTTTCTCAGAGCCTGGAAACATGACTTTCAAACCAACCTTACTTCTCACAGTTGAAGAACTGTGATACTGTGTGACTTGTACTATGTGACCTGAGAAACTACAATAGATGCACAACCTACTGAGTACAGCTGCTGTAACCATTGCCGCCAATACTTACTCTGTGCTGTGCATCAAGCCCTATTCTACATCCTTAACATCTGTTAATTAATTAAATATTCACATAACTTTGAATGTGGATAATATTCCCATTTTGCAGACAAGGAAATTGAGGTTAATTAATTGTCCCTAATTCACACATTAATAGGTTCTATAACTGGGATTCAAACCAAAGTAATCTGGCTCCAGACCCTCCTTAACCGCTTCCCTCTAGTACTTCCTTTATGCCAACCCGTTCTGAAATGTGTGGGTGAATGGGATCTTCCAATTAGCTTTGATAACCAACTTCAAGAGACTGCAATATAGAATTGCCAGCGCCCAAAGAAACCCCAGTAGACCACAATTAGCATTCTCTTTCTGAAAATTAAAATACAAACGGCTATGCTTTGTGATTGTTTCTACCTTCCTAGACCAGCAAATCATAATCTTAACTCTTTCAACTCTGGCAAAGTTTACCCTGGGAAAATCTTACTTGGATTTCTTCAAAACCAAATAACCTGCCAAATTATTCAAAGAAGGAGCTCGTGATGGTGTTATATTCCTCTCTGAAAGCTTCAGTTAGACACAGGCTAGAGATCCCTTCACAGACACAGCACAATCGGAAACTGTCTCTATTTGATTGTGCTTGCCTAAGGCATTAAGTCCAAGCCACCATGTCGCACCTCAGTAACTCGACACAGACTAGAAAATTCTGACAGTCAGCTTCCCCAAGGGATTTGTTAAGTTTCACATGCATTTAGTTGTGCAGTTGGCCTGTTCAAATTGATAAACTTGTAGCTAAATTCTTGCTGCAGCAATGAGATGGTGGTCCTACTTGCTTTTTTTTTATCACCAGGAGAATAAATATTGCAAAGGAAGCTGTTACTAGGTGTTAGCTTCAGCCATTAGTCTTTAACATAATTGAGCTTACATTCCAATTTCTCGGTAACTGATAAGTATTTATTTGTGGATGTGGTTAAAAGGTGAAAGGGATTAAAAATGGTAATGCTAAAATATATATTTATAGTTTAAAAAAGGAAAAGAATTCTAATGCCTTAATGCGAGCAGGAAAAAAATGAAACAAAATTTATGAGTAAGATAATTTTCTTATTAAAACTCTCAAGTTGTTGCTATGCATACCTGCATAAGGAATTTTTTCTTCCATGCTAACAAGCTCAATGCCTGAATGCAAAATGGTCTGACTTAACAAAGATGTAGTAACACTGGTTGGAATTAATGTTGTCAATTACTGACTTTGAGAAATGTGCGTTTCTTTCTCCTTATCAGATATTATTTCTCCTTTATCTGTGCTCTCACCCCTCCGCGAGGAGACTGAGTCTCAACTGACTTCCCATCAGTTTCACTAGCACAGGAGTTCCTCTGCTACTGGACTAAGACATGCGCCCTGCTAGCTGCAGCTTCACAAATGAATACAAGTGGGAAAGCCAAGGACAACTTTCCCTCGCGTGTTAAAAACTCACTGGCGCCATACCTAAGAGAGCAAGCACCCGCATGTGTGATAAACTCAGCAAACCCACGTGTATACAATTTGAAAGCTGACACATCAGTGCAGCGTTGATGCTATTCATTCTTCTTGGTCTTTGTGATATATCTTCCAGCAAGCACTATGAAGCAGGTGAGCCTGCAGCACTGTCAGTTAAGCGTTGGACTGCGAGGTCAGAGGTTCAAACCCACTAGCAGATCTGCTGGAGAAAGCTGATACTCTCTGCTCCTTCAATGATTTAGAGCTTTGATGCCCCACCTAGAGTCGCTATGAATTGGAATCAAGTCATTGGCGGTGAGTTCGGTTTTGCCGTGTGCGCTATTTACTGTTTTAGATTCTCAGAATAGATAATTCTATAGTGACCCTATCTGTGCTCAAAGGGAGAAGGGGACAGAAAAAAAACAACTAAATGCACACATACTTAAGGAAAACAAGATACAGAAATGGAGGGTGACCCAAAACCCCCCTAACCCAAAAAATGATTTTAGATAAGGCGAACAAGAAATGCTCCAGGTCAAGTCACATTAGCAGAGAAATCGACATGAATCGGGGATGTGAGCCACGTGCCATATCTGGAGAAAGAGGCTCTGCTTAGGGGTGGATTTGCACACAGGACTGAAAGGGCAAGAAGAAGGGTGAGGGGAAAATGGCACCAGTAAGAGACCCAGAGAGCAAACCCCACAAGGCCTATTAGCCTTGGGAATGTTTTCAGGAAAGTTCCCACAGGAGAGTAAATTCCTCTGACTTTTATTTTGGGGAGAAAAAAAATCATTCTACTTTTGCTGCAGGGAAGGGATGGTGGAGGGGCCCCAGCAGAAGCAAGAAAGGGAAGAAAGTAACGCACCCCAGTAGAAGATAATGATGACTTGATGTACACTGGTCATGAAACTGGTGACAAAGCGCTACCTTTGTAATACAGTTTGAAAGAGAAAGACAAGGCTGCTCCTGGAAAGATTTGCAGCTGTGGAAATCCCACGCAGGGTCCCCATGAGTCAGAATCAACTCAGTGGTTTTGACTTGTGAACCAAAGAGATCAACTGAGTGAGAATAGAACAGATGGTTCAAGGAAGAAGCTGATAGACTAAAACGTGTAAGAATGTTTAAAGAGGATTCCAAGGGTCCAGATCTTAGAAAGCCAGTCTTTCCAAATAATGGCAACAGCTGGAACACTATAATTCAGTATTACTATGCTTTATAATACAATAACATAGTAAATAAGTTACCTGATAGATGTGTGACAAATCAAGAATAGGAAAATGTTCACTGTAGGGTCTAGGTGGTAGGTATATGAGGATTTACTTTAAAAGTCTTCCTACTTTTCAGAATGTTTAAAAATGTATGTTAAAATGTTGGAAAATAGGCAACTTTATTTTTCATGGAATATCTGTCCAGACAAGTACTCCATGAAAATTAGCTAGCCTACCCGACTTAGATTATATAGAATCTGAATGGCTTGCCCAATGTCAATTACCCCAGTGACAGCGATATCAGGATTAGATCACTGGTCTCCAAATTCTGCAATCAGAGTATTTTCCAAGTAATGACATTGCCAGTGTCTGTTGAACATCTGTAGTTGAAAGTCCCATTGCAACATAAACCTGAGCAAGGCTTAATTCAACACGTTACATTCATTCTAACCATCATTCAGTCCCAATTAATAGCATCAGCATGACCGTGGAAGAATCTGTAGTCCATCCGTTTCCAAGGCTGTAATACCTATGGAATAAGGAAGACTGAAGAAGAATCAATGCATTTAAATTATGGTGCTGCCAAAAAATATTGGAAGTACCATGGACTTCCAACAGAACCAGGAGATCTGTTTTGAAAAATGTACAGCCAGAATGCTCTTTAGAATGAAGGATGGAGAGACTCTGTCTCAACTACTTTCGCCATGTTTTCAAGAAAGATCAGTCCCCAGGGAAGGACAACATGTTTGGTAAAGTGGAAGGTGGGGTGGGGTGGGGTGGGGTGGGGTGGACTGAAGGAAACTCCTCAAGGAGATGGATTGACTAGAGTCTGCAACAATAGGCTGCAGCATAACAATTGTGAGGCTGGCACAGAACTTGACAGTGCTTTATTCTGCTGTACATACATCCACTAGGAGTTGGAAACAACTCAATGGCTCCCATCAACAGCCATCTTTATGGAAAAACCCTGGTAGAGCAGTGGATAACGTGCTCATTGGAGAATCAAATGATTGGCAGTTTGAATTTAATTGGATTCCTTTGAGAGTTAGGTTTATTGTGCCAACTAGGCTGATGGGAACATGTGGGCAGAGTTTAGTCAGATCACAGCTTGATTGGAGGACAACCAAAATAAATAAAGACAGCTGGCATTCCATCTCTCACTTGCTCCCTGGTGACCAGACCAGTGTGTGGCTGCTTTAGCTAGTTCTCTGCCTTAGCCTGTATGCCACACTACCTGTGGACCAAGCCAACGTGTGGATCCTGTCGCTAGAGCTTGAGGCTCCTTTGAGACCTGTTTGGCCATACTGCTGGTGCATACATTGCTCGATTTTGAGGCTGAGGGATCCTGTCACCATGCTTGAGTTTGAGATGCCATAAGGGCCTGCGTCACTAAGTACCTGAACTACCTACTGTTGCTGACTCACCCTGCTGTCTGCTGCCTGTGGGCAGACTGCCTGCCTTGCCTGAGGGAAGACTCTTCTGTCTGCTTCCTTGACCTTGGACTAATTAGATGTTGTTATATTTCTTCTTCCTATGAACCTATCCTTTTATGCACATATAATCATGAGTATCCTGGTTTTGTTTCTCCAGAGGACCCTGCCTAACACTACGTGACAGAACAAAGATGTGCTAGTCTGCTTCCGCAAAGGTTTACAGGTTTGAAACCCCACTGTGGTGGGTGTGCCGTGTCTAAAACCAAACTGTGGGGAGAAATTCCCCTGATATCTGTGAAGCTTGCATATTTACAGAAGTCAACAGTCACATCTTCCTCCCATAGAGCAACTAATGGATTCAAACCACTGACCTTTTGGTTAGCAGCTAAGTGCTGGACCACTGAGCCACCTGGACTCCTATTACTTTTATCTTTTTTTTTTTCTTTAAATAACTGCCTTCGTGTTCAGGTCCATTTGGGGAATGCTGCCCATAGCCCTAAACGCTTATCAACTAAACAGCCTACAAGGTACCTTTCCTGGTTTCAATCCTACATGTTGTTTCCAATGCTGTGTATCAAAGGCTCATTATTGTTTGCCAGGACAGAGCCAACGCTTTGCTTAAAGTGCGCCTCTACGATGTTGTATTTGTTTCTCGGAAACTTGACAGGATATACTCACAACACTAAAACTCTTCCATACGGAATTTTTTTATTCCTGTTCTCAGAAGCCAATACTAAGAGCTCCCAACTGCCTCTTGAATCAAATGAAAACTCCTCTCCGAATTATCATCTCTACACTGAAGTGCCTTCACATCCATTCAGTGCGTTTACTCAACAACTATTTGTTGAGGAATCACTTTAGGCCTAGTGATGTGCTAAACCCTGTGAAACAGCATCAGATACATGATATGGTCCCTGTCCTTGTGGATCTTTAATAATCAATGGGAAAAGATAAACCATGCTTGCCTTAAACATTCCCAAAGCAACACGAGGCTGTGTGTGACTATGTGAGTAGAATACATAAGTTAATGATTACCTGGACGCGGTGTGTGTGTGTGTGTGTGTGTGTGTGTGTGTGTACCACATCATGAGTTACAATGGACCTGTTTAACTCCAGAAAGCTACGGAACGGCACATTCTCGGGGAAGCACATGCCTAAGGCAGGAATGGCATGCTCTCAAGTCAAAGATGAAAGTGGTTTGTCTTCCTGGGTTAGAGCAATCTTGTGATGAGTAATCAGAAATTAGGCTGGATGGGGGTGGATGAAGGATATTAGTGTGTCTTGAAGCATAGGGTGAGGCATCAGGACTTCTTCCCCACACAACAAGAAAGAAAGGGGTGAGAATGAACGCTGAGACTGCAACAAAAAAACTTATGACGATCCGTCTATCATTTATTCCAGGAGAATTCTTGGTAGTTCCAGCTTTAGAAGACGAGGTAAAAGCCAAGATGGAAGGAGAAATGAAAGAGCAAACAGGAGAGACAGTCTCAAGGCACATTCAGAGAGATCAAAGAAGAGAGAAAGGTTGTCCATGACTCCAAGCTATCTTGCCAACGTAACAAAAGACTAACCAAGTTATTGATAAAAAATAAACAATAGAGCCAGGGAAGAAGGGAGGTGAGTTTGAGGTGACAGCAGGACACTGAAGCTTACTAAGCAAACAGAAGAGACCAAGCTAAACTTGGGTTTTTAAAAAAATGGAGGCAATCTAGTTTCTGGAAGATGTTAGCATAAAGGTAATAGCAAGGGATTGTTTTGTATTTCCCAAAACCCACGCATTGTTCCTCCCTGCACCCACCTAGACCACATCCCCTAGTTTACCGGCACTGCGGTGTGGCCGTGGGCCCGAGTGCTTCGGTTTAGGGAGTCAGGGGCGCGGTTACAGCCAGCTGAGACTGTGCGTGCCCTGCCGGGGGTAATCCTTCATTTCTGTCCCATTTACCAACTGCATCAAGCAGATTCTTTGAAGGTAGAGGAAGACGCCGGAACCAGGTAGTGAACACAGGTGAACCAAGGTGCGAATCACTACACAGATGAGAGACACCGATAGCACCCCCGCCCCCCCCCCCACCACCACACAGACTCACGAAAGCCCTTTGGAGCTGATGTAAGAAGTTACCTTTGCATGCAGTATGTCACTAATGTGTCAAGCTCTTTGTCAGAACTGTTAGCTCACTCTAACACTACGGCAACCCGGAGAAAAGTAAGTCCTATGAAAGTCAGCAATTGGCGCAAACCTTACTGACATCCTCAAATAGCCTGCCCATCTCCTGGATTTTCATCTCCTGCAGAAGGACTTCCCTCTCTCCAACCCTTGCCCTGCCTCTTCTTCACAGTCTAGCCCAGACTTTGTGTCTGTATTAAAGCAGTTTCTTACTTACTCCGCCTGACAACCGTCATCAAAATTGTTTTCCCAACCCCACAGTACTTGTGCAAATGTCTCTATCCATCTGTAACTGGTTATGACTATGTTTTTATGTTTCTTTTATCTGTTATCGTGTATCTCCATCTATTTTTGTTCCATTAGATTATAAACTCAAGATGAGTAAAGACGGTTTCCTGTTCCTCTGTGATTTCCGACATGCTTCATATATTGCCCGACACTGCCAGTGCTCCATAAACTCAACTAATTGAAGCTTGCACTTCCACTCATACACGTGCGGCAGATGTGCAACAACTCCCAGAATCTGCGTCTGTGGCATAAATGCACACACAGTGCTGTGGAGGCTCCCTGTTTATCCAGCATCGTCAAGGAAGGAGCTGACTCACTGAGCTCATCTTGGTACAGAAAGACAGTGGAGCATGGGGGAAACAGGGACTGAACAAAGAACCTCATGGAAGCAGCCTCTGAGCCCGGAAAGAGTGTCCATTAA
Source organism: Tenrec ecaudatus (assembly GCF_050624435.1). NCBI lineage: Eukaryota > Metazoa > Chordata > Mammalia > Afrosoricida > Tenrecidae > Tenrec > Tenrec ecaudatus. The sequence goes on from NC_134543.1 coordinate 72,810,306, forward strand.
ACTGCATTCGAGCCACATCAAGAACACAGGGTGGTGCCCGTGGTTAATATGCTCGATGCCAGTACCCACAGAGACACTGCAGAAGAAGGACATAGGGGTCTATTTCCAAAAACCCAGCCATTGGAAAACTCTACAGAGTACAATTCAACCCTGACACACCTGTGGTTGTCATGATTTGGAATCAACTTAATACCAATTGGTTTACTAAACATCTGACAAAGAACAAGTTTAAATTGATCAAAAATCATTTACACGTGTCTAGCCTGACCCAAAACAGGGAAGATTATTTTAGTTCAGAGGTTGTTGACCCAGCCAGATACCTTTAGACTTGGCCATCATCAACTCATTCTGTAAGCCTTGAGTGTGTAACAGCACAGAAGAGAGTCGCCTCCTCTATCCCCCTGAGCAGCGTGATGGAATCCCTCCCTCAGGATGCTGGGTAGTTTTGTGGAAAGGCGAAACACAGCTTTCCTGACTCCATGTGTTCACAAAGGCTTTCCTGCCTCTCTGGCCAACCTACTTAGTGCCCACACTTGGGAGGCGGAGACTGCGTTCCACCCGAGGAGCTCTCCCTCACCAATGCAGCGTGTGTCACGTTCTAAGTGGTATTGCCCAGGCTGGTTCTGATCACAAGCAACAGAAAGGGAAGCTAGATAAGTTTGAGGGGGGGAAGAGAGGAATTGATTTATTGGCGAGTGATTAAATATATTATTAAAAGATCCTTCCCCCAAATATATACTATTTTGGAGTATCTCTAAGACAGGTACAAAGCTAAAGTTAAAAAACTCCTGCTTCAAAAAATATCAAGGGAAATAATCAGAAAAATACACATGCATTAGTAGAAATAAAGTATTCAAGAGAAAAATATGTACTGGACAGTCATGTACAAAATGTAACTATGTTCAACAAGGAATATAACATTTATAATAATCCTTACCTAATCCCAAACAGTATTATTGATGTAAATTAAGTACACAAAAGTTCAACTAGATTTTTTTTCTTTTTTCCACAACGACTGAAATCCAAGAACAACAACAAAAAAATACTGTGAAAAAACAAGCCTGGAAAACAAACGTGAAATGAGTTGCTGGTTCTTGGTAGTAAGTGGAATTCTTCCAATATCAGCACACACAGGATGGAGTTTGAGCCGTCAGAGTAAGAGTACACCAGCTACTGAAGGGAACAGACAGGGACAGAGGCTAAGACAGGCTGTGGTCAGGTGGATGAAAACAAGGAACGGGAGAAGGAATTGCTACTCCCTGGATATGTGGGAAATTGGGGAGGGGGGGTGGCGGCAGGTCTTTTACAGAGAATTGACGTTTCTGTTCTTCCTTAGAGGAAGTGGTTGGATTAACTATGGAGGCAGAGGTCACAGTCGAAGTCAAAATAGAGAAAATGATGAAGGGATATGAAGTGTTTAGGGATCGGTAACAGTTGTCGTCTGGGTGGGAGAAAGAACAGAAAATAGGAAATAGGATGCAATCAAATTGTGAAAGATCTTAGCAAGATAGGCAACCTGGCTTCACTCTGTTCACAAGGGGAAACCAGTGAAAGTTTTCAACAGGAAGTGATGTGGAGAGAAGAAAGGAGGCTTTCCCTTTATCTCAATGAAAGGTCACTAGTCTAGGGATGAGAAACCAAGGCAGAGCAAACAGGAGGAAGAAACAGGATATAAAGAAGACTAGAAAGGCGTGTGAACGGATGCGTCTCCCATTGACTAGGCTACAGAACAAGATGGAGAAAGGAAGGAATTCGACTAGCTGATCGGGAAGGCTGTGCGTCCCCTGAAGATGTCCGACAGGTCACTGGACACTCTGGTCCAGAGATGCAGTGGTCTCTCTGTGAGTGCAGCGGGCTGTCAGAGCCGAGAGGACAGCTGGAGACGAAGCGGCAGAATTTAGAGCAGTGAGCAAAGAAAGTTAACACAAATAACTGGAGCACATACACGTACATACAGTCACATTGCTGTCTTATCGTAGCTCTGGGCATTATTTCCAATTCGCAGGTAAGAATCGGGGGCTCGGAAGGGTTGAAGAACGAGCACAGGTCTGAACCTCTGAATTCCTTCGACTGTGCTGAGCTGCCTCGTGCTGAGCTGCCTCGTGCTTCAGTTTCCTATTAATCAAGGTTCTTTCGTTCCTTGCTTTCCTTATGCCACCCTCTGAGTTGTTTGTTTCATTAGGGAAGTGACATTTGTTCCAAAGAGAGGTGCTCGATTCAAGGGACTCCAAGTGCTTAAATATCTAAAACATGTAGCTATCGGAATGGTTATCCTTTTTTTTTGTAATTTTTAAAAATTTTTAGTCCCAAGAACTGTTACTGCCTAAATGTCATTAAAAATTACTTTCCCTCTAAGAGCACATCTTTTTTATTCATTTTAATGAACATTTCTCAGATAGAAAAAAATGTTTGTGCACTTTAACCAGTAATTTGTAAGAGCTGGAATAATTAGTTACTCTAGTTTGAATCAGTTTTATTTTTATCCTTTGCTAAAATATAGGTATGGACAATACTCATCTATTTTAACCCTTTGTTTTGCAGTACACAGAGCTCATGCTCATATGAAGGTAGGCAATTTGCAAGGATTTGCTCTAACAGAGAGAGTAGTGAAGTACTAAGGAATCCCAAATGTATTTACATTTTCCCACATTAGTATGCATTTAAGTGTAAACATAAGTATTTTCATATTTCTAGAATTTAAGGAATTATAATTCAGTATTTAAAACAAAAAAATCAAAAGCTACCACCAATTCAGCATCCACCCCCTTAGCCCACCCTCCTCCAGAGGCCACATGGCTCTCCATCAGCTCTGTAACTTGCAAAACTCAGAGGGGGCTCTCTGCAAATTTGCTGGTTCCCTTTCCCTGGGGCGGAAGGTAATTAATTTGGCTTTAAAATCCTCCTCTTCAAATTCCTTCTGGACTATGATAAGCTAGGATCCTGTTTTGGTAAACAAAAGTGCTTAATTAAACAGACTATCTGATAATGTCAAAAAGAACTAGAAAGACTTTCAGGCTACCATTTTATAAAAGTAAAATTTTGATTCTATCTGTAGACCGATGCAGATAAACCAACACCTTTTTTTTACTTTTCTGATTCTTGTATTTCATTTTATTTTATTTTTGCTCATTTCACTGCTAGTCAAAATTAAAAACAAGTTCAATGAAAAGTGACTGGGGAGAATAATCCTTTTATGAGAAAGAAAAGCCACAAAAGTGGGAGTCCAGTGTTCTACTTCTCAAGAGGTAAATAGCCCATAGTTGAACTAACTCATATAAACATACAAAATCATAAATAAGCTAATCGATGACCCTACATCAAAAAGTCCCAGTAACATAGTGGCTTACACACTGGACTGCAATGGCAAGATCAGCAGTTCAAAACCACCAGCTACTCCATAGAGGAAGATGAGACATTCTACACCCGCAAAGAGTTTCAGCCTTAGAGACACCAAAAGGGCAATGCTATTCTGTATTATTGGGTCCCTGTGTTGATAATGACTTGATAGCAGTGAGTGGTATAGTGGTTACCCACTGGGATGGTAGCTGCAAGATCAGTAGTTCAAAGCCACTAAGCAGCTCCTTGGGAGAGAGATGGAGCTTTTGGCTCCTATAAAAAGTTACAGTCTCTGAAACTCACAGGGACAGCTTAATCCTGTCCTATAGGGTCACTATAAGTCAGCATGGACTTGATGGCAGTCAGTTTATTGTCCTACATGAAACTCAGTGGCCATTTCTAGTTATTTTTAATTTCCCCCTTCTGTGCATTTAATTGTGTTTTCCTCTTCAATTTTCCACTCCTTAAGTCTCCGAACACTTTATCAAGCAGACAATGTGGCTGCACTTCACGACATTTTCCTCTGGAGTGTCTCCCCCTGACTTGCGGGAGCTCACCCTGCTCATCCTTCCCCACCTCACCAGGAAAGCTCTCTCGGCTTTCCTTCGGGAAGCCTCTGCTTCTCCTGCTCTCTAACGGCACACTAGCCGGTCACTAGCCAGTCACCACACTAGGGCCATAACACTACCCTTCCACGCAAACTCCAGCTCTTTCCCGATCGATCGACCTTTTCGTTTTGATATAATGACATCATTTCAAATCCAACAGCCCCAGCAGAACCATCATTTCGCTTCACTTTCCAGTTCCATGCCTTGCTCTTCCTGTCTTGAACACGGACATCACCAGTCTGGTCATCACAGAAACTCTGAGTCCGGGTGCACTCCTTCCTCTTGACCTGAAGGCACTGGCCTATTTGTTATTTATAAGGACATTTCCTATGTTTTCTTGCATTAAGAGCCATTCATCCTTGTTTACTATCATCATATGAGGAGGTCCCTCAATAATGCGAATCACCTGAAAATTAACCTGACCTAGGCCATTGCTGTCACCATGCCTGGCAAAGTCTTCTTAAACAATGGCAGCCATGCCTCCAAGAGTTAATACCTGGTAGCCTACAGAAAGACGTAACACTCAGAAAGGGATTCCTCAACCATGGGTCCGACTTAGACAACACTTTTCATGCAGAAGGAAGCTGTTTGTGGACTTCGAGGTGTCCAATCCCACTGACCAACCCCCGTGCACGTGGTGGCACCAGTCGGACCCAGGCTCACTGAGCCCCTTCTGAGCATGAGCTGGCTCTCCGTGAAGGACAGGAAGCTCCAGTACCTGCCAGCGCAAACATTCCAGCTGTCTCAGAGCATGCCTCGTTGTAACGGCATCGTTTGGCCTTCTGCTTTACAAGCCTCATGAATGTGCTTGGCATGAGCCCACCAAGAGAGAAAACCTTGCCCTGCTAGTGCGGCACCATCAGATTTCTGAAGTGACTAAGCCAAGTGTTAGATATGAAAGGCACAATAAAAATGACCAAAGTTATATGAGACCATGTAATAAAGTATCCTTTAAATTAATGTTTAATGGTATTCTATAATGATCGATCTACGGAATAGGATTTACAATGGAATCAGATTGCTTTGAGTTAGTCAGGGGGTTATGGTTGGAGTTTTGCAAATCAAGAAACAGTATCCATTGTTGATATATTCATCATCTAGATATAAATAGCAGCCTTGGGGGGTACAGTGGCTATGCCTTGGGCTGCTAATTACAAGGTCAGCAGCTCAAAACCATCAGCTGCTTCACAGGCAAAAGAGGCGGCTTTCTATGCCATCGAGAATAGCAGACTCTGAACCCCACAGGGGCGCTTCTGGCCTGTCCTGTGTGGTCTCCATGGGTCGAAAACGACTCAACGGCAGTGAATTTAGTGTTTTGACATATACATAATGCGGGTCATTTGTATGGCTTTGGAGAGCAAGAAAGAAACTCTGCCTACAGTTAGTCCCCACTGCCCTCGCCAGGGGTCCAAGAGTCTGGCGCCTTGTTCAGTAAGATACTACTAGTATTGTTGGGGAAAGAAAATTAAATAGGCAGAAAACAAAACACACCAGGGCTATTTCACCATGTAACGGGCAAGTGTCCTCAGCCTGAGAATCTTGATTCTCCTAGAAAGACCTCCAAGGGCTGAGAGGAGGGCGCCGTCATGCAGCTTCAAGCGACACGGTACAGCACGCGATTTGGCTCGGCGAGAATGATAGCCTCATGACCAGGTGGACTTTCCTGAGGAGCGTCGACACAGGAAAACATCGTCACAAAAGGATCGCATCTGTACCTATAGATGGTCACCTATAGAAATGAACTTATCTCGTGTATCCTGACCAAGAACAAGTCTTGAATCCATATGGATCTGGAAGTTGCTTAAGAGCGAAAAATGCAGTTTTAGTTTTCAGACTTTTTATAGGTCATTTCACTTCAAGTTTATTTCTCCTCCTACTAGATTAGCTCTCCAGTGTTCCTAAGAAATTCTAAAAATAGGCAATAAGGGAAAGGGGAAAACGGTAGCATTCAATTTTACTCAACTTTAAGTATAGGATTATATGTAGTCTTATTAACCTAACTGAAAAATTTTAATTACCAAGAAGAATTATTTCTGCTTATTATTCTACATTTTAAACAATTAGAATGTTTCCTATTATGCTGTATACTTTTAAATAATCATAGCAACTTAATAATAAGCATTGTAAACATAATAACTTGATGGCTAATCTGTACATTCATTCCACCAATACTTACTTCTCAAGTCCTCCCAATTGTTTTCATATTCTGGATTAGGCTGTAAACAATTTCACCAAATCCTCCTGTATCTGTCTCTTCCCCAGAGCAGATCAATTGCACTACTTGCCAGTTGCTGATTGACACATCTCTCTCTCTCCACTCCCCTGGACATACGCTGGATTCCCACACCCAAACCCTCTGCTCGGAAGACAATTCCGACTCAAAGCAACTTTCTGTAGGGTTTCCAAAACTATAAATCTTACAGGGAGCAGACAGCCTCAATGTTCTCAGGTGGAAGGTCTGGCAGGTTTGAAATGCCAAGCTTGCAGTTAGCGACCCAACATTTACCCCACAGCGCCACACGTGAACTCAGAGGTCTGAAATGGCAGAGACCAGATCCGGTTCATGTGAAATTGCTAGCACCCTGCTCAGCGACCCTATAAATAGTTAATGAGTAAATAGGTGTTAGAAAACATTCTGCATATGCTGTGCCTGTGGGTTTCATAAAGAGAGACATAAAATACAGTAATCCAGAGGGAAACCCAAGTTTAAAAGTCTTCTTAAAAAACGCTCAGGAGCCCTGGTGACACCATGGTAACACGTTGGGCTGCAATCCACAAGGTCAGTGGCACCAGTGCTCCAAGGGAGAAAGACGGGCTTTCAACTCCTATAGAGGTACCGTTTTGGAAACCCACAAGAGCAGTTCTACTTTGTCCCAGAGCAGCGGTTCTCAACCTTCCTGAGGCCGCAACCCTTTCATATAGTTCCTCATGTTGTGGTGACCCCCCAACCATAACATTATTTTTGTTCCTACTTCACCACTGTCATTTTGCTACTGTTATGAATTGGGCAACCTCTGTGAAAGGGTCGTTTGACTCTCAAAGGGGTCACGACCCACAGGTTGAGAATTGCTATCCTATAGTTACTCTAACTCCATGGCAGCAGGCTGCTTCTTTTATAAAGAAAATACGTTAGGTAGTTGTGAATTTAAGTGTAGAAACCCAGGGGTGCAGAGCGGAAGGGCCCAGGTGCTGACCGGAAGATGGGCACTTTGAACCCGCCAGGTGTTCTGTGAAAGACACGGATAGGTGGTGCAGTTGTTATATGTGAGGCCGTGGTTCTCGTGTTCAAAACCGCCAGCAAAAATGGATCGTTACATAACCGATTCCAAAAGAAATACTGAGCTGAGTCTCTGATTATTAGTTGGCTATGAATAATTCAAACCATAAATTATGAGGGCACTCCAGTAGGGTGCCAAAAGGAAAAACTGGAAAGTAATACTTTTGCTAAATAAAAACTTACTGGACTTGATATTAGTAATAATTTGTAGACTCACAAGGGCAGGTCTACCCATCCCTTAGAAGGTCACTTTTCATCAGTATCGACTCTACAGCAGTAAGCTTGTTTTTACAGGAAGAAACAAAGTTTAGTTGATTTCAAGTCTATTGTTGATTTTGTTTAGATGCTGTCAAACTGGTTCTGACTCAGAGCAAAATGAACCATTGCCAGAGCCTACCCCAGCTGCACGCATGTCGTTGTTTGAACCCATTGTTCCAGCCACAATACCAATCCGTCTCATTAGGGTGTCACTTTTTTGCTGACCCTCTATCTAAGCATGAAACTCCTGTCCAGGGACTGATCACTTCAAAACACTTGTCCAAAGAAAGTGAGATAAAATTTTAACATTCTCTCTTTTAAGGAGCATTCTGGCTGTACTTCTTCCAAAATAATGTGTTCCTTCTTTTAAAAATCTATGGTCCATTCAATATTCTTCCCCAGTACCATCATTCAAATCCATTCGTTGTTCAGTATTGTCCAGTTCAATACTGTCCCATTCTTGCATGCATCTGAGACTACTGAGAAGATCATGACTTAGGCAGAGTATACTTTAGGCCCCAAGTGTGACGTCTTTGCTGTTTTAACACATTTAAAAAGGCCTTTTGCAATATATTTAAAGATGTCATTTGATTCATTGACTGCTGCTTCCATGGGAAGTAAAATGAAAACCCTTCACAACCTCTCTATTTTCTCTTCTCTCGTGACATTGCTTATTAGTTATAGAGTCCTTCGATCCTGCAACTCCAAGCTGGAGCTTGTTCTTGTTATTTCAGCCTGAGAAATGTCAAGGGTGCCTCCCTTTGGGTTTTCTAATTGCAAGGGTTTGCATTTTTCATCACAATATTTTTGTTTTCTCAAGGTTCCCTTTAAAATCTTCTCAATTATTTTACTTTATCATCTCTCCCAATCTCTTCGTTTTATTTTTAAAATTATAACTTGGTGAACATTTACAAGACTAATCAACAAATTAAACAAAGTTTATTTCATGATATTAGTTTAAATTCCATTAAGCTTTGGATCCTAACACTTTAAAAAGGTTTCTTGAAGCTGATTTTCCTAATGGGAAACATTGTTTGTTTGAAATGATGCATCCATGGATGTTGTTTTTAATCCAAACAAAATTAGACATTAGGCAATATTCCAACTTTTATGTTTATCACTATTTTGTTTATTAGTCAAGTTATGACTAATAGACAAGTTATTTTAGTCTTCTTTATGTTGAGGTACAATCACTACTGAAAGCCTATTATTTGATCTTGAGAATTAAGGGTTTCAAGTCCTCCCTTTCAGCAAGCAAGGCTGTGCTAGCTACATATGAGGGGGTCCTTTAAAAGAAAGGCATTTTAGTCAAAGCTATGTATTTAATTTTTTTCTTCACAAAACAACCTTATTGCCTGAAAAGCACTCTCCATTACACTTATGAAATGAGAAACCCACTCCTACACACGAGCTTTGCCCACAGCGCCGTCCCTGTGAGCTGTGTTCAACATCACCACACTTTCTGAGGCATTTTTCCCGAGTAGGAAACAAACTTTCACAGTTGCACGTAGTTCTCTTAAATTGGCCATCGCACAAAACACCGAGGTTCTAACAGAAGTGCTTTTACAAAAAATTCACTGACCGGAGATAACCTTGCCCCGGGATGCCACTGGGTGCCTGACTCCGAGAGAATTCTCTCCATGCTCAGCCAGGGAGAAAGCGAAGACTAAGAAGGCTCCTCCCAGCCGAGCTTTTTCCGCTTTTGTGTTTTGGGGGGTTGGCCCCTCATACTGTGGGTAATAACCCTTCCTCTGATTCCCAACTCCATATTCTTCATCATATAGCACAGCATCTCAAATTGGTTCCAAGAAAAATATATGTTGCCCCAAATCAAAACGTCCTCTCATTTTTCCTTTTTCGGTCCTTCCTTTTTCATGGTATGGAGAATTTCAAATGCCTTCCTTTCCATTGTTTTTCTAGTGGGTGTTTGTGACGTGGACCAAACATCAAAGAACTAGCAGCCCTCAAAGCGGATCAATCAGATTCCAGTCTCGGGTCAAGCTACTGTTGCCATCTTATAGCAAAGTCTGACTTTTAATATTTTATGACAATTTTGTTGACATAATACATCATCCCTGCATGTAATGGCCTAATTCTCTTAAGTCAGAGGTTCTCAGCCAGTGGGTCGCGGTCCCTTTGGGGGGTCAAAAGACCCTTTCACAGGGCTCACCCAATTCACAGCAGTAGCAAAATTACAGTTATGAAATAGCAACAAATATAATGTTATGGTTGGGGGGCGGGGTCACCACAGCATGAGGAACTATATGAAAGGGTGGCGGCATGAGGAAGGTTGAGAACCACTGTCTTCCGTAATTCTTGAGCCATGGACTCCCTGGACACAGGTTGTTATCTGGTGAGACGCTGCATCATGGAGGTTCGCCTCTCTGAACACAGAGGTAAGACAAAGGCTCAAATGCAGAGGACCAACTTACCTGCAAGAAGCAGATCATACATGGATATAAAAGAAGTATTGAACAATCTCAACTACAGAAATCAAATGCATATCCCTGGCCTTCTTGCCTATCCAGAGAGAGATAAGCCATTACTTTGTGTAACCCAAAGGACAGGTATAAGATGCTTGGTCCCTCCATTAGCTTCAAGGAGAGGAAATTAAATCCAAATTCATAAACAAAAGCCAGAATATTACTTTGAAAAGTAACTGTTAAGTCAATAGAATATGAAGGTCTCAAGTTTCTTCAGTTTGATGACTAAACAGTTTCTAAGTGAGAGGAAACAACGAACTCCATTCCATTCCGCTTCAACACTGCCATCCATGCGCCGTCCATGGCTCTTGAGACCTGGTCTACGGCATCACAATCTGTAGGCCATGCCTGAGATCCTTGGCACTAATCAGCCTATTTAAGACATCCTTTACCTCGTCTGTCAGAAGAATGCTTATTTAGCAATTGGAAATAAATCATGGTTTTCCATTTAAGCAAAGACCAAACGAAATCCTTATTTCGGTTCAGATGACCCTTTCTTTGAATAAGGGGACTCAGCTATTGATAGCTTCATCCTTGTGCTAAGGTTCCAGTATAGCTAGGCTGTGTTCCTGATTACTGAAACCACTTTATTTCATAAAAATGAGAAAGTCTTTATCCTCTAGCCCGTGTTTTATTTTTTCACATCCATTTCCTTTTCCTTCTCAGGTCTTTTCTCAGCACCTACTATGTATTCGGCATGTTCGCAGATGACTCATGTTCCTTATTTATCCGATCTGAGCTGATCATTGCTGACATATGGGATGCTGGCTTCCATATTACTAAAATATACTAGAGAACCTCTTTGAACTGAGATGAAGGATGGAAGAAAATATACCAATTAAGTTTTTTCTTTGATGAAAAATTGCTACAAAAAGCAAGAAGAGTCATCTTATGGGACGTTTTTGGTTTGCTTTGTTGTTATATAATTACAAAGTTAACTGCATTCAACTAGTCAGGCAACACTAAGTTGGGTTCAAGGTATCGGAGTTACTACAAAATTCCATACGATGTATACCTATCTACGAGAAATATAAGTGTATACACTGTGACAGAGAAATTCACTAGCAGAAAAATCTAGTCGGAGAAGGCAAGTAAAAGAGGCAGTGGCAATTGAGGAAAATGTGTCTTCAACCCACAGTTTAATTAGAAAACGTGTTCAAAAGTAGATTGAAGCTATTGGCTTTGTGTTCTGCATCTACACAATCTCCCTCACTTGCTTCTGAAACTGAGGCAGCTAGGTTCCTGCCCCAAGAAAAATATATTCTTGAGTGTGGGCCCCGGAAACAGCACAATGAAAGGTCTGTCCAGTCCCATCATTTCCTTGTCATTTCTAATAGTTCAATTTCCAAAAGGCACATACCTCTAAAAAGTAGACAGAACTCACATTTTACTAACATGAGTCACCTCAGACATCAAGGCCTAGTGAAGTGTTCAAACACTCCTTTCTCACCAGCTCCCCTTTTCTGCTCAAGAAGCATCATGTGTCTTGAACTATCACAGGATAAAAAACTCAAATGGGCTAAATCTGAGTGGCCCAGTCATCTCTTTTCTCAGTCCACGTTCATGTTTTTACTTGCAGTATAAACAGAAACCCTTTGATCTATAAATATCTTTCTTTATGTAAACAGCTTGGCATGCTTCATTGTCATCATTTTTGCTGTTTTTTTAAAACATTTTATTGGGGGCTCATACAACTCTTATCACAATCCATACATACAATTGTGTAATTCATTCATTCATTATACACTTATTGCCCTCATCATTCTCAAAACATTTACTCTCCACTTAAGCCCCTGGCATCAGCTCATTTTTCCCCTCCCTCCCCACTCCCCCCTCCCTCATGAACCCTTGATAATTTATAAACTGTTATTTTGTCATATCTTGTGCTGTCCGACGTCTCGCTTCACCCACTTTTCTGTTGTCCATCCCCCTCATTGTCATAATTTAATAGAGGAAAATCAAAATGAACTATTTAGAGATTATAAATCTCAAATATATTGTAAATCATCAGTCCTGTGACTTTGTCAATCTGATTAGAATATTTTGCATATTGTGATTTTGATCCAATCTAGCACCGAGTGTGCTTTTGCAAAGTCACCCTGGCTGCACAGTGGTTAGTTAAACAGCCAGCTGCTAACCCAAAGGTGAGCGCTCCGAACCTGCCGGGTGCTCTATGGGGAGAAGAGAGGAAAAGTCTACTTTCATAGCAACTCGAGCCCTGGGAGCCCAACGAGGCAGTTCTACTGTGTCCTGCAGAGCGACCAGGAGTAGAAGCAATTCTGCAACAAGAGGTCAGCAACAGGTGCTGTAAAAAATTTCTTTTCCAGAGTTTATATTTTCATCCATAGCTGCAAGACCAGAGAGAAATTTAATCATAATTTTATAAGGACCTTGATGTCTTTGAGAAACAGAAGCATGTTTTCAAATGTGTTAAACCATGACAAAATGATTAGTTGTTATTTCAGTTACTATGCATTTTACCCAAGTGTAGGAAATGTCATTAAAATGTTCCCAATTAAATCGTGGTATTATGGACAAAAAGAAATTGAAATCATTTTTGACACTCATTTAATAACCTTAAAAATATACAAAATCATGTTGTCTAAAATCAAAGACTCAGTATTTAAAAGTGACCACCAGCTTTATGCTAACTTGTGATTGTTGCCAATCGCTACTTTGTGTGCCTCACAATGACCGCAGCCCATTTTCCCTGAGAGCAAACGCTTAAGATCCCTTGTCAGTTTCCATAGCGCTCATCACTGGCCATAAGAACAACAACAACAACCGAAAGCTGTCAACATGTGAACTTGACACCCCTCTCTGGATCAGCCTTCATTTTTTTAATCCATCCTAGAAAATGTAACATTTTTTCAAGCAGCTGATGCTTTCACACATGCTGGGCTAGGCTGGGCATTCCTTCGTCCTGATGTCATGCGCCAGCATTTGTCTCAGAAGACATCTTTTGTAGTTGTTACCAAAAGGCAAAAAGGAACCAGAGCTGTGAACGCAGAGGGAGAGGGAGAGAGAGACAAACGAGGGAAACCGCTTAGGCCAATTCACTGAAAAGAATTCTGACACAGACCTATATATTTTTAGTCACTCCGCATGCATACTTTAAAATAACGCCTGCCTACTTTGTCAAGGTATTGTGCTTATTTTCGCACTGGTGGTTTTAGAAATACTCTCTGCTTTATGGTAATGTGTCACAGGGAAGTTAGCTCGTTTCATGAAAGACGTTTTCATCCCTGACTGGCATCTTCTCAATAGCTGGGGCCCAGGCACACCGCTCTCTTCCCGGCAAAGCTCCCTCCACTGAAACAGAGCCGCATTCATGACTGAGTCTCAGCACCGCAGGGCAGCTCCACAGAAAGGCTTCTCCGTCCTAATGGGCTACGTCACTGCAAAGTCTTCCATTTGGCCTAGGTGAAAAACATGAATGCAGGCCTCATTCATCTCCCCAGCTCAAAAAATAATAAAGTAAAATCATACCCACCCGAAAGCTAAAGAGCTCCATTCCTGCAGCGTGGCTCAGTCAAGGCTAACTGGCGGAGGCGTGCAGTCAGACCGCTAACGCGCAGACCTGCCACTACCTGCCCATAATTTCCACAGCGTGTGCTATTAGTCACAGTCCCCAGGATCGGCCCCACCACTCAAAGCGTCCATGGAGACGTCTTTCCTTTGGGTGAGCACCGCCTTTTGACGCTGGGCGCATTGGACAAGCACACCTGACCTACAGTAATGGAGCAAGCACCTCACCCTCCTCCCTGGCGTCGGAGCACACGGAGACCCACACAGGGTGCCTTGCCCCCTTCTCGCTACGTGTCCTGATGCTGCCTCCTCAGCTCTTGCGTACGTCAGACACCCGTCGCACTTTAGAAGGCCAGGGCAGCAAGCTGCTCGAAGAACCTTCCATTGGAGAGCAGACACGTCCCTTCCCTCACTAGAATGTGCCTGTCAGGCTGCCCTATACGGAAGCGCGTGAGGACATTTCCAACTGATTCCCAAAGAGCAGGTCCATAGCCATACTCGAAAATCAAAACACCTGCTGCTCATTTTCTGTCCACTAAATCGGAAAAATGAGAGGAAACCATGAAAAATTGGAGTTCCCACCCATGTTTTAAAATGATGTCAAACATCCAAAACCACAGCTGTGCACAGGCAGTCTGCTCTGGCCGCTGCGCAGTGTCCGCTTGCGCAGACAGTTCGGAATCCTCGGCACAGCGTCCATGCGGCCGAGCAGAGCCACTCGAGCGTGGCAGGAGCTCCACAGCCTCACTGCTGTCCCTCTGAACGCGAGGGGGGAGCCACGGCCATATAAAGAATCGCGGGCCTTAGGAGGAACGGCTCATTCAAAGCCATGCGTTTCCTTGACTGAGTAACTCACCAATCCACAACAGGAAAAAACCTCATAGCCCCTTCTCAGCCATTTCCCGGCACTACGGAGAATCAGCCGCCTTCCCATCGGAATGCTAGACACCCTTTCCAACCACTTATACACCTATGGTCTTTGGACATTTCGAGATTTTTTTTCTGCTTTCTCTTCTTTTCAGTGGAGTGTCCTTTCTTATGGACTTGCCGCTTTTCTGTTTTGTTTTTCACTTTGGTTTCTTCGGCGGTCATGCTTTTGTTCCATTGGCATTCTCTCATTGGATTCTGGGAGTTCTCTCCCACTTGTCCTTCTCATTGCTTTGGTCTGGTTCTCATACGACATTCCTAACTGACATCCATGAAAAAGAATACAAGCTTATCTTCAGAAAGTCTACACTGAGCATTCCAAGAGAAGTTTAATGTCTTAATACATAAGACAATTTTCCCTAATTAGCTAAGCTGTCATAATAATACATATAGTTCAGTTTCCATCGGAATGATCTAAAATGGACAACGTTCAGTTTTACATATAGTTCAGGTTTACATTGGAATGATCCAAAATGGACAACGTAGATTAGTTGAATAACTGAAGGTCCCTGACTTATTGTACATATGATTTCAAGTCAAAGATCCATATAATTTCTGACTCTGGAAAATTCTTCACTAAGCTCTAGATTGGAAGCTCTTCTCTCTTTCGAGATATATCCCTCCAACCCTGCTTAAAGTTGGTAGGAATGAGGCATTTGCACATGAAAATACCACTGCTGCCCTTTCCATCTAAAGGAGTTTGTTCCCATTCCCTGTACAATATGTATTAAGGGCTTTATTTCCCTAAAACTGACGACACTCAGTGCCATCAAGTCGACACTGACTCAGAGAAAACCCCCTATGCGTTTCTGTAACTGTTCATGGGAGTAGAAAGCCATTCTTCCACACGGAGTTGCTGGTGGTTTCCATCCGCTGATCATGTGACCGCAGCCCAACATATCACCGCTACACCACCAGGACTTCACAGTCTGATGATACGCCTATCTTATTGCAGAAGTATTCTGACACATCATGCCCAGATGGCTCCCATCAATAACAAGTAATCATCATTAACATAACTTTACAAATGCCCTTTCTGAGAGAAAACATATAGTTGCATCCTCAAACTCTTTATACCTGAATGTATGTTACTCCCGGGGCTAAATTGGCTGGCAATCGAGACATGAAGTCAGAAAGTTCCCTTGATGCTATAATCGTTATAACTAAATCAGACATCACTCTCTGCCATGAAGTCAACTGGGACTTATGTTGACCCTCTCGGACAGAGTAGAACTGCCCCTGTGGGTTGCAAGACTGCAACTCATTAGTGGAGTGGAAAGCCTCATCTTTGGCCCCTGGAGTCGTCACCTGAAGCCCAGTGCATAAACACTATACTGCCGAGGCTCCTGAAAGCAGACGGTAGATGCCTACAAAGTCGTCGTCTTTGTTGTTAGGTGCTCTGGAATTGACTTCCACTACTAGTGACCCCACGTGACAGAGTAGGACTGCCTGCGTGTTTTCCCGATCTCCCCCACCCATGGGAGCGCTGAGTGAACCTGAACCACCAACCTCTGTGTCAGCAGTCAAACATTCCATCCCGGTACCGCCACGGCCCCTTCCCACAATGCTGGAAGGGACTGAGCTGGGCCTGCAGATTCAGGAGCCACTTCTTCCAAAACCCGTTCAGGAGACAGAGGGAAAAAATTGCAAACTATTCACATAACTAGGGATAATAATTGTCAACCAGTTCACCCTACCAATGAAAATGGAGCCTCTATTAAGAATAAACAATAAAGACATTGTTGTTGTGTTACTGTGTTGTTGTTGTTGTTGAAGGAGTTCCCATCCATAAGAAGCACATGCAAACACAACAGGACTCTAGTGATCCCAGTGTTATCAGATTTGCTACTAGCATAGCTGGAAAGAGTTGTATAAATGTTAAGAGAAAATTAAAAACTTCCTTAAATATTCTCATTCAAGAGGCTACACAAGAAAGGCTTAGAGAGACTTGACACATAAGTATGTAAGAAGTTCTTCACCTTGGTCACATTTTCCACAGACTGATGGAGACTAAATGTTGCTGAAAAGGACACCAGATCCGTCTTGTAGTTCATCTCTTCCTTTCTCACTTGTACATAACGCGTCCCGAGCATGTTACCTTCCTTACGCACTGAAACTGTGGCGAGACTTACATAAGCACATCACGTCAGTCCACAAGGAAAAGCCCTGGAGCCGCGCGAAGAAGAATCCTCACTCTGCACTGAACGCCACACGAAATTCTCAGATATTGTAGGCACTAGGCAAAGTAAGCTTGAGCCCGTATAATACAGGTCAGGGTTACATTTAAACAACATGCAAGCCACTTTTGGAATATAGAGCGGCACATAACCGATTTCGTACAGCAGGATCTAGTGAGGTAAGCATCATTTTAAAACACGTATTAAAAATCGGTTTTCCTCAATTAGGCTGTCTATATAACACTTAATAATTCCATTTCATTCAATGAGCTTTTAAAATTGCATAAACATAGAAATTATTAAGTTTAGCCACTTTGTGGGAGGAATAAAAGTACATATCTCATAGTTCAGCCGATTGTTTATATTTATAATGTTTGGCAAAAAATTTAAATTGCTATACTACTATATAAGATATATAGTGAGTATATTACTTTTATGTTTACAAAGGTAGACTTCTTATTTAAGAATAAGAGAAAAACACAAACAGGTGAAAACTTGCCATGTCAGATGAAATTATTTGTCTAAAAAAAGAATGACTTAATGCAAGTATGCCATCCCTTGAATAATGAAGATACATAAAGATCATCTAATCTAGCAAGCCATCCCACTGACAGAAGTATAAGAATATTCATTGTTTGGTTAAAAATGGGAGAAAAGAAAGGATGCGAGAGAATTTCACTAGTCTACAAACACAAAACTTCACAAGGGAAAATTTTTCAATTATGAAAAAATAATTTAAGATAGACAAAACTTAAAGAACTTCATTTTGTTGTCACCATAATTACTAGTTTAGAATTATGAAAATTATCTTAAATTTCTTTGTATAATATCTATAGGCTATTCAATTTTCTATAGTTCTATAGGGTGAAATTTTTCCTTCCTCTAAATATACTTCAAAATATGTTTCCTTTCATCTTCCTTTAAGATAATTTACAATTGCATACCATAAAACCACCTGTTACAGTGGACCAAACCAGAAGCATATTCTTTCTGGTAGCGTCTCAATCTTCTAAATTATTCTCGTCACACAGGACAATAAATAAGAGCTATTATTTACCCACAAGCTTTAGGTTAGGCAATACTATCAAACCATCTCTACAGTCTAAATGATATTAGCAAGAGGGAAAATGAGTGCTTTTACTTTCACTTTCTTTTGATCCCTTTACAGTCTATGGTTACAGTAAATTGACCATTTCCCGGCTTCTGAAAGAGAGGGGACCGCTGCAGGGGGCTCTGAGGTAGGTAAGTGTGAAGAATGTAGAAACTAATTCTAATTCATTCCAGGGGTGCTTTTTAAATGCTGTTGAGTCAGTTCCAGCTCAGAGTGGCCCTACACACCGCCCACTGAAACACAGCCCGGTATGCTCCCTCCTCACAATCATTGCTGCATTGGAAACCAGTGTTACAGCCCTCTTCTCTCTTGCTGACACCATTTGCCACGCCTGACAATGAGCATCGCGAATCCACTAAGGAGCATTCTGGCTGTACTGCTTCTGACACAGACACGTTCCTCTTCTGACAGCCTGTGCTACATTCAATATTTTACCCCTCATCATAATTAAAATGCATCAATTCATCTTCAATCTACCTTACTTACTGTCCAGTTTTTGCATGCATTTGAAATGAGGGAACTGAAAATACCATGGCTTGGGTCAGGTGTACCATAGTCCTCAAAATGACAGCTTTATTTTTTTAACATTGTCAAGATGGAAGGAGAAGGAGGAGTCTCAAATACTACCTTGTCTTGAGCACATATACAAAAATTAGATCTTAATGGTGGGAGGTGGGCTACTAAAGGAGTACAGATCAAGGCATTATTTTAATGACTATCCTATTATAGAATAAGAAAGGTAGTTGAGGTATCCTGAGCCAGGAGAAAACTAGAAAATTGGAAAATTAAAAACAGAATGTGGGGTGAAAGATGGGAGTAGAATTAAAATATAATGAGCCACCAGCATAAAGTGGTTATTTAAAGCCATAGGAATAAATGAGATGAAATTTTATAAAGAGAAAGGGAAAATGGCTCAGGATCATTTGCACTTGTGCAATTAAGGATTAAGTGTGGAAGTCTAGCTTAAGACATAAGTCTAGATTAGTCTAGTCATAAGCTTAAGACATAAGTCTAGTCACACATACCATGCCATTCATCTACAACAAATGCCCAATAAACCAAAAGAAACAGATGCAGATGATAAGTCTGAAATTCTGAGAATCAAATAAAAGGATTAAGAATTAGAACAAGCATCAATTGGAAGAAGAGACTGAATGAAAATCGTGAATAGGAGATAGAGTGAAAGGGCTCTGCCCGCCAACCTGGTCATCTAGAGACTAAACAAACTGTGATCCCAGGGGAGGGGGGAGGAGGGGAGTTGGCAACAACTTCATGGAATCCTCAATAGGACA
The DNA here is from genome assembly GCF_050624435.1 of Tenrec ecaudatus. Classification (NCBI taxonomy): domain Eukaryota; kingdom Metazoa; phylum Chordata; class Mammalia; order Afrosoricida; family Tenrecidae; genus Tenrec; species Tenrec ecaudatus. The sequence continues at coordinate 72,829,303 of NC_134543.1, forward strand.
GAGAAACAGGGCAGACAAATCCTGAATGAAGCAAGATGAGCGGAACACAAACAAGATTGAAGGAAGGAACTGCAGGAAGGCAGACAAGAGCTCAGGGCCTCACGTGACTGTGAAGCAAGGAAGAAGACAGAAAATAGGAATAGAATTACACATCACCTGCCATCCCTGGCTGCTTGGGCTGGAGCTCCATACGGTGAGGAGGAGCCCTGGAATGGCAGTTAGAGAAACTGACCCCCAGATACCTCACTCTCACGCTGTGCTGTACAGACCTGAAAGGAGGGCTCTGGCAACCAGAGAAATAGGGCCTCCCTCTCAGGACTCAATGGCCTTCGAGTGACTAGAGTTGCGGTACCCCATCTCCACCCAATGTACCCCTTCCAACTGTCCCTCGCCTGCCCAGTGGTCCATGGACATACTTCCCCCACCCGATAGACCCCTAACACTCAGTTACCCCAGGGCCCAGAAACATACATTGCGTCCCCTCCTCACTGACCTAGCAATTGCCATTGCTCACTCATGCCCCCTGCCACCCTGCTCTCCTGGCACCCGAAAATGCATCCTCCCAAGGGTTACACATCACACAGCTAAAACAGTGATGAAAAGAGCACGCCGTCTTCCTTCACTGCCACACTCTGCCTTCTACTGCATGGCTGTGCATGACCACTCATCACACACCCTGCACCACGTGACATGCAGCAGTATCTACATGACTAAGCATGCTTCCTACAACTACATACACCTCCTTGACCCAACAAGCAGTAGTAGACACACACTACACACTTGCCGAACCACCACCTGTTCCCCTGCAATCCTCCACCTTCCCCGGCCCGATGAGTGGCCAGAACCAATTCTCCACTCACCTGCCACACTATCCACTTGTCAAGGCCAACACTTGCTCCCACACCAATGGATCAAAATAAGATGGTGGCCAACACTTGCCAAGATCTCCCTCAGGAACTGCACAGGGCCAGTTAACAGAGACCCACACTCATGCTCCCAACTACTATACTACCTGTTGGTCAGTAGGTAGTACAAACCCCAGTGAAGTCAAACTACTGATAAGAGCAGTACACCTGCGTGTCCACCCAGACATAAAGGGAAAAAAATCAAAGTGAAGCAAAAAACTATGCAATCAATCAATAAAATGTCAGAGACTCAGCTCAATCAAGTAACCAAATTAAAGAGCTCAAAAATCTTCTTGATGAAAAAAAGGAATTGTCCTACTACTTGGTTAGGAATTCAAAAGCGTTCTATTTAGGACCCTTCAAGAAATTAGGGAATATAATGATAAAATAAATTTTTAAAAAGCACAGGCAAAATCATAAGTAATCCAGGAAAAGCAATACAAAAACAAAATGAACTAATAATTAGAAAGCAAACAAAAACTAGACATTCAAAAAGTTAATACAATTTCAGAACTGGATTCAATGGAAGCACATAGGAGTACAGTTGAATCAATGGAAGACAAAATCAGAAGAATAGAGAACAAAGCTCTGGACATTAATTGTTTTAGCAATCTTGGGAGGGGAGAAGAAAAATTAACATCTTAGCAGTATATGGTATGCAAACAAGAGGAACAACCTGTATGTAGTAGAAATCCCAGAACAAGAAAAGAACCAAACTAATAATAATAATAACAGAGAAATTTGTTGAAGATTTGTTGTTAGAAAATGTCCTTAATATCATCAAAGAATAGATGATAAACATGCAAAAAGCTTGATAAAACTCACGTAGGAGAGACCCCAAAAGAAAGTCACCAAGACTTACCATTATCAAACTTTCCAGCACCAAATACACAGAATCCTGAAAGCATTTTGAGAAAAGCGAACTGTCAACTACAAAAGGAAACTAGAATAGTAACTTCTGCTTAGTAGCCCCAACCATGTTGGCAAGAAGTAAATCGGATCACATATATAAAACTCTGGAAAAATTACTCACCAAGAATTACATATCCTACAATACTGTCCCTCAAATACAATGCAGAAAGAATGACATGCCCAGATAAGCAAAAATAAAGAGAATTTTCTAAATCTAATCTAAATATTACAAGGAATCCTTTGAACAGAGAATCATCGACAGCAGCCAACAGCACGGGTTAGACACGGAGAGCAGCATCCACATACCAACCAATAGAAAGGATTCTCCAAAATAAAACAAAGCTACAAAACTGAAAACAGGGAACCAGAAATATCGATCTGCAAATAACAACAACTTTAAGGACCACAGTGAAAGAACAATAAATGGTGTAGTTATAGAACTCATGCATAAAGAGGAAATTAAAGTAACAAAATAACAAGATATCACAAGATAGCACTATTCTAAGCTTAGGAAGATAGAGGCAAATCCTAGTGTAAATACAAAATTAATGAAGCTCCTCATCAAAACAAAAAAAAAGAACAAAATCATAACAACTCAGTGGGTACAAAATCAACAACAATAAAGAAAATCCATAAACAAAAAGAACCCAGTATACAGCAATAAGAGGAACAAATAAATGGTCAACACCACACACATACATACATGCATACACACATACAAGACCCACAACACAACAAAACGATGACAAATATACCAAAAATCACGTTGAATATGAATGAATATAAATGGGCTAAATGTACCAAGAGGCACATGAAGTAACAGAATAGGAAAAAGGAAATCACAACTCATCACTATGTTCCCTGGGAGGGTGGGGGCGGGGGGAACTGTAGACACAAAGATAACAATCAAATCATGGAAATATGTATCAAGTAAACAGCAACCAGGAAATAACAAGACTAGCAATATTAATCTCTGATAAAATTTACTTTAAGATAACATCCACCTCAGAAGACAAAAAGGGGGCATTACGCAGAGGTAAATTCACCAAGATAGAATCATAATAAGCTTTTATGTTCCCAATGACAGAACTCTTAAACATACCATACAATGTTCACAGCATTAAAAAAAAGAAATAGACTGCTCCACTATAACGGTTGGATAACGCTAACACACTGTTTTTGACAAATGACAAACTACGAGAATGAAACTCAACAAAGACAACCTAACCATTACCATCACTCGCTTGGTCTTGCAGACACAGAAAGAGCCGCCACCCAGCAATGCCCCGTGGGACGCCTGCTCCCGGAAGGCCATGTTGGAGTCCACAAGGCAGGGCAGAATACATTTGGAAACATGGAAATATGCAAAGCCCCTTTTCTGATCATAACACGAGAAACCTAGAAACCAACCATAGAAAGAACAAATAAGTAAATGAGACTTATAAAGAAAACACCTTGCTTAAAAACCACTGTTTGATAAATAAAATCAAACAGAAAAATACCAGAATAAAATAAGGATGAAAGCAAGGCATACCAAAACCTTTGGTAAAACAACAGCAGTCCTTGGAGGTCAATATGTAGTGATAAACACACATCAAACAAATTAAAAGGGAAAATTCAATACTTTAATCCAATGACTCAAACAGGAAAGGAGCAGCAGAAACCAAGCGGTCACCAGAGCGAAGATTGGACTAGAGCAAACCTATGAAAATGAAAGAATCAAGAAGACTAGAAGTTGGTTCTTTGAAGGACCAATACCATTACAAAGGACAGGCAAATTATCAAATATGTAATGTGGTGGGTGAAATTACATATTATAATTATCTGAAGTAAAAGGATCATAATAAATATTATAAAAATTACTCCAACAAGTTTGAAAGCCTAAAATAAATGGATACATTTCCAGAAACTCTACATACCCAAACTAACACAAATCAAGAGAGAAAATCTGAGCAGATGGATAATAAGAGAAATTGAAGAGTTCAATTTTAAAAAATCCAAGTACACAGAGACCCAGTGTAGACTTCTTCAGTTAAGAGCTGACACCAATACTACTCAAACTCATGTAACACAGGAAGGTGTGCTCCCGAATTCATCCTATGAAACCATAGCAACACTGATACGAAAGGCAGGCAAAGATACCATTTACATAAGTATAGACCCATATCCCTCGTGAATATAGATGCAAAATTTCTCAACAAATTTTGGCCAATAGAAGTATATATATATAGATAGATAGATATAGATATGGCATATATGCATATACATATGTATGTATGTATATATGCCATGATCGAGTGTGCTTTGTGCCAGTAGTTATACAAGGATAATTTAATATAAGTCAATCAATGGAATCCACCACATAAATAAAAGACGACAAGAATTATCCAATCAATACAGAACATAAAGGAAATTCATCAACATAATTATGGAAATATGTACAAGGGGCTTCAAAATAGTCACTGAAAAATAATTGATATGCATGTGTGTGTTTGACCAAGGACATTTGTACATGGGTATTTATGTTTCTTGCAAATATATCCAGTAATGTTGCGGAACACACAGGGCGTAAAGTTATGGAAACTTCCTAGACATGAACACCTTGGGGAAATGAGATGTGGGACCTGAGGGCTCAGACAATAGTCTTAGTGCCGCCTAGGTGAACTGGCATACCAGGACTCACAAAGAATGATTACATCCTATTGTGGCAAGTAGTCACTGAGGGCTTTAAACTCGTGATCAGCCATCTAAGGTGCAACTATTGCTTTCTCCCGGTCTAGACACGTGGAAACATTTAGTCCAAATGACGAATGGATCCCACACACAGATCAGTGTCTGACAAGACCAGAAGAGCCAGAGGTGGCCTCGTCAGACCACTGCAGCTGCTGCGAATAGGATCGCATTCAAAGGTCCTCAGTTGAGAGAGACCACGAGCATTTCCCTAAAAACAGGAACAAGACAAGAGTGTCTTTATCATGCCCCCTTTAGAAAATTTCAATATCGAATTACAAGTTCTAGCCAGAGCAATAAGAAAGGGAGAGAAAAGGTGCCCAGGTTGGCGGGGAAGAAGAAAACTACCCCTAGCTGGAGAAGGCGTGCTTACGAACACAAAAAAACCTAGCGGTTCCAGAAGAAAACTCCTGGAACTGATAAAAGGTTTCAGCAAAGTGGCAAGATATTAGTGCAAAAATCTCAAGGTCACAAGGACCATTTGGATAAGTATAACATCATTCATAGGCCATCCTTCTCAAACATTCAATTAACTCCCCCGGCCTGGGCAGTGTTGGGACATCAGGAGCTGGAGGCGACATGAGGACACCAAACAACAGCAATAAAATGACTGGAGCGGCTTCTCCGAGGGGCGGCTTCTCCGAGGGGCGTCGTGGGATGGGAGCTGGTCTTGATGATTACACTGCCCTTACATGGCCCCAGGCGGGACATTCCCCACCTGAGCTCCACACTGACAAAAAGAACTCTGAAAGGGAACTGAGGAAAACAATACCACCTACAATAGCTCTCAGAAAGCTGAAACGGTTAAGAAGAAATCTAACTATGATTATGAAAGTCTGATCAAAAGAAAACTACAAAACACGACTGCAAGAAACAGATAACCTACGTAAATGGAAAATTACTCCATGGATAAGAAGACTTCATATGGTGAACATGGAAACGCTACCCAAAGTAATCTACAATTATAATGCTACACCAATCTGAATTCTGATGCTATTGAAGGAGATATAAAAACCAGTCATCAACTTTGTAGGAGAAGGAACGAAAATATGAACAAGCAAGACATTGTTGAAGAACAAGGGAGAGGGCCCGTGTTCTGTGATCTCAGAATCTACTGCAAAGCTGTGCTAATCAAAACAGCCTGGCACTAGTATATCAGCAGACACATAGAACAGAACTGAGCCCCCAAGCAAACTCATCCCCACAGGGACAGTAAATCTTTGACAAAGAGCCCAGTTTTCCCCAAAAGAGTAAAAATAACTAACTAACCACAGAATGGGGGGAAATGTAGGAGTGCAACATATCTAAGAAAGCTTCTAACAAAGGCCAACACCTCACCAACCCAAAAGACAGAATCTAATTACAAACTAGACAAAGTACAAGAACAGACGTTTCTCCAAAGATGGCTAGCAAACCTATGAAAAGCTGCTTCGAATCGCTGACCTTGAGGGAGATGTGAGTCAAAACCACCATGAGATGCCAACGGCAGCAATGCTGTCCTTGGTCACAGCAAACAGACAAAGCAAAAACAAAACGAAGCGGAATCAATAGTTGTGAGAAGACCAAACTGGCACACATGCTGCCAGGACTGCAGATTGCGAAAGCGTATGGGGCTTCTTTAAAAGCAAAATCAGAAACATGGCCCAGCAATCCTGGTCATAGCTATACCTCCTAAAATCAGTGACACCTATAGCGAGATGCCCACTCACGTTCCTCACAGCATTATTTATCATAGCAAAATTATGGAAACAACCTAAAAGCCCTTCAATAGATAAATTAGCTATCCGTTAGGTACCTGTTATCTACATAAATATACACACAATGGCTTACTATGCAGCCGGAAAGATCATGAAGAACCCGCAAAACCACCTGGATGACTCTGTAAAGGTTCCTTCGGAATGCACAAGGTCAAACACAAAGCGCAAAGAGGATATGATCACTATGAGGTCACAAATAGGGTTGCACACAGAAAGCAGCATTCTTTAATGTTCTTTAATACCTGTAATGGTTCCCAGGAAGAGAAAGGGGGTCTGATCCCCTGTCTTGATGTGAATGCCAACTCTTAGGGACCCGATAGAGGGCTTCTGAGGCTGCAAATCTTTACGGGAACAGATCGCCTCATCTTTCTCCTGGAGAGTGGCTGGTGAGTTTGAACCGCCCCCCTCAGGGCTAGTATTCAACACTTACCCAACAGTCCCACCAGGGCTCTGTAGTACCATGAGGGGTCCTGAGGGGAGGGCGAGGGGAGGAACAGTACTAAGCAGGTAGCAGACTGCTCATTCTGGCGGAGGGAACAGTCGTACACGGAGGAAGTCAGCACACATGATCAAGGCAAAGGAAGACAAGAGTGGTAGGCAAGACTAAAGGGCTTCCGTCAATTCAACCGCACACACTCCTGCAACAGCAGTAATCAGCAACAGTGACTTGTGAATAGCTGCACAGGAGAAGGTGGCCGCAAGGGGTGCATCTGTGTGTGAACTCTTGATGGCAAAAACTAATTTGCTATGTAAAGTTTCACCTAAAGCACAATAAAATGTTGCTTTTGTTTTTTAAGGATTATAAAGAGAGGGGGGAATAAAAGATACAGTGGGATCCCCTGTATTAACTTTAGAACTTTGCAATTTTCACAATACAGAGCTTTTTTGTTAGGATTTGCAAAGTTTTTTATGGGCATTTACGATGGAATGGATACTGGGAGGGTTGCCTGCCCTGAGCCCTTCTTTCAGGCCTGTGACAGGAATGTCTTTTCAAAGAAAGTGTAGATGCAGCTCACAGCTGTGTTGGTTAAGGCAAAATTAAGGGAAAGTTAATTTACCTTAACTTCAAAATTAGCTTAAGGTTCTGTTTAAGTTACATTTGCAGAAATTAAGGTAACAAGCAACTGCTAATAAATGATGTGCATTTGCTGGGAAGAGCGGGGGAATGTTTAGTGTGTTTGGGTCCTGCCAACTAGACAGCAGGCTGCCAAGCACTTTCTCCCTCTTAAACTGGGATGCTTGAGAACATCTATGTAATTTCTTAAGGGAGTCTGGTTTGCTTGACAAAAGTACCCAGAGATTTAAAAAAAACAGTTAACTTCTGAGTTAGTTTTTTCTAATCAGAAAGAACATATCCTTTTATTGGATAAGAATAAAAAGCAAGATAGAAAACATCAATGTAAAGCAGAACTCATATAGTTCCTCAGTAAAATCTGCACAGACACACCAATGTGGCTGATCTGTACCCTGTTAAAAACAATTAAATACAGCCACATTTCACCCCAAGGTGGGTTTATTTCCACACTGAACTCAGAGATCAGTCTCTATAAAGTAGTCTCAAGATGCATGATTCATTTACAAAAATCTCATCAGATGAAAGATGTTTTTGCAAATGCAAAATATGAATTATTGTCATCATCATCATTTTTACTGTGCTAGACATGTGAATAGATTTTGCATCTGGTGGCTCGAAGATTTTACCACAGCAGGGTGGCCGGATTAAAATCAAAATTCCTAAAGCAATCCTGTCATACACTGAACCACAGTGACATTCAAGAGGGGTGATGGCTTTCTGATGAAGTGATCAGCTCTCTGTGGCAAGAGGAGAAATGCCAAACCTGGTGCCTGGTGCAGACTCACAGCTAACCCTTGGGTGAAAGCACATAATAAATGGCTGCAGGAATGTCTTAGTTCTCTGTGAGCCTCTGACGGCAAGAACCACTGCACGCCACGGTGCTGAGAAGCCTAACTATTTGAAAGATTTTATATATATATCCTTCTGTGTGTATATGTATATATATATAGCTAAAAATTAAATTGAAATACTATTTTCTAAATACCATCCACAACATAAGTGGCCTGTATCTTCTCTCAAGACAGAGTATCAGTTTATTTCAAATTTAGAGATACTGGCCTCGATTCAAATTCATGGCAGTTATAGAAACCAATGTTCCGTGCCTTGATTCAGGTGGCAAGCATTAAATCTTTTTCCGGCTGTCATGCAACAACAACTTTAATACAAATTAGCACTGCCAAACTCGGTTTCCTGGGCTCACAGGTCCTTGATGTTGCTCCTTGAATTTTATTCAGAGTTTCACGTGAGCTGTGAGCTTTTGCAATGGTCGCATCTGAGAAGAAAACCCTAAGCAGAAAAGCAATTTAATTATTCCCAATTCAACATACTAATTTACAACTCCGAACCAGAGAAAAATTAATCTCCTTTTTTAGTTATTTTGATTAATGTGAAACTTAATCATGATGCCATACAGGAGAACGTTCTTAAACGCATGTTCCATTTCTGCAGCGGCAGTTCTCCCTTCAAGCTGTTTACAGTGAATGCAGAGAGCTGCCAATCAAGGCTAACTCAGAAATGTTGTGCTTGTGTTGGTATCTCATGGTTTCTGAGTCCAATCCTTCCAAAGCTCACAACAGCGGGAAGCGCAGACCAAATTGAGAAAGCCATTCTCTTCTCACTGTATAGAAAAACCCAAACAATTAACTCTGCTCTCAACACTCTCAGCAACTGTGGGATGAGGTCCAGCAAGGACAAGAACTGGGAGAACGGGATTCCGAGATCAGATCAGTTTTTAATGAAGATTTTCTAGAGGAACACGTGATGACAGTTTCTGCCTCCAACTCTCTGGATGGCTCTCCAAAAATCTCCGCTTTGCTCCTTTAGGGCTGACTTGGGATTGACATAGTCAGAGGCCATGTCTTTTCTTACAAATAAAGTTTTTGACAAATCAATTACTATGACCCGATGTCGACGCTGGCCATCTCATTTAGTAGATGATTTTACTTAATTACCATTTCCAAGTCCTAGAATAGGACCTCATTCCAAACTTTGGCTATGTAGTTTTCCTGCTTCTTGGCCTGACAAATCCCAAATTCAGTGTTTTCGCATTGATCATTATAAGAAACAGATTGTGAAAGTAAAATAAACAAAAACAAAACAAAGAGCGAGTGTGTGACACATCTGACTTCCTCTGATGTTTATTTCCCCAGGATACATTTAAGACCCTAAGGAGAGCAAAGCGTGCTCGACCGCCTTGCTGTACTGTGGCCCTTAGTCCTAAATGAAGAAGTCTCACAAAGGATGACAACATGTAGGGCCGTTAATTCTCTAGAGGGCTTCGGAGAGTGTGAAGCTCAGGAAGGAGGCATCAGGCAGACACGGTCACTTGCTCCTTCTGTGGCCTGGCTCTGTGATCTCCTCAACTATAAAATGAGGATCAGGTACGACCCTGAGGGATTCTTGCAAAGATTAAGTGAAGTGTTGTGTTTAATTCCGTCGTCTCCGATAGTATGCTCACAGTATGCATTACATAACTGAGTCCTTTCATCTTCCCAACAATTTGTGAACCGGATGTCAGTCTCCCCATTTTACGGACTCAGAAACCGGAACTCACAAACGTGAGGCAGTTTGTTCGAGGGCACATAGGTTTAAAAAGGCACAGTCAGGAGAAATGTTTTTAGAAACAGGCAGCAATCAGTGAGAATAATATTAATAGCCAGTATCCAATTTCATATGCCTATGATATTGCAGACTACACAGAGACTCGTAGCACTGTGGGCTCAGTGTTGGGTTACGAACCACCAAGGCAGCAGTTCACACTCACCAGCCGGTCCCTGAGAGAAGGTCGAGGCTGTCTGCTCCTGGAATGCCTCACAGTCGCAGGAAACCTACGTGGGTCGCTGAGTGGTAATCAGGCAGATGCAGGTAGCAGTGGGTTTGGCATTGGCTCTTATGCTTTTCATCTGTGGCCTGGTGCGAGCCTCTCAGGAACTCTGAGCACTCACCCCACTGTTCCCACCCCACAGGTAGATGGAACCGAGGCTACGATGGTGGCATAATTCTGAATGATTCTACAATTATTTATCGAGTCCTTACAGTCTCCCAGGTGTAAATAATAAAAATGTAAGCAGTTCTTAACCTTTCAACTTTCCACCCTCCTTAGAGGTAAAGGAAACTGAACTTGGTCCCTCCCGGATGACTTGTCTTCAGGTGAAACCACCACCACGTGAAAACTTTCCTCGCTCGTCCACCCAATGCTTCTGTTGCAAACCAGGAAATTCCTCCCATCGTGCGGAGGAGCAAGCGGCTTAGGTCTGCGACTAGGAACAGGGTTCAACAGCGAAAACAGATGATTTCTGAGTGCTTATAACCTACGCCCAAGGTGTCAGAGACCCACTCTCTTCTGTGAAGGCCCGCCTCCGGCCTCCAGGGCTCCGCGGGCCCTTGGCCAATTACTGACAGCTTAGCCTGAATCTCCCAGCAGGTGCAAGCACTCTGCACAGCTCTCAGGTCATGGGTCACTCTGAGCAAAGGGGAATTACATCCTTGGGAGTTGTACAAGCTGTGCTCTGCTCCCGAAAATGTATCTGGACTTCTCTTCTGCACTCCAGTCAGACATGCTGGCTTGGTCTGCGCCGCCCAAGTGTTCAATTCTGCAAAACCCTCACCCTGTTTACATATACCAAGTCAGAGCGTGAAAGAAGGCGAGCGGGTGGAATGGAGAGGCGCCCTGCTGGAGATTAAAGACGCTCTCATCTGCACCCAGCTTCTCTGCAGCTGACTCGGTAAATTCCGTCACCTCTTCACGGCGCCATTTCTTCACATGTGGATAACCACAACACGCGCACCTCCTGGCTCGACGTCGCGATGGAATGACACAGCAAGGACAGGTGTTCTGCACAGTTCCTCCCACGTGGAGACTCGGTCAGCAGCTTTCACACTAAGCTGATACTGCCGTTTTATCTCCAATTGTGTCAGTCCTCTGCCATTTACCCAGACCCTTCTTATAATAATTTTGAGAAAGACCAAGAAAAACTAGTAAACGGAAAATGAAGTTTGAAAGTGAGAAACAAAATAGGGGTCAGCTCTCAGGCAGTGCCTGTGCTGTACAGCTACCAGAAGGTTGACAATATCGACAGAAACGCCGGAAGTGTTGAAACTAGCAACTTCTCATGAGTGCTTCTCTTTTACTGACAACTCAATGGAACACACGGATTTAGTGACATTTGTGTATACATGCGTGTCAGGGACAAAACGTATGAACCAATAATAATGGCTGTATACAGAAATCCTGAAGGCAATGTTGTTTTGGCTAGAGGACATGTGAAAGACCTGGTTCGATTCCGAGTCAAGTACACTTCAAGTACAGCCCCCGTCTGTCAGTCTGCTGGTGGAGGCTTGGGTGTTGATTGTGCGGCTGAACAGGTCTCCGTGCTGCTTCCAGACTAGGATAGAGCAGGAAGAAAGGCCTGCCAATCTACTTCTAAAATTCCTGCGGATCCTAACGATCTGGTGCCACCGTGCCTGGGATCACCATGAATATGAGGCTCACTTGACAACAACAAGCAACAAAACCAACTAGAAATACCAACAAAGCATCTTGGGACCGTATAGTCTGTTCTACCAGCATAAAAAAATGAGGAGGCAAACTCTCGAGCCAGCTCCAAATAAGGGCAACAACTGTTTACCTAGTAAGCTATATGCATAATTCCAGTGGAATTCAGTGTCTTTAGTTGTTGCAATCTAAGAATATATTTTAAAGCATCCTTTCACGCAAGCCAAACACTGCATTTCTCTATCTTGAATAGCGATATCAAACCAAATGGACTGCTGTGGAGTCAATTCTAACTACATGATAGAGGAGATTTCCCGACTGTAAATACTTGTGGAAACAGAAGGCCTCGCTCCATCTCCCACCGAGCAGCTGGTGGGTTTGAACTCCTGTTCTTGAGGTCAAATTAGCAACCCAGTATGTAAACCACTACACCCTATACTTTATGCAATCGCTATTCACCCTATACTTTATGCAATCGCTATACACCCTATACCTTATACAAAAGGGTTCTTATTTAAAGAAGAGATGAGATTAGAGCAAAGTTTAAAAACAAAGTCAAGTTTCTGAAAAGCCATACTTACACATACTCACTCCTTAGTAAAATCGCTAGAAGGTGATTTTACTCGTGGCTGAAATGATAGTAATGTCTGATAAATGAAAGTTTATCAATTCTTTCATCTTGAGTTTTTATTGTGAATTAGGTGGAGGTTTATCTATCAGATCATTTCTGCATTCAAAGCCCTCTGTTTGGCCTTGTTCTCTTTCCCTTCTCTTCCTGTCTTTTTTTTTTCCCTGCCTCTCTCCTTCTCATAAAGTTGTTGATTCCTAACTTCTGATTCCTCAGAACTTTTCTTTAAATGAAAGTACCAGATCAGATAACTAACCTTAGTACACAAATATTTCTTCCTGACATAAATTGGAAAGCCCCTTATCCCTCTCAGCTCTTAGCTGTGTGTGTGTGTGTGTGTGTGTGTGTGTGTACACTAATAAAATCAGCATTGACGAATGCCAATACCTAAATGAAAACCAATTAAGGAACAACAGACTCTTGCAAAGAGCAGAAGGGTATGGATTTGGGCCTTACAAATCACTTAGAGCGGTGATCTCCGACTTCTCTGATCATGCACCACTGTCAGTAAAGCATTATCTCAGAACAAATGTCTAACATATGTGAGCTTTTCCATTTCTAAATTATAAACATGTACAACTGTACTAGGATAACATGCATACAGCAAAAGACAAAGAGGACATTTTTGGTAAAGTTAAAAAACAAAAATAGATATCTCATTCATTCCTCCCTTAAGTAAAATAATCTCCTACAAGGCATCTGGGTTACACACCCCCTGTTTTAAGGACTCCTGATTCTGATGATCAGGAGAAGGCAGGCTGCACAAAGACCCAGTGGGAGGCTGGATTCAGAATGCTGCCACCACCTCAAGGCCCGTCTACAACAGCATTGCTCAAAGTGGCACCCAGGGGCCATCGACATCAGGGCTGTGTGGAGCACCTCTAGATTCATAGTCTCCACTCCTGCCTGACTTAGTAAATCAGGAGGCCTATAAATCCTCATGTTTCTCAAACGCCCCAAAGGGTTTTAATGCACGCTACTGTCAGAAAGCCACGGGGAAGGCCCACTGCCAGGAGCTGGTTGCCTTTCTTCGTTGGGGTGGTTTCCAAAGAGGCCAGAAGACAATGTCGAAGGTTAGGGGTGTCTGGGGGAAATGTGCGCGCATACATACACATGCGCGCACACACACACATTCACACACACACTCACTCACACACTCACTCACACACTCACTCACACACACACACGCACACGCACACGCACGCACACACACTCACACTCACTCACACACACGCACACACACACTCACACACTCACTCACACACACGCGCACACGCGCACACACACACACCATCACCAACAACAAAAGATGACCAAGGAAGAAGATCACTATTACTTCTTTCTAAGAGACACACACATCCTAGGGGAAACAGCATGGCGCTGTTTGGGTTGTGTTGTGTGGATTACAAGAGCTAGCAGTCCTTTGCGATCTGTTGCATGTTGACGTCTTCCTTTAAAAGTAAGAAAGGCATTTGATGTCATACTAAAGTCAGAAATTGTGAACAGACTTTGTTCCACGCCACCATGAGTTAAAGATAGTAGAGCCACCTACTATCAAAAGTGATCAAGCCCATTTAAAATAATGGAAACATTTTCCCCTAAAAACTTAAGAAAAACAACAAAGCCGTATGTCATAGAATACAAGAAATGGTCCAACAGTTATGAATAAATCTCTATGCTCTCATCTTACTGCCATCAAATCAATCCAACTCATAGCAACCCTATAGGGCCCGTAGAACTGTCTCAGTGGGTTTGCAAGACACAAACTCTTAAGGGGAGTAGAGAACCTTGTCCTTCCCCAAGGAGCAGCTGGTGCTTCAAACTGGGGACATTGTAGTTAGAAGGCTCCTATCGGAAAAGCCCCATCTACAAGTATCCCTGTCCACACTGTGAGCTATGTGTTGGACCACTAGCAGCAAAGTCCGTGATTCAAGCCCAGCAGCCGCTCCAAGAGAGAAGGAGGCAGCTCTGTGCTCCTGTACAGGTTTGCCACCTGAGAAAGCCTTCGGGAGCTGGAACCCACTCGATGGCAATGGCTTTGGTTCAGACCAGGGATCTTTCCTTATTCAAGCGCTTGCTGCAAACATCTATATTATATACTTTCTGGAATGATACAGCAGAAAACCCCTCTACCAACATCATTTTCCAACCATAGACAAGTATAAAGACCATGATTGATGAGCTACTAAAGTCTGACTGTTTTATTGATCAGCTACTCTTTCTATATTTATTCTCATTAATAACATTACAGAATGTTCTTTTCAATCGTTCTTTTTGCATATCTTTTGTTTTGGTTTAATTTGGTGTTTTATCTCCCTTCATGTAGAGTCTGTATAATACTATCATGATGGAGTGCCCATGTGGCCCTGTGCTAACCAGTGGGTGGTTGGAAGTATGTTTGGGGCTTGACAGGAGAATTTTTATCAAAGTAAAACGTAGTGACTGTACCTCCTCTTGCCCCTCCTTTCTGCCTTGAGAATAGGCCTGGTGAACTGAAGCAGTCATCTTCTCGCCAAGGAGAAACAGCCAAGAGGACCACAGAGGACACTGGTCCTGTCCTGATTGTAAACAACATCCATTCAAAAAACTCACTGCTGTGAAGTTAGCACCAACTCGTAGCTACATTAAAGGACAGCGGAAAACTGCCAGGTGGGTTTCCAAGACCACAAATCTTCCAAAGAGCACTGGTGTTTGCAAACTGCTCACCTTCCGGTTAACAGCCAAATGTATACACTACGACACCACCAGGATTCTGATGATGATATGAAAAAACACTGTCACCTACTCTGTTTATGCCACTCTTAGTGTGCTGCTGTCATTTTTTATTGTTTGTTTCCATTTTCTGCAATGGAGAACATCCTTTACTGATAGATAACTTCATTTCCTTCCACCACATTCCTGAATTTGAGATCAAAATATCACCTAACACCTGAATTCTTCTTACTCTTCTAAACAACTAAAGCACTTCCCCTGTGCTTCATTGTGTGTGTGTGTGCGTGCGTGTGCATGTGTGTGTGGGGGGGGGGGGGTGTGTGATTATGATTCCCCCTCATTGGAAGATTCGGTGTCTGAAGACAGAGGTCCAGTTCTTCATTCTGATTCTTCACAGAGTGCTTGATATCGTGGCTAGCAATTGAAGTGCTCAGTTAAATATTTATGGCAAACACTGATAATAAATGGATTATTAATAAAGAAACAAATCCCCTCACCTACATCGTCCTTATGTAGATGGGCACATTCTTTGTCTATAAAGGAGTCTCTGCATCGTGCAAACAGTGAATGCGCTCAGCTGCCCACTGAGTCCACTGGAGACCGCTCAGAAGAAAGGACAGGCGGTCCCCATCTAAGACAAGTCTAGGATGCACAGCCAGAGGGTGACATCTGTGGCGTTGCCATGAATCAGGATCAGCGCAATGACAACTAGTTGTGGTTTTTTGGGTTTTATTCTCAGCTCTCAATGACACTTTTTAAAATGTAGTTTGTACAGCTAAGAAAGATCAAGGACGGACTACCTGGTGAAGTGCTGATATTTTCCCCCTGCCTGCAGTACGTTCTACAGCAGACACAGTGTGGATTTTAATAAAGGAAAGAGCACTGGGTGAGCAGTGGCAACCTACTAGATTTATAATGGGTCATCTAAAATTTGGCAACCATCTGACTTACAGGGTGAAGACTTTAATTAAAACAAAAATGTTATTGGGAAGAATTTAATTTGACTGCTCCTTCACGCAGTAGACTTCAGCAAACTGTGTGACTGTGTGTGTGTATTTCTATTTTTCCTGAAGCAAATGTGATATTTTGGAATCCTCAACGACAGTAACAGGTATACACTGTGTTTCAGCACTTTTTTAAAAAGCTAGGAAGTCTGGCATCTGTTCCTTAGTAGGCCCTTGACAGTGTAACAAAGCTATCTGGTATTGGAGTCCTGGTGTTTCTGTTTTTTACTACACATGCTATACCAGGTTAACGAAACGTGAATATCTATCTTTAATAAAGAATGTCTACAGTTAAATATTTCTGAATAGATGTTGTTGACAGTAGCAACATGTTTTAAAATGGGTTTAAAGAGAAGGATTTCAGTTCTTGACAGTAGAGTGTTAGGAATTCAGTATCATGGATATAATTACAATGGGAACAATCTGGGGAAATACTTATTCATTCTAGAAGTTTGTATATGTTCTTAGCCATTAATTGAGAAGGAATTAGTGCAAAAAGATCAATAAAATGTGATCCAATATGGAGCTCACAAAATATTACCTTTATATTTCCTACTGAAAGTTACAAAATATTATTGTAAAATGTTTTATCTTCACTCTCAACAGGAGACATTTAAATAATGCCCTGGAGAAAAGAAGATAACATCACACATGGCAAACAATTTTGGGTTCCCATTTTTTATTTAAATTTGTGACTGAGCGAATGTTTGTTTACAGAGCAGATCAGTTTTCCACTCTACAGGTGTAACGCCTTTGTTTCTTGACACTGACTGCACTTCCCACAACATGGCATCCCTTCCTTCCTGTGCCTCTCGTTGGCATGCATCCGACCTGCCAATGCTTCTGCATGCTGTACTCCATAAATGCTGCCTATGATCTCCAGGGCGATTATTCTAAGGTGTGAATTCCTTACAGGTGTTAAAATTCCCCTCATGCGTCTATTGGTTGGCTGAACGCTGAACTCTGAGGGTGTGTTTATTGAGGCCGGAACGGTGGCTGAGGACCGTAGACTGTGTGGGGGGGGTGTACCTCTGGTCTTTACCTGGTTAGTAAACATGGTCTTTTTTCGGGATTTTGCATTTGGCCCTAATTTTTAAAGCTTACCCGTTTCATTAAAAAATAAGTTTAAAAACATACCTTCAGGCAAGCAATGCATGCAGCACTGGTAAGACAATAGGAAAGACGCATTGTGTTCCTACAGCAGAAGGAAGAGCACACTCCAGCTGGCAATTTGGGGGGGAAAGGGTGGCATTCTCTTTCTGAATCTGGGAGGGGAATTATCGTCTGTAACTATTTTTAAATAGTACATGTGGGTTTTATGGACTTTGCGAATGCATGTTACCCTGTCCTGCAGGGTCACTATGAATCGGCATCAACTCAATGGCCGTGAGTTTGTTTGTCTGTTGAAAGTTTTAATTAACAATAAAACTGGAAATAAACATCACTGCTTTTTCACAACAGGAAGAAAGCACAAAACTTTGAGAAAGAATCAAACTAGGCCTAGTACACCAGGCTCTGGGCTGGCGATCTAATCAAGGGCCACGGAAGCAACTGAGAATGGCAACACCCTACTTTCAGGGCCGGGATGGTGTCCTTCCCCAAAACTGACGATTCTCAGATGCTAATTTAGATCTACCTCTAATCTGGGGCAAACTGATAGAAAATAATCCAAATCAAGTTCAGCTGTTTTGAGATTCGTTTATTTGTATCCTGGTCATCCTATGTGTTGAATTTCCCACCAGAGGTTTAAAAAATCATTTTTATGAGTATCTCAATGTGTTTTGAAATTTTCATCTCCCTTATTTCAAAAGCAGTTTAAATTTTATTTCATTTAAATTATGAGCTGGTGAGTCTTTTTTTCATTCTCAATTAACTTCATTTCATAATTTAAGTGATTAGTAGCATGAGTGTCTTTTTACTTAGTTACAAGTTACACATCTGAAACTATTTTCTGAATTAGGGCAGAACACAGGAAATTAATATTAATTATAAGATCATATAAATTAAAATTCATATTTTAATAACTTTATATGTTTCTGAAAATAAATATTTGTTTGCTGTTCACATTCAGAGGAGCCATGGTGGTGCAGTGATATGCGTTGGGCTGAGAGCAGCATGGTCAGCAGTTCAAAATCACCAGCAACTTTGCAGGATAGAGACTGGGCTTTCTACTCCCACAAACAATTATGGTCTCAGAAACCCACAGGAGGGTCACTGTGAAGCAGCACTGACTCCATGGCAGTGAGTTTGGGGTAGGGTTTTGTGGTTGGTTGGTTGGTTGGTTTTTATTACTCGGATATTATATTCTACTATGTACAATTTATTTAGTCATTTGGCCAGGATTTTTACATCTAGGATCAGCAAGTTTACAAGACTGTTACTAATGCCATTTTACAGATTTGGGGGGTGGGGGTGCGGGGGAAAGCTAAGTTTCAGGAGTAACCACCTGGGAAGTGGCAGAGTGGACATTTGAATCCAGGCTCCCCTTATAAAAACTATGTCCAAATCTGATACGACTCGGTCTAAAACTACCAATTCAACACACTCCACAAGTACTTTTTATGTGCCATGTAGGAAATCGATTTGGCTCAGCCCTGTCCCTCCCCTCGCTTTAAAACTATAGTACCATATGTACAAAAGAGTACCGTATGTCTAAAACGGGCATGTGTCGTGTTCCTCATACACACTGGGGACACTACCGGCCCTCAGGAAACCCCTGCACTGGGAAGCCTCTAGGATGGCTAGCAACAATCCCCGCCTCTTGAGAGTTCACCCCGAGTGTGGTTAGCAGCCCATGAAAACCCCTAAGCCTGACCTAGCAAGGTGTGCTCCCGGACTCCTGCCCCTCAGACAATGTGTGAGATAACAAATGTTAGTGGATGTATGAATGTATTAGCTATGCAAAAGTAGCATGTGGTAGTTTAAAACTGGAAGAGATATCATCATTAAACATGAAAACGGGAGCTTTGTAGTTGCCAGAGTCCACTCGGAACCCCGGTGGCCCCAGGTGTGCGTGCAGAACCACGTGCCAAAGGGTCTCCAGCAGAGGAGTGGTCAGCAGAACATCAGGTCTTCCTCTCAAGGCCCGGCTGGATGGTATCGAACTGCCAGTAACAGCCAAGTGCATTGTTCCACCTGGCAACTGCTTGACTGGAGCTAGGCAGTATTCACGCCCTAATTAGATCCCAAGGACAAAAGTGGTGACGTCAATGACATGCAGTTCACTGTACGTATCTGGAGCTGTGGCAGCTTAGTGGATTACTTGTTGAGCTGCAAACCACCAGGTCAGCAGTTCAAAACCACTAACCTCTCAAGATACACATGAGGCTTCCTAGCCCCATAAACAGTTTGTCTCTGAAATCCACAGGGGCATCCTATAAGACAACTATCCCACAGGGTTACTATGAATTAGAATTCACTCAATGGTGGTGTTCTTTTTTACTTTTGAGTAGGTATAAGACATCAACCTAGTTCACCTTCAGAATGTTAATACCAATAGTTGGATTCAATGCATTGTGCGTGTGTATTTACATTATACTAGAGGTATATTAGCAATATTGTTTTAAAATATTCTTTAAAAATCTTTTCACAACTGCCATTTCTTTATGCTTCTCTAATGATACCATTTAAAATATACAAACTCTTTCTCTGAAAGAATAAATAGGCTACCTGATTCACAAGAGATGCTCCCATCAGATCTTCGGAGTTTCCATTACCCATACTAAATTTTAAATGTCTTCCTTGAGACACTTTTATTCTGTATCTACTTACCACATAGTACATTTACATGGAATAAATAGATGCTTTAGGCCAAATTTAAAATTGGGCCAAAGTCCAGCACGTTTGGCATCAGTGATACGACATATCAGTCAGGATCTGGAGTCCAGCAGACCTGGGCTGGATTCCTAAATCTCAAATGTATTAGCTGTGTTTGGGCACTTTACTTAACCTCTCTGGTACCTCAGATTCTCATGTGCAAAATAGCAAAACTACATGTGCCCATAGGATTGCACAACCACGGAGTCATGCACACAGCGGGCTCAGCACAGAGTGCAGAACAGAGCAAGCAGGGAATCAGCAAATGCTCTGCGTCTTTTTGCGCAGGAAGACTGAGAAAAAGAAGGCTGTAGAAAACTCTCTATGTGAGGAGAATCCTAGTCTGGATATCATCCACCATTCTGCCTATCGCCGGAAGATTATTTTCATTAGTCAGTGATTAGTCTGGATTTTGCATCTTACTGAAAGCTGAATGATTTGTTCTTTGAACATTGTTTTAAGGTGTGTCAAGGAGGAACCGAGAGCATTTTATTTTCCTATTCATGATGGGCACCTCAGAACTCCGTTACCAGAGCTCATCCGGTCTGGTTGTTTCTTCTTCCTGCAGCAAAAATAAAACTGTCACAACCTGAGGATCGGGTCTAGTCTCTCTGCTATGCCACACCACGCCGTGCAACGATCTTACAACTTGGTTTTTATAGAGCACTTTAGAGGCTACAGAGCGGTTTCCTGTGTTAACTCATTTAAACATGTACTATGTTCTAGTGGAACACTGAACATTAGTTTCAAATGTAAGGCGAATTTAAAAATTAAAGAGGAGAGGACAGTTCTGTCTCACTCCAGACTTATCACGGCACTGACAACTTTTAGCTCCTGGATGTTTCCTTGGAGGGAGGAGAGGGACAGATGGGCTGGGAACTCCAGACCATCAGTTAAGAAGTGCCTGTAGAGATTGGCACTGGACCACGGTGACAGGTCTACAAGTCCCACCCAGCCCCTCCCCACTGCAGCTTGCACTTTGCTGAAGTGAAGAAAAGCCTGTCTTTGGAAACCAGTGGAGAGCCCACTTTCAAAGCCTCTCTCTTCCTTTTCGCCCATGAAGTGCCTGGTGCATCATCTTCTTTAGCAGCTCATTATTTCAACTGAATGTCCTTATTTCCTGTCTTCTTTCCACTTGGCACAAATCCTCTTACCAAATGTTGCTCTGTAGTTAAAATCTGAAAGATAGCTAATATGGAGCCTGTTACAGCAAATGCAGAAAAGACCCTGCTTTACCAGGAATAATTTGCATTCCAAACTGTTTGCGTTTTTTTAAAAAGCGACCTCTTTAGCCTGAGGAAGTGTCATTTCCTTTCTTATTTGAGTTCTGGCTAGACTTTCTTCAGCATCCTCAATTATCACTCCTGAGTAAGAGAAAAGCCACTGGATAGTATTCATTTAAACAATAAATAGCTACATTCCAGAAGGAAAGGAGATGGAAGGAGTCTGGATTAGAAAGACCAACACACTTTGAAACTAAGACAAAAACTCTTGAACTTGAGTATAGTCTTAGACTTCACATGGTGTTCACCATTTTCACTCGAGCCACTCCTGTTCACAAACATGATCTCTTCTCCTGAAGACAATGCTTTTCATAATCATGGATGGCTTATTACATTTTCTGCCTAGTCCCACCTTAGGAAGCTCTGGCAGCATAGTGGTTAAGCACTGGGCTGCGATCAGCACGGTCACCAGTTTGAAACCACCAGCAAGCAGCTCCATGGGATAAACACTGGGCTTTCTATTCTAGGAAGCCCATAGTGGGGAAGGGGGGGGGGGTGTCTCTATGAATCAGCATTGACTCTGCTGTGTTGCACCTTGAAATAAATCAGTAACGATTAATAGTTTCAAAATCCCATTCTGCCAATGTATTTGTTCCTTCTGCTTCCCTCTCCCTACTTGTTTTGCTTGATTTCATAACTGAAAATCGGACAAAATGTATATTTGTGTTCAGTTATTTCCTAAATAAAAAGGGATTTTAACGTATGTGGTAGGGCTCTGGTTCAGTTATGGTTGATGACATAGAATCTGAGCGACCACAAATGTCTTAAATTTAGTTAAAGTAGAACAATATCCCGAGTGGTAAAAATTACAAGCTGATGCCTAGGACGGGGAGATTTGTAAGAAGCAAAGTGAGCCCTCGCGGGCGCCTTGGGTGCAAGATTAGAGCTTGCCAGTGCCATGGAGAAAGCACACATTCTAAACAGGACGGCTGGCTGTATTTCTGAGGCGGACATTGTTGTTACAGACGCTTCCAGTCAAGAGAGTTGGTTGCTGAGCAACATGAGCACCATTCATGTTTTCTACAAAGAAGATTAAGATTCGAGCAGGTGTCAGCCCATAATTTTCCCATCTCCGTTATTGTTTCATTCACCCACATTTTACAGATTCAAGTCTATTCCAGCTTTGCTTCCTCAGCCCTGCCTGAACTGTGAAGAACTAGTTCAAAACCTTATCATGTGACACCACAAACCCAACCCACTGCTCTTGAGTTGCTTGACTCTTCCCTGAAACCCATACGTTACATCAGAGGAAAGAAGAGCATTCCAGAGAGAGAGATCTTAGTTATAAACTCTACAGAAGCGGATCTCTAGGACTTGGTACCATAGAGCCACTGGGTAGATTCACGCTCCCAACTACCCAATGAACCTCCTTGTACAAACCACACGCACCGCCCAGGGACCGTTCACGTTACATTTAGAAATCACTAGTAGATGCTATACTGTCATATGCTATCTGTACTTGAACTTTGGGGCCAAATTTATCTTTTGCTTCTTATTGACCACTGAAGTGTAGCTTTTTAAGATGATGTAAATAAGACCCCACACGATTGGGAGAGTTGTTAGCCTCCTAAAATACTTCGTGCCCTCCACCATATAATGAGAACACGGTCTCTCTATCAAGGGTGAAATGAGATCACGTGGAAAGTCCTCTGGGCTACCCTTGAAATGGGGGTGGGGGGGTTCAACTGATGTTGCTGTCATGACGATGACGAGGAGGGGTGGCAATGTAAGGTGGATCCCACGGTGCTCACGGTATCAAAAACCAGCAGGCACCGACTTGAGACACAGAAAAATTTACTATGTTAGACAGATATCATCATGCAAAAGAGTGGGGTCAATACAACATGGTAGCACTCTAATTACATCTGTTTCACGTCTTTTAGAGAAATGTTGTTTTAACTAGCCGGTCAAATATTACTCTGTGTTTTAAGTATTTGTTTCTGTTATGGAAATAGTCACAAAATATTCTCAAGTTAAAAAATATTTATTTCAAGAACTGCCATGAAATTACCATTTATGTGGAGAATTAAGCAGTACAAACATTTCCCTAAATAGTTCCAGAGGTTCGCAGACATGTTTAAACACATATGCCGGGGAAAACAAAACAATCCCAAACAGTACACATTGCTGTCAGGGTCTCCACGATTAAGTAACTGTTAAAATGCCGTATCTTATTCAGGTTTCCAATGGATCGCTACTATGTTTTACATAACATTTGTTTCTTCCTACTTCCGCATCAAACATTAAACTATATGTGAAGTGTGAATAAAATATATAGAGTATTTCATTCACTAGGAAAAATGTTTAAAAACCAAAACACATAAAGGAGAAAAAATCCCCGTTTATTATTTCTGAATGATGGAACAGGTTTCACAGTGGGCTGGTAACCCCAACATCAGCAGTTCAAAACTAACAGCTGCTCCACAGGAGGAAGATGAGGCTGCCTGCTCCCATACAGAGTTAGTCCCTTGGAAGTCCTAGCGAGCAGTTCTACTTTGTCCTGTTGATTGTTGTGAGTCTGAATTCACTAGCAGGCAGCAATGGGTTTGGTGTTCAGTTTTATAATCGTACAAGATCATTCCTTGCTCCTTCCCCTCAACTTGTCTATCATGGGGCTCTTCCCTGCAGTGTTCTTGATGACTTGTCTGGAGACATTTCTTGGTCAACTCTGTCTACGGCACAGGAAGAGACGTGTCCTTTTGGTTTCCATGTGTACTTGACTGGTTCTCTGTATATTAATGTCTAGTTTTGCTTTCATACTTTTCATAGTTCAAGAAATATTCAAGGATGTAAACATATAACATGATATAAAAAAAATAATGTGCTTCCTGCTTCTCTCTCAAACTCCTCACATGAGCTTAGTAGTGACTAAAAAAATATTTAAGTTAGTGAAACTTAAAACTATATAATAAAAATAAAACAGATCCAAGATGCAACTATTGATCTCTACAACAGTCAGAAAAGACACACAAGTCCACAAGACTAAAGTCTACGTGAACAACAACCTCAGCTACCCTGCAGCAAGAACTCCCGGTGCTCCATAGCCACTAGGGGCCATTCTGACCAGGAACACAACAGACAGGTCCTAACAGAATGGGAGCAAAAATGTGAAACAGAACTCAAGTGCTTTTGAGGGTCAGACTTATTGGATGAGTTGAGACTGGAAAGTTACTCAAGACTGTCACCCTGAGCTAGTCTTTAAATGCTGAATCAAAGCTATTACACGAGGTCTCCTTTTCGCAAAGTAATAGACTGGCTCATAAAAAAAACAGCATCACTCATGAGTCCTGGGCTCCTTAAGAATAAGCCTTCTGAGACCAAAAGAGCAATACTTACTTTAAAACAAAGATATGGAGGAAGGGAACCTAGATTACTGGAAATAAAACAAGAACAGAAATAATGAGCAAGTTAATATACTGCGTAACATGGAATTGGTGTCACAGAACAAATTATGTAAAAAATGTTCATTGAGAACCTAACTCAGTACATAAACCTTCACCAAATGCACAATGATGTCTGAGTTGTCAAAGACAAAAAACCATGTAAAATTAAGGAAGTTGTTTTAAATAATCCTCCCTGCAAAGTTCTTCCAAATGGTCGCTCTTACTGTTTTGCTGTTAAGTGCTGTCAATCAGTTAGGGTTCATCTAGTCACCCTGTGCACAACACTGTGGGTCCTGCGGGCCTGAAATCGTGAGGTTTTGCGTCGGGTTTTGCAGGCGCTGCATCAATACATTTCCTCCAGAGTCCTCCTTCTCACTGTCCTACTTTACCAAACCTGCTCTCCTTCCCAAGGGACTGACCTCTTCTGATGACATGTTCAAAGTCCGTGAGACAAAGTCTCCCCACCCTTACTTCTAAGAAGCTTTCTAAGGGCGGCATTTCTTCCAAGAGAGATTTGTCTGTTTTTCTGGCAGCCCTAGGTACTTTTGATATTCTTTGTCAACACCACGATTCAAAGGCAAATTCTTCTTCAGTCTTTCGTATTCAATGGCCAATACATAGGCGGCAACTGAAAATATCATGGGTCGGGTCAGGTTAAGCCAATAAAGTTCCCTTTCCTTATTAAGCCACTGATACATATTTGCAAAAGCTAAGATGAGCTACAAATCCCATCTAATTCAATCATTACTCATTACTCCTGAAAAACATAAATGCAAACTTACATAACACCCAAGAGATATTTATGTAAGGCCCTAGGCATGGTATGTTCCTTACATGAGGTTTATAATATGCTTCTGATAATTTACATAAGGCACCTTATTAGTGAACCTAGCATCTCATTAAGGGTACAGGAGGCAGAGAGATGTTAGCACCACCTGGATATTTACTTTGTAGCAAGTCTAGTAAAAAGGTTTTCCTCCTTGCTAACCGGAAGATACTCAAGAATCTCAATCGCAATGTCCTTATTGAGGAACTGAAGCATTCCCGGTGCTTCCACCACCCGTGCTGGGCTAAGTCCAAACAGATCTCTTCTCTTATCATCACGGTCATGATCGTGGAGTCGAAGCACTGGCTAAGAATGAGGGACTGTGATGTCGCCAACACCTTTCTTTCCGTTTAGAAGCTGTAGAGAAAGAGAGCCGGGTCCTGTAGGGAATGTAGAACGGGGAGAACAGAAAGCTGACAGAATCTGGGCCAGTAAACAGAGTTGGACACGATTCCAGGAAAATATGGCATCACAGATACTAAAGGAACAAGAGTGTCTCAAAACAGGAACTGGTGGCCAATGCTGTCGAAGGAAGCCCAGAGATCAAAGTAGGTAAAGACTGGAAGGGGCGCTGACTTTGGAAGCATGGAGGGAACTGTGCGAAGCTGCCGAAGGAAAGACTGAAGCCAACGGAGGGCCCAGCCGGTAAGGAGGGTGTTGACACTTGGAGAAGCAGTCAGTTATTTGGACTTATTTGGGTACCTTCTATCCTAAAAGAATGTACAGCCCGTAAAGAACTAAGAAGCTAGGTATAGGAGAAGGTCCTAGAATGAAAAACTAGAAACAAAGCATTAGGTGGTACTTGAAAACGGGGAGGGGTTACTTTAAAAAGACTTGGCAAAGTTTACTAAAAGAATCACTGATTATGGCCAAGAAAAAAGAGTAGTCAAAACACAAACGCTAAGCTGGAGCTTTTCCATCCTGATTTGGCATGGGGCAGGGAATGTAACTGCAATGCCTGAACAGCCAGGCTGCCATTTATTCCACAAAGCATCCTCACCGTAGAGTGGACTCCACAGGCCTTACACGCTCACAGTGATTTTATCATCAACATCAGAATTAAGATGTGCACAGTCACCCTCTTCAGGAAGAGAAATTAGTCTTTAGGATAAGAGTGCGATTCCATTAAACAATATATATACACAGCTTTCACGATTTCTAAGTGAATACAGAAATGCAAACTAAAAAACCTGAGATGGAAAGTAAACACTTGTAGTGAGCCATGTTTAAAGATACCAAAGGTAAGTTATAAAGGACAAAAGTCAAATATTTAGAACATTCAGATAATGTGTTACAAAAATTCTCCCTGTGTGACACAATAAAAGCGTAATAAACAGTCACCAGTCAATTGTTTTTTAAATGTACAAGGTGTAGCTGCTCCAAAGGTCCGGGAAAAAAGGCACAAGGTTTCAGAAGACAGCATCGCCCCACACCGACAGTGACCTTGGAGGACCAGAGTCACCTCGAGTGGGAAAGTGAAAGTGGCTGCAGACAAAGCAACGACCCGGTCACGACACCGCAGAGCCATGCCTGGGTATGCTCATTCAAAGAGCTCCCTGGTTTCTTAGGCCAAGAGGAAAGATTCTGCTTGTTGGATTGGGCTTTTACTCCTCACAGGAGGCAGAATTTTAAAACATGTCTGTAGTGTACAGCTCTTTTTAAATGTGAGTGATGTTTATGGGTGTGTATGCGTGCAGTGATTAGCCACTGAAAACCTTATGAATAGCAGTGGAACGTTGCCAGAGATGCTGAAAACCTTATGAGTAACAGAACATTTCTGACACAGTGGCTGCAACAATGGGCTTAAACATAACAATTGTGAGGAGCATGCAGGACCAGGCAGTGCTTCATTCTATTGTACAGAGGGTAGCTATGCCTTGGAACCAATTCGATGGCACCTAACAACGACTACAAAATGTGTGCATGTAATATATGTCTGGAAATGTTTTAAAAAGAAGCAGCCAACACTGCCGTGCAGTCAGTTCTGATTAAGGGCAATCCTATGTACGGTTTTCGAGACTGTAAGTCTTCCCCGGAGCACACGGCGGCAGCTTACTCTAGCAAAGCGACTGGACTGGTGGGTTTGAACCACGAACCTTGCAATTCGCAGCCCAATGCTTAACCAACTGTGCCACCAGACTATCTTGGGGTATGTACACACGCGTGCGTACACAGCAACAGATGGATTATGACGTTGGCTTCAGGAAAAGAGGATGTGTTTTCCTGTACAGGAATATATTTGTCATTAAGCTTTATCCTCCCCACCAATTTCAAAGCCTCCGTTAATATATCTGAATGCTGCAATTGTACCTGGAAGACAACACTTAGTGACTACAGATGAGAAACTTCAGAAAAAGTAAGCAATGTTCAGAGTAAAGAGAGACATGAATAAGTATATGTGAACTGCTGATCCATTGTTTCCCGGGAGTTATTAATTATTTCATTCCTTTTATATATTAAGTTCAAGGAAGTTTATCAAGATTTATCCCTCTATGGTTTGTGCAAAAGTAACACTGTTCACTGCCATTAATCAATCAGGGTGAAGAGCTTAATAAATCATCCTTATTCAGTGAATCCTTATGTGATATTTTCTGTGCAAATAATTGTCTTATGGTTCTATGTACAGACTATACCACCAGAGGAGAGATCCTTTGAAACATGTCAGCTCATTCCTTAATCTGTCCTATTTTACATGATTGAATTTTTCAATTTTTGTCTAATGAACTTAAATTATTAAATGTACAATTTTGTAAAATATAGAATTGATGGGATTCCAATTTTATGGCACTATAATTAACTACAAAATCGGTTTGACATGATTATAATTGGAAATATTCCATTGTTCCAGAGTTCATCTTTTTGGTGGTATCATTTGGAGGTTAGGAAACTAGCAATGGTATATTTAGTTCTAAATGAGTTTCTTGATTCCTTATTCAATAGTGAGCTATGACACACCTTTCCCCAGACTGGTCTCTGTGGAGGAAGAGTAGTACAATCTTTAAGGACTCAGAAAGACTGTGTATATAATTCAACTCTGAAACCTAGAACACATTACTAGTACCCAAGCATCCGTAAATTATTTGAATTACGAAACACTCCTGTTGCACACTTGATTTTGGGTATGAGGTCATGAATGACGCCACATGTGGTTGCAAATCTTTGACAGATATAGAGAATCCCTGGGGTTAAATGTAAGTAAGAAATATGCAGAATTAGAACTAGAGTTCATTCATTCTTTCATCATCAATTCTGTCTCAGAAATAACTATACGTTTCAAATTAGGCATAGAAAATGAATGAGACCAATTTTCACCCCTTCTGAAGAGAGATAAGGGACAAGTACCAAAGAAAACTGTAATCCATCTCTTTATCATTCATCATTTTGGTTAATGGTCATCCATACAGATCATGACTACGTAGAATTTTAATAATAGATTCTGATGATGATCTATCATCTGCCTTTCAGAAGTCAGAGTACGGCTCTTCTATTTACAGTCTTAGTATCTACCACCGAATGGCTGGTTCAACAAAACTCAGTGCCACTGAGTCCATTCTAACTTATACTGACTGACAGGAGCATGCAAATAAGGAGAACAAAACTCTAACTCAGGGATTGGTCTATTGTGTCATTCCACTGGCTACTAGAAAGAGGAACAGAGAATTCCAGGGCCATTAAGAAAGAAGAGCCACCAACAAAGCCCATGCCAGATCCCTGCCAGAGGCAGCAGAGGCACCAGAGGATGCAGCGCCAAGACCATGAGCGAGAACAGAGTTGCCAGGCAGAGACCATGAGACAGAGCAGTGAACTTCCCAGTCTAAAGAACAAGTAAAGTGGAATACCTGCCAGCAGGAGGCTGCCTTGCAGAGTGGATATTTAGCAGCAATAACAGAGATTGCTAGCACTTGCTGGAGCAATGCAGGGGCCAAGGGACTGCCTGGCAGAGAGGCCCAGGACCAGAGAGACAGGCAGAGCAGAATGGCTGAAGAGAGGCATTGAAGACAATAGGACCACATCCCTAATGTTTTCTGATCTGTCTTGATGTACATAATCTGCTAACTTGCCTAACAGAAGCCCATTCATTGTGAGTACTGTCTGTTAATTCTGTGTGGCCATTGCAACCAATTTTGAAGCCAACAAAGAGGTACAAGGTCCTAGGAGGAATAGCTGGGATTAAGAATAGGGTAAAGAAAGTCAGACCGTGACCTCTGCCTCACAGGATTCCTCTCCGGACAGATGTGGAGTTAGATCTCCTTCCACTTTGAGTAGCCAGAGAAGGTCCGATGTGGTCCCATGCCATCACCTTATGTGGTCACCAGACACGTGACTGCTATTTATGTAGGTAGCACCACTGCCTAGAATGACTTGTGGAATGAATCCAGTAGAGAATTGTTTGTGTCTGTGCTATTTATTTCGGTCTCATTATTTAATAGACCACATTTTAATAATAGATTTTAATTGCATTAATAATAGCATGATATTGTGATGTCCTACTGGAATAAAAATGGGAGCTAGAATGCTAGGAAAAGGGAAATCTAACTACTAAATTAGTGGCCATTGATTGGAATTGAGCACCTAATTTGAATAGCTGGGTCTGAGTGGGCTAGAAGCCACATGCTATTTTCATCAAGCCTTTTAAGCGAACTGTACTAGTACCTGATAGCGCATATACAAATGTAGTGCTGTGCACAGTAGAGGTGCCTGTGCATTCATAACCCGCAGGGAATATCTCTACCCGCAAATCCTGAATACATGACAGGAACTAGGCAGGAAATAGAGCTACAGAGTATACATGTTAAGCCAGTTCATAGGAGCCCTGGAGGCGTAATGGTTACGTGTTGGGCTGAAATCCACAAGTCAGGAGTTTGAAACCATCGAGTGCCCTGTGGGGGAAAGACTAGGCTTTCTGCGCCTGAAGAGAGTCGCAGTTTCAGAAACCCAGTGGGGCAGTTCCACCCTGTGCTGCCAGGTCACTGTGAGTCAGCTTTGACCCGATGGCAGAGACTGAGCGAGAAGCAAGATCATGGGTCTTTAAAGAAATCTTTCAATGCATCATGACATGATGCTAAGTTGAGTTACAACCTTTGTTTGAACTGTTTATATTATAATTAGCTTGACAGACAGATTCTGTGAAATCTGAAAATAAGTAGGACAAAGATTTATAATAATTTTGTAATACAAGCAAATTCAATATCTGTGTCCTTCCAAACCAAATCTAACCCACGGCCAAGGAGGCATTGCTGACTCATAGTGGCCCCTGGCCCCTGTGGGTTTCTCAGACAGTAACTGTTTAGGGGAGTACAAAGCCCAGTCTTTATCCCTCGGAGCTGCTGGTGGTTTCAAACTGCTGACCAAGTGGATTACAGCCCAACTCGTAACTACTACTCCACCAAGGCCCCTCTTACACACCCCTGGAAGGTGTCACAAGTAATACATAAGAATTAACTTATAGCATCCGCTGGCCTGCGCCGGGATCAGGAGCAGAAAACAAGGACAGGATTTTTTTGGTTTAAAGCATGCTGTAGGAAAGAAATGGGGAAATGAAAAAGAAAAACAAACCCGAGGGAAGAATGAAAGTTAGAGTAAAACGACAAGAGTCCTAGCATGGTGGAAACATGTGATCTCCATTGCGTAAGTAAGTCAATAAAGAATGAGGTTTGACTTCATCCACAACGAGGGGATATTAACAGAACCTACATTTTTGGGTATGAAGAACTTTAAATGGTATCGTGCATAAACACCAAAGGAATTCCCAGGTTAAACTTTATTTAAAAATAGAGCAAACCAAAAGGAGAGCTTAGTGAACAGCACAAACACATAGTTGGATAAAATCAAAATCAAGGTAACACAAATAAATTAACATAAGCGCGATGCACTGCATCATATGGCTCATGTTTACTTTTGAGTGAATTAAACCTTTGCCATTCTCTTTTCAAATAATTGCCTTCACATTGCATCAAGCTCCTCGAAACCTGAACTCAGGGCTCTCTCTTGGCACTGGATGCCCTCATCATCAGAACTCTGGCTCAGAAGCTTGAGAGACAAGCCCCATGGGTCTCTCCCATCTCAGCACATCCTGCAGACAATAAACAAACAAAGCCTGTTCTGAGCTAGCTTTTCATCCTTGTTTCTACAGTAAAAAGCCATGGAAGACAGAGATAGTGTTTCCCTCCAGAGTGGTTGGAGGTATGGGGAGAGGAGACATACTGACAGACCATTCTGAAAGAGTAGCTCAGAGCTAGTCCCTTGGAATACAACTTCTGGAACACAGCCTTCATTTGGTCCTCTTCACCACCCTGCGTGGGAAGTGGGGCTCACAGAATTGGCTTCCGCAAATGCTGTAGGCAAGTATCCTCCAGGTCTGATCCAATGGTCTTATGTCTTCCGCGAGCATCTGGGGAACTTTGGCAGGCTGTCTGGATAACTTGCAAGTAGGATAAAATCTCAGACTCCTCGCAGATGTTGGCATTAGGCTTCCGGGGATCACACAACCCACTGAGAAACAACAAGAACTAACAAGACACGAATATGACATTTTGGGAGATTCTATGATCCCGTGAAGCCCATTCATCAACCCCATAACATGGTTTCTAGGTTTAAAATCCTTGCTTTGAAAAGCAGAGGCCAAACCCACTGAAAAATCTTTGCAACCGTCCGTCCATGAGACGCATGATGACGACAAATGAATAATTGCCCACACCAAGGTTAAACAGCAAAGTAGCGTTACAAATTGAAGGCTGTTCTTGGAATACACTCAATAAATGGATCTCCTTGCAGAAGGGGATCAGATCTTGTGAGGATTTCTGTTTACAAAGAGGATTATCCCACCATCTTTCAGTAAATTATAACTCACAGAAACACTTTCTGGGGTTTCTGAGGGTGTGTATTTCTCTACAGGAGTAAACAGGCTCATTGTCTTCAGTGGAATGGTTGGTAGATTCGAACTGTCAACCTCCTGGTTAGCTTGCTTACCCAACCGACTGCACCACCTGAACTCAAAATCCTGAACTCAAGTTCTACTTCAGCACTGCATAAGACAACTTCAACTCCCAATTTTCTTATGTGCTGTTAGTTTTTTACCAACGTGAGGAAGTGTTTGCCGGGTAAAAATTATATTTTGTCAATGATGAAATGTACAGCATGTGTATCCATTACACTGACCAATTTTTAATATTTAATAACATCACCAAGTATTATTTCACAAACACCAATGCTATGGGAAATTGTTGATGTGGCAGAAGAGGAATGTCAAAGAGTTGCTCAATGTGGCTTGTGGTAGCAAATAAAATGTGTCAAAGGGGAAAATAGGCAAGTGTACCCCAAAGATTCTTCATGTTTGACTCACTGACGACGTGTTTTATGTTTTAGGCTGCTCTACAAAATAAGGCTTGCCCCTGGCAGTGCAGTGGGCTACACGTCAGGGTGGTAATCAGTCAGCAAGTCAAAGCTACCACCGGAAAATTGGGTTTTCTGCTCCTACAAAGATTCCTGGTCAGCCTCAGAAACCCAAAGGGACAGCTGTCTTCTGTCCTTGAGGGTCACTGTGAGTTAGAATTGACTCCATCACAGTGAGTGTGTGAGGGTGAATTG
Source organism: Tenrec ecaudatus (assembly GCF_050624435.1). Classification (NCBI taxonomy): domain Eukaryota; kingdom Metazoa; phylum Chordata; class Mammalia; order Afrosoricida; family Tenrecidae; genus Tenrec; species Tenrec ecaudatus. The sequence continues at coordinate 72,862,416 of NC_134543.1, forward strand.
AGATTTAAAGATGAAAAGCAGTCCGACTCTGATTCTTTTTTCCCTTGGAGTCCTAGTGATGTATTGGTTACATGTCAGACGGCTAACCATAAGGTCAGGAGTTCAAAACTACCAGCCCAACGTTTGGGAGAAAGATGCGACTTTCTCCTCCCTGAAGAGAGAACGGTCCTGGAGATGCCCAGGGGCAGTTCCACCCTGTCCCGCAGGGTTACTATAAGCCGAATCCACTCCGTGGCAGTGTTTTTTTCTAGGGAATGTTTCTCATCAAATTATCTCAAAATGAAGTTGGAGAAGAGATGAGCTTGACCACCAAGGAAAGAGAGGAGTCACCAATGTCCAATCTACACTATGTTTTGTTTGTTATGTACTGACAATGGAAATTTTATATATATACACACACACAATAACTCCGGGGAGAAGTGCATTTTTAACTGAGGTGTTCAGTGAAAATTGGCAAGGGCATAAAGTAGATGAATGAGGCAAATATGGATCGTGTATAGATAACATACATAAATCTGTATAGATAATCTATGTGTCTATAAAACTTGGATAGAAAGCAATCATTGCCTAAGAAGATGCTTGCTGTCGCTGTTGTTGTCGTTGTCAGGTGCCACTGAGGCACCGCCCACCCACAGCATCCCCACGCACAGCAGAATGAAACATGGTCTGGTCCTGGCCCGGCCCCATCAGTGTTTCCATGCCTGAGCCCATTGTCAACATCACTACTTCACGCCATGTCACGGAGGCCCTTCTTTGTGCTGCCCCTCAACTTTAGCAAGCACGAGGGCCTTCTGCAGGGGCTCCAATGTCTCCCTTGACAGCAGGTCCAAAGCACGTAAGATGCAGCCCTGCCATCCTTGCCTCTAAGACACATTCCGATGCACTTCTTCCAGGACAGATGTGTTTGTTCTTTTAGCAGCCAATGGCATGCACTTGATGAATGAAGCGGGACATCATTTTATGGAATTTTGCAAGAACAGCTTATTTGTAGCAAAGACCCTTTTTGAACAACACAAAAGGCGACTGACTATCCACATAGCCTTCTCCAGAAGGAATGCACAGATATCAAACTGACTACATCTGTGGGGAGAGACAATGAAGAAGCTCAATATCAGCATTTACAACCAGGCTAGCAGCTGACTGTGGAACAGACCATCAATTGCTCATATGTAAATTCAGGTTGAAGCAACAAAATTAAAGCAATATTATGCTCAGAGTACCTACTAAATATCATTGACTGTATAGTTTTAAACAAAGTAATACTTAAGTGATTTTGCAGTCTCTACTTCAAAAGTCATAGATTAAAAAGTCATATCTTAGCTTATCATACATAAATCTACTCACAGATATATGTATCTCTACACTTTGTTAATGTTTTTAGTGTTACCTTGAGTAGTGTACATAATATGTCACTTTATAACTTAATAGATCCTTTTGCTTCTAGTGCAATGTCCCTCTGAACATTCTTGCAATAAGAAGATTCCTTTCAAAGATGTTCTTGAAGCAGAATATTTTTAATATCCTGAATTTTACTGGCTGAAATGTATATGACAAACCTAACATTTGGTCTAAAAACTTTATTGAATCATTTTGTAAGAAAGGAATATTTATCGATGTTAACTTCATTAGAAAAAATGCTGCCAAATGCTACAGCTCATTTATTTGTATTATATATGAACAAACGTCAAGTCCTATTATTATCGATTTTGTTAGATGGAAGAGGCTATGGTCAACTCAACACCCTAACAAGCAGAATCTCTGAAGGGTTAAATAAACTGTGTGGTGCCATGACATGATGCTGTCCTGGTTCCCAAAGAGCAGTAGCCAACAGTGATTCGTAATGATATAATACCCTAGCAATCTGGGGGTCCATTGGCTGAGGTCTTAAGCGCACATCCGTTACTGAGGACTAGGACTTTTCTTTCTTTTTGCTTTTCCTTGCCCATCAATAGATGCAAAGATTGGTACCTGGGGTACTCCAGGGTACAACTTAACTTTCTGACCTCCATGCCGTCATGCATTTTAGTAGCAGTTTAAATATCTCAGTTCAGGAATGTTGAATGTATTACTGGCATTGCCGTCTTTTAAGATACACAAACAGACGCGGCGTCACACTCATAAAAAGACTCCTACATCCCAATCGTTTGTTTCACACACTACGCAGCCACATCAATGTGGCACAGAGAAGACCTCAGCAAATCTTCAACGTTCTGAAAAGGAATGGGTACCTGTGGGACAGTTCTTTCTTTTGGCTAAACATTTTCTACCTTGCCAGGAGTTGTTTGCAACAAATCAAAAATGACTGCTGAAAGATTAATGTACTTAACTCTAACTATATTAACTCATTAATAGTTTCTCAATATCAATAGGAAGGATTCCATTTAGGGTTTTTTTTAATTGACCCTGATTTTCTTGTCCTAAGAATTAACGAACAGACATACAGATTGTGTGAGACAGGGCCCTGGAGTCAGCGCCCAGGAGGGGCGGTGAAGGGTCTGGGGAAATGCTCCTCCATGATGCTTCTGCTCAATCCGGTGCTAACTGTAAGTCTTGCATATATAATTCCATTATACTTTTATAATTCAGGGTTTTCACAATGCTTTTGAACCATTAATATATTTTCCTGGTTAAAATTCTTTGAGATGTTCTTAACAAGTCTTAGATAATGAATTTGGGCAAACTCTGGAACAGTCTTTACAGTATTATCATTCTCATTAATTTTCAGAACTACCCACTGTGTTGAGATGATTGTCATGGGCCTAAGACTTCAATTTGGCTAAATATTTTTGCATATATTTCAACATATAAGTAACTAACAGATGTTTAAATGTTAAGTTCATATGGAAGAAATGGTTAAATGTGTTGACTCTGATCCCGTGATTTCTTTGCAACACTAATTCTTATTTTACGATTTCTTTATGTATTTCCAATTTTCCTTGATGCTTTGCTCTACACAAATACCTTCAACGATCGCAACGTGTTCCCTTAAAACATTTCAGAATTGAAACCACTTATGCACACATAACATTTGATATAGTTAACATCGATAGTTTCTAAAGGTGAAATCTGTCATTATTTTTGTAAACTCTATTGCATTCTGATAAAGCCCACACTATGCTTTTCCACACATGAAAATGATTTTTCTACGTATGTTCTTCCTTGGCTTTTGCCGCCTGATACAGGAAACTGCCCTAACCTGCCAGCAAAAGATGGGCAGAGACTAAAAAACACTATTATTTTAAGAGACTGGATTTGGGACACCGTTCCATACGTCCATCCAGTAGATGCTTGTTCTTTGCCTTTTGGGTTATCTGTGAAGACTGATTCTGTTTCTATTGTTTCATCCTTTAGCATTCACATATCAGAGCAATAAGTATTTCATTACTGGTTTATCTGTCCAGAGGCTTGAGAAGCGGTAACAATTAACCCTCCCTTCACAGTGATTGATACAGGCTTTGCTTTCAATTTGTTCCACTACACAGATCATGAAATTCTGAATGCAATCATCCTCATTGACCTACACTTCCAAACACACAGCCACAATGAGACGAACGTAATTATTAAAAGGGACACAGGACTACTGAAGTCTCTTTACAGATCTGTTAGATGACCTTCTGGTAAAATTGGTAAATTTTGATGTTAAAGGAAAAGGAGAGTCTTGTGTCCACGTCTGGATATAGTCAATGCAAACTGGTCAATGTATATTACGGTGATCGCACAGGGGCCTTAGAAAATACAGAAAGCCATTCTGGGGCTGCTTCAAACGAGAAGAATTAAACTGAGACATTGTTTGCTTACCCAGTCGAATTTTTTTCCAAGTAAATTAAAGTTCTGGATTTGAAAGAAATGAGGGGAAACACATAGCACGGATCAAGGTTGTGAAAGCAATAGTTTTACTCTAAAAGCAGTTACATACCTGAGTCCTACATCGTCCCCCTCCCTCTCTCCCCGCCCCCTTATATGAAGATTCATGGTAAGAAACGAATACATTTTTCACAAAGTCTTGAAAAATAGCTTCAAATAAATATTAATCTACTGCAATCGATAGATATGAGGACTAGCGCGGGGCTGGCAGGAGGGTGGTGACTACAGAACTACATTAAAACAAGGGCTGCACTTAAAGAAAACCAGGGTGGAAAACGAGGCTGCAGGCCTGAGGCCCTAATCACAGAACAGAGTGATGGAGATGAACCGATACTGCATGGATTAGCAATGAATTATTTTGAACCGTAATCATAAGCCTGCACAGAAGAGAGGCAAAAACTAGCCATTACTCATAAACTGATCTGCTGATTTCTTAAAAGAGGAAGAGAGGGAGAGAAAGGGGGGAGAATTGGAATAAATTTATATGCTAAACTAATGCAGAATAATGAAAACCTAAAGATGTGGTTACACTTCAAGTAACATCCTATTTTTAATGTCTGCCACGTACCACATAGGACGGGGCGGTTAGAGTACAAACTGTAAAGTGCTTTAGGTTCAAGCAGGATTAAACTACTTCCTCTAAGATTGAGATGTGATAGAGGTCAACTCCACTCTCCTTTCTCACCTGATAAAACCATTTCTGGACAACTTTAGCACACTCACATATAACATGTTTTAAAAGCACTTGGTGACCAAGAAGAAACAGCCCTCCAGGAATTAACTTCCTTTGGGTCATCTGGGAAAAAAGCCCTGCCAGATGAAGATTCAATTGTTATAACTAATGTTGTTCAGGAGAGAGAGAGAGAAGGGAAACAATCAAAACTGCTGGTAGCAAGAGGTTCCTGAGATGCTTATGAACAGCCTGTTTAAATGAAGAGCCCTTTCATCAGTAGAGGAATCCGCACGTTTCTAATGTCTCGCTGTGCATTCTGCAGGTTAGAGCAGCAGCTGGGAGAGGTCATATATCTTTTGTGAGCATCCCAAAAGGCTCACTGCCAGACTGTTAAATTATGAATAAGCAATGAACAAAAGAATGCAGATACGGCGGTGACAAGATAATCCAAGCAAATTTATCTATGACAAATTTCACCGGATTAACAAATTACATTTACACAGAACAATAAAAATGTGCAAAAAAAAAAAGATGAGCCTACTTTTCCTTACAGCATTAGGAAAACAAAAAGTCACCAACCCCCAGCATACGTTCAAATTCAGCTCTATCTAAAGTAAGATGTTTATAATACATGGAAGATAGCTTTGAAACATTTTGCCAATTAGGTAAACACATAAACATAGTAGGTGCAGTGTATATCCTATATGTAATTTATGATGTAAAGAATGTGCGTGTGTCTTACTGTAAACTATGCCCACTGTATACAAAAGTATTGCACAATTTAAGAAATCATCTACCCACATATATGAGTAGATTATGTATGTTCTTTCTGAAGATGACGTTATTTTAGCAGGGGAAAATGCTCCCTCCGTCAATGTTATACATATCAGTTAGTAAAATATCTTTATTCATGGATGTATCTATTTTCTAGGACCAGAAAATAAGTTCACCTAAATTGTTTCAATCATTCCTCTTGCTCCCACTGAAAAAGATGCTTCTGGTTGGAGTACAGAACCAGCATCCTTTCCTGCAATAGCATGGGGGATGGGGGACATTGACCAAGGGGTGGTATTACTCACAGCTATATTCACGTAAAGATAAATCTTAATCCAAGATTCAATTTTTCTGTACACTAACCTAGTTTAATAGATCTTCCAATGAAAAGGCCCCTCTGTCCCAGTTGGGGCTCTCAGGTAAGCTTGGGACTGTTAATGACAAGGTTGAGATCCACCGCTACTTCCCTACATAAAGATGAGACTGTCTGCTTCCATGAAGATTTACAAGGTCTCAGGATCCCTCTACCCCGCGGGCCACTACAAGTTGGGATCAACTTGATGGCAGTGGGATTGGGGCCAGCAATAATAAAATATTACTAAAATGGCCTGTCACTCCACACGGTGGTCTCCAAATGCTCCATGGCCCTGCTTTTCCAAAATATGTGGTAATGATTTATCAGGTTTTAATGTTGTCTATAACCTAGGTACCAAAGTCAGGACGCTTTAATTCTGTATTAGCATACTGATGATAATAAAATACTGTAATCAGATGTAATTTCTTTTAAGATGATCTGAATGCTGTTTTAAATTTCACAGCCTATTTTTCACTTACATTTACTACTGACTGTTGCTTTTTTATCCTCAAATGTTTTTGCAAAACATCTCTCTAAATGAGCCCTTTCCAACGTTTCCTAAGACAACCTATTCTTTATGTAAACAAGAAATGTTATGAATGTAAAAGCGAGTATTTAATTAAGATACAGAAACAAAATACTTAGCTTTTCAACCACAGGTACTTAAGCATTGCTTATCTAGTCCTTTCAGCCCTGAATTTCCTAGTATGCTTCTTTTTATTTCTTTTTTTTTTTTAAGGAGAAAGTCAGTTGACAAGATTGCATCCAAAAATGTAATGCATTCTGCAATGAATAGAGATGGGAGTCAGAGGCTACACAGTTTCCTAAAGCAGAACCAACCCGCTGCCATCCAGTAATTCCTACTCAGGGCAAGTCTACAGGAGAGTGGAACCGATGCACACGTTCCCAAGGCTGCACATCCTGACAGAAGCTGCCTTCCTGGTCGTCTCCTGTGGAGCAGCTAGTAGGTTCAACCCCAAGCTTGTGGAGACCAGCCCAATGCCCATCCCAAAGTACAGTTTTTGTCAAAGAATAGTGCCAGGCCAAGCCAATCCCAATGACGCCTGGAGTTTGAAGTGAAGATGTTACCAGTAACTTCCCTTTTGGAGGAGGCCACAAGAGGGAGGAGGAGAGAAGACTACCAAAGGATAACTTACCATTTATGTTTTAAATTAAATAAGTTCATTAATGTCTTATAACTTGTTGCTGTTGAGTTGATTCCAACTCATAGTGACCCTATAGGACAAACGTAGACACACCCCCTCCCCTGTATTTTCCAAGGCTGTCAACTCCGTACGGAAGCAGACGTCTTCCTTCCACGAAGTGACTGGTGGAGTCAAACCACCCATGATGGGGTCGAACAGTTGAGCTCTGCTTGGAGGACCAAGACAGGGCTAGATCGTGATCCACAGTGAAACTGGTCTTCCTGCCAAAGGCACTCCCTGGCTTTGGCTCAGAAAGCCGAGGCTTTAGAAATGCAGGCCCCGCAGTCTGCAGGTAAGGTGCATTTCTAGAGACGACATTTTCCAAGCCCAAAATTTTCAGAAGACAATCCGAGTTCACACTCCAACTCTGTTCCTCTCCTTGGGAACTCTAAGCCTGGATTTTCTCATCCATAAATGGTAATGGTTGGTGTCTCTCTTACAGAGCTGTGAGAATGTCTCAGCTTTGCATCATGGGCACGTTCAATCATCACCGTCATCATTATGACTCATCTATTATTGATTATTTTAATTCCAGCAAACATCTCTTTTAAAATCTATTGCTGTACCACTTCCATGTATAGAGAATCAGCTTCTTTCCCCTAAAAAAATCTCAAATCATTTCAATCATTAATTATATTACTTAACAAGCTAAATATCTATCCCAGGACAAGAAGCAGACCAAACGCAAAGGAGGTAGAAAGTCTCCCATTCTCATCCATCCTGCACCCTCTTACTCCTTCAGAAGAGGTGTTTTATGGTTCTTTATAATAGTTCACGTGTCCAGTAAAGGGAAACTGTATTTACAGGGAGTACAAACCCCATTTCACTATGGTCCAAAGCAAAGGGTCAATAGAGTTGAACCAATCAATCTACCCCAACTAGGTCCATGAGCACTGGTGGCCACAGTAAAATCAGATTTTCATTTTGCTTCTCAAGATTTTGCCAGAGAAGCTCACAATATTTCAACATAATTCCTGAAAGCATTATGCTCCCACAATGTCTACGGGCAATCCCATCACTGGCCTTGCCACGTGAGATGTGGTGTCGTCATTTTACTCTTACTGAGCCTCGTTCTGTTTAGGTACTAAGCGCAGTATTACTAATATTAATACAAATTATCTAACTATGAAAGGTTCTATCAAACTTAATAGTGCATGAGTGAAACATCCTATTCACACTAATGGGGACTGCATCCATCGTTAAATTACCATTCAGTAACAGTTTCTTATACTACCCAATTGGGGAGGTTAAGGGAGTGGAGGAAGACACTATTTACATTGAAAATGTTGATAATATTAGATACCCCCCCAAAAAAAACAAACCAAATAACTAAATTTACCTGGAAATTCTGGAAATGTTTGCCTTATTTCATTCACTCAGTGCCATCATGTCAATGGTGACTCATAGAGATCCTGCAGGGCATGGCAAAACTGCCCCGACGGCTTTCCAAGAATGTAACTCTACAAGACTAGAAAGTCTCATCTTTCTCCCTGGGAGCAGCCAGTGGTTTCAAACTGCTGACCTTGCAGTGAGGCAGCCCAATAAGTAACCCACCCAGGCCCCCTTCCCTAATTATAGTGGGATTGAGATATTTAAAGATCCGCGTATTCTATTACCGAAGTTACAGTAGCATTTATATTTTAAAATTCATATCACCTAAACTTAACATACTAACTCTTCCACTAGGTTGCAGTCTGATGGTTCGAAACAGGTAAGGACAGATGTGCCTGTAAAACATATGAAGTTGGATTGTAACAAACTGCAACATAGAACTCCCTTAAAAATCAATTACATGGTTAAATGTTGCCATCTAGGAAAAGTAGCCATGGGATGGCTAGCTCTCATCTCATGGACGCTTACTTTTATTTAAATTTAGTGGCATTCTGCATAGAAAAGATCACAAGATCTACAGGAAAAATAACTCCAAAATAGACTACGTAAGGTTTACACTGGGATCATTATTAATAAATTTTAAAACTAAGGAAGTTTATGGAAGAAAACATGACTAGGAGTGATTTGGAAGGTTTTGTGACACATTCCCCACGAATATCTATAAACAGCCTTTAAAAAAGAACTAAGTAAATGCTATACTACCTAAATCTTCTCACAACAGTTTTGCTTTGGGAAAGCATAAGCACACACACACACAGTTATGTAGGGGAAAATATCACCCCGAGCCATTGATTCTGGACCTCAGGTCGTGTTTCAAACTAAAATAATTGTAACATACCGGTGGAACACAGCCTAAGATCTGGGGCTAAGAAACAGAGGTGAGGAGTTCAGACACACACTGGCATTCCCTTAAGATACTTCTCTTGTTGGGACCAAGAAGCATGTGGGAGAATTGCAGGGGGAAATAAAAATCCACATTCTTAAAAATATCAAACTGCTCCAATTTGTGGGGTATACTTAAATTGCAATTCCATTCTTACCTATTCATTGCTGTGCTATTGAGATTGTACACCTGCTGGTCCAAATTAAATGCAGAATTTTTTGAAGCTGGGAAGCAAGGGGACAAAACTACTCATAATACCTCTAGATCATGAAAACACCTCTGTGTAACATTTTGAAAACAAAACCATGAGATACTGTTGAATTCGGGTTTGCTTACTTTAGCCAGTCAGATCTAGAGATTGACATCTTGCATGTCGGGAGCAGCTGTCTGACTCTCAATTCACAAATCAGAAATTGGAAATCTGAAAGAATGTTGAAATGTGGGAGGGGCCTACTAATAAAGGTCATTATAACTGCTGGCTTCTGAGCTATACGACCCAATATCCTCTCGGGTGGCTCTATGATATGCCCATGCATTTCAGGTCTTGTTGACAGTCTGTTGCCTTGGAAATATTTCATTATTTCAGTTTTTCCATCTGTAGACCCTTGGCCTTGTGATATGAAGGCCATCCTATTTCATATTTTCGATTATCATTTAGGCAATCTTGCGGAGCTATTTATACATAAGCATGCATTAGGCAATGCATATCGTCATTTATCACTCTGTGTTTAAGCTTACACTGTAGGTAGGGGGAAAAAACAAAAAGCCTTCCTAAGAAGCGCCTCGCCACACACACATTTACTTTCTAAACCAAAAGGTCTATGCTACCGTGGTAGACCTTGCAAACCAGAATAAGCCTGGCATTTTGTCTAGTTTTCTTGGTTTAGCATCCCCATTATAGGAATACTCTGTGGCAATGTTGGATAACTTGCAACCTACTGAACTTTAAGGAAAAAGCAAACAAGTTTAATTGCACAAGGATTTTCAAATTGTTCTCTTCAAGCTCTGAAATGGCACTTTCTAATGATGTAGGGAAATTAAAGAGTTCTTGAATAGTAGTCAAAAACATTATTAAGAACGAGATGACTTCTCCCCAAATTTACTTTGTAAACATTATATAAAAGAGTTTTTACTATAATAGTTGATTCAAGCCAGGCGTTTCACAAGTAAACAAATCAGGCCATTGAGAAGAATTTCCTTTTCTCTGAGTGAGTTTCTGATTTACTCCTGTATTTGACAAGCAGGAAAGAAGGTGTCCATAAGTGCCTCTGTGAAAGCAAGGCTTTAGGAAATATTTTTTGAATAAATGGGAAGAGACAACTTCTAGCCTATCTATTAAAAAGTCTTTTTTTATAAACCTAGGTGTGTTCTACTGTTGCAGACAAATACTAACTCTAACCAACAAGTTCCAGGCCCAAAGTCTACACAGAAAGGTGAAATGACTACTTAGTTGAAGCAAGTCACTATAAAAACAATCAACAGTGCCCTCCAGAACAAACCATCTGACTTCCCATTTCTCATTACAAAACCAAATCAACTTACATGTGTAATGTTTACACTTAAAGTGTTAAGAGCATTTGAAACCCAGATAACAAAGTGAACCCTTGGGGCATAGAACAACTGTTTGGATAACGGGCCAACTTTGTGGTTATTACTGTTTGAGGCATTTAGTTTATAACTCCTTCCTTCCTGGATGCTATATTGTTCCTTCTGCCCTCTACCCCATTATTACTCCTCCCTCTTCCCACAGGTTAACCTCAAATCCAACCTTTAAAATGACAGCATCCGAGCTGAACAAGATGCTATTAAAGGGCATTAAATTAAATACAGTATATCCTCCTACAACTTCAATCAGATTTTCAGACCAAGTGTTATTTAGTTCAGCTCTCAAGTGGAGCAGAATAACAAATCGGGCACTTTGATTTACCTTCTTCGAATGCCAAATGGAGACAGGTGATAAAGAATGCGCTCATGCACAGGCTATGAAGTTTCCCCTAGAAATTAATTCTATCTGGGAGATTCCTATCTTAGAGAAATTCCCAAAATAGCACACAAATAGGCCTCAGCTAGAGAGATTGTTGGGGCCAGCCTAGTAAACACATCTACTTCCAATAGAAGGAAAGAAGGAAATCATATAAAAACTTCCGATTTCAAAAACTTCATCAACATTTTGGATTTGAGAAATAATTACTGAAAGGCTTTCCCAATTCTCCAAAAAAGGAATTAATTCTCCTTCCGACATGAGTAAAGTAATAATGTGAATTCTTCCTACACGCTAATATTTCTCTAAACTTTCATTTTTAGTTATATGAGATGTCAGATTTTGTACAGTTTCAGAGGAATGGTTAATGCATATGCATTTGGCATCTTTAAAATGGAATCGTGTGATTTCATGTCATAGATGTGATTTACGCAGGAATTACCTAGAATTAGTCAACTATCTCCGTATTTAAAAATCATTTTCTTAATTCTGACAAGTCGACTCTCTACTAAGTGAAAAAAACAAACAAACATTACTATATGGGCCTCTCAAACGAACGCTCTACCCTCATGTGATGAACACTGGGAGTTAAATATCATGTCGTACAAAAATAAAACTGCCCAGGTAATTAAATCTTGCGACTAAGGACCTCGCTGTCATCTTCTCAAGTTCACTCCAGCCTGGGGAAAGTACACCCCAGCTGCAGTTCAGAATGGAGGGGAGTGTGGGAGGTGGCATCTCCCATGTGTTTGTATCTGTTTTCCTCAGGTATCAATGGGTAACATCTTATCCTTTCCCACTCTGCTCAAACCAATATGCTATATGCAATTAATGTCATTATGGCAGCCAATTAATTGCAAACAGAATTCCAAGCAAAGTAGGCTGGGTGGGCAACAGGAGGGAAACCCATGTTTGGGTGGGTGGGTGGGTGGCGGGTGCTTAGTTGTTCTGAAATCCAACCATAGGAGGGTTAGGATCTTTTGAATATAGCTCCCTTTCCCTGTGGCTCTAGTTTAACTAACTTCAAACAGACATGCTCTGCTGAGCCCCTAGCCTGGATATGCAATTCTCCACAGGAACTTTGTGAAACGCACATCCCCACACGGTAACTAACGGGTGTAGATGCTCCACTGCGGACACGTTTTGCCTCTCGCTGCTAGCTGGCTTATGTGGGCTGGAGGGGTTTCCCCCCTTTACTTTCCTTTGGCGCTTTCCAGGGGTGGGGTGGAGAGAGGGACCAGATGAGAAGAGCTGAAGGCAGGGCGGGGCACCCACAAGTTGCCCCGCCGCCTCTCCCCAGCTCAGCCCGGCCTAGCAGCTCGGCGGAGACTGCCCCTCCGCGACACATTCCGGGCCAGCGGGAGCTCAGCGCTCCCCGCCCCCGTCCTCCACCACCTCCTCTTCCTCCTCTTCCTCCTCCTCCGCCTCCCCCTCGCCTCCTCCCCTTCTCGCCTGCCTTCCCTCCCCCTCCCCAGCCTCATTCCCTTCCTAGAGAGCCGCTGCCAAGGGACCTGCAGCGGCCCCGGGGATCTCCGGCCCCCCACCCTCACCGCTGCTCCCCAGCACACAGCAGCGCTTCCCTTTTTCTTTCTTTCCGGTCTCCCCGCCCTCTCTTTTTTCCCCCCTTTTCTGTCTCTTTCTGATCTTTTTCGCTGTTTCTTTCTTTCTTTTTTTTTTTTTTTTTTTGGTCCGCGAATCACTCTATTCGCCGAACCCAGGAGGTGCTACTGCTGGGAGAGCCTGGCGCCGCCACCGCCGCCACCGCCGCCACCGCCGAGCCCGCTCGCTGCCGCGGCCGCCGCCGCCACCGGGCGGACAATGCGCGCGGGGACCGCGGGCGGGCGGGCGAGCGCTCCGCCGCCAGCCCGAGCCAAGGTCCCCGCGGGCTCGCGGCCCAGGGGGCGGGCTGCGGAGCGGGCCCCGCCACCTGGGCGACGGCGGCGGCGGCGGCGGCGGCCCCGGGGCGGCAGGTTCAATAAACAGAAAAGTGTTACCGTTCTCGCCTGGAAGGATCCTGCTGAAAGCTGGGCTTGGTGGGCGCCATCTTCCTGCTATTTTTTTTCCTCTCTTACTTTTTGCCTCGCGCCCCCCTGCCGGGGCGGGGGCGTGGGGAGGGCGGGGGGCGTGTGCGTGGGGTGGCGGGAGAGGGGGCGGACGGCCGGGCACCCCGGCGGGCCGGCGGGCGGGCGGCGGCCCTGGCGGCGGCGGCGGCCGAGCAGCCGAGGCGGGCAGGCTACGAGAAAGTAGTGGGGCCGGAGCCTCGCGGGCGGCCGGCCGTCCCCTCGCGCCGCCGGTGCCCCCCGCCGCAGGTCGCCGCCTCCTCCGCCGCCGCCGGCGCCTTCTCCTCCCCCTGCTCGCCGGCCGCCGCCGCCGTCCATGCGCCGCAGAGCGCCCGCGGCCCGGGCCGCTCCGGCTCCCGAGACATGCCCAGCGCGGAGACAGGCGACCGGCGGCGGCGGCGGCGGAGGAGGAGGAGGAGGGAGAGGCGGCGGCGGGGGGAGGCGGCCGCGCGCCCCCGCGGGCAGCCCGGCCCAGGGCCCCACCGCCTCCGGGTTCTCGGCCGCGCTCGCTGGCAGCCACACACCCCTTCCCGGGGACCCCCCACCCGGGCAGGCCCGGCGGCAGGTGGGGCGCACAGCCTGCCGGCGGGGGTCGACGAGGGCCTAGGCCGGGAGGGGCGGCGAGGGGCAGGGGGAGCACACGCAGGGGGGTCCCAGCTTGACCGCTGTGAAAGTATTTCTGGGCATTTTCCAGCTGCTTTGCTCCAAGGCGCTCTCGCACGCAGGCACACACCCCTTTCTCTCTCTCTCTCTCTCTCTCTCTCTCTCTCTCTCTCTCTCTCTCTCTCTCTCTCTCTCTCTCTCTCTCTCTCTCTCTCTCTCTCTCTCTCTCTCTCTCAATCTATCTGTATATCAATCTCTCTCTGCCTCTCCATCTCTCTATCTCTCTCCGTCTCCCTCCCTTTCTCCCTCCCACCCACTCTTCCTTTCCCTGGTTCTTCCCTCTCCTACCCCCCACCCCTCCTTGGGGGACCGGGAAGCTCGCCTGCCTGCGCAACAACGCCACTCAGTTGCAGTTTCCAACACTTCGTTTCTCTGGAGCCGCGCTGCCCAGGGGAAAAGAAACTAGAGAGAGGAACTCTGAGGTGGCAGAAGCCAGCTCCTGCAGGACTGGACCCTGGACGACTTGGAGGGTAGCGGAAATAAGTGCAGGCTGGGGATGTGCAGGTCCAGGCCAGCCAGCCAAGCGCCCCTGGGAGCGGGTGCAGCAGCAGTAGAAGCCTGGTGGCTTGGGCACTCCCAGCAGCTGGCTCCAGGCCGGACCATCTACATTATCCACTCATGTACACATCTGCAAACCCCAGGGTTCACAGGTGAATCTCTGCGCATTTAAGCGAAGTTAAGGATAAACGTCGCTCCCATTTCGGGTCCTGCGGGCCTCTGGGGTCAAGCCTAGCTGCTTCCCCATTGTACAGTTCAGCCAGGCCTACAGAAAGGCCATTCTGGGAGGCCAGAGCTGTTACCTGGTAGACCCTGATCTGAGCCCCCGCTCCACTAACCCCGTCCTCAGCATGATGAGCAGCTCTTTGTATCAACCAGGCAAATAGTAAAACACACACACACAAACACACAACCCCTCACAAGATTCCCACTTTAGGTACACGAAAAGGCCCAGGGGAGCTGAAGCCCTTGGTAGGGCTTTGCCTTTCACGATAAACTCAAGAAAAAGTAAAAATCAGCAAAGCGGTCCCCTTCAGTCTTGCGATTCCAGTAAAGCAGGGCTGGGGCTGGAAACTTCCAAAACGTAAGTGTTTTTCATGGCAGAGGGGTTTGTTCTGCAAGATGGTGCTTGCCTTCTCTTTGAAGTACACTCTACAGGTAGGAGGAGATGGGAGTAGTTGAGAATGAAGAGATGGAGAGAATGGACAGGAAAGGAGAGTTGCCAGTTTCAAAGTTTGGCTCCAGGAGAGCCTGCTTAGCGGTAAATAAAAGAGTTTTCTGCCCAAAGATGACAAATGAAAAAAGCTTGTGTTCTCCAGGCCACTCTGTGTCCATGTCCCTCTCTCATCAGACTCCCCAAGCCCCACCCCCAATCTTAATGCAGAAAGTGTTTGGGTGAAGTGATGTGACACCATTCCTTTCAGCACCTATATCTCAAGGTGGAAACTGCCTGCCCCTCAGAGCATCTAAGGCCTGACACATGGGTAGCCCACATTCCCATGCAGTGCCAGAGGCTGGGACGCCTGACCCAGACTTTCCCTCAAACACCTGCCAATTATCTTCCTGCCCTACATGAATCACTCTCCTCTCCCCCAAGTGAACTCAAATGAAAGGCAGGAACAGGTGTCAAAACCACAAAGTAGGGGGACCAAAGAAGACTGTCTTTCCACAGATATCTGCTTCTCTCCTGTCCATGTAACAGCATTAAATGAGGGGGGAGCAATAATTACATCCCAAAGGCTAAAGTTTAGAGTTGTTTTTAAAATCGTAGTCTTTAGGATTGCGGGGATGAGCTTTGATGGGCTTGATAAAGTGAATGTAAATTAAAAGATGAAGGTGGAATGCATTGGGTGCAGTGACTGATAGGGGTACTGGGTGGGTGGTACCCTTGAATGTTCCCAATGGGGAAAATGGCCCTGGAATAATCTATAAATCCACCTTCATAGGTGAGGATAGCCACTACACTTTAATAGCAAGGCCAAAGACTAAAAATCCACGGCCATTCAGCACACCCATTTTTACGGGTTAACTGAAGTTCAAGGCAGGTCCTAGAATTGTCCGAAGGCCACCTGACATTTCTGACCCTTGACTCTCCACAGACCACAGAATTGGGATTATTGCCTGCACTTCCTAGTTAAAATGACGCACCAGATTCTGTTGCCTTTTAAGTATTTTATAAGTGACACCCCCCCCAAAAAAAACGCCCCACGCCTGAACCATGAAAAAGAAAATTGTAGTTCTTTTCTAGACCTTTAAGTTGGAAAGATTGTAGATCTTTTGTATTAAAGGTTCTTGAAATCACTGAAGTAAAACAAGACTAAAATAATTTAAATAAAAAAGTGTCTTTGATGTGGAATAGCTTTGTGTGGGGTTATTTGAAAGACTAGCTTGTGAAAACTTGTGCCAATATTCAGAGTAGATAATGACATCTCCAATAGAAAATTTGGAGCACTGGGCATCACCCTGGAAGACACTCAGTGTAGTATGCAGACCCTGCTCTGGTCACTGGGCCATTGGTTACAAGGTACAAACGATGGCAGTGATAGATTATCTTAACCTTTTCAGTTTAAATACTGTTGGTTCAAATCAACGGTTCTCAAATCAATGAAGTCTGAAATACAAGGTGAAAGTGGGAACTGCTATTTGAATTACGCATTGTGTATGTGTTAAGCAAAATACTAATAGCAAATTTTTCAAATATCTAATTGTGTGCAATCTGGGAAACAAATATTTAATGTCACACTTTCATGTGTTCTTTTTTCTTCCAATAGTCTGTAAAACTGAGCCCCATGAATGGAAAACTTGTCTTTCATTTTACATTATTAGCTTTTCTCAGTGCATCTTTGTGGATTACTCTTTTGATAAAATCTTGGAAATTGGAAAGTTGTCATTTAAGGAAAAATTTTAGGGTCCAAAGGCTTTTGTTGTTGGCTAAATTTTCTCTTTCTCCACCCCCCTAGTTGAATCAAAGTGCTTATTATTTCAAATGTCACATTCATAGGGGTTTTTTTTGTTTGTTTCTTTTTAGTCTGTGAATATGTTTGGGTGAAATGCAAACAAGTTCTACTTTAAACTTCCTTCTCCCTACCTAGCCTAACTTGGTAGAATTTCCCGGCTACCTCGCACGTCTGGATCTTACGCATTAGCATTATAATGCGTTTAAGATGAATACTTAACAGCGCCGAGACTAGGATTTCTTGCGGTATTTCCCTGTAGTAACAGGTGACAGAATAACACTATTATGTAGAATTGCAAGTCTGCACTTGCACGTGAAAATCGTTCCTATTCTGTTTGGAAACAAATGATCAATCAGCCTCCAGTGATCAATTGCTCCCTGGCTGCCCGTCAGCGCGGGTCCGCACCCGGCTTGAGGCAAAGAGGAAATTCCGCTGGGAGGGGAAGGGAGCCCCAACTTTGCAAAAGCACCTTGTGCGGCGGCTTCTCACACTTCCCAGCGACAACTCCGCTTAGCGGGGCTGAGACTCTGGATGCGGGGCTAGCCAGAGGGCAAACGGATCTTTTCACTTCGCCCGAGCACTGGAGGGCTGGCCAACCTGGGACAGGAATCGCTTTTAGTTGTTGGTTTTTGTCTTTTTCCTCTCTCATCTGTAGAACGAGGGGCCAGGCAAAGTGAGCCTGGGCGGTGTGCAAGTGTGTGGCCAGGCACGAAACAAGAGGCAAAGTGAGTCCCACCCCAGCACCCCGGGGCAGGGGGCACTCCATCCCAGCCCAGGCGGGACTACTCACCGCTGCTGGTAGGAGGTGATGCCCTGGACGTTCTGCGGGGTGCCATTGGCCGCGGCGCCGGCCCTCCCCATGCTCGCGCTGGCCGGCACCCCCGCGGCCGCCCCGCCGGCTGCCGCGGCCGTCACCTGCACGCTGAAATCCGGGAAGATTCGGATCATCGCCGCGGCTTCGGCCCCCGGGCACGGCGGCTCTGGGCGAGGGCTGGCGGGGGCTCGGGCTCGGGCGGCGGCGGCGGCGGCAGCAGCAGCAGCGCGAGCAGCGGTGGCGGCAGCAGCAGCGGAGCCAGGCACCAGCCTGCAATCCCATTAGTGAGCCGCGGCCACTGCGCGCGGCGGAGAGGCGCTTTGATGTGCGCGCGGCGGACTAGGGGGGCCGGGGACGCTAGGAGGAGGTGCGGGGGCGTGCTAGGGACTTGCAAACAGCAAAACGTGTCAGGGTGGGGCCTTTTTCCCTTTGGGGGGACGCGAGTGCTCCCCCCTCTTTCCAGGATGTTGCTCTCACTGGCTGCTCCGGCGGCGCCGCGCGAGCCGGCGAGGGAAGGAGGGGAGGGGGTGGTGGAGGAAGGATGCGCCGGGAGGCTTGGCGAGGACTTGGCCGGTGCAAGGGAATGACGGACAGCGGAGGGTGCTTTCTTTCCCGCCCCCCTCTACACACACACACACACACACACACACACACACACACACACACACACACACACACACACACGCAGCGCACTTCCGACTCAAAGTGCAACCCGGAGGCGCGCGCTCTCCTCGCCTTTCTCTAGAGAAATAGCCACCATCCAGGCAGCCCCGCGCCTCCCGCGGGTTTCAGCAGCCGGGACTCCAGTCCGCGTGTGCCGGAATGGGGGCGCCAAGCCTGCTCCCCCAACCGGGACCCCTCTGGCCGGGACCTCTGCCCACCGGGCAGCCTGGGGTTGCCAGGAGCGAGTTGGGCCTCCCCAAGAACTTGGGGCGGCTCGAGGAGGGCTGGTGTGCGCCAAGGGGGGCGCGGAGGGGTGGGCGGGGGTTGGGGAGAAGCAGCTTTTGTGCCCCGGAGAGTTGGTTCCGTTAGGAAGCGGGCGCTCCCCCGCCCCCCACTCAGGGTGGGCGGGCGGGGTGGCCCGGGACAAACTTGAGAGGTGGGGACTGAGAGGTCCCTGTGTGGGGATCCGCGGGCGCCCTGAAGACCTACGCTCCCGACCTATGAAACGAATACATTAGCGGCCACGGCCAACTCCGAAATTCCCACCACCGGGGAGACAAAAAGGAGCGAACACGTGCATGGAGGTCCCGGGTCTCCCGGGGACTTCTGCCCACGGTCACGGGCTGGGGGTGGAGGGGGTGGAGGGGTTCTGGTGCTTTCCGTGCGCCTGCCTTCCGGGACGACTCGCACTCGGAGCCCCGCAGGGGGGTGGAGAGAGTGGGAAGTATTGGTCCCCCTACGCCCACCCCAGCCCCAGACCCCCCGTGGCCCCACTTCCTTCCTCTTCCTTCCGGTGGAGCAGCCGGCCGCCGAGTTGCGGGGCGGAGGACACGGTCCCCCTGGGCTGCCTTTCTGGGGCGCAGCTCTGCCAGCGCCCCGCCCCCCACCCCTACCCCCGCCGTGGGGGCGTTGCTGGTGGTTTGTCCCTCCGGCTCGGGCCCGGCGCGGGGTCAGGCCGCCGGCGAGGCGCGCGGGGCGCGCCCGCCGAGCGGACCCAAGTTGGACTCGGTGGAGCGTGGCGACCGCGGCCGCGCCGCCCCTGCCTTCGGCCAATCGCGCGGCGCCGGCGAGGCACCTGCTTCACCCTCGGAGCCTGGGACGCAGCCGCCCCACGGCACCCCCGAAGGGCAGGGCGGAGGGGCTGGAAGGGGACGAGGCGGTGGGGGTGGGAGTGCGAGAAAGATCCCCGCGCCCGGGGTCGGGTCCAGATGCCTGCCATCGCTGCCGGCCCGAGGCCCCTCCACCCTCCCGGCTCTCTGGAAGCTGCACAGCCTCACCAAGCCGCCGCCTCGCCCGGGCAGAGTCCCGCGCCTGCCCGGGGGCCCGCAGGGCTCCCCTAACCCGAGTCAGTCCCGGGAGCAACCTCCCTCGCCCGGCAGCCGCCGTGAGCCCAGGGAGGGAGCGCCAGCTCGCGGTCCTGGCCCAGGCGCGGCAGCTGAGTGTCCATTTTTCTCTCAAAGAAAATGCTTTGGACGGCAGATAATAGCAGGAGATAGGCAACGGCTTCGTCCCCCACATGTTGCACGGGAAAAGAATTGTAATGAGTCCCCGTGGCGTGTGAGAGGGATCCCACGAGTTAGCTGAAGACCTAGGCGAGGCCTTCCTTCGCTCGCCTCTTCTCTGAAAAGGGTCATAACGTTCCTTGGGCGAGGTGGGGGAGGGGGGAGGCGCTGAGAGATACCTGTTGTTCAGAAGCCAAACCCAAATAAGGACCTTGGAACTGAGGGGGCTGATGAGGAGGGGGCGGGATCCATGCAGGTGGAAAGCGGTCCTGTAGGACTCTTATGTGACTGGAGTCTTGCCCCCTCTACCAGTACAGTAGGTTTGGTGATGCTGCTTTGTTTGGGTCTCTGAGCTCCCTCCTGGACTCTTGGTGTCTTGGTGGGATCACACGGGAAGATCTCGAATACCATGTCCTGGTTTTCCGGTTGAATGAACGTGGAGTGCATGCCAATTCTAGAAAGGTCAATACTGTTTTAAGGGTTGGGGAAAGTTTTCCTTTTCTGCCTGTATGGGTCAAGACCAGCAGAATTGTGAGCCAACGGAAGCCCAGCAAATGTCTGATGGAGGAAGCTAAAAGTGAACTCGGATGTAGGCAATGGCTTGCTAGACAACAGCCTTATCTGAACAATGGGCCCACTGTGGGGTGGTGGTGTGGCTGCCTCCAGAGGTCTGGGCCAATCAGTTGCTAAAGGCTGGTCCAAGTGCGTCTTGCTGCCTGTGTCTTATAGGCGCCAGTGAGGCCAAGCCAGGGTCTAGACTGCAGTCTTCATCCAGTGGCAGTCCCAATGTCCCACGTGAGCAAAAGGGCCTTTGGGGCCCAAAGAATGGCAGTTTTAGAAAATCCCCTTCCTTCTCCAAAACTTCCTGCACAACCAATGAGTTATCTTTCTAAACTGAGTTTGTCACTTTGATTTTCGTTTTTTTAAATACCAGTTCTGTGAGCAAAAGATGCCAGCAGATTTATCTTATTTAGTACTTACTTTACAAAATGAACGGTCTGCCACTAGATCCCCCGGTTGCCTTCCCTTTCAAGGGTAAATGTTTCTTGGAAGCCCTAATGACAAAATTGTCCCAATAGAAAGAATGAGATCTTTTGTTGGACTTTTAAAATGAGATAAGCTGAAGCTGCTTCAATTATGCTTTATACTATTAAAATAGGGTCTAATGAGCACATTCAACTTCAAAGTTCCAACCTTCAACTATTCATGTTTAAGAGAATTAATATGACCCCTGCCTCCCAGGAACTTTCTTTCTAAAACACAACCTAAAGAGTGTGTGTGTGTGTGTGTGTGTGTGTGTGTGTGTGTGGAGAGAGGGGTAATAGGTTACTTTGTAATGCATACTTGGGTAGTAAGTTATTTTAGAATGCACACGAGAGTTCCACTTCTGTATTTTGTCCTTACATACATAGTCAAAGGAGGTCGGATTGCATGTAGAAGAGCCAAATCCATGATTGGATCTCAATGTTCATTAAGGACCTTAAGCAAAAATGAGTTTATTCTCTCATTAGTCATTCATATTTCATGACTCTACTCCAGTTAAAATCTTTACATGCTGGCAGCTGTTTTGAAATATTTTGAAAGTTGCTTTGGCACTCACCCAAAAAAAGGGCGCCAGTTAGCACTAAATTTTATAGTTTCACATTTTGTCAAGCTTTTCCAAATCTATGTGTAGAGATGTAAAAATAGGGTTGTATGATACTTAAGCCCTGAATACATGCACATAATTTAAATCTACTGATAATTATATATTTACATTTTCATACATGTTGTCATAGTACAACTGTGCTTTTTGCTCATGTGATTTAAAAAAAAAAAACAACCCAAACTATCCTTTGGAAATTCCTTCTATTTACTCGGAGTTAAGTGGTTTGACTTTGATTTTCACTCCTTGCTGTTAGAAGCTGCCTGTGACAGGTAGGAGAGAAGATACTACAAAGGCATCCTTGTGCCTATTTTTTGCTTTATTATGGCCATCTTTTTATAAGGGAAATAAAATTGTGCACACAAGATCAAAATAACATAAAGCAAACCAAAAAATAGAATGAGATGCTATATATTATAGAAAAGTATAAGAAATGTTTTACTTTGAAGTCTTGGATGTTTATTATAAGAATCATGCTATACTGAGGGATTCTTTTCTAATAAATATTGTATCATAATTACATCAAAGTGAGAGACGACCCTTCACTATAGGATCAGATGTTAATTAATATATCATGGAAGGGAGATTTTAGATTCTGTGGGAAAGGTTAAATATTCTAGCTTCTGTAAGGGGTCAAACACAATTTCTCCACTTTATTCCTCAATCAAAATTAGAATTCAGGGTCTTATTGCAGAATACACCATGCTATTAATATGTACCCAAGTCCATTAAAAAGCAAAACTGTACGGTCAGGAGAAAAAAAAAAACAAACTTAGTAATATAGTCTTTTTGATATTCAAGAAGAGAAACTAAGGAATTTAAAGAGATATACAGTAAATCATCACTTAGAATAAATGTTTATCTGTATGTAACATATAATAAAAATACTGAATATCTTTGCATATTAATGTACATATAAAATACTAAAATAGATAAAGCTATTATGCTAAATGAATTCTCAGAAGAATTTAGGATCATAACTGGAATGAGAAGAGAATTAGTTAGAAGAGAGATAAGCCCTTTAGCTTTTTAAAATTTTTTAACACTAAGCACCAAGGAAGGAGTGATTTGTAAAATTTAGTGTGAATGGGGAAGGGTCTTAGAAATTCATGACTTTTTATTTCAAATATTTACACACTGTGATGGCTATTGTTTCAAAGCATGAGTCAACCAGTAGAGTTTAGCTAAAGCTAAACTTGGGGCTAAAATTCAAATACAAAATGAATAGTCTCCCCACTTAATTTGTCTTTAAGCAACGATCTAAACATATTGCCTTTGTGTTTTCTATAGTGGATTTGATTTTGGAGTTGACATTTTACTTTGTATCCTCTTTAGACAGACCTGAGATGAAAAAGGAAACCTCGGTGTTGTTTCACATTCATGTCTTCTATGAGGGCAGCATGATTTGAACTTGCACAGATCATTGGAAATGCGAGCTACTACTTGAACTCCACTCCAGCAGCCCTTGCTAGTTTGGGGTTCAATGAAAATATTCCTAGGGCTAACATGAACCTTTGTGCTTGACTTGGTTCTTCCCAGGAGAGTTATCTGTGTAGCCAGATACTTTTATTTTTAATTATTACATTGGGGGCTTGCACAATTCTTATCACAATCCATACATCCATCCATGGTGTCAAGCACATTTGTACATTTGTTGCCATCATCATTCTCAAAACATTTGCTTTCTACTTGAGCTCTTGATATCAGCTCCTCGTTTCCCCCTCCCTCCCTGCCACCTCCCTTATGAACCCTTGATATAAATATAAATATATATTATTAATATTATTAATAATAAATAAATTATTATTTTGTCAGGTCTTACACTGTCCGACGTCTCCCTTCACCCACTTTTCTGTTGTCCATCCCCCAGGGAGGAGGTTATATGTAGACCCCTGTAATCGGTTCCCCCTTTCTACCCCACCTTCCCTCTACCCTCCTGATATCCCTACTCTCACCACTGGTCCTGAAGGGATCATCTGTCCTGGATTCCCTGTGTTTATCTGTACCAGTGTACATCCTCTGGTCTAGCTGGATTTGTAAAGTAGAAGGGGGATCATGATAGTGGGGGGAGGAGGCATTTAAGAAGTAGAGGAGAGTTGTATGTCTCATCGTTGATACCCTGTACCCTGACTGGTTTGTCTATTCCCCAGGACCCTTCTGTAAGGGGGTGTCCAGTTGCCTAGAGATGGGCTTTGGGTCTCCACTCTGCACTGACTTTTCTTAAAAATTGAAAATGTGTTCATGCAATCCTTCCACTAAATATTGTTTTAGAAAGGTAAGCTGATTGAACGAGTAGCTAATTGTTTAGTTTTATCATCCAATGATATTTTTCCCCGCAAATGAAAAGAGACCATACGAGGTAAATTGACTTTGTTTCAACATTCTGAAATCATAAGTGTTTTTGCTTTTGGTAAACTTGAAAAAAATTAAGCTTATGGAAAATTTGCTTAGAAAATAGAGTTCTACTTCCTTTCTCCCCTGCTTGCAGTTGGTTTCTGGTTATAGTTTTTAGGAGCCATTGAGTCAGTCCCACCTCGGAGCGACCTTCCGTGCGACTGAAGGAAACTCTGCCCAGGACTGAGCCCTGCGCCCACTGTCACAGCCGCTGTGTCAACCCGTCTCCTTGAGGGCCTGCCTCGGTTTTCATGCAAAACGTGTATCCTATGATTACATCTGTCTTAACACATGTGTTACTGTTGATTAATATTAAAGTTACTGAAAAGCACAGTTTACATTAGTATTCACTCTTTTTGTTGTACCCAAACCCGCTGCCTTTGAGTTGGTTCAGACTCTGTAGCAACCCTTTCAGGTGGAGTAGAACTGCCCCACAGGGTTTCCACAGGCCAAAACACGTAGGGAAGCCAAGTGCCACATCCTCCCTCAATGTGACGAGTGAGGTCAAACTTCCAGCCTTTGGGTTAGCTGCTGGATGCTTTAACTGCAGTACCACCAGGGATCCTGTGTGTTGTCTAGTTTTAAGATTTTGAAAAATGCGCAAACCATGGCCCCGCCAAATCCCTATCATACAGAATAGTTTCACTGCCCTAAAGATGGTTTTTGTTTCCCCTATTCGCTGCTCCTCCCTTTCCCTTGAACCCTGTCAACCAGTACAATTGTGCGAAGAAGCCTCCACAGGTTTGCATTTTCTAAAACGCGTGCATTGTCACTGGCTTCGTTCACTTAGCCGTACGTCCTTACATGTCTTCATGCCTGTAGCAGCCTGATAGCTCGCTTCTTCTTACCATTGACTATACTTCCCAGCAACTAAGCACAGCAACACCACCACGATGGTGTGGGAGTGCCAGAGCTTGATCATTCGCTCATCCACTGAAGGGTATCTTGGTTGTCTCCAAGTTGTGACAATTATGGACACAGCTGTTCTAAGCACCTGCATGGACTTTGTAGGGACATATGTTTCCCGTTCATTTGGGTGGTGTGACTCTGAGTGCAGTTACTGGGTTGGATGGTAAGACTACATGTGGCATCATTACAATTACCAGGCTGACTTCCAACCTGGCTATATGATTTTGCTCTCCCACAGCAAACAAATTATCTTTCCCATTGCTCCACATCCTCACCTGCATTTGGTGTTGTCTGTATTTTTTATTTTTGATATGCTAATTTTAATTTGCAGTTTTCTACTGACCTATCATATTAATCACCTTTCATATCCTCATTGCCATCTGTATGTCTTCTTTGGTGAGGTGTCGGTTTAGATCTTTGGCCTATTTTTCAAATTGGGCTGTTCATTTTCTTCTTGTTGAATTTTAAGAGCCCTTTGCATCTCTTGGATACAGGTCCATTATCAGATATATGTTTGGCAAAGAATTTGCCCCCAGCGCCTGGCTTGTCTTCCGATTCTCTTCAGTTAGTTGAATTTCAAGCTTAAGTTTTTCACTTTCTGTAAAATAGGATATTGTATAAACCTAATCACACAGCAAATCAAGCAATTGTTTTTATTAATCTCCATGTTGAGTCAACCATTCTATTCTTAAACTATAAGTACCTTCACGGAGAGGCGTGATTCCCCAGCGTTAATGTGTGTCAGAATCATAAGAGGGACTTATTAGCGCACAGGTTGCTGGGGCTTACCCCTACAGGATACTATTCAATAGGTGGGGGATGATGCTGACAATTTGCATGTCTAACAAGTTCTTACAGGATACTGATGCACTAGGGCTGTGGCCTCCACTCGACCACCACTATACAATGCATCACAAGCAAAACAATGCATCACCGCGCTGTGATAAAAGTCTTGCGAAATCTTTTTAACATGGTTTACCCAGCAATGTGTGTGTAGGGGGTGGGGTGGGGGCACTTGGGTTAAAATTTGCAGAACAAATTAGTTTTCCATTCCATCATGTCAGTTAAAAAAGAATTTTTCTATATCACTGTTCCCAGGTAGAAGAATCTCAAACTCTTCTTTTTAAAAGAGAAAAGAAACTGAGAGAGCATGCAAAACATCTTCACTTCCTCAAAAGCTACAATCCTAAGGGGAAAGGGATTGAAGCCTATAATTTAAGTATTTACAGTAATTAACTGTATTTAAGTACCCTGGACAGCTACTGTTGTTCCTTTCTAGCAGGCCATTGCCAGGAATGGCTTCTCCTCTGCTGAGTCTGGTGGCTCCACCAGGTCGTGAAAGGCAGACCACCACGTCTGTCTTCTGGTGCGTAGGTTCATACAACCAACCTTTCAGCTAGTTGCCAAGAGCCGACCTTTGCACCCAGGGAAAATCAGAGGCATGTCTCAAAGAGACAGTAAACTATTGAAAAATTCAGCATTTAACAACAACAAAAAACATTTACATAATCTTGTTCGACACTCAAATCGCAATCATGATATATATGTGACAAAAGTTCTAGAAGAAGCTTTGTAGCTGATTCATCTACTTAAACAACCCCAATGCTTGTGTCTCAATAGAATCAAAAGAATGTGCACTTTTGTGCCAAGCTAAGACTCTAACTACTAATTTTTAATTCTACTTATTTTGTTTAACAAATGATCCCCCTCTTAAAAACTGATTTGTACGCTGATAACCGATGGAAACTACAAAATCTGTGAAGAATTCATGGAGGAACTATCTCAATTTAGAAGTTTTTCGCATTTTATTTCATTTAATTTTGAACAGTAAGAATACAATTCCTTTTCACTTTGAAATTTCCTTGTTGCCAGAGGTCTTGGTTCATTATGATTTTCTCATTTTTCACCTTACCTAAAAAGAAATATTAAGCAGTGCATAAGGGTAAATTACATGGACTAGTTACTCTATAAGTACACTGAGATTTATTTTGAATATTTAAAATATATTTGAAAAATATTCCCACAACGTATTTATGATGCTCAACTGGATAAAGAAAAGTTAAAAAAATTTTAATTAATATTTCTTTAAAGTATGATCCTCTTCTATGCTTTGGGCCCCACACCAACAACATTACCACCACCTGAAATCTTGTTAAAATTGTTCATTCTTGGGCCCCATCTATTGAATTAAAAAAATACAAAGATGAGAGCCCAGCAATCTATGTTAGTTGTATGATTATGATGCCCCCTAAAGCTTGATGAACAACTAGAATGGATAATTATTGGCAACTGATAAACAATGTTGTAGATAATTGTCATACTAGTTTCTTGGAGACAAGACTCTCTCTATAGGTTACAAAATTTTTATCCTTGGTTTCTTCCTATGTACAAAGAAAAACCAAAACAAAGTATTTCTTTGGGGACCTCAAAGATTGTCCTTGGGAGCTGCAGTGATAGTTAAACAAGATAAATGCAATCGAGGCAACAAAAATGCAGTTCCCTTCCTAACAGCTTCTGCTTCTAAATGGGTGGGCAAAACCCAAGATCCTGAACTTTCAGAAGAGCAAACCCAAATCAACTACAGAGGCTGCACAAGCACACTCTAGAGGCACATTTTCCTACCTGGAAGGCCAGAAGGAATAGGTTCTGTTCAGTATGTAGATGGCCAGAGAGTGGGATTGGTTTGTTAAGGCTGTCACTGAGATTAGAAGCTTCCCGAAGCTCCTGTCCTAACATCAAGTCAATTTCTCGCTAAACTCATTCTCAATTTAAATGGGAAAAAGATTAGACTGTTGAGTGCTTGGGGAAAAATATAAAACCGGCTGGTAGGCAAGCTTTCTTTTTCAAAAAAGAAAAATTCTCTCAGCCTTCTGAACTCAAAGATAGCTTAATAAAAGCAGTGGAAGAAACGAAAACTAGGGTGGGGGTGGTGTGGAATAAGGGGATGAGAAAAAAGGAAACTAGATCCCTGTAAATCGGTGTTGTTAAATGTTCGTGAAAGAAACTGTCTTCAAAGTACTACAGAGGTGCCATTCAGAGAGAAAGAGAGATGAGCAATTAACTCAATAATCACAATACTTGGAGAATTTAACTTCAGGATAATAAGGGAGGCACAGAACGTAAGATTCAAAAATGTGCTTAATATGGTCCTCTGAGCCACTGCAAGGTAGACCTGGAAGGAGGCACAGGTGAAAAGTAGTTTGAAGATCACATGATCACTCATCCTGTTCGCCACAGAGCGATGGCTGGGACCGCTGTTTCGAACAGCGAGGCTGTGGGAAAAGTCACCGGAGCAATGTCTACGGTGTGTCGTATTGGGGAACTGATGCACACTTTCCATGAATGAAGCTGGATAAGAGTTAAAATGCTCTTCAAGCAGGTGAGCAATGTAGACATCACAAAAATCAGAACTTTATCCAATGAGTTACCAGTGATTAAGAATGAGAAGAAAAGACTAAGCTGAAATTTGGATACAAGAGGCTCGAGGTATATGAGGGGGAAAGGCTAATGGCGAAAGATGGCAATGGAGGAAGCAGGATGTTCAAGGACAGCCTAATTGCCAGGTAACTGTACCGAAGGAAGAGGAGCAGGAGGCAGGATTGGGCAGAGAAAGCCTCAGACTATGGAGCAGATTTGACCAGCCTGCATCAGCCTAGAGATAGGCTGTAAGCTCTGGAATCTCACAACCAGCAGACGGACCACGCTCTGGTGTACCAGCCATGATCGGGCACTGAGGATCATCGGGGAAGAGTCTGGCCTGGGTTACAAAGTCATGATAGACTTCAGTGCACTCTTCTCTGCTGACGGGCGTGTTCTTTCTTGAAGGGAGACTCGGGCGGTGCATCTCATGGCTTCCACGGGCAACTCTTGTGCCCTTTGGCTCTGCACACACTCAGGAACAGCCTCTCTCCCCATGGACCTCCCTTCCCAAGACAAAGTACCCCCCTGGTGTAAATGATAGTCCTCATCTCCGTGTTAAATCCTCTCATTCTACATTCCCCTTGCCCTCCGTCAGCAACTCTGTTGGTCTTCATCGTTTTTGTTTGTTTAAATGTGCATTTCCCTGCATCAAAGGGCTGGGACTTGCTTCAGAGACATAAGGTTCTGAAACGATTGTCCCACTGGGGTTTATCATGAACAGTGCCATAGTCAAGTGGTATCTTTTTCCACCACTGGTATCTCTTGCTAAGGTCGGCTAAACCGCGCAGCCACTTTGGGATCCAGACGCTCTCTCTTATTAGGTTCAACACACTCCCAGTTGTGCTACACTGAAACTTAACCCTACTTAGCAGCATGGCAGCCACAAGAGAAGGCACAGACGGCACCTGAGAAGAAGCACCCCCTGCTGAGAACAGTCTCCCCAGTGATGAGAATGTGAGATCGTGCAAAGGATGAGAACGTCAACATCTCATGCTCTGAAAGTCTCCATAAGGGCGAGTCACCAACATCATTCAGGCAGCCCGTTCAGGTGTCATCTCCTATGTAAAGCTTACTGATGAGCCCTGCCAGTGTCCCCCGAAATGAAGCCACCTCTGCTGAGCAGCTCGTTGTCTCTGAAGTCAGTGACTATAGTGGTATTTCGTTTTCTCTCTGTGGACGATAACAGCTTCAAGTTTCCAGAGGCTTCTGAAATTCTCCGTTTTCCGTTGTTAAATGCCTTTAGCCTCTTACTATTTTCTGTTGTGTTGCAACCCAGGGTCAGCGGTTTGAAACCACCTCAGGAGAAAGATGGGCTTTCAGGTCTGTAAAACACACAGGGGCACTTCTAGCGTACCCTTTTAGGGTCACTATGAATCAACATCGCCTCTAAGCCCTCCCCCCCTTTGTGCAGTATGTCAGCTCAATCTAATAATAGCAAGCCAAATCTATGGTCACGGTGAGCATTATTTCCATGCATCTCCTTCCCAGCACTGTTCAAAGTCCCCAGTCACTGCAGCAGCCAGGGTACGCCCCACCACTCCAGCGCGGTCACCCAGGTGAAAGTAGTAGAAACAGGGCTGCCAGTTGGTGCTACTGTGCGTGCCCACTTACCAATCCAGAGAGCGTCCTCACGGCCAGGCTGTAGTGAAGGATCCAGCCCCCACAGTCCATCTACAGAGTTTGGGCCCTCCAGGAGGCAGGGGCAAAGAGGGACTTAGAAGTGTGGCTGTGAACAATGGCAGGGAAGGATGCCAGTCTGCGCAAAGAACGCTTTCAGACTCGGATGCCGGCCTGGTCATGTGAAAGAGAAGCGGGAAGAAGCAAACTGGGAAAGCCTCAGACTTGGGTGGAGACATGGCAAAGTCTTGGCCCAACTTCTGGAGAATTCCAAAGGGAAAGCTGACCTTCTTTCATTCCCACGGCTGATTGCCACAAGGCAAAGGGCACACATGCCCCCGCCCTCCATCCCTTTTACCATATTCTGGTATCCTCCAGCCCTCCCACCGCACTCTCTATTTTTCCAGCAGGATTCTATAACTCATTGCAATAGCCAGCGAGAACTCACAGTGTCCAGTATTACTGAGTTTATTAGGAGAGTTAACAGGTTTCAATTCAGGTGAGAAATGCTCGAGGTGCAGTTCTTCAGTCAGAAACATTTCCTCTCTGCCACGCCTGCACATAGGCCTTTCTCTGACACTCAGCCTCAGGTCTGGCCTCTGTCCACTTGTAACAATGTGAAAAGCTCTTTTAGAGCAGCCAATAAATGCCCTAAGGGTATGCCACTCTGCTATACGCCTCTACCCAAAAGGACTCAGCTTCCATTCTGCGGTGCAGCAAGCCCAGTTTCCCCAATGAAGGGCCTGGAGACATCCCTTTGCAAGTCATCCTTCTGCCAGAAACCCCTCAGCCTTGCTTGCTCTGTAGCTAGCCAAGGCAGCCAAGGCTCCTGGTTCTGCTGCAACTCCTCTGGTGTCAAACTGTGTCCCCGATCAAGGAGATTCAATACACAGGGATCTCGGGATTCAAAATGGGTTCCACACCCAGCTATTCTTTCTTGTTGTTAGGGAGATCCACCCCCCTCAGCACCCACCCAATTCTGAGATGGCTCATTTTATACTCAGCAGATGACCATCACAATTAACCCTGTTGACAGTCACTCAAAGCTGAATCACGCAAGCTAATCAATATCTTTATTGTTACTCTGGCCCACCAGGAAAAGGATGATCATTTGGTGGCATGACCAAAGGCAATGGCTCACTCACTGCCATCCTGTTGATTCCCACTCACAGCAACCCTATAGGACAGTGTAGCGCTGCCCACTGTGGGTTTCTGAGGCTATCAAGTTTATGACAGGAGAAAGTCTCATCTTTCTCCCTAAGAGTCGCTGGTGGTTTTCAACTACTGACCTTGCAGTTATCAGCCTAACCTGTAACCTGCTATACTACCAGGGATCCACGGCTGTGGTACCAAGAGCCACAGTAACTAGGTTACTGCATTGCAGTATCAGACAGAAATGACCAGGCCTCAGAACCTGCCCGTGCTCAGACATTAACAAAGGCTTGTTCAGGAAGGCGACGACCTAAGACTAAAATCACTGCCGATGCCTGTGAGCGAATTGTACTGCTCACTGTTGAACAGCACGTTCTTGTAAAGTGATCTGGGTGTCACACCCCCAGGAGCCTCATAAGTATTTCATGAAGGAGCAGTATGCACATCTGTTCAGAGGACAGTGACAGGTTTGGTATGCGTCGTTGCTAGGTGTTGGTTCTGACTCACAGTGACCCACTAAGTTGGTTCTGATTCACAGTGACCCTACAACAGACAACAAACAGAAACACTGCGCAGGCCTGCGCCTCCTCAGCAACGTGACGCTGGAGCGCACACTTGAAGACGCTGCTTCTGTTCCTTGAGAGCTCCCTCTTGCCTCTGCCCTTCCGCTTCATGAACCATCACGTCCCTTTCAGGGACTGGTTTCTTCTGATGTGAAGGAGCGAAAATGTAGTTCTTACTGTCTGCCAAGTAAGGTAGTGGGGCAGGGCTGCTGCGTTGGTCCCTTCAGCATCCATTGGCAATGGTAAGCAACCAGTAACTCAGTTTTCCATTGTGAAGCCGCACCTGTCTGTTCACGTACTCTCATCGTTCCAGGCAAGGGTATCTGAGTCAGATCTGACCACCTCACACTTTGGTTGGAAATACGCGTTTCCCCACTAGTACTTATTGTTATTGTTATTAGGCTGGAGTTGCCAGTGAACACCACTTGAAAGCAGCCCACCTAAAAATTAAGCTCGGTCAAAGGCAAGTGGAACTGAGCAAAAAAACTTAAGAGAGTGGATGGCGGTAGCATTTTGAAGAGCCCACGGATCCCATCAGATGTCGAGACCCCAGATTCTCTCCTGGGCTTTTCGGTTAAGTGGGCCAATAGGTGTCTATTTGACTTCAGGTGGTGTGAGAAGAGTCCCACTGTAAAGACGGTGGAGAAGCAGCCGAGAGCGGAACAGCAGAATGTCATAAGGCATAATCCTCTTTACTATGGGCCCAGAGGAGAGCCATTTGACATTAGAATTTTAAAACTCCTTACACAACCTCTTTAATCTCTTTAAAGGAGGGAGAGTGGGAGCTAAGTGACTTGTCAAAGGTCACAGAGCCACTTTCAGACAAGTCACATTTTGAGTCGAGTCTGCTGTTTGCTAGGGCACAATTCTTTCCCCTGTAACACCCATGTCCTCTGAGGGAAAGGGGAAGCATATGCAATATCCAAATGCATCGAATTTACAGAAATAGAACAAAATTAATATATAAACAGTAGCATTCAGCTAATGCTAATTTAGCATTTAATGCCATTAATCCGGGATAATGTGGCTATTGAAGGGTGGTTACTGACATGGGCTTCATACTGTAATTTAGCATTTCTTAAGTGAGGACAAAAAAAATTTTAAGTGTATTTTTGAACAAAGTGTGAACAATGTTTAATCCTGATTAATTTTTGCTTTTTGTGAATTGCCTGAAAAATGTTCCTTCCCTTTGTTCAGCACACTTCTATTCTTTAAAACATAGTTGTAAAATTGGAGAAATTGTAAGAGGAAAATCACTTTGAAAATTAAAATGAACTTTTCCTAACGCGCTGTTATTAAATTATTGCAGAGAATTTGTGGGTGGGTTTCCGAGTGCCAATGCCTTATGTTTATAATGTGGTCTTATAAGACAGCATTTAAAACAATCAGCACTCGTACATTTGAAAGGTTAGCTAAATTAAAAACTAAATTTTTGAGTGATGAGTATGCCTACATAAAATACCTCAAGGAAAAGGTGAAGAATTTATACATTTATGAGTAATTGATTCTTCTATAATCTTTTATTTTCCAGGAAAGGGCCTATAAACCACTGGGGGCTTTATATTTCAGAGAAGATTTATTAAGTAGGTTTTCAATTGTTTTACCTAGGTATTATATCTTTGAACTTATTCTAATTGGTAAACGTATTTGGATTTTTTTTTTTTGGAAGTCTGATGGGGGAGAGGTATATTTCAGATTTTTCTCAAAGCAACAATATGATTAATCCTATGTCTTGATTATAGAAGATTATATCATTATCATTGTGTATCAGTTTGCACACTGCAAAATTGGAACGGAGCCGCCTTCCAGAATTGGAGGGAGAACATGAGGAAGGTGCGTGGCTTAGCTCACACTCTATTTGACAACTCCCTGGGCTTCTACTGCTAAGCGACCAGGATGCTGTCTGGAAATAAGTCTATAAACTTTGATTGAAGCCCTGCTGTTCACTCTTCAGAAATCCCGGGCAAATCTTCATGTGTATGACGTCATAACTGCACATAGATGGCACCCGAAGTGTCTACAAAAGTGCATTTGTTGAAAATACCTAACAAAAATGTATCAATGGCAGGAAAAGCAAAGACATAAGACTTCAATGTATGAATAAGAAAAGAAAAAGTCGTATCTTGATATTTCCGGAAAGGCTTTGCCTCTTGATTCCATCAGTTCATTTATACTTTCAGGAAAT
The DNA here is from genome assembly GCF_050624435.1 of Tenrec ecaudatus. Classification (NCBI taxonomy): domain Eukaryota; kingdom Metazoa; phylum Chordata; class Mammalia; order Afrosoricida; family Tenrecidae; genus Tenrec; species Tenrec ecaudatus. The sequence goes on from NC_134543.1 coordinate 72,896,084, forward strand.
CTTCGCTGGACACCTACGTTTGACCAGAAATATCGAGGAGAAGAGGCCCAAGTCTGAAGCTTGGGGAGTAGAGGGCCAATGACAGTAGCCTTCGTGGAGGAGGAATCAGTGGCAATTGAACAGGTGTTCAAGAGAAGGGCATTGCAGGTCAGTAGTTTCTAGAAGGTACTTGAGAGCGCATATGTCTCACGCAGGGAACAGAACGTGGCTAGAAAGCGCTCACGGTCCGGTCCGTGGTGGGATGCAAAGTAGCAAAGAAGAGCAGGTAACAGGAAATTGGACGCAGGTCTGCAAGTGAGGCAGGGGTCAGATTTTAAGGACCTTCAGCACCTAGTTCTGGAATTTAGATCTTATCTCCTGGCCCATGGGGTGTCACTAAAGGCATATGCTCTTCTGTTTTGGCAAGATTGGGCCCTGACCATGGCATGATACATTGTGGTTGGGGTTGTGTGCCGTTACATTCATTCTGCCTCGTGGCGACCCTGTAGGACAGAGTGAAGCTTTCCCACAGGGTTTCTAAGCCTGTCCTCTATATTGAACCACGTTGCCAGATGGAGTGGCGGAGGGTTCAAGCCTCGCCCCCTTTGGGTTTGTATCAGAATATTGAACTATGGGGCCGCCAGGCTGTGAGAGGGGAACCGAGAGGTTACAGGCTTGGTGAGAAGTGAGTTTGGAAGAGCTAGCGCAAATGACCTTATTAAAGAAAACCGTTTCCGGTAGAGAGTGGAATGGTGCTAAGTGCTTGAACTGAGACAGGAGAACAGGAGACGGGAGTACCGCCTGGACAAATATAAGTGAGACTGACTGGGGTAGAAAATGAGCAGAGGGCCCGATTTGTCAGTACAGTTGGGGTGGGATGTGGGGAATGTGTTGGGTTTGGGCTCGGTTTAACTGAGATCCCTGTGGGTTTCCAAGCAGCCCCACAGCCACAGTGAGGTGAGAGTGGGGCTGCTAACTAGAAGATTGGTTCTGTGAACACGCCAACTGCTTCATGGGAGAAAGGAGCAGCAGTCTGCTTCCATACAGTCATGGATACTCTATGGGGGGTTCTACTTTGTCCTATAGAGTCTCTGTGAGTTGGAATTGTACGAGGGCAATCAATGTACCACACAACTCAACACTGCCCTCTCCTCCCGCACCATCCTCCCCATCTGTCCTATGCCTGAGCTCACTGTGGCGGCCCGGTGTCAATCCGCCTCCTTGAGAGCCTCTCCTGTTTGACTGCCCCTCTACTTTACCAAGCACGTTGTCCTGTTCCAGAGACTGGTCTCTTCTGGCCACAGATCCAAAGTGTGTGAGACGAAGTCTCCGTGGCTGTACTTCTTCCCAGACAGATCAGCTTGTCCTTTTTGCAGAAGTCCATGCTATATTCAATATTCTTCTCCAAGACCACATTCAAATGCATCGATTTTTCAATTTATCTTCAATCTTCTGTAGTCAATGTCCAACTTTTACATACTTATGAGGAAATTGAAAATGCCATAGCTTGGGTCAGATGCACCTCAGTCCTCAAAGTGACAGCCTTGCTTTCCAATATGCTAAAGATGTCTTGAGCAACAGTTTCACCCACTGCAAGGCATCTTTTGATTTCTTGACTGCTGCTCCCAAGCAAGACAAAATCCTTGACAACTTTGACCTTTTCTCCATTTATCATGATGGTCCAGACATTGGTATTCCTTACATTAAATTGTCGTCCATCCCGAAGACTGCAATCCTGGATCTTCATGAGCATGTGCTGCAAGTCCCCCTCACGTTCAGCAAGCGAGGGTGTCCCCCCTATAGGGCCGCCCATCGCTTGGCTATCGGTAGAGTCTTGTTTCCTGTAGACAATGTGCGGACTAGGATTCTGCACACAGTGTTTCTACTGAACTATTCATTATTTCCTATTACTAACTCTTATTTCTACTGAATTCACTTAATAAGTGACAGCTGAGGGGTCCTAGTTTCATCATAGGTTATGCATTGGGCTGCTAATGGCAAACTCAGAAGTTTGAAACCACAAGCTGCCCCGCAGAAGAAAGATGAGATTTTCTATTTCTGTAAAGATTTAAAGTCTCAGAAACCCACAGGAGCAGTTCAACTTTATGTTATACGATTGCTATGATTTGGAATCAATTTGATGACAGTGAGTGAGTGAGTGAGTGAGTGAGTGAGTGAGTGAGTGAGTGAGAGCCATGGTGGTGTACTGAGCTGCTAACCCACGGAGCTGCAACCTATTGTGCTGCTAACCTCAAGGTCAGCGGTTCAAACCCACCAGTCACTCCATAGAAGAATGATGAGTCTGTCCGCTTCTATAAATATTTACAAGTCTCAGAAACTCAAAGAGGCAGTTCTGTTCTTCCCTAGGGGGTCACTGTATATCGGAATCAACTCAACAGCAGTGAGTTTGTTTTGTAATCTGATGTGAAATATTTGTCCCTGAATATGCCAAACAAACCCACACAATTGACTAGGTTTTAAAAACAGCTGACAAGAAAACATTTCGTTGTTAAAGACTTCATTTGAGAGCATCATGTAAACACATTTCATGATATTATCTGTACACTATATTTTCTTCCCAACCTAATTTATTACATTATGAAAATTAATGTTGAGTTTACTGTAAGTGATTCCTTCTAATTATTGTAATCTGGTTGAAGTATGTCCTATTGATTAGATTATCATGCTACAAATAACACAGTTTTATTAATTAAAAAAATTGAGGCAGGAAAACCAATACTTACAATTAGATACATTTTCACTTAACACTGTAAGAGTCTAAAGCCATGAAAACTGGGAGGTGGGGAGTTATGTTGGTGGTTACAATGCTGTGACAGATTCAAATACAGGTTATTTGTAATTGTGTCATTAAAACAAATCAAATTTCAGTGAGTTTTGTGGCATACGTAACATTTTTTAAAATGTTAATTTTTGTAAAATTTAAGAACTATTATTGGAGGCTATAATTTTTCAAGATAGAAAGAACACTTAAGATGTTGAAGGAGACCTTAAAATGAATTACATTATGATACCATGGTCTCACAAAGCCTGCGGCCATGGCCCCTCGTCACTCTTTAGGGACTGAACTCACCACGTACAGCCAAACATGAGACGATCCCAGAGGGTGAACAATAGCGCAGAGAGGGACACATTCCTTAGAACAGTCAACCATGCAAACACACAAAGGATGCCCCGCTCCCCACACACACACAAAACAAGAACATGACCACTGATTTGTTTGCCTAAAAGGAATGTTATCATACAGGACGAAGCAGTGCTCACCTACTAACTGAAAACCTAGCAGTTAGAATCTAGCCATGGGCACCTCGGGGGATGAGACCTGGCAATGTGCTGTGAAAGGTCATATCCTTGGTTACCTGATGGGGCAGTTCTTCTCTGTATACTCGATATAACCACGAACTGGAATGCGGCAACCACTAGCCACAACAGCAACTTGCTCGGAGCTGGGGGCCCTCCTCTTGAATGCATAGCATACCGATTTGGAAGGACACGTTCAGTTACTTTGATGTCCTAAAGTTCAGTGGTCCGTGGTCTGCTCTTGGACATATCATAGATTAAATGGTGTCCTCCAAAATATTTTATGTTGCAGTCTTAACCCCTGATACCTGTGAAGTGGCCTCTTTTTTGAAGTTTCTCTTAATTAACTTAGCATGAGGTCATGCAGGAGAAGAGTGCGTCCCTATTCCATAGGAGTGTTGTCCTATGAAGGAGAAGATAAGAAACAAGAGGCCCAAAGCAAACAAAACAACCCTGGTTGCCTTGGAGTCGATTCTGACTATGGTGATTCCAGATGTGAATGCTCCAGAGTTTTCAAGGCTGAGACCTCTGGGAAGTAGATGGCCAAGTCTTTGTTCTCAGATATCTTTGGACACTTATCCAGGATGGTCATGTGACCCTGCGTGTGAGCTGCAACTGCAAACCAAAGATGTTAAAAGACATCTTCCCTTGGGGCTAGAATATGGCCCAGCTGCCACCTGAACATGTCTGGTGCAGAAAAGCAAGGATGTCACTTGGAGGGCTCAGGTGTGTCTGACCCAGTCATGGCACTGTCCGTTGTCTCCTACACATGTGGAAACTGTGCATTGAATAAGGAAGACTACAGAGCAGGTGTTGCATTTGACAAATGCACAAATGTGCTTGACACAATTGATGTATGTGTGGATTGTGATATGAGCTGTATGAGCCCCCAATAAAATGATTCACAAAAAAACAAAAGAAGAAGTGAGACATCTGAATTGTGGTGCTGGCAAAGATTATTGAAAGAATCACAGATGCCCAAAAGAACAGACAAATCGGCCTTGGAAGAAGTACAGACAGAATGCTCCTTAGAAGCAAGGACAGGGGCCTTCGTCCCATGTACTTTGGTCATGTAGTCAGGAGAAGTCAGTCCCTGAAAAACGATATCCTGAGTGGTAAAGCAGAGGTGCAGCAAAAAGAAGAAGAGCTTCAACAAGATGGATGGACACCGTGACTGCACCAGTGGGCTCGAATGGTACCACGATTGTGAGCATGGCACAGGACTGGGGAGGGTCTGCTTTTGTTGTGCATAGGCTGCCTGTGAGTCAGAACCAACAATAGCACTAACAACCACATCTTGAGTTTAGACCATTAGCCTCCAGCACAGACCCTAATAAATTACTGCTCTTCTAGGCCACCGAGTTGGTCATATGTTGTGATGGTACACTTAGGATATTAATAGAGTCTGGGAGGTGCATATGGTCAACTTACTGGGCTGCTGGCTGATGGGGTCAGAAATCACTGACAAGGGAAGGGACCATTTCTGACCTCATCTGGCTTCCCTATTGCCACGGAGCAAGAGTCAGACATACCCCCATACTTCACCCTTCCTACCTATTCTGACACCAACTGCTCCTCCCGGGCCACTCGACAGCTACTCTGGGGTTGACAGTTCATTGCGGTGCTCACACAGAGCTCACAGATTGCTCACATTGGAAAGGGTGGATGAGGAAACGTAACAGGCTGCCACAAGGCAGGATCAGCAAACATTAAGGATCCAGTCACTGGGCTCCTTCGTCCACAGCCAAGTCTCTCTCTGGTTCTTAGCTTATCAGCCATGTGGTAGATAAGTCTCTCTCTGGTTTTTACTCTCTCAGCTACGTGGATGCTTAGCCTTTACCTCCTTGTCCCTGTGTCCCACAGATCCACAGTCTTGGGCCAGCTCAAGAGAAGGGACCCCACAGTCTCAGTGCTGTCTCAGTGAGTCTTCATGCCACGTCTCTGATGGCTCGGCTCTTGGAGGCCTCTGCCACTTCAGACAGGGATCTTGAACTTGCCATTCCAAGTTCCTTAGAGTTTCTCTCTGCTTCTGCTTCACACATGGCTCGTCCTTACAGCCAGGGGGTGATCGCGAAAAAGATCCAATCCTTTCTATTTGTGTTGCACATGCTCTGTTTGCATAGTCTCACCCAATTGGTTGATGGGGGTCCCAGAGACTTGGATAGAAGAGCCATCTGAAGAGATTTCACTCTACTCTAGATCACATCTACAGATCTCACAAGAGAAGTCTGCAATTCTTTTTTTTTTTTTAAGTCATTGAAAACCCCATAGAGAACTGTTCTATCTGACACATATGGTACTTTGGAGGAAAATTAATAAAGGGCATTTTTATGACCTTGAATTTAGAGGGTTATGAGCACAGTCATACTACAATTTGAAGGAGCCCTTAGATGACCTGCTTTTAAGCTCCGTCTCGCTGCTAATTTGTTGAGGAAATTTTCAGTACAGTCTCCACACTCCCCTGCCTTACTTCTTCCCCTTTGTTTACCCCCGGCAGAAGGCTTAAAGAGCACGTTCATTGTGAAGCTTTATTTCACAACAGCATCATGACACAGGATTCCCCAAATAAATAACCCCTATCACCAACCCCCTACCCTTGCCTGGTAGGAAAACACCAATTAAAAGAAGAAAAAGGTTAATGTAAAAATTACAACTTTTAGAAAAACAACCCTCAGTTTTCTATCCTAGAAGAAATGCAAATCTTAGTACAGAGGAAATTGCAGTGTTAGAGAAGAAATGGAATCGCATCTTATAGTTTCAGGCCAAAGAACTGGCAGTACCAGAGGCGAATGGCAAGATGCAGGTTAAGAAAGAAGCTGACAGATATGCTGACTTTAAAAAGTCTTAAAATTGAGCTGCCCTTGAACATGAAATGGAAAAATCCAGAGTTTGGATGGTTAGCTGTTTACAAAGAAAAGATTATTCAGAAGAGCTACGTGACTTAAACAATAACATCTTTGAGCTTCTTCTGGGAAGATTAGTAGATAACATGGAATTGAACCTAAGATTTGGACTTTGTCCATTTTGTGCACAGTGAAGATATTCCTGGCATGCTATTTAACATATTTTCACATCAGTTTGTCATTCCAAAATATAGTGAAAACACACATCTGCAATTGTTCTCTGTGGTACAAAGAAAGAAAAAAAAAGGAAGAGGCCACTTTACCTTACATACTAACACATATTCTCTGTATACAGTTTGCCCTGATTTTCACCCTTACTTGTATGTAAGATACCATTTTAGGAGCAAATCATTATATAAACTCGGGAAAGTCACTTAAGTTATTTAGCCCCTCTATGCTTGATGTCCTACTCAAAAAGAAAGAAACAACAGTAGTACCCATAACCATGAGTTGTTGTGAAGGTTTAATGAATTAATATATAAAAACTATACTACTTTGTACATGGTATTGACAACACCCCCTAAAACAAAGCAAAACCTCAAGGCCATCAAATCAATTCTGACTTATATTGACCCTGTAGGATGGACTTGGATCCCCCCCCTGTGGGTTTCCGAGACTACAACTCTTCATGGGAGTAGAAGCCTCATCTTCTTCAATGGAGCAGCTGGTGGTCCTGAACTGCTGACCTTGTGGTGAGGTCTTATGTTCTTTCTCATTACCAGATATGGAAATATTTGTGAGCATTGGGAAAGAATAAAGAGAGGAGTAAGTGAGAAAGACCATATGTGTCCTACAAGGACGAAAATAGTTACTATCTGGTCCTTTATAGAAATACATCAGCTGCTTCTGCTCTACAAGATAAGTTTGACTACAGCAGATATGTTTAGTAAGACTAATTGAATGATATATATGGACTGGCAGAAATACTTCGATTTTCTCTAGAGTTAAGTAGCATTTACTAAGATTAAAAATTGATTTTCTAACCAAATCATAGTTTCTTGTATCAGTTCAAATGTCCTAAAATTATTTATCAGAGGAAAGTATTCTGAAGTATATTTACTGCCAGCGAATTGTTAATCACTTTTTGTCTTATTTTTTAAGTCTGGTGAATATCGATGTAGACATATCTCAAGACTATTATTATGAAATTAACCTCAATCAGGCTGCAGAACCCCATACAAGTCCAGGGGGCACCAGTTTCATCTGGTCCATGAACATGCACTCGTTAGGGGTTACTTCTCATTAAAATTGCAGTCTGAGTAAAGCCCCCTACAGTGTACTGACCTCAGTTTCCATTCATCTGGATCTCAAATCAAACTTGACTCATGACCCTCGAGTTGATCCCAACTCAAAGAGACCCTACAGCACAGAGTAAACCTGCCCCTTCGGCTTTCGGAGACTTTATATTTTTAGAGTCGCCTCATCTGTAGTGGGGTTGAACAACAGATTTGTGGTGAGCAGCTCAAGATACGGTATATTTTAGCAGGGTATTTGACAGATAGTTCCTTGACATCTTCTTGTCAAGAAAGAAAAATACAGTAAAGATAGCAATCTTACCCAAGGCACTTTATAAGTTTAACGCTATCCCAATTCAAATACCAACAACCTTCTTCAAAGATTTTGAAAAACTGACTAACAATTTCATATGGAGAGGGAAGAAGCCCAGAATTAGCAGAGAACTCCTCAAGAAGAAGATCAAAGTCAAAGGGCTCACTTTACCTGACTTTAACACCTACTACACAGCCACAGGGGTCAAAACAGCATGGTACTGGCTTAATGACAGATACTCAGACCAATGGAAAAGAACAGAAAACCCAGAAATAAAACCATCATTATATAGACAACTGATCTTTGACAGGGGTCCCAAAAGCATCAAGTGGGAGGTGGATGCCTTCTTAGCAAGTGGTGCTGGAAGCAATGGACATCCACCTGTAGAAAAATGAACAAGATGTCTACCTCACCCTGTGCACAAGAACAAACCCAAGGTGGCTCACAGACCTATAATTAAAGCCCCAAATTATCCAGACCATCAACCAGGAATTAGGACAAACCTAAGAACCTTGGCCCAGGGAATACGTAGGCTAGTTGCAATAGGGAAGGGTACACACACAGACGAACCTGGAATCAACAAGTGGGATCGATCTACTAAAGATAAAACACCTCTGTGCGTCAAAAGACTTCACCAAGAGGGTAATAAGGCAACCCAGAGACTGGGAGAAGATTTTTAGCAATGACACAATAGACAAAGGGCTTATTACTACGATCTACAACACCCTCCCAGCTTGCAAAAAGAGGAAAACAGTTAACCTCCTGGGGAAGTGGGCAAAAGAACTGAAAAGAAGTTTCACTAGGGAGGAGACCCATATGGTCAATAAACACATGAGAAAATGCTCCTGATGATTACCATCAGAGAAATGCAAATTAAAACAACCATGAGAGACCACCTAACACCCTTAAAGTTAGCCCAGATCAAAAATCAGAGAGCAACAAATGTTGAAGGGGGTGTGGTGAGATAGGAACTCTCCTTCACTGCTGGTGGTCATGTCGATATGTACAGCCTCTGTGGAATGTGGTCTGGTGACATTTAAAGAAAATGTAAATTGATCTACCTTATGACCCAGCTATCCCTCTACTGGGCATATACCCAGAAGAGGTAAGAAACAAAACACGACCAGTTGTCAGCGCTCCAATGTTTACTGCAGTGCAATTTTCAATCAGAGTTGGAAACCACCTAAATTTCCCTCAATAGCCCAGTGGATTAGTAAATTCTGACAATACACACAATGGAGTACTACACATCCCTAAAAAGCACTGATGATCACATGAAGCACATTGTTTCATGGAAAGAGTTGGAGGAAATTATGCTAAGCAAAGTGAGCCAATCACAAAAGGACAAGTACAACATGAGTCTCCTGAGGTAAACATCATCAGCACAAGAGGTATAGAAGAAAAGCCACATATCTCACACTATATGTACTGAGGTACAGGCAGTTGGGTCAAACCAAACCCAAAGAGGTACATGTTATTCCAGCACAAAGAAGGGGAAATGGGAGGAGCGAGGCATTAAGCCCCCCAGGGGGAGAGTATTGGTTATGTCTCCACAGAATCGGGAATGTTCATACAGACCCCAACATGGCCCATCAAACTATGAGGGCAACGTAAAGACGAGGAGGAATGCCGGAAGAGATGGGGCTACAGGGCCAGCCCCAACCAGAGCCAAACTGACCCCCTCCCTAGAAGTATGTGTGACAGAGAACAACACTAAACCCACAGGGTAGGGAGAGGGGCGGGCATACCACACTCACGTGGAAGCAAACTAAGAAGGAAAAAGAGAAAAGGATGGTTGGTCTAGACCCCATACTGGCACCCAAGCCAAGAGGACAATGTCCCTGCATGGAGCTGCTAAGGCACAGAGAGGACTGTAGGGCTGACAAGATCTGATGACCTGCTGTCCCCTTACTGGAGCATACCCCAACAGAGGACAATACTGGGGACACATGGTAGGGAGGTAGTGTGGTCTGGAGCCCCCACCCCACCCCCGCAGCGGGGCAAACCAAGAAGGGAACATAACAGATAAGCAATGGGAGCAAAGCCACAAATCCCCTCAAGGGCCCCCAAAATAGACTTCAGGCTAGGAGGGGGAAGCTCCTGGAATTCCCCCAGGACCAGAGGGGAGACAGTCATAAAGGGAAGTGGACAGACCTAGAATTATATATGTTTTTTTCTCTTTTAGTTTTCTTTCCTTTTCTTGTTTCAATCTTTTGTTTTCTTTTTGTTTGGCTATGTCAGTGTTGGTTTGCCTACTTATATAAGACAGGCAGGGAAAACAAGCTCAAGGAGAAAGCAATGGGACCCACAGTCTCAGAGGGACTTGGAGGGGAGAAGGTGGCAGGGGAAGGGAGCGGTGAGCAAACAACACCATAGACAAGGGAACAACTAGGGAATTAAAATCAATAACAAGGAGGATGTAGAGATCCTGGGGGTGTTGGAGCAACAGCACTATAACTGAGAGGAAGTACTAAGAGGCAGAAGTAGGGGAAATGTGATGGTGGGGCAGGAGGAAGGGAAAAGGAAACAGAGGAAGGATCTAGGAGTCAAAGCTATGGATAGAGGTATAAGCATAGGTGTGTACATATGTAAACACATTAATCCATAAAAATAGAGGTATTGGCCTTTCTATATATATTTATATGTAAATACACTGAGGTGCTGGATGGACTTCGGACCTGTGCTAATGCCTTCCTCAATACAAGAACACTCTTTTCTAACAAACTGGCATTTTCTATGCTCACCCCCCAGGCATAATCACTGAAGACAAAATGGGTGCATAAGTAAATGTGGGGAAGAAAGTGGATAGTGCCCAGCTATTAAAAGATATAAGGTCTGGGGTCTTAAAGGCTTAAAGTTAAAGGAACGGCCATCCAGCAGAGAAGCAACAAGCCCACATGGAAGAAGCACATCAGCCTGTGCGATCGTAAGTTGTCCTCGGGACCTGGTAACAGGCACCAGAAGACTCATACAGAACAAAGAGAAACATATTGTTGAGAACGTGAGGTGGGGTGTCAGAGTAGAGAATCAAAGCCCATCTGTAGACAATGGAACCTCCCCCCCAGAGGGGTCACCAGGAAGGTGAGTCAACCAGGGGGCAGTAAAGGACCAATGAAAACACTCTCTTCCTCTGGTTCCTTGAGGCTCCTTTACCCCCCACTACCATGACCCCAGTGATGCTCCTCACTGTGGACTAGACTGGAGCATGTACACAGGTGTGGATAAGAGTTAACCGCTCACGACACCTGGAATCCAGGAACAGGAATAGCGATATCAGAAGGGTAGGGAGAAGGTGGGGGGGAGAAGGGGAAGAAGGGGGAATGAATCGCAATGATAGACACATAACCATACACACCCCTCCAGGGGGAAGAACAACAGAAACCACTGGGAAGGAAAGACAGCAGTCGCTGTGAGATATGAAAATAATAATTTATAATGTATCCAGGGGTCACGAGGGTGTGGGGGAGGGCGGGCAAAGGAGCCGGGATTAACGGCTCAATCGAAAGTAAATGTCTAGAAGAGAATGGTGGCAACAGGCATACAAGTATGCCTGATACAATTGATGTATATATTGTAATAAGAGTTTTAAGATCCCCCAATAAAATGATCTTTTAATTTTTAAAAAAAGTAGAAAATGAAGTAAGAAAGAAAAATACAGCTTGGATGTGTCATGGGTTGAGTTGTGTGCTCTAAACACTGGGCTGGTATGCTAGACTTTGTCCTTGTAAATATGACTGCGTTTGGAAATGGGGGCTTATGTATGTTAATGAGGTCAGGCCAGAGTCGGGTTGTCTTAAACTTGGTCACTTCGAAGCTAGCACAAATAGAAAGACACACTCGGGAGAAAGACAAGGCCCAGGAACACCAGCAAGTGCCAAGGTTTGCCTGCAGACACCGGAAAGGAACGAGGAGAGAGAGTCAGGAAAAACTAGCATGGCTGAGACTTGGACTTGGAATGTAGCCTCCAGAAGTAGGAGGACATCAATTTGATCTTAAACGCCATCTGATTTATGTAAAAGCGTCAATCAAACCCACTGCCATGGGGCCAAATCTGGCTCCTACTGACCCTGTAGGGCGGAGTAGAAGGGCTCCTTTGACTGTCTAAGACTGTAACTGTTGAGGACGGTCGTGGAATCCAGAGCAGATCTGTGTACTGGCTAGCACGAGAAGAAGGAAGCATCCAGGATCTGGGGGAAAGCTGTGCTCTTCATCGGTACTACCTCGCACCCTGACTGACCCATCTCCTCTCCTCAACCCCTCTATGAGGGGATCTCCAGTGGCCGACACTTGGGCCTTGGGTCTCCACTCTGTACTTCCCCCTTCATTCACTATGGTGTGTGTATATGTATGTATGTATATATATACATACACACATACATACATATACATACACACATATATATACATCTATCTATCTATTATTTTTGCATGATGCCTTATACCTGGTCCCTTTGGCACCTCGTGATTGCACTGGCTGGTGTGCTTCTTCCATGTGGGCTTTTTTGCTTCTGAGCTAGATGGCCGCTTGTTCACCTTCAAGCCTTTAAGACCCCAGACACTATCTCTTTTGATAGCCGGGCACCATCAGCTTTCTTCACCACATTTGCTTATACACCCATTTGTCTTCAGCGATCCTATCATGGAGGTGTGCAGCCAATGATATGATTTTTTGTTCTTTTATGCCTGATAACTGATCCCTTCGGGACCACTCGATCACACAGGCTGGTGTGTTCTTCCATGTGGGCTTTGTTGCTTCTGAGCTAGATGGCCGCTTGTTTATCTTCAAGCCTTTAAGACTCCAGTCACTATCTCTTTTGATAGCTGGGCACCATCAGCTTTCTTCACCACATTTACTTGTTCACCCACTTTGTCTTCAGCAGTTCTACTATGATCCGAATTCTACCTTGCAGGCCTGGATAGGGCAGAGGTTGTTCACTGGTGCATATGGGGGCTGGAGGCACAGGGAATCCAGGGTGGATGATACCTTCAGGACCAAGGGTGTGAGGGGCAATGCTGGGAGAGTGGAGGGTGAGTTGGTTGGAAAGGGGGAACTGATTTCAAGGATCCACATGTGACCTCCTCCCTGGGAGATGGACGGCAGAGAAGGGGGCGAAGGGAGACTCTGGATAGGGAAGATATGACAAAATAACAATGTGTAAATTACCAAGGGCACATGTGGGAGGGGGTAGTGGGGAGGGAGGGGAAAAAAAAAGACCTGATGCAAAGGGCTTAAGTGGAGAGCAAATGCTTTGAGAATGATTGGGGCAGGGAATGTGCAGATGTGCTTTATACAATTGATGTATGTATATGTATGGTTTGTGATAAGAGTTGTATGAGCCCCTAAGATAATGTTTAAAAAAATAAGTAAAAAAATAAATTAATTAAAAAGAAAAGAAGAAGAAGGAACTGGATATAGCAGTGATGGATAAGGGACTCCTGTCCTCTTGTATGGAACCCTCCTTTGGGGGCAGCATGTTATTTCAGGCATTGCTGTGGCCACGGCCTCCATGGAGATGGAATGGGGCAGTAGCTCTGCTTAATGCACCACGTATTCTTTGCTTTCTGCCCCAGAGCATCTCTGGTAAGGCAGTGTGGTTCTGATTTCTGTGCAGGCGAAAGGTGGAGGGCGGTAATGTTTAATCAGTGTATCTGGTGGAGAACTGCTCACTCTTCTACCCTTGAGCCAACAGTTCTGAAGTGCGTTCTACAAGCTCTGTCAGAGGGTCCCAGACACCGTGATCTCCAGTTTCCCATTCAACTCCCACAACTCACTGCCATCGAGGGATGGCACACTAAAGCGAGTCTATAGGGCCGAGTAGAACATCTCCCTAGAAAGCTTTCAAGGCTATACATAATTATGGAAGCAGAAACGTCATCTTTCTCCTGCAGAGCAGGGGGTGTGTTTGAACTGCTGACCTTACGGTTAGCAGCCACGGCACGGTGAATTTCGCCACCAGAACCCCCTCGATTGCTCATAATAGAAAATAATGTGATGTCTCCATGCGTGACCTTTCCCTCCTTTTAGGGTTTACTCCATCCGATTGCCTGCATTCTTTCTTGGGCTCACTCCTCAAAATAAATGATATGACGTGAATATAAGTCCTTGTTGTAGATCTGCTTTGGGGAAGGAGCCCAGGACCCTTCTCCGTAAGCAAAAGAAAGAGCAGCCTTCCTTTGAAGGGATCATAAGGAGAGTGCCTTGCTTAGGGAAGGGCCGATTTCACTGGAGCTGAAGGAGAAGGAGTCCTGGGAGACACAGAAGAGTTTGTTCTAGAACACAAGTTCCAAGAGCCTTCTTGGAAATGGACGACAGGTCAAAGTTTGGACAGGCCAGACAGAGACGGAACGTGGCATGAAAACAGAAAGAAGGAAAAGATGAGTCATATACGTGAAATTATTTCTTCTATACCAGAAAATAAATATACTAATAATCATGAGGTGCACGTTTTAGACAGTTGTATTTATGATTGCAGCTTTAGATCTGCCTTCGTCTTCATTTGTCCCACCCTGGTCAGGACATCAAACACTCTATCCTCACTGTACATCAAGATCGCTTGCCAACATCTGATGTAATCCTATATTCAGCCCTTAATGTCACTTCAATTCACATTCTTGTTCTGTCTTTTTCTTGATGTCTAATGTACTACAATTTCATGGAACTTATTTCTCTTTAAGTGGGTCGATTCTCTAAGGAAATGTAAGGAATAAATTATATATGCATAATAATACCAAGTTTGTGTCCATTAAGAAAAAAATAAAATTGTATATGTATACTGATACATATTTTGTAATTGTACCTCTTTTGAAAGCACCTAATTCTGGCGTCGAGGTTCTGAGAAGATTTTCTTGTAATTGCATCACCACGCTCAGCCCTTGAACTTCTGAAATTTGAGCCAGTCAATTCATGAAATACTTCGAGTCTTATTTTTCTTTCTTAGCTGAGTTTGTCAACACTTTTGAACATTTGGGTTAAAATTCTTGTAATAAGAGGCATTGGCAATGAGCTATAGCAAATAGAGAAAAAATTTCTTCTGAGATTTCCTGGATCTGCCAACTCACAGCCATTTGTATACACGGATCCCGGCAAACCAGTAGCAGAGGGCAGGCCAGGGAGAGGGGCCTCCAAGTCTGACACTCAACTGAAACTTGCCCTGGTCAAGTTTGCTTAGTAAAAATCCACAACGGGGATGCTTTGGTTTGGAATCAGAGAAAACTGAGATCAAAAGAGACCTTTCAGGTCATTGGCTCCCCATTTCCTCCCCATCTTTTACACAGCTTCTCTCTCTCTCTCTCTCTCTCTCCCTCTCTCTCTCTCTCTCTCTCGCTCCCTCTCTCTCTCTCTCTCTCTCTCTCTGTACTGCTCATCATAGCTTTGAAGTTCTTCACATTGAACCCTTTATGAGATTATTCCACAGTGTAATACTACTGATAAAACTGCTTTGCATTTGTAGATTCCTTGTCATAGCAAGAGTAGGTCTAGACTTCCTAAGGCAGAAGCAATATTTTGATCACTCCATTCTATCAACCTTCTTCTCTTACCTGTCTCCCTTTATGCACATCAGAATCATCTCACGTTCATGGTCTGCCTCAATTATTATGCATGCTTTTTAGATTTCATCTCTTCATCCGGGCTCCTTCAATTATTTCTGCTATTTGTTTTTAAACTCCTCCGCTCTACCTTTCATGTCTCATTGAAGAGGGAGTTTCAGCAGACATTTGTTCTGAACTAGTAATTCATCACTGCATCACCCAACCCAGCAATGTCAGTTCAAGTTACACATTCTTAACACAATTCGGCAAAAAAGTAATCTTGGCCAACCAAGAGCCTACAATCAACAGAAACAATATATTAGACACCTCTCTCCTTTCTTGAAAATCTAAGTTCTCCAATAGCGAAGGGTATGCTAATTATCAGGATTAAAAAGAATTAAGCACACACTGGCCTACACTTTACTAACCTTCATAAAACAATTGAAATCTGAGGAATTCTGAGGAAAATAGTATGTTACTAGCATCTATTTATGCTAAGAGTGTAATGCAGTATATTTGAGCTGTTCTCCATATTAAACAGCTTGATTCATGTTTTGGGAAATCACCCAAAGTCTATGATCAATTTATGGGGTTCAGCTACTGCCGAACCATGCTCTGCAGCTCTCAATCCACAGAAAATGTATGCTTGCACACACACACACACACACACACACACACTCCCTCCCTTCAAGGGAGTGGGACACGACTCAGGGTTGGCCATTAATGAGGTGTTCTACCTACTGGCCTCTGGGATTGTTTCTGGAATGGGAATGATGGTGATGCAACTCAGTCTGATGAGACCCACTCATTGGACTCTTGCTGAAACTAGACATTCCACTGAAGGTGTTGAGAAAACACGTGTAATCCAGAAACGATCAGTGGCCACCTTATGATACCCTTAGCAAAAGTGTTGCTGACACTTTCTTCAGTATAGGAGTATAAGGGGGAAACATCCAAAAGATGGAGGGAGAAATCAAAGCATCTTTTGAAAACTAATAGATAAACCAGATCTTTATTGAAGCAAAGTATATAAACCCCCATACTTTCCAATTATATGAGTCCATAGATCTCCATTTTTTAACTGGGTTGAGTCCATTCCAATTAAAAGAGTCCTACTAATGTTCCCCAAATAGCAAGCTTGACCAGATTTTCTATCCAATCGTTTCTAATCCCAGTGTTTCTCAAAATGAGATCTATATGCCACTCACATGAGAATCTCCTGAGGTGCTTACAAAGTGCAAATTCGTAGGTTATGCCCTGAACCTCATAACCAGAATTGATCACCAAGGGCTCACAGCCTTTGGTCATTTCATGCACATTTAATTTGGAAAAACACTCTTACAGTGATGATTTTAGATTACATTAGCTCAGATCAAACCATTTTACCAACATTGTCTCTGAATTGCGTCAGGCAGCAGAGCTTTTCAAAGCGTTGACCATCACATTTTAAAATGTCAGCAATGGTGTACACAGAAAGTAAAGATGAGGGCAGGCATGAGGGAATGATCATGGAACTTATATTTTATTTAGCTTGAAAATCCCCCCATTGCATTTTGCATGGAATTGAAGTCTCATCACCTGGTACGTAATTCGAGAACATCAGCAGATACGGCAGAAAAGGAAAACTAAGTAACTTTACTTCCAAAGCATAGGAATCAGTGGTTACCGTAGAGGAGACATGTGACAATTTGTTCTGTGTCTTTGATGTTTCATTTGGTGAATGATCTTTATATCTTTCAAATGGCATTGTTTTCTTATGCCATTGCATGCATTATTAATACATCATTAATTTCTCATACTTGAATAATTCCTCACTCAAGAGAGATACAAAGAAATATCTTTCATAATGTTGAAGGCTCAAAATATTCTTTTGCTTACTTGAACCTTTTTCATTAGATTTGAACGACCTCCAAAAGCCACCCACTCTGCCAAAGAGTCGATCTGGATTCATAGCAACCTTTTACAGGGGTTCTGAAGTTGCCAATCTGCATGGGCGATACCCTTCCCTTCCTCCCGAGGAGCAGCAGGTTTATATCATTTACCCAACAGCACCACTGGGGCTCCGTATCTTTGTGGAAGGCTGTGTTTGACTGGCTACCTTTTTGAATTATGCATTGTGAAGCGCAAGCTCTCACTGCCAAATTTGTTTCAGAAAGACAGAATATGGGGAGAGAAATAAGCATAACTCCATGCTCTAGTCATTGGATAAACATATTATGACATATCTATTCAAAGGAATACGACTCAGAAAAATAAAAGGAAAGACCATCTAAAATATTTAATTATGTGGTTGAATCTAAAACAACACCACCAACAAAAATATTAGGCTAAGTGAAATAACCCAAACCCAAAGGGAGTACACAGCATATGACCCTACGTAACATTTTAGAAAAGGGAAACTCTAAAGAGAGGAAGCAGACCAGTGGCTGCCGGAGCTGGGAGTCTAGAGAAAACATACGCTGGAAAGAGGCAGGAGAGATCTTTCCAGGCTGAAGGAATTGTTCATCTAGATTCTGAGCAGTGGTGACAGGATTGTATCTGACACCACATTCATCCAACTTTCTAATCCCAACGCGTAAGGGTAATGGTATATAAATGATGTCTCCTTCAAACCGGTGCTAAGCAGTAAAATGTAGGTGGAATAAGATGAGAGTGAATCAAAGCATGAAAATCACGACACCATGAATAGCTCTAGAGAGTGATGGCGACCAATTGCCTAAGGCCGAACGAGACAAGTCCCAGGCAACAGGAAAGATGACGGAGGTCTGTGGGAAAGAGAGGTTAGGTCTGATTGTGGAGGGTCAGCTGCCTCACTAGGCCTTGTTCTATGTGGCCTGGTGGCTTCAGTGTCGTAAGCGATCTGCATTAGAAAGTCAGAGTTGTACCAGAAAGCCGTTTCAGCAGACTTTTAAAATTGGCTCAATTATTGGAACATAGCCCAATGCGGGTGAAGGTGGGGGGCGGGGTGGGGGTGGACCCGGAAGGACTATTACTAGAGTAACACACAGAGAGACGTGGGTTCTGGCAGCCAAGTGTGGGCAGCTGACAGATGTAATGGAAAGGGTAAGGACACGTGCTAGGCTAGAAGACATTGGTTTAAGAGACTAATTAATTACTTTCTACTATGGCTGGGTCACCTTGGAATGATTTTTAAGATGTCAACAGATTATTTGCCCTAGAAAGTGAAAAAACCAAAGGACACTAGTAAACATCTATTAAGTTAAAGGGTCATTCCTTGGGGCGAAGGGAAAATACTGAGAAAATCGCTTCTAAAAACCGGAGGACTTTTGGCAAGCCAGTTTGATGACAGCAGCGTTGACCCAGACTTTGCAACGGGATTAGAAGCTTGCCCCACAGCCCTGCCGTTTGGAAGAGTGCTCTCCCATAAATCTCCTGGTTCCATGTGGAGAGAACAAAGAAGAACAGCTGAAGTCTGTCCATTCTGTGAACCCCTAGAAAATAACGGGGTGTTCCTATTGCCATCGAGGGTGCTTGATGAGCCCCAACTGGGTTTGGGTTCCATGTGGGAGACACTTTTATTGAAACCTACATTTTCTCTTTCACTCACCAGCTGTCATAAAGCAAATGAAATTGGGCTTTGAGAAAGAGTGGTAACTCGCATATAGCAACAATTAGAAGGGTTATTAAAAATCCATAAATTATATTGAATTTATAAAAAGCTCTTAGTGCCAATAAATAAGTCATGTCCTTATCTAGACACATTCGAACTGGGCATCCATTAAAAAAAGCACAAGGAAATGAAAAGTTCAAATGGAAGAAGAATCACTAGATGAATTACTTCATCCTAAATGTTGCAATTGGCTTCTTTTACAGGGACCTCTTTTTACACTCCAGAGGTGATAAATGCAGAAGCTCATCAATCTAGCTCCCTCCCCTTGGCGGGTACTTGTCTATCCATATGCATACTTTTTTTTTCCTCTTTGGATCAAGACACAAAACAGAGTATTATTGTGATCTGGGATTTGTTTGAAGAGATTTCATCTGGAAAGCAGTCCAGCAGGGCAGTAGCAGGGGAGCTTTTACAGATTATGATCTGTAATCTGGTTAATACTCTGAAACACAGAGATCCAAATGGTGGGATAAGACGCCTTCAGAGGTGGCCATGTGGCCCACTTCCTCTCGCCCCTCGAATCATCCAGGAGACTGAGAAGAACTCGTTGGCACACAATCGCAGGCTAAAGAGGGAAGACAATATACCTATAATGGCAGATGTTCCAAGTCTAGCGTAGAATAACACTCTAATAACAGAACACAGGTATTCTGCTATTATTGCTATAGCAGTGATTTCCCTTTTCGTTTAGAATATCATATCCATGGCCCTGGTATATGAGGTCCTAGATACTTAGCCGAATGCTTAAGGTTTCACTTTTTACTAGAAGCTTGTATAAAACCAGTGTTTAGTTCGCCATAACCATTTGGAGGCAGTAAATCTTAATCTGTCCGCTTTCAGGGAACATCTGCTGAAAGTAAATCTCATGACATCTAAGTTACATTGTGAATGTAGTCTCCTTTCTTCAAACACAAAGAGGTGTTTCAACAATACTGGATGACATCATTTTTTCTATCCAAAAGGAAAGATTATAGTTCCCTGTCCAACTGTGATATGATATATTTTTTAGGTTGCACTTAAGGATCTTTGGTAGGTTTTGCATTGGGCTACACACCTAAAGGTTAGCAGATTAAAATCATCAACTGCCCTTGGGAAGAAAAATGAAGATTTCTATGCCTGTAAGGATTTGCTGTCTTGGAGACCTCTAGGGCAGTTCTGCTCTGTCCTACAGGGTCACCACGAATCAGAATGGACTCAATGGCAATGAGGTGTTTTTGCTTTTATTTTTGGCAGGCTTTATTTCTATTGTTTCTCTCCAAAACTCTGTTTGAAGATTAATCTTCCAAGACATTCACTTGCAAACCCAAGCTCTGTACCCATAGGGATTCGGTATCGCAATAGTCATCTCCCAAATGATAAATACGTGAATTAAGACAAATCTGCAAGTAGAAAAGTTATTTGGAGAAAGTTGGCCCCAGCCCAAAGGTTCCAATGGGCACCTTGCTTGTGTCTCTTAGTTAAATATGCAGAAGAACTCATTCAGAGGAACGTGCTGTCCTACACACATAACGAGAGAGAAGTCCCTGAACCTGTTCACCCACCACTTGAAGGTGAGGCCCTTGACTTCTGATGCTGTTACCTTTGATGCTAAAGGGGGAGGTGTTTGGCATGTTGACATGCTGGTTGCTATGGAATTGTGTAGTTGCTGATTCACTATAAGTGAAATTTTGCAGACTATTTGGGGAATCAAATTGCATTTCTAAAAATATTATCAGGGAAACAGCAAACGTCAATTAACTATATCTAAGGAGGAACTCTTGAAAACAACTGACTCATAAATTGGGAGTTTAGGGATTATTCCTTTGAGATCACACGCGTGCTGTATTGGCTAAGAGATTGGAATTATGAGTAACTGCCTCAGATGTTTCCAAGACCAAAATGACTGAAAACTCCCAGCTATGTCCACCGTCCAGGTGAGTCATCGTACTGGTCCTGCCCATTGCAAAATTTTCTTTTCAGAGTTGAGGATTACCTAGGGCACATCCAACTGTAAATGTGAACTCAAACACAAAAACAAAAGCGAAAACCCTCTTGGGTAAGCAACCTCTCTTTGGTGGCTCAAAGGACAGTGTTGCCACATCGAACCACCATCACCCCCTTCATCGTCCATCAGGGTGTACACACCTCACTGCAGGAATGGTGTCGGCACGCGCTTTAAGAGAAGGACACGAGTGAAGGAGAGAGTGAGAGGGGTGGCTGCCGTGGGCAACTTGGAAGGCGTTCTGATTTCTTTCCTCTCATTACTAATCGTACTTCTTCATGTATTTTTCTCATGAGATTTTTAAAACAAGACCTAAATAGGGAACAACAGAACAAAATGTAAGCTACCTTTACTATGATGGAGCAAAGTGTTCATGGAAAGGGAACATAACTTAGAGAACATGTGACCTTTCTCAGATGAACTTCCCACATAAATCCTCTCCTTTTGCGGGAGGCTGCGATGCAGATATTTAGGCTGTTAGAATAGAAACGCTGTTTGATTCCAAGTAATATGAAGGTTGGGGCAAAAGACATATTTCTAAAATACCAGTTTCCTCATTTGTAAAATGAGGATAACAATGGTCTTATTCTACAATCATGTGAAAACTAAAATTAGAAAACATAATAATAATGTGGTTCCAATGTTGTAGAAGTACAGTGTAAAATAAAAATGGAAACTCGAAGGCCACCGGGCCTTTTGGCCAATGACTTTTAAATGCCAGAGAAGAATTCATATTCTTTCAGATATCTAAAGAGTGCGTCCTTCCTTCCTTAGAACAAGCTTATTAAAGTCTTACATTCGAAGTGTGCTCACACTTTAGAATACCTTTCCGCACAACATTCCTTCATTTGATCCTCTGAGCAGTTCTGTGAGGTAGATGTAATTTTTTTCCAGCATGGAAACCGGAGGACAGAGAAGTTAACTTCTGGACCAGTGGTAAAGTTCAGGCATGAACTTTGGTCTGCCGAGCTGAGCTGTCAGGTGGCTCTTGCAGTCTCAAGGCAGGGCACAGCTGGTTCTTTGTCAAGAAAGAGGGAAGCAGGGCTGGATTTCCTTAATCCCTCTTGCTCACGGAGCTTCCTGAACACCCTGCAGAATAATGGGATGCATTCTCAGGCAGCAGGGACGGCTATGTACCAACGTACACACAACAAACAGAATGGAGAGTCTGTAGATTCTGTCACAGAGCTTCTAGATTGCTTAACTAAGAATTTCTAGTCATGAGATCTTTACCAGACATTGTATTTCCACAGATAATCAAATGGGGGATGGGAGCAGGAGGGAATGAGCAAGACAGAAGCACCAGAATCACAGTGACTAACGGTCAGAGGGGCAGTGACAGCTCAGGCTTCGTTGTTGTCATCAGAGGGGTGCTGTTTCAGAGGCTGCAGACGAGCAGATCTCTGGGGTCTGTGGCCCCACGGCTCTCATAGCATCAGAAAGGGTGAGTGGGTACAAACCATAACAAGATGCATGTTAGCGCAAACTGCTGACTATTGACTGATTGTGAGGAGAGGAGGGGACGGAAAGGAAAGAGACCAGAGGCCCCTTCTGCCTCCCTGGGTGGGGAAGTGAGAAACCGGACGGATGCTAGAGCAATGAGAAGCAACGGATTCTGATGCCTTATGATTATAGCCCCCCCCCCAAATAAAATATAAACGAGATCATGGCGGGGGAGGGGCATTGGTAAAATGGCTGCTTCTAACTGGCGGTTTGTGACCACAGAAAGGAGCTGCCTAAGGCTAGCTGAAAGGGCACAATCGTGCACTCAGATGAGCTGAGATCTAAAGGCCTACTTTGTAGGATGTAGCAGCTCACCTAAAGTGACCATCAGTGCACAAGGAAACTAGAGTCCTCTTTCATTCTTGGCTTGGCGTTTAATTGGTAAAAATCATCCGACAAAAACGACTACTCAGGAAGTATCTCTAGCAGACTTGACTTTGATACCATATTAATTTATAAAGAATCCTCCCTCCCCTAGCTTCTTCCCTTCTTAGTCAATAACAAGAACCTTGAACCAGACTCTCTCCTCTTTTCAGTTTCTCATCAGTTAGAAAAAACACTTTTCTTCTCCGAGGGAAATTCTTGCTTGCTTTGTACTCATACCTGAGCCTCACTGGTTGATGTTAATGAGCTCCTTGACTCAAGTTAATTTTTTTCAAGCAGCAACAACAAAAAAGGCTACATGTGGCATCCTCTCGGAAGGAAGTTCTTTTTTTTTTTTTTAATCGCCACATGGTTATAAAAACAAACATGTAGAAAAGGAGTCTTTGATCACGGGAGGGAGCTTAAATAAAGTACAATTCTCAGTCTTAATAAAAGAAAAACCAAGCCTAAAAAATAAATTGAATACTTGAGCATAAGGTCTGCTCCCATAATCTGGGCATTTTATGGGCTCTCTAAAGGTCTGTTAAACCAGGTCATAAACGATCTCCTTGAGACCTGAAGATGTCATGTGCAGGATGTCCTAACCCATTCAACATGGGCCAATTGTATAGCTGGATGTCAGTCCCACTACAGGGTAGCCCTTCTGACATTATTGCCACTGTTTATGCAGCGTTGGGGCAGGGGGTAGGGGGAGACAAAAGCTGCAAAGCTGAGGAAAGATTACAGCTATTGGAATAGAAATGATTATATAGATCATTTTATTATGTACTCATTAACTACATTTGAATCCCATCTATGTCTGTAGTGCTACATCTTTTTTAAGTAAGACCTGGAAGGACACAGCATTAACTCTTACATGGTCATCTGGAGAGACTGAGATTTCCCAGCTTTTCTGCTTCTCATCCTGTAGATTCCATACGTGTATTCCCCAATGAGCACCTACTACTTTCTCAATTAACAGTAAAATCAAGACATTTTTTCCTAAAGAAATAGGAAGTGACAAAAGAGAGACAGATTTGTCCCTCCATTTAATAGTCAGTTTGTCATGTACGTAGAACCCATAGTTTTGAGGCAATCTTCTGCTCAAAACAGAAATCGTGATGTTAGAAGGGTTATTGTTATATTTTCTATGACAGTTCCATACATGCGCTTACTAAGTCATCCGAATTTCTTTACTGCCCTTGGGATGCATTTAGAATCAAATAGTCAGCAGCTCTTTCTGCTTCAGGAGGATAAATTATCACCATAGGCATTCAACTGAGCGATCGCTAAGAAGGCATCCCAACAGAAGCACGCTTCAGAGCCCCTCTTGCAGAGGTGAGCGTTCCAAAAGCTTTGCCTTGTCATGGCTTTGGATTTGGGTGCTTAGGCTCAAGTAGACTCACAGAAAGATATTTGCTTTTGAACCAAGATCATTGACAAGCCTGCACTGCTTAGAAAGTGGGGGCACTCTGGGTGTTTTCCATCCCAACATGCACAGTCTTAAATAGACAAAGTAAGGACGTACACACAGCGGTCCTATTCTAATACTCAGAATCAGACTGCAGTTGGGTTTATTGTTTGTAAGTATTTTCAAAATGGCTCATGGAACCAAAGGACCCAGTCCTAAGGAGCTCTGGTGAGGCCAAGGGGATGGGTGGAGGGTAGGGGCTAGAGTTGTTCCAGTGAATTCCATAAATCAAGTTGCTTCTGAAGATATAAGCAATAGAAACCCCAGATCCCAGAAGCCCAGGAAGGGAGGATTTTCAGAAAAGACTCTAAAGCAATTGAGCAAGGAGAAAAAGGGCAAGAAAGAGATACTTCATAAAGCCAGGCCTAAACTAATGCTTTTCGCCCGACACCTTCCCATGTACACTTAACCTAAAAAGATTAAAATATCATCATAATTCTGAGATTTCTGGCTCTCTAGATTTCCATTATGACACATCAATAAAGCCAGACAAGGTGACTGAGAAAGAACGGCCGGCTTTCATTTCCGCTCATTTGAAGGTCACTTTTAGAGATAAAGATTATATTTTTGCAGAACCCGAGGATACGCGAACATTTCTAGAAACTTGTAACATCAGATGTTCTGAACGAGCGAAGGAAAATGAATGATCCTATTAAGATACTTCTGACCATAAATCAGAGGTGTTAAGCTCTGACTGGCTAACTTCAGCTTCCCATTTGACTCATTTGAAAATGGAACTGATGTGAATATAGATTTAGGAAAGATGCTCAGTACCATGCGAGGTGGCTCGTAAGCCACGACTCCCGTATCTCAGATTGAAATACAGTGTGCCTAGCACCTGTAGACAAATATTTGCATGGTTTCATGTTAAGTGACTCTTGTACAGCAGCAGGAAAACGGGTGTCATTCTTGTAATACAAAAGAATGGCTGGTGTTAAACTTGCAAGCGTGCAGAGTGGCCATCAATTTACTACCGTCAAACGCTTGGGAAGGGTGATCTCCTGTTCAAGCCTACCCCTCTCTCCTTTGCAGAAGCATTTCTTTCTCCCCTTATGCTGCGGGGACAACCTCCTGAGCCTTCATAGTGATGCTTTACTTGGACTGTCTAATGAAGCAGCACTTCAGGAGGGAGATTCAGACCCACCTTTTGCCATACCCCCCAAGTCTTGTGTTTCTAGAAAATGTTATGAGTTAGACAAACATAGTGAATCTGTAGCACACATTCACAGGCAAGGGATTGAACTTTTCCGAGTCTCTGTTTCCACACCTGTGAAATGAACCGAAGACAATTTCTATCTCTGGAGTGTTGTTTGGGGACAGAGAATCGGACCTGTGAAAGGGTTCAAATACTAGGCAATTAACAGGCAGCTGACAACCCTTATCTTTCTTCTACACAAAAGGTGCTCTTTAGGTAAGGCAAACAGCTTGGTACCAGGAACACCAACAAATCTGCATGCCTCCTGAGTGAAGGCACCAATGACTTTGCTCTTCCAGAGCCAGAGGCACTGGTTGGGACACAATTAACACTGAGTACATGTTTGTTAACAGATGCAAATAAATCCACCACTTCAATGGGAAACTGGGGGCGGGGCTTGGGTACTATAAGAGCCATGCAAGATATGTCAACTCGTGCCCACAGTGGAGCTTGGGGAGAACCTCTATCTATTTCCTAAATTGGGCTGTGATAGCGTACTGCAAGGAGCCCTGGCGGCACAGTGCTGACATGTTGGGCAATCAACCGCAAGGTCAGCAGTTCAAAACCACCGGCGGCTTTGCTGGAGAAAGACAGGGCTTTTTCTCCTGTAAAGAGTTATAGTCTCTGAGCACAATGGCAGTGAGCATTGGCTTGTGGGGGATTATTTTTTTAGTGCTTCTGCAATTCCACCTGCATCTATCTAGAGCAAAATATTAGAAGCAGCCATTTGAGAACTTTATAGATGTCCTTTATTCTTAAGCACAAAAGTGAAGTGTCTGAGTTTCTTCCAAATTATAGAGCAGAGACACCCAATTATAAACTTTCAAAGAAACAAAATTAGAATCTTATGCATTCTAATATGTTTATTATAGGCATTACAATCAGAGAAGTCCCATATAAAGGCAGTATATAGCTGTTTATAAAAAATTACCCTCAGAATGAATTCAACTTAAAAAATATAATTTTATTATCCAAGCAGTTTTCTAAACTACATTATTGAGAAATAGAACTGAATATTTTTCGTGCACTGTTTAAATTGGAAACTGTAAGTCTTTAAAGCTTTTTTAAGTAAAAATATACTAAAGTAAATTCCTAAACTTTCTTATTGTTTCTTTTCCTTGACAAGTCAACAAAACAGTGATATTTTCAATTAAACGGGCCCTCACTGAAATTCATTGTAGCCAATTAGGGTGTTGTTGTTTTTTTAGAATAAATAGATGATCAAAACTCTAAGTTATAGAAGCCAGAATCTCAGGGGTGTTTTTCCTTCCAAGAAAGTCCTGTAAAATAGTCTAATGTTGTTTTGACTTTTTTTGTATGTGTTCTTGCAGGTCTGACTTTTGCACCTAGCTACATAATTGTACTTTATCAGGCTTTGAAAGAATTAGTCTCTTCATTCAATGGTGCGCCAGGCTTTTGTTTCTCAAGACGAAACTTTCTACATTCAAGCTGAAAGTGAAACTAAAGTACTCCCATCAATCGTGAAACTATTTACGGATACTATCTAGTACAGATGTTGAAATCAAAAACAAAATATTTGAAAAGTAGGCTTGTTACTTCACCACTTATGAAAGTGATGGCCACTTTTCAAGGTCTTTTATACTGCATTAAAAAAGGAGAGAGTATTTAGCTTCTTGCTTTAATCATATATTACCTATATGATCATATACTTCAAGTATAATATGCACAGTTTCCCACATTCATCTGTCCATTCATTGACTGTTTAAATTCTTGCTGAAGGTCTTTTACATACTAAGCACAGGTCACACAATGGCGGATACATTTGACAATACGCTTTGTCATTGTGGACCATATAGTCTGTTACGGGACACAGACATTTAACAAATTATACCATAAATAACACAGCCAGGAATCAGTGCTGTAACAAGAATGCATTGGACACAATGAAAGAAGATATCAGGGAAGCTGACCTAGCTTGCTAATCCAAGGAGGGTTTTCCTGAGGGAAACAGGTAGAGTGAGACCTGAATGTGATTGGCTGGCTGGTCACATTAACAAGACAAAAGGCTAGAAAAGAATGCCAGCTTGCTGACCTACTGTAAAAAATTGGGATGGATCACTGTCCTTTGAAGTAAGTGTAAAATGTGCTGGAGTCACTGGAGACTTTCCAACAATGGCTCTTACACTGGAGGTTCTTGGGAAACTTCGAGAACACGAAGGGGCTTGGGTCTTAGACCCAGTGATTCTGACATAAACTTTCTGGCATGAGGCTTGTCCTAAGGTCTGTTTTGAAACTCCCTAGTTGATTCTAATATTTACCCTACCTTCAGAACTGCTGCCATATCGTTAGGGGAGCCTGACTGGGACAAGTGCTCGAGTCACTTCAGGAACTACCTTGAATGCTTATTTGGCCACTTTTCTAAGAGGCATGGGAAGCCTTTGAACGACTGTGGGAAAGTGCTTTGCAAATCTAGTGGTGGCAGAGATAGCCAATGGTGTCCATAATGATAAGGTTATTAGTCGAGGGAACTAGAGCACACACACACAAATAAATCGAAAAGAGAAAAAAGGATGGAGAGTTTGGTGGTGGTGTTAGGTGACCTTGAATCAGCTCCTCCGATAGAATGACTGAACCCTGCCGGATCTGTACCATCGACCAGTGTTATGCTTCAACTCATTTTTTTGACTATCAGGTCAATCCACCTCATTGAGAGTCTTTCTCTTTTTCATCACCCCTCTGCTTCACCAAGCCCGGAAATTTATATTTCCTGATTTCAAACATTACTATAAAGCCATAATAATCAAAATAGTAATCAAACAATAAGCAAAAGATATTGATAGACCATAGGTCAGAGAAATACCCTTGAGAGTACATAAAAAACTATATTTTGATCAATTGGTTTTTAAAGGCTATTAAGACAATTCAGTAGGCCCAAAACAGTGTTGTTAATAAGTGGTATTGGGCAAGTAGTGTTAACATATGCAAAAGAATGAAGTTGGACAATGCTCTTGTTCTCTATAAAACAGTTAACTAAAAGTGAATCATAGACCTAAGCATGAATGAACCTTGACAACATTATGCTAAGTGAGAGAAACCAGGCACAAAAGTCATATATCGTATGGATTCATTTACATGAATTGTTATATATAGATAAATCCATAAAAATATAAAATAAATCTATTTCCCCATCCTCCTATATATATTTGCATGTACATGTCTTTGTCTAGACCTCCATGAATGCCCTTTGACTCCTAGCTCTTTCCTCCATCTCCCTTGACCTTCCTCCTGCCCTACTACCATGCTTCATCGCCACCTGGGCTAGAGTATACCTCTTCTCTAAGCAACCTTACCCTTGATCATTTCCCACCAGGCCTGCCACTCCCCCTTCTCTACCATTTGGGGTCCCATGTTTTTCCCTTGTCCCTGGGTTTGTTAACACCACTTCCTTACCCCCCTTATCCCCCCCACCCCAAGTCCCCCCGGAACTGTCGGTCCCGTTGTTTTTCATCCAGATAGTTCATCCAGCCTGTCCTATTCAGACAGACCTGTGGAGACAATAACATGCACGAAAACAAGACAGAGGAAAACAAAGCAACAGTATACAACCAGACAACAAAACAACAAAAACAAACCACTGACAATAAAGTCTTGAAGGTGAACAAGCGGCCATCTAGCTCAGAAGCAAATAAGCCCACATGGAAGAAGCACACCGGCCAGTGCTATCACGAGGTGCCAAGGGACCAGGTATAAGGCATCATGCAAAAAAAAAAAAAGATATAAGTGTGTGTATGTATGTGTATATATGTGTATATGTATATATGTATATGTATATATGTATATATATCATATTAAATGAAGGGGGAAGTGCAGAGTGGAGACACAAGGCCCAAGTGTCAGCCAATGGAGATCCCCTCATAGAGGGGTTTAGGAGAGGAGATGGGTTAATTAGGGTGTGAGGTAGTATCGATGAAGAACACAGTTTTCCCCCAGATCCTGGATGCTTCCTCCCCTCAACTACCATGATCCGAATTCTACCTTGCAGGGCTGGATAGGACAGAGGCTGTACACTGGTACATACGAGGGCTGGAGGTACAGGGAATCCAGGGTGGATGATACCTTCAGGACCAAGGGTGTGAGGGACGATGCTGGGAGAGTGGAGGGTGAGTGGGTTGGTAAGGGGGAACTGATTACAAGGATCCACATGTGACCTCTTCCCTGGGAGAGGGACAGCAGAGAAGGGGGGAAGGGAGACTCCGGATAGGGCAAGATATGACAAAATAACGATGTATAAATTACCAAGGGCACATGAGGGAGGGGGGAATGGGGAGGGAGGGGAAAAAAAAGAGGACCTGATGCAAGGGGCTTAAGTGGAGAGCAAATGCCTTGAGAACGATTAGGGCAAAGACTGTACAGATGTGCTTTATACAATTGATGTATGTATATGTATGAACTGTGATAAGAATTGTATGAGCCCCAATAAATTGTTTATATATATATATATATATATATATATATATATATATATATATATATATATAATATATTGGTAATTTCTAAAGCCAAGGATGAGAGAGGAATGACAACTAATGGGTATAGAATTTCATTAAAAAACAGCTTTATTGAAACAGAGGAAAGAACTAGGAGACAAAGGATATTTATAGAGGTCTAAATACAGACATGTACATATGTAAATGTATTTATATAGGACGGTGGGGAAATAGATCTACGTGCATATCTTTAGTATTAAAACAGCAGATGGACATTTGACCTCCACTCAAGTACTTACTCAATGCAAGAACACTTTGTTTTATTAAATTGGCATTCCATGATACACTCCTTCCAGACATGATCTCTGAGGACAAATGTGTGCATAATCAAATGTGGTGAAGAAAGCTGATGGTGTCTGGCCATCAAAAGATATAACATCTGGGGTCTTAAAGGTTTTCAGGTAAGCAAGCAGCCATCTAACTCAGAAGCATCAAATCCCACATGGAAGAAGCACACCAGCCTGTGTGACCATGAGGTGTAGTAGGGACCAGGTATCAGGCATCAAAGAACCAAAAAAAATTCTATCAGTGTGTGCCCACCTCCCAATATGATCACTGAAGACAAATGTGTGCATAAGCCAATGTGGTGAAGAAAGCTGGTGGTGCCCGGCTACCAAAATATATAATGTCTAGGGTCTTAAAGGCTTGAAGATAAACAAGCGGCCATCTAGCACAGAAGCAACAAAGGCCACATGGAAGAAGCACACCAGCCTGTGTGACTACGAGCTGTCGAAGGGATGAGGTATCAGGCATCAAAGAACCAAAAAATCATATCATTGTAAATAACGGTGAGTGCAGAGTGGAGACCCAAAGCCCATCTGTAGGCAACTGGACACCTCTTACAGAAGGATTATGGGGGAGAGATGAGCTAGTCAGGGTGCAGGGTAGCAACGATGAAACATAAAACTCTCCTCTAGTTATTAAATGCTTCTTCCTCCCACTATCATGATCCCAATTCTACCTTATAAATATGGCTATACCAGAGGATGTACACTGGTACAGATAGGAGCTGGAAACACAGGGAATCCAGGACAGATGACCCCTTCAGGACCAGTGGTGAGAGTGGTGATACCTAGAGGGCGGAGAGAAGGTGGGGCAGAAAGGGGGAACAGATTACAAGGATCTACATATAACCTCCTCCTGGGGGATGGACAACAGAAAAGTGGGTGAAGGGAGACTTTGGACAGTGTAAGATATGACAAAATAATAATTTATGAATTATGAAGTGTTCGTAGGGGAGCGGGGAGCGGGGAAGGAGGGGCAAAAATGAGGAGCTGATATTAAGGGCTCAAGTAGAAAGCAAATGTTTTGAGAATGATGATGGGAGTAAGTTTAAAAATGTGCTTGACACAATGGATGTATGTATGGATTGTGATAAGAACTGTACTAGTCCCCAATAAAATGATTTAAAAAAATAGTTTTATTGGCATATAATTTGCATATACTGACATTCAATTGTTCTATCACATCAAGAAGAACTGTACAACCATCACTACAATCAGTTTTAGAACATTTTCTTCAGTTTTGTAGCCAACGTTATTAGCTCCCCATTTCTCCCAGCATCCTCTTCCAATAGCCTCAAGGAACCATTAATCCAATCCCTATAGATTTACATATCCTGGATTTCATATACAGAAAACTATTTAAAAACAAACCACCACCACAATAAAACTAACAAGAATAACAAAGTAAAACAGATAAAAGCAGAACATATTAAAAATTAGAATAAATTTAAATGGATCTAAGAGAAGATCAAATGATAGGGTGCTAAATTTTAACCTGACGGCATCTACATCAGTCCACCTTCCAATGTATTCTGCATGATGGTAAAGCTACTCACATCATGGCCTGTGGTCAAAGGATCTTCACCACGGGGTTAAAGCACATGTATTTCCTTCTCTCTCTCTCTCTCTCTCTCTCTCTCTCTCTCTCTCTCTCTCTCTCTCTCTCTCTCTCTCACTCAACTGAAGCAACTTTAAAATGGGCCAAAAGGGAGATCAAATGATAAGATATTATTACATTGTGAACTAGCTATGTCTGCCATAATCAACTTCACAATGCTCTCTGTCTGATAACAGGGATTTTCCACATTCCTAGATCATGACCAGAGAGGATTCACCACAGGCTTAATCCATGTGTGGATCCTGCATCATCTGTGATCCATAACCTCTGGAAACCAGGTACTCACAATATAAGCTCTGATACCATTCCCACATTTAAATTTGGCTTATATGATTTCTAATCCTTAGGTCACAAAGGCTAGTGTGTTCTTCAATGTGCACTTAATTCACACCTCACTTGGGGGACTGCTTGTTTGAAAACAAGCCTTTAAGACTCCAGAGGCTGCCCTTTCTGATAGCCAACCACCATCTAATTTCTTTAACACACTTTACTCTCATTGCTCCTAATTAATCCTGCAGTGGCAGCCCGAGTGAGAGCAATAAGGTAAGCAAAGGAAATAGAAGAAATCCAAACGGACAAAGTAAAATTCTCTATCTGCGTATGGTATAGCAATGTACATAAACAAACCTCAGAGACTCAACAAGAAAATGACAAAATTAAGAAGATTTAGCAAAGTGGCAAGGTAAGAGATCAAAATCAGATTCTGCCATTTGTTCAAGACAGGGAAGAACTAAGAAGAAAACAAAGACAAGGCAAGCGGCATGGCCCAGGCAGGAATTGGACTGGCTTTTGGGTGGGGGTGGGTGCAGCGGGCAGTGGCTCTAGTCATCGGGTGGTAGTGTGGGATATGGGGAGGCGATCACATCTCTCTAGCTGCTGATCACTGTCGTGGGTGCCAGTGTAGTCTTGGGTGAGCTTAGCTGGTTATCAGCTTCCTGTTTGCAGTAATTCACAACACTCTGCTAGGCCAGTTGGCAATTCATCATGACATATGCCTCCTTGTTTACTGCTTCATTGAATCTCTTCCTCTTATCAATAGGATTTTACCTATTTCTTTATTTCTTCCTTTGAAACTCTCGTTCCCAGAATTTTCCATCTTTATCCTTTTTACTTGCTTTCTCGAGTCTTTGTTGTAGTGGGTCTGAGTAATAGATGTGCCTATTTCACCATCCTGGATTAACCTCCAGCACTTAAGTCTTTTGAATATATTCTTAGAATTGGAATTGTTGGCTAGGTAGCCTTAGTTGTTGTTTGTGAGACTGAGTTGACTCAACTAATTGAGACCCAGTATGACAGAGAGGACCTGACCTGTGTAAATTTTAAAGGAGCATTACCGGTCTTTTCTCCCATAGAACTATTGGGTAGGTTTGAACATTGAGTGCTTAACCATTGCATCACTAGGACCGCTTAGGGACATTTCTTAGCTATTGCCAAACACTTGCAATGCTGTTCTTTTGACTGTCATTTCCAACACCAGAGAAATCCAGAGTTTTCTTGATTTCACCACCATGGATATGACCAGTGCTTACTTCAGTCAATGTGGTAACTGTTTGGTAGTATCTCGTTGCAGTTTTTAAATTCCGTTTCTCTCTAAGCAATAATTTTGAACATCTTCCTGGGTGCTTATTGATCATTTAAAGAGTCCTGGTGGTGAAATTATTATTATTCTATAAATAATTAAGCATTTAAACAGTGTTGTACCTCAGATAGCCAAGGGAATGTAAACCTTACTCTTAAGTTTGAGGTGAAATTTATTATCTTCAAATTAGTTTTTTGAACACACCAACCTGTGTGACCACGAGCTGTTGAAGGGACCAGGTATCAAGCATCAGGGGACAAAAAAATCATATCATTGTAAATGTGTGAGTGCAGAGTGGAGACCCAAAGCCCATCAGCAGCCAACTGGGCACCCCCTTACTGAAGGGTTGGGGGGAGGAGATGAGCCAGTCAGGGTGCAGTGTAGCAACGAAGAAACATAACTTTCCTATAGTTCTTAAATACTTCCTCCCCCCTACTATCATGATCCCAATTCTACCTTACAAATCTAGCTAGACCAGAGGATGTACATTGGTACAGATAGCAACTGGAAACACAGGGAATCCAGGACAGATGACTCTTCCAGGACCAGTGGTGAGAGTGGTGTTGCCTGGTGGGTGGAGGGAATGTGAGATATAAAGGGGGAACTGATTATAAGAATCTACGTATAGCCTCTTCCCTGGGGGATGGACAACAGAGAAGATGGCAGGGGGACAGTGTAACATATGACAAAATAATAACAATTTATGAATGATGAAGGGTTCATGAGGTAGGGGGAGTGGGGAGGGAGGAGGAAACCGGGCAGCTGATATTAAAGGCTCAAGTGGAAGGCAAATGATAGATAGATAGATAGATAGATAGATAGATAGATAGATAGATAGATAGATAGATAGATAGATAGATAGAGATCTACTCAATTAGAAGTGGCCAGAGAAGTCCGTCTTTCTGGAGGTAAGTCCACACAAAGAGAACCTTGTGCTCCCAGGACGCACAATGTGTAGACACACGGGAAAGTCCCTGAAGATGCTATTCCCAACAAGGATTTCTAAATGTGAAAGGGAAAATCTCAAGTAATTCTACTTAAGTGTTTTCTCTGAAGAAGCAAGAATTTGATTCAAATTTAAACATTTTTCTTCTTTTCAGGAAATATATGACAATCCGAGTTCCTTTTGAAGGTGACTTCCAAGGCTAAAGTTGAAGTTGCACACTCTGACAGAAACACCCCTTCCCGCACGAAGCGTTCATCTCTGCCACATTGCATGGCCATCACTCACGGGCTCCGTAGAGTTTAAGAAATGGTCCCTTTTGTCCTTCCTTAGCAATATAAATGACACCAGCAGTATTATTATTTTTCCTGTGAAAATGGTGCTGTGGCAGTTATATAGCTGGTGAAATTTGAGGATTAAGAGTGTAGGGGTAGAGTCTAGACTGTCAATCAGGATTTAGCCAATGAGGCCTCTGTGTTGGCATGGCCTTCTCCTGAGGATTCTGGGAACTCCTGTATTTCCTCCATGGAGGTACATCGGTGAAACACTCCCTCTCTGCTCACTCCCTTGGAGACTCTACTGACAAGGTTCACTCCCTGCGAGACATTTCTGATGAGAAGCCACATGAAGCTACACTGAGGCAGTCAGAATTTCGGAGCTGAAGGAACTGCAGGGAGACTCCTGCCAGCGCTGAAATGCTTACAACACCACTGGATCCACAAGGCTTCCCACCCATTGGCGTGTGATCTTCCTGAATTTGGCATCATTGCATGTGTTTTGTGAATCTGAAGAGGACTTTACAGATTGGTATCACACATATGGACTAATATTGGACTTACGGACTTGATCTGGACTAGTCTGGGATATTTTCTCAAGATTCCACTGTTATTGTATATAAAACTCTTTCTTATACACATTTGAGTCTCCCTGGATTTGTTCCTCTAGTCTACCCAGACTAACCCAGGTGTGATCACAAAGATGTTAATTTTTCGTTCTCTATGATCAGAGGTAATCTCAGGAGAGACCAACCAAAAGACAACCTTATTCACGTCCGTGTCCACAAAGGAACAGAGAAGAATGAGTTTCTAGGAAGCCCAGGTGAACCAGCACTTTTGATGAGGAGGATTGAAAGGGAATTAAGGTTGTTTCTTTCATTTCCCAGGTTTTGTCTACGAAGAATTGAATTTTTTTTTAATATAGCTTCATATTACTGAATTGACTTTGAGCAGAAACTGTCTTGCTGAGATGTTTCAACCAGAAAAACCACTGAGTCAATCCAACTCAGTCACCCTATAGGGAAGAGAAGAATTGCCCACATGGGTTTCTGAGAACACAACTTTTTATAGGCGTGGAAAGCCCCATCGTTTCCCCTGAGCCACGGTTGGTGGTTTCGAACTGCTGCTGAACATGCCGCAGTTACAGTCCACTGTGTAACCACTACAGCACCAGGCTCCAGGTCAAGATGATCAGTTGGTAGGAAATATCTCTTTCTGTTTCATGAAAGTATCCAGAAACGACTTATTTTCCAGTCTATTCCTTCATATGTAAGGTCAGTCCCTTCCAGAGATTTAAAAAACAAAACAAAACAAAAAAAACTTTAAAAGCATCCAAAACTTCTGAAAGGCAAAATCACCAGCTACACCAATGAGCATACTGAAATGAGTCAAGTTCAAATCTTTTGGAAGACCATTGTTCAGCTTGCTCATAAGTGGAAATACCCTAACTGGCACGTGGTCCAGCGTTGGCTGTGCGGGTGAGGCCCGCCCAAGTGTGGGTCTTTTCTGCTTCCCTAGGTTGGCCGCTCCTCAGGTGAGGGTGCAGGAAGCATGCCTGTGTGGTAGGTAGTCTGGCACCTGGTGACAGCCCGGGCAAACCAGCCTTCCCAAGGGTCAGTTTTTCCTCTCTGAAATGCTGTATTATTCATAGTAAAAAACCTAAGGACAATGGGAAGATGAAAACTGATCTCTATCTCCTTAATTTCCTATTTTTTAAGTTCTTAGTGAACTATAGTGATTATAAGGGAAAGGTTGATGGGAATTACAATATGAGGCTTCTAGATTAAAATCTAAGAAGTGTGTTTGGGGGCAACTGGTGGTCAGAGGCAGGTGAGAGCGCTCTGAGGTTGGAGGGAGCTCACGGAAGCATGAGAATAAGAACTTACAACCGAGAGCAAGGAGATCTTCAGAGGGGCCACCAGGGAGTGTGTGGGGTGCAGACCACATCACGGGACACTGTCCGAGGGCATGCCACCGAAACGACGGTCTATAATGTTTGTGCAGGGTTTCTTCTTTATGTGCAGAAATGGATGATTTTGAATTAAAATATCCCTACAGTTGGTTATAATGGCAGAACACTGTGTGTGTGAACCTGGGTTACCTGGATCATTGCACCTACAAGTCTGAAATCCTTGTTTCGTATGCTAACCTTGTGAATCTTCCCATGCACGCTGCTCAGAGCTGTCGGCGTTGCTCAATTCCAGCGGTGCTTGGAACCAAGTGGTATCATCTGCGTATGATGTGAACACTTGTTGCTGCTTTTGGTCGTTGTTGCTGATTATTTGTCCAATCTTTTTGGTGTTTTGGCTAGACTATTGTGGTCATTAATATTTGTGAACCAATATCAATGACTTGTGTGAGAATGAAGCGATAATTAAAGGGAAAGAAGGAGAAAGCTCAAAAAAGGCTCTGCTCATGTTCTTATAATGTAACTAATAATGTTGTGATTCAGTAAACACAGATTGTACAAAATAATGTTCTCACTATCCATAAAGTCTAAGAAATATTACATTTCAGAAACTTACTGTTCTATGTATCACATATGGATTACAGATATTTCTAAGGATTCTGTATGTTCTGATAGAAGAGAAGATCCCTAGAGGGGGGTGTATTCATTGGGGGGGGGGAGTGGTACCACTGGGTGGTATCCTCACTGGGGGACACCAATCTGAGTGCTGCCACTAGAAATCTTCCCTGGCAGTTGCTTCCAAGATTGTTACATGTTCCACATTACTCACACCCAAGAATTGTGTGAATCTAGGCTTTGCATCACAT
Source organism: Tenrec ecaudatus (assembly GCF_050624435.1). Classification (NCBI taxonomy): domain Eukaryota; kingdom Metazoa; phylum Chordata; class Mammalia; order Afrosoricida; family Tenrecidae; genus Tenrec; species Tenrec ecaudatus. Next base: position 72,933,488 of record NC_134543.1, read on the forward strand.
CATTTAATTTGCTTATCATGTATGCAACTAATATGCACAGTCCATCAATATGGTGCGAATTAAGGGACAGGCTCACAATTGTGGGTTAGTTCAAGGTGATCTTTGAAACTTTTGGTAGCCAGTTTCCAAGATGGTCCCTATGTTAGCTTGGGCTCTCTAGATAAGCAAAATCAGTGAGCTTTCTCTCTCTCTCTCTCTCTCTCTCTCTCTCTCTCTCTCTCTCTCTCTCTCTCTCTCTCTGTACTGTGTTTATCTAAGAGATTTACATCAAGAATGGATCACACAGTTGTAGATGTAGGTAAGTACGGTCAGGTTCAAGTCCATAGGTCAGGTATAAGCTGAAGGCTTCTGTCTGACTCCTATGGCTGTGGAAACTGACAAATAGCAAGGAGGAGGATGGAGCAGCAGGAGGGCCACATGCTGGTTGATGCAGAGGTAAATGAATCTGAGGTCAGCTGAATAAAGTCAGTCTAAGGCTCCTTGGTTCAGCAGATGACACAACAGGAGATCCACAAACCAGTCACAGGGCCAGATCCAACAAAAGGGGAAGGGCCAAAGAGACTTGGACTCCACGCCTACCTTCAACCGAGTCGGTTTACTTGACATAAACACTATCTTCCACCCCTGGCTCTTGCTGGTAATGAGATCCTTCCTCCTGCTTCTTAGAGGGCTCATTTTACACACATCTGGATGCCACTCAAGGGAAGCCTAGTCAAAATGATTCACAGGTGAATCCTATCAGTATCTTTTTCTACCTTCTTACCAGACCCATGCAGGGAGAAGTCATTTGGAGGGAGTTAAGCGACTTTTGCTAAAAGATCCATATTAAATAATTCACTGCCCCTGCACCTCTGAAAGATATCTTCATTTTAGTGGGTTTACTGTATTGTTTGGTTTCTTTGTAAGGGAAGATAAGAAGTAAAAACACAATAAGAATAATAATACCCAATGCTGGCCACACTTAAAAGGTTGTACCAACAAAGGAAAGATTATGCCAAAGTCAGAATTTTACCTTGATACGTATCCTCATCCCTCCTTCCATGTAATTCCCACCACGTCCCTGGAGGGCCAGAGCGGGGGTGACCGGAGAATATTCCAGTTGTGAAAGTGAACCTCTGCAAATCATAACAGAGAAATATAATAAACTAAGTATATACAATTTCCTGGTACGATATGTATTTATGTATGTGACAATACTGTGAAAACATCTATTTTGTAATAATATTGTCTTAGTCTTTGTTCCTCAGAAAGCAGAGTCTAAGATCGAAGGTGAATGCACAGCTATCAGCCAGGAGAGTAGAAAGTCAGGGAGCAGAGGTGAGGGACAAATGATGAGAGAGAGGGTAAAGGGCAGGCCATGTATCCAGCGGTTTCATTCCTTATTGATCAAACATCTGCTCCACAGCTCTTCGCTTTCCAGAAATGATGGATGGCATTTGTAAGGGAAAGGGCCTTGGGTGGTGCCTATGGTTAATGAGCTCTACGGCTAACCAAAAGGTTGAGAGTTCAAGTCCACACAGTGGTGCCTTGGGGAAAAATATGGTGATCTCTTTCTGCAAATTCAGCCATTGATCACTGTCCAGCCCTGTGGAATACAGTTCTCCTCTGACCCACAGCAGTTTCCTGTGAGGCGCAGTTGACTCCACAGCAACTTGGAAGGGAAGAGGGCACTCCACTGCAGACTAATTTGTATTTCCTACAATTTTAGGTAAATTCCATCTTAAAGTATGTGCTGTTTTGCTCTGGCTTCTTTCTCTCAATCACAAGGATCTACATATAATCCCCTCCCTGGGGAACGGACAACAGAAATGTGGGTGAAGGGAGATGTCAGACAGTTTAAGACATGACAAAATAATAATAATTTATAAATTATCAAGGGTTCTTGAGGGACAGGGGGTGGGGAGGGAGGGGAAAATGAGGAGCTGATACCAAGGGCTCAAGAAGAAAGCAAATGTTTTGAGAATGATAAGGGCAACAAATGTACAAATGTGCTTGACACAATGGATGTATGTGTGGATTGTGATAAGAGTTCTACGAGTCCGAAATAAAATGATTTTTAAAAAGAATTTAATATCCCTTAATATATGCCAGAACACACAAAGAATTGTTACCATATAAAAAGAAATAAGACACTCAATCAAAAAATGAACTAAATAATGGCATGTCCATTTCCCCGGAGAGAGTATACTGATGACCAAAGTCACCTGACAAGATGCGTGGTGTCCTGGCTGTTGCTAGTTCATTCAGTTGGTTCTGACCCCACATGACTCAATGCACATGAGAACGAAACCGTGGCTGGTCCTGAACAGCATGACAAGGTTGCTATGTTGGAGCCCATTGGGTCCATGTGACTCTATCTGAGTGAGGGTCTTCTTCTCGCTTGCTGCCCTTCCACTTTGCCAAACCTGGTGTCCATTTCCAGAGGCTGATCCTTCCTGGTAACACAATCAAATTACACGTGATGAAAGCTCCCGGTCCTCACTTCTAAGGAATATTCATGCGGTATTTTTTTCCAAAACTGATCTCTTTTTGCTTCTGGCAGTACTTAAACTCTTCTTTGCCATCGTAATTCAAACTTCGCCAGCACCGTAATTCAAACGCATCAAGCCGTATGTGATCTTCCTTCTCTATTGTCCACCTTCCACGTGTACATGAGATCACTAAAGCGCCACGGTTAAGGTCAGGTGCACCTTAGCCCTCAAAGTGACATCTTTTCTCTTCCATATTTTCAAGAGTTCTCGTGCGGCAGATTTGTACCCGACATTACGTTGGTTGATTTACTGACTGCTGCATGCATGGCCATTGATTGTGGATCCAAGCAAATACAATCCTCGATAGACTCAGTTTTCCTCCGCTGAGCATGATGCCGTCTTTGGGTCCAGTCGAGAGTTTTTGTTTCTTTACATGGAGCTGCAGCCCACACCCGAGGCTGCAGTCCTTGTCCCGTGCTTTTCAGCAAGCTTGTGCCACCTGCACATTGTGCATCGTCCTTCCACGCCCGAAGCCACTTTCTCCTTTTCCAAGTCCTTTGCTCAGCACCGAGGCTGAATAAGTATGGGGAAAGGACACGATCCTGACACCCCTCTTTATTGATATTAAACCACTCCACATTCCCGTCTGCTCTGAAGACTGCCTCTGTGTCGTGGACAGGTTCCTCCTGAACACAATGAAGCGTTCTGGGATTCCCATACTTCTTAATGTTTTCCCTTGTCTGTTATGATCTGCACAGTGCAATGTCAACAAAGCAGAAGTAAACATCTTCCTGGCGTTCTCTGCTGTGGTGTCAGCAATACGATGCTTCATTCCTACTTCTTTGCTCTATCTGGCTTGACGTTCTGGTCGGCTCCCTCTTGACATGTTGCTGCACCGTGTGGACTACCTTCAGCAAAATGTTACCTTGCTTGGGATATTGATGTTACTCTTTGAGAATTCCTGTACTCTGTTTCAGTGGCCTCTCCTTGGAAGGGGCACATATATGTGTCTTTCAAAAGATATAGCGTCTGGAGTTCTATAAGCTTGGAGATAAACAAGCGGCCATCTAACTGAGAAACAACAAAGCCCACATGGAAGAAGCACACCAACCTGTGAGATCACGAGGCATCGAAGGGATCAGGTATCAGGCATCAAAGACCAAAAAAATCATATAATTGTTAATGAGGGGGAGTGCAGAGTGGGGACCTAGGGTCCATCTGTGGGCAATTGGACGTCCCTTGCAGAAGGGTCATGGGGAGGAGACGAGCCAGTCAGGGTGCAGAGTAGCAACAATGACACATACAGTTTTCCTCTAGTTCTTGAATACTTTCTCCCCCCACTATCCCAATCTCAATGCTACCTTACAAATCCAGTTGGACCAGAGGATGCACACCGGTACAGAGAGGGACTGGAAACACAGGGAATCCAGGACAGATGAACCCCTCAGGACCAGTGGTGAGAATGGCAATACCGGGAGGGTTTAGGGAAGGTGGGAGAAAGGTTGGAACAGATTACAAGGATCTACATATAACCTCCTCCCTGGGGGTGGACAGCAGAGAAGTGGGTGAAGGGAGCTGTCAGACTGTACAGTAAGATATGACAAAATAATAATAATTTATAAATTATCAAGGGTTCATGGGGGAAATGGGGGGCAGAGAGGGAGGGGTAAAACTGAGGAGCTGATGTCAAGGGCTCAAGCAGAAAGCAAATATTTTGAGAATGATGATGGCAACAAATTTTAAAAGATTCCTTGACTTTGTGAAATGTTTTCATTGGTATTCAGTCAATTCCTGGAGCTTTGTTTTCTTCCAAATGCCTTCAGTGCAGCTTAAATTTCTTCCTTCAATATTATTGGTTCTTTTTTTATATGCTCCCTCTTACAATAGTTGATTTTTATTTGCATCTCCCTAAGCAAATGGAAAGGAGCCCTGGTAGCATAGTGGGTTACTCATTGGGTTCCTAACCACAAGGTCGGAGGTTCAAGCCCCACCCACTGGTCTTTGGGAGAAAGATGAGGCTGTTTGTTCCCATACTGATTTGCAGTCTTGGAAATCCACGAGGGCAGTTCTACTCTGTCCTGTACAGTCACTATGAATCCCAATTTACTCAATGTCAATGAATGTATTTTTGTGAAGCAAAGGGAATTAATTATGAAGTAAAAGAGCTGGATAGAAATTTTCAAAGGGCAGTTGGGGAAGACAGAGTAAAGTACGATAAGGCAATGTGCAAACATGTGGAGATAGAAATCTAAAAAGAAAGAACATGTTCAGTATATGTGAAGCTGAAAGAAATGAAGAAAGTTATCAGATCTTGAGTTGCAATACTTAATGAGTCCACGGTCGCGTTATTGAGAAATGAGAGAGCATTAAAAGAGGATGCAAGGAACACTCAGAGTGAGAGCACCTGGTTCTTTTTGCTCCTTTTTGACATGCACACTTCAGCAGAACACAGTACCGAGAGTCCTTAGAGAAAAGCTTACAAATCGGAGCATGGGTAATTTTCAAAAGAACCTACCAAATGTTGGCAAGGATTTGAAGAAAATAGAACTCTGATATTCTGTTGTTGGAAATGTTCAATGGGAAAAATCAATTTGGTCGTTTTTTGTAACTAAACATCCACTTGCCATATGACCCAGAAATCCCACTCAAGAGAAATGAAAACACCTTCACCGGAAAACCTGCACTTGCATGTTACCGAGACCTTCTTTAATGTGGCCCCCCAAAAAAAGGGACCCAAATATTCTACTGGAAGAAAGAAAAAACATTTTGGTAAATGCATTCAATGGCAGACTATTAACAAATGGGCACAACAGACTACACTTGCATACCACATACATAACCATCAGGCTCTATGAAATACATCACACTCAAAAGCGTGCATCTAGTGTAATTCCACTTGGGATGTTTCAGAACAACTGAAAACTATCTGCAGTGACAGAGAACTGGTGCTCAAAGCAGGCGGTGGGGAAGCTTTTGAAGCGATTGCAGAGTTCTGGGTCTTAGTTGCAACAGTGGTTTCAGCACCCTGTGCAGCACTCCCTGGACCCTAACCAGTTACAGGCCTCTGCCCTCCACCCGCCGAGTCTGCCCAGGACCCAGATGCCAGCCGTCAGCTTGGGCATCCTCAGGGCCCCTTTCACGTCTCACCTGTTGGATACCAATGTGAGATTCTCTCTACCTGCCAAGGAAAGCACCAGTAAACTCAAAGTGCCAAGCCCCTCGCGGCTGGCTCCTTTGAGTTGAGTAGCTTGCTAGAACAACTCGCAAAGCAATCAGACAGCGCTGTTACCGTTTTATACACGAATGGACATCTTTTGCCAACCAGAAGTCAGAATCCCATGAAGCGTCCATGTCCAGAGTCTTCCTTTATTGGGGTCACATTTAAGTAGACCTGCTCACTTGAATCTGCTTACCTCTCCTGAAGTCAGTTAATCTCACTAAGTGGGCTTTCTGGTCTTGTTAGTCCTCGCCCTACTTACTTCATTAGCACGTGTGATGTGCTAGTGGCTTCAGGTGTGGGCTTAGCACTCCCCAGTTAGTCACCTTGGGGTGGACTGACTCCTGGGATGTCAGGTGTGTCATCACAGACCTGTGCTCCCTAGCTTTCCGAAGTAGATTCCCAGCCTTCTCTAACAGTCAACAGCTCACTAGCCCTTTATACTATGCAGCAATTCTAAAAAACCACGGGATCTCCATTACTCAGGAATTTTCCAGAGGTTTTCATCTCAGAAGCCAAAGACCAAATTCCTTGAATAAATTTAATTTTGAACTCCACAACCAAACTCTGGCTCACCATGACCTTATAGGATGGGGCAAAGCTGGCCCTGTGGGTTCCTGAGACTGTAACTTTTCATGGGAGTAGAAAAGCTCATCTTTCTTTCGAGGGAAAGCTTGTGGTTTTGAACCACTGCCTTTGTGGTTTGAAGCCCAACTGGTAACCACTACACCACCACCAGTGTTCCTTCTGGAACCCCACTGTATACCAGTGTCTTAGAAAACAACACTGGAACTAAAATTAAACCAACCAAACCAAAAAACCTTTTTGCCATACGAAAAATTTTATGAAAGGAATTAAGGCATTACCCCATGTGTTAGGCAGGGCTTTATATAGAAAAAAAACCAGGACACATGATTAGATAGATAGATAGATAGACAGATAGATAGATAGATAGATAGATTGATTGATAGATTGATAGATTTATACAGCATAGGGAATATAACAGCTAATTATTCCTCGCAGCAGTAGAGAGGGCTCAGTTCAACTCACTTCCATGAAACAGTTAATATACTGGAAGTCCTTCAACTAATTAGGGCTGCTGGGTCCAAGGTCATGGAATCAGGCAGCTGAGTCTTATCTTGGGCAATGCAGGCAGAGTCTGCTCACAGGCAGCAAACAGCAGGGCGGGTCACCAACACAGCTCAGAAGCTTAGCAAAGCAGGTCCATTGGAGATATCAAACTCAAGACAAGACAACAGAGTCCACCCGCCTCAAGCTCAAACGATGCACACACCAGCAGCATGGCAAAGCACGTCTCGAAGGAACCTCGAGCTCTAGCGACCTGATCCACAGTTGGCTGTCCCACAGCTAGTGTAGCTCACAAGTTGAGGCAGAGAACTAGCCGAAGCAGCCACATGCTGGTCAGATCACCAGACAGCAAGAGAGCGACGGGCGGGCTTTGCTGAGCCATTTATCTTTTTGTCCTCCAATTAAATTGCAACCTGATTAATCCCACATGTTCCTATTGGCCAGGTTGGCACAATAACTTAGCTATCACACCCCATGTTTCAGCATTATACATGTGCTATATAAAACTATTTCATAACATATGAACATGGTCACAATGAATTTTAAGGAAAAATATCATATAGATGTACATTTTATGCAAATGGTATCTCAACCCACTGCTGTTGAGTTGATTCTGCCTCATAGTGTCCGTATGTAGGCTTTCCAAGCTTGTAGATCTTTGTAAGAATAGCAGCTGGTGGGTCTGAACCACTGATCTTGGACTAGCATACCAGTGCTTACCTGACTAGGCTATCAGGGCTCCTTATGGAAATCACACACATCGCTTTAACGTTTCAAATTGGACAGTCAAGTTTGAAACTTGGTTTCTCTTGGGCTTGCGAGTTCCCTTGTTACATTTTGGAATCTTAGTAAATTACTGGTTTAACTATGTAGCCTTTTAATAAATTTTAAAAAAATGTTGCCCAAGGACATATTTGTTGTGCCTCGCTTTCTAGTCCCAACTGAGAAAATAGGCTATACTAATACACTTCATTTCTTCACAACCTGGTAATACATCTATCCACAGGAAAGCACATATTTTGTATTTTAAAAAAGGACTGAATGGAACCAGACACATGGAAAATATTTCAAATGAAATTTTTGATGCAAAAAATAATTTATTATAATTCAGCCCTGTTTCGTAGGACTGAGTATAATTGTGCTGTTTTCTTCCTTGAAAATTAGAGTTCATGAATTTTTGCACAGTCTACGATTTTATGTTTAAAAATAATTATAAACACTCATTAAAAGAGATTATATTTGACTTTATTTCACATTTAGTCTAAGATTTTATCATTTTAATTGTCCTTGTGATTATTTGTATGTCAGAAGAGCATTTTACATTTTAAAAATTAACCCAATTCTCTTTAATTGAGGGAATGAAATAAGAAATTGAGTCCTTGGGCAAAGCCTTGAAAGGAAATCAAATATGCACTCCCTTTAGGCTTCACAGAGTTAAAAGTACAAACTGTCTATTATAATTCAGGAATTGATATTCTTTCCAATAAAGCATTTCATAGATTATCTTACTGTGATCAAAACACCCATGTGCCTCCTGGATGCCAATTAGTCTTCTTGCTGAGTATGGAATACCAGGCCCCCTCTGACCAAGCCCTGGATCCACTACTTTCCACAAAGACGTTGGATATCTGAGCTTCTTGTTTCTTAGTTACTCAAAACAAACAAGCAAACAAACAGGAAACAGCATATACCAGGAGAGTAATATTTTATCCCTGGGGATGTGTACATGTGCTACATACATGGGCAATAAAGGAGAGGCAACATAGAGCAGTCTGCCTACCTTACAATCAGTAACTAGGATAGGAGACCATGTTATTTCACCTCTCACTATTCCTATGAATGTTGCTATTTTTTCCCCTACTAGGTTGTATTTAACTTACAGACTTGTGGCAGTTACATAACCTCATGTCAACTTGCGTGAAGGGGTGGAGACTAGCCTGTCAATCAGTCATAGCCAATGATGGCTCTGGGTAGGGGTGGCCTTCTCCTGAGAATTTTGGGAACTCCACAATCTCCCTGCCTTCCCTTTCCTGCTGAGGAGACACAATCAGGTGCTGGAGGAGCCACGCGGAGCTGCTTCTGCTGCCGTTGGACCTACAAGACTTTCTACCGCCAGTAGGTCAATTTTTTCTTTTTTTAAAAATTATTTTCCAATAAAAAGATTAAAAAAATTATTTTATTGGGGGCTCGTACAATTCTTATAACAATCCATACATACATCCATTGTTTCAAGAACATATGTACATTTGTTGCCATCATTCTCAAAACATTTGCCCTCTACTTGAGCCCTTAATATCTGCTGCTCATTTTCCCCCTCCCTCCCCACTCCCCCTACCTCATGAACCCTTCATCATTCATAAACTATTATTATTTTGTCATATGTAACACTGTATGACATCGCCCCCTGCCTTCTTCTCTGCTGTCCCTCCCCCAGGGAGGAGGCTATATGTAGATTCTTGTAATCAGTTCCCCCTTTCTACCCCACATTCTCTCCACCCTCCAAGCATTGCCACACTATGTCCATTTTTATAAAAATTCAAGTAAAGGTTTATACAGAAAAATAATATTTGATGGTTATAAAAATGGGAGGGATGATCACTAACTAGGTTAGATAATTACTAATTTGGGTGAAAGAACAGCAATATAATAAGATGCTTACTATACAATACCACTAAAGACAAGGAAGACTTGGAATATGCACACAAGTTATAGGCAACGAAAGGTAAATACTACGACATACACAATCTTCCATTACCAGTCAGTAACAGTGATGAGCGCTAATCTATGAGTGGATACATAGAAAGTCAGCCAAGAAGAACAGGTATGAGTAGGCAAAAGGAGGTATACTACAGAAAGCACGTATATAGGTTTGGCATATCGTATTTCTACATATATAGTACATATGTTCATGAATATCGCAGAGAAAATCAGTGACAAAAGTGAAAAGTTAGTCATAACTGAACACCTTACAGGAATGGGGCACTGAGCCTGCAGGCTTAGCAACATAAACAACGGGGCTATCAAGATCAATTGGCATACCAGTCCACAAGACAATGTTTTATACCCTGCTCTGTTGAATAGTGACTGGGGAATTAAAAGTTTGGGAGCAACCATCTAAGGTGCAATGATTGGTCCCTCCCAATCTAGAGCAAAGAAGAGTAAAGGAAAGCAAAGATGCCTTGATGCTTAGTCCAGAGCATGGGGGACCATGTTATCGAGCCTTTACTGGTCTTAGACGGGAGGAACTACATGGTGCCCAGCTTCCCCTGCTGACTGCTTGAAGAAGGAACACCATGGAGGATCTTGGGTAGAGCGGAAGACAAATGTGATACAGAACTCAAAATCATGAGACAATAGGCCTGGAACTGAGCTCACCTCCATGGTCCAACTTCCAACCAAATAAAAAACAGGCTTCAGGGACAAATACTACCAGAAAAGTTCACAGTCCTTAGAACAATCCACCACAGGAGGTTAAAAGGACAATAGTGGCAGAGGCAGAAAGCACAAAATATAGGAAAGGATAGGAACTCTAGCAAAATAATTGAGGAAAGCAATCTTTTTTTCTCCATCATTGAGACATTGGATTTAGTTTAGAGTAGAAGGAAAAATGATTAATGAGATTTGGTTCTCCGGATTCTGGCTTAAAGAATATCTGTATTTGCTATGTTAACATACTTAGTAACAAACAGTAAACACAGGAACAACAAAACTCATTGCCAATTCCCAGCCACCCTAAAAAGGGCAGACTAGAAATGCCCCTGTGAGTTTCCAAGACCGTACATCTTGGAGGAGAAAGCCTCGTCTTTCTCCTGTAACACATTGTTTGGGCCTCAAAAATGTCTACCAAGTTGAGCTTGAACTTGAATAGATTGAACTTTTAATTCCCAAAGCAAACCCAGTGCCATCGAGTCAATTCTTTCTCAGCGTGACTCTTCAGGGGGGTTTGACGACTATCCATCTTTCCAGGAGCAGAACAGGGGTCTCAATGGCCCTTTCTTTCTTGGAGCTGCTGGGGGTTGCATTACTGACCCTGTTGGTTGCAGTCTATAGTCTGGGCTCCTTGTAGATTTAATTCATAGTTATAAAATTGAGAGGTATTTAGGAGTATTGTGGACAAGATTTTTCCACAAACGCTCACTTTGCTGAGACTCGCTATTCACCCTCTCGCTTGCTAGCTGAACCGACCATCGGGTGATCCTTATGACCTGGCAAAAGGACACAAAGTGTGAGTGCCACGAGTATCCCTTAACTTGCGCTTTCAATCACATTGCAGTAAAGGTCCCAGCCTTGCAGCTCGTGACTTTGTTCCCTGAAGAAAAATGAAGAGCACTGATTGAGAAAAATATGGCCAAACTTTAAATGAATTATTGGAGCAGTATCTGAACCATGAAAAACTCAGTTACCAAAAGAAGATCTGGCAAGGCGCATACAGCGTTGTCATAGAGTCCTTGCTACGTTTTATAGATTTTTCCTCATTTTGTAAGCAGCGATCATTAAAGAGGAAAAAGTCGTAATTCAGAGAGAAGTTGAACGAAGGAAGATGTGTGCCTGCAGTTGTGCGTGTCATCGCGGCGGGCCGCACGCAGCCCTTGCACTTTGGGAGGACAATCTTTGCTGTCCCTGCTACCAGAGCCATTTACTAGACTGTGGACCCTGACGCGTCCCTGCCCAGGAAATTCATTATGTGAGCCTCACAGGCCTGCTGGCCCTCCAATTAGCCACGTTGTCTTGCCTGATTTTTAAAGAAAGGGACAAAGCAATTTGGATGCAGCAGAGTCTTGCACAATATGGAGTCTTTATCACTTCTCCCCTCCCAATGATTTTTCAAATAATAATGTGCAGAACAGAGTGAAGATAGCCGTTTCAGCGTGTGGCCAGCAATCATCTCTTATTGTTTTGAAAGAATGGCCAAGGGTTATTCTAACTTTGGGTCAAAAGATTTTTTTTTTTTTTTGTGAAAATTCTCTGGAGTCACATACGCATATGTGAAGAAAAGTTCCCTTTTCAGAATTAACAAAGTTAATTCTGGCCTCACTACAGCAAATTTCAAACGTCTGTCTCAAATGCCACAGGCCTGACATTCCCCCCAGGACTCCTGCTGCACCACTCATTGGGTCTATGGACTTCAGGTGACAAGCCAGGTAGTGCAGGGTAGTGGATAGATCCGGCTTTGGAAAGGGTGGTCTGATTCCAAATCTTGGCTCAGCTCCTTTATTGCTGCTGAATTAACTTATCTCTGTCTGTGAAATGGGCTTAGCACTAAACATCTTGCAAAGTGTGATAGGTTTTCCAACGACTTGGCTGCACCAGGGTTCTCAGTGCTCTGGCAGCGGTCCCCCACGATTCTGTTGTTGTTGTTAGGTGCCATTCGATGAACTAGCAGCCGCGTGCACAACAGAATGAAACAGTTCACAGTCCTGCTCCACCCTTAAACTTGTTCTTCTATCTGAGCTCATTGTTGCAGCCACCGTGTCAATCTGTCTCGTTGAAGACCTCCTTAGTTTGTGCTGTCCCGCCACTTTTCTAAGCATGATGTCCTTCTCCAGGAACTGGTCTGTCCTGACAATGGGTCCAAAGTCTGTAAGATGAAATCTTGCCCTCCTGTCCTCTAAGGAGCACTCTGGCCTGACTTCTTCCAAAACAGATTGCTTTGTCCTTTTAGCAGTCCAGGTAGTTCCAGCACTCTTCTCCGGCACCGCAATTCAAATTATTTACGTGATGCAATTAGGTAAATCCTTTGATGGCCTGACTGCTGCTTCTAGGAGCACTGCTTGTGGATCCACGCAAGACAACATTCTGGACAGCCCCAATAACTAATGAGACGTAATCAAATCCACGATAGTCACAGCCTTACTTAGCTCATAGTCCTGATGCAATCAAAAGGAAGTTTCCTGGGGTGTGCGGCCTTGTTGCTGTTTGTTGTTGGGCCATCAAATCTGTCCGGAAGCATAGTGACCTCATGCACCACAGAATGAGAAACTGCCCCGTCCTGCGCCACCCTCACAATTGTTCCTGTGCTTGAGCCCTTTGTTTCAGCCACACTGTCAGTTCATGTGCTGAAGGTTTCCCCTGTTTCCCTGCCTCTCCACTTTACCAAGCACGATGTCCTCCAGGGATTGGTCTCTCTGGACAACCTGTCCAAAGTAGGTAAGGCAAAGTCTTGCCACTGTTGCCTCTAAGGAGCACCACTCAGGCTTTGCTTCTTCCAAGATAGATTTGTTTGTCCTTTGGCAGCCCACGGTGAATAGTCTTCTTCACAATTAAAATGCTTTGCTGGGATGCTGTGATCGGTTGCGTAATTTCATGTCAACTTGAATTGTAGGGGTGGACGCCTGTTAAGGTTACAGCCTGATGGTGCCTCCTTGAGGGCGTGACCTCATAAAGAGGGTTCTGTGAACTTCTCCTTCTCTCTTTGCTTCACCTTCCCGCTGAGGAGCCCCACTTGGAGAACTGGAGGAGCCACGTGGAGACCTGTGCCAACTCTGAGAGGCTTCCACCAGCAGTGGAACCACAAGACTTTTCACCCAGTGGCCTGTGATCTTCTTGCAATCAGCATCACTGAATGTGCTGTGTGAGTCTGAGAGGAATTTACCAACTGGTATTGGACATATCAGACTTAGGGACTTGATCTGGACTGGGGTGGGATGTTTTCTCAAAATACAATTGCTCTTTGATATAAAGCTTTCTATTACACATATGTGAGTGTCTCAAGATTTTTTTCGCTAGTCAACCCAGTCTAACACATTATGATACCTTGGGAGTGGGGTACTACAGAAACAATTCATGAAGATGGAGAGTAGATGCTTGTCTGACCTCTGCCTCAGGGCAGTTTTTCTTTGGCTAGCCAGATGCCAAATAAGGCCTCACTGTTTACTTAATTGTTTTCTGGAAAGGACATGGGATGTGAAGGTATTGATTACTAGAAGTTGTTTTTGGTTATTCCTATTTTAAATGGCAAAAATAAAGGTGATTAATGTATATTCTGAGTTCAGGGGGCAAAAGAGTTCCTTGAACTTACTCTCTGAGACCATGCTGCTTAGTCAAATTGGCTGCTGGAAGATCAGAATGGCTGGCGGAAAGCCCCGTCCTGGCTTGATTCAGTCAGAGACCTAAGACCATATTGTATATAAATGGGATAGTTTAGATAAGGACTGAATTTTAAGAATGTGTTTAGGATCTGGCTGTACTAAGATGATACTGATTTCTTCTGCCTATTGTTATTGATACAATGTGTGATATAAATGATTATTAGAAAGTAAAAATAAAGGGTGCATAAGCCTACTTGCCTTCAGCCTCTCAACTGGATTGTTTTTTTACATTTTATTAGGGGCTCATACAACTCTTATCACAATCCATACATATATGTACATCAATTGTATAAAGCACATCCTTACATTCTTTGCCCTAATCATTTTCAAAGCATTTGCTCTCCACTTAAGCCCTTTGCATCAGGTCCTCTTATTTTTTCCCCCTCCCTTCCTGATCCTCCCTCCCTCATGAACCCTTGATAATTTATAGATTGTTATTTTGTCATATCTTGCTTTAAATGCATGTAGGACTCGCCTGCAAAGAAGGTTCTGAAAAGATATGTCCCACCCAGTGCTTTGGAGTACTCAGGACATTTGCATTTGAAGAGACTTGCCTAGGAATTTGAAACCACTAGTCATGCCTCCTGAGAAAGAGAGGGCTTTCTACTCTCTTAAAGAGTCACAATATTGGAAATTCAAGGGGCAGTTCTACCTTATCTTATAAGATTGCTATGAGTTGGCATGGGCTTGATGGCAGTGAGTTACACACACACATGTAACTGATATATATATATGTTATATATATAACACTGATTTTGTATTTATATATGTGTGTGATTTAGATGCTTATGTTTATATATCACTGATTTTGCTTCTCTTGTGAACCTGGCCTAACACTCAAGATGAGCCTGAGAGATAGTATATATAAACCATATTACCATATAATTCGTGATCATAACTATCATTACTTCCTCCTATTTTGTAGTCTAAATTCTCATAACTCCATGATCTTCTCATTTATCAATTAGCTTATCTTCCCTTGAATTGTATAGTGTGAAATTGACACTAATATTCCATATATTAGATATCTCCATTTTTAAATTTATTCAATTAGCAAGCGTTTGTTTATTTATTTCATTTATTCATTTAAAAGTGAAATGATTACATGCTAGGCCCAACATTTCTATTTATTTGAATATTGACATCAATTTGTTGAATGCTACTATTTTGGAAGGCATGGCCTTAGCTGTAATCAAAAGCAAAGATGTTGTCCTTATGTTGATTCCAAACCCTAGTGGCTATAAAGAGCCGAGTAGAACTGCCTCATAGGGTTTCCAAGGCAACTGTAACATTTTGGAAGGGCTGAAGGGTTTAAAATGCCAAGCTTTTGGATAAAAGCTAAATACCTAACCACTGAGCAACCAGAATGCCATGGTGTTGGCTATAGAAGACTGAGATACAGATAATTAGGAATTTCCCACCCAATAGGTGATGCAGCTGCACACAAAAGTATTTCAAATAAGTAACTTAATAAACATGTTCATAATTTAAGTCTGGAATATTCCAAAATGTTATGAGAATATTCTCAGAAAGCCATATAAGAATTGAGGAATCATGGGGGTGGCAGTAGGGGAGTGAGGGAATGAAGCATCATACCTTTTACTTCATCTAAGATTACACATTCTTGTGGCTAGGTGCCATCAAGTTGATCCTAAACCTAGTGACTCTATGAACAACATAGCAAAAACACTATCCTGTCCTGCACCATCCTCAGAATCGCTGTTATTTTTGAGTCTCTTGTTGCAACCACAGTGTCAATCTGTCTCCTTAAAGGTTGTCTCCTTTTAGGGTGAACCTCTACTTTACCAAGAACTAGTCTTTTCAGATAATCTGCCCAGTGTGTGAGATGACGTATCACCTTCCTAGCTTCTAAGGAGTATCCTTACTTCCTCCAAGATGAATTTGCTTGTTCTCTGACAGTCCATGGTATTTTCAATATTGCTTGCCAACACCTTGAATCAAATGCATCAATTCCTCTGCAGTCTTCCTCAGTCACTGTTCAGCTTTTGCACGCATGAGAGAAGACTGAAAATCCCATGGCTTGGATCAGGGGTATCTTACTCTTTCGGTAACACCCTAGCTCTCCAACACTTTCACATTTAAACCTTGTGAAGCAGGTTTGTCCAATGCAATTAGTCACTTGATTTTTGACTGCTGCTTCCATGAATGTTTATTATGGATCAAGTAAAATGAAAATCTTTGATGATTTTGTTCTACCAGTTCATCATGGTTCTGTCTATTGGCCTACTTATGAGGATTTTGTTTTACTTTACAATGAGTTGCAGTCTGATATACACCAGGAAAAAAATTGGTGTGAAATTTACCATTTTTCTACTCAATAGAGTTGGATACTTAGGTATATCTAGAAAGAGTAGTCCCATTTTTACAGATGAGTTAGCTTTTACTGTGAGCCTATGAACTATAATCTATGAGCTGTTGTATAGTACAGAGATTTTTGTGATAACAAGTATTCTGAAAGGAAATTGCAGTCAGAGCTTGATTCCCTGGAGGGAGTCCATGGATGAATGGATAACTGGTACTTGCCAGTAATATTTCACATCCTATTTTAGCAAAAAAAAAAAAAAAAGGGGGGGGATTAGTTACTCTTTTCCTCTAGTAAACTTTTAGGCAGAGCTAACAAGAATGAAAAAATAGATGGAGAATACCAGGGAGCATAAATTCACCCACTTTTGATCAAAATTGCCATAGCAGTGAGAATATAGGAATGAAGGAGAGGATCTAATGATTGGACATCTCAGAGAGAAGACAGGCATTTTCCCAGGATCCTGTGGAGCTCTATTCTTTAATCATGCTTACAGGAGTGGAGAGGGAGCTGGGAATGTCTGCCAGACCTGGAAACTCAGCATTATAACTTCAAGGAAGGGAAACCCTCCCACGCTCCTTAAGGTAATTAATCTCAAAAAAGCAAGTTGGTTCCTGAATACTCTGAATACTACACGAGAAATATCCAGAAATGATTATTCATGAAGATTTATTTAGTATCTACTAAGGGCAAAATTAAGGCCTGGTAGTGCAGTGGTTAAAGTGCTTAAGTCCTACCCAAAAGTCAGCAGTTTGAACCCACTGGTTGCTCGATGGGACAAAGATGTGGCCATTTGCTCCTGTGCAGATTCTAGCGCACTGTGCTCATAGAGATCTCATAGGACAAGCAGTGGCGCCCCATAAACTTCCGAAGGCTGCAGATCTTTCCGGAAGCAGACCGACTGCCAATCTTCTCTTTCCCTTTATGGAAGCAGACGACCCGCCATTCACATGGCAGCAGAAAGCCTAATCCCTGCACCCCCACAGTTCCTGTGCATCCTGATTATGTCCTTGGAAACCCAGTGGGGCAATTCTACTTTGTCTCATCGAGTTGCTCTGAATTGGAATCGACCCCATTGTCGTGGACTGGGTTTGGATTCTGCGCAAAAGCTCTCAACATACAGCTGGAATTTGGTATTTCGTATGACCTCGATTCTACTAACAGTCCCCTCAGGAGAGGTCACCGGCGAATTCTTTTTGGGAGGCAGAGAAAAGTGACACGCTTCCGTCCAGCTGGAATTGCAGGACAGTGTCCTATACGCAGCGATGGTTTGCATCATCATCGCCGACAATATTCCCCGCTCTTGAAAGGGAATCGAGAGTGCTTCTGTTAATGCCCATCGTGATTTGCATGCTCGTCGAAGGTTTGAAGCTTCAGAAATTAAATGTCGGGGTATAAAATTTTCCTGAAGGAAAAAAGTCTGACTGCATCGAACTTTCAAAGTACAATCAAAGTCTAAAGGAAATATAATTATTATTGTCGGTTTATCACCTCAGACATGTTGCTGTAAATGTCATTATATCAGATGAGTTTGGTAACAGGTTTTCTACTTTGCACTTTATTTGACAAGGTGATTCATTGTTTAGTGCAGTTTAAGATGTCAGTCCTTCTGGAGAGAATTGAGCTGCGCTGATGTGCACAAGAGCATTCTTCCATCAAAGGAGATGATTAAAGAAGGGTTACACTCGTGAAATATTGGTTCCAAACTTGCTTTGAATAAGAGTTGTTTCTTTGTCGAGATATAATTTATCACCATTTTCCACATCTGGGAAAGTATATATATAGACCATATCTGTTGGCTATGGTACTTTGCACAGCTATAAACCTGTGCAAGATTATCCTCTTTGGCTAGTGTGTGTTGTGGAACATATTCCATAATGGAAACTGTGTTTGGCTTTGTTTACTCAAACAAAATATCTCACAGTAAACCAGAATGATGGAAAAATTATTTATTTGGCCTAACATTACTGCTTGTTGTATATAGGCTTATCATATGTGGGTCACCTATGGGAAACAAAGATTTCTGCCCAGTTGTCTCTCCCAAATATATGCCAAACATAGCTGCTTGCTACATAGGGTAAGTGACTACACTTAGAGGTCAATGAAAAGTAGGTGAGAGCTTATTCTCCCTAAGGGTTATCAGCCATCTAGAGCAATCAGACTATATAGTCTGTCCCACCCTAAGTAGGCCCCCCTCTTCTGGTAAGCATAGTAGTTGACTGTTTCCTTGGAGGAGAACCCAGGGAGGTCAAGTCCACTCAAAGGTGACCAAGATTAGGCCGCCATCATGAATCTAGGGTCCGCCCATCTCGTCACATGCATACCTTGGTCCCTACCCTTCCTATCATGTGTACACCCCTAGCTCATCCCCTTCCTGTTACGCTTATGCCCATTGTATATCCCCTCCTATTGCTTGTATGCCTATTGTACAACCCCTTCCTGTGATGTATGTCTTCACCTGTAGTTTGAAGGCATGCATGCCCCCAAAGATGTATAAGCCTTGGTTAGCAATAAATCGGTCTCTCTCCTGCCCTCTCTGCTTGGACTTGTCTGTTGAGGTCATCCAGGAGATGAGCATGCTACCATGAAATGTGTCTGACTTCTTTATTTTACTCTCTTTGATTATTATCAATGATTTTACTATGATCTTTATATATCTTAACAGTACAATTGCGCTTACTGAACCCATGATTTGTGTGGGGGACTAGCTACCCCAACAGTCACCCTGTAAGGAGGCTCACCCAATATTAGATGTTTCACAATAAACACCCAGCTGTAAGGTGCTTGAGTAAGCCAATGACTTCTTGTTGATATTTTAATGCTGCCACCCTCATTTCCTTGTTCCTTTTGTTAACCTTCCATGGCGAAATTGTAAAGTAGCTGTGTTTGTCTGGATAGGCTAGAGAAACAAATTGAGAAACACTCATATATGTATAAGAAAGAGCTTTATATAAAGAGTAATTGTACTTAAGAAAACATCCCAGCTCAGTCTAGATCAAGTCCATAAATGTGATATTAGCCCATACATCCGATAGCAATCTAAAAAGTCCTCTTCAGACTCACGAAACACATGCAATGATGCCAAATTCAGGAAGATCACAGGTCAGTGGGTGGGAAGTCTTGTGGATCCAGTGGCATTGTAAACATCTTATCACTGGTACGGGTCTCCACATGGTTTCTCCAGTTCAGGACACTAGTGTTAACTCCACGTGTCTTGTCAGCTGCAATGTCTCTCAGGCCGTGAGCATGTGTCCTGCCTCCAGCGAGCTATTTATCTCCTTAGTGCCTTCAAATGAGGTCACCAAGCTGTGGCCTGATTGACAGGTTACGCTCCACCCCTTCACTTATAAGTCTCAAATTGACAACAGATTATGTAACTACCACAGAAGGACACCAGTGCAACAGGATAGAAGGACAGTATTTTTGTATGTGTATTGATGAAGTCCCCAGCCCCAAACTGAACTGATGAATATATTATTTCTCAGACTCAAAGCTACCTTGCAAATTGTTTGCAGCCCTAATATATAAGTAAGGGATCTGAAACACTAAAAAGAAGTAATTTGCCGAGAGCAAATGAACAGGTAGTGAGCGTTTGAGCTGGTATTTGCATGGAGGTCCTCTTCCATTGACTGTCCAAGGTTGGGTGTGCAAAACACCAGGCTTCTCAGGGACAGTGAGAATGCTTGTGCAATTCAAAGAATGTAATCAACGCCACTAAATCAGAAAAACAGAAATGTTGAATTGGCATGTGTTCTGTTTTATATACTCTCAGCAATATGAAAATTAAAATAATTTATGTACAAAAGAAAAACATCAAGCTTACCCTCCGTATGTATTTTTTTACACCAGTATGACTTTTGGGCTTTATTTTTTTTTTGCTGGGTAATGTCTGTATATATATATCGTTTTGCAATTTCATTTGCTGTCTGACTGTTCGTGTCTTATTTCAGCTGCATTGTACACATCGCATAAGAGCCGTAAGATGGAACACTCTCCTCACATGGATATGAAATATATGTTCACTTCAGCAAAGGTCAAAATGCCCCTGACTTTTTATAGAGAGGTCCGATCAAAGAAACTCTGAATATCTTCCAAATTATATTATTTAATATTAACCAGGTAGAAGGTGATATATGGTAAACTTTCTTATATAAATTGAATTCAACAGCCTTTTTATGAGATGCAATGACCAGCACTTGGAATGTGAATAAGTTTGATGTATTTATGTAGTTGCCATTAAAAAATGACAGATAAGCCATAGCTGAATAATATTCTCTCCACTGATGAAAGCAGAGGCAGATCTGATGCCTACTTAGGTTCACACTGAAATATTTTTAAGGCTTTCAGCATTTCATTAGGATGGGAAAGTATGAAAAGTCTAGGATAACTTGGAGCACTTTAACCTTCTTTGGATCCACTATAACTCGTCAGGAGTATGGTGACTTGCAGTTTATGCCACCGCACTGGAAGCTGTGAAACTTGAGGTTTATATGTGTATTTTGCCGCGGATGCTTTAGTTTTCCTTCCTACGAAGGAAGTCATCTCTCATAAACAGATAATGGTACTTACCAGCACCACAAAAACACACACACACACACACACACACACACACACCCAGTTCACGGCCACTGAGTTAATTCTGACTCATAGAGGTACCTACACAATCTTTATCTATAAAAATATACATTTTATAGATTCAAACTTCAGTAATAGAATGAAAACGACCATATAACTATGAATAGCTATTTTTCCAGCAAGTAATAAAGAATTGCATGGTGGTTACCTTCTTGGTCTTTAATAAGATTCAAGTTTCATCCGTTACTATTTTTAGGAACGTGGACAAGTTATTTAATGTCCCCATCTCTCAGTTACCCTATTTCTAAAAAGGATGTCATCCTCCTAA
Source organism: Tenrec ecaudatus (assembly GCF_050624435.1). NCBI lineage: Eukaryota > Metazoa > Chordata > Mammalia > Afrosoricida > Tenrecidae > Tenrec > Tenrec ecaudatus. Next base: position 72,954,579 of record NC_134543.1, read on the forward strand.
GCTTCTACAAGTTAGTATTTGTAAAGCATCTCACATAGTACTTAGACAACATAGTTTTAGTATAGACCAGAATTTCCCCCAAACGGTCCTGCAACAATAGCGTCAACTGCGGTGTCCCTGTTAAGACAAGCCTGGGGCTTGTCACACACCACAGTGAGAGAGGTGGGGGTGCTACAGGGTTGGTTGCCATGAACAGCCCTCTCTATTTATTCCAGCATACAGCAAATATCAATTCTTATGTATGCTGTCAAGTGAATAATATAGGAAATCATTGACTGGGTTGTGTAATGTACTGAGAAAAGAGCTGGCATCTAAATACAACTATGTTATCAATCAACTGAAAGTCTTTTGGAGGTTAAATACAGCCCCTTGATAATACACACAGGAGTCAGGAAGGAAACAAGAGAAATAAGGAAGCTACAGGCTGCATTGTCCAGCCTGTCTCGGTGTGCAGTGGATTTTCCTAGGGGTTTGGCAAATATGACAATGTCGGTACCTCAGTGGCAAGTGCGGACACAGCCCAGCCATTTTCAACAGTCTCAACTTTGAACATCTGGGGTAATCTGACTGCGAATTTCATTGAGAGCAAAGTAAAACAACTTCCAAACAAAAAGATAGTGACATCCATCACGTTATTTGAAATATCGTCTTTTTATTCCGTGCCTCCAAATTGTTTGGTTAGAAATAAAATTAGACCATCATCAAAGTAGGAAATATTAATCCATTCATTCATTAATTTATCCCCCATCATTCATAACATGGTAAATGTTATTTAACAACATTTAGAGAACGCCTATAGTTGTAGAACGACTGTTCACAGCTTCGGAGGATCCATTAAGTAGCAATTTCATGGGGGCCAGAAGATGAATGAAACAATAACTATAATCCTGGAGAGCCTATAAGAAGCACGATGCATGTGGATTGGGGCACTGGATCTTAGATAACAGGACAGGTGGTGAGAAATCGGCCTGCAGCAGGTCCTCCTGGACGTCAGATGTGGCCTACCAGTGAGGAGGATTCCAAGACTTTTCATGAAACGTACCGACTTACCATTGGTCACTGACTCCACAGAGAGGCCCAGTGCGGGAGCTCAACATAGATTCAGGCTTATCATTCTCTCCCGGAGTTGTTGCTGCTCGACACTGTGGCCCCTTCTTTCTGACTGATGAATTGTTTATTTTAAGCGGCATAAAACAGGGCTGGATCGCCAGAGTCCTCCTCTTAATTCTGCAATTGGACGTACTGGCGGTCTGTAGATGACCCAGCCAGATTAAAAGGAGCACTTCATTCACCTGTGCTGATGCGCCTTTCTATCTGGTCCTGGGAGTCGCTTTGAGAGAAGCGTTTCAACTTTTCAGCCCATTTGTCAGGAAAAGCTGCTAGACATTTAATTGTCCCAAACCCCAAATGCTTAATTTTGCCAGGCGCATTCTGAACCCAGATGAGTGAGGTTAGTCTGTCTTACCACCACTCTGCCAAGATACTTAGGGTCACAATTTGTGCCTTACGTGGTCTCGAGATAAAATTTTAACAGCTTATCATTGGTCGCCCATTTGATTCATTGTAAAATCATTCTAGTTTTTAATGTTTTCTGCTTTCTTTGAGACCGAGGTTCTTTTCTCTGTGTTACTTGGTTCTTGCTGCTAGTTTTTCTTGTGGTGTTTCTTGGTTTCCTTTTGTATGTTTTAAGCATATGAAATCCAGGATAGATAATTCGATAGAGACAGTAACTACATCAATGATTTTGTGGAAATTGGGGGAAAATGGGGAGCTAATAACAGTGAGTGTAAGAAAGAAAAAATATTCTAAAATTGATGGTGGTGATGTTATTGAACTATTGAATTGTATGATATGTGGATTGTGTGTCAACAAAAATGTTTAAAAATTAAACATTTTAGAAGTCATATTAGGAGTTAGGGGGGAGTAGAACAGATCTTTAGTTCTTATGCTCAAAATCTTTTAAGTCAGGCAATCATTTCTGTGCCAGCTAGTACAGTGTGATACTGTTTCCATCAACCATTTGGACAGACACACTGATTTGTAAAGATTGTCCTTGATCTGATTTAAAGTGTTCATTTGGCTCATGGTGGTAGAGAGGTGATGTAATCTTCCATTAAGACAGAACTATCGACAAGTCCTGGTGTTTTCAGAAGCAAACAACACATGTGTCCTCTGCACATTGGGTCTCTTTTCAACCAGTAATGTGGACTCTTTGTGAGAACTGGATAATAATCTCAAATTTTAATTCTATTATTTATCTCCAGTGAAAAGTACAGATGAGACAATTAATACTTCACTCACAATCTCACTGCCATCCATTTGATTCCAACTCATCATAAGACTATGCTGAGAGGGTAAACCTCCCCTTTCCCCAACAAATGGAAAAAAAGCTCCACTAGGTGGATTTTCTACATTATTTCCCGCTAGGAAAGCATAGAGCAACTCGCTCTGAGTTAGTGCACCTGGTGGCATCACCTGGGAAGGCTCTCTCTGGTTACAGTGAATTTTGCAGTAAAAGCATTATCGCTGGAACCTTGTTTTAAGTGATGGCTAACTTAGGGAACAATGAGGGGTTGTGAAATTTTGTTTCCCATGTGCTTTACACAATTGATGTGTGTATGGATTGTGATGAGTTATATGAGCCCCTAATAAAATGATGAGAAATAAAACAACCTTCCAAACCTTTCACACACAAAAAAGAAATTTTGTTTCCTGCTTGGAAAAAGGCCACAGAAACTGTTGTGATGTTGAACACAGCCTACAAGGACGGCACTGTGGAAAAAACTCAAGTGTACAGTGGATTTCTCATTTCAAAACAGGTGAAATGTTGATTGATTACAAACCTCATTCTGGATGTCCGTCAACTTAGTGAACACAGGAAAATGTCGACAAACTCTGTGCACTTGTGTTTGAAGACCAGCGATGGACCGTTGAAGAGATGGGGAAGTTATCTGGACGATCTTGGAGCTCGGGTCAGTGTTTGAATGGCAGATTTGGGAATGAGAAGGGTAACTGCAAAAGTTGTGTCTCAGGTTCTGACTGTCTAGCAAAAAAAGTGTTGAGTGGAAACATGCTGTGCTTTGAAAGAACAGCTCTGAAGTGACCCAGACTGTTTTCCCCAAGGTCATTACTGTTGACTAGACATGGTGCTATTCTTATGACCCCCAAAGCAAACATCAATCAAGCCAGTGGAAGATGTCACCACTATGTTGCCCCTAGAAAGCTCACCAAGTGAAATCAAAGATCGAGACAATGCTCATTTGTTGTTTTTTCATGTGAGAGGGATAGTTCATTTGGAGTTGGTTCTACTAGGTCAGACTGTTAACCAGGCTTTCTCTTTAGAGGCTCTGAAAAGATTGCGTAACAATGTGTGACCCAAAAAAAGGCCTGATTTGTGGCAGACGGGGGCTAATTTTGCCACCACGACAATGCACCTGCTCACACAGTCATCTCAGTGGGCCAGTTTTGGGCCAACAACACAGCATGTCTCTCTCTCCCCATGCACCTGACTCACCTGACCTCGCTCCATGTGACTTCTTTTTGTTTCTGCAAATGAAGAGGAGCATGAAAGGACAGCAAGTTGAGGACGTAGAAGAGGTGAAGAAACAACTGAGGGAGGTGCTGTCAGCCACCCAAACAGATGAGTTTGAAAAATGTTTCCAAGAATGGAATTGCAGATTTGACAAGTGTAGTAAGTGTAATGGAGAATACTTTGAAAGTGAGGATTTTTAGTTAAACAAAATTTAAATACATAGCTTTAGGGAAAAAATCTTGGGGTTTTTTTTTTGGGGGGGAGGAAGAGTATTCCCTCATATATAAGTCAGAGTCAGAAAAATCTGCTCTCCCCCCGCCCTCTTGCTCTGGAACTTCTGAGCCTGTAAGTCTTTACAGGAGTGGAAAGCCTCATCTTTCTCCCTTGGAGCAGGTGGTGGCTTCCAGTTGTTGACCTTGTACTTAATAGTCCCCTTCATAGCCCACTCCATCACCAGGGCTCCACTGACACCTGGAAGGCATTCTCTAAGGGGCTCACCACTCAGCCTTCCTCAAGATTCTAGAAAATGCAGCCACATGAGGCCCTCAATTTTCATCAAAGCTTATAATTAGCTGAGAGCTCTTCATGGGCTTCATTTTATAAAAACATATTTTGAACCATATTTTCCATTATGAAATTTCCTAACCCTTAAAAAAAGACCCATTGAACAAATGCCTCCCAAACCTCATTGTGACATTTTCTCCTTTACATTGATTTCGGAAGCTCAGACTAATTTTTATGCTTATTCTCAGTAGTTTTCCTTAGTCTGAATTTTTAAAAATCATTTTCCTGGGGGCTCTTATTTCTCTTTTTTACAACCCATCCATACATTTATTGCGTCAAGCACATTTGTACATATGCTGCCATCATCATTTTCAAAATATTTTCTTTCTACTTGAGCTCTTGGTATCAGCTTGTTTTTTCCACTCCTTCCCTTGTGAACCCTTGATAATTTATAAATTATTATCTTTTCATGTCTTACACTGACCAATGTTTCCCTTCACCCACTTTTCTGTTGTCCGTCCCCCTGGGAGGGGGTTCTATGTAGATCATTGTGATCAGTTCCCCCTTTCTCCCCCACCTTCTCCTTACCCTCCTGGTATCTCTACTCTCATTATTAGTGCTGAGGGGCTTATCTGTACTGACTTCCCTGTGTTTCCAGCTCTTATCTGTACCCATGTACATGCTCTGGTGTAGCTGGATTTTTAAGGTAGAATTGGGGTCATAACAGTGGGGCAGATAGAAGCATTAAAGAACTAGAGGAAAGTTGTATGTTTCCTGGCGCTATGCTGCACCCTAACTGGCTCTTCTGTTCCTTGTGACCCTTCTGTAAGGGGATGTCTACAGATGGGCTTTGGATCTCCACTCTGTACATCCTCTCATTCACATTGATAAGATTTGCTGTTATTTGATGCCTGGGACCTGATCCCATCAACATCTCATGATCACACAGGCTGACTTACTTCTTCCACGTGGGCTTTGTTGCTTCTCAGCTAGATGGCTGCTTTTTATCTTCAGGCCTTTCAGACGCCATATGCTATATCTTTTGATAGCCAGGCACCATCAGCTTTCTTCACCACATTTGCTTATGCACCCACTTTGTCTTCAGTGATCATGTAGAGAAGGTGAGCATCACAGATTACCAGGTTATTAGAACACAGTGTTCTGTCATTGAGGCAGTGCTTGTGTAGAGGCCCAGTGTCTGTCTGCTACCTTAATACTTAACATATCATATATTATTCCTCACCACTTTTATTTATTGATGCTTGTCTTTTACCATGTTAAAGATTTTCCCACATAGTTTGCCTATAATTTTTATTGTAACCTCTGAAAGTGGGCAGTATATGCAGAGATTTAAAAGTAGCATCTCTTCTGGAAAGCGTGGGAATTCGATTACAGGTGGAGCGGAGGAATAGTTCAGAAAGTGTGGTGAAAGCAATCCCCGCAAAAGAATCGCCTGGTGTATTTTTACAAAGATTCTGTTCTATGTGTACTGACTCAGAACAGAGGCGGGGACTAGAAATCTTTATTTTAAACGATAAAGGTGAGTCTTCTGCGAACTAGAGACCGAGCCCACTAGACTGGAGTCATTCTCTAGCTGTTTTATATGTGCAGTTGTGTCCCCCAAAGTTGGAGACTGCTGATACTTGGCTGCAAGAACATAAGAAGTTTCACTAGCCTCCATTTCCATAGCCACTGTTCTCTTCAAGAGCTCTACTTCTTCGAAGCCAGATTTGTTCCTTCTCCTGGTAGTCTGTGGTTTAAGCCAATATTCTTCACCAACACCATATAATTCAAAGGCACCGATTCTTTTCCTTTGTCCCATAGTCATTGTCCAGCTTTCACATACATATGAGGCAAATGGAAATATGTTGGTGAGGGCCAGGCACAAAGTAGCACCTTTGCTTTTTAACACATTAAAGAGGTCTTTTGTGGCAGATGTATTAATTCATTGGTTTCTTGATTGCTGCTCCCAGGGATCCAAGTAAAGCAAAACCCTTAACCACTTTCATTTTTTCTACTTTCCTCATGATGCTACTTATGGGCCCAGTTTGGAGAAATTTTGGTTTCATTATGTTGAAGCATAATCCATACGGTAAGTACTTCAAGCAAAACTGTGTCCCTGCATATTGCAGGTTGTTAATGTGTCTTCCTTCAATCCCGAGGCCACCTTCTTCATGTATTCTAGTTTCTCAGCACAACTATGGAATAAGAATGGTGAAAAGATACAATCCTGACCCTCATCATTCTTGATTTGAAGCCATGCAGTATCTCATCACTGTTTCAATCGCTGTCTCTTCGTCAATGTACAGGCTCCGGATTAGCACAATGAAGTATCCTGCCATCCCCACACTTCTCCGTGTTAGGCATTACTTATTTATTTTTAAAAATCATTGTATGAACTATCTGGATGAAAAACAACGGGACCGACAGTTCCGGGGGGACTTGGGGTGGGGGGTAGGGGGGGGTAAGGAAGTGGTGTTAACAAACCCAGGGACAAGGGAAAAACATGGGACCCCAAATGGTAGAGAAGGGGGAGTGGCAGGCCTGGTGGGAAATGATCAAGGGTAAGGTTGCTTAGAGAAGAGGTATACTCTAGCCCAGGTGGCGATGAAGCATGGTAGTAAGGCAGAAGGAAGGTCAAGGGAGATGGAGGAAAGAGCTAGGAGTCAAAGGGCATTCATGGAGGTCTAGACAAAGACATGTACATGCAAATATATATAGGAGGTTGGGGAAATAGATCTTTGTGTCTATATTTATAGGTCAAGTATTAAGGTGGCGGAAGGACCTTGGGCCTCTACTCAAACACTCCCTCTATGCATGAATACCTTCTTTTATTAAATTGGAACTCTATGATGCTCACTCTCCCGACACAACGGCTGGAGCCAAAGTGGGTGAACAAGTAAATGTGGTGAAGAAAGCTGATGGTGCCCGGCTATCAAAAGAGATAGTGACTGGGGTCTTAAAGGCTTGAAGATAAATAAGCGGCCATCTAGCTCAGAAGCAACAAAGTCCACATGGAAGAACACACCAGCCTGTGTGATCGAGTGGTCCCAAAGGGATCAGTTACCAGGCATCAAAGAACAAAAAATCATATCATTGACTGCACACCTCCATGATAGGATCGCTGAAGACAAATGGGTGCACAAGCAAATGTGGTGAAGAAAGCTGATGGTGCCCGGCTATCAAAAGAGATAGTGTCTGGGGTCTTAAAGGCTTGAAGGTGAACAAGCGGCCATCTCGCTCAGAAGCAAATAAGCCCACATGGAAGAAGCACACCGGCCAGTGCGATCACGAGGTGCCCAAGGGACCAGATATAAGGCATCATGCAAAAAAAAAAGATATAAGTGTGTGTATGTATGTGTATATATGTGTATATGTATATATGTATGTGTATATATATATTATATTAAATGAAGGGGGAAGTGCAGAGTGGAGACCCAAGGCCCAAGTGTCGGCCAATGGAGATCCCCTCATAGAGGGGCTTAGGAGAGGAGATGGGTTAATTAGGGTGTGAGGTAGTATCGATGAAGAACACAGCTTTCCCCCAGATCCTGGATGCTTCCTCCCCCCAACTACCATGATCCGAATTCCACCTTGCAGGGCTGGATAGGACAGAGGCTGTACACTGGTACATATGAGGGTTGGAGGTACAGGGAATCCAAGGTGGATGATACCTTCAGGACCAAGGGCGTGAGGGACGATGCTGGGAGAGTGGAGGGTGAGTGGGTTGGAAAGGGGGAACTGATTACAAGGAGCCACATGTGACCTCTTCCCTGGGAGAGGGACAGCAGAGAAGGGGGAAGGGAGACCCCGGATAGGGCAAGATATGACAAAATAACGAGGTATAAATTACCAAGGGCATATGAGGGAGGGGGGAAAGGGGAGGGAGGGGGAGAAAAAAAAAAGAGGACCTGATGCAAGGGGCTTAAGTGGAGAGCAAATGCCTTGAGAATGATTGGGGCAGGTAATGTATGGATGTGCTTTATACAATTGATGTATGTATATGTATGGATTGTGGTAAGAGTTGTTTGAGTCCCTAATAAAATGTAAAAGAAGAAAAAAAATCATTGTATTAGGGGTTCATACAACTCTTATCACAATCCATACATACATCAATTATGTAAAGCACATTTGTACATTCATTGCCCTCATCATTCTCAAAACATTTGCTCTCCACTTAAGACCCTGGCATCAGCTCCTCATATTCCCCCCACTCCCTCACGGACCCTTGATAATTTATAAATGATTGTTTTGTCATATTTTACACTTTCCGATGTCTCCCTTCACCCCCTTCTCTGCTGTCCGTCCCCCAGGGAGGAGGTCACATATAGGTCCTTGTAATCGGGTCCTCCTTTCCAACCCACGCTCCCTCTACTCTCCCAATATTGCCACTCTCACCACTGGTCCTGAAGATACCATCCATTATACATTATTTGCTATATTCGTTTGCATGGTTAGTAAAATACAAGGAAGCATCGTCCTTGTATACTCGGCTTTCAGTCAAGGTTCACCTGATATTTGCAATGATGCCTTTGTTCCACGTTTTCTGAGTCAGACGCTGGCAGCTGCTTCCTGAGATCAGTAGGGCTTTACCTGCTTTTGGTTCCCTTTTCCAACACTTGGATTTGCTTGTGATTTTAATAATTTCTTCAACACTTTCCAAGGCATCTCTTTTGGAATGGGCACAGATACGGATCTCTGCTGGTCAGGTGGCCAGGGAAGCTATTTTAAAAATGTCTTGGCATAGTGCTTTCAATGTCGAAGCTGCTTCTTGGAAATATCTCAGTTGGTAGTCCATCAACTCCTGGAGCCGTGTTTTTTTTTGCTAATGCTTTCAGTGAAGCTCTGACTGTTTTATTCAACATGAATCATTCTTGATTACATGTTAGCTCCTGAGATAGTTAAACGGTAAGCAGTTCTTTAGGGTACAGTGTATATGTCATCCTTCCACGTCTTTGGATGCTTCCCAAGTCACTCATTCATTTGTCCTTAGAATCCATCAGTATTATCAATTGCGGCTGAAGAGATTTTTTTCTTTTCCTTCTTCAACTTGATAAATGATGAGCATGTTTTTGTTCCTTTTGGTTTTCTACCTCTAGGTCTTTGCCAATTCCACTAGAGTGCTTTCCTCTGTGTTCTTGAGTCACCTTCTGAAACCTTCTACTCAACTCTTTTATTTTACTGTGTCTTCCATTTGCTGGAAATATTTTACATTCCAAGTGTGACTGCAGAGTCTCTCCCGACATTCACTTTGATCTTTTTTTCTCTCTCTCCTGTCTTCTAAATTACTTTTTGCTCTCTTCAGATATGATATACTCCATGTCACCACCACTAATTTAGTCTTCAGGAATTAGTGGTAAGTGCGTCAAATCTCTTTCGGGATTGTCTCTGGATTCATGTGGAATATACACAAGTTTATCCTTTGGCGCTCGTGGACATAGTTTCATTTTCTGCTGCTTCAACGAGCATGTAAGTAATTGATGATCTGTTTTCTCCGTTGGCCCCTGGCCTTGTTCTAACAGGTGATATTTAGCTTCTGTATTGTCTCTACACAAATGTAGCTGATTTGATCCCTGCACTATATATGTCAAAATGTAACAGGTGAAAGACAATTTCAGGCTGCAAAAGTCAAAAGAGAAATGGCTTTAAAGAAAGGTTTCCAGTACCAGAGTGTCACTGCTGTCAGATCGAATTATCATTTCCTGGTGAGTTGTATTTTAAATGAGTGCCATGGTGGTGGTAAAGGAAATAAAGGGGAAACAAGGTAGGAAAAGGAGGACACACGCAAAGAGGAAAGCAGGCAAGGAAGGGCACCTGGGAGGAGGAAGAAAGGAAGCAAAGGAGGGAGAGAGGATGGAAAGAAAGAAGGGTATAAAGATGGAAGCAGGGGAAGGCGTGGCGCGGTGTGGAGGGAAGATGGTGTGAAGGGGAGCTACACATAAATCCTACGGTCTTTTAAATCGATTTATGTGTCATCGTGTGAGTGAAGCAATGGTGAAACTGTTTTAAACCAAAATCCAAACCCAGTGCCATCAAGTGAATTCTGGCTCCTAACAACCCTGTATCGTTTCTGAGGTTGTAATCCTGCTGGGAACACAGACAGCTTCAACTTTCTCCCATGGTAGACCAACGCATGGCTGTTGATAGCCAGAGTTCTCACCGTGGACTAAAGATAAGGGAAACGTGGGACCAGGAAAGGTGAGAAAGAGTCTTGTAGATATTTGGATTCTGATATGAACTTGTGATTTTGAAAATGAATATAGAAATGTATATGTGCACATTTCTGTGCATATGTGTGTATATACAAGTAGTCCCGATTTACAGTGAATCGCCCGACTGGTGTCCGCCCCCCCCCCACCTTATTGGTATACAATTAGTAATCTGTAGCTCAAAATATGCTGATGTTTTCATTCTCAGATTTCATTCACCTACAGAGTTTCAATTTTATGATTTTCTGTTCAAAACACCGCCATATTGATTTAGTTTTCTGTTCTAAATCAGGGCTTTCTAGTGCTTGAAAATATGGGTCCAGATACCGACTTCTTTGCTAATGTCAGATTCTGAAAGCAGTAAGACACTACTATAGACTCCATGAGGAAAAAAGACAAGGGCGAGATGGACAACTCTTCCTAATTTTCTGAATGCGATTCCAGGAATAACCCATATGATGTAGAACCATCTCTTGATAGAATTATTATTTACAAAATGTCAATGTCATCCAGCTCTCTTAATTGTTGGAGCACAATTTTTAGGATTTATTTTTTAATGGGAAGTTATTGAAATGAGAGGCCCTGGTGACGTAGCCGTTATGCACTGGGCTGCGATCCTCATGGTCAGCAGTTTGAAATGACTAGCGGCACCTTGGGAGAAAGACTGAGCTTTCTACTCTTGTAACAATCAGTCTCAAAAACCCATAGGGAGTCGCTATGAACCAGCATTGACTCGATGGGGCTATTTTGTTTTTAATTGGATTACATCTGTAACAATAAATATAATGTTTCTAATTCCCAAATATAAAGATTGGATTTATAACAATATTAGACATAAAAGTCAATAATAATGAAAACTTAGAGGAAAAAAAGGAGGTATTTGATTTCCATTAGAACTAACAACCGAGTAGTCCCAGCATAAACTGGGAAATAATGGTATATATATATATATATATATATATATATATATATATATATATATATATATATATATACCTTTCTCTGTGTATAATTGTATGTATGTGTATGTATGTTTGCTTTCACATATTTTTATACCTATCAACTGTGTCACTCAAAAGGACCCAAGACTCCTCAGGGAAATGGCTGATTTAGGGCTGAGGCAGGTAGGTACATAAGAAGACTGTCATACCTTGCTACCAAGTAAGGAATTGATTATAAGATAACGGAGGAAAGTTAGAAGAATACAAGAACCCAATTGGAGAGATACTTATTGGCGAACTATTTGAGCCACCCAAATAATTTAAGTGTAGTGGTGAATTATAAACAATGGGGATAAGGAATTCATCAAATCACACTTTATTGATAAATAAAGAGAGAAGGGAATCCCAGGCACCCACAATTAAATGTGGGGAGAGTGATTGGTAAAGCAAGGGCAAGAATCACAATTTTATAACCGTCTGGGTAAGATTTGATCAGGAAAGAATTATCAATAGACGCTAAGTCTACAGAGAAATTTGGATGCGGACTGAACTATTCGTATGATTTTAAAGTGTTTCTACATAAAATAATCAAAATGAAGATCACTGAGGGACAGACTGACATTAATCAAAACCACACTCAATGCCGTCAAAATGAGGCTGACTCAGCGCAATGCAGGGCAAGATAGGCCTGTCCCTGGGGTGTCTGCGGCTATAACTCTTTACAGGAGTAGAAAGCACCACTGTTCTCCATTGGAGTGGCTGGTGGCTGCAAATTGCTGGGCTTGAAGTTAGCAGCCTGAAGCATAACCACTAACTAGGCCCTCGGGGCTCCTACAGATGAAGGTTAAGTCTCAAAATGTGATACTCTGGGAAAGGCCACCTCACCTATGCCACATTCCTCCTGATGCACAATTTCTATCTAATCATAAGGACAGATCAGGAAGAGCTACAATGAGCACTAATCCGTTCAAAAGGGGCATGGGATCACTATGCGCGAAAGCTGTCCTGTCATCAAAAGAGAAATGAAGGCTGCGGGACTGGCCCAGTGACGGCGGTCTAGAGATTCCGGACGAGTTCATCTAGTACCTGAGCTTCAACGGGATCCTATGCAAGAAGGAGGAAAGTGCTACAAAGAATATTGAGGTCAATTAATATTGAAGCTGAAAGTTATGTTTCCATGCAGATTCGTCAAGTTGATAACTGTACCATGGTTATATAAGAGAATATAACAAATTCTTTAATTTTAATAAGCATACAGTGGCCTATTTGGGGATAAAAGGCTATAATGTATGTTATTTACTTTCAAAGGAATATATATATACACACACACACACACACATTAGCCAATGGGTACAATATTAACAATAGGCAAATTTGGGCCACCTGAACCATTTTTGTTCTTGCAAGCCCCATAAATTTGAAAATATTTAAAAATGGTTGTGATTTGTTGTTACATATTTTCAGTAGTTATGTTGCCAGTTCCAGAAGCCAGACAGATATGACCTAGGAATTCTGCTATTATGGAAAACACCTCTGGATGGAAATGAGGAATCTGTCATGGATTACTGGAAAACAAGACCCCCAGTATTTACTCTTAAAGTTAAAATTTTTCAGTGGACAAAAGACCCGTGGGGGTGGGTCACATAAAGTAGGCTAAGAACCACAGTAACACCTACATTTTTGTTTCACTAAGTTGGGATTTCATTTCTACTTATCAACTTCTCTCCCTGCACCATTCCTTCTGATAGGAAACATAAAAGGGAAATTGCAGATTTAAACTATTTCTCAAACAAAATGTAATGATACAAATGTATGTTCCACTAGAACATTCATCTCGTCCTTCGTAATTAACTATGGCGTCTTCTTTCATCAGGCTCTGACCTTTAAAGTGTCCCTGTTGTGTGTGTTTTTAATGCCTAACTTTTCTGGAAAATGTGTAGAGGTCATAATGAGGCATAATTATATACAGTATATAATTTTCTTTGGCCTTTATCAAGTGCTAGTTTAGCTATCATTTCTTCCTATAGAATTTTTTATAAGAAATACCTTTTAAAATGAAAGTCCTTTCTTCAGTTTTGGCATGAATTATATTTGCTGTAAGTATTTGATCTAGACTGAAAATTTAGCTGCATATGTATGGATGAGAACTATACACGACCATAAATCCTTATTTATCCAGAAAGCAAACGAGCTTTAAACATTGCTTCCCCCTACACTCCAAACTCTGCTTCTATGGGGAAAAAAGCTATTTGTAACGAACTCATCTCTCTATTCCTCAATTTTCCAGTTACAAAATGGGTATCATCCATCCTAGAATACCATTAGGATTAAATTATATTGAGTGTGTAAAGTGCTTAGTGTCATGCCTGGCACATAATAAGCATTCAAGTGATAATCATTTATTTTATCATTATTTTTACTTATTTTAGAAAGACTACCCAGAGTATATCTACTGCTTTAGCTTGGTCCTCCTGTAAGTGACTCATCAAGTATCCTAAACAGTAATTGACCATCATTATGGTGATAATGAACCATCTGAGAGTAAGTGGAAAGATTTTAGAGTTACACTAAGTCACTTATGATCAAAACAATCAGACCCTCAGCTTTAAAAGAATAATCTGTTCAATCATTCTGACCAAATTGTTTCATGTTTTCTCTTATTTACACACTAACATATGATTTCATTCTATAAAAAATACTCAACCTATAAATCAGTAGCAAGTTGGCTTTCCATAAAACATTTTTATATGTACTGTGTATGAAAAGAATCACTGATAAACTTTAGAAGGGATTTCTAAAATTTTCAAATTTACAAAAGAGGCAAATAGCATGTTTGTAAATAATGTTGTTTCATGAAATAATGTTGTTTCATGAAAAGTTAAGAGGTTTTCACTTACAAAACCTTGCTTAAGCATCTTTAGTCATTTGAGATTGGTAGCGATGAAAGTATCAATATGAAGACTGATTTGATATTCACGCCATTTTAATGACAAGATAAATTTCAGCAACTTGGCTTTCTATATAAAAGACACTTTAAAATAAATGAAGCATATTTGCAAGCAAGCAAACATGCACACAGAGTGGGGATTATTTATTTTGAAATGCTGACTTAGTGTGAGTAACTTGATCAACTAACAGAACCAGCCTAATTCTGAAACCCTAAAGAGTACTTTTTATAAACCAGAGTCTAGGGAATATTGGGATTTAAAGGGAATCTTATGCTTTTTTATGTTCCTAATGCTTTCAGTCATATTAAGTCCTTGGATGAATTTTGCTGAATAATATTTATTTTAGGTCTGTAATGATCTACTTGTTTACAAAGAATTGGGATATTTTTAAGAAGTGACAGGTTGCATGAAAATTAAAAATTATTATAAATTTAGTGTTCTTTCTTATTGTGTGTTTAGCCATTTGTATTAAGTAATAAAATCAGTATTACATGTCTTGATAATGTAGAAAAATAGGAAAATTTACATTTGGTGATCCTTGCTCAAATGCCTTCATAAATACTAAAAAAAATGAGGGCCAGCAATGCTACATTCCAGAACTAATGACCAAGATGGCTTAGATGATAGAGACACAAGAGTCTTTGTGTGCACCTGGAAAACTTTGATGTTCTCTGTTTTGTGTCTCAGTAGTTCACAGTGGGAAAGGTTGTTACCTGGGCCAAATCATCAGAATCAGTCATTTCTATAATATGAATTAAAGGTCAGCTTCTGCTGCATTTTACATTTGCTTCACTCTGAATTCACATTTTTAAAGAACATGCCAGCCATCTCAAGCTCCGCTTGTGGCACATCCTGGGGTGTGGGATGGGGCGGGGGGGGGGAAGTGGGGGGTGGTTGTACGCCCATGCAGAGTGGGTTCGGGTCTCTGGTCCTCTGGAAACCCTTTCTCAGGCTCAAGGCACCTCATTGTAGCAAGAACATTACCCACCCATAAAAATAAGGTGCTCTTTATGAATATTAATTAGATGGGCTTCAAAGTCACTCCGAAAGCAGCATCATTCTAGTCCACTGTGGTAAGATACGAAGCTCCTTGAGACAGTCTTCCCTGGACTATAAAGTGCATAGAAATACCTGGCAAAAGCCTACAGCTTTCTCCACGATGGGAAGCTCTTCCACAGCCAAGAGATGGAGCCAAGTTGTTTTATTTATGCAGAGCCTGATTGACTTCAAAAACACAAGGGCATGTAAACTGTGCCTAGTTCCTATTTTCATGAGGACTCCTTAATCAAGTATCAATATGGTCTCAAGGCCCGGGTCATAAGAACGTTCCCACAGAAACCTTATGATTATTTGCCTGACTTGAAAATAATTTGTGACTTTCTTCTGGTAACTCTGGGGTTTATAGCTGGAGTCTCAAATGAAGAGCTGATCGCTCCACCATCGCTCTGTGGTTGCAGGTGAAGAGGGAAGAAGTGTCTAAAATCTTTCTGGAGGGTTCCCTCCTTAGGAATGTGGCAATGGAAGGTGGAGATGGCCAATGACGGGTTCAGCATAAAAGCACAGGAGCGTCAGCTGCTCCTTTGTGACCACAGCCGGTTCATCTGTGGGGCACCAGCCAGGTCTGTGGTGAATACTCACCAAAGGACTTCGAAATGTCCATGAAAAAAAATGGATTAAAAGATTCAAATTAAAAAAATTTATTTCCCTACGTAAGATTCATCACGTTTAAGACACTTTTGTAAGTGATGATACTAGCCATTTAGTCTAAAGAACTGAGGAGATCTGGGAATTTTGCCAGGCTAAGAGAGACTTTTTCAGATGATTAACTGAAAAAAAGCGATGGTATTAAAAGATTCCGAAATCACTCACTTGGCTGTGCCAGGAGATTTGGAAGACAGCTCTTGGTCAACCGACTGGGAGAGATTTCTACTTGTACCCATGGTCCCAATAAAGGTGACCCAACAGAATGCACTATTACGGAACACTATCATTGATATCACGTGCAAGTAAAATGTTGCCGATGATCCTCCACAATGGTCGCAGCATATGCTGCCAGGGAGCTGCCAGCTGTTCAAGACAGATTCAGAAGAGGACATGGAATCGGGGATCCCAGTGCTGATGTTAGATGGCTCTTCACTGGAAGCAGAGAAGGCCAGGAAGATGTTTACTTGTTTTGCTGACTATGTAAAGGCATTCTAATATGTGAATCACAGCAAACCTTAAGAGAATGGGCATTCCAGACCACTTAATTGTGCCTATGTGGAACCTGTAGACGGGTAAAGAGGCAGTTGTGCAAACAGAACAAGGGAACAGTGCATGGCTTACAACCAGGAAAGGTGTGTTTCAGGGTGGTATCCTCTCGCTATATTTATTCGACTTGTACTCTGAGCAAATAATCAGAGAAGCTGGACTACATCAGGAAAAATGGCATCAGAATTGGAAGGAAGTTTATTAACAACCTGTGACTCACAGATGACATAACCTTGCTTGCTAAAGGGAGGGGCACTTGGAGCACTTGATGATGAAAATCAAGAACTGCAGCCTTCAATGTGAACTGAAATTCAATGTTAAAAACAGCAACAACAAAAATCCTCACAACTTGACCAATAGGTATCATGGTAAACAGAGAGGAGATTGGAGCTATCAGTGATTTCATCTTGCTTGAAGCCACCATCAATGCTCATGGGGGCAGCAGGCAAAAGATCAAATGACCCATTGTACTGGGTACATGTGCTGCACAAGACCTCCTTAAAGTGTTGAAAAATAAAGATGTTAATTTGAGGACTAAGTTGCATCTGATCAAGCATTTTCAGTTGTCTCTTATGCATGTGAAATTTGGACATTGAATAAGGAAGACCAAAGAAGAACTGATGCATTTTCATTCTGGTGCTAGAGAAGAATATCGAAAGGCCCGTGGACCGCTACAAGGGCAAACAAATCTGTCTCGGAAGAAGTACAACCTGAATGCTCCCTAGAAGCAAAGGTAGTAAGACTTGGTCTCACTGCTTTTGATCTATTATCAGGAGAGACCAGTCGCCTGGAGAAGGACATCATGCTTGGTGAAGTGACCCAGTGGCTTCAACAATGGGTTTAAACCTAACAACTGTGATGGCTCAGGACTAGGGGATGATTCCGTCTATTGTGCATAGGCTCCCAGGAACCCTATGTTGTACATAGACCACACTACTCAATGGTACCTAACAACAACAGCAACATTTTTTTTTTTTTGAAAAAGAGATGAAACCAAAAGGAATCAGAAGGAGCAAAACTCAGGCTGTGAGGTAGATGCCTAGTGATATTCCACTGAAATACTGGTGAGATAAAGTTTAGTGTGCCAACCTGGCCAATAAACACGTGGGGTTAATTGAAGGGCAGAGGGATGAACGGCTCAGTGAGCCTCGCCTTTCTAGTTCTCGGGTCTCTTGCTCTTTGATGGTCGGACCAGGATGCAGCTGTCTTAGCCAGTTCCTGGCTTCAGCTGGCAAGGCTCACTTCCTGCAAGACATCCCCAAGGAGAAGCTGCATGGACCTACCCCAATGCAGCCCTGGGTGCTGGAGCAGCCGTGTGGAGACCCCTGCCAGCTCTGAGATGCTTACACGTACACTGATTCTACTTTCCTCCTGCAGTCAGCGTCATAGTGTGTGTTTTGTGAGCTGGAGGAGGACTTTGTGGATTGGTGTTGGACATAGGGACTAAAGTTGGACTTGTGGGCTTGGGCAGCACTGGGTTGGGATGTTTTCTTGATGTGCACTTAACCTTTATATAAAACTCTCTCTTATCCATGAGTTTCTGTGGAATTTGTTTCTCTAAAATACCCAGACGAACACACCTGGAAAAGGTGCCTTTGTTTGATAAAGCGCAGGAGCACTGTCCTGGAAGAGGAGGATACTGTGGGGAAGCTTTCCCAGGTGTATTTCTTCAAGAACTCTGGTTAACTCTCTTACAGCGCTCTCAGAATAAGCAGATGCTATTGTTCTCTAGCCGTTTAGAAGGTCAACAAGCAAACTGTCTTCAGGATCACTGCCCCCTAAAACTCTTACCACGACCTTGACCCGTGGCCAGTCTTTTACTTCGGTAGGACCACTTCCACCTCTTGGTGGACATTGCTTTGTCTTCAGCATCACAGCGGTAAAGTCACGCGTCCATTTCTGTTACAATTCCTTCAAGAAATACTTCAGCATCTTGATTCCACTTGTGTAAAATTTCCGTCGAATGCTTCTCTTCTTGTCTGCAGCTGATCTGGGCACAGAAGGTTTGCTATCTATCGAGTGAGAATTTTGCTCAGAAATTTTGGTCAGAGTTGTACAAAGGTTGTGCAAAAACTGTGCATCTGTTACAGTTGTGCAAAAATTTGTGTAACGGTTGTACAAAAAGTTGTGCAAAAATTGGCATCTGTAACGGTTATTGTTTCTGCTGTTATGAATCCTCTTCAATCGGGTGACAAACTGCTCGGTTTTTTTCTTTGAAGCTTTTTTGGGATGGTCTACTGCTGTGGCCTTCATCTTCAACATGTTTCCCCCCTTCCCCAAACCAGCTTTTACGCGCTGCTGATTTCTTTGGGGTATGAGCTTGTAGATCTTTGGCAATGCATTAATGATTTCACCATTCTGCTACCCAAGTGTTAACACAAATTTGATGTTTGTTCTTGCTTTATTTTTATCCGCATTCATTCATGTTACTCTGGTAGGCATTCTTTTCTCTGACACTGTATGACATGTTAGTAAGAGTTTATTTTGCTGTACATTTTTAAAATGTATGCAGTTTTTTCATAGTACATATTTTTTCATGAAATTTTTGAAGATCCCTCAAATTTCTTGATAAATCCAAATCTGGCTAATCTAAATTCAAGTTGGTTAATTGAATCTATTTGTAACAAGCATTCAGGAAATGAAAGGGCCCATTAAATAATCTTTTGATAGTGGTTTTACTTTTGGTTGAGTTGAAAAATAAACTTGAAAACTTGACTGTGAAGTGGCCTACATTTAAAACCACTTTGGAAAAAAACATTTAGAGAAAGGAATCCTGTTTATTGGTGAATTGAAGTGAGTTTATGTTGTGCCAATTTTCCTGACAGTTTTGTCCTTCACTAACAAACCAGTTTAGTCAAAAGTCAGGTAATAATAAGCAACTTGATTTTAAGTTTGTGAAACAGTATATTTTATTTTCTAAGATAATATACAACCCAAATTGAGAACTTCATGAAATCTAGAAAATAAAAAGTAACGATTGTAGTTTCTTATAGGTTATATTAAATTTGTAAAAAAATACAATCTATGTTAAAAAAAAAAGATGTCAGAGTAAAATACTTTACACAAAAGGTTGAAAATCTTGCCTTGTAATGGGCCAGAGGGTAACTGTTACTGCTGCAGCTGTGAGGTGCAGACCCATAGTGACCCTGTTCACAACAGAACTCAACACTGCCCTTCCTCCCGCACCATCCTCCCCATCGTTCCTGTGCCTGAGCTCACTGTGGCGGCCAAAAGGTTGAAAATCTTGCCTTGTAATGGGCCAGAGGGTAACTGTTACTGCTGCAGCTGTGAGGTGCAGACCCATAGTGACCCTGTTCACAACAGAACTCAACACTGCCCTTCCTCCCGCACCATCCTCCCCATCGTTCCTGTGCCTGAGCTCACTGTGGCGGCCGTGTCAGTCCATCTCATTGAGAGCATTCCACTTCCTTCTCCAGGGACTGGTCTTTCCTGTCAACATGTCCAAAGTAGGTCAGACACAGTGTTGCCATTCTTGCCTCTAAGGAGTGTTCTGGCTGTACCTCTTAGCAGTCCACGGTACTTTCAATATTCTCCTCCAGCACCACAATTCAAACACATCGTTTCTTTGCTCTTCCTTATTCAACGTCCAAGAGAGCAACTAGCTTATGCTTCTTGATCCAATATGGTCTCTGCCACAGCTGTGATTACAGCGATAGCCAGTGTGGCTGTATTTTACTAAGTTTATTCATGGACACTTAACATTGAACTTCATGAATTTTACATATCACAAATTATTCCTGTGTGTCTCAAAAACTTTAAAAAATGTAAAGTTGATTCTTAGCTCACATATAATGAAAAAAAATAGGGCTAGGTTTCATATGTTTGCTGACCCCTGCCTTAGAATTATGAAGCATGAGCTGGAAGGAGACGCTGGAAACATCAAGACAGGAAATGTCAGTGAGTTAGCCATGTTTTATAGCTTCAAGACGGAATGCTGCTGAACACATCTGCCATGTAGAACACGTGACAAATAAATGTATCCTTAGCTAATGTAATCAGGCAATAGCCAGCCCCACGCAGGTTGTGGGCTATTCGTAAAACTCGTCTGAAGTCTTCAGACCTCAATATAATGAAAGGTCAAAAAATGAAATAAAAACATTAGGAAAACACTTCAAGATTAGTCACAAAAAGTAAAAGCAAAGCATCATCTCTGGATTCTGTGGGGTGTGGGGAAAGGATAAAATATACATTTTTAAAAATTCAAAAGTAAAGGCATTTGGGAAAACATGGCTATCAGATAAAACAATTGTGTCGTCATTAAGTTCCTTGGAAGTGATAACAAGATGGTGAATTTCTAGAAAAATGCTTTTCTTTTTAGGTGATATATTGACTTGATGGCCAAGAGTTTAGTTATAGATGAATGTTTTAAAAATTCTTGGTTTTGATGCTGAACTCATGACAATGATAACGAACTTCCATTTAATTTTAAATGGTTCACACTAAATGTGTGTGTGTGTGTGTGTGTGTGTGTAGTGGGGAAGAGAGATGGCAGTAAAAGTAGCAAGTTGTTAATGAACCTTAGTACCTAATATGCATGTGACATTCATTCAACTTTTATACCAAAAAAACCCCAAACTCACTGCCATCCAGTGGATCCTGCTCCTTAACGTCCCGCGAGGCCAGAGGAGAGCTGCCCTGCAGGCTTCTGAGATTGCAGCTCCTTACATGTTACATAGTTACACTATGCAACTCTGGTGCCTCAATTTTTATACAGACCTGAAGTTATTTAAAATAAAAGTTGGAAAAAACATCTACATACAAAAATGTGTTGCAAATGTAGTTGTTTTTGAATTTGAAAGATCAGGTATTCTTTTAAAATTCAAAATACCAATTTCATTTTAAAATGAAAGCAACTGGCCGTGCAAAAAACTACCGATTGTTTAAGTCCATTTTGAAAGTTTCATCTCCTTTGCTCCCGGGAATGGTAGAATGGGCAAAATCTGAGCTTGCTGAACCCAACACAAGAAATTCATCACATACAGGTCCTGAAGAGCTCTGAATGAATTGATATGTAAGATAGGAGGATCTTCAAAAAGCGTGTGGGAAATTCTACTATATGTTAATTTCCTTTCTCCATGAATTTTTGAAATCATCTAATTTATTCCATGACCAGAGTCTGATCATTTTGCCCATTATTTTGCTCATCCGGGTTTTGAAATAATGTAGAGAAACTAGAGAGCAAACAAAACAAATGGAGTCATTATCTAATTTAAAAGTCACGATCACTCATGCACATGAAAGGCATCTTCACCAGAAAAAGCACGCTAACCCCTTGGAGACAAAGCCAAGTTCCAGTTGCGTTTGTACCTCTAGTGGCGAACGCAGTCCCTCCCAAAGGAGCCGCTCCATGCCGGAACACGCTGAAGCACGACATGGACACGTAAACGTGAAAGGGGGCATCCTGTTTCACATCCAGACAGGTTAGGTTTGGATTTGACGTAAGAAAGAGGTTCAAGGTGACTCTGATATTGGACTAGGCCACTGAAGGAAGTCGTGGATTCCTTTTATTTATTCATTTATTTATTGAAATGTACAATAATAGAATAAACATATATCTGGAATATATTTTTAGAGAAAACGCAGCACTTAGATGTTCAGTTTTTTTTTCTACATGTATGATGCTGAAAACAGTGTCTTTAATCTCAAGGATTCTGTCTGTTAACAGTCAGCCGGGTTGAAATAAATCAGAAAACCATGACATCTCAAGGACAGTTGAAGGGACTCAGGACTGAGTCGTGTTCGGGAGCAAACACACACCTGGTCTCAGTCGTCTTTGGGGGTGTCATGCAAAGGAGGATGGAGACACGCTCTGACGCCCCTGGTTGGGTCAGAGCGAGGACCGAGAGGAGAGCAAAAGTTAACGGGCCAGGGGAGGGCGGGAACTATGCAGATTTTAACAACCAAAGAAAACATTTTCTAACAGAGACACGCCCAACGGCTCGCTTCAGCAGACGTGGAACCAAGGTCACTGGGAGTGTGTGGGCAGATGGCCCTGTCAAGGGTGACTGGGAAGGCAGAACTTGCATGGGTGAGAGCTTGGTGCTAGTCCTTTCCTTGTGATCTGAAAAACTGTCGCCTCCTCACAAAGCCTAAAGGACATCCTACAAACTTAGTATTAATATGAAGCAGATAATTACTCACAAAGGAATCCTTCAGATGCTCCGAGGCCTTCCGTGGTCACCCAACAGTTCACATAACTAGAACATCCTGGTTTGGGCCCTTGAAGGTTTCACCAGGACATAGCCTTTGCTCTAACGTTGCTTAAGGGACAGTTAGGTTGTTTCAGAATGCCACGTCCTAGTGATTCACAGTGCTCTTAGGTATTTCTAAGAGTGTAGGATGTTTGTCTTTTTGCTTAAGGGGTGGCAGAAAATTTTTTTCTTCCATTCTGGGCCACTTCTTATATATGCCATTATCATCTTAAACCTGACTCGTTTTCTTCATCTGTCTCCTAACTAGACTTTTATCTCTGCACCTTTACTCCCCTTACACATTCCAACTCCACTCAACTGCCTTTTCAAAATCCTTTTCAACAACACGCCTCCTCAGGAACCTAGAGTGAGCCCTTTGTTCAGGAAAAGGAAAACCTCTTAGAAGGGGCATAAAACCACAAGCAGTCATTAAGACGGCAGAGTTACGGATGAATGTTTTAAAAATCCTTATCTGTGCTCTGATAACAAAATCATAATTTAAAAAAAAAAAAGAAAGACTCTACAAATAAGAAAGAAGACTACAAAGATTCCTCACCACCTAGCATACAAAAGCTTTGAATTCTAAAGGCCCCTTCAGGAAATCCTCACCTCCTACAGCCCTTTTAATCATGATTTCACTAACAGTCTGTTGTCTTTCTGGTCCCTCCATGCTGCTTCCCTGTGCCTCCTCCCTCATGCCATCTCTTCCTCACCTCTAGGACAAGCGCTGCAACCCACTGGGTGTTCACTTCGTCCCCATGCAAATCAGTATCCTGAGGGCGGGGTCTTTTTCCTGCTTGTTCATCAGTGCAGTTCCTAGACCAGTGTCCTGCACATAAAAACAAAAGTGTTTCTGATTGATTTGTTCAATGATTGTCATTCTCATGTCCACAAGCATTCACAAAGATCTTCCCTTTTTTGAATTTTTGTATCACTTACATTGTGTCGGTCTATAGATTATGGCATACCTTCTCCTCAATGCGTCTGTCTCAGTGCCCCACCTGGCACAGGGTTGATTCTCACTCAGAGTGACCCCATGCCTACCAGACTAGAACTGCACTATCCAGGGTTTGCAGTGACCGACTCAGTTTGTAAGCAGATTCCTTATGTGTTTCTGTGAAACAAAGAGCTAGGGGCCAACCATGCTACCTTGCTCAACACTTCAACTCAGTAAATTTGTATTGACCACCTACTGTTTGTCAGGCACTTTAGTAGACACTATGATATGGATAAAATACTGACTGTAAGAAGAGTCCATAAAGACAAAATGGAATATTTCCTGGCTAGTTTCTTTTAGACAAAATAAATATACCTGAAATTTATAGTCTAACCCCAAAGCATAGTCAGATTTCCCATACCTACTTACCATCTTTCTTACAGACTCATTCAAAATAATTATGCAAAATAAATATGACATACAAGCTATCCTGAAGCCCAACATTCAGTCATTGATGATAAGATGAAATTAAAATCTGGTGTAAATTTGAATTGATTTGGGGGAATTGGCATTTAATGATATGCTCTTTCAAGATCTTTATAGTGACCAGAATGACTTTGAAAACGGTGATGCTGTCATGTCCAGTTTCTAGGGTCAGTAAATTTTAAGCCTCTTATGCAACACAAACATTTTGAAAGCCTCTAACGATTATATTTTCCCAGAAACAGATACAACAATTTGGTAAAGAAGACAGGTAAAAGAGATCAGTAGTTTTCCGTTTCCCCCATTAAACTATGTTTATTATGCCAATTTTAATTACCATGCAATCTAATGGATTTAAGGCTTATATTTTCCACATCACTAGACATCACAAACATGAAAGCATTTATACTGTCATTATACATCAATGTTTGCACTTGGTTATACATATATACAGAAATTATTCACACATCTTAACCTTGCTAGTTCCTCCTTTCAAACCAATACAATTTTACTGTGAATGCAGCTTTTTAATAAATGGCATAAGAAATACAGCAAGGCACACTTTTTAAAAAAAACAAAACATTTTTTCTCATTACCACCTCAGGAAGCATAAAAAACAAAACTGTTGTAAATAATCCAATAGTCGAATGTCACGCGTTAGAATATACAACACTAGATAGTTGTTTCTGGAAGTGCTGCATAGATTATTTTTAAATGGAGTAAATAGTATGGTGCTTTAAAAAGTGACTTAATTTTTAAAGCAGGACCAGTGTTTTTTCCCTATGGTGCAATTTAAAAACTAAATAAGTTGGCTTTTTAGGTAAAACCTCTTTCAAATAAACTGGGCTTTCTACTATTTAAAAAAAAAAATCCAAAATAGTGGTCAAGTACTGGTCAGACAGGTGAACTTAATGATCCATCCATTTGATGAACTGCAGAACTTGAAAGAGATCAGCACGGGAAGAGGCAAACAGAAAAGTCTTGCTGGAGAGAGGGTTGGTAGAGGTAGCTTGGGACAGGACTCCAAGGGAGAACAAGCAGCGTTGCTGAACTTCAAAGACGACCACCGAAAGAGGACCAGCGCACACATCCAGATCACAAGGCTCATGTGGACAAACTGCATTCAGAGGGAGACTCCTCTTGGGAGAACTCAATGTAACGAACGGCAGTGATGTGATGACACCAGAGACCAGCCCAGGCTGGGGGACAAGGCCACCCTGAGCTGCAGCCAGGCTGTTTCTACAAGAAACACAAAACGCACAAGAAAAGGTTTCAGAAAGGTTTGCTTCATTTGAAAAATTAAAGCCCCCTGAGAAGCCATTATGACTACTTTTGGGGGACTCTCGAAAGGCATTCATCAGAGTGAAGTTAGCAGTTCATACGATTGTTGAAGATCTTTCAGTATCAATGTGGAAAATATTGATTTTCTTTCAAGAATTTTTTTCCCCAAAGAAAACAAGAAAAACTCGAACTTTCGAGCTTTCCTTTGGATCATAAGTAACCGCTCTTGTGTTTGAACTCATGTTTGAACCAAGACTTCGAACCAGTTCCCCCCAGTTTAGTCATGACCGCCACCTCAGCACACTGGATTGGATCCGAATCTGCAAAATGTGGTGGATGTGAACTGGAACTGGAATGGGAAGAAGTACGGGTTAGCCCCCCTGCCAGAAGCTCACCTCCCTTTTAGAAAACAAAGGAGCGTGCCTGCTGCACGGCAACCGAATCTCCTCAGCAGCAGAGGCAGGAAGAGTGGTGCCCTGCTCAAAGATGGCCGCCGGTTGCGCTACCTAGTGTTCCCTGCCAACAATACAATCTTTTGCCTCAGGTGTCTGAAGGGACTCACTATGCCACTTTCGATTTTTCCAATCCGGGTATTTATTTAGCAGGTAATTTTTTTCCCCATTTGGCTATCATTTCACTTCATTAAAAAAACAAAAAAAAAGATACACCTTGACTAGGATAGATAGCCTCAAATCAGTGTGAAAAGGTGGCTTGATGGCATGTGATGCAGAGAGATAGTAACAACGTTGACTTCATAGCTTGGCAACCCGGCGTCTTAGGGTTATCCTTTCCTTTGGTAACTGTGGGTGTTCTACTGAACAATTCCTGGGCGAAATGTTTCTAACAGTTATCATTGTAAATGCTTCAGTCCCGTGCCTAGAGAGAGCTATTGGGCTTCTAGCTCAAAGACAAATGCATTTTCTTTCAGCTGCAGAGAGTATTGTGAAAGCGAGACTGATTTCATTCGCCTATTATTATCTAAACATCTCAGGGTTTAGATAGGATTTCTTCCAAATCCAATCTGTTCCATATCTAACTAGCGAAAAGCAGCCTGTTGTACGTGAGGTTAGTCCGTGTTGCATGCTTCCATCTCTGGCTCACTCTCAGGTCAAGCACACTGTTACTTGCTGAGTTTACACTGCGTTCTGAAGTCTGAGGTCAGGTTGCTTTACTCTCTTTCTAGAAAGGAATGTTCTCCTCCTTTTTGCCTAGCTCTTTCCTTTTCCATAATCCCGCATCCTGTTGTGTGCCAGGAGAGCTTGCGCACACAGTGGTCTGGCTGGAATGAGTGGAAGCCGCGGGGAGGGAAAGCTGTCCAGAACAGGGGGGAGACAGGCAGGGACAGATGGGGCCAAATTTGACATGGCCAAACAACGCGGGCATTCAAGAAAGACCATGGCACATCGTCCACATGCTGAGGACATGACTCATTTGAAATCTGGCCACTGCCTAGGGAATCCTTAGGTGAGTAAAATCTGGTTTTACGAAATCCTGCTATTTAAGCTCTCTTTGGATAATCAGTTCTTCCAACATGGTCCACTGGGCAGGCCCGACTGGCTGGGGTATAGGTTCTGTGGTATGTGTATATTCAAGGGTTTGACCATGCAAAGCTTTGCTGCTTAGCATGACCGGCCGAGGGACTCAAAAGTGCACACTGATTAAACAGCCGCTCACATCCAGAGCAATCATGATCCCTGCGACTTTAAAGTAACCTTGATATGACGGCACCCGCATTGGTCAGTGATCGTACACAGTTACCAAAGGCAGTTTCTTCAACTGGCTTGGCAAGCCTCGCGCAAACCCACACACTCTGAGTGTCAATCCCACGAACGGAATCAGGATTTGTGAGGTGCTCATGTGAAATGCTTGTTCTGGCAGCGTTTTGAGGTTTGTCAAAAATGGAGCGGATCTTTTCCCAATATACCTGCATACCTCAGCATGCCTAACACAAACTCCTCCGGCCACCAACTGCCCCACTGACAAACCCAAAGAGCAGGAGAGGCAATGGAGCTGACACGTTCCAAAGTAAGACATCAACAACAAGAGAACTCTAGTGAAACAACCCCCAGCCCACCAAAGGCAAGAGCGCCCGCACCGAGTGTATGTGACCAGTTACATTTTTATACCACGGGGGTTTCTTCCAGGCAGCAGCGTAGGGTTGAGGCATTCACCAGGGATCAGGGCTTATGAAGAGGTAAGTGTGCGGTACACGGAGAGATCAGCGCACCGCGCAGCTCTCAGGCAGCCCCGCAGGCACTGCTGCCACACATGATGTGCCTTCCCCGAATTAGGCCCGAGTATCTGAATCTCTCGTTACCTTTCTTTGAATGTGACTTGCTGTAATGGACCTCTCTGCTTTTGCAGAAACGTGACGCGTACAGGAAGCCCCGCCGAGCCCAGCAGTCGGCCTGGGAATCGGTGCCGAGGCAAACTCAGCGAGAGCAGGTTCAAACTTCGCCAACAGCTTCTGTGTGAGCGTGTAAACTTTACTTTGTGTGTGTGTGTGTGCATGCTTTAGTTAGAATGCAATAAACACCTTTTGGAAATATTTTTTATTAGTTTTCGTTGCTGCTGCAGACTGAGTCTGGTGAGTCTAAAATCCCCTGTCTCTGGATGAAATGATAGTGATTGCACCACCGGCGAGTTGCTTTTTTTCTGCAAAATCACAACGAAAAATTGAATGGGGGGAATTTGACTCTGGGTAGCAGAGCACCCCAAGTGATGGTCTTCCAAATGGTTTCAAGAAAGCAGGGCTTTGTCTAGTTTGCTCTTTTGAATCTTGCAGGAAGAGCAATGACGGGGGAAACCTCCTATTTTCTAAATACTCTATCCCTTACCTTTTAACCCCGAAGGCAGAGAAGCACTTTGAGATTCCAGAAAGTGGCCGCTTGGTGGTACTTTGCCCATGCGGGACGATTTATGCCCAGGAACCCTGTGCTACTGACTGGGGCAGAGTTCGGCTTCCAGGTGTTTGGGCCTCCTGGTTCTGAAAGAGCTGCATGGGACTGGTGGGTCTGCTTATTTAAACAGCTGTGGGTTGATAGGAAGTCACTGGGGCTGAGCTGAGCTCAACACCAAGTGAAGTCTGCTTCCTCCCTTTGCCCAACCAAGGGGCAGGCGTCAGAGGAGCTTAAGAAAGTGTTGCCAACCGGCTGGCAGGCTGATATACAGCTCCCCTCTGACCTTGCTGGTGAAAGGGGAGGGTAACACAGGTCCACTGGCACTTTCGCTTCCCCACGCCATCTCAGGATGGAGCTGCTTATCATTCAAACTTCACATCTATGGAAGCCAAGGACGAAAACTCCCGGGGCACCGCAGAGGCAGGACACGAGTGTCCCCACAGCGACCCTCGGCCGAGCCGCTCGTGCAGAGCTTCTGAAGCTCCGGATCTCAGTGGGGCTGGAGGCTTGAGGGTCACAGTCACGTGCTGTCCTGCTCAGAGTAGTGTTTCTGTTGAGCCTTTATCCCCTTTCAGAAAACGTCAGCCAGGCTCTCCCAGGCCTTCTGCAGAGGTTGGCAGGGCCCACCGCACAATCCGTCCTAACAGAACTTGTTTGGAAGCAGCTAATGGAAGTGCAGCTACTCGCCCTTAATGGTCAGTTTTCCTGCATACTGATGGAGAATGTGATTATAGGGTGGACACATTGCACAGAAAACACATTTCTCTCATTCCTACTTTTGTTCCCACTTGCAGTAAATAGAGTCTGAAACATATAAAATTAGTTGAGCTACATTAGCAAGTGGGATGCTTTTCCTCAGTTTTGCATACCGAGTTTATTTTTAGGGTATAGATATGGTATAGATTCCCCCCTCGCTCCCCATTTCTAGCAGCTCCGCACAGAATCACACATTTTAATGAGCTGAGGGCACAGGTGTTGCAGGGAAAAAAAATAATGATGTTTGCCATTCATCTTTCAAATTAAATAATGTGTTTTTAAATAGTAACTTTTTTCATAATACATTATGGGAACAACATTTATCTGTCACATTTTAAGAGATGTATTTGTAATAAATGTAAATTACTTTTAGAAAATCAGTAATTAGGCTCATCAAAAAATAAACAATCTGCCACAAAAAAGATAATCTTTAGCATAGTTAAGTATAATAACTGTTATTTGAATAAGTTAACAAATTAGGGTAGATTGCGTCTGTAATTCATTTCCTATAGCACGAGTTAGGGTTATGGCATTAAGCTTCTGGGTGTGGGGGGGATAGTGGGGGTGGTGGCTTGGAGCTGTCATCAGGCACCTCATACTTGGATTAAATACAACTCCCACCTCTGAAAGCGCGAATTTTCACCTTTAAACCTGATTGGGAAAGCACATTTCTCACTGGGGTTTCGAAATGAGGATAACGGAACCTTCGTGTCCTTCCTGCAGATACATCATCATCTCAGAATTATCAATCAATAGCTGTCTTATTAAATATGAAGAGGGGAACGACTTTCTTGGGGGAAAATGGATGGAAATATGCCTGTCACCGTCAGGCCAAATTCAGAAATTCTGTTTTTATCAAAATGCCATTAAGTTGTCATGTATTTTCTCTGCATTTGCTTTCTGTGCCTGCTCTCAATGTGTGTGTGGATAAATAAGAGCCTCTTCGGCAACATCCACTTTCCCCTCCTGGAGACTCCTCGGACTTGACCATGATTAGAGGCCATGACAGGCCCAGCCTTCCACCGAGGGAGGCAGTGGTGATGATAGTTAATTTAGACAGAAGCATAAAGGCAGGCCCAAATCGGAAGAAGCCGCCTTTGACCCAATCACGGTGCATCGCCAGGCACTGAAGGGAGAAAGCAGCTTCCTGTACAGGAAACTGAAGTGTGAAGCATCGTGACCATACTTGGGCTGTGATCAGAAGGTATAATTGCAACTTAAGTAATCTAAAAAAAAAATTTAGGCTACCTCAAGGGAAGAATTAAGAGCCTCTTCTGCAACATCCACTGAGGCCCTATATTGTTCAGATATACCTCAAGTTTTATATGGAGCAAACCTTCTTGCCAGAATGATGTCACAAAAATGACATCACGGAACTGCCAAGTGTGACGGTTTCTTTGTCCTCCTTGCTTCCCAGTTACTTGCGTGCTGCCGAGTGCGTCTGCACCCCACCGACGCCTTATTCAGATAAATGTCTGCCAGTGTCACCTCGTGTCCTCTGTGCTCCTCGCGTGGTTCTGTTGTCCGGAGTTCATATTAAACACACACACACACAATTTATATGCAAATAACTGATAGAAAATGGCTTTAAGTGATGCAATCTCTAGCTTGCATCGTTACCTTTCATTGTAGGTTGTGAAAAACACCGTTTTACGCACCTTTCGATGTGATGCTTTCCATGCTTGGAGAGGGTTCCATTCTACCTAGGCATATTTCTGCGTGGCTCCTCGGGAAGGTTTAGAAGAGCTTCTTCACAGGCTAAGGTTTGGGGACTGGGAGGCCTGGCAGCCTTTTGCTCTGGCTGCTTTGCCGTCGGAGAAAGGCCTGCCGTCCCAGGCGTGGCTGAAGCACTGCGTCCTGCCGTGCCAGAGTCACCTGGGTCTCCTGGACTCGCCTTGGTGCTGCCCGGCCCTGAGCGGGCAGTGAGCTCTGAGAGGACTTCACAGGCACTGGAAGTTTGGGAAGGACCATCCCCTTCCTTTCCCACACTGGTTCCTTTCTGCGGTGGAGGTCTTGAAAGAGCAGTGGCTTGCAGGGACCCTGCAGTGTCACCGGGGACCGCAGGTCCAGTTAGAGGGGTCGTGGGAACACCGGGCTCCTCTCCATCAGGGTCATCCTCAACACAAGCCTCAAAGAAGCATTCGATGTCTTCCTTGTCGTCCACCCCAGAGTCGGCGGCATCGGGGGGCAATGGAGTGATGCTCTTTTCGTCTACGTAGTTGGTGAGCTCCCCACAGTCACTGTCATGAGAGGAGAGGGATAAATAAGAATAAAAGTCCCCCTTTCTTAGCTGGATGGGCCGGTGCGAATGTTCCAATACCTTCTCCTTGATCTGAGCGAAGGACGTAGGAGCAGCCGCCTCGTTTTCAGGCTGAGATTTACTTTTTAGGGCTGTGGAAGCCATGTCAATGATTTCCTTCACAAAGTGGTGCACTGAGCACTCTGCAGCATCTTTTTGATGGGAAGCCTCTGGCTCGCAGCTGCAACAGGCAGTGTTGCCGCAGAGAGGAGCACCGCCCTCTGTTTCACTCCCTTCCAGGCCGCGGCGGCAACTGGCAGCGTGTCCACCCACAGGTGATGGGTCAGCAGATGACGACGTCAGGACCTCTGCGGCCTCTCTGTCGGTAACCCTGGCTTCCGAAGGGAGTGCTGGGCTCCACTTCTCAGGGGAGAGGGAAGTGACACTGTGCTGGTCACAGGGGCGACATTTCTTGGGATGACGCTTAACATTGTGAGGAACACGTTCCCTCCCAGCAGCGTTCGACTCATCTGAGCGTCCTAAATCCGCCTTACACGGGCAAAGCTCGCCTTCGGCCCGCTGCCCAGCTGAACCAAGACCTGCGGACTCCTTTGCAACGCCGCCCGCTTTGTCCACCTGCCTCCCTGGAACGCTCTCAAAGTTGCCGTTCTCCATGTCAGCCATATGTGGATCTTTAGTAACTTGGAAGCTATTTTTCTGATTTTCTGCCTTTGTCCCTGTCTCGTCGGTGTGGGGTACATTGCTGTCATTCCCGTTATTCTCAGAGAGACATTTGAGAGAGTCGTTCAGAAGGGCTTCGATGCTCAGGGTGTCCGGGGGGTTGGTCAGTTCACTGCTGCTCACGTCTTCGGTGCTCCTTATCTCATCACCGGGCGCGCACCGTCTCTTCTCTCTGGCTAAGGAAAGCTTCGGTCGAATCCACGTCTGCAGCTCGTTCTTGATGTAATCCAGCCCCGACATCAAGCTGCAGTCTTCATAAATCTCGTCATCGGTGGCGAGGCTGGAGTCCTCCTCGTCGTCCTTGCCGCACACTTCTTCTTCTGTCAAGGTCAGGGTGGAGCTGGAGAGGAGGTCGCTGTCGTCTTCGTCGTCGGTGCACGCCGAGGTGCAGGAGACGTTCACGATCATGCTGACATTGACATCGCTTTCATCGGCCACCGAACGGGGCAGGCGCTTCCTGAAGGATGCGTTCGATTCCGGGACCTTGCTCTTGTGCAGCACAATGTCCTCTGAGCAAAGCGAGAGCTCATCGCTGCTGCTGAGTTCTGTGAGAGAGGCTGCGGAGTCTTCATTGATGGAAGACGCCATGTCCAAGGACAGCTGGCCAGGGAAGGGCGCCTTTTGGGAACTGCTCTGGAGAGTGGTGTCGGAAACACTCCGCTTTATCTTTTGCTCCGAGGGGCTCTGGATATTCTCCAGCCGATTCAGGAGATCTAATGTTCTTTTGCTCAGCTCACCAACGGAGCCGCTGCTGGCACTGAGGTCCCCCGAGCTGTGACAGCTGAAAAGATCTTCATTGCTTTTATAGGATGTCAACCAACTTTCTAAAGAAGTGCTACGCTGCAGGCTGTCGCTGACATTTTTAAAGATGCCCAGTCCAAATAAATCCCCGCTGGGAGAAAGCGACTCGATGGATGCGCTGTGAGGTACCAGGGGGAACTGCCTGGCATTCTGCATGCTGGGAAAGGCCTTATCCCCATCGCCACTTTTGTGTGAACTGTGATCCATTTCCTGGGATGCACTTGCCAAAAGCCTCTCGTGGGGCAGTGCAGCTGGCTGCAACTCTGCAGCCTGAGGTTTGTATTTGGAGGATTTCTTATCAAAATAAAAGCCATGAAGGAGAGGCTCATCCACGTGTGCTTTTTCACTTTGTGACGGTTTCATTATCATTGGCAATTTGAGTTTCGAGCCTTGGAGGTACGAGTAATCATAAAACGTCAACACATCATGCTTCCCTTGTAATTCTTCACCCAGACAGTCAGGGGGACGCTTGCTCACACTGCTGAAATCTCCAACTTTTCCACTGACACAACCCACTGGGGAAAGGGATGGCTGAACGTGTTCGCCCTCATCTTGATGTTTGGGCTTTACCACGTCCACGGCCTCTCCTGTGTGGGAGTCCAGAGGCTCTGCGTCAGGGGGACTTGGGGACCCATCGGCTGTGTGGCGCAAGCACATGTCAGAGTTGGTGGTGGTTTCAGTGTCTCCCTCGCTGACGATTCCGCTCTCGCTGCCTGAATTCTGACTCATGTCCCCTTCGTGGCACGGGCAGGGCTTTGCCAGACTGGCCCCCCCTAGAAGATCTGGCAGAGATTTGGTCGATGAAAATGAAGAATCTTTACTGAGACTCTTCGTTAAAGCCACAGGCTGTGTCACACTGGTGAGCTTCGGGCGGCTGTTCAGAAATGGCATGTGGCTGTCCTCAGAGAGCTCCACGTTGTGGAGGCTGTACACCTGGTAGATGTGTGGGCTGGAGGGGGCAGTAATGCTTGATGCATAGTGAGGTCCCCCAAGATCACCAGCCTCCTCTTCATAGCCAGGGTCTTCACCCCCTGTCTCGTCAAGGTCCAAGGTGGGCCTGCCAGCTGGGTGCTCTTGATCAAGATCAGTTGACTCTTCATTTAAACTGATTAATTTATGACTTATGTCAGTTTCATCCCATTCTAGGGCATCCTCAGTTGTCCCATTTAAATCCATCAAGCCAGGATCAATCACATTCAGAGTCTCCTGCATAGGAGGGAAAAAAGAGAAGAGGGCGAATTAAGGCACACAAGCATGAAAATTGCATCCATTTAAAATCTTTTGGAAGAGTCAGAAAGTAAAAGTGCCCCAATCATGGATTTGAAAGAGCAGAATTATGAACTCTATTCTTCTGTGGAGTAACACCCCAAAGTTGTTGGAACATGCTTTTCTATCAATAGTAATTTGTCAGTGAGGGCAAAGCATAGATTAAACTTGAACCTTACTGCAATTGAACTGTAATTTATGGAATGAGCCATTTCCTATCGATTCCTCTACATTTTTAATCTTAGGTTGGGTAAAGCTGAAACTGTCATGCAAATGAAGGCAGTGGGGGCTACGGTCTGTGACATCTCTTAAAGCACATTTCCCCTGACTCTGTTTTAGGTCCAAAGACATAATGGAATACTATCTGTAGACACACCTGGAAAACTCCCTTGCCACCTCTATTTTGGGGACCTCCGCTTTAAGTGGTGTGTGCCTGGGGTCTTGTAGCCATCCTGTGGAGCCACTCAGGGACCAGATCTCTCAACACCTAAGCCCTTCCTTTGCCTTCCCTCGCAGAGCTCTGTCTCTTCAACCCTGTACCGGATCAGACCCAGGATGAGGAGGCTGGTTCTTGGTTTCCTCCTCTTGTATCAGCCGTCTTCCTGGGCTTTGAGTCCTAGGACCAGCAGCCCCAGGGAATCCCTTCCTCCCCACTCCCTCAGTCCTTCTCTTCCCCTGTCTCTTTGTGACACATGATTCTTGACACTGGCTAACTCTGGGGGGAACAATTTCAATTTTGTCATGATTTCTTATTGGTAGGATCGCCACCCCCCCGACACACACACCCCTATTCTCAGATTAGTAACTTCCTGAAGATTATTTCTGATCACCAAGGGTAAAATAATCAAGATTCCTTTACACTTCCCTCTGTCTGCCTCGCTAGGGCTCCCTAACCAGTCATGGGATTTCGTCGCTGACTCCACTCCGGTAGATCTTGCCAGCCCATGGGACGGCGTAGCTCCTAGCAGCTGTCTGATTCCTTCACCATTCTCACATGCCTATCCACTTGTCTGGAATCATGCTAGAGACAAGAGAACTAATACACGCTGGCCAGTCCAAAAGAATGGCTGTCCGGGTTCCAGTGTATAAGGCATGAGCTATTCTAAAGGAAACGTGTTTGAACATCTCTGTCATAAGTGGGTGGCTGCAGACAAGCTCTCTCAGCAATGCTTGTCCCAGGTTCATTGGGATGGCTTTTAAAAAAGTCCAATGAAAACAGTGGTTTCCTAGGGGGTCTGCTGGGCCAGTTATGGTCAAGGTAGAGGTCAGCACAAAGGACTGTGTGATTGTCATTGGTTTGTTTTTATTCCAAAGGGCTCAGCTTGATAGGGTTTTTTTTGAGGACACAGAAACATTACAGGGCATACTATACAGAAGTTTTAAAGAAAATGGAAAATGACATTGATGAGAAAGATGCCAACCAAATGGTGCCGGGGAATTCCCATCGCTACCATGCACCCGTTCATTCTTCAAGGGCGGCACGGGTTTTCCTATGAGATTTCTCTGGGAAACCGTCCCACACCTACCCTACAGCCCCGACCTTGCCTCTTCAGATTTCTTTATGTTGCAAAACCTCAAGGAAAATCGGAAGGGAACATAACCCGAGTCTCTCTACATGCCCACGCTGCTGTTTTAATGTTGTATCAATTGAAGAGTGCAGAATTATTTGAAGAAGGGGTGGAGAGATGGAAACACAGCCTTCAGAAATGATAGATCTAGATAGAGGATATGCTGAAAACAATAGTTTCATTTTTTTATATTTTTGTTTTGAAAAGGTGCCTATGATTTTTGTGGCAATACTTTTGTACTTGCCCTTGTATATGTAGCCACGCCTCACTGCCTGCTGGGGTTACTTTTTAAATAGCAGGTCAGAATGTGAAAATGGAGGATTTTTTTCTTCTGTCTTCATTTGTCACACACACACCTTTATACATGTGTACACACATGTTAATATATAATGCACACACATATATGTACATACACATATACACATAGTTATTTACATAGAACATATGACCATCGAAAAAATAACAGCTCAGATTTACTGATGTGCCTGCTCGTGACTGTGACAAGTCTCGTATAGATTATTGCTCTTCCGAGAAGGGTGCTTCAAGGAGACGAAGCTGGAGAAAGCTTGGCAGTCCGACTGGAAAGCTCAAGGTTTGAAGACGTGCCCTTAGTCCCCTGCTCAGTCCAAGTTTCCCTTGCAGAGCTTCCTCGAGGACCTCATGCCCTGCAAGCTCTGCATACAAGGTTCTGAAGTTTGCTTCCTCTCCACACCTGGAGAGGGCTGAGGCTCAGGGCTTCTTGCACAGGCGTGGGGAGCATGCCTGTGTGTTCAGACCCCCCTGAGGCGGAGGCTCTTGGCCCAGCCCAGTTCGCTTTGGGGTGTCAGAAGACACAGGTTTCTTTCAAAACCTCTCCCCGGGCCTCCTCCTCCCTTCCCACCACACAGCAACTTGGAGCCACAGGGTGTCCAACTCATGCAAGCTGGGAGCCCAGAACAGGCATCCGCCGGTTGGTGCTGCCTGTGTCTCCCTGTGGGGCCACAGAGCAGGCCAGTCCACCTTGACAGCTGGAGGGGACACAGGCACAAGACAATGTCACCCAGCTTCCTAACGGCCACCCTGAGATTCTCCCCAAGGAATGGGCGGCTCCAGTCCTTGCCAACACACCTGCTCAAAATAACTAGACTTTTCCTCTATGACTATTGCCACAAAAGCAAAATGTCAGGTAATGATGTCATCAATGCACGAGGAGTAGGTGGATTGTAGACCTTGACAGGCCCACCTACGAGAGAGAAAAGCACATGCTTGATTGAGGCTGTACTAGAGCAGGGTGGCCAGTGGGAGAGCCGAGCTCCGGAATGCACAGAATCACTGTCGTCCTGACAGACTGTGCTACAGATCAGTTGTATGACCTGGGAAAGTGCTCCGCCTTTCTGATCCCCAGTGTTCGCCTCTGCAAAAGGGGAACAGTACGATCTACCAGAAAGATCACTCGGACGAGGAAGTGATCAATGCCGGTAAAATGGTGAGGAGGCACTCACGATGGGGCTGCCAGAATTCCTGCCCTTGAGAGGCTTTGGCAAGTCACAGAGTTCCCCGCTTACCCACCATTCTCTCCTCCTTCTCCTCATTCCTTCCAATGTGCTCTCAAACCACAAGGGAGCTCATGACACAGTACAGAGATCGGTGCCACCCAGAGTAACAGGTCAGCATATTTCCTTTAAAAGCGGCACTTATTTAAACAGACCCACTGAGGACAGAGGCCAGGAGGCTTTATTCCTGAGCAGCGGAGTTGCCACTAGCGCGGAGGGAGCTTCACCTGAAGCGCATTAGCAGAACGCTCCTCAGAAGGTCCTCAATCCTCTCCGAAACTACTACTACTTGAAAGATCCCACACAAATACAGGAAGTATAAAATACCCATCAGCACTTTATTCCACTGGATATGTAAGAGATTATCTTTAGATTTTAAAGGAGTCCAGTTACAAAGTCAACATTAATTAGGGGCATTTCAGTTTTTTCTAACAGAACGCTCTCCTCTGCCACCGCTACGGCAGTTAATCTAGCACACTGGCAATCTGTGCACAAGCTCCGGGACGGGATACACTGACTGTGATGAATTTTTATTAGAAGTTCTGTTGATTCTTTGCTTGCTGATAAAGGAAGTACTAATGACCGGATAGTGTGGCTAATGAATGTTAAAATCCTCAGCTGTAAGAACAATCAATCAGTCTAATCAAATAGTATATTAATTTCAAGTACTGTCTTGGCTGACACTGTACTCTGAGAGTGCTAATAAATAATTGAATCCGTTTCTCACTGGAGCTCTCTTGGAAACTCTCTGGGTGGCTTTAACTTTTAGGAAAACAGATTTTCCAAGAGGGTCCCAAACCTGGGGAGCTCACACCCAGACAAGGGATTTGGGCCATCTGCTGGGAGGTGGACAGTTCAGTGCAAACAATGGAGGCGACTCAGACTGGCTTTCCGAGCCACAGCCCATTTCTGACCCAAAGCTGCCTTGAGGACTTACAAACTCAAGCCTAAGAAAGTGTGAAAACACCCAGGGTGAATGGGGGCGGGTGATATGCAGTGGAGATCCAATGTCCATCTGTAGATAACTGGGCATCACCTCACAGAGGGGTCACAGGGAAGAGATGAGCCAGTCAGGGTGCGGTACACACCAATGAAACACACAACTTTCCTCTAGTTCTTTGGTGCTTCCTCCCCCCACTATCATGACCTCAATTCTACCTTATGAATCAGATTAGACCAGAACATGCACACTGCTACAGGTAAGAGCCTGCAACACAGGGAATCCAGGATAGATAAACCCCTCAGGGCCAACAAGGAGAGTAGAGATACCAGGAGGATTAGGGGAGCGTGGGGGGAGAAAGGGGGAGTTGATCACAAGGATCAATATACAATCCCCTCCCAGGGGAACAAATATTGGAAGAGTGGGTGAGGGGTGACGGAGGATGATGTAAGATATGGAAATAATAATCTATAACGTATCGAGGGTTCATGAGGGAGGGTGAGTAGGGGAGGGAGGGGGAAGAAATGGGGAGCGATATTGGGGGATCAAGCGGGAAGAGAATGCTTTGAAAATGATGATGGCGGCATATGTGCAAATGTGCTTGACACACTGGAGGAATGTATGGATTGTGATAAAAGTATATTTTAAAGTATTTTTAAAAAAACAACCAAACTTTGCAGCACCTAAAAGAATAAAACAGTTGGAGTCAACAATTTCCAGGGTAAAAGATTAAACTTCTGAAGGTAAGATTCTTTTTCCTTTCTTAATTCGCCCCACCAATCTTTACTCCCATAAAGACTTCCAGGCTCATCACCACTGGGGCAGTTCTCCCCTGTCCTAGAGTGTCACTCCAAGTTGGAATTGACTCAATTACAATGAGTTTAGATGGTCTGGGGGGAGCTACATCTGTGACATTTATTCTGAAGTGATTTCTGAAGTTTCTTTGCAAGCCAACTCCAGAGAAAATCTGAAAGGACCCATTAGAACATCACCAATTGAGACTTTTGAGTGTTACACCCACAAGCAATGCCACGGACCCAGGGCTCACTGGCTTCTTTCCTGATGCAAATTAAACCCTGTCAGTACTTTCAAGAAAATCTTCATTTCCTCAAGAGACAGGCTCACCTCATAACACATACCCTAGGGGCAAGAAAGTGAAGTGTTTCCAAGTGGAATAATATAAAGACATTTATATAGACTTAAAAATTGACTTAAAAAAGAAAGATGTGCCCACACAGTATTGTAGCAGAAGGAAAAGTGATTTTCTCTGAAGTTCTCTCTGTGTTGATGGCTTAACATTGTCAATATCCTACAGACGAACCAATCCATCACTGGTGTTTGATAAAGGAAAAGTCCTTCCTTGTTGTAGGTGTAAAATTTAATTCAGTTTTGTACGGAACTGTATCAGTAATGAGTACAAAATCAAAAGGAAGCCATTCACCTTAACTGAAAAAGATCCTCCCAGCCACTGGCTCTGCCAGCCCTCTGCCTGTGTTTTCCTTTCTCCCTCGCCCCTGGTTCTCCCCCTCCATCCCTTCTCTCTTTCTGTTTTTTCTTCTCTTTCTTTTGGTTCCCCGCCCTCCTGCCACCAAGCGGGATTGTAGGATACTTTGAAAAAACACACACGTGTCCTTGTTCTTAATCAATCAGAAATCACAATGGATTTATATGGAATCGTTGGATATTTGATTGAAACCAAACTCTGGTGAGTATAAATGAGGTTCCAACAGACTTTTCAATTCCAGAGATAAATCTATGTTTAATTAAGTTAGGCAAAGACCTGTAATTCATAACCTTGCTTCACAAGTATTGAATCTTAGCTTAAGGCGATGACACTATATAGATAATCATACATAATATAAATCTATTGAAGAAATAGATCAAAAGGTATAGAAGGTCATCTGTCAGCGAAGCATTGGACTGCTAACCACAAGGTCAGTGGTTCAAACCCACTAGCTTCTCTGTAGTACAAAGATGAAACTATCTGTTCCCATAAAGATTTACAGCCCCACAAACTCGATATAGGGTCACTGGAAGTTGACGCTTACTCAGTGGCACTGTAGTGGATTATATTCTATACTGTGTTCTCCTGAGTCTATTTTGACTTACATGCCTATGCATGCATGTGTGTATACATGTGTATGTACACACATACACACACACTTTACACTATGTGTGTGTGTGCGTGAGTGTGTATGATCTGCCACTAGCTGCAGGCCCAATGCTACTGTGAGGGCCACTTCTCCCTCACGCAGTGGGATCCCATGATAAGTACTTTGTCTGGCTTATCCCTGGTGTCAGTTGGAGTGTTAAGCAATGCTTAAACACTTGACTGCTAACCAAAAGGCTGGTGGTTCGAATCTGCTAGTAGCTCCATGGGAAGGCAGCCTTGGTGCTCTGCTCCAGAAGGGTTATCATCTAAGAATGTGTTTGCAGTAGTTCTACTCCGTTCTATAGGGTCATTATACATCGGAATGAAGTCAAAGGCATACAGCAGTATGTTTATTACATTTTACTTTTATTCTTTGAAGCACATTATTTATATTAATACAAAATATGGAAGCAGAACACAATTGGGCAATGATGATAATGATGAAAGAATCACGATTAAAATTGCAGGAAGCCAAAGTATCCAAATGAACTTCTTCCTGTACTTTCAGGACTTGAATTGGCTTCGGTTTCTATGACTGCATTTCTAGGATTTTATTCAAATTTTAACTTAAATTGTGGGTGTTTATAAAATGAGAAACCCATTAGCAACTCAAGAAGAGAGCTAAGGAGTAGAGATAAAGGGGCTCGATATTCCACGAAATAACAATCAAATAGAGATCTGGTATTGTTGCTTCTAGAGTCTTAAACTTCATGTTTAAAGTTAGATCTTTTAAAAATACTTTCCCAGAAGCACTTCAGAATTTAGATCGAACTGAATGTTACAGACAAGCTTCTGGAGCTTAGAATGGTCAAAGCATTAGAAGGCCTTGAAATTTATGTTTCTTCAGCTTATGCTAGACCAAGAGCTAACTGTGCAACCATCATGCAAAGATCTAGGAAGAGAGAACCGCCTACAGAAAAGTAAAACACTGGAGCTGATGCCAAGGGCTCAAGTAGAAAGAAACTGTTTTGAAAAGGATGATGGCAACATTGGTACAAATGTGCTTGACACAATGGATGGATGGATTGTCATGAGAAATGGAAAGAGCCCCCAATCAAATGATTGAAAAAGAAAAGTGAAATACTTTGCCCTATAGAGAAAGGCAGAATGCACAGGGTAATGCATAAGAAAGAGAAAAGAAGATATACATCAAGGTAGAGAATCCATTTAAAATAAGAGAAATGGAAAGTTCATGCATTTGCTTTTGTTTTTTTAATGTAATACCTCCAAACTAAAACTGAAGTGTTTGAGTGTTAGATGTGGTGGGGAAGCTGAACTACGAATATGGCATGGCTTGTTAAATCTTTGCAACTCCCACCAAGACGGGGGGTGGGGGGAGGAGAGGGGGGGAGAAGGAGCATGCAAATAGGGTATGTGACACTCTACTGTGGCGATTGGTCAGTTTTGCCATCCCACTGGGTATACAGTGAGTCATCTCAGAAGAATGAATGAAGAATCTCATGATCACCCAAAAGAGAAAAGCCAGGCGCAGGGTG
The DNA here is from genome assembly GCF_050624435.1 of Tenrec ecaudatus. Taxonomy (NCBI): domain Eukaryota; kingdom Metazoa; phylum Chordata; class Mammalia; order Afrosoricida; family Tenrecidae; genus Tenrec; species Tenrec ecaudatus. The sequence continues at coordinate 72,996,267 of NC_134543.1, forward strand.
ACTCCAACATCTCTGCGTGGAGAAGGTGAGCTGGTAGCAGACAGGGCAGCATGAAGGATCCAGACAGAGCAGAAGAGGGGGGTTTACCGCTCCACAAGATGAGTGAGGCTGGGGGCTGTCTGCCGAGAACAGTGCCCTTTGGGCATTTATCAGCACTAAAGGAGCTTTGTAACACTCGCCGGAGGAGGGCAAAGGCCAACAAGCTTGCCAGTGTGGCTCAGTAGAGGTACTCCTGAACTGGAAAGCTGTATTCTTAACATTTCTGATCCTGACTTGTAACCTGTTAACTTTCCTAATAAACCCCACCACCGTGAGTTCTATGCAGCTACTGCGATGGGTTATGAGACCCAGCAGAGAAGTTGATTGCTGTGGGAAGGATTGTTGGTATCCGAATAAGGTAACAAAGGGTGGAGGGTGGGAACACATTTGACCTCTGCCTCACCTGCTTGGTCTTGGACTGGTGATTCTGTGCCTTCTCCCTTGTGAAGTCAGGGGAGATCAGGCATGGGACCCATGCCATTCTTGCTGATGCATAATTATTTTCTGAAGTTAGACTTAAGTAGCAAATTTATAGAAACAAGGTAGCATCCATGACACCAAACAGCTAATCCTCCGAAAATGCACGTCTGATTTTATGAGAACTTGGATTTTGTAAATACTGAGTGTCTTGATAAATAGAAAATGAATCCAGAATTATAAAGAAAACACACGCACATATATGAGAGAAACAGAAGGACAAACAAAACTATTCATTGCTTCTTTTGGAATTTAGGGCAGCAGCTCAAAGGGAACTGGGTTTGGAAGCTGAATCCCTTCTCACAACTGGTGGATTCTGGACATATGATTCAACTTCTCTCTGTTTTAGTGCCATCATTTAGATATGTGGGATAATCATAGTATATTGTGCCGACTTCACAGGTTACTATGAGCTCTGAATGAGAGACTACATGTAAAGTTCTAGGGGGGACCTGGGACACCGGAGTGCAATGATTGGCAGTTACAGCTCCTGGTGCTTAGCGGCATATCATGCATCTAGATGTCACAGTGTTTGCATTAAGACTGGTGGTTGGAGGAAGATGTTCTTGTAGGACAACCACGTAGATAGAAGTCAATGTCTTCAACGCTAATCAGGGCTCTTCCTCCCACTGGCCTGCAAATGGGGCACTGGCTTGCATTATGTGCTATGGGGGATTTATTCCCTCAGGTATAACCAAACGAGAAACAGACACCTGCCCAGTTCTCAGCAAAGCCCCTACCTAGCTCAAGGGCTTTCTATTTCCTGAAAATAATCTTTTTTTAAAAAAAGGCAGATCCATTGTCTGTGAAATTCTATCACAACTGACACATTAGAGCAATCCAGTCCTCCTTGCTATCTACTAGATTGACAATCAGGTTACAGCAACTGTCTCAACTCAGGAAATGCTTTGAAAGTCTACCCCACATTAATGATCAAAAACTGTTCTAGTGAATGCACTGTGTTTAGGAACGAAGCTGATCAGAAATGCAGAATAGACAAGCAAAATCCAAAGTCATCTCACTAAAAGGAATGCTGACAAGGGCATATTGCCTGGTCTGAGTATACAGATATTCCTGAAATAATTAAAAAATAATACATTGATTAAATAAGATTTTAAAAATAGGAAAATCTGCCTTTGTTCTCAACAGGGACCAGGGGAAGTCAATGTGGAGAAATGAGACTTCTCCCAGATATAAACTCTATGAGGCAGGGGTTTGCCTGCTTCCCACGACATCTCAGCACCTGGAAGAGGGTAGGTTCCAAAACAATACATACGGAATGAACTGAAGGAGCAAGGCCTTGCCCACCGGACTGCAAAATGTTGACGGGCTCTGCGCAAGAGTGCTGGATGGAATGGGAGGAAAATGGGGACTGGAACTCACTATCATAAAGAGGCATGGCTGTTGGTCTGGTACACGGGTGGGACACCCAGGACGACGGCCCTTTATCACCCTTCAAGTCTGAATTGAACACACCCACATGTTAGAATAATCAACCACTGTAGATCACAAGGGCAGTAGGCACTCCAGGACGGGGCGCTGGGAGAGAAGGGGGGATGGAGATAGGAAGCACAGAGAAGAAAGCGAGGTATGGCTGGCCCACGGAAGAGGCCGCGCTCAAACAAAACGTCTACACATTGAATGTGAAATGGACCATGTGCTCTGTGAGCGTCACACGCACAACAAGTAAAGGGTGAAAGCTCAGAGCAAAGAAACCGCTATGGGAACCACTGACGGCAACGAAAATCACAACGTTGCTGTAGTCGGTGTAGACAGGACCGCGATCCGACGGCTCATTGCAAGACAGTAATAAGGACAACATGAAGGAGCCTGGGTACCAAAGTATGTTATGTGTTGGACTGCTAACCGTGAGGTTAACGGTTCAAAGCCACCAGCCACTGGGCATATGAAATATGAGGCTTTCTCTAGTCCTATGAAATGTACAGTCTCAGAACCCCACAGGAACTGTTCTGCTTTGTCCTGTAGGGTTGCTATGAGTCAGAATCAACTCAATGGCAATGAGTTTGTTTTTGAGTTTGAACAGGAGTTCGTGAGAAGGTTCAAAAAGTAAATTAGTATAGTTTTAGCTTTGTAGGTATAATGTATGTAAGGTGGGCTTAGAAAAAGTGTTTTTATTGTTATAAGTAAGGAACTCCTTACAAATGGTCCGATGGGTAACATCATGATAAACAGAGAAAATATGGAAGCTGACAAGGAATTTTGTCTTGCTTGGATCCACAATCGATGCTCATAAAAGCAGCAGTCAAAAAATCAAAGGACACGCCACACTGGGTTAAGTCTGCGCACTAGAGCTCATTCGAGTATTGAAAAGTGGGGTGCTAACTTTGGGGACTGAGGTGTGCCTGACGCAGCCAGGGTATTTTTTTCCATCCACTCATGTGCATGGACAGTGAACAAAGACTGAAGAAGAAATAATGCATGTGGATTGTGGGGCTGGTGAAGAAGATCGAAATGTATCACAGACTGTCCAGAAAACAAAAAAGTCTGTCTTGGAAGAAGGATGGCCAGACTGCTCTACAGTCGCAAGGGCGGCCAGACTTAGGCTGACATCATGGACAGCTTGTTGAGAGAGACCAGCCCCTGGGAGAAGGTCATTGTGCTTGGTAGAGGGGCAGGGAAACAGGCAGGCCCTACATTAAGTGGATCAACGTTGTGGCCGCAACAGTGAGTTCAAGCTCTGAAACCACTGTGAGGTTGGCACAGGAGCGGGCAGTGCTTCATTCATTCTGTTGTGAGGTTGGCACAGGAGCGGGCGGTGCTTCATTCTGTTGTGAGGTTGGCACAGGAGCGGGCAGTGCTTCATTCACTCTGTTGTGAGGTTGGCACAGGAGCGGGCAGTGCTTCATTCCATTGTGGGAAGGGATGCTATGCGTCACAACCAATTCAACGGTCACTAGCCACCCCAACAACATGCGGGTATTTTTATATAAAACAAAACAAATCTCTGCTGGAATACTATACAAAAATTGTATCGACAATACTTTTGGTGTCATTTTCTCTGGCAGTATTACACAATCTGGTCCCCACCTCCCTAAGAGACTGTACTGCCACAGGCTCGGTTCCCCACCGCTCTGGTCTTCAAGCACCAGTTCAGAAGAGCAGACTTAGAGAAATCGTGGAGACCCCAGAACAAATAGGAAACATATCAATTGTTCTAACACCGTGACCTTTAAACTCAGACATATTAGCACATCCTGAGTCTGTATCCATTGAAAACAAACACACAAAAATTCTAGCTATTTGCTTTGGATTTGACTTGTTTGTGAAGACTAGATTGCCAAGGACTTTAATCTCCTATAAACAGAGAGGTCCGGAGGCTACAGAAAGGAATTACAGGGAAGAAAAGGAGGATAAACAAAACAGAAGCATTTTTCCTTCTCTTTCTTCCTAATGCTTTAGCTTCTCTGCAGGGTCTGCCTGAAGTTGTATTATTTCGATTAAGAAGCAATATGTTATGTCAATAAATCTACAAAATTTAGATGTGGTCATAATTTATAAAGAATTCCTAGATGCAGAAGCCTTAGTGTTAGGTGATGACAAATGAGTGTCTTGTATTAACGTAGGTTTTTCTTACACAAATTAATTCTTGCAAAAATCATGATTTGTCTTTCTTAAGAAATCACTACAAGGAAAAATGCTCATTGTTCCCCCTCCAATGTACGGCTAGAAATAACCAGAAAAAAATATCTGCTTTCATTGGCAACTAACTTTTAATTTTGTTTCATAAAAATGTTGTTTTACATGTGAACAGGATTTTTTAATACTAAGAATAGATTAAACAGAAAAAATGGTTCATTTTTCTTTTCTAGGTTGTTAAAAAAGTTTTAAAATATTAGGAGTTTCTTAAACAGAAAGAATTTATTTGTGGGACCTTTCCAGTCTGAATGGAAACACAAACGAGGAAACTCAAAAGAAAAATCACCTCAGTGAAGCTGTAAACAGCCCAACAACAAAGAGACGGTGGCGGTTCCGGCACTCAATCACAAGGCACATCTATTTGGATGAGGACAGACCCACATGCCAGGTCTCATAAACATTTTCCCCCTAATGAGAATATCTGCCTCTCCTTTTTTGGGGGGGTGGGGGGGAATTGTTCTAGTTGTATTTGTCTTTTGACTGTCAGGGACTGACACAACATTTGAGTTTTAAGCTCCGACGGTAATTTTTGCCTCACCTTTGCTTTATTGAAAATCACACTCCTTTCCCTCCTTTATGATAATGATCTTGCATTACTACAAATCTACAATTTAAAAGCCTACAAAGACTATTAGTTGTATAAAGTCATCACATAAGCAAATAAAAAATTCAAACACCTGGACTTTCCTGTAACATAGAATCAGGTTCCTAACTTTCAAACCAAAATTTAAGAACACAGATTCTTGGCACGATGCATAGGGAGCCTTAATGTACACAGAGAAATTTGCCCACGTGTTGTGGTCTGCCTGGGAAGCCACACATCAGGTACCATGGAGCGCCCACGTGAAGGCCTCGTTGTGAACTTACAAAGTCATAGTAGCTCAGAGAGGTGTTTGGTGTCGTTATTGCTCTTAATTGTTTGCTGTGTTCACTTTCTTCTTTTTTTAAATCTAAGACTATGATCACAATTTGCTATTCAGAAGGGGGAAATGAATGAAACACTGACAAAGTGGATAAACAAATCAAGAATGATCAAAAATAGGGAGTGCAACAGGGCAGCAAGGGGAGCAAAATAACAACGTCCCAGAGGAATCCTGAAAACAGACTTCTGACTCGAGACAGGGCTTGCCGCCTCATCAGACCCATTGGTAAACATTCGTAAGGGTCATCGGACAGACTTGGAATTATCTCTCTTTTTTCTCCCCCCCCCCCCTTTTCCCTATGTCTCTCTACATAAGATAAGCAGGACAAACAATCCTGAGGAGAAAACAACAAGGGACTGGTGGTCAGTGGGGTGAGGACCATGGGAGAGGAGGGGGCAGGGAGGGGGAGCAGGAAGCTGACAAACTCAGGGATAAGGGAACAACAAGAGATCTAAAACTGATGACAAGGAGGGCCTATAATGCCTGGTAGGTTTGATCAAGTGCAATGTCGCCAAGAGTAATTACTGAGAGTCAAATGGAGGGAGAGCATGATAGTGGGATAGGAGGAAGGTGAAAGGGTATAGAGGAAAGAAATAGGAGACAAAAGCTCTTTATAGAGGTATAGCTATAGGCATGTATATATGTAAATAGATTGATTTATAATCAAAGGAATACAGACAAATGTACATACATTATGATAAGTATTAAGATAGTAGACGGACTTTGGGCCTCTACTCAGGGCCTCCTTTAACACAAAAAATCTTTGTTCTAATAACTTGGCACTCTTTGATACTCACCTTCCTGACACGATCATTGAAAATAAAATGGGTGCATAAGCAAATATGGTGAAGAACGTGGATGGTGCCCGGCTATCAAAAGATATAGCATTTGGAGTCTTCAAGGCTTGAAGTAAAACAGGCAGCCAGCTAGCAGGGAAGCAAATAAGCCCACATGGAAGAAGCACAACAGCCTGTGTGATCATGAGGTATCCATAGGATCAGGTATCAAAAGATCCAAAACAAATAATTATACTGATGTGAAAGAGGGGAGGTTGAAGTGGAGCCCCAAAGCTCAACTGTAGACAACTGGACATCTCCCCCTATAGAAGGGTTACAAGGAATGGACGATTCAATCAGGGTGCAGTATAGCACTGACGAAACACACATCATTCCTCTAGTTACTGAATGCTTCCTCCCCTCCACTACCATGACCCAGTTCTACCTTACAAATCCAGCTAAACCAAAGTACACACATTGGCATAGATAAGCCCTTATGACACAAGGAATTCAGGACAGATAAAACCCTCAGGAGCAGTCATCATGAGGGTAGGGGGATGATGGGGGTGGGGTTGGAGAACAAAGGGGAACCCATCACAAGGTTGGATATACAGCCTACTACCCAGGGGATCGAATAACAGAAATGTGGGTGAAGGGAGACACAGACAGTGTAAGACTAGAAATAACAACAATAATATATAATTGATCAAGGATTTACGAGGGTGGCAGGATAGGGACGGGAGGGCCAAAAAGAGGAGCTGCTACCAAGGACTCAAGTAGAAAGAAAATGTTTTGGAAATGTTGATGACATCTGTACAAGTGTGCTTAATACAACTGAATGATGATGAATTGTTATGAGGTTTGTAAGAGCCCCCCAATAAAATGAGTAAAAAAATGATCAAAAGTGACTTAAAATTATAAGATTTTTTGGTCAATCATATCTAGACCCATCAACCAAACCCATCTTGCTTGTCTCATGCTTTGCTCTCTAATTGATGCAATGGGTCCAGGATGCTGTTATTAGTTTTCTGAAGATGGTTTGCTTAACCTTGGGCTCTATATCTGATTTCATTTCATTTGGATGTACGTTTTTGGTTTCATAGCCTCCTTTATAAAACAGCTGCTTTGGGCTTAGGAAGTCCTGAAAAGTCCCCAAGTTGCTGGAACACTTCCCTTGAGCTGTCACTGCCCCTCCCACAAAGGTGATCCAAGAGTTAACGAGTTAGACGCTGACACTTGGAAGGTTGCTTGAAATTTCAGTCTGAGTTTTCCTAAGACGTAATAAACTTCTTTGAAGTAAGTTTCCAAGACATTTATCTACTTGTGATCCCTATTCTGGAGTCCTCAGGCGTGTTGAAGACCTCAGTCTCCCGGAGGGGTTTTCTTTTAGAGATCTCACGGAAAAAGTTCTAAGGATCCTGAGACCCAATTAGATTTAAAATCACATTCTTGGTTTGCATCGATGTTCTGGTCCTGGAATCTCTAGAAAGAATGACTTGAGAGATTTAAATGTCAGGACCCGAATTCAAACTGTAACCCAAATCAAAGGTTCCTAAATGAAAGAAATGTAAACTTCATTCTAAAGTGCAACGATCTAAACATTGGAACTCATTTTGTGAATTGAAGTAAATAAACAGCTCTATTAGGGGCTAAAAGCCCAAGCCTGCTGTCACAGAGTCCATTCTGGCACATAGAGATCCTACACAGGTTTCTGAGGTCATAAATCTTTAGTACGGGGGCGGCTGGTGGGTCTGAAGAGCAATGGTTACCTGACAGCATCACCAAGCTTCACGTTACCTCAATCCTATAAAATGAGTTTTCAAGTAAAAAATAAAACAAAACAAACAACCAGAAAAACCCTAAGCCCAATGGTTCCACATTCCATGCTTTTTCGGGGACGACAACTAAGAAAATAGCCCTGAGTGTGATGATTAGGGATTGTGTCAACTGGATTCTCTGGGGTGAGGGTGGCATTTAACCTACGAATGGGGTCTCAGCCTGATGACACTTCCTCGTCTGGCCCTGGGAGTGGCCGGTTTTCATGAGGGAGAGCCATGGAGCAGAGTTGAGTCCTCGTAGCCCTTCACCCTCTGCCAGAGCTGTACCTTGTATCTCATGCCTTTCACTCCTATTGCATCGCGGCTGATCCCAGGAGCTGTCAGTGGACGCCCAAGGGTGGATTCATTAAGCCAACTTCGGGTTCATATTACGTCTACATCCACCAGTCTGTGCCCCCTGCTGTCTCAACTTTGTCATCCTGCTTCCCGTTCCTCAGCTTCTATACGTCAGGAGAAGCCTGGCTTGAACTGAACTCGGGCTATTTCTACAACTGTGTCAGCCATTTCTCCATATGAATCGCTTTCTATGTCCAACACATACAAGCATCACTGATTTTGCTTCTCTAGACAACCCGACCTAACACATAAGAGTTCATAATCGCAAGAGGGAAAGCCCTGGCCAGGCCCGTAGAGCCTGGGGCCAACCTGAAGTTCCAGCTCCAAGCACTTGATAATAGTGTCAAGTGTAATGGATCTCTCAGCTTTGCTCACAGTTAGGGAAGAGTGGAGCAAACTACACACATAAAGTTTGGTTGCTTTTTTTTCTTTCAATAGATTAATAGTAAGCAATCAAGGAAACTTAAAGCTGGGCCACCTTCAACCCCTACCAAATTTATTTGAGCTGAAATTCTGAGCACTAGGTTTGTGAAAGGCTACAGTGGAGAGGCAAAGGCCCAGATCCAATGCTGAGTCTCCCCAGAGAATCAACCTCCACTGAACCCTTCTGACCGTTAATCAGGGACATGAAGAGCTTTGTCCTCAGGCAGAGTGCATTAGAAGATGGATTGCGGGCACTCCCCCAGACAGGCCACGGAAAGACAATCGAGTCTTTAAGGACTTATCTAGGTGGGCCCTTGATGTAATTTGCATGAGTCATATCCTGACTACCTCGTCAGAAGGCCCTGAGCCAATCCTGTCAACTTTCCTGTCTAGAACAGTATCTCAGCCACTGCCCCATTCCTGCTTCTGTGAGCCAACCTGCAATTAGGATGTATTAATCTGCCACCAAGCATGTTTCTACGACAATTTCCCTCGTACTCCATGACCCATTTAAGCAGGCGTGTTTCTGTACAGCCTGGATGTCATCAAAGCCTGTGCTGGTGGTCTTCCTCGACCGGATGACCCGTCATTGTCTTGTTTAAGGCTTAGTAATTGTGTCTCTATAGAGTATATTGGGATTGGGAGTTCCTTTTCTCCCCTAGAACACAAATCAACAATATTTTTCAGAGGCCGATTCTGTGCAAGACATTTTCCTGGCAAACACTGTCACTGCCATCAGGAGGCGAGAAGGGAAAGAGAGAGTGAGAGAGACCCCTTATGTTTACCTGCACACGACACACGCTTTCCCTTTCCTTTCTTAGACAATGTTCTCCAAAATGAAAGCATGTCCTTGGTTGTGGAGAAAGCCACTGCATGACCTGTGACTCCCTAAACCTCGGGAAGTCCTTGTGATGCTGCCTGATCGGACCTTCGTTGATGCATGCAGCACGCCCATAAACCCCGGGGTCCATCGTGCTGGGAGGAAGAGCCCTGTTCCCTTCCTGGCGAAGGTGAAGCTGGAGAAGATAATTACCATGAAACAATAAGGAGGCTTGTGGGTAAGCAGCAGTGTGAAACCAGTGAGTCCTCACAAAAGAGGGGAAATTAGCTTGCTGGATAAAAAAGGAAGTGTCAGATTGAAGACTGAAAGGCCTGCCAACAGAAGTAGATAGCTCTATGCATCATTAATGAAATTTTTTAACACTTAAACGCCACAGCTGTCCACATTTAAATGCATGTAAATGCCATGTGTTTCCAGAGATTAATATGCCATATTAAAATATTTCTCCTTCCTACCCCTACCCCATCCCCAGCCGCTTAAACTTCTAGATTTCTGTCTCTGTCTGTTTTATTTCACCCACTTCCTTTCAGAGAAAAAGAATGCATCGGCATTGTGTCCTCATTTCCAAAGCCCACGTTCACGGAGCACTCTGGAGATGGGCAGAAAGCTCATTATATTTTAACAAACACATTATTTTACATTCATAATACCGATATTTTAGTAAACAGAAAGTTTGTTTTGATTTTGCTGCTTCACAGAGTGAAGACTCTCTGATGTGCGTTTCCTTTCAAAACTTCCTCCTGGCGCGTTACTGCTCCCTCCAGCAGCCCCATTTTGGCAGAAATTCAGTTCTGGGCAGTGCCAAAAGAAACAGAATAAACAAACACTGCTCCGTGCAGCTGGCGAGATCATTTACATATTACTGCACCGCAAACATGAAGACCCGAGTATGCATTAGCGCTCCAGCGACGGCACAAATGTCACACAGATACAGAGAAACACAATCCAACACACACTTGTTTATTTTACCACCGCTCCTGTGTATGATGCTGCTCCGAGGGGAAGGAAACGAAACAGGAGCGCTTTTTGACATTGGACTTCCTTCCATATTGGAAGTGGGTTCTTTCAGACTGCAAAAAGGACTCGGTTATTTAGGATCCCTGAACATTCTGGGCTTCGGGGGTAGGAAATACATTTTTAGGCACGTCGATGTAGACGAGGTAGGTTCGTGTTCTTTTAGGAACAGATTAAAAAATATATATAAACCAAGATCCAGTTGCCCCTGAGTTGATTCTGATTCATGGCGACTTCTCGTGTGTTGTAAAACTGTGCTTCATAGGTTTCCTGTGGCTGATTGTGTTCCCCTCCACGGTTGACCTCCAGGTCTCTTTACTAAGGCACCTACCTCTCTAACTCACTGCCATCAAATCAATTCTGACTCATAGAGACCCTATATGATAAAGTAGAACTGCCCTCAGGTTTTTCTGGGATTGTAACTGTGTATAGGAATAAAAAGCCTCATCTTTCTCCCGTGGAGCTGGCTGGTGGTTTCCAACTGCTGAACTGCCCAACTGATAGCCACATGCTCCCAGAGCTATTCTAGGTGGCTTTAAATAATAACCTTTTAGTTAGTGGCCAAGAACTTAACTGACGGCAGTACGCAGGGACCCTTTGAGTATCTATCTAGCACTATCTTCATCCTTCATAAGTTTGGCCAAACACCGTGTCCTTTAATTACGAATGTAAGCTCTTTGAATTGGATCCGTGGCTCTTTGAATTGGTCACGTATGTGATAAGGGGCCCGTACAAGCTTCTCACGAAGCACTACTCAGTGGAAAGGACTTGCCCAGTGTCCACAGTGAACATGTCCTGTCCCCTCACTCCTGAATGTGCAAATCCGTTTCCCCTTCCTGCCCTCATCTCTCCGTGCAAGTGTGCTGGGAAGGGAGGGATAGCCTCTGGATATCTATTGCTCTAATCTCCTCTTTCAATCCTTGGGGCTGCTAAGAGCCTTGAAAAGCTAAGAAACTAAAAGCTAACACATGATCGTTGTGATGCTGGTTTGCTGTGAGGCGCCATTTGAGTTGCGTCTGGTTCTTGGCCACTAACTAAAAGGACAACAGAATGCACAATAGAAGGAAACTGCACCATCCTCACAAGTGGTGTTATGTTTGAAGCCACTGTGTCTACCGCCTTGAAAATCCTTCTCATTTTGGCTGCCCTTCTACTTTACCAAGTCTCACGTCCTTTTCTAAGACCCATGACTTCTTCATTGCAAATGCCACTTTGGAAAATGCCTCTTTTCAAAAATGTTTGTGATAATCCAAGCTATTTTCTTATTAGGTGCCATCGAGTCAGTTACAACTCACAGGGATCCTACCTACAAAAGAACAATGTCCACTCTGCACCATCTGGACAATTGTTACACTTGAGACCATTGGTAAAGCCATTGGGTCAATCCATCTTGTTGAGAGTCTTCATCTTTTTTGCTAACTCTCTACTTTGCCATGCATAATACTCTTTCAGGGACTGGTCTCTGCTGGTATAATATAGTCAGCATAAATAAGATGAAGTTTCACCATCTTTGCTTCTACAAAGCATTCTAGTTGAACTATTCTAGTAAAACTTCCTCCGAGCCAGATTTGCTTGTTCTTCTGTCAGCCCATAGTACGTTCAATATTCTTCTTCAACACCATGATTCAAGTGCATCAGTTCTTTGGTCTTCTGTGGTCCAGCTTTCATACATATATGAGGAGATGGAAAATACCATTGAGTCTAGCACACGTTAGTCCTCAGATCCCTTAGTCCACAATAGACAAGGGTGACTTTATACATGCATGTCAAAGCTGCTCTTACAATAGGATTGTTTGGGGAGGCTTCAGCACTTTAATTTTTAAATGAAATTGTGTATTTTTAAAATTACAATTTTAAAATTGTAATGATGTTTTCTCTTAAGTATAAAAATAAAGGGATAAATCTGGGCCTTGTTGGGGAATACAGTCAATTGAATTTTATTAAAGAGTATTCAGTAAACTTAGGAAATAAGTCATTTGCAAAGGTTAAGAGAATTGGGTTTACTGTACCAGGTGATGAAAATGTTTTACAGGGATTTATTTTCTACAGCATTGAAAAGTTGTTGCAACCAGGGCAATGACAAAGTTCTTGAATACCTGAAGATCAAACTGAAGAAACAGAATCAGAGCACAGCAAGCAACAGGTAAGCAAGATACACAAGAAGAATCTACTATGGAAAGAGTAAATACATTCGCATAGACTTCCAATAGAGTTTGTGGAAAAAGTATCTCTAAACTTTTTGAAAAGTCAAAGATATAACCGTGTGTTCAGAATAACCCTATATACGACTTTCCAACCAAGTTCTAGAACCTTCCATTTCATGATGTGTCTCATTAAAAAACACCCCCCGCCCAGTGGCTCTCTATTTTCTGGACTATGTTTTTATGCCTAACATTTAAGGCATCCCTACTCTGGTCTCATAAACATCATTAAAATTCTTAATGTGGTTCCAAAGCTGACCTTTATTATAGTAACTGCCTCATGAATATTCTTTGCTTCCCTAGGTAACTATGGCTTTGTTCACAGTAGGTACTAAATACATGCTTTTGTTTTTAAGTAAATGACTGAATATATTTTTATTGTTTGTATCAAAGTCTCTCAAAATCCAGACTTTAAACACCTCCCAAAAGATCTTTCTGGCTACTTAACCTTCTATACGTCTCTCTCATTTTACTCTTGCACTAGACATAAATCCAAGCCAAACTCATTGCCATTGAGTCAGTGCTGACTCCATCCATATCCCACGCTCCCATAGGTTTCTGCGATTGCAAATGTTTACTGGAGTAGACAGTCTTTCTGCCACCTTGCAGTAGAGGCAGGACTACATACACCCTTTAACACTAATATTCATTTATGCATTCAACAAATGGGCACTGAATAATTACTCCTTAATGCTGCCCAAACACTGAGTGGATTTAAGACGTACAAGCAGAGACTCACATTTTAAGCATTTTTCAGTTTGGTATTTAGTTCTGTATTTTATATTGTTTTTATACCAAACACCAAAAAGCAAAACAAAACAACACTCACTGTCATCAAGTCGATGTTTATGCCTAGTGACCCTACAGGACAGGGTAGAAAACCGCCTGTGAGTTTCCAACAGTCCGACTCTGTACAGGAGTGGAAAACTCGTCTTTCTCAGAGCAGCGAGTGGTTTCAAACTGCTGACCTTACAGTGAGCGGCCCAACCTGTCACTGTTACACCACCGGGAATGTTTCAGCGACATCCGTAGGATCTTAAAATCCTTATCCATGGAGTCAACATGAACAGAATCAACTCAAAGGCAACTAACAAAACCATCACTCCATCTAGTGCACACATTCCTTAAAAGTGAAGATCATATCCTATACAAGATTTGTGTAGGCAGATCCCTGAGCATTGCTAAGCTTATAACATAAAGTCAAGGATGATTTATTGATTGTTTATCGCTACATAAAAATGAAACCAAATCAAACCTATTGCCACCAAGTTGATTTCAACCCTTGTGGCCCTATAGGATACAGCAGAACTGCTTCATTGAGTTTCCAAAGTTGTAAACTTGCGAGAAGCCGACTGCCTGCTTGTGACCATGGAGCCGTTGAGGGTTCCAGCTGCTGACCTTTTAGCTAGCAGCCCAGTGCTTAACCCATTGTGCCACCAGGGATCTTTCCTGAGAAGCTTCAATTCCTTTAAATTCTGTGACCCAAAGGAATTACACCCTTGTAAGTTGGTTCATACATTAACAATACGTCTTCCATTGATAGTATTAAACACTAGAAACTCAGAAGAGAAAAATCATTGGCAAGTGTTTAATCTATGTTAACATAGTTTTGCACTGTTACCTGCCTCTCTTTCAGCAACATAAATGGTACTATACACATGGACCACAAGAGATGAGATATTCTGGAGTAAAATAAACTAATCTGTGAATAGATATGAAGGAGATGTTCAAAGTCATCAGAACAAGGCAGGGGCTGATAACCGGCTAGAACATTAATTGCTCCTATGCAAGCTCTAATCAACAGTCCATCATTTAGAGGAGAAGCATATGAGCAAGAACCAATGGTGCTGAAAGAAGAAAGTCAAGTGACACTGAAAGCACTAGCCAAAAACGAGGCTCCAGAAATTGATGGAGAGCCAAGTGAAATGTTTGAACAAGCTGATGAAGCATTGGAAGCACTCACTCATCTACTCTATGCTAGGAATTTGGAGGACAGCCATTTGGCCAACTGACTGGAAGAGATTCATATTTGTACCCACTCCAAAGAAAGTTGATCCATTGCTCACAAGTAAAATTTTGCTGAAGATCATCCAACAATGATTGCAGCAGTACACCAACAAGGAATTGTTAGAAGTTTGGGCCAGGTTCAGAAGAGGATGTGGAACAAGGGATATCATTGCTGAAGTCAGATGGATCTTGGCTGAAAGCAGAGAATGCCAGAAAGATGTTCATTTGTGTTTTACTGACTGTGCAAAGGCATTCACCGTGTGGATCATAACAAACTATGGATCACCTTGAGAAGGATGAAAATTCCAGAAAACTTCATTGTGTTCATGAGGAACTTGTACATGGATCAAGAGGCAATTGCTCAAACAGAACAAGGGAATAGTGCATAGTTTTAAATCAGGAATGGTGTGTATCAAGGTTGTATCCTCTCACAGTACTTGTTCAATCTGTATGCTGGGCAAATCATCAGAGAAGCTGATTTATATGCAGAAGAATGTGGCATCAAGATTGGAAAAGGGCTTATTAATAATTGTGATTTGCAGACGGCACAACCTTGCTTGCTCAAAGTGAGGAAGACTTGAAGCACTTGTTGATGGAGATCAAGGAGTGTAGCCTTTCGTATGGATTATGACTCAATGTAAAGAAAACATAGTTTGGACATATTGCGAGGCGAGACCAGTCCCTAGAGGAAGACATCATGGTTGGCAGAGAGGCAGTGAAGAAGAGAAAGGCCCTCACTAAGAGGGACTGACATCATGGCTGCAACAAGGGACTCAGGCATAGGGATAACTGCAGGGATGGTGCAAGACCACGCCATGTTGCATTCAGTTATGCATACGGTCACATGGGTCATAACTGACTCCATGACACCGAACAACAACAACAACAATATGCAGGGTCAAGGCGAAGCTGAAGAAAATTGAAACAAGTTCATGAGTGGCAAAGTACAGCCTTGAATATGTGTCCCACCGGAATTAATGGACCATCGCAAGAATGTATGCAGTGCATTGAGCATTAAAGACCAAAGACCAGATGAGTCGGGGGATGATATCAAGGAAATTATTCATGAAGAAATCAGAGGTCATTAAAAAGACAATAATAAAAATAAAAACAAACAACAGAAACATGGGTGAAGGGAGACAGCAGATAGTGTAAGACATGAAAATAATAATAATTTATCATTTACCAAGGGTTCACGAGGGTGAGAGGGTAGGGAGGTGGTGAGGGGAGGGAGGGGGAAAAGAGGAACTGATACCAAAGACTCAAGTAGAAGGAAAATGTTTTGAAAATGATGATTGCAACATATGTACAAATAAGCTTGATACAATTGATGTATAGATTCTTTTAAGATCTGTAAGAGACCCCAATAAAGTGATTTATTTTTTTAAAAGAGAAAGTAGATATCAGAAGAGATGCTGAAGCTTGCCCTTGAACATAAAGTAGCCCCAAAGAGAAAAAATGATGAAGTCAAAGAGCGAAACTGAAGATTTCAAATGGTTGCTCCCACAAGAAAGAAAATCATTATAACAAAAGGTGCAAAGATATGGAGTTAGAAAAGAAAAGGGAAGAACCAGCTGGACGTTGCTCAAGCTAAAAGGACTGAAGAAAAATGGAAACTCTAAGCTGTAATTTTGAAGAATCTTATGGAAAAAGAATAAGTGATACTCAAAAAAGCTCAAACTCTGCCATCCAGAGTTGACTCTGACTCTTAGGTACCCCCAAGGGGCCGGTGGACCCACCCCTGTGGGTGTCTGAGACGGTTACTCTTATCAGGAGTCGAAGCCTCGTGTCTCTCCCATAAGCGACATGGGAAGCATCAGAGAAGATGGAAGGAATACACAGAGTCACTGCGCCAGAAAGAGCTGATTGACATTCAACCACTGCAGACAGTGGTGTATGATCAAGAACCCATGGTATTAAGGTCAAGCTACACTGAAGGCATTGGTGAAAACAAGGTTCCTGGAATCAAGTGAATACCAACTGAGATGTTTCAACAAATGCATGTGACACTGGAAGTGTTCACTGGTTTCTTACAAGAGATTTGGGAGACAATTAGTTAGCCAACCAGCTAGAAGATATCCATACTGTTCTCGTTCTAAAGAAAGCGATCAAACAGAATGAGGACATGATCTACCAATATCCTTGATATCACATATAAACAACATTTTGTAAAAAATAATCTTGAAAGGGTTTCAGTGGAAAATCAGCAGCAAAGTCCTAGAAATTCAAATTAGATTCAAGAGGACATGGGAGCAAGGATACCATTGCCAATGTCAGGTGGATCTCGAATGAAAGCAGAGACTACCACAACAATACGGGCCTGTGTTTTACTGACGGAGGATCATAAATTACAGATAACACTCGAAGAATCTGTATATACACCAAGAAGCAGTTGCTGGGAAAAAATTGAGATACTGACTGGTTTAAAATCTGGAAAAGTGTGTATCAGGATTGCACCCTTTCACCTATCCCATCTGTATGCTGGGCAAATAATGCAAGAAACGGGACTGCATGAAGAACGTGGCCTCAGGATTGCAGGAAGTCACGTTAGCAACCTGTGACATGCAGCCAACGCCATCTCGCTCACTCAAAGTGAGGAAGACCTGAAGCACTTCTTGATGAACTCCAAAGATTGCAATCTTCATTGTGGATGACGCCGCAATGGAAAGAAAATGAAAATCCTCACACAGGGACTGCTAAGTAGCATCGTCAGACATGCAGAAAAGAGATGTTGATGCTGTTGAAGATTTCCTTTTACTACAGTTGTCAGTTAGTGACAATTAGTCCCCAGTTATTGTCTCTAATTAGTGTCCATGCAAAGATCAGCCAAGAAAGCCAATGACGTAGTTTACTGCTGCAAAAGATTAAAGTATTAAAAAGCAGAGATGTCACTTTGAAGACTAAGATGTACCTGTATCAAGCCTTGGTGATTTCTTTTTTTTAACTTATAGTGACACCTTTATTAGGTCTTAAAAAGGACAAATAGAACACAGAGACAAATCATTTGGATGAGGGAGACCATCAAAACTTGGCCTCAGGAGTATCTAAGTATACACAGAAATAGGATATGGAGAACAAAGACAACTGTCACTAACTCATGATTGCCAGCGGACCAATCCATCACAGTTACTGATGGAACCAGTAACCTCACGAGGGGCCAGCCCTGGAGAAGGATGTCACGCTTGGCTAAGTTGAGGATCTACAAATAAGAGGAAAGCCCTCCGAGATCTGGTTGGACACAGTGGCTGCAACAAAGGCTTCAAGCATAGCAATGGTGATGAGAATGTCAATGGACTAGGGAATGATTTGCTCTGCTGTATGCAGCATTGTTGAGGAGCCAGGCTGATTGGATGTAACAACAACACTAGCAACATTCTGCTCTGCAAAAAATTAGCCTTTCAAAATTGCTAGTTCAATTTTATCCCTCTGGCTGATTAAACACAATCACCTTTTCTCTGATGTTCAGCAAACTTGGTCATTTATGTGTTACAAAATCATAAACAAAATTCATAGAAAGCAATCAATTAAAAAAAATATCAGCTCCAAATAAAAAAGAAAATCAGAATAAAGCAAATGATCTGATATCCAGATAAGACAATTATCTGACTCCAGTAGCATTTCCACTTAAATGTTTTCTGTTCAATCAAAATTTAAATGTGACTGTTGCTTTGTGATCAGCAGGTTTATATTGAGGTTGAATAACTATTATTTTTAGACCAATGCTACCCAACCTTTGACATGCTATGACACAGAGAACATGTGAATAAAGTCTTGCATGCAGGAACAAAGTCAGAGGCTGATCACTAGAGGCAACAAGTCTGGGCTTCCTTCTCTCAGATCATGCCCTGTCCCCACCTCCGCCAGACTCTAGAATTGGTAAGTGTTCAAAACCTTACCCCACTTGTATCTGGTTCAAGATGCATCATGGGGTAACTCTGTACTCAATAATTAAGACTAGAAGTTTGATTGAAAAAAATAATAAATGTATGAGAAGGTGGAGGGAAGTGGCTGACTAAACCCTAAATAAGTGACAGGAGGAGACAGAAAGAAGGAATTAAATTCAACTAATATGCACTTTCCATATCACTTCACTCATTCATTCTTCAATTAATATGTACACAAATGTGCATACGTAATTATTGAGTACTTGATGCCAAGTAAATTATGGGTGGTTTAGTCTTAGAATCTAGTGGGTAAGGACACAATCTATAACTGCTATGAACGAGAACTCTACACCAGCTATAGATCTGTGAGTATAAGCATTCAGGTCTCTGAGAAGTTACAGGAGATGGGCCTGATTGATGCTAGGAGCTCAAGGAAAGCTTGCTTGAGAATGCAGCTCTGAGCTGATTTCCGAAGGATAACAGCTGTTTCCCGGAAGGCCAGGAGGCGGCAGAAGAAAGCGCTAATGCAGGTAGGCTTCTGCACAGAGGTAAAGGAGGAGCTGGAATGAAGCCTATGGCATCGTGTAGTGTCAGGGAAAGACGATGCAGGCTGCAGGGAGGAGAGGAGGTTACAGGGAGCAGGAGACGATAGAGAGAAAGCAACGTTTAGAGGTCACAGCATCACGGTAAGGGCAAGAATAGGGGTAGTAACAGCTCCTTATGAAACCTTGTCTCGATGTTCTGCACTATGCCCATATGGTCTCACTGAAGAGAGACGGGCTGTGGAGGACTGAGATGGTTACAGTGGAGCTAGGGGAGAGTAAGGAAACTAAATGAATGCTTAGAAATCAGGAGGACTTGAAGGTAGTGGGTCGTACTGAGTAAGTGTGGGGTCCAGGGTCACACAGGCAATCATTGCCATTGCTGTCACGATGCTCTGCACTGTACAACGTTGAGTTGGGAAAGGTTGGGTGATAAACACATCTACAAAGATGGCCCCTGAAAAAGGATCTACCAAGGCTTCTTGTGTACAACCCAACCCCGCCCGGGCTCTGCTCCCTTGGTTTGCAAGCTTTGGCTTAGGGTTTCAGGGCACATCCCAGTTAATTGGCTTAAGGATGTGTTCAGTGCTTCCATCCCAGCTCCTAGTTTTGTTATGTAGTTCCTTAGGGCTTGAAAGCTTGCAAGCGGTCATGTAAGGCCTAACAAGCGCTTTCTCTTTATCTGGCGCAGCAGAGAAAGGAGGAGCGTTCAGAACAGGAGGAGACGAGGACAGATGTAGCTAACTGCCTCCATAAATAACTGGCTCCTTTGCCATGAAACCAGAACACCATAGCATCTTGTTATCAGGACGGAACATTTCACAAACGTTTCGCAAAAGAATCCTGACCCGAAGGGATAAAATACAGAATAGGATCTCAGATTCTCATGAATCCCAGATTTTCTGGAGCCACGGTGGTCCAATGAACCCCCAAAACTATTGCCCTGAGATTGTCTTTAAATCTCTTAATGCATTTAAATCATCGCTTAATGGATGTTAGGTAACGTGGACCGGCGAACAGCACACTGAAACCTTAAGAGAACCTGCCTCGGGCCATCCTCCCCACCTTCCCCTGCTGCTGGGGCTGCTGGTGGAGGATGCACGACTGATGCCAGTCTGAGAGGATGAGGGTGGGAGTGAAGGGAGGAGAAATAAGCAGCACGGAGCAGAGCACGCCCAGCCCTGCCCCGGTTCCACCTGTCTGAGCAACAGGAGCATCCCACAACCACCACTGACTGTCTCTCTGCAGCCAAAGCCGAGGGACCGCCCCGAGCCAAGTCCCCTCTCTTACCTGTTTGCATCACCCATAAGGGACAGTCCTTAAAGAATCTCCAATTGGGATCTTTAAAACCATTGGGGCAATTGCTTCTCGGCCTTTTGGCTAAGATCAAGTACAGTAAAACCGTTGGGTGGGCGGGGAGAGGTTGTGGGGAGAAGACTGTACTAATAAAAAAGGAGAACCC
Source organism: Tenrec ecaudatus (assembly GCF_050624435.1). NCBI lineage: Eukaryota > Metazoa > Chordata > Mammalia > Afrosoricida > Tenrecidae > Tenrec > Tenrec ecaudatus. The sequence goes on from NC_134543.1 coordinate 73,016,687, forward strand.
CTTTCCTTTAAAAAGCAGAAGCCTTGTGGTATATCATGGATGAATGCGTCTGGATACTGCTCGAATGGGAATCGTGACATAGATTTTTAATAGTTTAGCATAAGTAGCAAAATAGATATATCTGCCTTGAGCATTACACACTTTAAAAAACTATCTCTGTGGAAACAAATTGCCACAGTAACTTGGAAGGTCCACGAGCAGCAAGGTTTTGTTACCTTACTGAAGAGAGAGGTTGAAGGTCTAAGAGAGTTACAACGGACTCAGAGAAGAATAGATGGATTAAAAAAATATTTAGAAAGTTAATCGGTATGAGCTGGAGCACATCTGGGAGGAACAAGTTATATTAGCAAGTTCCTAAATTCTTGGTCCTGCTCTGCCCTGGATCCTGCCTCTTGAAAATATTTGGATGTGTACTCTACAATCTTAAATCCGCTTTGTTCTTCCTGTACACCCAACTTAGTGTCCAGATTCCTGCGTCAGACGATTCCTTTTCAGCTGGTTCTGAGGACTTAAGAGTACAGCTCTGACAGATAAAGAACTTGGAAGTCATCACTCCTGGAAACAAGAAAAAGCAGGGCAAAACCCCCACAGCTTTCCTTGAACTGCAGAGAGAGAGAGAAAAGCAAAACAAAACTGGGCAGGACATCTAAACTGTGGGACAATTTCACAAAGTGTAGCACACGCATAACTAGAATATTAGGAAGAGGAGAGAGAACAAAGCAGAAGAAATATTGGAAGTAATAGTGGCTGAAATTTCCCCAAACTAAGTGACAGATACCAAATCACAAATTCCGAAAGCTTAGAGAGTACCAAAAAGGATTAAAACAAAACAAAAAACTTCATATAGGATTTTAAACCTTATTTATATAGGAACAAAGATAAAAAATCAATGAATTTTCCTTTAGAAGTCATGTAAGCAGGAAGAAAACAGAGTGCAATATTATTTTAAACATTGAAAGCAACAACAACTAACCCTCCCCACCACCAGCTCCCGATTCTCCACGTAGCAACACTCTACCTCAAAATTTAAATGGAAATACACATCTTAGCAAACAAAACCTGGAAAATTCACTGCCAACGGGCCTGGGTTGGAAGGAATACTAAAAGCAGTTCCTCAGAAAGAAGAAAAACCATACATGTCAAAAACTTGGATCGCCATTAAAAAAAAAAACAGAGTAGTCAAGAAGGAATAAAAGGTAAAATAAAATATTTATATTTTATTTTTAAACACTATACCTTCACACTGTTAAAATTTTTACAAATCTTTATACCTTTGTAAATCTTTCCACTTTACAAATTTAAAAGAGAAATCATACAAAATATGTTTTCACACACCCTTCAGTGGAATTAAACTAGAAATCGATATTGGAAACATAGATTTAAAAAATCCTCCCTTTAATATTTGGGGATTAAGCAACACACTCTAAATAACACTGAAGTCAATAAGAAGCTAATTCAAGAGAAATTCAACTTGTCCATCTTTGGCCTATTCTGACCAGAAAAGGGGCTAGAGATTGGTGGTAGCATCAACCATACATTCAGTCACTTAAGATGTCCTCATGTACTGACTTGTCTGCTTTTTGTTAACTTGTTTACTAAAGAAAATAATATATTAATTACTTAATAGGCCAGATGATATATTAATTTTAGCCATTAAAGATAAATAATACTCTCCCTGGAATAATCTAAATAATAATTACAGTTATCATTAATTGCCTCTGGGAGCAGCTGTTTGAAATATTTTCCACATATTAATTTTTCGAATGCCCATGTAATCAATAAGGTAGGTAGTATTGTTATCCCTGTTCCAGAGGAGGACACTGAGGTCTACCGAGATGAAATAATTTGTTACAAACACTTGGCTATTAATCGGTAGTGGGGGGAGAAAAATAAGGTGCTGTGGTGGCAGCGCATGGGACTGCTACCTATGACATCAGTCGCATGGAACCACCAGCCGCTGCAAGCAACACACACAGGGTTTCTACTCTTGTCAGTGGTCTAGGAAAGTCACAGGAGCATTTGTACCTTATCCTATAGGGTCTGCAAGGGTCTGTATTGACTCAATGGCAGTGACTTTGTTGATTTTTTTGACTCTAAGCTATATCCTATTAAAATACTCTGAGAGGGGAGTTCTTCAACATTTCTTGAACTTCCATCTGTTTTTTGGAAATCCTCTCATTAATTACATGTGTATTATATTTAACATTAAACCATGAGGTGTGTTTACATGAAAATCTCTTAGTGTTCTTTTTTTTGGGGGGGCTACTATATGTGAAAGCAAGAAGGGGTTATGTAGATATCTATGTAATACGCTTTCATATACTTGACAAAATGGCAAGGGATGTTGGAAAGAAAAGTAAATTTATTGGATATCACTTTTAAATGAGCTTTTTAGTATTTGAAGCTTGGATAGAAATACTCTAGAGAGCTGTTTTTGACATGTATAAAGATTTTTTAACAACCATCTCTCTTGTAAGTAATTAAGTACAAGTCATTACATAATTACTTGATTATGTGGCAGCACTAAAATTTTACAGGAGGTTTTTCACTTAAACTCTAGCCTTATAAAAATAATTACCACCAGTCAGAATTATTTTCTAAATGCAGCAATTCTTTTCTACTTTTAATTTTTTTGGTGGTGGTGGGGGGGGGTAGAGTTTGTCTATTTTTGTGTCGCAAGCAGAAACAGAGAAGTGTGTAATTTAATAATGCCATTGTCTTCAGACACTGATTTAAAACTTAGAATGATAGCGAGAAACGTTTAGGTGGGAAACGAAATGGTAAACCAAAATAGCATTCAACAACATTTCTTTGGTCCATATCTAAAACCATCAGTCTGATAAAGAGGTAGAATGCTATCACAGTAGCTTCAAAAATAACCGCACCCCTCCCCCACTTCTCAAACTGCATCACTAAAGAAACTAGTTTAACAGAAAAGGAAATAAGGAAGCCTCCCAGACCATTTGCTAGAGCCACGGCTTGAAAGAAGCCCGCTTGAGTAATGTGGTGTGGAGCGTTTCTCTCCTTTCTTTCCTTCTTTCTTTCTTGCCTTTTTAAAAAGTGAGCCGTCTCTTCATTGCAAATTTTCTCAAGTTCTTAGAACTCTAATTAAAATGTGGTAATTGGTTATGTTACCTCAATTACCATGATGCATGGACATTGATGCAAAGTGACACCAATTGAATCCCTTGGGTGTTTCACCCTGGGGCCATCCCATTTATCGTGGCCTTATTATTTTCAATTATGTGGCTCCATGTGTTGCATACTTCCAAGGCCAATAAATGTGCTGCGGTTTTCTGGACACAGGTTTCCATTTTCAATGCCAGTGCTTTGGAGCGGCAGGGCAAAGGAGTGGGGGCAGGAGGGGGTGGGGAGTGCATAAGAAAGAATAGTAATCTAAAACCCTGATATCACTAAGTATTCAGAGGCAAAGTGCCTGAAATACAGGAATCTTGAAACCAGCCAGATCATTTCTATTTAGAACATTAACTTGGTCAAATATTTCTTTTTTTGCTGAGAATCCTTCCTTCTTAACTACAACAGAAGTGCGGGGGCCATTCAGAGGCCTTTCAGGATGAGGTCAGTAAACAAACTGAGAAGTAGGTATCAAACAAGGAGGATATAAGTTCTTGCTCTTTAGGGAAAGGTTTTGGGGTCCAAAAGGCTAAGCACAATGATTCAAATGCCATCAAGTTAAGTAGGCATCATAAAGACACTATAGGACCTCATAGGGTGCCTGAGGCTATAAATCTCTTGTGGAGAAAACAGAATCAGAGCAGTTGATGGGTTTGAACCACCAACCTATTGGTTAAACCAACACTTAATCACTGCACCACCAGAATGCCCTAAAGAGAATTGTAGTTAGTACTATGTAGAGGTATTTTATTATCTAACTATACTGTGTGTGTGTGTGCAGAGATCTGTCCTCAGCATAAATGTGAAGATATGAGCACTCCAAAATGGTTGTATTTCAGAATGCTTCCCACTGGGGACCCTATTGGCATTTTGGGAACAATTCTTCAAGGTCTGGGATCATTGTGTACATGACTGTTGTCTCCCTAACCCATCCATTCAATATTGTCAGTGCCCAATATCAGTAGCAATGACCACCCAGGTCAGTTCTCCTTCAGATTTTAGAACTGTTAGGGCATTTTCTAAGGCACATGTCAAGAAATAGAACTCAACACTTTCATTTTCTGAATACGACCTTGCGTCTTCACTAGCTTTTTTCCTAAAAGGAAATCATATTCATAGATTTCTGAAAACAATAGCTATTGTTCTTTTACTTATTATTTTAGACCTTGATTTAGTGTGACTATCTCAAAATAAGCACAATATTTGTTTATACCCAGCAGATGAGAGAAGAATCTGAATTGAAAAAGTTATGAGAAAAAGGAGGATTTGTAATGTACAAGCATTTTTTTTCAGCCTGGTAGAACAGTGATTACTTATGTCAGAATCACAAACTTCATTTCCAAGTCAATACTTAAAGAGTCTTCCATTTATAATACTCTAAAAGCACCTTTCCAATCATTCCCTCTACATTTTTGTCTTTGGATTCAAGAGAGCTGTAAACTAAACTCAAGAGAGTTTTACAAACAACACATTTGGTTAAATTTTCCTTTGAATAAAAAAATCAATAGATTGAATATGAAGATATTATCATAAATATTTTACTCACTCACAAAATAAATGTTAAACATTTTAAAGTCAAAATTTTAATTCTATTTTCCAAATGATTTTATTCAAGCTTTAATTTTTGTTTATAATTTTTATTAGTTATTCAAATTAAACATTTATCAAGTTTTAATTTTCCCATGATTTCTCCTTATTCAGTTTAATTTTTTATAAACAATCTCATCAGATTTTGTTCATGTATGTTTTCTGATGAATCCAACTCTTTCTTAGGAGCCAGTCAATGAGAATACAGGGTAGCACAGGACTAGCTTCTAAATGATGTGCTCTACCTACATCCGGTTAGAATATCCTGATCTTTCACATTTCATAGAGGACAGGGCAGGGCTGCCCCTGGGTTTCCTACGGCTGTACATCTTTATGGGAACAGATGGCCAGATCTTACTTCTGCTATGTAGCTGTGGGTTCAAATCACTAATTTGGGTCTACCCACTGCAAACCAAGATTCCTTCAGATCAGTAATAAAACCTCCATCATTACCTAGGGGCATGACAAGGGAGATGGGGAGAAAAGTAGAGCTAACAGTAACGATTACGAAAAGAAAATGTTCTTGAATTGATTGCGGTGATTGTTGCACAACTCTTCTTAATATGCTTGAGTGATGAAATTGTGATATATGAATGGTATGGCTACTAAACAATTCCTCCATTTCATCATGTCAGTTCTGACTCACTGCAGCCCCCCAGGACAGGGCAGAACTGCCTACAGGCTTCTAAGACTGTAACTCGCCAGGAGTAGAAAGCCCAAGATTATAACTCGCCATGATAAGAAAGCCTAATCTCAGTCCCGTTGCCATCAAGAGGGATTTCAATGCATGGGACCACTAACCACCATTCCAAGGTTTGAAAACACCAGAGCAGCTGGCAACCGGGCTGAGTCAAACCCTTCTTGGTACTGGATCCTGTACTTTAAGAATTCTGTCTTCTTCGCTTCAACCTAGCTAACTGTGTGAGCGCCAGGGGCTCTTTCTGCTCATTTCGTTGGGTTGGTGTTTCTGTGGATGACTCAAGAGTCCCCCTGCACGTCTCCCAAGTTCCCTTGCTCTCCATGCAGGGCTCCCCTCTCTGGCATTCTCTCTAGGAGCAAAGCAAGCCAGGGGGTCCCCAGATTCCTAGTCCCTGTCTTCTCAACTCAGGGAGACTGCCTGCCTCTATCTAAATGGATTTATCCTTCATACATTACGGCTTGGAAATTTGCTCCAGGCATAAAAATGGTTTTTATAGTTAGTTATAGTTGTTACTTTACCTATTTCCCATCTCTTCACTGCCAAGTTTGCATTGTCTGTAAAGCTATGGTTTTATATTTTATTCCGGTTTTGAATTGTTCCAGGTGGGAGGGTAAAACTTGTTCCTTACTCTAGCTAGGCTGGAAGGGGAAATCTACCAGTGCATTTAAGAAATAGTGGCTTCATAGCTTTCATCAAGGAGTTATAGCCTTGCTACATAGGATTAAGCAACACTGTTCTGAGTGGGTTTACGAGTTATTACTGTGGATTACTCTTGTTGTGATGGACAGTCTCATGAATTTTAGTCTGCATGCGTTGTAGGAAGTGCTATTTAATAAAAATAACAAAACTCAGGATCTTCATAATCATTACACCAGAATGTCATTTAGGCATATGGCATGGTTTACAATAATAGATTGCTGTTACGGATAACACAAAAGAGATGGAAATCAGGCTGGGCAAAGAGCTTGAAGGCAAGAGGAACAAGCTGGTTGTCAAATAATTGTACAACTTACAACCCTGATGACAAGGAGACAAGGTGCATTTGCTTCTACCTGTTGCTCCTAAAATTTAATGTGAATTCCCTTACTTTCTTTAAATTTTATAAAAGAGGTAAGTATGTTCATATTTACCTCATTAAGAGATCACTGTGAGTTTTACAGAGACACTCCTTGATATTTATGCATGTAGATGAAGTTTGCTTAATATTATGGAAAGCTTTTCCATATTTTTTCTCACTAACTGTAAGACTGAAGTCACTAGTTACCTCTGACTACTACCTATTGTTTCCTCCATAGTGAGCACTCAACGCAGCTGCTCCACAACTAACTGTGTGGCTGCCGCCAAGTGATGGGGCAGGGCCAGGCAGGTGGGGTGTATTTCCTCCTTTACTTTTCAAAATTAATTTTATTAGCATATACTGCACATATTGTACAACAATTGCTCAAGTATTTAAGGTGATTTGTGCAAGCATCACCACAATTAACTTCAGAACGTTTTCATCTCAGACTCTCTGTTGTCAGCTCCCCATTCCCCCTCCTCCCCTGCCATGCCCCTATCCAGCTATCCAGCTATCGTCTCATAGATCTACCCAGCTTGGAATTCATATACGGAAAATGCTACAAAACAAAATGTACAGCATCACATAAAGTAAACAAACAGGCCAACAAACAATAGCAATAATGACTGGACAAAACATAGAAAACCTTAGTCAGAGAGAAAGCAGAAAATATCAACAACTGAAACAACATGAGCATAGGTCAAAGGGGATATCAAATGAAGGGGCATCTCACTTTAACGGAGCTATGTCCACCATAATCAATCTTACAATCCTCTCTGGGTGACGGCAAAGCCATTCACATCGCTTGGCTCTGACTGTGTCAGAGGGGATGTGCTGAAGACGTAACCCATGTGTGAAAGAAGATGGAGGACAGTGCTTACAGGAACACGTGAGTTAGTTATGAGCGATCGTGAACAAAGCTAACTGTGAGCATCAAAACTTGGACATATAATCAGAGTTTGGCCAGTCTTGTCATTCTGAGCCAACTCAGAAGCAAGAAAGAGGCTCTCATACCCTCAAGAAAGCAAAGCAGGAGCGGAGTCCATCCGCTGAGCGCCACGATCCTGGGAGGCTGAGCCTTCCCTGTCCATGAGACAGAGCTGTCACAACGGGGAAGCTTCAGCAGCAGCAGCAGCAGCAACACAACAGGGTGACACAGGACAGGGGCCCTCAGCTCACGGAGGGAAGGAAGCTGAGTGCCTTCCAGCAGGAGGCTTGCTTGCACAGTAAGATTTCTCCAGGGGCTTCGCTGAGTTGGGGCTGGGGCTGAGAACCTCTGGGCTGACGTTTATGGCGGACAGAGGCACGGGCAGCACTGAATGAGCTGTGCACCATTGCCCGAGGAGCAGAGAGAGGTGTGTTGGGGGCACGAGAGCAAACGGCGGTGCTGACTAAAGACATGTGTCCTGAACATTTTCTCCTCCTGAACTGTAGGCGGTTAACCGCCCTCATCATAAGCATTTTCTGAGATCATTGCAGGGAATCTTCAAACGAAGCAGAGTTCCCTGGGAAGGATAGCTGGTTAAAGGAGGCTGGAGGATGGAGACAGTCCTGAGCTGATGTTGAGTTCAATTCTCCTTTCTCTTTGTGAAGTCAGATGATATCTACATGTGGCTTTTCCCCCCAAACAACCAAGATTATAGTTCTTTTAGATTTATCTTGTCTTTTGAATTATTCTTATAGAGGAGAATAATATTCAACCGCGAATCTCCAATCGCGATGACCACAGAGCCTCACTTGCTCTCGCATTTAGAAACCGTGTGGAGAACCTGCAAAGTCCCAGCTATTATAGAGTTTGGGAACGCAATGGTGAGCAGAGCCCAGCTGCACAACTGCCCTCCCCACCCCCCCAGGAGCTCCGGGCGAGCGGAAAAGACAAACAGCCATCACATCTTCACACAGGAGTCAGCTGAGCAAGGAGGAACACGGGGTGGATGATTGGGTGATGCTCTGCGAAGCCGATGGCCAAAATGACCACTGAAGAAAACCGAAACAGAAATAGAATCACAGCCTTTGATTCTAAACGTGAAAGTCTAGCCCTCGTGGTCGGAAAGACTTAATCCAACATCGCGCTAGAATTTCCTTCAGAAATGACTTTTGAAAATAAGAAGAGCATGCCAGAGGGTACTTCAAATGTTGGCTCAGAATTGGGAAACAACGTCCTTGTTCCTTGTTGAACAAAAGGAAAGGTTAAAGGGCATCTTTTTGGTGGTCTTACGAACGTAAAATAGTCTTACAGAAACACACGCGATATCAGAATTAATATATAGTAACTCCAATCACACATCCTCCACACACACACACGTAATCTACATGATAGCAGTGGGGTTTTTTTTTTTTTTAATTTTTGGATTTACTCAAAACCAACTGTTAAAATGAAACAAAGTTTATGAAATGAGAGCATGCAAATTTAATCAAACACATACTTTGTGTGCTATGTATTGGCCTGGCCGGAAGGGTCTAATGGAGAATAGAACTAACCCCCTGCACATGAGCAGGGGTGAGATTTGGGTGGGAACTCACCAGCTCCCAGAGGGGCTTCCAGTGTTCTGCAAGGCTGCCTCTCACGTTGGAAAACAGCAGTCTGTCCATCCAAGCAAGTTGGACTCTACCCAACGAGCCAGCATCAGAAGCAGAGAAACATCTCCAACTGCTGTCTCCTGTGCTCGTTGAATTGTTCATACTATTGCTTTCTATAATCTTTCCTTCTCTTCCTGGATGTGATTTTCAACCATGAATGGCCCAGTCGACGTTATTCGCTACATTAATTATTACAAACAACCTACACACTCAGCAGCCAATCCAAAGAAGAATGAGACTTGTCCCTAACTGCCAATTATAGCTGCCTTGCTTCTGTACTATGAATAAGAAGCATTGGGGGTTTCTCAGAGATAAAGCTGCTTCTACTGCAGAAGAAAGATAGTCTGAAGAGATCCAGTCTAGGACCCTGATTAGCTGACTTCAAACACATCCCATGAGAACCTAGTTCTGTCTCCTTCTAAGCAGCGTCAATGCTTCCCAAATGGCTGAACTTCTCCAGCTATGGTTGGCTTTTGGGTAAGTCTTGTTATGGCCACTACCACATTGAAAGGTTTCACCCTGCAGAGACCCTCCCAAACACTCGGGGAGGGGCGGTGGGGAGAGAAAGAGAGAGAACCATTCCAATTAAAGAGATTCACCACAGCTCATTTTAAGAAGAGACATCCAATTATATAGACTCTGATTGCTGGTAATAATTTGGAAGTCTTAAGAAATTTAACAACTTCAGCTCAAAACAATTAAACAGAACTGATGAGGATAAAATCAGCCCCTGACCTCAATATAGTTACAGATTAAAAAGAAAAAAAAAAGCAAGAAAGCATATAGACAGTATTGTCCCTCTGTCGCCAGTTCCCAATGCCAAACCCACCAGACAGCAAAAACCAGGGTTTGATTAAAATGAGGATTCATAAGAGGCGCCTGGTTTTCTAGTGACCAGATTTTAAAATTGGTTTTTCAATATTGAAAACAAAGAACTATATAAATATTTATTTGAAATAAAACAAGGCAAACTTCTAAGATATATATACATACATATATACACACATATATTATATAATAAATACATGTACTAAACATTTCATTTATGCAAGTAAAACATGAAAGTTGGACTTTTGATGAATGTATACTGAGTTCAAGGTTAATTTGGGGAACGCGGCCTTATCAATAAATTCTTTCCATTAAGAAGGGGAAGGTATTCATGGGACAAGTGTGCATTCTATTCTGTAACAAGATACTTTTCTAGACACATGTATCTCCTTCATCTAGCAACAGTTAGAACTTAAAATCTATTTGAGAAATCCCTGAAAAGGATCATCCTCCACCCCCTCCCCACCCCCATATTGCCTCATAACTCTAGGCGGAAGGTCGCTCGTGTCGAGTAATGCAATACTGCCCCAAAGAACTCCCAACAAGAACTGGCTGCAACTGGATGGTGATAAGTCTTATCATGTAATAGAAAAGTAATCAGTATGCTTGACTTGATTGCTTTGTCTGCAGCACATACACATAGCTCCATATGCTCTGAGAGTATTAAGTCACCTTCTAGCAAAATATTCATGGGCAATTGTATGATTAATGAATATAGTTGGGGAAGGCACGATCAAAAGAATTAATGATATCCTTTGGTAAGGTTGAGCAAGATCTCCATGTATTGTACAAAGACAATGGGAGACACTAAAATATATTAGTAAGGCAAACTGGTGTCTGTGTTATAACCAAATGTCACCTAAGAGTTACCCCTTTCGGTCAGTGAACCCAAGCCCTGCAAAATACACATTATTTTTTTCTTTCTGGGAAAAATGAAAGTCATAAGACTTAAAAAAAAATCACTCACCGACTCCTTTCCCAACTTCTTCTGTAGCTGAGTCTGCCACTGGACGGCCTGCATTACAATGGCTTCCCACCTCCTTTCAAGATTGACAATGATGAGCTGCATGGGCTGGTGGTCTGCGCTCACATTGCAGGTCTCGCGGTCATCGAGAAGATGCTGGCACAAGCGCAGAATGGAGGCCACTCCTCGGCGTCGCTGCTTGATTTCACAGCAGAGGGTCTGCAAGAGAGAGCAGGGCAGATGCGTGTGTCCAGGGCACAGTCCCTAAGAGAAGGACTAGCTTCCAGCATCATTAGAAACTGAAGGAGGCACTGGACCAGGAAAGAGACAAGTAAAAAAGGCACTGGGGGGTCTCATCTAGTTCAGAGAAAGCCCCTTATACACATCGATACCCAACTAATGCCAAAGAACCTACTTGCATCCCATTCCTCCATCCTTTTCCAATGGTCTCTCCCCTGGATTGTAGGGCCCTTCCTTGACAATATGGTAATAGTATCTAATCAAACGAACTCAGTCATTCGGGGCATATGAATACTAAGCAAATAGACCCTGATTCAAGGCCACAGGAAAACACAAATATCAAGAAAATCTCCCCAAAAGAAATGGAGTTTTGTTTTTTTTTCTCCAAATTATGTCTATATTCTGGATCCCTGGTGGTGTAGTGGTTACAAGTTGGGCTGCAATCCACAGAGCCGGCAGTTCAAAACCACCAGCAGCTCCATGGAAGAAAGATTGGGCTTTCAATTCCTGTAGACAGTTACAGCCTCAGAAACTCACAGGGGCAGCTGTGAGTCAGTAAAGGCTCAATAGCAGTTGTTTGGGGGTTTTTGGACCCAAAAAGTTTAATTTTCTACTGGCAGGGACTAAGTTGCCTAAGATTGCAAGGAATTGTGTAAGCGGGGTAATGCAGTCCTGGTGGGGGTGGGAGTGGGGGAGAGGAGGCGGATTGAGATGAACAATATTTCTCTCCAAAGCTTGATTCACAAAGCAATAATGTTCTGAAAACAGAAATTAAGATTCTGGATTATCCCTGCACGATTTGTTGGTTGCTGTGTGGCTTTTAATAGGCATTCACCCTATTTAAGACAGATATTCATGCATCAAAAGAGCATTTTGCCCCCAGAAGCATATGTATTGCTGCAGTGGCCCTAAGCGGAATGGTTTGAGCAAAATAGTGGGTACACATGTCTAAAAATATTATATCCTTTCTTTGCCTACGGATATTGTGTAAGTGATATTCTAATTCAAAGCCTTCAGCAGGAATGATGATTATATCCACAAACATCACTGAATTACTAATCTCTTTCTACAGCCACAATTGGACTGTTCTAACAGTTAACAGATTGCTTATTAATCAACAAGGGTAAACAAGACAATGCAATTTCATTTAGTGTGAGAGTCTTAATGCCTGAAAGTATTTGTGCTTAAAATGTTAATCCAGATAAGGCTTCATTAGAAGAAGTCTTAAAATGGTTAAGTGTGGTTCACTGGAATGTGTGAGGAGTGGGGGTGGTAGACCAGCAGGTGGACATTTCCGTCAGATGATCTATTCATTGATGTAATGCACGCAACAGCCATTTAAATGACCCGAACTCCATAATAGCGGGAATTCTATTATTTCTGTAATGAGAGAACCCTGTACCTTTAATATTTCTGAATTTTAAATAAGGTGAATGACAAATTCCCAAACCTCTATTTATGGCAAAATATGACTAGGAATTTTATTATTCAATTTATACTGGTGCAGCATTTTCAGTTATGCTTCCTGAACTTATGCTTATTTCTTTTCTGAGGGACCCTTACTGCTTGTCCCATGCAACTCCTGATACAAACAGGGGGTGTGACAAATTTCTATACAGATGCAGGCCATTAGGTCCATATTGAATAAGGAGAGATCAAAGATAACACCTGTTTCTTTAACAAATTTTCTAGCTCCTCCTCCAATTGTTATCTTAGCCCTACACACACACACACACACACACACACACACACACACACACACACACACACCTTCGAGTTTCTCTCTGGGCCAGGTCCAGATACCATGGCCACTGAATCACTGCCATTGAGTTCATTGGTCCAATATGAAACACTTCAAGATACTTTTAGCCAAATGAATTGGTTTAAAGGAGCCCGGTAAGCATGAACAGTGCTTTGTTACTAATTTGTTAAAAGTGAAGGGGTAGGAAAATTAAGCATAACTATGTAATAGCAAATTGTTATTATAATAATCCCTTTGCTTACTTTTTAAAGTCGTTTTAAACAGTGAAGAAATAAGACAATCTTGTCCCTGCTGCCTTGACCTCCTTAAACAGGTACTATGCATTCCAGATGTGAGACACTTTCAGGCACGTGGCTTCACAGAGAAGGTTTACATCATTAGGAGCTCTCGACCAGGAGTCAGGAACGACTTGACGGCAGTGGCTCTGGCTGGTCTGGGTCCGCGTGCTACACATGGGCCTGTCACCTCACAATGCGTACTGGAGGCCTAGCTAAAGGAGCATGTGATCTGGCTAGAGAGGCAAGACAGTGGCTCGGCCAAGTTAGAGAAGCCAGTGCAAGGCAACGATGTGGGGTACGATCTAACCCATCGGCGACGTGATGCAGAGTGCCGGGCATTACTTTAGATCAGGGAGCCAACAGAAAAATCTGAGGAAGTGGCATCGAATTAAAAATAAACAAATGACAGTGACCTAACATTACAGCAATTTAGAAAAGATAATCTACATAGTCTAGTTTATGCTGTAAAAGGTCTGTATTATGATTAATTATAGTGTGTTAATTATTAATATTCTGTCTCTATAAATAAAACAAATGAAAATAAAAACTCTTGGTGCAATTAAGTGCGGGAAGAGGCGTCTTTTCAACCTATCATGATGGGATAGTTGGATTTCCATGTGTGAAAAATGAAACTGGAAGTCCATTCCTTCCTTCTGTATCAAACGTTAACTCCATTAGTGGACCCCAGACTTACATGAAAGCGCTAAGACGATACAGGCATCTGAGAAGAAAGCAAGTCTTTGTGACATCAGTTTAGGCAAGGCCTTCACCAATATTATATTCAAAGCACTACTGAATTTTGAAACTTATCAAAATGTAAAACTTTTGTGCTCCAAAACCCCAAATCAAACCCAAACCCAACCCATTGTCGTCAAATCAACTCCAACTCCTTGTTCCCTAAGGCTTTGTACATCTGGAGAAACGAGGCCTCCTCCTGTCCCACGGGGATGGCTGCTGGGTGTGCAATGCTGACCGTGTAGCTAGCAGCTCAGCGATCACCTGAGAGCACCCCCAGGTCTCCGTGAGGACGTCATTAGTAACGTGACACACATCACGCACAAAATTGGAGGAAATAGTTGCAAGTGCCCTCGTTTATTGCAGTTGTCAGTTGGCAAGTCCAATCTGATTCCTGAAGCCCCCAGGTGCACGCAGAACAGAACTGCTTGCTCAGGTTTCCAAGGATGTGAACCTTCGGAAAGAGATCCTCAGAGCTGTCTCCTGGGTACGTCTGAACCACCTGCTTCTCAGCTAGCATAGGACGACTTGACTGTTGGCGCCACTCTCGGGGAACTTACATCTGTAACATCTAAGCAAATAACGCTTACAGCTCAATCGAACAGAGATGACTCAGTTCAAAATGAGCAAAGGATGAAAAGATGTGCGTTTCCCCTAAGACGATATCTAAATGGTCATAAACAGAGGGAAATGTGCTCCACAGCACCAGTCATGGGGGCAGTCTATCAAAATTCCACGGGCAGACCCCTTCCTGCTCACTCACTAGGATGACCATCATACAACTGAGGGGCACGGGCCATGGTTGCTGTGACGAAGAGACACTGGAACCTTCAAGGTGTGTGGACAGCATTGCCAGACACTGTGACAAGCAGTGTGACCGCCCTGACAGGCTTAAAGATTACCACGCGAGCTGGCCATGGTGCTCCCAGGTACACACCCCAGAGAAATGAGAACATAGGACCGCACGAAAATCTGTGTGTACATTGTCCAGAGCTGAACTATTCATAACAGCCCCCAAATGGAAACAGTCTCAATGTTTATCAGCTGGTGAATTAATGAAATAAATGTGGTACACCTATGCAATGGAAAAGTATTAGACATAAGAAGCAATGGAATGTGGACCCATGCTATAACATGGGCGACTCTTGAAAATAGGGCACTAAATAAAAAGCAGAAGACCGCATATTGTGTCATTCCATTTTTATGAAGTATCCAAACCAGACAAGCCCACAGAAGCAGAAAGTAGGTGAGTTGCTAAGGATGGAATGATGGGGAAGGATGAAGAATAATGGGCAGGAACTTTTTAGGTGGTGGTAAAATGTTCTTCAGTTAGATTTCAGTGATGGTTACACAACTCTGGGACTACCCTAAGAACCACAGAATTGCACACTTTAAAAACAGTGAATTTTATGGTATGTGGATTCTCTCTCAACGATCTGTTATGTTCACAATTCTATGCAAGAGCATGCATTGCTAAACCTAACTCATGGTCTGATCAGAGCGCTCACCTGGTGCTAGAGTGCCGTGACGCCAGACTCTGCGGGATGACCAATAACATCTTGTTACCATGGTCCTGCAACCGGGGGTCAGTACCCTTACAAACACAAACCAGGGCTTTTTCAAAACCAGCTTAATGCCTACAACATTTCCTGGGATCCAGTCATAACTGCAAACCTATAAATCTCAGTCACTAGACGAGACATCCTGCGATGGTAGAACAAGCCCTGTGCAATTTGTCCCAGAGCTGTCCGCCTTCTAGAATAGCACAGTGCACGCACAGAACTGTATGCACAACAGAGTGCATCTCTGCAAGAGGAGAAGAATCACATGTAGGAAATGAAGGATGTTAATTAAATCCAATGAGTGCAGTAATGAGTTTCATATACAATCATACACAACTTGTTAAACTACAATCTCTTCCGTTGCTGGTGTAAGTGCAACAGTAAGAGGCCTGGTATATTGTCAGACTTCGTGCACTTCATGAAAGGCCACTGTGAGTCAGCTATATGCGTCTAAACTAATACAAAATAAAGTATATATTTTCTTTAGATATTTTATCAATATCACTTGATTACAAAATAATAACTAGCAATCGTGGAGTGTGGTCGCTAACACGCTTTCATATGATTAGTTTCTTAGTCATTGATTAAACGTCTATACTTAATATATTCGGTGTGTCATGTTATTTTAGGTATTTTGTAGATTGACTTGAATACTGAAACCAACACCATAGGTGTATATTATTCTCATCTACCTACCAGGAAGACACAGAGGCTAGTAACTAGCCAAAGGGCACATCAGCAAAGGCAGGATTTGAACCCAAGCAGTCTGAATCTAGAGCTAACAGAAAAAGCCTGTGCCTGTAGCATACTGACTTGTATGAAATCCAAAGAAGCTTGTAAAACAAATTAGCCGACCTTTGCCCCCGACTTAGAGGCAGCCAAGGCCACAGCCCCAAACATTTTAACAACTGAGCCAGTGACTTCTTTCGTCCGCTCCTCGGGGGCCCAATCTTCTAACAATTTCTAGAGCACTGGATGTATCACAAATGAGCAGCCTTGGCAATACTTAAGACCAGCCAGGTTAAAATACCAGGGTTTGAAAAAAATACCACAAAACGAATTCACTCATGCATCAAATATTTATGGAAGCCCTATATGCCAAGCATTAGTCTAAGGGAGTAATATATGTCAGTGATATAAGAGCGATAATAATTCCTGCTCCCATGGCCCTCACTCACACTCTAGTGAATAGTTGGAGATTTTAATTTTCCTGAGAAATATGTACATTACATTAGTAATAAACAAGAGGCTGGGAAAGGGCAGAGACGGTTATTGGATGAATGATTGCCAGAACGTGCAGCAAGGGCCAGCAGCTCTGATACCTCATTCGGGAGTCAATCGTGTGCTTAACCATAACTAGGAGAGAAATGTTGCAAATAAGAATTTCTAGCCTAGAAGTGTAAAGAAATGACTGTTCAAAGGATCAGAAAATACTACCTCAAGTGAGGTAAGAATGATGACCTGCATATTTAAAGAGAACATGATCTGGTGAGAGCTGAGTATTGTAACTACTCCAAACTTAAAAGACAACGTCAGCCATGATGGGAACTCAGCTCAGTTGCAAACACCGAGACTTAATCTATATTGAAGCTAAATATTCTATAAGCACGCAGTGAAGTGCAAAAAAAAGCAATTGAAAAATGACATGATTAAATGGCACGACATGCAATCATTTGCTCTCAATTACATCAATGTATCTTCTTCATTTCTCGGAGTCAGGCAGAAATATTGTCTTTTAAATGCCTCTATTAAATTGGTCACCAATAATAAAATAGATGAGAGTCCTAATAAGCTCATTTACATAACATACATCATACACCACAAAACTATTCTCTCCAAACAGTTTTGCTCATAGATTTGTCTCTTGGTTGTCACTAGTCTTTGCTACATTTGCAGATCTGAAAGCATAATACCGCCTTCAGGAACATTTATGAAACTTTTCTAGTTAACCCTTGGCAGGATCCTTATTGCTAATTACGGAAAAGGTATTGATATAATATCTCAGCTGTCACATTTTATTATGGTGATGGTAGAAGCAGAGTCTAGGTCTGACATTTTGGAAATATCATCTAATTGTAACTCAGAAACAGAGAATGACAGTTTTAAGTAGATTATAACTTATTTCAAAATAGCAAACTGGTTTACTTAATGTAAGTGGTAGATTTTAAAAACAGCATGAAGCTCCTTGAATTGGCTCGCCAAGCACATCTCTGTGGGTTCCTTGTAGAGGGGAAGATATTTGCTACAATAGTTTTGATGTTATCCACGATCCCATAAGTTCACATTTGAGATTAAAATCATTCATCATTTAAAACCACCATATTTAAAATTTTTTCCATCTTTAAGAAAAAATTATTTATATTCATCTTGTCAGAAGATAACTTTAAAGAGCGTTAAAGGAGACTTAACCTCTCTGGCCTGATTATCATAACCTTGGGGCCCAGAAAAAGATCTTACTTTTTCTTGCAATCTAATATTCTTACCAACCAAGAAGAATCATTGGGGGAAGAGAGGCAGGATTATTAGTTAATACTGTAACTTTGGATGAACAGTGTCATCTATGGAAAGGCTCCTTTAAAAGGACTCACATTTAAATTTTGATAATGTCTAATTCATAAGTTGGAGGACCCCTGATGGTGTACTGGTTAATGCATTGGGCTGTTAACTGTAAAGTCAGAAGTTCAAAACCACCAGCCACTCTGAAGGAGAAAGACAGGGCTTTCTATTCCTATTCAAGAGTTACAGTCTCGGAAACTCACGGGGGCAGTTCTACCCTATCCCCTAGGGTCACTATGAGTCAGCATTGACTTGATGGCAGTGAGTTAGGTTTTGGTTTAATTCATATGTTGAAAAACACATGAATTTTATCTGTAAAAAGGCATTGCTATTCCTCTTCACTGTTTCAGACTAGACTAAGATATACTCACTACCCTAAAGCTCCTCGCCGTGTTATACCACAAAGCTGCTGTTCTCCTGTGTGGTGCTCTTTCATTTCTTTGTGACTTCCTCTATATTAGGTTAAGTACTTTTAAATATGGTTGTTTCTAAGAATTGAGCTCAGTGGCTGTGTGTTTAGTTCTTATTCACATGTAATTAGTAATATGCCACATACTTCCTTTTCTAAATTAAAAACACTATTAAAATTCCAGACATACAAAACAATATGAAGATTAAGTTACTCTAAAGAAAACTGTAATAGCTTACAGATTGCTTGCATCATTACTAAAATGCTGGTATCTATTACAGAGTCTCCCTGGAATAAAGAGCGTACTTTTGGCAATAATCTCTTAAAAACATGTCCATTATTGTTAAGATGCTAAACTAGTCTGCAATTATAGAAAGGTAACTTTTAAGCAATAAGGAGTCGAGGATGCTGGAAGTAAATGCAACTTAGCCATTATACTACAAAACACCATTTCTTAAAACCTCACAATCAGTCTTTTCATAAGGAGATAGAGCATTAATTGTCGTCTGTTTTTACATTATTATATTTTGAGATCTATTTACAACACCCACTTTGCTTTTTATCTCTTATTTATTCCTGGGAGTTGTTTCAAAGTTATTCTGGGGAGACAGTACCAATAAAGGCAGTTTTCTTCTCTGGATTTACCTGTTGAGCCTAGCTCTGTGAACTCATCTTTGCTTCTTCACAGATGTTGTGTATTCACTGGTCAGGCCAATTCTTGAGGAGAAGGAAGTAAATAATTCAGCAAGACAATGCCTAGCATGATACACCCATTCAGGTAATGCTCTGAAAAGAAGAATCATTTTAAAGATCATGCCTGGAGTGTGGCAGAGCATTAGTTAGGTGGACAAGAGAACGCATGAACCAGGACAATTCAAGAAGAGTTCTAGGAATGACGCAGAAGACAGAGGCGGCCTGCTTCCTGGGAGAGGGTCAAATGCTGAACTCGAACTCACAACTAACTCACCTCGGCACTGTATTTTTCAGCCGTACCCCCAGCACTCACCAGGAGTTTTGCTGCACTGTGATGGCTGGCGTGATACTCTGATGCCTGAAGCTGTGTCACTGCTATTTTAAGTGACAGCATAGTTCCCCCTGTGGTGGGCAGGTAACCGAGGAGCTTCTAGACTAAGAGAGGAAACACCTGACAATCTACTTCTGAAAGCCTGGGCAGTACAAACCATGCAAACAACTGCAGAGCATAATCTAATCTAAAGCAGTGCCAAAGAATGAGGCCTCCACTGAAAAGCACTCAGAACACGCCTCCAGTAGAATCTACCTTAAGGATGTGGGTGAAGCAAAGCATTTGGGATTCATATGTGCTGGTGTGGAATGACTCAAAGGGTACAGAAACAGCCACAAAACATCACATTTACCATCTGAACATGGAATGTGTGAAGTATGAATCTAGGAAAATTGGAAGTCAACAAAAAAGATCACTATTCCAAGTATGAGTGAGTTGAAATGGGCTGGTAGCAGCCATTAAAAGTCAGACAATCCCACTAAGCATGAAGAGATTGAAGACTATTACCAAAGTATGCAGTCTGGAATTGAACAAACATTCAATCAAGAAGCAATGATAATTATTGGTGATTGAAATGTGAAAGTTACAGATAAGAATTGGTATCTGGAAAGCATGGCCTTGGTGATAGGCAAAATGCTGGAAACTGCCTGATAGAATTTTACAAGACCAACGATTTATTCCTTGCACGAAACTTTTTAACTAATATAAATGACTCCTAGACATCAGTACTTCACCAGATGGAATATCCAGGAATCACATGAACGGCATCTGTGGAAAGAGACAGCGGAGGATATCAATATCCTCAGTCAGAACAAAGCCCGGCGCTGGCGGCATAATAGACCATCAATTGCTTCTATGTAAATTCGAGCTGAAGGAAAGTAAAAACAAGTGCATGGGAACCGCGAGAGGATCCCATCCGAATTCAGATTGAAGCATCAAGCACTGATGACTGAAGACCAGAGGAGAGGCATTGTGGGAGCACACGTAGGACAGCCTACCCTTAGGAAACAAGTGCTCATTGAGAAGACAGGGAGGGGGCAGGAAGACCAAAACGGATACAGAAACTACTCTGAAACTTGCTCTTGAACTTGGAGTCACTAAAGAAAAGTGAAGACACGATGAAGTAAAAAAAAAAAAAGGGAACAAATTATTTGAAAAGGCAGCTTGGGAATACAAAGTAAACTATTTTAATGAAATGTGCACAGACCAACGGGGAAGAATAAGCTGAGCACTTCTCAAGCCGAAAGAACGGAAGGGAAAAAATGAAGCCCTGGGTGTGCCATTGA
Organism: Tenrec ecaudatus; assembly: GCF_050624435.1. Lineage (NCBI taxonomy): Eukaryota > Metazoa > Chordata > Mammalia > Afrosoricida > Tenrecidae > Tenrec > Tenrec ecaudatus. The sequence continues at coordinate 73,037,390 of NC_134543.1, forward strand.
AGGATGTCATAGGAAAAACATTGACCCGTGGAAGACACGTCAAAAGAAGACGGAAGCAATGCTTCGAGGCACTCTATTTTTAAAAAGCCACCATTTACACATTCCAAACGCAGCATCTGATCAAGGTCTAAGGGCACGGAAGTAATGCGTCCAAGATACTCCAAAGTCGTTAGCAGAAAACAGTGCTCAAAGGAATCAACTGTTGCAGCAATGCATTGGATTCAGGTAAGGGCTATCATTGTTGACATCAGGTTGATGTTAGTGACGCCAGAGACCACCACAAAGACGTTAACTTAGGTTGTGTTGACTATGCAAAGGCATTCAACTCTGCGGATCGTAACAAATTATAAGTATCATTGCAGAGAATGAGAATTCCAGAGCATGTGCTTCCATGCATGGCCTGTCAGTGGTCCAAGAGGTGTTCTAGTTGAACACCTTGAAGACACTGTGGGTTGAGAAACAAGAAAAGCTTGGATCCTCTGACCCCATACCTTCAACCTCTGTGCTGAGCACATAATTGAGCAGCTGGACTTTGTGAAGGAGAACGCTGCATGGATTAGAGAAAGACTCATCAACAGTTTGGAATATGCAGATGATATAATCATGTCTCCTGAATGCAAAGAGGCTTTGAAGCACTATTTATTACACCTGAATACACCTAAATACAAAGAAAACAAAAATCCTCATCACTGTACCAAAATACAATACCATGGTAGTGACTAAGAATTATAATCAAGGAATTACGTAGTAGCTTAGAATTATAGTGCAGGGAAATATCCCTGTTACTCCAGAAGTGAGCCAAGTTATCAAGGACTGCAGGAGGGACCGGTGCACGGAGACAGAGACCATGCTTGGTAAAGCAGAAGATCCTTGAAGGTATGGACTGATTCGGTGGTGGCAACGATGGGCTCAAACACCACCAAGGTCGTGACGATGGTGTCGGATGGGGCCCTGCTTTGTTCTGTTGTGCACAGGGTCGCTGTGACTTTAAACAACTATCAACAGCAGGACCATTACATAGTTGGCCTCCCTCCACACCACTGGTTTTTCAACCTCGGTTTTTCCAGGTTTGTCTACGTCTAACTTATTCAATTATGTATTTCATTGGAAACCATTCGTGAATTGTCACAGAGATCAGAGAGTTAGCTGAAATATAGTAGCTCAGAAATACAGTGTATGGTTAAAGCCCTGTATTCCAGAATCCAACAGATGGGAAATGAATGGATTCAAGAACACTAGAGGCTCTGCGTAGGAATTCTGGGAAAGAGTTGAATAATAGAGAAGAAGAAATCGATTTAATGAGAATAATTTGACATTAAAAAGATCCGTCTGTTTATTCATTTACTCCTCCTTTGCCTAGAACAGGCAGAGTTGCAGAGAGCTTTGTAAACTTCATATTGTTGATTTTATTTTCATAGCATCCAAATGGTACATTTCCCTGTGAGCTCTGCGAGAAGCTGGCTTCTTAGCTCTTTCCTTTGTGTTGATGGTGGAAGCACAGGGCCAGTTGACTGCTTTTCACCAGTTTTCAGTATTTCCAGATGTGCAGTAATTCTAACCACACTGCAGGGTCATTTTGAAGTTTAACTAATATGTAACGACAAAAAAAACTCTTCAACTACTGTATGCAGCAGTAGAGAAATGCTGACTACATATTAGCCAAAAGGTAAATTGCTATAATGACTAATTAGCCCTAAGCAATATTCCAGAATCTTGTGAAAAGCAAATGTAAAAAGAACCTTCAAACACTCCCATAGCTAAAACAAAGTGAAGATGCAAAAATGTTCTAGACTATTTTCTTGAATAAAACAATTTTTGCTTTCAAAGTAGTATGCTTTCTTCTTTTATGGAAGGAGACACCACGCTTCCCTCCTGAATTGTCCCCCTACAACAGATTTCGCACATGGGGGTAATCTTTTCATTCATCTAACATCCAGGCAGCAAGACCAACTATAAATACCCTGGATGTAAATACTTTGTGTTGGGGATTCGAAGAGCAATGCTGATTGAGGAAAAGACACAGAACTTAGTAGAGTGAGAACTTTGCAATAACTAGTTCTGCGACTTTAAGTAAACCACAAAACTTACTGAATGTGTTCTCATGCAACCCTGTGAACCACTGCCTGGTGCTGTGCCATCTCATTTTTATACGCAACGTGTGAGCCAAGTGTTGAAGCCACTGTGTCAATCTATTTTGTGAGTGTCTTACTCGTTTTCACTGACCCTCTACTAAGGATTGTGTCTTTCTCTGAGAACTGGTCCTGATAAAATGTCTCAAGCTCGTGAGGCAATGTCTTGCCGTCTTCATCTCTAAGGAGCATTCTGGTTGTACTTCTTACAAGACAGACTTCTTCATTCTTCTGGCAGTCCAGTCAATACTCTCACTAATACCCGAATCCAAAGGCATCAGTTCTGCTTCAGTCTTCCCTAGTGATTGTCTAGTTTTCATGTCCATGTGGGAAATTCAAAATATCATGGCTTGGGTCAGGGACAGCTTAGTCCTCAAAATGACATGACTGTTCAACAATGAAAGACGTATTTTGCAGCAGTTTTTCCAGTGAAACAAACCATTTGATTTCTTGACTGCTGCTCCCATTGGCAGTGATGTAGAATCCTTAACAACCTCAGTCTTTTCCCCAGTTTGTCATGATGTTGCTTATTGGTCCATAGAATCCTTCAGTATCGAAACTCTGGATCTGAATGTTTCTTCACCTCTTTCAGCTTGAGATGTCCCAAGATGTACTTACTTTTTGGTTTTCTAACTATAAGTGTTTGCACATTTCATCTTTGTACTCTGTCTTTTCAAGCTACCCTTTGATAAATCATCTTTCTTATTTCCTTATTATTGTCGTTTCGGTGGGATGTAGAGAGCTAATTTGTCTTTCATACAACAATGTATACACATGACTTTGATCGCAGTCCCATCAGCACTCTTTCCTCCCTCATCATTCCCATTGGCCTTCTTTCCTGTCCCTTCTTGCCTTCTAAGCTTTGTTTTGGGGAAAATGATGCTACCTTGGTCTCATTTAGTTGATTATGCTGACGAGTACATTCTTTCCTGCTGTTATTCATTTTATAGGCGTGTACGGTACGGCTGAATGTGGAAACCCAGGGGTAGATTCGGTTCCAGGCTTGAGGGTGTCTAAGAATACAGTCTGATAGGTTCCACGTGTGTCAATCATACCAGCTGGTTTAGTCTCTTTTTTAATGATTTTGAATATTGGTCTATTTTTTCTCTCTTTCTTTGTGTCCAAGATGTTCTATTATGATCTTCATTAGAGTTATTGGTAGTGGTAGCTGGGCACCATCTAGATTCTCTGGCATCAGAGTCATGGAGGATGGGGGTAATGAGGCCCCTTAGTCCTTTGTACTAATTACCTACTGGTATCCTTGATTTTCCTCAAGCCTTTTTGCTCTGATGGCCTTGATATCATCCCACAAGTCATCTGGTGTTCAGCCAGTAGTTTTCATTGTTTGAAACCTATTTCTGAGTTGGTTTGTGAAATCAAGGACAGTGTTCGGATCTCATTGACGTGAGTTTTCTTTAGTTTGAACTTGCATATGAGCAATTAGTTATACATTCTTCAATTGCCCTTGGCTTTTGTCTTGATTGATAATACTGAGCTCCTCCATAATCTCTTTCCATATGTATTCAATTTGATTCCTATGTATCTAACTGGTGAGGTCCCTGTGTACAGTTGCCACTTAAATGGTGGTGAAAAGGGGTATTTGCAAGGAATAAGTCAGTTTTGCAAAATTCTAATGCGTGCTCTTTAGAACCCTTTCTATCACCAAGGCCTGGCTTTCCAGCTAACGGCCCTTTTGTGTTTCCAACTTGCACAATGCAATCGCAAAATGCGCAATTCAAACATTTTGATCACATGGTTGTTCAATTTCTGATTATATAAATTGCTAAAAATCTTCAATTCCTTCATGCGTGGCATTAGTCACTGTAAGTTGGAATTCACTGAATCGACGTGAGGTTTTTGTTTGTTTGTTTGTTTTAGTTTGGGCACTAGTAGGTGATGTATAAAGTGAACAATAGTTACATTAACTAGTTTTCTCTATTGGTGTCTGGATATTATCCCATCACTGACAGAATTATACTTCAGGTTAGATCTTGAACTTTTCTTTGTGATGATGGTGGACACCATTCTTCCACACTGTCATTCCCAGCAGTGTGGATTCTATGACTGTCTAGTTTAAATGGCCAATACTGGTCCACTTCAGCTCACTAACATATCAGATATCAATCTCTTTGTGTTTCATATATTTTTGATGTCTTCCAATTTTTCTAGAAGCATACATCACATATGTGGTTTCTGCAGCTGCTGCTTCTCAGTTTGAGTCATTCCACATTGACAAATATGTATCCTGGATACTTTACTTCATCCTCGCCACTCAAGTCGACTCCACTTTGAAGAACCTGCACTTCCCAGTCATTTTTTTCCAGAAGTGAACAATGGCTTTCTTCTTCATCTGTCTTATGAGTCTGAAAGCTTCACTGACAATCAACTTCACTGATGACCCTCTTGCTATCTGAAGTATCAGGGGTACAGCTTCCAGCAACACCAAGCCACCACACTATGACAAACTGATGGCTAACTCATGGACAACATTTCTAAATGACTTTAATACCTTTTACTGATCCCTTTAGCCTCTAACATCCTCCAGTGTTAGTTTATTCTTTTCTATTGAGCGACTTGAGGTAAAAAAATGTCAGTCTGTCATGTATTTGGTAAAGGGGTAACAAAATACAACTTTAAATATTTCTGAAACCATTTATAGAATGGCTCTCATATTTCTTCTTTTTTTTAATCATTAAGGCTCTCATATTTCTGATAACCTTTCACTGTAAAATACAATCCCAACTTACTGACATTGGATACCAATTATTGTTATCATTATTTTTAGAGATGTGAGTCTTATTTAGTCTGAAAGGTTAAGGCTAGAAGAGGCCTTGGATCAGCAAAAGGCTGAGACAGCCACATCTGGCACAGCAGGGGTGGGAGGTACAGGGACTTGAGCAGTTTTTATTATGCTTTTATTGATTCAATTTGATTTTACATGTCACTATTTTGTAAAACTGATGAATGGTGTAAAACTGCTTTAAGTCAACAAATGTGTCATAATCATTTGTGTGAAACAATTGTGCTTGGTCTCAGATCCTGCTCAAATCTTAGTCATGTTCTAGCATCTTCAAAATTGAACTCTAAACATTTTTTTAAAAAATCATTTTATTGGGGGCTCTTACAGCTCTTATCACAATCCATACCTCCATCCATTGTCAAGCATTTTGGTACATAAGCTGCAATCATCATTTTCAAAGCATTTTCTTTCTACTTGAGCCCTTGGTATCAACTTCTCATCATGATTTTCCATCCTCCCACCATCCCTCCTCATGAACCCTTGCTAAATTATAAATTACTATTAAATTCATATCTTACATCATTTGCTGTCTCCCTTCACCTACTTTTCTGTTGTTCATCCCACTGGGGATGGTGGTGTTGTATGTTGATCATTGTGATCTCCCCCCCACCCACTTTCCCCCTACCCTTCTGGCATTGCTACTCTCAGTTTTGGTCCTGAGGGGTTTATCGGTCCTGGATTCCCTGTATTTCCAGCTCTTATCTGCACCCGTGTACACGCTCTGTTATAGCCAGGTTTGTAAGGTAGAATTGGGGACATGATAGAGGAAGAATTAGAGAACTAGAGGAAAGTTGTATGTTTCGCAGGTGCTATGCTGCACCCTGACTGACTCATCTCTTCCTTGTGACCCTTCTGTAAGGGGATGTCCAATTGTGTAAAGATGGGCTTTGGATCTGAATTCTAAACATTTTTTACAGTGAGAACAATACACCGAAGCAAAGCACACAAGATTAAAATTTTAACTTCCATCATTGCTTTCAGGAAACTTTGAAATTCCTTGTACATACATTCTTTGGATTGTTAAGATTGTATGATTGAATGGATACCTATCAACGCTCTTCCTGGTAGTCTAGCTAACAGATAAAAAAGTGGGTGGGCCTTGGGATGCACTTCTGAAAGCTGTTTGTCTTAGTCATGACTGAAGGGCCATGAAGAAGAACTTTTGAGAAACGGGAGCCTGAGGGGAAGGAGAAACCTGGGCTATAGGGCTGTTTCACAAGGAACCTCATGACATGAAATTCAAAACAAAAAGAAAAAGTCTCCTTGGGGATCAGCATGCAATTTGCTAAATATACATGGCAGGGTGGGATTTAATCAACAGTTTATAGCATCAGTGAAATGAAGAGAGATAAGCTGGTTATCTGTCCCCCTACCTCCCCCCTGCCCCCAGAGGAAAGGTGATTTCTGCCTTCACCCTACTGTGGAGAGGTTTGGGAAGGATTGGTGAGCTCTGTACACCACTCGTGTGGAAGGGACATTTAAACACAAGGTGAGAACAGCACCAAACGTGATGTGGAGCGCGCTTCCGGGAGACAACTCCTTGGAGACTAGAAGCTGCCAAGATGGGACCCAAAGATATATATATATATATATATATATATATATATATATATATATATATATATATATATATATATATATATAATTTAAAATGCCTTTTTTCTATTATTAGCAAGCATTTCTACATTTCCTATTAATCCTGGTATCTCTTATGAAATATCTTTTATTTCCAATCAGTGACTGAGATCAATTTATCCTCTTTATCTCATAAAATAGTACTTGTGATGTCAAAGGTGCAAAGATACCAGTGAAGACACACGTGAAATCACTGGTCCACTGATATTGGACTGTGGCCTTGAAGGGGATTCAGGAGATGAGGATTCTAATCCCCACCCAAGTCGCTTGGCCCTAAGTAAATCATTTGCCAGAGACTTGGTTTCCTCCCCTTTGGAATAGAGAGGGTGAGCCAGATAAATCAGGTGTTAGGCAGTGATTAAATTTGATGACCTATTAAGTGCTTCTTGAGTCTATATTGGCTATTAGGCATTGTCTTTGTATTATGACAGAAAAGGGAAACTGATACAACCTCAAATGGTTTTTGCTTTAACAAAATGCCCACTCTATTTTGTATACACAGTGCATAGCTCCACACATTCCATGTTTGAAGAACATTTAAATAACCACAAAAGAGATATAAGAATTTCTTGGATTGCTTTATCTTCAGGCCTTGCCACATCCCACCTTATCCCGCCTTCTCTGGCTCCTCTTCATCTCTCAGCTTAGAGTTCCACAATCTAACCTTCCCGACTTCCTCCCAAGAGCACATGCCTGGCCCTTCCTAGGACTGTCCTGTAGAATCCTACTTCACTCTGTGCCAACGCCTCTCAAGGCACAGGTCACACTCTAGTCTACTTCCACAGTACACTCCCGGCGCTCTCTTACTTACAAGGAAGTGGAGAAGTAAGATGTGGGAGCGCTAGAGGCCAGTACTGCTGGTGCACGCCTGCACTAGCGGTGATCTACAAGTAGAGGCGTGGATAGACACCCCGGCTGAAGAGGCGCAGGAGAAACAATGGGAGTGCACCTATAAATAGGTATATACCAGGATAGATGACAGAGATGATTTGGACTTAGGTCCAAACAAATAAAATACAATCAAAGGGACGTGTAGGCAAGAGTTAATGATCTGGAGGAGTGAGGCTTACGGGGGACGGGAGGTCTGAGGAGCGTGGGGGGAAGAAGAGCTGATCACAGAGTGGAGGGTGGGATTGACTTTGGGGGAAGAAGGATACAGGCAGCCTGAGAAGAAAGAAGGAATTGTGGCCTCATCCTCCTTCTTCCTCCTTGTCAGCTCTGACTCTCGGTTCCCTGGGTTATGTCACGGTGACACCGAACATCCCCTATGAAAATGGTGCCGGGGTGCTAAAAGGTTGGCAGTTTGAGCCCATCCAGAGGAGCCTAGGAAGACAGGCCGGAGCACCTATTTCTCAAAGGTCTTCCTACCTTGAAGACCTTCTGGAGCAGTCCTCTTCGGCGCACGTGGTATCACCACGCATCACCATGGACACGACGGCAACTATCAACCACCACCAGCGAAGCAGTTTCCATTTGTCATGCCGAACTCTGAAGCGTCTCTTAAATCTAGCCTCCTGCTCCAACGACAATGTTTCATTCCCCAGGACTTCAGTTCTATCTAGACCCTATTGTACCACCTAGTGAGCCTCTCCTCCTCCCGGCTGATGGATCCCTCTTAACGGGCAAGATGGGTCTCATGCTCAGGGACATTGAGGATGCCCGAGATGCACGAACCAAGTCTGAGTTTCTGGATTGCTTTTTAACCTCACCTGACACAAAACCTGTCGATACCACTTTGCTCGAATATGGAGACCTGGTAGCCCAGTAGGTTAAGCACTGAGCTGGTAAGTAAAACATCAGTGGTTTGAAGCCACTAGTGACTCCTCAGGTGAAAGACAGTCTTGGCTGTCTCACATGGTTCCTATGAGTCCAGACTATACAGCACTGGGCCGCCTTGATGCCGTAGTAACTGTAGACATTTTACTACTCCATATATATGGCTTTTATTGTCTCATCCTTGAATTTTAGTAAGCTAAAGAAAATAAAAATTTTCCTTTTTTTTTCAGTCTGGGTCTCAAATATTTATATCAGAAACCATTTATATAATTTCTCAAACAACCTACCTGAACACTCCGTTTTAGATAACAGAAATCCCTTTCTTAATAATTAATGGGAAAAATCAGCATTCATATCAATATAATATACACTAAACTAAAAAAAAAGATGGAGGGAGGAAATTGGAAAACAAAGCAACAGATTCCTTTGAAGCAGAATTGATGCGAGAAAAGAAAATCTTAGAAAATTTCGGATCTCTGACTCAAAAACCTGCACAAGGAGTCTGCGTGGCTGGCATGCAGGTGGACAGCTCTGAAGCTGGATCAAGCAATGCTCAGCAAAGGCTGCACAAGCATGACAGCAACGTAGGCGGAGTTAAAAATCACAGCGAGGGCAATAAATAAAAACTTGAACGAATCTATCACAAGTCCCTGAATTAGGAAGTGAAAAAGATGAAAGAAAATACTCCCCTTTTTAAAAGTGTAAGAAAGATCCAGGGGACTTAACAAGCACAGAGTAGAACCTCCAAAAGAAAGCAACTAAATATGTGCAGACGTGAGCGTCAAAAAGCCAATGGGGAAACCTCCTGATAGGAAGCAAGATTACGTTTTCTAAATCTATTAGGAGGAACGAGGCCTGGTAGCACAGTGGGTTATGCATTGGGCTGGTAACCACAAAGTCAATAGTTCAAAACCACCAGCAGCTTCCTGACAAAAAGAGGAGCCTTTCAACTCCCAGAAGAGTTACAGTCCCAGAACCCCACAGCAGTACTTCTACCCTGTCCTTTAGGGTAACTGTGAGTCAGAGTTGACTTAATGGCAGTCAGTTGTTGATTTGCAATCAGTTAGGACCCACCACGTACTAGGCAAAAGAAATGAAAAAGATCATTATCCACTTATATACTAGTGAGGAACAAAAAGGACCGTACAGGAACAAAAATAGAAACTTCTTCTTTGCAGTTATAATTCCTAAAGAATCATTAGTACTTTCAGCTTAATGTTTGCAGGAGTCATAAAGATGTGCACATGTGTGTGTGTGTGTGTGTGTGTGTGTATGCTCAAGAAAAATACATTTTTGTGTCTTGAAAAAGTATGGAAAATATACCATGATTATATGCTTGATATAAAAAGTAGAAGAAGGCAATCCGATGGCTATAGTTAAGATCACAATTTTGAAAAGGAAGAAAATTCAGCTTAAAAAACAACTTAGGTTGGGCAGTTATGAATTGAATTGTAGCCACTCTTCCAAAAATATACATATATATGTATAAATCCAACGTCTATGCCTGTGGTTTAACTCTATTTTATAATAGGTCTTTGCTATGCGAGCTCAGAAGGACTGCAATGCGTATCCTAAGTCGTCTCTTTTGAGATTAAACAAGAAAGTGAACAAGCAGAGACGGGGACAGGTTGAAGTCAAGCCACATGGGGCTCTCCCAGGAACCAAGAAATAACCTCGAGATCCCAGGGCCTTGCTCCAGGGAGCCAACAGAGAAAGGAATTCTTCTCCCAGAGCCAGCATCCTGAATCCAGACTTTAGTGCTGAGAAAAGAAATGTCTGTTTTGTTATGGTATTTCTGTTATATCAGCACTAGATAACAAGACAGCAGTGAAATCTGTTTTATGAGAGCTTTGAGATACTTCTAATATTTTTTAAATATTACATTATATTTCAATTATAATTTAAATAATGTAAATATAAAAATAAATTCTTAAAGGTGTAAAAAAGAATGTTATCTCATTGGTAATAACAATACTATCTAATAATCAAACTCAGGATTATATCAACAAAAATGGAGTGATAGAGTCGAGGAAGCCAGAAAAGCAAGCTTAATTTCAAATAGGCGTCAAAAAAATCCTGATTCATTCTTTAAGTTGGATATAAAGGAAATTACAGCAAAATGAAAATGAAAGTATACTTAGTAATGCACCAGCATGAAGTGAACAAAATGACATTCCAAATAGCAAAATATTTAAACCAGACCATGTTATATGCTTCATGTATCACAAACAACTACCAAAATTCTTTGTCATCTGGTAAATGATTCCAATCTTGCCCATTGCTATAGAGTCGATTCCAACTCACAGAGACCTTATAAAGCATGGTAGGACTGCCCCATGGGATTCCCAAGGTTGGGATCTTTCCAGAGCACACTGCCAAGCGTAGTACCTCATTATAACTACCAGAAAGTTGATTCTGACTCATGGCAATCTCAGAGGACAGAGGAGAACTGCCCCTTTGGCACTGGAGATTGTAAATCTTTACCAAAGCAGATAGTATCACCTGTCTTCCCAGGAAGTTGCTGGTGGGTTTCAACCATCAAACTTGTAATTAGCAGTACAAGTTTTAACCCATGGCATCACCAGGACCTTATCTACATATGGCAGGTGCCAGATAAATATATATCAGATAAATAAATGAATAAATATGAGATGAAAAAAGTTATCTCAATAACTATTACCAAGCAAATACATGTGAGTGGCTTAATGTTCTTATCGAAAAATACAGGTTTTCAGATTCAGTTATTACAATGTAATTTTTTTTACAATGTAATTTTAAAGAGACTTACCTAAATAATACTGTGTTGAAAAATGGATAAGACACGCAAGGAAATGCTACACTTTTAGATGTGTTGTAAAGAACTGTAAACTGTCTAAGAGATGAAAAATGTGAGTCTATGATTGAAGGGAAGCCAGCTAGTTCTACTAGAATAAAATTCTCTATCTTTTTAACCTTGTGGTAAATTTTAGCCAAGAACTTCCATCTTCCATTTCTGACAGGCCTGTCCATTTGCTTGTCATCCCTATAGAAGCAGTTTATTGGTTTATTTCTTTCTGCTTTTAAAATCACTCCATGAACCAAGTCTCTATTGATTTATAAAATAATAAAAATATGTTCATGTTACCTGTGTTGCCATCCTGACCATTGGATATTCATAGCTAGAAAGTCTTTTGTTTTTCCCCCTTTAGACCAGCATATCTGTCAAAATTATAAATACATTATAATGTAGAAAGGAAATGGGTACAGGGAAAAAGCTTGTTCGGAGGTCATAACATTGTATTGGGTTTAAAATATTTTATTATCTGAAATATAATTTTCAATGAAGATTTGGAACATTTTCATGTCCTCATGTGTAGAATTGGTTAGATGCAAGAGCAGTTTTGTGCCAAATGGTCAGTGCTATTAAGATGAATTAAATGAAATCTATAACTGAAGACATTTACCAATGGAAAAATATATCCTCTCTACATTATAAAAGACTGCTTGTGTTGAAGGAAATCTTTTACATCTAAAACCCTAAAAATTTGAGAAAATATTATCAGGGGGAAAAAAGAAAAAATATAGCAACATCATTTACCCAATATGATGCAGTCAGAAGTTCGAGATCACAATGTTGGTACCTAAAAGAACCCACTGAGTCTCCTTAATAAATACTACTAATTGACCAATTAGTTTTTAAGATTACATGTAGTAAAGCTATGACAGATTACTGGCAATTCAATATGCCCATTAAAAATGAGAGAAAGTGTGTGTCCCCGTAAACGAAGGTCTAATTGCACACACACACAATATCACACATAAAGTAAAGCATCATCCGGGAGATACTTAGGGGTAATATAAAAAGCAGTGCTTAAAAAGAAGGTCAGAGAGATAGTAAGTGGAAAGGAAAATGGATCCCAAGTAACTAACTGACTATCTTGCTCAACAGTTGAAAAGTAGTCCTGGTGAGTACATCGGCCTGTGATTATCTTCTCCCTGGCTTCCTGTACCCCAAAAGATCTCCTTTGCAAGGTCAAATGGCAAGCTTGGGAGATGTACTGATTATCTCCAATGTTCTTAAGAGGAAAGGGAAAAAAAGTTCTTTTGATTCTACTTTGATGGGAAAAATAAGATGATCCAACCCCTAGATCATTGAGTTCCTAACCTGTCCTGGTGGCATTGTCTTTACGGGCTGGACCGCCAACTGCAGGTCAGCATCCAGAAACCACCAGGTGCTCAAGGTAAGCAAGTCAGGGCTTCCTGCTCTGTACAGTGATAGTCTCAGAAACCCACAGGGGCATTTCTACCCTCTATGGCAGTGAGATACATCACATGACTCTTCTTTAAAAACATACTTTTATTGGGGGCTCTTGCATCTCTTATCACAATCCGTACATTCAACCAGTGTGTCAAGCACATTTGCACATATGCCGCCATCATCATTTTCAGAGCATTCTCTTCCCAGTTGAGCCCTGATATCAGCTCCCCATTTCTTTATTAGATATAAATGCTTAAAACAAATGCAGGTGCTTGCCATGGCAAACAGAAAGCAGACAGCGGAAGTAAGTACGTTTTGCTCTAACTATGCGGGCCCTAGCTTCATCAGCTGCCAGGTAGTCTTGGTTGGTACCCATAACCACTCTATGAGGCAGGTACTGCTATCACTCATGCTTTTGGGATAAGGGACCTGGAACTTGAAGGAAGGTCGTGGATTAGAAAGAGGTGGAACCAGGAGAGACCCACGCATCACGAATGCATTGACTTCAGGTCTCTACATGGTGGACCGTATGCACTGCTCTGACTGGACAGGGAAGCTGTCGGACATGCAGCTTCCTTGGCAATTCCGGTCTCTTCTCCTTCACTTGACTTTATGAACAAAGTCAAGTCACTGATTACAAAGTAGTATTTCCTCCTGATCATTGCTCTACTTAGGAAAAAGTGTGTATGTGTACAACTAGAACCTCATTTAAGGGGGCAATTAAGTAAGAATGAAGCAAGGAGCATTCATGTCACATCCCACATCCAGTCAAGTCCGGCTTCCAGGGTGGCAATGAACTCAATCGGGGTAAACTTGCTGGCTTTCTTTCTAGATTAAAATGGCAGCTCAGGGTGATCATAGCGCTGTTTTTTCTGACAGCAGTAAGTCAAAGAATTGAAAGGCATCCACCAGACAAATGCTCAGCTCTTCCACCAGTAAGAGGGGTAGTCCTGAGAGAAGCGGGTCTACTTTGGTGCATATTCGTTGACTTTAGAAAGTTCCACGGGACCATAGGCAAAATTCCTATGGGTCTTCCTCACTCCAGATGGCAGTGTGAACAACATTTAGTTAAATCTATCTTTGAATTTCATCCTTAACCAAGCTAATTTTTCTTAGAAGGCAGTTTGGACCATGGCCAATTAGTTAAAATTATGGCCAAAGAAGTGTGAGATGATGGCTATATATACACATATATATGAGCTGTGATAAGAACTGAAGTCAGTGTTTCCTTTGGATAAACATAGTTAATAGGATGTCTTAAAAAATCACCTCAGACATATAGAGCGAATTAAACCCTGCCTGACCTCAGCTGATCTTGAAAGTATTTTGCATGCTTTTGTTGCAGCCGGGTTGAGTTACTGTAATTCTCAGTTTGCAATTTTGCCAACAGCAGCATCACAAATTCGCCATGGCTCCAGGATACAAAAGCAGGATTGATCCTGGCACCTGTAGTAGCCACGGATTTATTCCTCATCTCTCAAAACTTCTAAAATAATCTCTCTTGTCTTTGAAGCGGATCTCCTTTAGATTCTGTGGGGGGATTGGGAGAGGGAGTCAAGTCCCAGGAAGTGTGATGATTCATGGTGCCCCCTGAAGTTGGTTATATACAACAGACCTGTTAAATTCTTCCTAAAAATCTTGGCTGCATTGGCCTTATTTTTATTTCTGGAAGCTATAGATTGGTATTTGGGGAAATGCTTCTAAACGGTTGTGAACTGTGTTTAGGCTCTTGTATTTATCTTTTTATTTTGCCAAAGTATCATCAGTGATTGTCCTTTGAAGAGTAATTCTTCGGTCGTGTTGCACATTTCGTAGTAAATTGAAAGCTTTTTAAAGGCCCTCTTCCATGTATTTTCATTCCCAAGACTCAAAACACTGAGAGCTGACTTCCTCTGGCTGATTGTCAAGTTTGCAGAGATGGGATCAGGACAACGGAACATGGCCACCACCTGACGTCTTTTTCTCTTTCCAGAACTATCTTTGACCGAAGACCGCAGCTCGACAGAACCGTGGCAGATTCTGGAACATACTCTCTAGGTTTGTCTGTTGGCTCCACCATTTACCAACTGTGTGACCTTCAGTAAATTATTTCAATTTTCTCCACCTCTCTTTTCCTCATCGATGCAGACAGCAAAAAAACCCGAAAAACCAAACTTGCTGTCAGCAAGCCAAATTTGAGCCTGTATTGCAGGGTTTTCTGAGATGCAGTTTCCACAGAAGCTGATTGCCAGGTCGGTGATGCCCCCGCCCGCCCCCCCCGCCCTGGGGGGGTGGGATTTCCAACCACCGACCATTCAGTAGCTGAGCACCAAATGATGCCACCCATCTATATGAGTTCTCGTTTATATGTTGTTGCGCTGCTGCCTGTTGCCATCCATTTCCCTCATGGTGTCCCCGCGTGTGCGGAGGAGGATTGCTCCATCCTGTTTCGGAGGCTGTGACTTTTGTGAAGTGTGATTGCCAAGTCAGGGCTTCCGGTGAGTTCACACTGAAAATGCTGGGTCCAGTAGTGAAGGGCTCAACCATCCAGGGACCCCCACTGGATAGGGTCCCATTCACAGGGGCCCAAGATATGGTTCCCAAGGTTACACATCTTTAACAGTGCAGACAGACTCAGGTTTCTCCCACAGTGGCTGGTGGGTTTGAACCACCGACCTTTTGGTTAGCAGATCAGCGCTTGCCAACAGGGCTCCTCATCTGCGCATAGGGAATAATAATAGTAGGTGCTTCCGGATGGTGGTGATGATCAAAGAGCATCACAAATGTAGGTAAAGAAATCAAAAAGTGTACCTCCCACTTCACAGGCTCTTAATAAGTGTTCTCATTATAATTACTTTTTTTAAAAAACCCATTCCTCTACCCTTTATAATGCAATTCTAGTACTTATGGCCTCCCTTTCTTAAAAGAGATGCTGGCCTTAGCCATTCTCATAGGTATGGCTCTGTTTGTTGATTTGTAGTCATTTTAAAGAATGGTCCAGAAAAATCCAGGTAAAATCCAGCCACTGCCTGCTTTCATAAATAAAATTTTACATAGCACAGCTACTTGTACTCATTTATTCATTGCCGAAAAATGGCAGAATGGAGTGCACGGGTAGGGATCATATTATTATCTGGCCCCTCTTAGATATTGTTGGCCAGACCTTCTTTTAAAGGAAAGAAACACCTCGATGTTTAGTTTGAAGGGTCAGTGTTTACTTAGAAGGATTGGTGAATGACCGGATAGCAAGAGGTTCGGAATCTGAGCCCAGAGACCATGAATGTAGCTGTCTCAGAGGCTGGTGGCTGTGTGCATTCAAACAAGCAACTTTTCTCAAGTTCTTCCTTCATAAAGTACATGCAAAGTGATCACAGTTTGCAACTTCCATAATTTGTCTGAGGTTTAAGTACAATACTTTGGGTAAAAGTACCTGGTCAAAGTTACATTGCAGAGCAAATACCAAAAAGCAAGCAACCAAACCAAAAACCCCCAAATCAAATTCACTGCCATTCAGTCGATGCCGACTCATAGTGACAGAGCAGGACAGGGTGGGACTGCCCTTGTGGGTTTCTGAGACTAGTTCTTTACGGCAGTAGAAAGCCCTGTCTTTCTCCCTCAGAAAGGCTGGTGGTTTCAAACTGCTGACGTTGTGGTTTGAAACGGCTGGCTAACAGGTAACCACTGTGCCAGTGGGGCTCCAGACAAAAGCAAATCGGGGCCATGAATCATGGAAGAGGTTAACGAAGTGAGGCCGCTCGCTCAACCTTGATGTCATAGCCTCGCTGGTAGCAGGTCTAAACTTGCCCTTCTGAGTCTGGTCTTGGGCAGAGGCCAGCGTGGCAGTCATGGAGACTTTCTCCCCCACGTGAGCCTTCAGAATAATCAACTCGGTTATAGGAGACTTGGAACACATGATTAAGTAATTATTTTCTTTTCTCTTTGAAGGGTCATCATTGAAAGCTTTGCTTTCCAACCAATGGCACGGAAACCGCGGGGCTCGACCAGGCCCGCGGCCAGCTGGAACCTGGTGGCCTTCCTGCTGCGATCTCCTGCATTTTGTTGTCCCGCTGCTTTCAGTCCTTGCTGGGTTTGCATCTCTGGCCCATGGCTCAGCTCCGGGGTCTCAGGGGTGCGCCATTGCAGCTCTTTACTGTTTGTGCTTTCCAGTAGACGGTCCCCTTGACTTTAGTCCTGCAGTTAGCATACTTTGTGCCTTCAAAATTTCCTTTCCCCCCCCTGAAAACTGAAGACCCTGATCCTTTCTCCCACCCCAGAGGAAGTTATAAACTGGAAACACTGTTCTCTCTCCAAAGTGATGGGTTGTCCTTTTTCTGGGCAGCCCCACCCCCAGCCCCTACACACACACACACCACCACCACCGCCACCCTGCCCTCCTGGGCAGTGCACTGCGACTTGGACTTGGCGATGTGTATTGTGGGTGCTATACGCAAGGATGCAGCTCCACGAAGAGCCTGAAACGTCAGAGAGCCGAGAGTGTTGCAAAGTCAACCCTGTCCTTGTCTGTAAGACATACGGCAGCACAAGATCTTTCAGAGCCTGGAGGAGGCAGAACATGCCACGGGGGTTCCCACACACAGAGGCTCCGTTGTAACGTCTCGATCTGTTTTACAGCACAGTGGAAAGGCAGCGCAAGGGAAACTGCTCTTTAACATTTTGGGTAACCATTTCTAGTCTGTGTAGGCTAATTTCCGATCAAGAATCTGACTGCTTATTAAGCATTCGGGGAGTCCCTGTGTGGGGCAAAGTGGGGAAGTCCTTGGCAGCTAAACAAAAGGTTACGCAGCTGTTCCTGGAGAGAACGCCCCGCGATCTACGGCTGGACCTCGGCCATTGAGAACGCTGCATCTCAGGTCCACTCAGAGACAACATGCAATCACCAGAGTTCACTTGATTGCAACTACTTATTATAAGCATTGTTGCTTCGTCTTCCCCGTGTTCATTAGTATTAGCTATAACACCCCCCAAAAACCTCACCGCCCTCGAGTCAGGCCAATGCATAGCGACCCTAGAAGCCTTGAGAGATGTGGGGACCTCGTGGTTAGCAGCCCACCTCGGACCCACGATGGCACCAGGGCTCCTCTGCGTAACACACAGAAGTCTCAATCAATCACAGGCCAGCGTCTAGAGTACACAGTGCAGAACTCTTGAAAACACCTGGTCAGGAGAGATGCTCAGAGGAAGAGGTCAAGGATTTCTAACAAGAGGCCCACCCGAAGTTTTCTTTTAAATAACAACAAAAACCACAAACATGCTATCACGCTAGAGCTCAACTTTTCTGACCAAATTCTCAAAGTAAAAACTTCAGATAGGACTAGAGTCACCAGGGCCCCATCATGCCAACAGCTTTGAAAAGTTTCGACCTCAGATGACAGTGTCAGCACATAAATCCACACAGCTACAGTATGAAACTACAACACAAAAACAAAAATAGTTTACTTGCTGGGCTCTTCAGTAGCTAAAGCTATTTGTCATTCTGACCAAATGGTTGAGGGCGGTGTCCGATGAACCTTTCATGAATTAACAACAAACCTTGGTTCTGTCCTCCTTTTGCCTCAGTCCTTTGACATAGGACACTCAGTAAATAAGAGTGAATGACAATTGTGTATAGTAGCTCAGAGGGCGGGCTTTTGGGTCAGACAGACCTGCATTTGAGCCCATGTGCTACCACTCCCACGTAACCTTGGCTCCACGAGCCTTAACCTTCCTGTGCCTGCTTCCCTGCTCTACAAACTCAGGATAATAACGCAGCCTCATGTGGTTGCTCAATCGGGTGCTTTTATCATAATGGGAATGTTCCCACAAGGGAACATCATATAGCTGTCAAAATACACATATACAGTCACAGTCAACAGCAGGAGTTAATCTCAGCATCAAAATATTAAAGAAAAATGAAAGCTTAAAAGACAATGTGAGGTGATACCCCCAAAACAGAACATTTTTTTCAAAGCTATGTATTTACATTTTTTTTAACAAAACAACCTTATCACCTTCAAAATACTCTCAATTAGACTTAATACATTTGTCAAATCTATGATTTCATTCTTAGAATCGTTTTTCAAACTCATCTGTTTGGATGGCTGACAGCACCTCCCTTTTTTTCTTCACCTCTTCTACTTTGTCAAATCACTGTCCTTTCATGTCCCTCATGTCATTCACAGAAACAAAAAGAAGTTGCACAGAGTGAGGTCAGGTGAGGAGAGGGGTGTGGGGCAAGAGAGGCATGCTGGGTTTTTTGTTGTTGTTGTTTTTGTTTGTTTGTTTTTTTGCCAAACGCTGACACACTGAGATGGCAGCATGAGCCGGTGTGTTGCGGTGGCAAAACTAGCCCCCCATCCGCCACAAATCAGGCCTTTTATGTCTCACACTGTTCTGTGATCATTTTGGAGCTCCAAATGCACTCTCCCCCTCACATCTCAAAAGCAAATGAGCATTCTCTTGATCTTTGATTTCACTTGATGAGCACTTTCTAGCTTTCGGGGTGCCAGGTAACAATGGCATCTTCCACTGGCTTCACTGATGTTTGCTCCGGGGGTTGTAAGAACAGCACCACGTCCTCACCACTAACGACCTTGGGAAAACAACGTCTAGGTTGCTTCGGGCCTGTTCTTTCAAAGCACGGCATGTTTCCACTGGACGCTCTTTTTCCTGGTCAGTCAGAACCCGAGACACAACGTTCACAGCGACCCTTCCCATTCCCAATCGTCCATTAAAATTGGCTGAACTGAACTCCAAGTAGTCCAGATAACTTCCCCATCTCTTCAATGGTCCCTTGTCCCCAGTCTTCAATCATAAGTGCATGCATTTTGTTGACATGTTTTCTTTTCTAAAAAAAAATCATTTTATTGGGGGCTTATACAACTCTTATCACAATCCATACATCCTATCCATTGTGTCGAGCACATTTGCACATTTGTTGCCATCATCATTTTCAAAACATTTGCTTTCTACTTGAGCCCCTGGCATCAGCTCTTGATTTCCCTCCTCCCTCCCCCATCTTCCCTCCCTCATGAACCCTTGATAATTTATAAATGATTATTATTCTTTCCTGTCTTACACTGACCAATGTCTCCCTTCACCCACTATTCTGTTGTCCGTGCCCTCTGGGAGGGGGTTATATGTAGTTCGTTGTGATCGGTTCTGACATTTTTGGCTATTTGGGAAGTTGAGAGACGTCCAGAATGAAGTTTGTCAACAGTCGACATATCACCTTTTTTTGAAATGAGAAAACCACTCTTACACTTGAGGTTTTCCCATAGCGCTGTCCTTGTAATTTATGTTCAACATCACAACCGTTTCTGTAGCATTTTTCCCCGAGCAGGAAACAAAATCTCACATCCCCATTCTGTTCTCTTAATTGGCCACCACACACACGCCAAAACATGAGGTTGGAGTGAAACTGCTTTTACAAAAAAATTCACTCTCACCAGAGAGAGCATCCCCAGGTGACCCCACTAGGTCACTAGGTGTGCTGACTCAGTGACTGGATGCTCACCTTGTGGGGGAAAACGTGTACTATAAAAGCTCCCCCAGCAGAGCTTTTGTCCACTGGGGAGAGGGACTACCCCCTTGTGTATACACACACACACACACACACACACACACACTCTCCTGGACCATCTATATTGAGATCAAGATATATATGGTCCAGGATATTTTATATATATATATATAAATACACGACAAATATGTTTCTATCTTTGCTATATGTATATAATCTAGAAATATAGATATTATATACCCATAACTAGATTTATATAGTCGTAGATGTGGCCCAGGATTCTTTTCAAGCACTAAAGTGTCCTTAGCAAATAAGGAGTTAGGTGTAGTGACTCATTCCCCTAGTGGCTGGGAAGGATTTCTGCAACTTCATCAGATGCGTGGGACTCATCCGGACCATCTAAGGATCTGAAACAATTTTAAAGTTAACATTTTTTTCCTGCTATTTCCTGCTTTGAGCCAAGATCCGTGCAACTTCAGCAGCGATGCCCCTTGTTTCATGTCCTCTTCTGAATCCGGCTTAAACTTCCAAGAGCTTCCTGTCAATGTACTGATGCTACCACTGCTGAAAGATCTTCAGCAAAATTTTACTTGCGTGTGAGGTTAACAATGCTGTCTGAAATGTCTGCATTCTGTTGGGTCACCTTTCTTTGGAATGCGTACAAATACAGGTCTCTTCCAGTTAGTTGGCCAGGTAGCTGTCTTTAAAACTTCTTAGCAAAGGGGAGCGAATGCTTCCAGAACTTCATCAGCTTGTTGAAACGCTTCAATGAGTCTTCTGTCTATTTTGGTTTTGCTAATGCTTGAGTGCATCTTGTACTTCGTCCATCTGAAGACAAGAAGAGAATACTATATACTCTTATATAAAATCAGAAAGCCGTGCATCCAGGTTGTAGTCTATCGCCATACTTATCCAATCTGCATGCTGAAAAAATAACCCACGAAGCTTGAGTACATGAGAAAGGATAAAGCATCGGGATTGGAGAAAGGCTTTCAACAACCATTGGTATCCAGATGTCAAACCTTGGTTGCTGAAAGTGAAGAGGACTCAAACTATTTGCTCATGACAATCTGCGACTGCCGTCTTCAGTGCGGATTACAACTCCATGTCAAGAAAACCAAAACTCTTACAACTGGACCAACAGGTAACCTCATGATAAACAGAAAAGGCTGGTGTGAAGTATTTGATCTGGCTTGAATCCCCCATCAAGGCTCACGGAAGCAGCAGTTGAGAAGTCAAATGGTGTACTACATCGGGCAAATCGGCTGCACAAGACCTCTTCAAAGCGCTGACGCGCATGGGTGCCCCTTTGAGGGCCGACATGCTCCAGACACAAGCCACAGTATTTTCAGCTTCAGCATGCACGTGAACGGTGAGGGCTGAATAAGGAAGACCAAAGAACTGATGCATTTGGATTACGGTGCTGATGAATCACATTGAAAGCTCCATGGGCTGCCAAATGAATATACAATTCTGATTTGGAAGAAGTGAAGTCAGAATGCTCCTTAGATGCAACAGTGGAGAGACTATGTCTCACATACTTTGGACATGGTTGTCAGGAGGGACCCGTTCCTGGAAAAGGACATCATGCTTAGTAAAGCAGCAGGGCAGCAACAAAGTGGAGTGTGCTCAGTGAGCTGGACGGCACAGTGGCCACGACAATGGTCTCAAAGAGAATTGCGAGGACGGCCTAAGAGCGGGAGTGTTTGTTCTGTTGCACACAGGTTGCTGTGAGTCCGAACCGACTTGAAGGAACCTAGCAACAACAACATGGCAGACCTGCATTGAAGGATGTCTCCTCCTTTGTTTAGGTGGACAAGCAAGCTGAGCCTGGGTGGCTGGAAGAAGAACCTATGGGAGAACATTCACTCACAGACTTTTGGATGATCGCAGGGCGGAGAATTGGATGAATAAAATCTGGACCAAGGAGGCCATGAGAAGAAGTGAGCTTCTTTCATTTTTCTCTGTCTCTTCTTTGACCTTTCATGCCAGAGAGGCTGGCTACCATTCCTATTCTATAACCCGAAAAAATCTCATCTAGGCTCACCCCACTGAGACCTCAACTAGCCACTGCATCGACGGGAGGGTTGAGACAGGAGGAGGCTGGCTTGGATAGGAGGGGGAAATATTTCAACGTACCCTGCTTTTGGACAGACATTGTATAAACAATGGGAGGAAACCTGAAAGCAACGTTCCTTCATCGTGGACCTCCAGTGAACATGCATGCACCTGAGTGGAGAAGGTGCTATGGTTCTAAATAACAACTATTCCATGTGGAAAGGACTTTTACTTTCTTTCTTACCGCCTAAATCGTGGATTCTCTCTTTTGTGAGGATTACGTTTCCTTTGGTTAGCATTCGTGTCCTTCAATGAAATCAGGTGCTTTTATCCAACCAATTTATGCAAGTGTTTTTCCGCCAGGGTATTTCCAGAACAGGTGGGGTTGTCTTTTAAGGCCCCCGGCAATCTGTAGTGTGTGCTGGTTTGATTTTAATTTATCAGTGTCCTCCCTGAAATAGGCATTGCACAAAACACTGGAGCAGCGAAGACTGACCCTGTACAACGTGTGTTTGCTGTGCTTAATGCTCATCTTTCCACACACAGAGACACTGGCATATGAGAAACGTAGA
The DNA here is from genome assembly GCF_050624435.1 of Tenrec ecaudatus. Lineage (NCBI taxonomy): Eukaryota > Metazoa > Chordata > Mammalia > Afrosoricida > Tenrecidae > Tenrec > Tenrec ecaudatus. The sequence continues at coordinate 73,060,095 of NC_134543.1, forward strand.
GGGTGTCGATAAATCCAAGGGAACATTTAAGTGCACAGTGATACATAGATACACGGATCTAATACTTTATGTACTTGATAAATATTTCATCCCTATCATAAAGAAAGCTTTTTATCAACTTTGATTGTTTTTTTATTACCTGAAAGTATTGCAGCTGTTTCTCGGCCTTGGTTGTTCCTTCTTTTTCTCGTCTCAGGCAGGAATTGAAGATGAAAAGTTCCGTGTCTCTCAGCCAAGCTTTCAGTTCTTTGATCCTGACCTCCAGCTGCCTCACCAGGCTTCCGCTTTCCGGGGAGAGCAGGTCACGTGGGCTAGACCCATTGTGCCCTGCCATTGTCTCCTGGATCTTCTCCCCTAGGGTTTTCTAAGGCATCAGAGTAAGACAACAACAACAAGACAACACAAAAACAAAAAAACACCCATTAGTTTAGGAAACAAAAAACACTTTGTAGTAAGCTTGCTAACAAGACCACCCGGATGGGCCCAGCTGTCCTTGCCACCTCATCCCTGACAGTAAATCTATTTGGGATTCAAATTCTCAGAGTGTGTGTGTGTGTGTGTGTGTGTGTGTGTTTACCTCATCCACTTTTACTTTCTTCTAACCAAAAGGAGATTTGACCCAAAAAGTTCATTGATGAGCAGTGATATAAATTCATTTGAATTCTCAAATGGAGAGTTTATAGTAAAATCCTTCCTGTATCAAATTGTCAGGAGATAGAAGCTTGAGTTTAATCAATACACTGAAGAGGCCACAAGTAGATTGTGCATGCAGTGGTAAATTCAGCTTTTGTTTTATGGACGTTATTTCCCCAACTGCATGACTGTGGGGTTTGGAAAGGGTGGTCCCTGCGATGCGCTGTTAATTTCACCTGGCCTGGAAACTGCTCAATTGCACACTTCCCAAGTACCTTTTGTGGATGCTGGACTTTCTAAAATATATGCTACAATAATTTCTGATCTACTGTGCTTGAAGCCTCCTTAGACTAGCCACACAGCACGAGGGTGGTTCTGAGGGTGGCCTTATTACTGTGATTGTTTTAGTTGAAAACACTATCTTTGAGGATCTATAAGGCTTCATCTACGATAATGAATCAAAGATACAAAATATGCTTTAAAACCCCAATAAAATGAAATCCACAGACTCATCTGCTGTGTGGTGTTCTGTAAACCGTGTCTGTAGGGGATCAGGACAGGGGGAAAACAGGGGCCTTTCCTGGCAACACCCTTGTATTTTCATGGTGTAAATATTGATCATTCGCATCCCCTCAGTGGAATCCGGATTTAGCTATTGTTTTTATGCTGTAGCAAAAGTAGCAGCAGGAGGCGAAACCAATGCCCTTGGAGGGTAGGGTCACAAAAAAGAATTTATTGCCACTTTTTTGTTCTGGAACAGTTTGCAATCATAAATTCTTCATAAACAGAATACTTCAGAGAATGGTCCGTCTTCATAAATATACGACAGAGGACATCAATTTCATTTAATTCACAATTTGTGTCAGCACAGCAGATGCCAATGCCTGCCTTGATAGGGTTGTTTAATATGCAATTGAGACAGAGTCATATGCAGCGCAGGGGACAAAATTTCACAGATTAAACTGTACGCACCACTGACATTTCATTCTAATGTATTTCCATTCCACACTGCTCACCTTAGATGAAAGTAATATTAAAAACCATATCCCTCTATTTTACTATTGTTAGAAGTTAAAATCCTTGTCTTTGATTTTTTTTTTCCATGCCAATTAAAATGTAATCATGCCAATTAAAACAGTATGCCTCGTGGTGCTAGTGTGGCACATGTTTTGTTAAAATCTCCGTCTACCCCTACACGTTCCATCTAGGATCATGATGAAATTCTGCATGTGGTATATGAATGACATTTTTGTCAGAATGGCAACCATTTTTAAGATAGCGGGTCCATACGCAGTAATTAAATATTTCATTAAAAGGTAATATATACAGTGTTGATTTAAAATGTCTAAAGAAACAACACGTGTGGTCTATTTTAAACAATTTCCAGAAGACTATTATTAGTTATTTATCATATTAGTATTAGAGACACTCGAATAGAACGCAAACAGACCACCTTTTCAACTACTGAGCAGACACGGCTCTTCTCTATTTAGTATATAACCTCGTAAAATATCACTACACACGCATGTTTTTTACACACCCATGTTGGATCACTGCTCACTCTCAATAGAGTCGTTTCTGAATTAAGTCGCAGCTTCATAGAGTGGCTGCCACTCATTGCTATGAAAAAGTAATGTAAGAAGAGGTCGAAGAAAAAACTTTCAACGTTTTAAGTTACTTTGCTCAATTTCAGAGTGTACCGCATTTTGATGAGAAAGCAAGGGTTTGAAATGCAGTTTTTTTAAGATCACCTAGATTAAACATGGCATAAACGGAACCCTGGCACTTCTCCAAGTCATCAAGGTTCATGGAGAGCTGTTCATTCAAAATATTTTTTAGAGTATTATGTGGTTGAAAAAATTTAAAGGCGGAAAATGGAAAGCATGCAAAATTATGTTTCATAACTGACACCACCCATACTAAGCTCTTATACTGAAGCACTGAGGTAATTGACAAATTTAGCTTACCCTTGATTTGAAGTGAAGGCAATTTAGGAGGGAAGTTGATGAAAAAATATAGTTTCACCTCTCTCTCAGCTGCCTCCCAACAAAAGGACAGCCCTGGCTCCTGCGCAGTGCCATCCTGGTCTCTGGGTAACAGGATCTCGATAGTCCCTTTTTGCCAGAATCTTGCATCTCAATCTTTGGCTGAGACCCAGCCCATCATTGCGTGAAATGAATTACATAAAACTTTTTTTGTTGTTGTGTGTGGGGTGGTGGGGTGGGGGTGGGGGTGGCTTTTGTTAAAAGTGAGCTGGAAATTGAGGCACAAAACAGAGGCTGACTTAATTCTGCAATTCAGATTTGGGTCCAATTTGCATCTTTGTTTTGGCTGCTTCCATGTGACATGAAAAGCGTAGTGACATCCTCACTTTTCATCGCAAGGGTACAGTAAATAGTTAAACAGTGGATGTCTCCGGCATGTACCTTCAGAATAAATTCTATTAACATTCATTCACGCATGACAGTCAGTGTATATCAGATATACTATATTATAGTTGACTGGGTGCATACCCATAATACATGGCATATATTACTTACTTTTTTATGTATTAAAGAACCAAAATTATTAAAATCTGAGAGGAGACAAGCTCAGAATAAAAAAAAAAATCAACAGAAGAGGAAAAGCCGTGTCTCCCCCATATAACAGCATGAATAGCTTGTTTGAAATGTAGGTAGTGAATTGAAAGAGAGAGATATTTGTGCCTCAAATTAGAAATCAGACAGATAGAGTACTTCACGACACAAAAAATGTACACATAACCTACAAACAGTAATAAAAATGCAAATACCCCAAGCAGTTCCCATTTTTTCTTAATTGAATCCACTTTTTCAAGGAGATCATTTGGTAGTAAAACGCCACCTTTCTTCAAAGCTTCAATCTTACTAAGCAGCTCGGTCTTTTTCGGTTGCCTGATGGACATTTCCACACTGTATCGCTAGAACCAGAAGAGAGAAAGAGCCCTCATTACTCTGCTCAGAAAACGTTGAACCCAGAGTGTTGAAAGTTTTTTATTTCCAATAAAATTTAGGATCAGACTTAACTGTTAACACCTTGATTCATTGAGGATTCGGCAAAAGCAGCTTGCACACTATTACCACACCCCCGTACGTAAACATCAGAATATGTCAGTGGGTTGATGAAGATTTGTGCCTTTGTAAACCAAAGTTTCCCAGCATATTAGATCTTTAAATTGTTCCAAACAAAAAAAAACTCTGATGAAGATGTATTTAAATCTCATTTAATATTGGTGAGTTAAACATCGGTGTCCCCACAGCACCAGTCTGAATGGTACAAATACACTTATCCAGAAAGATGACGTGACCTCCCTCTTATCCCGTAAGCCCAAGGAATCCCCAGGGAATATTCTGTTCTCATTTTCCTTTTACTTAAGAACCCGGAGTGGACTTGGGGAGGAGGTCCATCGAAAGAGAAAAAGAAAGCAAATGCTTTGGCAATGTTTACTCATCTATGCTTCCTTATCGATTACTATAACGTGTCCCCAAACATCAAAATTGACTACAAAACCCTCTCCCTCAATATACATTATATCTGACAAACTGCCAAGCTGAGCCTCTCCTACAAGATGTTTTGTTAGAGATCGTGTAAGTGCCATTTCATAGGACAGTTACTATGGTGTTCTCTTCAAATATCTCTCTTTAGGTAACCTCGTCGTTATAAAGTTCTATATGATGAATGGGCATAAGTTCTTAGAACTGTATTTTAAATGCAGATATAAGAACATTTCTGAATAGAAAAACCAGGTTTAAAAATGAGGTATAAAAACATTAAATCCTTTTACCATTTTTAGCACCTTTCTAAAACATGATGGCAATCCCCAAACTCCTTTCCTTGGGGCACAAAGTGAGGTCACTCAAGTCCTTGGTAGCATTGTCTTTTGCCCTGAAGGAGCTAAGAGAAGCCTTCTTGTCAGATAGTAAGAACAGCTTTGTCTCGGCCAAATCCACAAATTCAAAGTGTGCTCTAACATGTGGGTGATTTTTTCATTGTATTAATATCATATTATATAAAATCTCAAACCAAGATACAGTTGAAAGCCGCTTAAAAGAAAAGAAGGTGCGAAATCGGTTTCAGTTAATAGATCTCCAGCATTTGCATGCATATGTTTGCATACTTTTAGTTTCATATTTTAATCTCTCATTTACACTAAACATGCACATCATTTGTATTATGTAAACTTCTCCAAATGTTAGTCATTTGTGGCTCACAGAACAAAAATGTTTTAAATGAGGTGATTTAAAGCATTTCATGTTATTAATGAATGTTGATCAGGGTGTTAGAGTATCCAAAATTGCATGAATATGCATGGTAGGAAAAAAATCAAGGGTTGCTTTAGAGTGATTTCAGAATTTTGTATGTGATACTTGGGAAATTCTGACTGCGTTTCCTAGCTGCAGGCAATAACTAAATCCACATTACTCTGACATTTAGGGAACAGACTGTCCACTTGAGTTTTCTGGATTCAATACTCAACAAGTATTCTAGAAATATAGTGTTTTATTCATCAGCGTGATGATTGGAAGGGAGGACAATCTGCTTTTTGTAATCAGATTTCCATCTAAAGATGTTGTAACTGTCAAAGATTTACATAATTAATTCTGTAAAACATTGACATAAGATCAAGAAAGCCAATATTTCAGGCAAGCAAAGGAATCCCATTCAAACCCTTTCCTTATGCCACATGAATTAATGGACTGCCTCTGGTTGGGCCACCTGGTAGCAGCCTAGACCAGTTGTCATTTGAACTTGTAACAAGTTCATAGCTCAGCTTGTTACCCCGACTTCGACTGGCTCCTATGTAGCAGATCAGTCTAGAAAGAAAACAAGTTTAGATGTGTACCATGAAAATGATAGTCTTGGAATAATAAGAATGTTAAAAGCAATTCATTTAATGTTAAACATAATAAAATAACCGTCTCAGTGAAATGTGGTACAAATGGTCTGCACCAGTTATTATAAAAGATTATTAGATTTAAAAAGTTTGTCTTATATAGGCTCGCTCTTTGTTACCATGTAACCTGCAATGTAAACAGCAGGATGGAAGATGTGACTGCTGGACAAAACCTTCAGACTATGCGAGCTAAGAGAATCCAGCTCCGCAGAAAGCTGTGTGGTGTGTGAATGAAAGGCAGCAGAATGACTGGTGAGTGACGGTGGAAATATTTATTTTGATTTCGGAAGCACTCTGGAGGTTGAATCTGATGAGATTTAGGGTCTAAAGCTGGGCATACAGTACTGTCAGGAGAGGTGTGTTTTTGCGGATATGACTCGGTTTTGCTCTTCTCTCTCCACCAACTCTTCAGAAACATTAGCTGGGCGAGAATCAAGTGTCAGCTCGGTCTGGTCTGCACCGGTCTCTCGAGTAGGGCTACTTTATCCTGTGGTGAGAAGATAATTTAATCTTCATATTCACTCCCCCCACAGCAGTAAAGTGAGCAAAGACTATCCCATTGTGTCCTGTCCTCTGGGGATGCTGTGACAGAGACTACTCTTCAATAGCCAAAAATGAGATTAGCAAAGTTAAAGTCAGATGGCTTTTCTGGAGTGTTAAGGTAAATAAGCATCCAGTATTGAATTTCTCCACAGCACCTGCTGTGGGCCTCTCTGTCTAGCCAAAAATAAAATATACTCTATTGAAAGGGCATATTTACATTATTAAGTGTATTTGCTTGGCCAATTCAATTTTGACTAATGAAGCTGCCTAATAGATATGTGAATGGTCTAAATTAAAGACACAGCCCACTCTTAAATGCCACATGCGAATGTCATAATACATACATGTACATATCTTTCAAAAGAATTAAAAATAACCACAAACATTAGTGCATTGTTTTAACTAAGAAGTGACAAAGTTTTTAAAAACTATTTTCCCTCAGTGATTACTTTTTAAAGAGAAAATGCTAAAAAAATGAGTTTTAAGACAAAGCCAGCAAAAAATAGGGATTTCTGAAATATGCTCAGAAATGCGTGAAGACGTGATTGAGATAACTTTCTTGACAGTTATGCTACAGACAGCCCCCAAACCTTTTTCTTTCTTTCTTTCCTCTTTTTCTTCTTCTTCTTTTTCTTTATTTTTTTGTTAAAAATCACACCGAAAATTCTGCCCAAATGGAGACTGGAACAATGCCTGGAAACAGTGTTAATTGTCACCATGGAAACCAGAAGAATAAGCCATTTTGAAACTGGTATCGAAGGCACACATTGAGTAACTCAAGCATTTTTTCTGCCTCCTCAATGTTAAAGAACAAGATGCCTTGTCACTGAGAGGTCAGAGAAAGAAAGCATCCTGATGCTCACTGTCTAGTAAATAAAAAATATATAAAGCAAACTACCTCCAGCTAATGCTGCAAGGCTCTACCCAGTGAATCTTTTTGAAATAGAAAGACCATCAAAAGATGGCCGGGATTGGGGGTGGGTCCCACGTAAGCAAAACTTCAGGGCTGTATTATGTGAACCTTGCCCTCAAAGCTCCCTGGGAATTCTGCTGTTGTAATAAAACTTCAGAAGAGGGAAGAAAAAAGGCAGCATGATGGAATTCAAAATAATGTTCTAAAAGCACACAGAGAGATTAAGACATCCATTGTAAGACTTTTGTATGGCGCTTCTGTTGGTTATGCTGAAAAGAGACCCGACATTGCTGGACGCAGAGCGGGGCTTGGCGACGAGAAACAAGAATTAACCAGAGCGCTTTCTCGATTACTAACAGGGGTCTGCCAGACTTTATGTCACCGAGGCTTGAGGCTTTATGTACATCCTGCACCATTATTACTTTTAACTGGGTCCATGTGAGGAAAGTTTTTGAAAAGCAGACGGATCCCGCTATTATATTGAGAAGTTTACATCTCTCTCCTGGATATCGAGCGTGACCCACACACGCAAGACAGAGCAGCAGCAAAAACAGAAAGCTAACCAGCTAGACAGGAGAGAGAGAAGACCAAATCCGTCCTAGCTCAGTGACAAGGAAACATGTGCTCGGAAAATACCAAATACCCAACTGCTAGCAAAATTACGTGTGAAAAGATGCAATTTCTTCTTGTCCCCCCACAAAAATGCAGTGATGTGTCCATGACTCTTGCATTGTGCTTTCTGGCTAGTGTTTGCCCTCCTCATGCGAGGCTTCATGGTGGCCCCTCAGCAAGGCCATGCCTAATGCCATTCAGTGGTTAACAAAGAGTCTTTTTATACAAAGCCCAGGGCCCACAGCTCAGCTCTACAGTCAGTGCAGGAATCCGCGAGAGACCAGGCTCGCCTTCCCAGCAGCTCTGGTGCTGCTCCCCTTTGAGAACACCAGCATCCGCTCACACCCACTGCGGGTGAGCTTTCACACCAAGCCAAGAGCGCCCAGGATTGGGGAAGGTGCTCTGTATTGGAGGAGAGGGCTCGAACCAGAGACAAATAATAGTCGTTATTTCTTGCAAACGCCTGGTATTTTACCACAAGCGATTTATAGCGAATAATTGCACAAAGAAATTATAAAGACTCCTACAATTGTCCTTGTAAATTAATAATAGGCTTTCTTGATTGGGATAAATTTGCTGCTGAGCCTTTGGAAAAATTAAAAAGTGCAATGTCATTTAAAATTGCCAGAACTAGCACAGCAAATTACATCTGAGGTTAAGAATTGCGCCCCCCCCTCGCCCCCACCTTTTCCAGCTTATTCCATTTGCATGATCTGGAAATCACATTACATTGGCCATGTATTGTTAATTGGACATAGATTGCATTATCTTTAATATAAATCAAACTACAAATATTAAAATGAATTGCAAATTCCCTAATAGAAGATCATAAAACAATCTTTTTTAAAGTATCTCCCATTAATAATTTAATTCCAATTATATCACTCAGAAACTTAAGTAGGAGACCTGGCAACTTATTTCCCCAACCAGTTCTTTCACATAACAAATACCTAAGGCTTTGTTAATAAATAGAGCTAGCACAGAACTCATTGGTATAGAACGGAAATAATAATAATACACACTAGTAACTAAAAAGCTGTAAGCAGCACCAAGATGACCCATCCAACCCCTTGTCTATATATGTCAAGGGAGGGAAACAAAGTTTCCTAGGGTAGAAACTCACGAAGTTCAAGAACTACTCTGATCATAGCCTCTAAAATTGGGAAATTGATCATCTTTAGTCTAGTTATTTTATAAAAAGGTTTTCCAGCCTCTTGTAGTTTTTTCCTGTGCATTTTCTATCTTTCTGAAGCTTTTGCATGGCCTTTAATGAGTTTATATTAAATATTTAATACTGTTTAGGGCAGATCCACTCCTACCCAAAACAGTTATATTCCCAGCAGTCCCACTGTTTCAGCCAGAGGACTTGATTGATCCTCCTAGGCTGCATTGAGCAGGATGAAAAGAAGCAGTTGGAAAATAGCCGCCATCATTTAATGCAGATGACCCCTGACAGCCTCCCAGCTCTTCTATCTGAACAGAAATTTGCATGGGGTCTCTGTGCAGAGGAACAATGTAACCTAAATGGTAGACAATCTTTATTCTAATGAAGTGGGTGTCAAGGTCAATGTAAAACTGCAATGATAAATGGTGCACCACTAGGCAAGAGAAGCTGCGTAGGCGCTGTAGTGCTTGCACATTAATTGAAGACTGAAATGCACTGCGTGAAAAGCGCAAGCCTTTCTTTGCACCATCATGCGTTAATGCGCCAATGCTGAAATGATTTCTTCAAGCTGTTTGCCTGTTGACACATATCTTATTGCAAAAATAATGCAAATGTGGAGTTATGGCAAAAAGGTGGGCACTTTCAGAATGCAGCGTTTGCGTGAAGTAGAATTGCAAAAATGGAAACACAGTGGCCCAAACAACAAACATCCTGACACAGTGTCATTCCTCTGATCCCCTTTGCTTTGTTCTCTTTAGACCTGTCTTTAATTAGTTTCGTCCAAGCAGCCAGTCTTGTATAGAACCCTGCCTGGGTGTTTTCATCCTGAGCTCACTGTCAAGGGGGATGGAGGAGGAGAGAATCTTCCAGTATCCGCCCCCCCCCCCAGGTCTAAGTTTTCTGCTTAGTCGGCAGTTAAGATCTTGAGGTATCGCTTGTCCTGAATAAACAGGTAACAAAACACCTATGGTGTACAAAAGAAAATACCTATATTCGAGTGCAGGTGTGAGGATGCATAATCTGGTCACCTGATATTGCCAGAATGATGGTTCAACAATAGTTACACCACATGACAGCCATTCTTCAGTTGATCTAGCAAGTTTTGGTCAGTTAGGATTTCTCATCCTCTAAAGCTGCTTTGAAAACTCCGATCTTCTCCAGCCAGTAATGAGGGAACACTGTTTGCTAACACCTCATTAGCAAACACACTGTCCTCACTCCATCAATTAAACCCAAAATGGAGTCGCACCATGAGTTTCCCAATTTGCTAAAATACTGATAAGGGCATATTACTCTCCATTTGAGAAGTGTTTCCAGGCTCAACTCATAATACACGCTAAACTGGTCGCGCTGGGATGGCTCACAGTCCCCCCATTCCAGGAGGCACCGTGATATAGTCACCTTTCCAACCCGAGTCGCCTGCTACACAAAGATTGCCATGATGCCATTCCAGTTCAGTTGTGCAGTCAGGAATGGGCTGGAGCTCTCTAGGCTGGGGCCTCAAAGGCAATTAGCACAATTACTTTAAAATCCCAATTACTTTCAAATAAAGGGTCTTGCTAGCTTGTAACTCTGAAAAAATACCACACTGTCTCCAACAGGAATCAACATTCCCAAAACGACAACGCAGGGGGAGGGTGGGGGGAGAACATGAAGGAGAATCCTGAAACAGAAAGAGGGAAAAAAAAGTTACTGATGAAACTGTTTAAAAAACTGTACAGCTTCATCTGTGTGTGATTTGTCAGGTCTGAAGCTTTGACGTGCCCAAGGGGCAGACCCCAGCGGGGAGTAGGCTGCCGAGCTAAATAGCTGTGAAAGAAGTCTTAATGTAGGAGGGAATTCAAACTAACCTTGACATGACCTCGGGAAAAATATGCAAAAAGTAAAATGAATGCACTCTGCAAGATACATCCTAATTTTGTGGTGGAGCTGCTTAGTTTGACAAACATATCTGAGACCTTAAAAGAAAAACAGAATGCTAGGAAAAGGAGAAAACTTTGGAATTCAGGGGGAAAAAATGTAAGCAAGCATGATGTGTTACTGTGAAGGCATGCGAACTGTTTGGAAGTGATCCAAATAAAAACCCACCCCGAACAATATTGTTGGCAGCCTGTCTCTGGAGGAAAAAAATTGTTGTTCTGTTGTGGTGGTTGTGGTTGTGATTGCTTTCGGTTGAATATTAATGACACAAAGCCAAGATTACATCACTGCATTACTAGTCTGTTGTGGCTTTTAGCTGAACAAGTCCCAGGGAGCTCTTGGTTTCGGACAGGAACTCACGGAGGAGATTTTAATGTGTGATTTTTTATCCTTCAGTGACAGTCATAAATGGAAGAATTTAAGTAAGAAATACCCACGGTGCTCTTCAGTCCATTTCTTACTTTTGATCTGTATGGGGTAAGCCGCGCACACGTTTTAGTTGGTCTACTGCATCCTGCTTTGGCTTTATTGTAAATTATGCTGGTTTTGAAGTGATCAGCTTAGGGGGAAGGCATTTGCTCTTGTTTTCTGGCCAAGAACTGGCTAGCTCACCGGATATATGGAAATTTTAATTGAGTGTCAACTTGTGTATAAATTCAATCCCATTACCTTCTCAATGCAATTTTGTTGTAATATCAGTTACTTCACTATCCAGATTTTAAACATAATTAAATTGTTGAGAACATATAACCCCAAATCTAATGGCTTAAATTCCTACAGCAAGGATGTGAACTCCTGGATCGGGTGTGTGTAGATGTTCATACGCATGACGGGAGCGGGTGGATGCCATCGCTGGGAAGAAGAGAAGCACAGCAATATCACAGAGAACCTCTGAGCAGTCAGGCGAGCGTGTGTGTAAAGATATCTGGTTGGATACTACGACACCACTGCAGCAGCCTGCTGGTGTAGTGGGGAGGCCTTGGGCTACTAAAGGCAAGAACTAACCTGTAAAGATGTACAATCCTGGAACCCTGCAGTTCTACTCTGTCCTTTATAGTCACTTCGAGCCAGAATCAACTGGCTCAAACACCAATGGCAGTGCTTTGGGTACTAAGCTATAGAAGGAGTCCTGGTGGCCCTGTGGGCTAGAGGCTGGGTTGCTAGATACAAGGCTGGCTGTTCAAATCCACTAGCTGCTGAAACACTAGGCCTCTGCTTCAGTAAAGATGTAGTCTCTGGCTCACTAGGAGTTGGAATTGGCTTGATGGCTGTGGGTTTATTTTTGGTATTCTTGATTTTGGCTTTTGGTTATTATGACTGTCTTACTCAACATTTTTACTAACGGTATAAATTAGTCAAAATATCTATGGCATATTTATCAGATTATATTAATATCATTAATCAATGAAGAATAAGTATTGTAGCTCAGATATACTAAATTCAAATTCTTACAAGTAAATGGTGAGCTGGTAAACTGGATCTCTGGAAAAATAAAAATAAATGCCTGATTTGTAGGGTTTCCAGTTTCCCTATTGCTGAGTATTTAATAACTCGGCTCCCATAAGGCAGAACTAGCCAGGTCTACACGCAGTGCAATACAAGGAATGTGAGGGCGTTGGGCTGGGCAAAGTTTAGCCTTCTAACTGAGATATTCTAGTGATTACCATCCACTATTGTCAAGGTTATTTCAACTCATAGTGATCCCACATGGAGTTTTCAAGGCTTTATGCTTTTATGGAATCAGATAGCCTCATCTTTCATGAAGTGGCTTGGGAGTTTCCATTGCCAATCAGTAGTTAGTAGTCCAACATTTACCCAACAGCACTGCCTGGGGTCTTTAATTAGTACTGGTATCATGGAAAAACAAAAAAAAGAAAAATTTTCTCTACCAAAACAAAGCTAAATACATCAATGGGACAATTAGACTTGTAAGTAATGTGGGCTGTGGATGATGAGAGAGGTCAGAGGGTGTGGGAAGCAGATAATGGGAAGAGAGTGTATGCAGATGAATCCTTTACTCTCATCTATTAAGCAGCCTGGCAAGCTGGGTTTGTGGGCTGGAGGAAGCCTTCACCCTTGTGTGTTAGAGGTGATTCCCAATCATTCTCATAATTAATATTATTCCCCTATCTCCTCCCATAATAGAGCTGCCTTAAAGTTACCTCTTGCAAGCCCATGTCTGATTGCTGTCTAGCCTGAAGCTTTCACTACCGGAGCAGCAATTGCTATTTCTCTCTAGGCTCTGAAGACAGCCACTCCCCTTACCTGCCGCCGCCACCACCAATGCCACCGCCGCCGCCACCACCGCCGCCACCACCATGAGCACCACCATGAGCACCACCATGAGCACCACCATGAGCACCACCATGAGCACCACCATGAGCACTACCATGAGCACCACCCGGCACTGGTATTAAGCTACTCCTCCTAAGAACTCAGGGTCCTTTAGGGCTAGGGTACAGCCCACTTTGTTCTATACGTGGTTACCTGTACTTAGGGGTGCTTGCATGCCCCCGAGTGTACATAAGCCTTGGAAATACATTCTCGTTCAGTGTGCGGACCTGGCTCCTGAAGTCATGGTGGTCGTGGAGGTGAGCACTTGCCTGCCTCATCTTGTCCGATGGCTTTTTAATCTCACCCTCAATTACACAACTGCCCCACAGATTCATTCAATTGTGGGGGCTGGTACCCTACAAGAGGGAACATGTCCTGCTTCAAAGGGACAGCCGCTGCCCAGCTCTGCTGATTAGTCTCACGCAGCATCGTGGCTTCATTGTGGCCAGGTATGTTTAAGAGAAACCCAAAATCCTTATTTTTATGTGGAATGTAATATTTTTTAATGTTGCATTTTTACTTTTTAACATTTTATAGACCAAACTATGTCTTGGAGTGGGAAGTGAAACTGTAGGCAACCATTTGGAAACTCTATTTTAGATGATAATATTCAACTTTAGAGAAGACAAAACAAGTAGCATAATATATCAAATGAAAGAAGGAGAAATGCATATTTCAGGTCTGCTCTGCAACTCATTCCTGTAGCGTTTCTCCCAACGTGTCTCCTTCCCCCTAAAAAGAAACCCCAGACCCACTGCAGCAAGAAGGAAAGAGACAAGGCTTCACTTACTTTAGGTTCAATATGGATCAGCCGACAACAGGGAGAGTAAGCACCATTCAGGGTTGGACTGAGAAAAGGGAAGAAGCCATCGCCTAGAGCAGCGGTTCTCAACCTGTGGGTCGTAACCCCTTTAGGGTCGAATGACCTTCTCACAGGGGTCACCCGATTCATAACTAGCAAAATTACAGTTATGAAGTAGCAGCGGAAATAATTTTATGGTTGGGCATGGGGTTCACCACCACATGAGGAACTGTATGAAAGGGTCAGGGCATGAGGAAGGTTGAGAACCACTGGGTAGATAGGAATTACTTTGGGTGATGGGCAAGATAGTAGTCCATAAAAGAAAGATGACAAATCAAAGTGAGGGAGGGCCAGCTACTGGGGGCTTTGATAAGCAGTTTAAATTGTTGAATACAAAACTGAGCATTTGAAATATGAACTCACAGCAGTTTCACAATAAAATAGTTAAAAATATATAAGAAACGTAATAAATGAACCAGCTGGGCTGTGATCTATTAGTTCCAATCCTGTTTTCTTGGTTCCGGTTGGATTCCATTTTCCTAAAGGGACCTACGCAATGAATTCTGTGTCCACAGAGAAGCACTCAAGGCAGGAAAAGCTTGAACACTTCTGCCAGGAGCAAGCTATTGACGGAGCTGGACGTACTCAGACCAGGAGAAAACCAGATTGGGAGGTGAGAGAAGGGAGGGAATTGACATGTTAGCAAATTTCTGAGGTGGAGAACCTGTACATTAAAAACAATTGCTTTCATCTGATCTCTTGGATCAACGGCTGAAGCATAAATCCATATGTAGCAATGGAGAGAATGAATTCCCAGGCACCTGAAGTGTCCAGACAGAGACAGGAAAGCGACCTGGTTAGGATATTTTATGGGACAATGAGGCACTGGCAGAGCATTGGACTAGACAACAGAGTCCACAGCTCCTCCGTGTTTCAGAAGAGTTGAGCTCCTTCGCTCCGGCCACATTCATAGCAATCAGCCATAACAATCGCATTTACTCGCGGAGCAAACGAACACTCAAGCCTGGAAAACAAACACCACATTAAGGCGAAACCGCCACTTGCTGGAAGCTGACTTGGATATAAGTTCTCGCCCAGGAAAATCTGAAAGGACCACAACTGAGCAAAGACGCAACCACATAAAATATGAGCTATACAATCTAAACTCAAGACCAAACACTGAGACCCAAAAGGAGGGACGAAGCCGACGGAAAACTCTCCGTCCTCCATCCAGCCTGTTTGAGGGAGACATTTCACGGAGCTTGAGGTCCTGAATGAGATCTTTCGGGGCTTTTTACTTGATAAATATTGAAGACTTCTAAAGTGGACTGGATCAGTTATTCCAATATTTCAAACAAGGTCCTTCTTGTAGATTTGTTTTTGAAAGATAAAAACTTCACAAATGGCATTTCCCCCTCCTCCTTTTTTTCTCTGTTACAGATCTTGGTTCCACAAATACCTAAGAAATGTCCTATAATCATTGTTGCTACCAATGCTGGCATATTGGTAATCTTTCCTCTATGCTATGAAATGTCGTACCTTTGCTACATTATGTTGAAAATCGACACATTGTGGTGGGTTGGGTTTTTTTGGGTGCATTTCAATGCACTTTCAGTGACAATGTGGATCATTTCCATAATATATCATGACTGCTCTAATTACAGGTTCATTATGATATACCATATCAGGGCTGCCGTCCTAATGTCATCTCGGCACACAGCATGAAGAGTTATGCGGTTACGTAGTATCTGTTAGCGTCTGCAGCGGATGGTGGAAAAGAAAATGAGGGGCAGCAAGTAATGCCTTGCCACTTGGTTTTCCCCTTCAAAAAAGTTTCCTACTTAAAAGTATCATCTTTTGTTTTTTATTGCTAAACCAACATAAATGCCATACATTCTTATTTTCATGTAATTACAATATCGATATAATTTAAGTTTTTTAAATGAAGCAAAATAATATGAAGAAGACAAGAAAAGACAGTTTCTCAGTGTTAGTAGTTCTCCATCCAAAGAACAAGATTCACCTAATATATTCTGTCAGAAATCTAGCAAAATTTAAGTGTCAGAAATTAAAGTCCACAGAAGGCTTACTGCCGTGCAAACTTCCATCACACTGCGTTTTCTGTCTTCCTTGATCTCTTGTGCAGGCAGAGCATTTGTTTTTGCCCCATCTCTCAAGGAACCCTGGTGGCCTAGTGGGTGGTGCCCATCGTGACAACCACAAGGTCAGCAGTTCGAAACCACCAGCAACACTTTGGGCGAAAGACAAGGTGAGGATTTCTACAGGCCTGATATGGTATCTCATAATGAACCTTCCAGAGTGACAATCTCAGAAACCAATCGGGGCAATTGTACCTTGTCCTATAAGGTAGCTCAATACATCGGAATTGACTCTAAGGTGGGGAGATTTTTGGATGCCTCGCAAAATTTGATGAACGGTGTCTTAAAAGCACAGTGATAATGAAATAGATAAAACATTGCTATCCATACGTATTTCCTTAAATTAAAACACATCAATATTTGCTTACTGTTGATTTAGCTGCTAAAAACTACCTATGCCCAACTGTAAAAAACAGAACTCTATGTACTTGTCTTGTAAAGAAGAATAAACTCTTAAAACACAAGCGCTATATCTTTCTTTGGTCAATCATGGAGTAGTTGAGGCTTCCAAAAACACCGAGTCAATAAATAGCTCTCAAGCCAAGTGATACATGAAATGCTATTCATTGTTGTAGCAGACAATCACAGGAGAATTTATAAGCTTACCCCCTATCTTTATGGCTGGATTACAGGCCTTCAGTGCAAGTATTTATAATGGAAACGCTGATGAAGTCAAAACTATGAGCGTGTATAGTAGCACAGCAACAGCCATTTCAAATATAGATATATTTTTAGCATTAGGAGGCACCAAGTTTGTTTAAATCTGGACTTTTTCCCCCACAATTGCAAGTAATGTTAATAGCACGCTGTAAACGTCAGGGCTAAGTGCGCAATGTCAAAATAGATTGAATCTCTCCGAAAATTGGAAATTCAGGCTTTTCAACGTAATCCAGATGTTTGGCTTTTATTCAGACTTCAAGAAAGAGGGAACTAATATGATATAAAATTCATACATGCATATTTCATTAGTGCCTTTTGTATCGCTGAATTAAACATTCTGAAACGTGCTTTTTCCAAATCACATAGAGTTTTAAACCAAAGCAGTTGCCAAGATGTTGTGCACCTCAAAAATAATGCCAAATTAATTTCATAAGGAAAAGACTATACAATGCTTATGGGGACTCTGTTGAAAATGATGCTTCGAGGAGAATATCTTGCCCCAAAAGGTGTAGCTAGGCAGATGGCTTTAGAAATCGATGTAAATCAGAGCCTCGCATGAAGGCAGAAGGCACGAGCCCTTTACTGTCATCCTCAATAAAGCACCTTTGCAAGCTGAGTACAAGTGGGCAACCTTTGTGTCTGCATCCAAAGCGTTCCGTGGGACGGTTAGGTGGTAAGACAGAGACCATCATCTTGTTCAGAGGATGCCCACCCCCAAAATACAATGAAAAGCCATCACTGTTTTCTGTGTATTCATCAGGACTTCATCTATGTATGGCATTTTGAAATTTCAAAGTGTTTTCACATTTATAAGGTCAAGAGACCCATTCCAATGAGATTTTGTGGGTAGGCTGCCTGGCCTGCTTGACCTGAAAAACATTCCGTGTCTTAGGTCACTCTCTGAGGCTGTCTCTGCTGTCTTTCCTTGTGACGGGGGCAGATGTGCACTTTATTATAAGCTCCTACAATGACTGGATAAAACTAAGGACCATGCGTTCTCCACCTTTTATTTGCCGCCATGCTTAGCACTGTGGCTTACATTAAAAAGGCACTTGTGAAATATCCATTTGAACTACCCCAACGAGAGACAACACAACACAGACTGAACTACACGCCAGATACAGGGTCGGGAGACAGAATGAGAAGAGCGTGCTCCTGATTCATCTCTAAACTTCCTTCTTGGTCAAAAAACTGACTCACAAGTGCAGTCAACATCATATTCAATTTCCAGTAGAAACTATAAACAGATTGGTCAAGACTGGTAGGCGCACTCAGAGAGATGCTAATTAAAACAATGGTGGGACAAACCAGACAAACAAATAAACAACAACAAGTACATGAGAAATTCACAGAGGTTGGCAAGGAAATGGAGAGACTGAGCTTTCATACGCTGCTGTTGGTACTATAGAATGCTACTACCATGGTGGGAAACAGTATGAAGCTTCTTTTTTAAGAATCAGAAATGAAAAATAGATTCTCTATATACCAATTTACATACTACTACGTATATACCTTAGAGAAATAAGAGCCATGGCAAGAACAGGTATGTTTATCACAGTTTCACAACAGTAAAAAGATGGAAGCCACCTAAGTAGTCACTATTGTACGAAAGGATAAACAGACTATGGCAGATACACACCACAGACTACATGACACATTACAGAAGAAGGATGCATTTGCAAAATGCCAAATAACACGGCGGAACCTACAGCACAGTATGCTGGGTGAAATCAGTCAATCACCAAAGGGCATATATCGTATGAAACAACTACTGTAAAAAGTTAAAATATATATATAAAAGATTTGTACAAAGCAAGACACAGTAGTTGAAGGTCACCACTGGTGGGAACGAGGTACATCTCTAACTGCAGGGTAAACACGTATTAAGTTGCATGCAGAGAAAGGCAATATGTAATAAGGGGAAGGGCTGGGCCAAGTGATCAAGGTTTACTTACATACCCAGCCCTGCAATAACAATAACAACAACAACCTCCATCGATAGAAACTCAAACTGAACAAGTATGGGAAGGCAAATAGGACTATGCTCACAAACACAGGTTGGACAAAGGACATTTCAACATGTATTGATTTATAGGTGCTGTATATATAGCAATGAATGTGATAGGTCAACGTTATGAAAACTCCCTAGACATAAAAAACCACGTTGAGAGCACGTACAGTTGGTCCTTGGGCTTCAGGACTATATTCTTGGGGGACACGAAGGTCAACTGGCATAAACTCACTACCATCATGTCAATCCTGACTCATGGGGACAAGTGGCCCAGCAGAGTCTACCAAGACAACGTCATTTGTTGAATCTTAACTGCTGAGCAGCCATCTGAGGTGCAACTCTGTCTTTGCTTTTCCAAGAGGAGGGACGAAACCCAACGATGAATCAAATTAGCCCACATGACTAGTGGACCATGCGAAGTTCAGCTTCCATCACCACGAACCCCAAAGACCTAGCAGGTACTCAGCTAACACTGCTGACCAGTCTGACAGGAATCATGATAGGAGTTTCTAGATAGAGTGGGAATGATCTAAACAGAGATCCTGATACCTTTTTAAAAGGCCAGGCTTACTAGGCTGATAGAGAGTGTCCTAGCCCCGAGTTAAGGTCTTTGGGCACCCTTCAGGCCTGGACTGCGCTCGCCCCTCTGGTCTGCTTTGAGCTGCGTGATATGTCTACGAGGCAGACAATGAAACCAGTAACACCAGGGAGCTATGCACACCTTAAAACAATCCATCCTATGAAGGGGCACACGAAAATCGGTGGAAATGTTTCATTGTCTTTTAACTCCATTTTCCATGGACTTTCTTGAAACCCCTTCGAACCAGACCAAAAGAGTCACATTTTCCCAGGGGGAACGCGAAGACAAGACATCCTGGCAGCGCCGGGCACTAACTGCTGGGCTCCTAACCCCCGAGTGAGTGCTTCCAACCCACTGGGAGACAGGAGGGTGGAAATGGCGCCCCCGAGGGAGAAGGGGGGAGGTGCTTGGCTGTCACCTCATGGGGACTGCAGTCGGTGCCACAAACCAGAATGTATATAGATTGTTGAATGAAAATCCAATTTGCTCGGTAAACTTTTACCCAAATAACAAGAAAATGTCAAAGAACAAACAAACCAAATGGTTGACACAAGAAGAGCTTCTATCCACTGGGGGGGGCGGGGGGGGGGGAGAGAGAGAGAGAGAGAGAGAGAGAGAGAGAGAGAGAGAGAGAAGTGACAGCAATTGTTCACCGTTTATGAGGCTACGGCAGCACAGGAACATGTGACCAAGACACAGCGGCTGAGTCCCAATTCCACTTCCAATATCTGTCTGCCATCGACTTGAAAAACATTTCTACCCCAGTCTCCCATTTTTGTATCTTTGCCCTCCCTGCCCATATTTACCAGCGAGAGTTTAAGAAAATAAATTTCGGAGATTTTAGGCTCTAAGCTTTAAGCACTGTTTGCTGCTCGAGCCTCAGAAAGCGTGCCTGTCGTTTCAATAGATTGTTCTCCGATGGCAAGCCCACGGGGAGCGGTAGTAATATCACTTCTGTCTCACAGATTAAAAATTGATACACAGAGCTAAGTGACTTGCCCAAGGTCAGTAAGACAGTGATAAAACCCAGAAATAGAACTTTCAGGAAGAATTCCGGACATGCTATTGCTCTTTGAAATGGATCTCTAGAAGTCAGTCTACACACTTGAAGGAACTGGTGGAGGCCTGGTGGCCTAGTGGCACAGTCGGCAGTTTGAAACCACCAGCAGCTCCGCACACAAAAGATGGGGCTTTCTACTCCCATGAACAGTTTCTGCCTCGGAAACCCACAGGTCAGCACTGACTGGGAGTGAGCACTGAGTCTATGCGTTAGCACTGACTCGAGGACAGAGAGAGAACGGTAAGTTTTATTTCTCATGTATTTCTGGTGGCAGTGAGTGAGGGTCAGAGTAAAAATGTAAATAAATAATGTAAGCAACAATGGAATTAAGCTCAACATGCCCTTCAGAGTGTTTCAGAAGTGGCCAAAACAAACTAAGCAACTTTTGTGGCGTCTATGGGAACATTCAATTTGATGTTGCTCATCTGCCCAGATGAGACTTTGAATAGCACGAAGGTGAGGCTCAAGGGGCCAACAGGAGAGTTGCTGGCGGGGGGGGGGGGGGGGCGCTCGTGTGTTTTGTGTAGAGGGATGATGCCTTGCGGTGCAGAGACCCTGGAATGTGTGTGGGGGGTGTTTAGTGGCGTAAACTAGGACCATGCAGAGACAACCTCTCCTCTGCTAATGGATGGTGACCCTTGTCCAAGCTACTTAAGAAGTCTACCCAAAACCTTCAAGAAATTTTATTAAAATAGCTCCATCAAGGAGCGTGTGTGTGTGTGTGTGTGTGTGTGTGTGTGTGTGTGTGTACAGTGACTCACAATAGTGATAATAAGAAAGAGAAAGGCCTGATTTTTAAAAGTGAAGAAATCGCATAAACGACCTGAGATAAGGTAGGAAATGATAAGGGAAACTGTAAAAGTTGGATCAGATAGCGGGACCAATGACTGTTCTACAGTGACAAATCATAAAAGTTACATGAAAGTATACAGCATGATGCAGAAGAGGGTGGAAATCATAGTTCGAGGAGGTGGGTGACTTCTCTGAAACTATCAGATGGAAAAAACATGGTGATGACATGAGAATTACATAAAGTCTGAAGAAATTCACTCAGGAGATAGGAAACAAAAGAAGTAGAACCACAAGGCTATGGCCATTTAGCATAGTTTACAGCATCAAACGTGGGCAACTTTCCAAGAAGAAATGTTTGTTAAGACTTGTAGATGCCTCTATGATGTTTACTCTCCCGACACAACTGCTGCAGCCAAAGCGGGTGAACAGCAAATGTGGTGAAGAAAGTTGATGGTGCCCGGCTATCAAAAGAGACAGCGTCTAGGGTCTTAAAGACTTGAAGATAAACAAGCGGCCATCTAGGTCAGAAGCAACAAAGCCCACATGGAAGAACACACCAATCTGTGTGATCATGTGGTTCCGAAGGGATCAGTTATCAGGCATCAAAGAACAAAAAATCATATCATTGGCTGCACACCTCCATGATACGATCGCTGACGACAAACGGGTGCATAAGTAAATGTGGCGAAGAAAGCTGATGGTGCCCGACTATCAAAAGAGATAGTGTCTGGGGTCTAAAAGGCTTGAAGGTGAACAAGCGGCCATCTAGCTCGGAAGCAACAAAGCCCACATGGAAGAAGCACATCAACCTGTGCAATCACGAGGTGTTGAAGGGATCAGGTATAAGGCATCATCCAAAAAAAAAAATCTTACCATAGTGAATGAAGGGGGAAGTGCAGAGTGGAGACACAAAGCCCATTTGTCGGCCAATGGAGATCCCCTCCTAGAGGGGTCTAGAGGAGAAGATGAGTCAGTCAGGGTGTGACATAGCACCGATGAAGAATACAGCTTTCCTCCAGTTCCTAAATGCTTCCTCCCCCCTGCCCCCATTACCATGATCCGAATTCTACCTTGCAAGTCTGGATAGAGCAGAGGTTGGACACTGGTGCAGATAGGACTGGAGGCACAGGGAATTCAGAGTAGATGATACCTTTAGGACCAGGGGTGTGATGGTTGATACTGGGAGGGCAGAGGGTGAGTGGGTTGGAAAGGGGGAACCGATTACAAGGACCTACATGTGACCTCCTCTCTGGGAGACGGACAACAGAAAAGGGGGTGAAGGGAGACGCTGGATAGGGCAAGATATGAAAAAAATAATAATTTATAAATTATCAAGGGCTCATGAGGGAGGGGGGAGCAGGAAGGGAGGGGAAAAAAGAGGACTTGATGCAAAGGCCTTAAGTGGAGAGCAAATGCTTTGAAAATGATTAGGACAAAGTATGTACAGATGTGCTTTAGACAATTGATGTATGCATATGTATGGATTGTGATAAGAGTTGTATGAGTCCCTAATACAATGTTAAAAAAAAAAAGACCTGTAGATGCCAGGATTTTTCCCTCAGTGCCACTGAGAGGAAGGCCCTGCATGGAATATTATCTGTCCTGTAACTGTTATGTGTCTTTGTTTTGATACTGCTTTGCTACATGATCCCAGACCAGTCATTCGCTTTTCTGTGGACATGCCATCCAGGTTAAATACGCCAAACAAGGACAAGGGTGCTCTTGCCACTTACTTATTACAGATCTTTCAAAAATAAATAGCTGTGTTTTTTAAGAGACTCCAGATCTCTATGGAATATATACTGTCTGTGTGTGCATGCGTGTAAGTGAGACTTTCATTCGGAAAGCAACAACAATGGGTGCAAACAGCTACGCTGAGGATAGTGCAGGACCGGACAGCGTTTCCTTCGGCTGTCACTATGAACTAAGTTGATTCGATGGCACGTAACAGAAAGACCACCACCAACCATTTGCCAACAAGACTGCAAATTTCCTGGTGGTCTTAATAATCTGCTTTAAACGTAATATAAATACTGTCTGGCAATATTAAAGCGTCAATTACATCTTGTAGACTTATAGAAAGGTGCTATGTCTATTCAATTAGGACATACACCAGGCCTGTGTCATTATCTTCCCCTGTCTTCCTTGAAAGGAGGAGAGAACCTGTTGGTAATGCGCAGTGCTCTGGCTTCTAACACACACCAACACACACACACTTCAACCACTACCTGCTATAAACGTGGTGGTGTAAAGAGTTAACATGTCATGATCTGTAATACAAGGTGATTAAGGATATTGGCAAATAGATATATAAACAAGTAGTTCAATATTTTAAAAAATCAAAGTAAAAAGATGCACTTGAAGCCAGAGTGCCCATGGTTTAACTATCTTCGGATTGTTTACTAACTGAGGACAAGCCTGTGTTCATCTGGGAATAATAGCAATAATGAACTCACTCCTGTGGATCAATTTTCAGTCAAACACTGAAAAGTTCAGGGGACAGTAAGTTTAGGGAGACCCATGCTCCCTGGAGGATCATCCATTTGCAGTGAAAGCAGCAGTGTGTGCCAAAGAATACGGTTCCGAAGGGTGAGCGACAAAGAAACAAGTGGAAAGGGGAGCCCAGGGTGGAAATGGGATACACGCTATCCCATGGTACATTGCAGTCAGTAACACGAAACAAACGTGCACGGGTTGTTGTGTATAGAATGGACCTACTCCGTAAACCTTCATCCAATCCACAAAAGAATGAAAATATTTCATAAGATTGCTGTGAGAATCGAATGAGCTAAAGCACTGGTGTACTAAGATCTTAGCCTACGCCCTGTTACATACCCAGTAAGCACTGTATGCAATTGTTTGCTAAATTTGATTCAAATGTCACGTGGTAAGAAAATCATACTGTAGGATAATGTTTCTTATCCCTTTCTTGCTGCTAATATGGGGTCAGGGGAGCTTCAAAAAGTTTGTGGGAAAACCCAATTGTCTTTCAATTAAATTTTTTCATGAACTTTTTGAAGTCCATTAATATGTATATTTGTGGATGTGACTTTTCTTCACTAAAGGAAACATTGACTCTAGGATTCACTACTAAACACAATCCAGTAAGACAGCACTCTATTTATTGGGTTGGACTGACTACCTGGAAGAAGCTTTTATGATCGGACCCTTGTCTCCTCGTCTTTCCCACTGTGCCCTTGGGATTTTAGTTGTGTCCTGGACATGCCCCGCCAACGTGCAGATCTGAAAGTTCCCATTGTTGCACTTTTCTGTGTGGCAGCTCTCTGTCACAGATTTACATTCTGTTCAACAAGGTGACGCTCAACCTGCCTTTCTTCCGTAACCATCATTTTGTAATGAGAGCATTATTTTATAAAGCAAATGTACTGTTTTTTTAAATTATTTTGTGTTTGTGTCTTACTTTTCTAAATGAAAACTTGCAATAGATTTTTTCCTCATGCAACTATGAATCAGCCTTTGGCTGTCTTGCTCTCCTGAGAAGTAGACCCAATAGGAAAGGAGGAAACAAGAGTGACTGCTTGTCACTGGATCTCCAGGATGGGTTTTGAATTCAAACATGAGCTTGTTCTTTAACCAAAATACCCTCCAGGGCTTTCAGGTCTTTCCTCATGGACAGCTAACCAGTTGATAGGAGAGGGTCAATTTTTATGGAAATATAGGAATGGGTGTTATGAAAAATATGAGAAACATTTGGTTACTCTACCAAAAGAAAAAGGTAATTAAAATGTGGAAAAATCAGATGTCAAAGGAAAATGAACTGGACTTCCATGAGAGATTTAGTAAAAGGCACTATGGAGTATCCCACTGACTGTTTATCTACCATTGAATAAAAATAAAATGAAAGAAAAAGGTCTAAGGGGCATTCATGAAACAGGGTTTTATGACTACTATATGAAATGAATAAAAATTAGGGTAGTGATTAGAAATTACACACATTTCATGTTAGACAGAAAAATACTTCTATTTACCCATCAGTCTGTTCTACTAACCTTTGAAATGGAGTTCCTAAAAGTCTGATTTTGCCAAATTGCTTACAGGCAAACTCAATTACTAATGGAAACAATATTAGTTTTTAGTGTTTTGTTAACCAAAGAGGAAATCATGAATTTGGAATGAATGAACCTTATAGCCATCTATCAATATATCCCTCACTTTACAGATGAGGAAAATGATATCTGAGAGGACAAGAGTCTAAACAAGAATCCATCTTTCTCACATTGCCTCCCAAGCTTCCCTCTGCAACACTGGCTGTGCGTGAAGCTGGACCCACAATCAAGGTGACTTGCATGGAATAAAAGAGCAGGAGGAGACGGAGGCCCAGAGGCCCGGGCCTTCCCTTCCAGAGAAATTAGGGCCACAATGGAGAGGAGCCTCAGTGGCTTTTGTCTTTCCTGCATAAGCATCACGATCACTGAACCCTGCTAAGCATACAGATGCGAGCAGGGATAAGTCGTGGTATATTAGATTGATCAACCAAGTTTGTTTATTAAAATTATAGTTCGGTGTGTGTGTGTGTGTGTTTGCATTTAAATATTTTGTTTCGCTTCTTCCATAAGTCTGATTTAGGATGCACTTTCCTAAGAGGCCAGTGTGCATTTATGTTTCAGAGAATAACATGAAATGGAAGGACTACAGTGTGATTTCAGAGCCACCGAACCACCAGTCCTGATCATGGGAGAACAGCAAGAGCTCAAGTTGAAAGAAGTGCACGGAGATCCACTTTCTGGGCTTTCCTCTGGGTCACACCCTCACAATAGAGTCTAGGAGGCCACCTGGTGGCAAAAAGAACCAATTCACCATTTAATGCTAGGCTGGAAAAGCAAGAGGAACAGGTAGGGTTTCGGATGTCACAAAAGGGGAAGGAAAATTGAGGGCAAACTGATTATAGAAAAGAGGTACTAATCCTATTGAAATAGAGCAGAGAGAAAATTTTCATTGGGAATCCACTGAAATCTCTAGGACGAATTTCATGTGTCTAGAGAGCTGCCCTCGCACTTACTGATTCGTACCAGGGATCGCAAGCCCTTTCAGTGAAGCACCCAACAGTGAACAGTTTTAGGCTTTGGCCATTTGGCAGTTCCTCAACTCTGCCACGGGGGTGTAAAAGTAGCCCAAACCAACATGGACACAAATGTGCCAGGGAGTGAGTGGCCCAATAAGACTGTGTCGATCAAAACAGGCTCTGGGCTGGTTGCCCTTGGCCGGTGGGGCACAGTTGGCCCCCTTGAGGCTGCACTGTGTACACAGCACGTTCTGTTTACCAGCAGCTCGCTGGCTCCCTGCACACGTGACCTCACTGAATCCTTTCAGGATGACTTTCCAAGGTGGGTGCTATTTCCCGGGCCTGAAAGCTGAAGCTAGCCAGGCTGGAGTAATTCGCTGGGGAATGCCTTCTGGCGGAGGCATGCTTTGTGCAGCCTCATGGCTGTTTCCCCTCGGTGACTGCAGACGCTCCTCTGACGCTCCCTCCCATTCATCTTGTAGAAGCCGCTTTGCGTTTCCCTCGGTGCTGAGAATGGTGGCTTTGCTTCTGTTTCTCTGGCCCACTCTTCCTTGTTTGTCTCTTACCATCTCTCCATCACCTCTCTTATGTTTCAAAACTTTATGTCAGTTTTCATAACAACAGATGTAAGCAGGCATGGCGCAGAGACAAAAGCAATGTATTAAAAACTGATAGCCAGATACGCGACAATGAGTCGAGGAAACTGTCATCCTCTCTAAGCTCCAAGTAGAACGTGGGCCGAAAGCCCTATGCTCATGCGGACATAAGTTGTATATTATCATCTACCGGGAAAGCAGCAGCTCTTGCCCCTAAATGGAAAGAGGGTTGGTTTTGTCAGTTTTTATATCATTTTCTCTTTCACTTCTATTTTCCCCTCCAAGTGCAACCTATTGGTTATACCATCTCAGGCCACCTTCACTTACAAACGATCCATGAACTATATTTCATTAGCACTAATAAGAGAGAGATGAAAAACCTGATGGAGAGATTCAGGGAGCTTGTTAAAGCCCCTCAAACACTGAGCTATGAATTTATCAGCAGTCTCTCAATATTAGCATGTGTTTTTCCTACCAAAGAAGATAGAAGTGGTGTCACTCAGATGGGGTATAGGCAAAAGTGAAATCGAAGAATTAAAAATGCCCCCCTTTAAAATGGCGGGGAACACCACAAAAGCCGAGGTGGAAAAGAATTGTTAGCACTACAGGAAACTGAGCGAGGAGGTTAAATTACAGAGCGTGGATTCTGGCCAACTTGACGATTAAGCCTAACAGAAGGGGTTTACACTAGCTATCTCAGACGACTTTCATGGCAGGGAGAGTTGTTAGACATTTTAATGGGAGATTGTGGAATTCCCTCTGGAAAGATCTTTAATGGAGGACAAATTCTTTCCTATTTGGAATGAACAAAAAAACAATCCTTGAAAAAGAAGGGATGAGATAAAGGTCCTTTCAAGGCCACTTGCAATCCTGAAAGCCCAGGTAAAATTGTCTCCTTCCATGGAATTAAATGACCGTACTGAACGTCTTAGAGATTCACTCTGGAGCATT
Source organism: Tenrec ecaudatus (assembly GCF_050624435.1). Taxonomy (NCBI): domain Eukaryota; kingdom Metazoa; phylum Chordata; class Mammalia; order Afrosoricida; family Tenrecidae; genus Tenrec; species Tenrec ecaudatus. Next base: position 73,087,761 of record NC_134543.1, read on the forward strand.
TGGATGAAAACAGTCAATATGCAGCGGATTCCATTCAGAAAGCATTTAGGAAGTTCCAAGTAGCCTCAAGCCCAGGGAGAGGTCCACCCCAGCAGGGCACACGTCAGTGGCAGTACGGGTAAGGGACAGGGAAAATAATTATTCATTTCAGTTCAAAATTTAAAAACAAACAAGTAGGTGTCTGTGTGCGCGCGTGTGTGCGTGTGCCAATCTGGAACCACCCCTTTCCTGAATTTAGTGACTTAAAAATCCCCTCAGTGCTGGCGGTCACATGAGGTTTCTGGCATTAGTCATGGTATCCCTGGATCTTTTAATAAACAGAAAACCCCTCTGACAGTGTTTCCATGCCTTATTCTCTTCCCAACTAACACTTGGGCCGATGGAGACTTGTGAAACTATCCCAAAACCACAGACTGTAAAATGCTAGCCAAATATGAATTGGTTTGGGCGCATGCCCATGTTGAACAAGAAGATTCAATGAGCTGTCAGGAGATTCCTTTTATCTGTAAGTTTTAGTGAACATGGGAGTCTTTTATTGCATTTCCCTGAATGGGCTGTCTGTCAGATAGGAAAATTTTGAATGCTGTATGTTCAAATCTCAGGATGTCCCAGCTGAGGCAAGTTGGGGAAAAAGACAAAATACTTTGGGAAGACAGAAATCCCTACAAACGCTTCACAAATTCTAATTTGTATTAGCATGTTTGAAACTTTCCCTTCATTGGTTTAAACCATTAATGTTCATAAGCAGTCACTCCCTCTCAGCCAGAGAGTCACTCTGACCTTGTAGGACAGGGTAGACCTGCCCCCGTGGAGTCCCAAGACTGCAACTCTTTATGGGTATAGAAAGCCTCGTCTCTCTCCAGTCTCGAGAACTGCTGACCTTGCAGCCTTGGGTGGCCATTATGCCACCAGGCCTCATTAGTAAAACAAACAAACAAACAATCAACAACCCTGCATGATGATTATTTTAAATATTAGAACCAGTGTGATTTTTTAAATGAAGGGGGAAGAGAATGTTTCAAAATGACATTTCCGCCCTCTCCTGACACAGTAGTGGAATTTACGTCTTTGCTTTCCATTTTCTGAATGAGTTAGTTACAGCTTTGGAAAGATACTTCAGTGTTTCTCTCCCTTCCTCTCTCTCAAGTCATGAGGCAACTGGACTTAAGAGGCTGCCCAAATCCACATCTCTTGCCTTTTTCCTCATCCCTTTATGACTACATTTTTAGAAGCATACACTAATCTGCAAACTTCATTCTTGACAATTAATATGTCAGTAAGCTTTCCTGCTATCTGTGGTGTGAGAATCAATGGTACTAATGTACGTCCTCTTGTTAGTGACTACTCATTTTTACCTGTATCTATTATTCTATTTTAGGTTTCATATATTCACAGTACTTACTGTCCTCCTATGGACAAAGATCATACTGGTGTGTGTTTTACATACATAGTCAAGGATACATCAGCGAGTATTTTGGTTTAAGAAGTTGGAGACTGCCCATGGGTTTCGCGGTACACTGCTGTCTCGTAGATGTTGCAGATAGGTGTGCTGTGTCCCTCACTTCCCTCCACCCCCTTTCGCCCGCCTTGGTATTCATCTAGCCAAAGCTGAGTCTCCTGAGTACCCCAGGGACTGCCCTTTATGTACCTTGGCTTTTATTTTTGTTTTGATATTCAACATAAGGGGCTCAATCCCCCGCAGAATGGGTTAGGACTGTTTTCTTGGAAAAGCAATGACTTGGAGCATAGCTCTTGTGAAGATAGTTTAGTTAACAGGTCATGGAATAAGCTCTGTTTTATGTGTTTTAATATATTTTTATGGAGCTTCTAGTGTGCACCAGGCACCGTGTATGACAGAGGAGATAACTCAGTAAAAACAAACACGCAACAAGCCCTGCCCTCTTGGAGGTGTGGGCTAACAAAAATCACATCAACTCCTCAAGTTTAAACTATAAGGTCTAAATATTTTATCATTATTTTAAAACTATGCAGTTAATTAATAATGAAGTTTCTACAATTTTTCCCAAGGCAAACTTTCTTAAGGTAGAACTTGTAAGTATGGAGAGGGGGTTACACCGTTATAATGAAGGTAGCAATACTCATTATGCCAAGATCTGTACCACCATGCTCCAGATTGAAACTTGACATACAAGCAAATCTTTGATGGTTATTTAAATATGTGGGATTTGAATATCTTGTGACTACCAGCATGTCCAGTCCAAAGACTCTGGCTTCATCCCATTTAAGTCCTGATGAAAGAGCTACTTTCAGAAATAGTACACAATAGCTCTTATATGGCTGTGCTCATGTGTCCATGGCTGTGCCTCCATACGCACCTGCAGACCCTGACACACAGCACAAAGCCCCCGTTTTCAAACCTGACAGGAGATGACAAGGGCGTCGGCCTCAGGACACCGTTTCTCGGTGTGAACGTCCAAGAGCCTATGGAATCTGCTGCTTAGACCGCAGCTGAAACAACACGTGCAGGTGAGTTTCAGGCCTGTGAGACAGCTTTCTGGAGAAAGGCGAGAGCTCAGTCGTCTGCTAAGAAAACGTGTAAACCAACCACAAACGCAAAACGAGTGCAGAAAAGAGAGAAACAAACGAAAAAAGAAAAGAAATGTGTGCGGGCATGTGCGCTGTGTCTTAGGCAAGTAACTCATGGTTCTTTCTTTCTTAGCTTACCCCCATGTGCCTCATTAGGGGTAGGGGGGTCTCCCGAGTGCCCAGTTTCAGACTGTGTCATGCAAGCCCACAGTCAAAGATGCTTGGGGGTGGATGGCCTTGTTGCTTCCAACTGAAATTGCTGCCTCCACAGGCTGGGAAAAAGAGACTTTTCTGCAAATGCTATTCCTAGAGAGCACCTCTCTGGGGCCCTTCTTAAGGAATTCCCTCTGGAAATTACAGGAACCACGAGGTTGAATCCTCCCAGGGCAATGCTGTTGTCAGTGCATCTCCCACCAAACAAAGCTATGTTCGGCTTTAGGGTCCTGAATCTAACCAAACACAGCAGGCTCCCGTGGGGCTCAGTGGGGCAAAACTTCCCCAGGGGCTGAGGTGCTTGCGGGCCTGATGATTAGTTAAAAAGCCAGCCCAAGTCCACCGCGCTGGACTGCAGAAATGCCCCCTAACATTAAGGACATATTTCTTACCACCTTAGTACAAAAGTGCATGCAAGAATTCTACCTGTTGGAGCGAGAGGACACAGGACAAGAAGGAACAGGCAATTCGTACATGAAGGAAGGTCCTCACTCATTGACGTGTTTCCTGTCATCATCATTGGCATAGCCTAATAAATATTTGTGACTTTCTCTTTTTTTTCTCGGCACAGAGTAGGGTTGTACTCCGTTACCTACTTTGAAGTTGGATGGAGCCATAGGATTTGTTCCAGCAGTAAGTTTGGCAAAAGTGACATGTCTCTTCCGGGAGGAAGGTTTAATGGTCAGGGAGACCCCCTAGATGACAGGTCAGCAAACAGTGGCTCTTAAGCCATAGGCGGCTCTTTCAGTGTATTCATGTGGCTCTGAAGTAAAATCAAAAATGACCATAAAACGAGGGTAATTGCATTTATTCCAATTTTAAAGGATATTATTCAGATAATGGTGCTTTCATTAGTTTGTAAAAGTATATTCATGGCTCCTGAATAATTTTTAAATTGTTGTGAGGGACAGGATTGGCCTTCTGTCCCCTAAGTTTTCTGACGCAACCACTAGCTCTTCCTTTTTTGTGCCACACTGAGGGAGTATTTGAGAGGAGAGTGTCTCTTTATGCTGAGGGTTAGGGAGAGTAAACTGCCAGGCTGAGTCTACAGACCACCTGATGGACATGCAGTATGCCTGAGAGATAAATCTTTGTCTTTTAAGCTGCTGAGAGTTTGGGTTATTTGTTATCTCAGCACACCCTAACTCAACCTGACTGGGGAACTGGCTCTATATCTTTATATCACCCCTCTTCGCCTCAGATGCCCAGTCTATGAAAGGAGGAGAATTGTGCACGTGGCTTCCAGGATCATTGGAAGCATCTAATAAGGCAACATGAATAGGGCACTGCATTTACAAACAGTAAGATTCCGCTAATGTTAGCTTACTTCTATCCCAGGCCCACCACATAACATATACACACTTACCTGCATACGGGCACACACACAAACACCTTTTATCTTTTATCACATGCTGAAGTAGACATCTGGTTTTTAGCCCTCCCCATTTTATCTCCATCTCTTCCTCTCCTCTCCCAGAATCCTTCCAATTAAGCTCCAGGTCAACATTAGGATTCAATCTAGTCTCGTTCTCCCAAGGATCCTGGGTGGCACATAGTCAAGCACCCAGCTGCTACCCAAAAGGTGGGTGGCTTGCACCCACGCAGCGGCTCCCCGGGAGAAAGATGAACATCACAGCCTGGAAAACCCCCTTAGAGGCGTTTCTACTGGGCCACATGCGGTCCCCGGGGGTGGGAATCAACACATCAAGCCGCAGCAGCTGTTTTCCTGCCCTCACGGCGCCTTCACATCCAACAGAGTGCCTGCTCTTTCACTGGCACCAAAGAAGTGAACCTTCAGATGGGATTTGAGGCAGTGCACATGTTCGGTCCAGGGACATAAGTGGGTGGGTGTCTCTTGGGCAACTAGGAACAAAGTGAGTGACAGGATCGCAATCACAACAAAATCAAGCCCAGACGTGAGATTCGGTCAAAAAGGAAGGAAGTATGAAAACCCGGTGGCTACATTTTGCCTTTAGCTCCCAGTCGCTGATTCTAACGTGCTCCTGGGAATTTCTTTCAAAATAACTGAAATTTGGGCAGCTTTGTTGTCTTACTTTCCTGCTTTAGGAACATTGATGTTCTCGTTAGGTGTCTTCACGTTGGTTCTGGTCCATCATACACAGAACAGCACACTGCCTGGGCCTACCCTACCCTCACAATTGCTATGTTTGAGCCCACTGCTGCAGCCACTGTGTCAGTCCATCAGAATGATTGACAGGCAAGTGGTGGGCTTCAGGAATACATATACTGAATTCTAATAAATAGGGAAAATGGTACAAAGAAAATATTGGTACAAAGATACATATATCTTACTACCATCGAGTTAATTCCAACTCATAGCAAGCCTACAGGGCGGGGTAGAATTGCCCCTGTGGGTTTCTCAGACTGTAACTGTTGGCCACTGTAAAAAGTCTCATCTCTCTCCTGCTGCTTTTGAATGGCTAACTCTGTTAGCGGTCCAGCAAGTAATCCACCCTGCCACCTGGGCTCCAAATATATTCAGATCCATAGATGACTTCAGAAAGCGAGTGGAAAGCTTCCATTATCTTTTAACTCCATATTTCCATCAAGTTTTTGAAGCCTCCATATATATATATATATATATATATATATATATATATATATATATATATATACATACATACATACATACATACATATATATTATACTTCCTTGCAGCTACAGTAATGATAACCAATAATTCCTGATGTAATTACATGGAACATTAAACCTAATATTTATCTGTTTTTTATCAAGATCTCTTTGTCAATGATAATATCTTACATTTTTACACTGCAGTCGATCTATCCCTCTTTTTACAAAATAAGTAACATTAAATTCACACCAGGGTTGTCTGTAAAATTCAATCGCACACCATGTAATGCTTTCACTTCAAACTAGGTTGACCTCAATGCATGAATGTAGCCGCTCAAGGTAAGTCGTTTTTTTTAAAAGTAAGAGATACCAAAAACCAGGTGAGGAAGATTTCCATTAAGTCACTGACCTGAAACATACACATAGTATTGAGTAGCTCAGGAGTCAAAGATGTCAGTGACCCAAATACCCGTTCTTATTAGAAATGTAAATGTTCCTCAGACTTATTTTACAGAAACCAGAACGGCATCTTCAAATATCTCAGGATGAAGGCAAAATCCTTGGCTCACCACACGAGGGTATATTGCATTCACATCTAATTAAGTGATTGCCTTTTTTTCAAAAAGGTAACGTCTGAGAATTTTTGCAATTTAATCCGAAATTTTATTAGCAAACTCTAATGATTACCCTGAGTGCAATTAATAAAAGCTCCCAAACAGGTCAACTCATTTAAGTGCTATCTGTAATCATTTGGATTTTAGCATGATGGTTATTACTTATTACCCTGAAACCAAGCAGCACAATGAGCTATTGATTACTTTTAACCTTTAGATCCAAGGATTCAGGAAAGGTCAGAGGAGGGAAGACTCTACCTCTCTTGGCTGGCAAACGTGTAGCTTCAGGAGAATTCAAATGATTCTCATTGGCCAAGGAGATCCAAGATTAGTTTATTCTCTGGGCTGACAAGAAATGATGATGCTTTTAAAAATACCACTCAGCACATATTTAGTGAACTGTTCCATTTATATAACCGATGGCCTCAAGATGTGCTTCCCATCACAGCAAATGTGAGGCTCTAACCCTTTCACAGGGCAGGCTCGTGGAAAACGTCTTTGCTGGCATGAGAGACGCAACGCAGTGGTTTTAATTGGAATCAGCTCATCTCATTAAACCCCGATCTCTCGGCGGTTCCAAAAGGCTGAGCCCATCATTGGCCACAGCTGGCCGCTTGCATTGCTGTTGGTTTGCTTTTTCCACGACAGCGTTTAGAAATGGATGCATGTTTTCACAGTTGTGCCCCTGAAGAGCAGTGAGTTCTAGGTTAGAGTCCAGCAGAATGACGGGCAGGGAGGGCATGGCTGCTATGTGTGAGATTCATTTGCAGAGCACTTGCCGTGATCACTGCCAAGTCGTCAGATTGTTCCAAGTTGTTCCGGAAGGTTGTTATTAATAGTATGTTTTCTGAGGAAAGTTCTGTCTACTTTTGGAACTGCATTTCTGTTGCCAAGGAAACTCCTTGAAGCAGAGCCTTCCAGGAGCACACTGCGGCTTTTGTTCGCCGGTGTCCCATTCATATCATCGAGGGGGGCGTTTTACAAGCTCGGCCTCTCTGCTTAGCTGTGGAACTTTTAAGTGGCTGTTTCAAACATAGCTTATGCCTGCTATGATTTCCTCCCCTCCCTCTCTGCCGCTCCCCCCCCCATCTTCTCCCCACTCGCCCTCTACATATACCCAATTCTTACTATTCCAGGTTTTTTTTTTAATTTTAAAAATGAAAGAAGCAAACAAAAAAATGCAGTCCCATCATAGGAGACTGTTTTTTAAAAGTTAACTTCCAGTTGAAGAATAACTTCATAGGGGTAGCATCAGCCCTTCCGTGTTAATGGTCTTTTCACTGGAGCACTGATGTAGTCATTTCCTCCTGACTCCTCTCCCTGCTTATCCAGGGACTAAGGAAAGCATGTCATTGAGGCCAGGGCCAGGGCTGCTGTTGTGATGAGCCTGGTCACATGGTCCATCTCTGCCAAAAGGAGGGCCCTGAGAAAAGGTGACAAAGACAGTGATTTCCTGTCGGCAGAGAGTAGGACAGGGCTGTCTAGAAGGGATGCAAATGAGGGGAGCTTTCCCCAGGGCTCCTTTGATGCCCCCTGGGCCCACGCGCCTGCAGGGCAGGCAGCGCCCTTGGGGACAGACGCTGGCAGCCGGGATGCACTGGGCCTCTCCTCCTCCGCCCGCCGCCCAGCGCTTTCCTGGCACCCTCTTCCGCACCGTGCGTTCTCTTTGCCCTTTCTTTTAAAGTTGTTTTTTAAAGGGGGCTTCAGTTAGGAATTATGGGCCCAGCACAACGGCGTGACACACACTGCTCTGAAACCACATTCTTCTTCTCATCCGCCAAAACGTTTTCAGCTTGAGTTTTGCACGCGCGCGCGCGCACACACACACACGCGCGTGCGCGCGCACACACACACCTTCAAGACTTCGTGGCAAACCCTGATTCATCAAAGCACAAGTTAGCATGACAGTTTGTCTAAAGACTTTTTGAACTTTTACCGAAATGGTACAACAAATTCATTTCTAGATGGTGGGGGTAGGGGTGGGGTGGGGGAGGCAGTCGAAGTGTTTCCATTCTGATCACTGTTAAAATGACTAGATAATGTTATTTGAAATGTTATAATGATTTTAAGCATATTCTTACTTAATGGAGATTTAATCTAACATACAATTAAGCTATATAATTAATCTTCTGGGAAAGAGGTAAAAATTATCATTAAGTTCTTGTGCCTGGTATACTTTCACTGCTTCGATAACCAGCAATTTGTTTCATTTTGAATAACCAAGGTACAATGTGAAATTCGGTATTGAAATTACAGCATGAGGTCTAATTAACCGAATTTAAGTTTCTGACATGTACTTTTCTATTCCATGCACTGATAGATGAAATTTAAAAAAATAGTAAAAATTAAAAGTGAACACATTTGCTTCTGTTTTAAGCAAAGCTACTGTCGCTGGTCCTGTGAACTGGACCGGCATTACATTTTTAGGGGCTCAAGGATCTCAAAGTTCAGTCATAAAGCCACATCTGAAATAATTTACATCAATCTGACCAGAACAAAATGAAAGAGCTAAATCTATCCAGATGGTTGAAATTTGTGGATTGATAAACTATGGGGACGGTGTGATTACTCTGACGTCTGCGATCAGGTTATTGAAACATCACTTCGACATGGACAGTTATGAAAAAGCCAGTCAACTATGTATCCCTTTGCTTCCTTTACTCGACATTTCTAATTCCACAAGATGGTCTCACCCCAGTCCAAACCTGTGCTTCTTTTAAAAAGTCATAACGCTTGTCTTTGAGTACATGCCCAAATGCTGGAAATTGGTATTTTCCTCCAAAATGTTGGAAATTTATATTTTCCTCTACTCCTTTAAGATTTCTTTTCCTGTTTTTTAAAAAAATTCCTTTATAAATCAATTCTTCTTTTGTTTAGTTTTTTCATTGATTTGTACTAAATTTTTCGCATTTTGAATTTCAGCATTTTCTCATCCATTGACTCATCAAACCATCTTTCAGTGATGAGCCGCTCCCTTTTATCTTTTTAATTTAACTTCATATTACTTGCTTTTCTTGCTCTGCAGTGGTTGTATTTCTTTCTCAGTTGACTAATATTCTTTTTCTAATACACAATCGTCCCAGTGGACATGTTGTTTTATCAAATGGAGTCATCTCTTGATGAGAGTTATGCTCAAAATTTCTATAACGTTATCTGGGGAGACAGTTGTAGAACAAATAACTAATTGACTTGTTAGAAATCTTGTGGTTAGAAATTTGGTTGTAAGAAATACTACGGTCAGAAATTTCTCTAGCTTATTATTCCAGTCCTTCATATAAAACCAATTCCCCAAAGATATTTCTTATGTAAATATCAGAACAAATTTAATTCTTCCAGAGAAAATGTTATGCTATTTCTCATGGAAATTGCAAATCTTTCAAATGAACACATTCCTCTTTTTGCATTCACTACCAGGAAACTCAAAAGAAAAATTTGAAATCATCTTTAGTAACTACACAGGATTTTATATCATATGCAAAATTAACTTTGTTCATAAAAAGAACTCTCTTGTCAGTGTGTTTTTCCCAATTCTGACTTATATTTCTATTTTTAGTATATGTTATGTGGATTATTGTAAATAATCTCAAATCTATAGCAGGATAAAAATGATATTGATTTCAAAAGCACCTTATGCAAAATAAATGGCCTTTCCTTTTTCTTTGACTGGGTGATACTTATGCTGAAGGAGAAAATACAGGAAACATACATTTTCTTCCCAAATAAAACTAGAACCACATGAATAATTAAGCTGCACAATTAAATATAAAATATTTAGTATATCACCCTGAATGAATAAAGATGAAATGGATGCTAACCTCATACTGTTTTTAAGTTTGACGTAATTTAAAAAATCACATAATCCAACATTTTATAGACATAGACTGGCCAAACCACGATTAACTCAAGCAACAAATCTGTAAACGCACTGCTTTGGTGAATCCCATACTATCTGAAAACAACTCTTGTTCAATTGTGACATTCATTGAACTTTTTAAGGTTGCAGCCTCGCAATCTGCCCTGTGACATTAACAGTTGGGACTTGAACCCCACACCAATCCAGGACTGAGGGGGAATTTGTTGTTTGTGAAGCCCTGGTAGGTAACCTGGGCTACTAATAACAAGGTCACTGTTCAAATCAACCAGCTGCTCGTTGGGAGAAAGATGAGGCTTTCTGCTCTTATAAAGATTTACAGTCTCAGAAACCCAACAAGGTCACTATGAGTCCACCTCCACTTGAGTTGACTCAACAGCAGTGCATTTTCTGTCGTTTGTGGTAGCTAGATAGCCGACAATAGCAGGACGCTGGATAAGGAGCCACAACAGGCACACCGGAGGATACCAGTCAGCTGTGAATGCCTTGAAGCATGGCACTGGCAGTAGCAGCCTGAGCTACAAGTCTGCAGCTGTCGAATTGAAATTCTACCAGGTCCCTGAGTTATAAAATTCATGAGTGGGGAAGAAGTTGCTTTAAGCATCTCTGAACCCAAGAATAATGCCACCTTTAATCTGCAGAAATGAAAAAAAAAAACGAGCTTTTCCTTTGCGAGTGGGTTTAAATATTTCTCTATTAATAGTTAATGCACATGCAGACCAGCAGAGTGACAGCTCCCTGTGATTATGAATTCTGGCTTTGTAACTCTAGTACAAATAGGACCTGAACTTTCAAAATCACGGTGGTTACTTTTGACAAATGAAATGGTCCTACTTAAGGTGGGAGGAACGTAGAGAATGAAAGTGAGCGCGTGGGAGCAAGTTCCCCTTGGAGGTGACTGCGAGATCATGGGGAAGAGAACAAAGCCCGGAGGGGAGGACTGGGTCTGCACGGTCTGGGCTGATGACACTGCCAATGTTTACTGGAACATGCCTGCAGAAGAGATTCAGAGTGGGGGCAAGACAGAGAAGGGAGAAGGGAAGACACAACAAAGATGAAGTGGTTAATTTTTAATAGAAAGTGGGTTCTTTCTAGGATGTTACCGTGTAGAATTAGAAAAAAAAAGAAAAGAACTAAAATGTCTAATAATCTAACTATAAATTATACCTTAACATTCATTGTCATATAAGGTCTCTGAATTACATGAGGAGTCCCAGCACAGGTGCTAACTGGAAGGTTGGAGGGTCAATCTTTTACCTTGGAAGAAAAATCAGTCCCTGGAAACCCTATGGCGGGCAGCTCAACTCCTCACACAGGGGTTCCAGGGATTAGAGTTCACTTCAGGCAACTGGAGAAGCCCCGGTGCCACAGAGGCTATGAGCCAGGGGACGGGTGTGGGGGGGGGGGTGATCCACTAACCAGCAGTACAAAGCCACCAGCCGCTCCTCGGAAGAAAGATGGGGCTTTCTGCTCCTATCAAGAGCGACAGTTTCGGAAACTCACAGCGGCAGCTCGGCTCTGTCCTCTAGGGCCACTATGGCTATGGGTCAACAGAGGCTGGATGGCAGTGAGTAGGTTCGCAGCAACTGGAAAATGTTGTCAGGCTGTGTTAATACATTGTTTTGTTGTCAAATCCCCTTCTTTTCCTTTATAATTTCCGTTTGCATTCTCCTGACTGTGCCATCACAAGATAGCCCATCCAGGATGTCTCCTGAATGGATAGCCTGAGGTATTTATCTGCTAGTTCTATTGTCGGAATTAAGACTAGATGCTATTCTAAAAGAAACCAGAACAGATAGTAAATAGATAAACTCAAGATGGTGGTACCAATCATGAAAAGGTAAAATGAGCTTTATCATCACTGACAACCATCTTTCTAGATAGTCCCTAGCTTAACATTTCCAATAGATGGGTGTGGGGAGCCATCTGGGGCTGGGAAATGCAGGGGTCAGAGTTTGGACAGGGCTAGCTGAGCCACAGAGGCGCTGCGTGCTGAAACATCCCTGTCTACAGTTCCCTGAAGGTCTCCCATAAGTCTCACACTCCTCCTTTTCACTAATTCCAGGGACCGTGAGCTTCGAACCTTAATCCTTTACTCAATGACTGTTACTCCATCATCAACTATGTAAGATGTTTTCTCAACTGTGTAAAGAATACAAAGTATTTTTCCTATAAAAGTTTTAAAAACCTGAAGCCAATGAAACAAATTAAAAATTGATAGGCTTGTCTAAGGCCTGAAAATGAAGTTAGGACATTAGCTGAATGAAGGAGGGTTATAAATATGGCGGGGGGACATTCTTAGTCAATATTCCTTTATGGAGAATTAGCAAAAATGAGTTTAAGTGAAAAGCACTGGTATAAAATTATCGAGCCCTTATGGAATAAAATATCAGAATGTGAAACGATCATGTCTTGACACAGCCCCCTCCTAGGTGTACATGCTTCTGAAAGAAGGGTCTCCCTTCCTCCAGCCCCTCCCAGGAGATCTTCAACGAACACCATGTCAAAATGGCACGTCTGGGGCCCTCAAAGGACTCACTCCTCCGCTGTCCTTTTTCAAGGTTCTTTTGAATCTGGGAAACAAAAACAAAAAAAGTCTGAAGGGGCAAGATCAGGGCTTTTGGGTGAATGAAACATTGCATCCTGAGGAATTTCTCACAGGATCTCCCTGGCTAACCCTGAAGGGGCAACAGGAACAATGTAATAATGAAAAGAAAAGCAAGTTCATGGGGCAACCTCCTTGGCCTTTTTTCTGACCAACGCAATGTCCGATTTTCTTGAAACTTCTTCATCCTAAGACCCCAGGATTGCACTGTGTCTTTCAAGAAAAGCTATCAAGATGACCCCTGTGGGCTCTCCCAAACCAGGTGCCATCACCAGCTGAGCTGACTTCTTGGCGTTGACTTGAACTCGCCCAGTCAATCACCTTAGACACCACTGTATGGAGTAGACCTTTGTTTTGGGAAGTCACACTAAGGAGACAAGGGCAAATGTAAGACTGAGAGAACCTGTCTGCAGCGACTCACTGTTGCAAAGACTGTATAAGCATCTTTTGTTTGGAAGCTATCCATGCTTTGTGAAGTGGGGTCTTAGCACCAGTGCTTTTTGACATACACTCGGTGGCTTGGAAGAGAGAATAAAGGTGAGCTAGATGAGACATGCTGCAACAATGCATAATTCATACCAAACCAGAAGGCAGTTCAACGGGTAAGCAGTGGTTTCAGATACCAAGAGGTAAAACTCTGCTCTGTCAAGGAGGGGCATTGGAAGAGCCGGGCCGTGTTGCGTTATCACAAACACAGGGGAACATGAATTGCAGCTGTCTTTCAGTGCAGGTGATAGTCCCACAAGGTAGCGAAAACATTGTTTGGCCTCAAATGTCAATGGTGCCCCTGATAAACAATGCTGATAAATCATTTTGGGCTCCCCACCCCCCAAAATGGAACACAGCCCTGTTGGGTGGAGCTTTCGTAGTACACATTTCTCCCACTAGGCAAGCATCCAGCAACTCACTCTGAGTTAGTGCACCCAGTAGCATTGCCAGGGAAGGTTCTCTCTGCTCACAGTGAATTTTTTTCGTAAAAGCAGTGTCACTCGAACCTCATTTTTTTGTGATGGCAGATTTAAGAGAACAGCGTGCAAGTGTGACATTTTGCTTCCTGCTCAGGAAAAATGCTGCAGAAACTGTTGTGATGTTGAACCCAGCTTACAAGGACACAGCGCTATGAGGAAAACTCAAGTGTGTGAGTGGTTTTCTAGTTTCTTGATGACAAGCCTCATTCTGAACTCCTGTCAACTTCCCAAAGGGATACAAACATGGAAAAAAATTGGGTATTTGCGCTCGAAGACTGACAATGGACAATTGAAGAGACGGGGAAGTTATCTGGACTGTCTTGGATCTCGGTTCGGCAAATTTTAATGGATGATTTGGGAATGAGAAGGGTCGCTGTGTAATTTGTGCCTCAGGTGCTGAGTGACCAGCAAAAAGAGAGTCCATTGGAGACTTTGTCGTGCTTTGAAAGAACAGGTCCAAAGTGATCTGGGGTTTCCCCAAGGTCATTACTATTGACTAGACATGGTGCTGTTCTTATGACCCCAAAAGCAAACATCAATCAAGCCAGTGGAAGACATGGAAGACGTCATCGTCACCTCACCCCCCAAAAAGCTCGTCAAGTGAAATCAAAGATCAAGAGGATGCTCACTTGTTTTTGAGATGTGTGGGGACAGTGCATTTGGAGCTTGTTCCACCAGGTCAGACAGGTACTGACGCCTTCTGTGTAGAGGTTCTGAAAGCAGTGTGTAACAAATAGGCCCAGATTTGTGGCAGAGGGGAACCGGTTTTGCCACCACGACAGTGCACCTGCACACAGCCATCTCAGTGCGACAGTTTGGGGCAAAATAACAACATGCCTCTGTTGCTCCACCTGACCTTACTCTGTGTGACTTCTCTCTGCTTCCACGAAGGAAAAGGGGCATGAAAGGACACAGGTTTGAGGACACTGAAGAGGTGAAGAAAGAAACAAAGGAGGTGCTGTCAGCTATTCAAACGGATGAGTTTGAAAAATGTTTCCAAGAATGGAATCGCAGATTTGACAAATGTATTAAGTGTTATGGAGAGTATTTTGAAGGTGATAAATTTTGTTAACTTTGTTAAATACATAGCTTTTGGGTGAAAACATTCTGTTTGGGGGGTGGGTAACCCCTATGAAGTCTATGATCAAAAGACTCCAACTCCCCGCCACCACCACCCAAGATGTTGCTCAGTAGATCTCGAGAAAGCACTGGCCAAATGCAAAGTTACTTTTCTTAATGAGCTGAAATATGCTGAGCACCTGAAAGCAGAGGGGCGATGACTAGACAGGAGTCACAAGCAAGAACCCTAGTCAAGAAAATATTTGGGAAAGCGCTACAGCTCAGAAGTACTCAGTGGGTGGAATAATGGTCTGTAATGTGCCAACATGGGAATTCTCAGGCATGGAGAGCTTGTATGCAAGGAAATAACAAGAAAAATAAGACGGTGCTTTTGTTTAATGATTATTCGTTAATTGTGATCCAATTTACATGGATGTGATTTTGACAAATAGCACTGTTTTGACAAAATGGATTTAAAAATGTCATTTGGTATTAGGACTGCCCTACTTATTAAGTAATTTTTTTGATATTCAAATTTTGATGCCTAAGTTTTAGTAATGAGACAAATATTATTATATGCCTACATTAAAATAAATATATAGAATTTTTCATATATAATCATTGACCTTGATATGAAATGCAAAATCACCTGGCTCCGTTCCTTTAGGTTACGACTGTTACAGTCTGTGTTTGCCAGAAGGTACGAGGGAACTTCAAAAAGTTCATGGAAATATGGAACTGAAAGATAATGGGATTTTTCCTCAACCTTGCTGAAGGTTTCTAAGACATCAGATAGTTTTGTTACTAAACACAGACAGGTCCCAGACAGAAAAGCGCAGCTAATCAACAAGCATGACTAACGTCGGAGCAATTCTCCAGAGCGCAATGCCCCTCCATTTGCTGGGCATCCGGGGAGTTTACATCTTTTCTTAACCAGGACGAATCCCAGAGGATAGTAATTAAAGTTGCCCAGGCCCTGGAAAAGCGCAAATACCCCTTCCTAGAAGAGGTGAAAGTTAGGATGATATCCAAAGGAAGAAGAAATCTAAAATCATGGAATGGAAGAAAGAGAGGAAAAACAACTTTGGTTTGACCTTGGATGTCCTTCTTGTTCTATAAGAAAATTTAAAAAGCTAGAGAGTAGTTGATTCTTGCCATTATACTGTTGCTGATTCTGTGGTTAGTTATTAATTTTATTTTTTATGATTCACAATCTGCTCTTTGAAATATGCCATATGCTCAAAGCAATTCAAGGATGACAACTGTCAGAATTACTCCAATAAAAATTGCCTAAATGAGGAAGATTTACTGCAGACTGGTATTTCAGTGGGAAGTCCCTGCTCCCTCCCCCAGCAGCCTTTGCAGGCACGGTGAAGCTTGGAGCAGTGCTTCAGTCAGGATCGCACGGCTGTCTTGGAGGGCCTCCTAAGACCATTTGCTAAGTGCAACTGGTAAAATACACTAGGCTAAGGGTGAATTAGCAGACATGGAAAGCAATATAGATATTTATTAGATGGATTGCCTGCAATCAATATGAGTTCCAAGCCAGTTTTCTTAAATCAGACGCAAATGCATTGACTTAATATGACAACGTCTGCTTTATGTATCACTAATAAACATTAAATTGGAGGAGTCCTGTACCCTGGCAGCGGCAAGCCAAACGGAAGGCATAATTTTTTTTTTCTGGGAAGATCTGAGGAATGGATAAAATCTGACTGTTCCAATCAAAACACATTTTGTTAAATGTTCCCAGTCCATTTAGCCTTCAGTTTTCTTTTAGTCTATTTGTTAATGCAGTTTCATTTATTGCTATTCATCTTGAAGATAAATCTTTGTCCTTCCGTCGAATTACACCAAATAGAATGTGATAAAGGGAACTTTCTAGCAATTATGATGTTGGTACAGTCTGTCAGCACACAAGGGATGGAAATGAGGTTGGGGACAGAGAAGGGAATTCTAATAGATACCATGATACGTACAATGAACACAAAGGTATCCTGTGAGAGAGAGACTTGTCAGGCTAATCAGATCTGCCACGGCAAGGTAAAGACAGGGAGGGCGGTACTAACCTTGTAAAGATGCTGCTGCTGCTCCTCTGACATCATCAGGTCATGGCTGTCCATCACAAGGGACTCCATGTCAATCAGCCAATCCCAGAGCTCCTGATATTCTGAATCAAAGTCCAGAAGCCTGAAGAGAAATACACAAAATGTATTATGCAAAAATACAGTGGAGTTCTTAAAATCTTGTATAAAATAACATATTCCTGAAAACCCACGGTGTTCCTTGGTGATACCTGAGAAAAGAGAAGGGGAAAATTCTCGGAGTGGGCACACAGTGGGCACAATAAGAACTTCGGCTCGTGACCCGGCCGTTGTTTAGGCTTTGAAAGCATAACGTGTGATTCCAATGCCCGGACTTTGGACATGCCAATGGCAATTTCCATTTGCTGAACATGGTTGAGGATTTGTAGGTCTTGAACAGAATGGCGTCCGTGGCGTCCTTGAGAAAGGACGGCGCCATGTTGAAAGGCCGCACAACAGAGGGTCAGAGACTTACGGAAGGTTTCTCAGAATACTGAGAAAGAGCGGCCCCGAGGGACGGTGCAGAATTGACTCCCAGGGTGGTTTCCGAGAAGGAAACCTTCTAGGGGTAGACTGTGGAGCCGCTCGTGGGCTCCAACTGCTGGCCTTTAGGCTGCAGCCTGCCGCTCTCACTGCGATGCCGCTAGAGCTCTTTGAACTTGGGCATGCTCTTGTCCGCTAGATTTCTCATCCACATAAAATCTTAATAGGTTTATGACTAAGCATAATACATTTAACTAATTTCTCTGGTGATCAAAATATCGTCTCAGATCCAAATTATTATTTTCGGTGGGAAATGACTCAATCATTTATCTGTCCTTCTGTTGTCTATAGCCTATCTCTGGAAACATAGATCCTACATTTATTATCATGGATGAACAGCCATTATTTCAGTTTAACACTGAGTTAGGCTTGAATGACTCTGGTAAGCCAGTGAGAGGCAGGGGCAGATCCAGTATTAGACAGGTGTTCCCCACAGACATGTAGGAAACAAAGGTAAGGACAGGAAGTCAAAACAATGAATCCTTGAACAGCCAGCAATCATTAAAATTCAAAGGAGGATCACTATGGTTTCAACAAAATAAATCATTAGAATAAGGAGCTTAAAAGGATTAATGTGAGTCTCCATTGAAAGCCTGGAGAATACATAAAGCACAGATTCTTCTAAAAAAATTGTGATCAGGAAATGAAAGTGCAGACTGAAAACTATGACATTGTCCTCCCTTCAAAAATCATCCCCTACAAGAAATCCTGGAGTCTTCACAAACTATACCTGAGAAAAGCCCTGTGAGAGTGCTAATGAAGCAGCAGCCTCAGGGGTGAATCTGGGATTATCAAGCGAGTACCTTATTACTACCTTGTTCCTACCTCCTGCTATATATTAAATGACTGCTTTAAAAAAATTAACATCCACTTTTAATAACTTACAACTTAATCTTAATAGATCTGTCAAAAAATTGAAGGGTGTCTGGTGTTGAGGGAAGACTATATCTAGAATTTCTATTCTAATTACTTTACTATGACCGTATGGATCCTTCATAGGACCCTAAGTACTCAAGGGCAAGACTAGTCACTGGCTATCAAGGGGCATTGGCTAACAATTGTTTCCTAAATGCCAGCTGTGGGTATAGTTGGTTGATACAGCCAGAAATTTCAGAAGCACCGAGTATGGGGAAAATAGGTGAGGATCTTGTTGGCTGGAAGAACTTAGTTCCACAGTTCTAGGGTCAAGTCTGAAAATCTGAGATTCTTTTAGGTGCTGCCAATGCTTCTGACCAGAGGCAACACTTGAGTACCAAGAACTTTGAAAATCATATCTCGTTTGGAAGTAATAAAAACCAATTAAGTCACTACAGTGATTTTCTTTCTTAACCACTAGACTTGTCTTTCTCACCTCTGAGAGTGTCTAATAAGGAAGGACTAACATACATGTGCTCATATGAAAAGTACCTCTTCAGTTATGGTCCCCATTTCTCTCTCCTTGTGCCTCTCTCATTTGGTTAACCAGACGGACAAACTGGTGGGATGCTGTGCCAGCAAGGAAGACTGTACGTGTGTGTGTGTGTGTGTGTGTGTATTTATCATTTAAAACTCTCAGCTGAGTCAGGCTTACAGTGAGGCTGTGTAGGGTCTTTGAGGTGGTCATTTGTCATGGGAGTAGAAAACCTCATGTTTATCTTATGGAGTGACTTTGAACAACTGACCTTGAAGTCTGGAGTCCCATGCTTATTCGATAGCACAACCAGGGCTCATTAAATATAATACAGTAGAGTATTCAAGGAAAAGGATGAGGACAAAACCCAACCGCACTGTTTTCATCTCAGCGGATTTGAGGAACAGGGAATTAAAGGTAGGAAGAGCAGGTACTAGATATGCACTGAATGTGTGTTCTTACTTCCCCTTTCCCACCTACAAGTCAGAGGAGAGGCATGTGAGACAGGTTGAGGAAACAAAAGGACACTAGCTCCGTGTTCGCCCCTGGGAATTCCAGATGGACAGTGAGCCAGGCTCCCTCTTAACGGCCCTACAGTGGGAATGCTGTGGTCTGCCAGAGCTTGAGTTGGGGTATTCTTTGAAAGTCAAGTTTGCTGGGGAGTCTCGTAAGTGAACTTGATGGAGGCTGACACTATGACAGCAGAGACACGGGGATCCTCAAAATAATCAGGTGAGTGTCTGAACAGTTGACAGAGCCACTAATGGCGGAGAGAAAGCGGAGTCAGAAGGAAATACCACTAAGACCTAAACGGATTGAGAAAAAAACAGCACAAGCTATGCCAATGGAAGCCTTCGGTGGGGCAACCTCACAATTCCAACGCAAGCAAATCAAGCCCATTTCAATGGACTCAACCAGACTGTACGCAAACATGGTGTAAAGCCAGGGAGCATCCTGAGGGGTGATATCAGTCTCCTATTAAATCCAGGTGCCATCTTATAGAAGGGAGAAGGATGGAAAATCTGAATAACTGAGCTTTTGTCCGAAGAGTTTATTCCATAAGGAGAACGCTGCCGAGAGTACGGAAGCGGCTTGTGAGCACTGTGCAAGCACCTGACCTTCATCTTCAAGCAAGTTTGTTGCTCTGCTTTCCCAGGAAAGTATGGGAAGGAGATGGCTCAGGAAAATTATTAATCAGTAAGGCAAAGTAAGAAAGCTAACTTTCTTTTCACAAGCATGTATCGTATTTAACAAAAGCCCTTTGATTATGACTAAGCAATTCAAGGAAAAGAGATAACGTGTTATTTTTGAATGCCAGTGTATCCATAGTTGCTGGGGAAAGGTGCGGAAGAAATGCGGACAATGAAACGCAAATGTCTGGCGGGGCACAGGTGACTTCAGAAGCGCAGCACGTGATGGAGGTGATGGCATCGTATCGATGAGTCTTTGAGTCAGCGCCAGTCTTCCAGACAACACAGTCCTATAAAGCCCAATACAGAAGACAGACTTCTTACCCCCTCCTTTACACACCCGAGACTGATCTCAGAGTTTTGACACAGTTCAGGAAAGATGGGACTGTTTTCTGTTGGACAATGGTGCTGATGGAATCGTGCTTAGGGTTGCTACCAACCTCCAATTTGTAAAGAAACAAAAACGCCAACACAGGAACTGCAATGTGTAATGAAGCAAAGTGTAATCAAGCCAAGTCTGCTTGTCCACTGGGGATTAGATCATCTCAATCACTCTCACATATGATCTCCTGGACGTTAAAGGATCTGAAAACATGCCTTTAGGGTTCCCTACGAATTCCAAATGTGTGATCGCAACCACAGGACTAAGATGGCATTTCTTCTGACGTGTGCTGTCTTTTACATGGTCCTATAGTTGATCTTCCCATGAGTTGGGCATTCTGTTGTAGGTATATTCTTCCTATGAGAGGAGGTAAGGAACTCAATCCTATTATAGAGTAAAAACACATTTTCACTCAAAGTGAGTAGCAATTTTGGTTCATTTTTACCTAGGATTATAAACATTTGCATTTAATCCATATTCTAATACAGACAGATACTAAGCTATGGAGAAATAAATATGCAATTTTCTTTTAATATGATTTCTAAGTTTGAGTTAGGTATAGTGGGTAATGGCCAAAAATATTTCCCAATATCTTGTCCTTGACTTTACTTTTTTCCCCCTGTACTTTTATTGGGGGCTTTTACAGCTCTTACCACAATCCATACATTCCTCCAGTGTGTCAAGCACATTTGAACATATGCCACCATCAGCATTTTCAAAGAATTCTCTTCCCACTTGAGCTCCTGATATCAGCTCCCTACCCCTCCCTCACAAACCCTTGGTAAGTTATAGATTATTATTTTCATATCTTACATCGTCCTCCGCCACCCCTTACCCACGTTTCCGTTATTCGTTCCCCTGGGGGGGGGGTGGTTATATGTTGATCCTTGTCATTGATTGCCCCTTTCTACTCCCACCCTCCCCTAATCCTCCTGGTATCGCTAATCTCATTGTTGGCCCTAAGGGCTTTATCTATCCTCATTCCCTGTGTTGCAGGCTCTTATCTGTAGCAGTGTGCACGTTCTGGTCTAATTCAATTTATAAGGTAGAACAGAAGTCATGATAGTGGGGGAGAAGGAAGCACCAAAGAACTAGAGGAAAGTTGTGTGTTTCATCAGTGCTATACTGCACCCTGACTGGCTCATCTCTTCCCTGTGACCCTCCGTGAGAGGATGTCCAATTGTCTACAGATGGGCCTTGGATCTCTACTCCATGCCCCTCCACCCCCCATTCACACTGGGTATGATTTTATTCTGGGTCTTAGATGCCTGATACCTGATTCCATCGACACCTCATGGCCCAATGTCCACCTACAACTTTAATTCTTAATATATAGATACAAGTACATAGTTCTATTCTCCTCTCATTATATATATATGTATATATATAACATATATATATTACATATGTACATGCCTGTATTTAGACTTCTATAAATGTCATTTGCTTCCTGGTTCTTTCCTCTATTTCCTTTTACTTTCCTCTGGTCCCATCACCATGTTGTTGTTGTTGTTGTTCTTTTTAAGAAAAAAGAAATTCCAGAGTTTTTCACACAGAAATAAAATTCTACCAGGCTTATTCACACTGTTTTCCTGAAAGTTGAATAGTAATATATAATTTGTGATGTTGGCATCGTTTAAGAACTAATACTTCCTCTAAACCCTGATGGGTGCTATGTTTGACTAGCTAAGTGTTTGAATACGTAAATGCATTCAGCCTTTGGTATTTAAGTGAGCATCATTAACTCAACATTTCAACTTAAACTTTGCTTAAATGATAAAGTTTCACCCTGGTGAAATAAATGGGAGGTGTGTGTGAATATATGAACTTTCATTTCAGCCCACCAAGGAATGTTGATTAAATAGACAGTCAAATGAAGAAATCGTCAGAATACCTAGCGCAGTTATTGTTTAAAGAAAAAATTAATGCTAACTGTTCTGGCAGTTTTTAAACCTAAAGTTGAGGCACATATACATTTGAGCACTAAGAATCCATCTTTGGTATGTTTGATGGTTCAATTCACGTCCCAAAACAAAGGAACAGTTCCTGAACTATTAGTCAGCCTATCCTGGGAATTCTCTTCCAGGGCACAATTTTCCTGGGTTCTTCAGCATATTGATTCTTTCCCCAAATATTCACTTAGTGTCACTGTTAACATTATTTGCCAGGGAAGTTTGCCTCTGTTTTACAAAAAAGACAGTAGGGGAGTAGTAACAAAATCCTGCAAAAATACAGTTTAAATGTTTTACCAAAATAAGATATTACTAATAGGTTAGAATTTCCCATCATCCTCTATGCATGTGACCTTGTAAGGACAGAAGGGAGACACAACACTGGCACCTAGCAGCATCATAAAATCATTAAAAAATAAATAAAATTTAGTTTTATAGATATGGAATTTGATAGGCAAAGTTGCATGCAGAATCCATTTCCTCTCCTAATATATTAAAATAGGGACATTCATTTACTCATTTGAATGAAAATTCATGAGTGACTTCCTCATGAGAAAAGCCTACCTTTGCCATTAATAAATAAAGAATATGTAGTCCCTTCCACCAGCAATGTCCTCACTTCTCATATAAACCCATATGTTTGTGAGAATGTTTAAGAAAAATAAAATAAACCCTCTCAACCCTGTTAATGACTGTCCCCACTTTCTAATGGATGGGCTTTTGAAGTAAAACATGTACAGCATATTTTAAAAATTCAACTCCAAAATTATCCATGAAAGTAGGAAGCATTAATGTAGGTTTTTGGAGGCATTTGGAGGAGTCTGCTATTTTGTCGGGAAGTCAATTCATGGTCTAAATTTTCATATCATACACTGGGCTAAATTTTTTTTCAAATAACTGATAAAAAGTCAGAAGAATAGTACAATCATTAGTTGGGAGAACAAGTAGGGGAGTTAAAGCTGAGAAATAAAGCGACCCCAGGCTGTGCACCGCTGCTTGAAAGCATGAAAGAGCAGAGGCATCACTTTGAGGATGAGGACTAAGGCCCCTGGCCCCAGCCCTGGCATTTCCAGTCACCTCAGATGCAGGCAACCCTGGACAGTGAGGGAGGAAGCCTGGCGACAACTGGATGCACTTGAGGGACGGCGTTGTGACGAAGAATCAAAGTACCCTGGGCTGTCAGAGGAACAAACCAATCTATCTCAGCGGATGTACAACCAGAATGCTCCTTAGAAGTGAGGAGAGCGAGGCTTTGTCTCGCATACTTTGGACATACTATTAGAAGGGACCAGTCTCTGGAGAAGGATACCATGCTTGGTAAAGTCGAGGTCCAGCAAAAAAAAGGTTCTCAACAAGATGGAAGGAGGCAGAGCCTGCAATGATAGCCTCAGACTTGGTCACGGTGAGGGCTTCAAGGTCAGGCAGTGTCTCCTTCTGCAGTCCACAGGGTCAGAGTCAAAGGGCCTCCATGGCACTTAAAGATGCTACCATCTGAGTAGTGCGTACACTGCCAATGTCATGGCTAGTACCTCTCCCTCTTCGCTCCATCAGCTCTCCAAAGCAAGTCAGCAGTAGTTTGATCACAGTTAAAAATGGAAAGCAGAGAATAAAGCCTTTTGTTGTGTGTGCAAACATTACCAGTATTTATTCCCTAAATTTTGCATCATGCCCCTCGCCCCCAAAAAACAATAATAAATTCTTTATCCAGGAAGCTGTCACAGTCTGTTCTCCCTGCCTCCAGAACTTGGCAACCTCTAATCTACTTTCTGTCTGGTAGATAGATGTGGATTAGCTGGCTTTACTGTTCATTCATCCCCCGGGCATGTTCTCCTAGAAAAAGTCTGCCTCCACCTCTCCCTTGCCTTTTGTGGGCCCTTGGCATGATAGCATTAGACTGCTGATGTGAAAGATTGCCTCGTTCTAAGCTTACTTAAAACAAATTAATAAATCATTTTCTTGGGGGCTCTTACAGCTCTTTTAACAATCAATTGTATCAAGCACTTTTGGATCAAGCACATTTGAACAGATGGTGCCAACATCATTTCCAAAACATTTTCTACTTGAGACCTTTGTATAAGCTCCTCTTTTTTCCATCCCTTCCCCCACCCTCCCACCTTGTGAACCCTTGATAATTTATAAATAATTTTTATTTTCCTATTTTACTCTGTCCACTGTGTCCCGTCACCCACGTTTCTGTTGTCCGTCCCCTGGAGGGTGGGCAGTTGTACATCGATCATTGTGATCGGTTCCCCCTTTCTCCACCCTCACCTCCCACTTTTCCCCTATCCCCATGGTATCACTACTCTTATCATTGGTCCTGAAGGGTTTATCTGTCCTGGATTCTGTGTGTCAGGAGCTCTTATCTGTACCAGTGTATATGCTCTGGTCTAGCCAGATCTGTAAGGTAGAACTGGGGTCATGATAGTGATGGGGAGGAAGCATTAAAGAACTAGAGGAATGTTGTGTGTTTCATCGGTGCTATACTGCACCCTGACTGGCTCGTCCTTTCTTTGTGACCCTTCTGTGAGGGGATGTCCAATCATCTACAGATGGGCTTTGGGTCTCCACTCCACATCGAAATGGCTTTTTAGGTCTTCTGATGCCTGATATCCTATCCCATCAACACCTTGTGCTCACATAGTTTGGTGTACTAAGCTTAGTTTAATTTATTTTTCTTAATTAAAAGGGCCATGATTTTTCATCATTTAAATGAAGACATTTCTATTGATGATGTTGTTTGCATTGTTTTTCCAGAAAAATCTATTGTAATAATTGGATGTGGTTGTTAGGGTTTGTGGCAACTGAGTTGGTTCGGGCTCATATCCACTCTGGGCATGCCAGAATGAAGTTCTGCCTAGTCCGTGCATCTCCCCCTCACTGCTATGCCTGAGAGTACTCTTGCAGCTGCTGCATCAGTGCATCTTATGGAGGACCTTCCTCTTTTTCGCCGACTCTTGACTAAGCATGCTGTCCTCTTCCAGGTCGTGGTAACCCTCCCGGTAACATGCCCAAATTACATGAGATGAACTCACACCATGCTTGCTTCTAAGGATCACTCTGGCTGGAAGAGTTATGTAGTAGTTAAAATATCATGTATCCTGGAGCGATCCAGGCATTTCTTGCTCCTTTGGACTTCATCCTGCATTGTTGTCTTACTATTTACCTTTACCGAGAGTCCAGAAGAAGGACTCTTTCATCGATGGATGGAACATGGGTCCTCACACCCACTGCCAGTGAGTCCATCCGGACTCATCGTGAACTGGGCAGGTTCCAGAGGCTGCACGTATTTACTGGAGTGGACAGCCTCATCTTTCTCCAAAGGAACTGCTGCTGGTGGGTTAGTAGTCTCATAGTTAACTCACAGTGTCACCAGAGCTCCTTAAACATCAATCAGCTATCATTCAATTAAGATAGACTAGGAGGCAAAAGAAGGAAGCAGAAATGAAGGGTGGAAATAAGGTTTCTCTGGTGGCTTGATGTAAAAGAGTCAACAACAACATTCCTCTTATGACTAATGTGTACATAAACTTTTAAAATGTAACATTCAAACTCTCTGCTGAGCTGAAATGGAACACAGTGACTGAAAGAGCGCGGTTGAGAGAGACAACGACAGGAAGGAGCATGGACGCTCATCCACCTGTATGGAGACACTTTGGGTCTGGGTGCTCATCGGAAGAGTGGAAAAGATCGCCCCGCGGCAGTGAAATCCAGGCTGATCAGATCCTTCCTCAGGCGGTTAAAGGCACCCAGCGGATCTTACTGCTTAATTAATTCAGAGAAACAAATTTGGCCTTTAATCAAGTGATATTTTAAATGTGATTTATTTGTTCTCACTTGTCAATATCACTTCTCTTTGGAGATGCCGTGTGTGTGTGTGTGTGTGTGTGTGTGTGTGTTCACAGAAGCCCAGAGGTACTTCTTTTCGTAAAGGACAATGGGCTCATATTTCCTGCCAAATTTTTTGCCTTTTGTCTTTTTTAAAACTCATTTAGTTCAGTCTCTGTTGTGCAAGAGATTAACCTATATAGACTATTTGGATTTGAGGGGGAAACAGGAAATTTCAGTTAGAACCTTGAATGCTAAGGGGTAAATTACTAGTACATCTACTTAGGTACAGGCCATAAATCTTGCCTATATTACCATCTGTAGACATTGCCCAAATTAGGCACAGGTCATAAATTCTTAGGTTCAGGTCATAAATCTCACCTACCTAACCATCTGTAGCCATTACCCAAATGCCATGATAACCAGAGAACGCCTAGCATACGGCTAATGACTAGTTATCTTCTAGAATTTCACCGCAAGAGTGTAAGTCCCAAGAATTCCCTTGGGAATCCCTTCTGACCCCAGACAGCAGAGGCAGGAATCCTCTCGACACCGTCTGCTAATTTACAGTAGCTCCTCACCACACGCAGGTCCCTATGTGGTTACTGCCTTGGGCTGAAACGCTCCCTCTCACTCCTCCACAACCTTCTTACAACTAAGGGTTTCAGCTATGTTCGGATGTTCTCCTAAACATCTCCCCCTGGTCCAGCCAGGCTGGCTGAGGTGGTCCTCCTAATACCCTCCAACTGCTCTCGGTCGCGATTTGGGCCCATTATTTCACACGGAGGGTCGTTTGAGTCACATGCATCTTTTCACTCCCCGCATCTAGCACCAACCCTTTGTAACATGATCATTGCTCAAGAAGTACGTCAGTGACCCGTTCAGCCCACAGTGCATTTTAGACATTTTATTATCCACGGCTATTTCTGTCCTGCAAAAATCCTAAGGAAGTAGACTGGAATTACTCTTCCCACTTTATAGACGGAGATACTGCATGCTGCGGAGGTTAAGAAGCCTGATTTAAATCACATGGCAAAGCAGAAACTTGAATCCTAGTTTTTAATTTATAATCTAATATGTCCTCTCCTTTCCCTTAAAACAGTCAAGTGAATGTATGGCTATCCCTAAAGGGAACAATTATGTGTCTATTTGGACATAATCTGAGCAGACCTAACTCATTCTAGACTCCAGGATCCTGAACATTTTCCCTCTGCAGCTTTTTAAGACAGGAAGCAATTGTCAGGTTTCATCTCAATTCCTGCTACTCAAAACCCGGAAGTCTCCATTTGGTGGCCTTGTGAAATACAAGGAGCCATGGTGGCGCAGTGGTTAAATCACGTGGCTGCTAATGGAAAGGTCTAGAGGTCAGTGGTTTGAACTTACTGCTGACTCTGTGGAAGAAAGAGGTGGCCACTGTCTCGTATAAGGAAGCCCTGTGGTGGAGTAGTGGTCTGACCTAGAGGACTTCAGGACATGAGTTGGAATTGACTTGGAAGTAATGGATTTACTGTGTGTGTACAAGTGTGTGTGCATCACAAGTGAAATTAAAATGTCCCGACGATGTACACTTTTTAAAACAGGAATTCCTGAGAGACAATGCAATATCTGCCTGGGGTAGGTAGGTCCCTAGCACAAGGTATGCTCCTACGCTCTCATAGCTTCTGCTTCCTGCCTTTGGCTCCCACGAGATTCCACCGCACAGCACCCTGTCTGTTCAGAGGAAGGACCTTCAAGGCCTTGGTGAAGCAGATGGCCAGGCTTGTCTTATGAGGTGGCTGTGGGTGCATCTAAACCACCAACTGCTCAGTTAGTTGTCAAGAGCTTACCCAAAGACTCCATCTGCTTTCCCAGACTCACGCTGTCCTTGTGGATCAGAGGGGCGCTCCACACATTCTTGAGCTGTCAACATGCCCCTGGGCATTTCCTCCGGGCTGTTCCACCGAACCTCAAAGGAACAATTTACCAAGCACTCAGCTTCTTCCTCCCACCTTTTCCTCATCTACACATACCACCTCACTGAGTGATCCTTCTATTTGCCCTAGTGCACCAGTTGGGACCCTGAGATTCATTCTAGATTCTCTTCTTCCGCATCCCACACAGCCACTTGGTGACCAAGGCCTGCCAATTCAGTGTCCTTCTCTCTGCTTCCATTGCTGTGTCTGAGCTCATGTGCTCACGGCTTGAATGCTGGGAAGCGCCACTTCAACGGAGTCCTCTACTGCTAGCCTTGCCCTTCTAAGCCATTCTCCGCATTCCTACCAGAACATTCCTTCAACAATGCCGAAGTAGTCGCGCCACAAATAAATCAGTGGCTCGGACGCGCTGCCTCATCTGGGTAGAACACGCTGGTTGTCATTGCCAGTCCTGAGCTACCTTCCTGACGCTTCTCCTGGAAGGCTGTCTTCATTTACACACAGCTGCGACTTCTTGTGTCCTATTGCTCTTATCACTTCGATGCCTACCACAGCCGCACTTAGAGGGTGATCAATAAACATTAACTGCTGAATGACACGAAAACCATTTAAGTCTCTACACTCCGATTTCCCTGCTTCCATAGTCAACAAGAGGGACATCAGAATGACCCCTTTCTCTCCCTGTTACCCTCATCTAATGTGTTGCTGTGTTTGGTAGATTCTTTCGGAGTTTAGTCTCCCACGCAGTCTCCACATTATCCACTCATTCTCAACCTAGTACTTTAATGCCTCAAGCGGTGGGTGCATGGCAGGCTCTGATGCGCAGCAGTGTTACAGTACCATGGAGGGTTTGCTAGCAGATCGCCATTCTCCACCTCTCCCACCCTGCGAGAGTGAGACCCAGCATCAGCCTTTCCAACAAATCACAGATAGGCTGATGTTGCTGCTTTGGAAACCGCTACAGCAGTGGTTCTCAATTAGAGATGGGCATCAGAACGTGTGAAAAATAACCTTATTTTACCACACTCCTGTCTATCGAATCAGAACTTTCAGGAAAGAAGAGCGGGTCTTTTGTTTCTCCCAGGAGATCCACAGATGGTCGTGATGCACCATGCTGGTAAGGAAACCTGAATTCACTGAAGAACTCCAAGATCTGGACTTCACCTGCCTCTCTTCTTTCCTAGCCTTATTTTCATTGCACCCACTTACCTAGCCCCCCAACTGCAACCGCCTGTTCTGCCCTCCTCTCTGATAACCAGGCCCCTCTCTGACTCCTCAGCTAGTTTCCGATATTTACTCAAAGGAGTCTTCATTTGTTCGCTGAGCATCTAGCATGCCAGCACTGCCCCAGACACAGGGGCGAGGGAATGGTGAACACAGCCGTCATGGCCTTGTCTCCTGGGGCCCACGACAGTTACTCTCGGCTCCCCTAGTTTCCTCTGCTTCTCCTATTACATGCATGGTGTAGGTCAATGCTGTCTTACTATTTTATTTGCTTGCTACATCAACTGTAAATTTTATGCAGGCCGGGACTGAGGTCTGTCTTTATAGGTGCTCATTAAATGCTGGTTTAGATTCATTGAATCTCTCTCTCTCTCTCTCTCTCTCTCTCTCTCTCTCTCTCTCTCTCTCTCTCTCTCTCTCTCTCTCTCTCTCTCTCTCTCTCTCTCTCTCTCACTGACATAGCCCTCTATGGAAAATCATCTGCAGAGTACTTCCACCCTGCTCTTCTTGCTGTTCTGCTTCGACTCCTCTCTCCACATGCCTTCTGAGAGCCCTACCCCAACCTATTGAAATTTTGAACTCAGCCATTCTATAGGAGTCCAGGGTGGTACATACGATTAACACACTCAAAAGGTTGGAAGTTCAGGTTCTTTGGGAGGTATCTCACAAATAAAAGGCCTGGAAATTTTTTTCTCCACCTAAAAAAATATTGAAAAAGCCCTGCAAAGTTCATCTCTCTCTCTCTCTCTCTCTCTCTTTCTCTCTCTCTCTCTCTCACCACACACACACACACACACACACACACACACACAGTCACTAGGAGATGAGTTTGGGTTGACTTGAGGGAAACCGGTTTTTCTCATTGTTTATTCAATGTTATTTATATATCTGGTCCCTTCTAATAAACTATAGAAGAACCATTTCATTTTTGCCTTTTAATCCTTGTAACTTCATATAGAATTTGGCATATATAAGATACCTAATAATGTTTGTTTGATAAATTACTTTTATTTTTGAAATAAATGTTTTGCTCCAAATTCCTTTGTGGCTTGAATGAAATATCTTTGTGGGGAAAAAATGGAATAGAAGGGGACATTTCCATGAACTTTTTGGAGCTCTCTCACATAAAATAATTCAAATTTCATATTATATTATGGGTAAGTGCCAGTGAGCCAATGAGGACTCATCGTGATCTTATGTCGAACAGACTGAAACACTGTCCAGTCTTGTACTTTCCTTACAGTGGAGACTACCTGCATTGGAGCCCAGAGTCCGAGCCACTGTATTAATCCATCTTGTTGACGGCCTTCCTCTTTTTTATGGACCCTCTGCTTTACCAAGAATGATGTCCTTTCACAGGGACTGGCCCCTCCTGCCCAAAGTACATGTGACAACATCTCAGAATCCTCACTTAGAAAAATTAAGGTTTATTGATATATAATTCAAATACCTTACAATTGACAAGTTTAAGTATAGTAAAAAGAGTTATGCAATTACCTCCACAATAAATTTTAGAACATTTTATTCATTCTTGGACTCATTAGCTCTCCATTTCTCCCACAACCTCCCGCGCCATAACCCTAAGGAAATATTAGTCCAGTTACTGTCTCTATAGATTTGCCTATCCTGGATTTCATATAAAAAAGTACCAAAAAAAAAAAAAGAAACATCAATAACAAAATGAAACTGGAAAAAAACCATCAAAAGGAAAGGGGAAATTAATAAAAATGATAACAAATTTAAAATGGATCAGAAGGAAAACAAATAAGGTGTTAAATGTTAACCGAACTGCACCTACATTAACCCACTGTCCAAAGCACTGTAACAGCCGTCTATGTACAACTCTAGTCAGCGGTCACAGGGGAATCACAGGAGGGCATCGTAATCCATATGGGGACCCTGCAAAGCATTTTGGGTATTTACCATTATCCACAGCTTTCTGCTCACAATTTAAACTCTGATACACTCCCTCCTCCAATCTGAGTCCTACAACCGTAAGGAACTATTAATCTAGCTACTGTTCTCTATAAAGAACTATCAATCTAGCTACTGGATTTCCTATAAAGAAAATCATACGAAAACATCTCAGTTGGCCTTCCTTCGATTCCTGGGACCTTAGTTTTCATCAGTGAAGCTTGACTTTCTTGCTTCCACACCATTAGTTCTTGATGGCATGCTCCTCCCTGGCAGTGCTGAGTGTCCATCGGTTCATTTATGTACTGCGCTTCCGCGCATCCCTTCCAGTCTTTTGATGTTGCCTGCATTGTTCAATATTTTACCCATAGCATTCTTCAGTATTGCAACTCCAGGCTTAAACTGCTTCTTCAGTTCTTCTGGTTTGAGAAATACTCAGCCTTCTTCCTTTTGGTTTGCGCAGATTTCGTCATAGGGCTTGACTCTATCCTCTCAAGCCGCCTTTTGGAATTTCTGTTCAGCTCTTTTACTCCATAATCTCTTCCATTCGTGTTAGCTACTCTATAGTCAAAAGTTTCAGAGTCTCTTCTGACATACACTTTGGTCTTCTCTGTCTTTTAAACTGGTTTTGGCTTTCTTTTTTTGTATATAAATAATTTATTGGGGACTCTTATAGCTCTTATAACATCAATTGTATCAATCACATTTGTACATATGTTGCCATCATTATTTGCAAAACATTTTTCTACTTGAACCCTTAGTATCAGCTCCTCTTTTTCCCCCTTCCTCCTCTACTGTTCCATCCTCATGAACCCTTGGAAAATTATAAATTATTATTATTTTCATATCTTACACCCACATTTCTGTTGTTCCTCCCCCTTGGGAGGATGATCTTTTCTTTTTTTTTGAATCTATACTACCTGAATTTCCTTTTTTTTTAACAATTTATTGGGGCTCATACAATTCTTATCACAGTTCATACATATACATATACATACATCAATTGTATAAAGCACATCTGTACAGTCTTTGCCCTAATCATTTTTTTCTCCTCTTTTCTTTTTTTACATTTTATTAGGGACTCATACAACTCTTATCACCATCCATACATATACATACATTAATTGTATAAAGCACATCCATACATTCCCTGCCCCAATCATTCTCAAGGCATTTGCTCTCCACTTAAGCCCCTTGCATCAGGTCCTCTTTTTTGGCTTTCTTTATGAATGTTGTCCTTCATGTCATAACTCCTTTGGTCTTCAGTCATTAGCATTCAGTGTGTCAAATATATTCTTGAGATAATCCATAAATTGGGCTGTCTATAGGCACGCTTCTGATTCAGGATAGCTCTGAAATTTTCCTTTTGATATCGACTATGGCAGGATCTCCCTTACAGTTGTCATAATTGGCAGAGTAGACTAAATAAAAATGACCAATATTGGTCTATTTAAAATCATTAATGCTTTGGATCTCAATTTTTATGTGTTTTGTTTCACTTTTGATGACTTCTCCTTTTCCTAGATTCATACTTCATATATTCCATGTACAGATCATTAGTAGGTATGTGCCGCTGGCTCTTCTCATGAGCCATGACAAGTCAACACATTAAGAGGTCCCAAGAGCTTTACTTCCTTCACATCCGGAAGAGGACTGTATTTTAAAGAGGCTGCTTTTCCCCAGACACGTTGTGAATGCTTCCCGACCTGGGGGCTCGTATTCCGGAACTATATCACACAACATTCCACTGCTAGTTATACAATTTTCATTTAGAAGTAGATAACCGATCCTTCTTCTTACACTGCCTACGTCTGGAAGCTGGCCACCAGCGAGGATCCTGCTGATAGTTGAAATCCTCTGGCAATGCTTCTGGCTTCCCAGCCACATGTAAACTACCACAGGATGGGGCGGGCGGAAGGACAAGTTGTGATGGTGAAAGTTCTTTTTCCCTCCTAAATTTTGTGTTGTGCATATTACATGCTCAAATTTCACACGTTGTGTAATAAGCACAACACAGGATTTAGACAATAAAAAGTTGACCAAGGGTATCAGAGGAAGAACAAAGCTTGCCTAACTGCTCTCCATGCTGACCAGCTGAGGGCTTCACTTCCTCTCAAACCATCTATCTTGAACCAGGGAGGCCCCCGCCTTTTTGCGTATCAGTTTCCCTATGCATAAAATGCACAAAAGATAGTCATGACAGCAAGTAGAATGCCAAGGAATTCATAAACAGCAGATTGAAAGTTCATTAAAAATAGGTAAGAAAAAAAATAGGTAAGAACAACATTCAGCAAGAAGAAAAATTAGTAGGATCAGAAAAACAGTAAGAACTGATGTTAGGGAGGGAGGGAGGGAGGGAGGGAGGGAGGGAAAGAGAGAGAGAGAGAGAGAGAGAGAGAGAGAGAGAGAGAGAGAGAGAGAGAGAGAGAGAGACTTTACATGGAGTCCTAAGAGGTACAAATTGTTAATGTGCTTGGTGGCTAGCCAGAAGACTGGAGATTTGAGTTCCCTTAGAGGTGTCATGGAAGAAAGGCCTGGTGGTTTATTCCCGAAAAAACAGCCATTGAAAGCCCCATGGAGCACCGTTCTCTGACACACATGGGTAGCCATGAGTTGGAATCAAGTTGTTTCGGTATACTTTACGAAATACAAACTATGGAAGTATTCTTGACAAGCTTGGCCCAAAGCATCATCTGCCATGAACATACCTCACACTCAGTGTCATCAGACTCACAGTGACCCTCAGGCCAGGGGAGAACTGCCCCTGTGGGTCTCCAGGACGGTAGCTCTAGAGGTGAGAAGAAACCCTTATCCTCTTTCTGCTGCAGGATGGCTAGTGGTGGTTAGCAGCCCAGCACAGTAGGCCTTCACGAAATACTTGCTCGGTGAAAGAAACCAAGCGATCCTTACGTGCATTCTGTTACATCGGCATGGATCAGGAAGCATTGCCTTCTGCTCCTGTTAGAGGCACCACTGACTCCAGGAGCCATGGTTTCCACGGTGAACAAATGCCTCCCTCAAGGGATCACACAGCCTCCTCTACAAGTGGAAAATCTATGACATGTTCTCATGTCTCCTTAACAACATAGTTCATAAGTGCATACTGCTCTTATATCTTTATACACATCTTTTTATCAAGTCGAAGGGGTTACAATTTCATTTCTAAACAATATTTTGGCATAAGAAATTCATAAGACTTGAAGGACATCATTCTATCCATCAGCTAAGTCTTCCCTGGAGAAGTCTTATCATACACTTTTCAGCTACAGACTCCATTAGTATATATAGTCTTCTTAGTATGCAGGTAGCATGAATGGGAGATGAAAAACATGAATTGTATCAACAACTTAATATTCTCTTAAGGATACTGGATATCTGCACAGGGAAGTGGAGCCCCTAGGAAGCCCGCACTATTCCCACAATGCTTATCAGAAACAAAGCTCATTCTATGGAACAAAAGGAACAGTTAATGAGGTTGACGTATCAGCAGAGCAAATAATTTTATAAGATTGTGTTCTTAAGGGTTCAGAATTACAGAGTTAGCTGTGGGAGCAGAGAGTCTTGGGGCAAGACACCCCAGATAACCTCACCCACATGCATTTCTCACACAATACTTTCCTGTATGTAAACAGAAAGGAGTATATCACTTTTTGTCCTTAGTATTAAATAGCTGGCTTTTCTTCGGGGCACTCTTAAATTTCTGCACAATACACAGCCTTCAGCACCCCAAGGAACATAAACAAAGGATACCAGGCAAGTTCACCTACTCCCACTCCACAGAACAATGCATGTTGTTAACGAAGCAATTCCCAGGGCAGATCTGATTTGTGGAGCCCAGAATACGTACTCAGGTTGGGTCCTTGGAATCTGGGGTCAGCAGCACGTGGTGCTTGCTCAGTCCCCGAGGTTTTTAGAAACATGAAAATGTGACCTAAGTTTGTGCTTGCATGGACTCTAGAGACTATTTAGGCATTTAGAGAAATTAAATCACATTAAGGCCTCAAAACAGCTTATTGTTCATGCTCCAAGATTTAACCTTTTTCCCTTACTTGCTGCTATGCTTTCCTCCTGTGAATAAAGGCCTGCTGACTTGAACACGTTTATGCATATATTCAACATGCCCGCTTATAAAAACATCCTGACAGGGCAACACATAATAAAGATAGGGCAGCTTTACAATTGGAAAATCATTCCCATTTTCTAAACAGAATCACACTTCTGATCATTGTCCGGTATTCTTAGATCCCGAGTTTGTTTTTAACACAACTGAAATTTTGATACATACTTATTTTATTCTAAAACTTTGCATGAGTTTTAGATGGCACTCAAAATATTAAGAGTTTATAGCAATTATAACACTGATGCAAATAAGCACACGGCAAACCTTCTTTCCTCCCGTCATTTTAGGAAACGGCTTAGCCAAATTTGCGCGCGCGCACACACACACACACACACACACACACACACACACACACACACACACATAGGGTCACAACTCAAAAAAATCCGAAAAACTTACAGGCAGAACTGTGAGTTTCTGACACAGTAACTCTTTATGAGAGTAGACAGCCCCATGTTTCTCACGGGGAGCAGCACATGGTGGTTTTAAACTGGGGACTTTGCGGTTAGCAGGCCAGTGGGTAAGCACTATGCCACCAGGATCACATGATTCAATCAATATGCAGTAAAACTTTGGGGAATAGTTTCTCCCCCTTTGTCTGGCTCAAGTGTAAAAATAAAGTAGGTTACTGTTTCCAATTTTATTATTATAAATAGTATTGAGCTACTGAAAATACTAAATAATTACAATTCATTATAATTTTTTCACTTTAGTAACAACATCTTAAACATTAGAATTTAGCCCAAAGTGACTAAAATTAGATAGATAGGTAGGACTATAGAGAGAAGCAATGTTTGCATAAGCATTTAACTCATCTGGAAATAACTGAATGTATTCAGTAGTATGAGTCATTAGTATAATATAAATAAAGCTATAGGCCTCAGCCTGAATGGAATTGTTGATGGGTCACTGAAGGCCTGAGGTCACTTCACATGCCATAGCCAACTCAAGTGCTCCTGTGTTCTTCCAACTGACTTGCATGTGAAAGTGGCTAGCCTGTGCCTGCTAGACAATTAGTAAAGATCTACGTTCTTCTGGAGAAAGTTGTCCCACCAAGTTCCCAATGAGATTCAATGCTTAAAACTGTCTTAAATACACTTGTGAATAAATTGTAAAATTAAAAAGGGGAATGTATACTGAAAAAGAATTCTTGCGAAGAAAAACCAAAACTGTAGGAACAATGTTAACTACAAAATCAATAGGCCTTTTAAATTGTTTAATAGTAACAGTGAAGCTGAACATTTCTGGGCTACATGACAACAGCCTACAATTCTGGCACAAACAGAAAAGAGCATAAATACCTATGCCATTGACTACTGACGAGGGAGGAAATGCCTGCCTAACAGCGACCAGCGGCAGACCACGGGAAAAATAGAGATTAGTGAGAATAAAGCAGCACAAAGAACCGTCCCTTACCCATTACTTCCCACAGAATGGCCTTTTGACATATCAGCAAACTCTTCTTTCCTCTTGCTGCTGCTGGTGTACTGCTCGCTGTACAGCTTGAGGGACATCTGCTCGACGGCATCTCTCTGTGCTTCCAGGTAGCACAGCTGAACCTCACCCTGGAGAGAGACACAAAGAGAAAACACGGTTTGAATCCAGAAGGAATACATTCCAAGTGAGGTGTAACCACTCAAAGGATGGGAATTGTTCACCTCGTTATCCCCTTCCTTGTGGGGTTTGATTTAATTGGATCAGCGGGGAATAATACAGAATAATATTTTATGTCTGAATCTTCTAAGCCCCTCCTTAAAATATGACCTGAACAAATGAACTCTCAGAAGACTCAGTCAACATCTCAAAATGTTCCTGAGATCACACTACTGCGGTATTAGGAGACCTCACATTAAATGTCCTGTGAAATTCCTGAATAATATCATTCTTCATATTGTAGCGCACGTAACTTTTATGTTTTCTCAAGCTCCCATCCAACCCAAGCATTTCAATTGGACACGTACTAAAATGTCTGTCCACTCCCTTGCCCGAGTCGAGAAAGCCAAGTCCTAGTACCTCTTCAGTAATGACAACGGTCTCCTTTATTAACTTCTGTTCCTTGTGTTATTTTCTTGATCATTTTCAAATAGAGGGAATAGTGATTTTGTTTACATGCATTTTTGAATTGTTAAATCTCTCAGAGCTACTTGAGGCTCACTGCAGTAAAAGAGAGGTAGTAAGTTCACCATGCTGTTTTCTATCAAACTAAGGCCCAAAGAATGCTGAATATGTACTTGGCATGGACACATATTGAGTGGATGCTTTATTTATTGCAGCTGTTGGAACCCCTGTGGCTTTAGAGTTCTCTGAACACCAGATGAGATTGGGAAGGAAGTCTTCTCAGTGACAGACTCGCCCCTGGCAAAGGAGCAAGGAGCCAGACTGAGTGGATGTGCGTCCTGAACCTGCGGAGCAAGTGTTGTCTCTTAGCATATTTCACTCAGTGTAAGCACACTGGTGAACATTTCTATTAAACCCTAAAACCTGTATTTCTTTATCATGTAAATCAAGATGCTTTTAGAACAGTCGTTCTGGGTCAGCTGTTGAGTAGTCGCCGCAATTCAGCAACATGTAAAACCGGAGTCAATAAAACCTTTCCACTCTTCGGGTCCAGGGCCAAATACGGCCTTCCTTTTGCCTAGTCTCTAGCTTTATAGACGTGATCACGGAGGAAAGAGAGACTATGGCACTGTGGCAATGGCTAACAGGGCAAATGAGAACTCTGCAAAGGAACTGAGTAGCTTAGCAAAAGTTGAGTCACATGTCATTGTAGCGTTCTTACGTTCTTGCTCTTCCCAGACGGCTGGGTGTGCACTGGGAACGAAGAACTTAAAGAACCAATGTTCAAAGTACTACATTCTTGTTCCCACAGGAAGGCAAAACGACAAAGTTCCTGTGAGCTCCCCCGCCCCTCAAACTGGCAAGTGTAAATAAGAATAGATTCCTTTGGATTAAGAATTGTGTTCAATACTGTAAGCAAAGGAAAATGCCACAGGGGTATATTCAGTTTGTTGGAGGGAGCATGTCAGATCTAGTGTTATTTAGCATCTTAACTAATTATCTGAAAGAAGGGGGAACCGATCACAAGGATCTCCATATAACCCCCTCCCTGGAGGACAGACAACAGCAAAGTGGGCGAGGGGAGACATCAGACAGTGTAAGACACGACAAAATAATAACAATTTATAAATTATCAAGGGTTCGTGAGGGAGGGGGATGGGGATGGAGGGGGAAAATGAGGAGCTGATGCCAAGAGTTCAAGTAGAAAGGAAATGTTTTGAGAATGATGATGGCGACAAATGTACAAATGTGCTTGACACAATGGATGGATGTATGGATTGTGGTAAGAGTTGTACAACCCCCAATAAAGTGATAAAAATAATTAAAAAAAATTTTTTTAAAGGCATGTGTAGTGCCAACCAAAAGGGTTTGCAAACATCATGGAACCTGGGCAACTAATACTCATGGGTTTAAGAACACTAATTTTTTTTAGAAATTAAACCTGCATATTGAGGGCCAATGACTAGAAGAAATAACACAACGAGGAGATATAGAACCACAGTCAAAGAACACAACAGCAAACTCTCATATGCTCCTGCCTTCCTCTCATCAAGGGCCAGGTGCAATGGGGAATAATGAGAAGACTTCCTGATTAAGCACTGCCTCTGAAACCCCACTAAGGTTTCTACGTTGATGGCACCAAGGGGCTGCTTTGGTCTCGAGGTGTTCCGTTGGCTTGTAGTCATTGCAGGATGCACCACTGCGCAGCCCCAGTAACAGTCTCAAAGGGTGTGGCCCTGGCCCTAAACAGGATCATAAAGAAAGAAGACAACTTCATGCAAACCCATCGCCACGATGGAAACATAAGGTGGGTTTCACCCCTTTGTCTCATCGGTCATTTCTGCGTACTAAGGAAAAACACCTCTTACACAGAAAGGAATTCCGAGAACGATGCTGAGAGCAACTCAAAAGATAATTAGTCGTCTTCGGAAGATGACAGAAATGTTACAATCTAAGACTTTTACTGTGTAGCCTCTCCCGGGCCTTAGCAGAGGAGAGCACTCTGTGTTAAGGAGGAGAGGAAGGGGACAGCCCAGGCGTCTCCAATCCATCTCGATTTCTATCTGGGCTTTCGGGGACTCATTTCTAAAGATGATCTTAAGTACAGAACGCGAGTAGCTCCTTCCGCTACGGTTGAATGCATTTGCCGATCTAAATATCTCCGCAAGCTGTCTGAACATTCTTCATATTCTATTTTAGTCGAAAGATACACTTTAAGAAGAAGAGAGACTGGAAGAAAATGCAGCCCTTAAGAGATGGTAACCTTGAACCGCGGGCTGAAACGAGTCCACTAGCATCTATGGTCATAGCACAAGGCTACAGACCGGCAACTGAAACCCACTCGGAGCCATGGTGGGAGGGAGACCTGGAGAACGACGCCGTCACGATGACAACTGAGAAACCCTAGCCAACAGATTTACTCTCTAAAAAATGGGACTGCCGTGAGTCAGAACTGATGAGAGCAACAGGCTGCTTCTGGTTTGTTTTTATTATAGTAAAGGGTATTTTATTTAAAACCGACTATTTTATCAATGGAAAAGTAGAGACTTGTTTAAATAATATTGTAGAAATGCAGTCAATGGGATCTGGCAGCTTACTTGCTAAGGGAAAGAAAAGGAGTAAGAGTGGTGACAGTCACCTCGTCATATTGGATTGCTGACAGGATCACAGTACCCCCCGTGGGAGGAAGGATATAAGAAAACACTATGGGGGGGAAGGAAGGACCCCGTTGAATTTGATTCCTTTAGTTTGAGTCACCGGTGGGACACCAGAATGAGGTGCTCAGCAAGCAGATGGAGATACTGAGGCTGAACTGTAAACCTAGAGGAAATATTTGACCGTATGAGAGGTAATGGTAATGTCGTGGGGAAAGCGTGTGATAAGTAGAGAAGAGAAGAGTCAATACTCACTCGACTCTAGGCCGACATTCTTTTTGCTGATCCAAAGCAACGGTTTCTCAATTGCTCTCTTTCCTTCTTTTCCATCATCCCTAAATTTATTTTATATATTCATTTTTCTCTGGAAACCATAGCTGATATCACTGGTGTATTTCTCAGAGCTTGATCCTGGTCTTTTTTGCATGCTTTATACCCTCTTCTACACCGACGGATAGCTAGCAATCCTCTCCCCTGAGTGCCACACTTGCATATCTAATTGACCAATCAATCACCTATGTGGATGTACTTTTGGCATAACTGTTCAAAACAGAACTCTTTATTCCCATCTTCTCCACCTACTGTGACCCTTTCTGTATTTGAACTTCGCCTTTTAAATCTGTTACGTTTAAACTTCTGCTTTTAAATGAAATACATCACCTATTACTCAAATCAGAAACCTGAGAGTCATTCCTGGATTCCATCCCCCCTTTCATTTCTCACAGATAATTAAATTCTGTTGACTCCTTGTCCAAAACACCTCCCCAGTCCGACTAGATGTTTCCAACGTGCACTGCCCCCAACCTGGTCTAAGCCTCC
The DNA here is from genome assembly GCF_050624435.1 of Tenrec ecaudatus. NCBI lineage: Eukaryota > Metazoa > Chordata > Mammalia > Afrosoricida > Tenrecidae > Tenrec > Tenrec ecaudatus. The sequence goes on from NC_134543.1 coordinate 73,128,302, forward strand.
ATCGGCTCTCACCTGCAGTGTAGTAACCGCCTCCTAAGGTATGTATTCTCAACTGTCCTTGCTCTTCCAACCTCCTCTTATAAAATGGAAGCTCGTTTCATAGTAGAGTCAGACCCAAAGTCAAACTCTTCCCCAAGGCCTCCAATATTCAAATCCTGCCTACCTCAGACATAATTTCTTAGCAGTTTCCCTCTAAAGGACCATACCCTTGATAGACGGGCCTTCTTGTAGTTCTTTAAACACTCCAAACTCTATCCTGCCTCAGGACCTTTGCACATATTGTTCCCATCCTCTCTAGCGAATCGTATCTTTCACCTCTTAGTTGACATTTACTTCTCATGGAGATTGTCCCTGTAAAAAGCTAATTCATTCTATTTTCCCCTCAAAATCCTATTTCATTTATAGTACATATTATAATTTAAAATCATTATATTTGCCAGTTTACTCTTTTTAATTTTTTCACATCTCTGTGCAGACACCAAACTCAATCAGGGATAGTATCTCTCTACTTTTTCATTTCATATTCCCAGAAACTCAGTGGTATCTGGAGCATGATAGGAACCAAGCAAATAATTGTTGACTGAATAAATTGTACATTTATGCATCCATTTATTAACAATATTTTCAGTGAGCCTTTCTCGTGTGCCAGGTGCTGTGTGCACAAAGAAGAAGAAGAAACACAATCCCTTACCCCAAAGGGAGTATAGCTTGGTGTAGAAGCAAGCCAGGTTGGCAGTTAACCACAATGTGTGTCCCATGCACAATAACTGTGTGGGAGGATGGAGAATGAATAGCGAATGGCCTGAGGGTGAGGGTGAGGGTGAGCAGTAAATGTGTGGTAGAGGCGGTATTTGAACCATCTTGCAGTATGGGTAAGATTCTGCAAAGTGAAGAAGTCAGTGGAGTAGCATAAGTGTTCAGAAGCCCCAAGAGATTAGAAGCACTTCACATGTTTTGGGGGCATTTGGACAAAGAGGCAAAGTGAGAGGGGATGAATGGTGAAGGATGTTAAGGAATCTGGATCCTGTCCTAGAAACAAAGAACCAACAAAGTCACCATTGTTTCTCTGATGGCCTTAGTCTTCGTCCTGGTAAGATGACTATCTGGTTGATAGGTCCAAATATGCTTGCACAGCTCCTCCCCCCTGGCGTACTTGGAGAACACTGTGGTTGAGCAGTGAACCAGCAATTCCCATCTGGCTGGGCGCCCAGCATCCTAAACAAGAATGCCTAAGAGATTTTAGTAACTAGAACCTCTAACAAACTTGTAACATGATAAAGTTGGAAATGCTGCCTTTTGGCCGAGGTTTAATACAATTGCTTTGCTTCTTATCATGAACAGCATGTCTCCTCCCATTATTTTCTATGCACCTAGGGCCTAAATCAGTAGATATTCTATTTCAAACAAATGTATACTACAATGAATAATTTAATCAGGACACAGGGTGCAGTGTTCTACAGCATTTTGTTTAAATTAAAATTGATATATAGTGAACCAAATTCAATAATTTGGGACATGAATACTTATTAAATTAACTTCTTTACTCTTATATGTCTCACATATCAAAATAGTTAGCCTATGATACATTTAAAGGGAAATTTCAGTCATTCAAATAATCATTAAGCATTACATCACCAATCACGTTTATAATCGCTATATAGAGATAACCTTTATCATTGTCCTAAAGAGGCCAATACTGTTCAAATGATTTTTACTCTTTCTTGATTGCCATCACTGAGCGTCCCCCCATGCATCCCTGTACTGGACTCTAGGGGTTCCCACCACATCTATCTGTCTACATCCATCTGGGTCCGGAACCTCTGTCTCTTCTCCTGTTTCTCTGATTGACTGCCCATATGTCTATCCAAAGGTTGTGGTGAAATGAGATGTCTCAATATGGCTTTTCGTTTCATGTCTCTGTAATTCCCGTCAAACAACTGGGCAAGACTATGCAAAAAGGGCGTGTACACGAACTAAGGGAATTGGTCAAATGTATTTGCCGGGCTATACAGATGAGCGATCTCAAAGGCAGGAACAGAGAATCCCGGGACCCTCAAGGAGGAACCACCACCAGCAGAACCCATTTGAGATTCCTACTTGAAATCGGGGAGGTCAAAGCCAGAGGCAACAGAGGCCAAGGCATGGAGACTCTGGGACAGAGCCATGGAGCCACACTGAGATAGAGCTGAGGTCTGTGCTCTTGAGGCTTAGGACCTGGAAACAGTGACGTGGAGTGGCAGGCAGACTTCCTGGAGCACCGAGGCAGAAACCAAGGGACCACATTACATGGTTGAGATGCTGTGGACCAAATAGGCCTTGAATTACTTATAGGCTTTTCTTTTTTATTTTGTCCTTGGCTTTGTTGTTGTTGTGATTAGAGCTATTGTTGTATTTTCTATTGTTGCTTTGTTTTGCTCCATCTTGTGTTTGTGCATATTATTATCTCTGCAGGTCTATCTAGATAAGATGGGCAGGAAAAAAAGCTGGAGGAGAAAAGAACTGGATGACAGTTCCAGGGGGACATGGTAGCGGGGAAGGCTGGGGGAAGTCTGGGGAAAGGACGTGTTAACAAACCCAGGAACAAGGGAATAATAAGGAATCCAAAATGACTGGCTAGGAAAGTGTAGGAGGCCTGGTAAAGCTTGATCAAGGGCAATGTAACCGAGAGGAATTACTGAAATCCAAATGAAGGCTGAACATGATAATGGGACAAGAGGAAAATAAAAGGAAATAGAGTAAAGAGCTAGGAGGCAAAGGGCATCTAAATACAGGCATATACATATATATATTTATAGATGACGATGAGGAAATAGATCTATGTACATATATTTATGGGTTTAGTATTAAGGTAGCAGATGGATATTGGGCCTCTACTCAAGTACTCCCTCAACACAAGAACACTTTGTTCTAATAACCCGGCATTCTCAGATGCTCACCTTTCCGTCAGGATCATTGAAGACAAATGGGTGCATAAGCAAATGTGGTTAAGACAGGTGATGGTGCCCGGCTATCAAAAGATATAGCATCTGGGGTCTTAAAGGCTTGAAGACAAACAAGTGATCATCTAGCTCAGAAGCAACAAAGTCCACATGGAAGAAGCACACCAGCCAGTGTGATCATGAGGTGTTGATGGGAGCAGGTATCAGACATTAAAGACCCAGAGAAAAAAATCATAATGTGAATGTGGCAGGGAGTGTGCAGTGGAATCTCAAAGCCAATCTATAGACAATTGGACATCCCCTTACAGAAGGGTTGAGGGGAGAAAACGGGCCAGTCGGGGTGCAGTATAGCACCAATAAAACATACAGCTTTCCTCTGGTTCTTCAATGCTTCCTCCCCCGACTATCATGGCTCTAATTCTACCTTACAAATCTGGCTAGACCAGAGCATGTACATAAGTACAGATAAGGGCTGGAAACACAGGGAATACAGGACAGATAAACTCCTCGAGACCAATATTGAGAGTAGCCATGCCAGGAGGGGAAGGGGAAGGTGGAGGAGAAAGGGGGAACCGATCACAATGACTTACCTATAACCCCCACCCAGGGGAATGGACAACAGACAAGGGGGTAAAGGGAGACATCAGACAGTGAAACAAATGAAATAATAATAATAATTTATAAATTATCAAGGATTCATGAGGGAGGGAGTAGGGCAAGGGGAAAATGAGGAGCTGATACCAAAGGCTCAAGTAGAAAGAAAATGCTTTGGAAATGATGATGGCAACATATGTACAAATGTGCTTGGCACAATGGATGTATGCATGGATTATGATGAGTTGTACGAGCCTCCAATGAAATGATTTACAATTTTTTTAAATATTGCCAAAGAAACAATTGAAGTTTGATTGGATGTTCACTGGATAAAATAATAGAGTTTTAACTTATTAGATATTAAATTATATTTTACATTGTTAAAAATTAAATACAAGGCTTCAAAAAGTCCATGAAAAAATTACATGATCTTTTAAATCCAATTTCCATGAACTTTTTGAAGTCCCCTAGTAGATACAAAAACTATAAAAAATAATCTTAAAGGTATTTAATTACTACTACTCAATAAACACTAACACTAATTTCTGTACATTACGACACACACGTTCTATGACTGAATTGGCAGTTCCAAAAGTCTAGCCTTAAGATAGTCAAGGGTTATTGGTAGCTCTCATAGCCAAGGGCGTCAAGATTACTGCAAAAAGTAACTACTTTATGTTACAAGGGAGACAAAAGGCATATATTTGTGCCTTTAAAAGGCCATCTTTCATTCTACTGACTTGCTGTTTGTCACACTGGAAACAATCACAAGAATGCTTCGGAAACTCCATTTCAAAGCTGTCCTGAATGATATTTCTTAAATGGCAAGCATTTAGAGGGAAGAAATTAACATCAACGCTATTTTCCTGATTTCCTCTGCATGTGTTTGTAAGTTAAAAAGGGGGGGGGGGTTTCATTTATAGGGAAAAAGGAACTTGAATAGCTGATGCACTATTTATTGAAAACGAGAACCCCTTGGACCTGACGAGCACGAAAAACAATCTAAGCCATTCATTGACCACCACCTTCCGCCCAGTGCAAGAAGCTAAACTCATGACAAACGCAGCCTTCCGCGTCCCGAGGTGGGGTAGGGGCGGAGTGTGATGGCGCTGTGTGGACTGGAGGAGATGATGAGAATGGCCGATGTCTCTCCAAGACAGCCTCTGTAGCGCATCTCTGCACAAGGTCACCGGCATCGAGTGTGGCTGCATCCCTCGGCCCATCTTCCAAACTCCACTACAGGGAATCTTTATTTACTCTCTGGCAGAAACTGAAAATTAAAGATGCATGATGTAAAGATGCCGTCTCCGCTTCTTTTGCCCTGCAGGACAGGCAGTTCCTCCCGCGTACAAGTCCGCTGGCAAAAGCAGCGTCTATTAGCTCTGTGGCTAGGACGGGCATCCGGGTCCTCTGAAATTCTATAGGATCCTTGTCCTTCCATGGTGATAGAGAGGAAAGGCATGCAGCGGGAACAACAAGAATTACTTTACATACTAATCATAACAATTTAGTTATCAAAACAGAACGGAACAAGTATGCCTGTAGACTGTCCTTTTAAAGATGGAGCCTCCGAGGGGCCTCAGAATCAGGGCCGATGGCTCAGGAATGCGAAGCAATGCTCAGCCCGTGTCCTCATTTCAAACAGAATCATTAAAACCGACATCCACCCTGTCAAAAATCTTGACTTTGAGCTGCTAATGTAGAATAAAAATCAATATAAATTTTGATCATTTGATGAATATTTACTTCTTTCTTTGGTGTTTGGGGATTTAAGAGTTGAAAAGTGCTGAATCAAGTCATTTTATTTTTGTGTCTGTGCCAACACCAATTTACTGCCCTGCAGAAAGTTCCTGAGCAAGATGTCTCCGGTGGTATGCATGTTAGTTTGCCTGTCAATCATGACGGCATGCCAGTAGGGAACCATAATCATTTCCCTTTTATACTCTTAGTGTTCCGAAAAGGAATATGTTGATTACTTCCCTGGAAACGGTAAACTTTCTCATTTAGAAACACTATTGTGAGTCTGGGTGTCTGTTGTTTTTGGCATTCAGCTGAGCTTAAATTGATACGATCTATTAAAAGGTAAACACTTCATTTTAGGCTGCAAAGTTTGTGCACAATAAGAGGGGGTACAAATGGGCTTCTCTGCATGCAAAATTCAGCAGCTCCCCATGACAAATAGCTTTCACGGGAACTGCCGGCTTCCTGCATTTTTGGAAAACCAATGAGAAAACACCGTTTGACTGCTTTAATCGGCAGAAAAGACTTCACAATAAAAATTAAATTCACCTTTTTCTTGGTAGATGAAAAGAATGCAGGCTACGGATTAATAACTCCAAAAATCTTGGTAATTAAACTGTGATTCCACTCTGAAGCTAGTTATATGCATGGAGCACCATACCACCCTTCTTATTATAGCACTTTTGAGATCTCTCTCTCTCTCTCTCTCTCTCTCTCTCTCCTTTCTCTCTTTTTCTCAGAAGTCTCCTATATTAGAGTATTCCCAGAGTAATGTAAAAAAGAATGATCTTTCCCAATTTAAAAAAGATTAAATTAATTGCTGGCACCAAAATAGCCAAGCTATTGTCATTTCACACAAACAAACAAACAAACCTCATAGATGACCCAGTGACAGAGAGCTTCCTATGAAAGAGGCTTTTTAGTTGGTTCCTTGCCGATTAAATAAAAATGGGAGAAGCAGCCCTTCCCAAGGATGCTATTGCCTGGGACACTCACGAGATGTTATGTAGACAGATGTTTTAAATAAAATAAAGTATTTAGATGGCTAGATATCTTGTGAGATACGAAGGCAATTATAGGATGTCTTTGTTAAATTACGTTTTTCATTTTTGTGAGGAGAAAAAAGAATTGTCCTGGAAATAGAACTGACAGGAAATGATCCTATATCTAAAACAGCTGGAGACTGTAACTAATATAAATTTACTTGAAAATAAAAATGCTGTGTGCCTCTGGAGACATGCAGTAACATGCCATACAAACAGATGAGAATATAAAAGTATTTAAAAGAGGAGGAAGTACATGTTATCTAACTATTATACTGAGATGTGATCCACTGATAAATGAGAAATATTTGTAAAATATGAAGACAAGGAAATCAGAAAAGACATTTTTAAATGCATAATAAGCATCTACCTAAAAGATCTATTCATAGGAGATACTAAAATCAGTTTCTAGGAAGAATCCTTTTATTTTGAATATACTGGTCTTTAATCATTTAGTAAAGTCATAACAATATAAAGGCAAGTAACTGTGTTTAACTGAGAAATGTTTATAGAAGCAAAGACACTTACAATTAGGGCCAGGGCTCTAACTGTAGGGTCTGATTATCCAGGAATTCTTAAAAACATATGTGTTAAGCTTCACACAGGTGCTTGAAAGTATCTTTCCCACCACCTCCATCCTCAGTGCTGTTCGCTGATGGACTGGAGAGTCATCTGATAAACGAAATCTTATCAAATATTTATAGGCATTAATATGGTACCCATCTTCAAGTTCATGAATTTCAATTTTCTTCACTTAAAGAGTGAAATGCATTAACCTAAAAGATGAATTAAGAAATAAATGCTTTGGGGTAGAAATCTGTTTGCATAGCCGAGGTGCAGAGAGGCTGGAACAAGCACCCCTAAATCATGAATGCTCCATTCCCTCCTTTAGCCAAGCCTCATCCTGGCCCTTCTCTTAGTGGGCCGGGTCTTGGGGAAGAGGAGAGCATATGAGATTGGGGTACACTCTGAGGCCCCAATACGCACAGTCAGGGAAAACCACAGAACTTAAGTAGTTGGCGTATACATGCTAGCCAGGGGGAGACCCAACCGGGTGAGTCTGGAGGAATTGAATGTGGTGAGGATGATGGAGGTAGAGTAGAGAGGAAAGAGGGAAAGATGGATGTTGTGGTGGCGATGAAGGATGGATCAGAAGAACACTCAGAAACCTAAACCCAGAAGGGTTTGACCCAAGCAAGCTCCTTTTGTTGTGAAAGCTGCAAGAGTAAACTCTAGGATCCCAACTAAAACTCGAGCTATATCCAACAGCTCCTAACCTAACCTTTCCGGAAGGCCGCTAAATATGAAAGGAGACTATTTCCTGGTCGCAGATAGAGCGGCTATGAGTTAGAACCAACTTAATGACCACATACGTATTTCTTAATAGATCTGACCCCCCCACACACACACACGCACGTACAAAATTCTGCAACAGTGACTTCCAAGCTTTTGTGACCATGCAAATTGATCATCACCGTGACACACGAATAGTTCCTCCAACATGGATCGAATATAATACAAAAATTGTAACATCAGAAATAAGCACTTCAAAATCACATGAGATCTAACGCCTTTTTAAAATGAAAAACTAGCAGCCCCAATAATACTTGGAAATATGGTGGTAGTGTCCACGATATTTATATTTTGACAATTATCTAAACACACATTTTGTTTCGGTAGATGAAACTTTCCTGACTTCCACGCTAAATGAAAGAAATCAACTTGGAAGAAATATTTGGGCATTTCAAAAGGTAAATTACTCCATCTCTCTTCTCCCTCGGCCACCAGTTCAGATGCTTAGTGACTCTTCACTCAGCCCTCCAGTCATTTATTCTTTCATCCAGCAACCAGCTTGGGGCACTTTACAAATACAATTGTGAGCACGACAGATGTGGTACAATTTACAACTCAGAGGAATAGTGACTAACAAAGAGGCAAGCGAGTAGGAAAAATCATTTACCCATCCAAATAAAGTATAATTGTACAATTGATAGCTGAAGTAGATGAGGGTGAGGTCTTGTGAGCCCCTCTTATGGGGTCGACTCATAAGCATTTCCATTTTCCCTTAGTTCCTAGTGACGTGAGATTTCCTATTTTAACTATTATGTCTTCCCCACTATGACTTTGAGAATGTCACTTCTCTCTATGGTCTAGAATGTTAGAGATTTTTCCCCTCCCAGTCTTAGCTCAAATGGATCTTTTATCTCCATGCTTAAAGAATCATAGAGGCCTCCTAAAATTAAACATCATCACTTTAAATTGAAATGTGCAACAGACAGGATTAGTAGCCTCCAGCAGTTATCCCGTTTGCAGTTCTTAGACAATTCCAATCTACTTTTGAAGCTGAATAATACAAAACTATCTTGGTTAAAGCATCCTTTGTAAGAATGTTTATCCTGCCACAACCACTGTGTGGTGGAGCACAGTCCTCAAGGGAAACGCAATCCTCCAAATTCAAGACTACCAGAGATCGGTGAGGAGGCAGAGCTGCTGATCCTAAAACAGTTTATCACATAGCACACTGGACTCCACAGTCCGGGGTCATGCAACCAACTGCTTGTGAGGTTGTCCCTCACAGGATGGGTCTCCACTCGGTGACCGCTGGGATAAAATCGTATATCTCAGAAGGACCCAGGTGCTAGTTCTATAGCTCTCTGTTCTGAGCTATTCTTGCAAAAAATCCCAAGTCAAGCTCACTGCCATCAAATGGACTCAGATTCGCAGTCACTCGACAGGACAGAGGACTACCCTATGGGTTTCCAAGGCGGTATTGTCTTTATAGGAGAAAGCCTCACCTTACGCCTGTAGAGCGGCTGGTGGGGTCAAACTGCTGACCCTGCAGTAAGCCATTAAACACAGAACCCACTACCACAGCCAGGGAAAGGTTGCAAAGGTTGGCATTTTGGGTGGTTAAACCGGGAGGCTACATCTGTGCTGAGTGGTCAGGGTGATGGGCGATGAGGCATGCTTCTCCAAGGACACACAGTAAAAAGGCCTAGGAGACATCATGGTCTGTTGGCTCTTACGACACAGCTATTTCGTGTGTACTAAACAGAGACCCTAGCCCCTGTGATGAGGCGGTATTAATACGGGGCCTGCAGTAAAAAGGTCCTGTGAGAATAGCCATGTGTCATCCAATAGCCATGACAAAAGACACAGCACATGACTCAGGAACTCTTCTAAACTTGAACATTCACAGTTTACCTGTCTGCTATTGGTAACCTGAGTTGTTTGCCAGGAGTTAGGAATCAAGAATCTCTGCTTTACAATAAGGACTTGCTCACAGCCATCGAGTGAAGGCCAACTACAGTGACCCTGTAAGGACAAACAGACCTGTCCCTGTGGGTTTCTAAGACTACATTGCTCTACAGGAGTAGAAAGCCTCATCTTTCGCCCAAGTGGTGGCTGGAGGTTTTGAAATGGTGACCTTGCAGTCAGCAGCCCAGCACCTAGCCATTATCCTACCTAGCTCCTTCTATGAAGAGCTTTTTATCAGTGTCCAACTGAGATAGCTGGTTAGTCTTCATTCAGCAAAGCATTCACACATTTATCCATTATTTCAACAAGGAAGACAACTTTTTAGGCTTTCAAGACACAATTGTGAACAAGAACAATGTGGTCCCTGTCTTTGTGGAATTTGGGTCGGAAATAAACGAGCATGCAAATGAGAAAATATATTTCCAAGTCAAGGGATATAAAAATTGTAAGATGTAATAAATATTAGGAACAAAGCAAGACCTGAGGGAAAGAGAATGAAAAGATAAGATTATCAAGGAAGGACATTTACATGTGACTAGAAGATGTGACGCTGTTAGTCATGTGAACAAGAGTCAGAAGGCTACAGGTAGAAAGCAGCGTGTCTAAGGAGGGAAGAAGCTTGATTTATTCAAGGAATTTCAAGAAGCTGAAAATCGCTAGAGTATGTGAGCAAGAATGAAAGCCATTTGGAATGAGAATGAATTAAAGGACAGACAAAATTCTGGTAGCCATTGAGAGGTGTGTCCGCCTCACACTGTGGGTAGCAGAGATCAGATCTTGTCCCAGAAAACACGGAAGCATTTGGTGACTAATGGTGACATGTCGAAAGAGCACAAAAGGCACCATGAAGAGGCTTCCATTGAGAAGACTTAAGATAATGTGAGGACTAAAAAGAAAAAAATTACAATTGTCTGTTGTATATTGAATAAATTAAAAATCCATGAGCATATAATTATCATTAAAAGAGAAAAGAAAAAAATGCCACCATTGAAAGTTATTGATTCCTTGCTCCAAAAATTGGCACACCAAAGGGAGGAGCTAAATAGACTGTATCACATCAGAAGTTGATGAATAAAAACTTTTATTAATAGAAAATTTTGCCAGTTAAAAATGTAGAAGAAATAGTAGAATTTTAAAAATCACTATTTTATAACCCCCAAATAAATCACTGATCCAAGCAAGAATGATTAATGAATTTAAAGCCATTTCTAAATCTTTGATGGGGGCCCACATGTGATATGGTGTCAGAGCCCCAAGATGACCTGCTAATTAAGGAGTAAATCTGAGCCTTACAAAGAAGTATGTGGCATCACTTTGGCATCAGCGACAGTGGGCAACCTGACATGCGGGATGTCAGAGGAGATATTTGCCTTCTATGGAGGGTCCTCACCAGAAATGTTTAACCTGAACCGAAGAAGCCTCTGGAACAATTTCAACTTTATATAAAGTAGAGGGTTGTGGGAAGAGTTGCAAAACATCAAGAGGCAGCCATTAGACAGATCTAACTTGTGAAAACATCCCGTAGGACAATTCATCTGAGCTCCTCAAACCGACCACAGATCTGTGGGTAAGGGCAGCTGGGACTTCAGCTTCAGTGGAGTGCTGAGACAGAACTGTATTGGGCAGACAGTGGATAATAAACTAATTTTGCATTGGCAATGAATGCAATCTTGTCTTTAGTTGACTGTTTCCCAACTTGGAAACTCTACAAAGAAATGTGTAGGGATTTTTTTTTTTAATGATGAGTATTTTTTTTAATACGCTCAAAATGAACCTCCCTGTAATTTTATCGGACATTTAAAATAAACCATAAACTTTTACATTTTATATAATTAGCTATATCTTATGGTTCAACCCAAAGTAATGTATTCTCCTATGGAGTAAATATTTAGCCTAATTATTTGAAATGGTATGCAAATTAAGAGATTAATGGAATGTGGCAATTCTGGGTTCACTCCCTTTTTATATTGGTTTACTATTCTCTGGGTATCTGGATAAATGTATAAATCATCAAGGGCAATATTCTTCTTTTTCAGGAATCATTTGCTAATATGATATTAATATTTATTATTATAAATTCGATTCTATTTTTATGGTTTATAATGTGACTTTCCATACATCATTATCTTACTTGATAATTACAACCACCACCATGTACTTGGAAAACTCAGGCATTGTTTTCCCCCCCTGAACAGATACAGAAATGAATGATGAAATAATGTTTGTCCCAAGTCACATAGTTATTGAGAGGAGGAGCCAGGAACGCTGCTCTACTAGCCATCCCAAGGACTCCTCTAGGTAGCCGTCCTGAAACCATGCTTGGAAGGATTCCAACTGATACCCAGCCCCTGAATGTGGCTGCCAGCTCAGTGCACCTTATCCTGGGACTCTTGGGTGTAGCTAGGACTCTCTGCTCCCACTGCTTCTCAGAGATGACACTGATCTTACAACTTTAGTGGTTGACCACCAACTGGCACGTTTTGTCCAACTACAGATTACCTTGTGTCACAGGTCACCATTCTTCTCTTTCACATCCGCAAGGTGTGGTGAGCAACGGAGTTTCACTGTGAAGCTGTGTGTATCATTGAATCATGATGATGATAATAAACCCCTTCTACCCTGGCAAGTCAGCATTGGTAAGAACAAGAGCTCCACAGTCAAATTCTACCCATCAGCCCTCCTGAGAACGCTATCCCTACTACTCCTGCCATGTGGGAAATAAACATATGCCCATGCGGTTAGGCCTTGACAGGTAAAGAGGTAATGAAAAGTTAAGCAGTCTTGAGAGAAAGTGGGGGAATCAACAATGAGGCAGCGAGAAAAAGAAGAAATATAAAGCCAGAAATAACCCAGAGCCTTTTAATATGTCATCTAAGTTCCAGAAAGGACCTTGATTCAATTAAGAAGGAGGAATGGTATATTATGTCATTAAATAGGCTTCTTCCCTCATTCCAATTTAACTAGTCTTTCCATATCTCTCTTGAACACCTAAACATTTCCAAATTTAAACCTTTCAAAATCCCATGTTTAAAATATTTTTCATCATTTTGTTATCAGTTAAAAATCATGATGCAGATTCTGGACCTCACAAATTCCCTATAAACATTTGTTCTTATTTAAGACTTGGAGAGAAATTAATTTTCTATCATCTTTTCTCTGAACTCTTAAATTCACTTAGTTTCAGAATCCCCTCAAATCTATGAACTAGAACTTATTGCTCCAGCCAACCTGTTCCTCTCCCCAACCAAAATAGTAGTTGCTTTCTAAGCTTTGTGAGTGATTGCCTCACAATTAGGGGAACCCAGCACACCCATTAGGCTGTCACTTCCCACCAGATGTTTTCCAGCTGTTCTTGATGTCTTTCTGCTAATGCTTTGCCATCTGCCATCCTAATGGTGGCACAAGGGGATGGCTATCTGGTGACTTGGCTCTCCTAGTTGTAAAGACCTGGCTCATTGCCTCATTCTCAGAGAGTGTGATCTGCACATTTGTCATATGGCTCCATATAGTTGTTGCATTTATTTCCCCAACTAACCAACCAGGGTTGAGCCAGTTGTCATATGAAATATGTGAGCTCGCTCTATCACATTTGTATTTGCATCAGCCTCATTTCCAGCTGGCATGAGATGATAGCTGACATCTTTTTGCCCAATCAGTACGATCCCCTTTTACTTTATTGTTCTTATTACGCTTTACCAGTATGTCAATAGCACATCAGGACAGTACGTAGCTATGTACCTTCTGTGTAACCTTGCCAGGTCCTGCTTTGTACACAAAAATCTCATACTTGCTTGGTATTCTCTCCAGCTGAATGGAGATAAATCTTGGCCCTTAGAGATGAACGGTCAGTTAGCACAGTCTAAGTTTGCCAAGGCACAGCCGTTGCAACTACTGGTTTCCAGGGGCTTTAAATCAGTGCATAATCTATTTGCATATACTTGTGGAGGAGATTATTTCGCCCTTCAATTATATTAAGTAATGGAATCATTTTTCTGAAACCATGGTTATGTTAGATATCAAAAAGGTTAGCACTTTTAGCTTATAATCCCTCCCAAAGACCCAATGGGAGTGGTTGTTACTGGGACTTCAGCAAACGTAACAGCAAGCTAGGGGGATTGGTAAGTATATTAATTACAAAGTACCTGTCTCCAGACATCTTTTTGTATATTTAATTCATTATTTCAGTATTTAGGTTCCTCCGTACTCAAAAGATAGAAGGAGTCTTCTGTGACTCTCTTAAATGGGTCAAGGACGGAAAGTCCTTGTCTGCATGGTCACAAACCAGATCTGAGTGTCGTGGGGTCTGATATAAAGCTGGGCCTCAAAGAGAATGCCAGCATCATGTTACCAGTAGAGACATATGCTTGGCAGCCTTGAACATAATTTTGTCTGGAACAAATACTCTCTCCCACTCATATAAAATATCCATGACCACGTGAACAAGAATATTACTCCTTTACTTGATAAAAGAATCGCAACTCAGGGCTATCCTCTGAGCAGCCAGCAGTGGTGGCAACACTGCAATCATCATGCACTACAAACATAACACTGACTCATTCCCCTTCTACTCTGTGAATATATTCAGTTGTTTTACAAACATTTAAAGAGCGTCTTCAACTTAGACGACACACTAGTCTCTTAAGCAAGTATGTTGTCCTTATGAAGGCTGAAGACAAGGCTTTTTTCCCTTTATTAATTTTTAATAAAGAGCTTCTAGTTAACAAGACACACACACTACATCACCTAACTATAATGTAATGTAGAATCCTATAGGAACACGAGAAACCAACTGAAGGGGGGATGACTGAAAATTCGCAAGTATTTCATAGAAGAGGCAGTGCTTTGTCTGAGTGCTGATGACGAAAAGAGTCTTGACCAGCAGACAAAAAAGAAATATATCTAAGTCGAAATAATCTTTATAAATAAATGTACTAAACTCCACCGTACTTCATTTATTGCTGATATTTTGATCCCCTAAGAGTGCTATTTAAGTTTTCCATGTAGTTAATTGAAACCCTACTAGATGCAAATCAAAAGTTTCATCCTTAATTGAGATATTTTGAAAATTGAACCCATTGCTTCAGGCAGGTGCTACATGAGATTCCATTAATATAGGTAATTAACATTAGCCTCTGCTTTAATTAACATGCACACTTTAATTAGCAAAGCATTAACCAACATTAAAAAATCTGATCTTCATGCATCACAAAAAAAACGGCAAAGTTATGACTACTAGGTTATTTTGCTCCAAGGTTGTAAATCACAAAATACTGATCACTTTTGAAGTGCACACTAAATTTCAATATTAAACAGGGAAATGTATGCAATGTGGGTGAAACTCTATCGAAATTTTAAAAAGAATGTCTTTTAGAAAATAGCGAGCTGACAGCTTTCGCACTGTAAACAGTACTCACATTCGACTCTTCCAAGAAGCAGTGGAAGGAGAGGGTTCTGGCCTATGATTGTGCTGCACTGCTCCCTTCCTCGTACGGGACAAACAAATGACCAGGCTAGAGTGACATTACTCATGTGACTTCACTTGTTCTTATCCATCCTAGGGACAAGCTAACTCACCAGTTGCTGATGCCATTTTTGACTCGATGTCCCAGAGTTACAGAAACTTCATTTTTAAAACATATCTGTGACCCTGTTTTATGAGTTAAGGATGGTTCTTTTTTTTAATTAATAAATCTTTTTATTGGGGCTCATACAACTCTTATCACAATCCGTACATACATCAATTGAGCAAAGCACCCTTATACATTCATTGCACTCGTCATTCTCAAAATTCACCTTCCACTTGGGTTCCTGGAATCAGCTCGGTTTCCCTTTTTCCCCCCTCCCCCTCCCTCCCCGCTTCCCCCCTTCCCCCTGCTCCCTTGATAGTTTATAAATAATTATTATATCTTATCTTACACTGCCCGGTGTCTCCCCTCACCCAACTTCCCAATGCCCATCTCCCAGAGAGGAGGTTACACATAGATCTCCAAGATCGGTTCTCTCTTTCTACACCCCTTCCCTCCCGGTGTCACCACTCCCACCGCGGGTCCTGAGGGGCTCGTCCGTCCTAGATTCCCTGTGTTCCAGATCCCCGCTGCACCGCTGTGCACAGGATGGTTCTTTATCGTCTGCTTACTATGCACTAGAGCACTGATGATTCATTAGAGGCCTCTAAATGGTTTAACGTCAGGAAAGAGGTGTCTCAGGGCTGCATCCTTTTGCCGTACGTATTCACTCCGTATGCTGAGCAAATAACCCAAGAAGCTGGGCTCCGGGAAGAGGAACGTACATCCAGACTGGAAGGAGGCTTAGGGACAATCTGTGATGTGCTTGGAGCACACCCCTCTCTGCTGAAAAGGAAGAGGACTTGAAGCACTTCTTGATGAAGACCCAAGACTACAGCCTTCGGGATGGATTACATGTCAATGTAGAGAAAGCAAATATACGGACAAGTGAAGCAATTCATCGCATCATGATAACCAGAGAAAATGTTGAAGTTGCCATGGATTTTATTCTACTTGAATCTATAATCAATGCTCATGGAAGCAGTGATTGAGAAATGAAACAATGCACTGCCCTGAACCAGTCTACTACTGTGAGAAACACAACAAAATGAACACTTCTGAAAGCTTCCAAAGCAAAAAGGTCACTTTGATGCATACAAACACTGGGCCATGGATATGGAAAATCAGAGGAGAAAGGGTGTCTTTGAATAACAGTGTTGGCAATAACACTGGCTAGATCATGGGCTGCCAGAATAACCAACAGATCGTGTCTTGGAAATACTACAAGCAGGATGAAAGTGAGGATGGCAAGATTTAATGTCACTATCTCTGACACCTTGTCAGGAGGGACCAGTCCCTGGGGCATCATGCTTCGTACAGCATGAAGAGCGGAAGAGCCCCAGTGAGCTGGATTGACAGCGTGGCTGATAAAATGGGCTCAAACATGGCGACGACTGTGAGGGCGGCCTAAGACTGGCCAGTGTCCTGTGCTGTCGTACATACGGTCGCTTTGAGTTTGAAGTCAATGGACAGCACCTGACAGCAACACCCTTCAGAGAGATGGTGGGTTCCATTCCAGAGCCCCATGATGACCCAAGTATTGAAATGAGGCAAGTCACGTGCATTTTCTATGAGTCATGAGTACACTAGCCTATTGAGAGTACAACCGTTTGATGAGAAGTTCACATTAATGTAAGAATTACCAAAATAAGATACAGAAAGCGAGCACATGCTAGGAGACTGGCATTGACAAAGTTGCTCAAGGTAGGGCTGCCACAGAGCTTTAATCTGTAAAAAAAAAAAAATTGTGTCTGCAAAGATTAACAAAGAAAAACACAATAAAACAAGGTCTACCTGTAGTAAGGACCCACTTTTGCTAAATACAAAATCAACTTTCATCTTCCTTCTTTACTATGACCAATTGGATGGGCATTTTTTAAATCATTTTATTGGGAACTCGTACAATTCTTATCACAATCCACACATCCATCCATTGTGTCAAGCACATTTGTACATTTGTTGCCCTCATCATTCTCAAAATATTTGCTTTCTACTTGAGCCCTTGTTATCAGCTCCTCAGTTTCCCCTCCCTCCCTGGCACCCACTCCCTCATGAACCCTTGATAATTTATAAATTATTGTTATTTTGTCATATCTTACACTGTCTGGCATCTCCCTTCACCTACTTTTCTGTTGTCCATCCCCCAGGGAGGAGGTTATATGTAGATCCCTATAATCAGTTTCCCCCTCTCTACCCCACCTTCCCTCTACCCTCCTGGTATCACCACTCTCACCACTGGTCCTAAAGGGATCATCTTTCCTGGATTACCTGTGTTTCCAGTTCCTATTTGTACAAGTGTACATCCTCTGGTCTAGCCAGATTTGTAAGGTAGAATTGGGATCATGATAGTGAGGGTGGGGTGGGGAAGCATTTAAGACATAGAGGAAAGTTGTATGTTTCATCGTTGCTACACTGCACCCTGACTGGCTCGTCTCATTCCCCACGGCCCTTCTGTAAAGGGGTGTCCAGTTGCCTACAGATGGGCTTTGGGTCCCCACTCCACCTCATTCACAATGATATAATTTTTTGTTGTTTGATGCCTGATAACTGATCCCTTCGACACCTCGTGATCACACAAGCTGGTGTGCTTCTTCCATGTGGGCTTTGTTGCTTCTGAGCTAGATGGCCACTGGTTTACCTTCAAGCCTTTAGACCCCAGACACTGTATCTTTTGATAGTCAGGCACCATCGGCTTTCTTCACCACGTTTGTTTATGCACCCATTTGTCTTCAGGGATCATGTTGGGCAGGTGTGCACCATGGAATGCCAATTGAATGGCACAAACTGTTCTTGCATTGAGAGAGTACTTGAGGGAGGCCCAATGTCTGGGTGGGCATTTTCAAGTCTCATTAATCTGCTATATATTCCTCTTTAGATTATTGCAATTGAGCAGCTTTCTGATTATATGGACTAATAGAAATAGTGCTCATTTAGTGCCAATACCTGTTAAAGTTATTGTAAAAATTATAGTGTACCTTTCCAAAATTTGTGGTTACCAAAATATTGGTATCCTGATGAAGTGCTATTAAAATAATTCACAGTAATATGAACTCCTAGCATATATGAGCTGCTAACATATGTAAGGCAGCATTTTAGACAGAGAAACCATGAAAAAAAATTATCTCAGGTCTCATGAGCTTACATTCCAATCTGAAATGAAAACCACCAGATATTACAGCTATTGGGAATGTTGGTACAAGAGAAAAAGAACTGGCGGACAGCGCTCATAGATGGGGTAGGATCGCTTACTGTTCAGGGCAGTTACTCACACTGGAACTGCTTGTTTCCAGGGTCTTCTCAAGAGGCTTGGCTTTCCTCTCATCCCTACCACCTGCCACTCACTACAGTCATGACAAGATAAGGTACCAGGAAGAGTCTACCCTTCACTCTCGGTGCAGCGCCTCTTTTTCAGCTGCCTAAATAGGAAAGTATTTCTGGGTTTACAAAGCCATTCTCCAAGCTGTCAGAGTGCATTTCTTGGCCACCTCCCCTATGGCAAATCTAAGCATAGCATCCCAGGAGACCTTGTGGGAGCCGGCGTTCTCCCTGGATTAGTGCTGAGGGCAGTGCCCTGGAAACGGGTGCAAGGGCAACGCTACGCTCTATGTAAGTGGATTCAAGGAAGCTTTATCAAATTCCTTCCTTAATCTGTAATTATATTATGACAAAATCTCGTGTATTTGGTCTCCATATATATATATATACACACATCAGTGTTACCCATGTGTGCCCATTAAATTCATTTGTGCTCTCCCAAGGACAGGGCAAGCAGTAGAGATAGAAGCGCCATACCTTTCAGAGGCACAACCACCCTGCTTTTGCACTATGTGACAGAGATGTACAAACAGTTCTCCCAATCAAATTCCAATAACCTTTCTTAAAATTAAAATCCCTTCAGCAGTGCAACAGCTGCTGAAGAAAGGCCTGGAAATCCACCAGCAAAGACGGCGGCAGAGAAAACCCCAAGGGTCATTCTCCTTTGTCACCAGGGACTGCTGTGAGTCGGGATCGACAGCACTCAACCACAGAAGATTCTCACCAGCAATACCCACTTGAACAGTTCCTCAGAAATACATACATAGTACGTAACCCAGAGTCAGTTGCTTAGCTAACTAAACAACTCCCATTTCCTCCCGACCCCCATTCATCACTGACTCCCACATCTCTGAGACACGTGCCTGAGTGAGAATTCATGCTGCACTCAAGGCAACAAGGACTCAGTCAAGAGCAACGTTTCTTCAAAAACACCACACAGCCCCGAATTTCAAGATCAGTTGATGGGTTCACTAAAATGCACATGACCAAGACTCGTGGAAATTGAAAACATTTGAATTGCCTTGGGTGAGTCCGTTTTTACAAGCAATGGCTACTCAGAGTAAAACTGAACCGTTTCTAAAGAGCGCCCGCAGCCTCCTGTTTACTACATCCCGGGAAATGGTCACGAAAATGAGTAAAATATCCATTATGTAATCTCTTAACTTACTGATACATTAATGTAAGAGCAGAAGATAGGTTTGGCTGGGCAAGAGCTTTTATCAAAAGAGTCGTAACCTTTGACCAGTAATAAAATTTGATGACCAGAGGCTAAAAATCACAGTTATATTCCTTTATACATATTTTCAAAGTTTTCTATAAATAAACCCCAAACCAAACTCCCTGCTATTGAGTCCATTCTTACCAACAGTGACCCGAAAAGACAGGGTAGAAGTGCCCTGGTGGCTTCCCAAGATGATAAGCCTTTATGGGAGCAGAGAGCCTCATCTTTTTCTCGAGGAGTGACTGGTGGTTCTGAACTGCTGACCTGCGGTTAGCAGCTCAAGACGTAACACAGTGCACCACGAGGGATCTGCTCTGCTATCAATAGTGCTTGTTAAATTCATTTGAAGAAGAGAGTTTTTAAAAATATATAAAGCAACAAAAAATAATGTTAGCTCTCTTGGTTCTCTAAATAGTTCTACTTTATGATCAAGTCTTTATCGTGTTCTATGTCAACCAACACTTTATGATGCTCACAGAAATATTTGAAAAAGGAGATATTTATCTTGAAAGAAAGGGATGGATTTATCTTAAGAGAGACAGATTTAGCATATATTGACTTTCTTATACTTCTGATTATTTCCCATGTGACATGATGACCATAAATCTGGCAAAATACGGTCCAACTCACCTACCTCTGTGAAAATATAAGGATGACAAAAAAGGATTTTCCCAGTGTGCCTCAATCTCCTTTTCAATCTTATCTCCCTTCTCTTTTCACACAAGCTTCTTCCCAGGGAAGGCGTCTATTCATCACTGACTCCCAAACAGAGCAAGCACTTCCGACCCCTGCATTTTTGCAAGCATCATTTCTTCCGCATGAAGCACCTTCTAAAATCTGCCCTCTCACTGCTTGACAGCAAGAAGTCCTCAAGGGTCAACATTAAACACTTTTTTCGGATCCCTAATTTTATCTTACCTCCATGCATCTACTGTGTGTCCCTCCACTGTGTATTAATGACTGCCAGGCTCTGGTCAAAACCTATCTGCTCAGGTAAGCCATGTCTTTGTAACCGAATTATTATCTCTTAAGGTCAAGGAATTTCTCTAATCCTCAAGTATTTTGCTTTACACATCAGAGTTTCTTTAAAAAAATTGACATCTACCATTTAAAAAACTTTACTAAAGACAATAATAACTTCTTTAAACATTGAGCATGGCTTCACATAGATTATAGTTAACATCTTTAATCCGATCCAGCTGAGACATTCCAGCTGTTCTGGTTTACTTTCTTTCCTCCTCCTTCTCTTCTGTATACTTTCCTTTCCCTCTCACAAATGAAAAGCATTTGAATGTACACGAATGATCTGTTTAAATCAATCCGGGTAGAAGGTGAATGGTGAAGAAAGAAAGGCAGATGACAAAATAGTTCCCTAACCACAGTCACCAGCCCACCCACCCCACCCCTGCCCCACACAATTTCTTCCAAGATGAAGAACAAGCTGTCTTGTAACACTGAGTTGTTAACGGCAAGGTGGGAAGTTAAAACCCACCAGCCATTCCATGGGAGAGGGATGAGGCTGTCTGCTCCCATAAAGTCTTACCATCTGGATACCTTATTAAGGCCACTCTGAGTTGGAATCACCTTGATGTCACTGAGTTGGGGGTCCTGGGACACAATGTCGAAGTATGAGTGAGATACTTTAGCCCTGCAAGGAATTTGTAAGGTGCCTCTAAAAATAAAAAATAAGAACCTGAGCTGAGTATTTGACAATGCATGAAATAAAATGAAACTGAAATTCTGTTCTTAATTGGATTTTAGATAATACGGTTTATGACAAAATCATGCTTCTTTTTGCACTGACCGATTCATAAAATACTTTATTACAAAAGGGCTTTTGCTCCTTAATTGAGATTAAAATATTCTGAACAAATTTCTTTTTCTGGTGACATAATCTCTGCTATCATAAACTCTTTGTAGTCTAAAAATATTCATTGTTTTCCTGATAGTCTATATTTCTATTCAGAAAATTATTTTCTCCTTGATATATCCTTTACATGGATACATTTTTCTGAATTCAACTCCATACTTGTTCTTTTTTTCTTGAAAAAAATGTACCAAACAAAAATTGTGGATTAAACAAGCCTGAAGCTGCAGATCCGACACGTATTTTTTAAACATAAACAAGGGCTTACAACATGATTTTCTGTATATTTTATATATTGTATAAAAATAACTACTGAATGTTTCTAATTGTCTACAGGTGTTTTCCTTTTTAAAAAAATGACAGGCAGTATGTCTCACTGTAGCTAGTAAATCCGGAGTTGTATATTTTATTTTGATTTAATTGGATCACTGCATTTGTGATTGGGTTCTTCTCAATTCACTTTCATACAGAGGAGAAAATTCTCATTTGAGTCAATCCCATTTCCTTCCACGACAGAATAAGCCTTCGGGGAGCCCTTCAGGTCTGGGAAACACGCTGCAGGACTGCGTGAGAGAAAGGTCCAGAAGAGTCGGGGTGCAGCCTGCAGGAAGCTCGGGATTGTAATGACCTCACAAAACTCCCCCAGCCACTTGCTCACTCCATACCAATATTAAATTGAGCATGACATTTTTTGAAAGAGGAAATTACACAGGAGATATATAGCTGCTAAAAATTATGAGCATTTTATAGGGCAAAGTCTGATTTTTAATAATGATCTAAATGATGACTTCAAGTTGGAGCAATTAGTAAGAGTTTAAGGTACAATGGTTTCAAATTAAACTTGTCACATGGAGGAAAAACCCAAATGGTCCAAGACATGGGTCTTCTGATTTGCTGCTGAGTGTGCACAGGTCATTAATAGGTAGAAGCCTGAAAACTGCCACTCATTCGGCTTCTATGAACACGGAATTATAAAAACCAATTCATGTGCTTTTCTGTGAACATATCGCTTCATAATCATAAAAGAAAACAATTGTGGCACTTTTCTGTTTGTTCTAGCTCTCATAATATAGAAATCAGAGGGAGTATATCAGAAAGACAATATCCTTATCTCTTGAAGCTATATAACATTTCCATTCTACAGAATGGAACCTTTATTCACAGAAAAATAAAAGGGAAAGAAACAAGAATATGGCTAAACATGGTAATTAAATTTTAAATGGTAAAATATTTATATTGGGGCCAAATATGTACTGATCAATAGTGACCTTGGGCCATTTCAAGTGTGTGGGAGTTGATCAATGATGGATTTGAAAGCCTGGAAGATGTGCTTTTGGAAAGAGCAATGAGGAGAAAATATCGAGTCAAAAGAAAGGTGAGCCAGTTCATTCTGAACAGTAGTGGAGTCGTCATTTGAATGGAAAGTATAGTTTGCCTGGACCGAAAATGAAGTATTGGTTTGACACAATAGCTGGCGGTATCTTTAAGGAATAGACCTCATGGCTCTGATGTTCTCCAATAGGAAATGATTATACTGCATTTCTAATTATTAAATTAAAAGTTCCTTGTAGAATTCTGTATGCCTTTACAATAATCAGTAGAAAAAGAAGGCTAAAAACAATTTCGTTCTCTGATCCGCTGGGTTTCTGAAAGAGAAAAACTGGTGAGAAGTGGGTGGGAGAATCCATCCATAAACAGACAGAGGCTTGGGCTGCTAGGACAGCCAGACAAACAGAAAGCTCAAGTTTAAGAATGACTCAGCAGGCCATAGGGGCTGATGGTTTAGATTTGGAAATACAGGAGAGAGAAGCAGTGAGAACCACTTTTGGTATTTATTGTTGAGAGCTTGCATGTACTGACAGTTCTGGTAGGAAAAGTAGAGAAGGTGATAAACGAAAGCCTTATGGGCTCACAGCATAGAAAACTGGCAATTTTTGATAGGTAATTGAAGCTGGAACTTGGTGTAGAATGCACAGTAGACGGAGAAGGAACTAAAGATGTCGACCTGGACATGACCTGCTTATGTTGGTGGTTGAAATCATCCCAAATGATGACTTCTGAGAGAATATATGTAGCAAAAGAAGGGCCGATGATCTAGAATGAACATCTAGAAAGAAAGCGAGCCCTTGTGGAAAAAGAGAGCTAGTCAACTTAAAAATGCTCTCACACTGAAAAGCCAACAAACTCACTGCTCCTGAGTTGATTCAGGACTCAGACCAACCCTTGAAAGGGTTTTGGAGGCTGTGAACCTTAACAAGCGCAGTTAGCCTCACCTTTCTCCCACGAAGCACCTGGTGGGTTTGAACCATCCACCCCGCCCCACCATACCACCTTGCCCTGCCCTGTGGTTAGCAGTCCAATGCTTACCCACCAAAAATAGGGAAAATGACAGTAATCTGTTGTTACTAATCTCTAAAGGAACTGGCTCTTCTACAATATGAGGAGCTACAATGGATCCCATTCACCACAGACTAAGCTACCGACAGCAATTAGACATTATCTCACCACCAGGACAATAAAGAACTACTCAAACAATTTAGGAAATGATGACAATGGGATTGATGAACCCCTTAAGTTTGTGATTCTTATAGTTTCCCTGAAAATAAGGCAGTGTCTTATATTAATTTTTGCTCCCAAAGATGCTCTAGGTCTTATTTTCAGGGGATGTCTTATTTTTCCATGAAGAATATGGTACACATTTATTGTTGAACAACAAAAAAGGAAATTTATTACCTGTATAAGGTATGGTAGTAGTTGTCATCACAAACCAGCATAACCAGACAAACTGTAAATCCTACAGTATCAAGAATTTCTTGTTACTACCATTATTTCCATGTACATCAATCTATGGTACATTTACTCATTTATTCAATGAAAGTCAGGTCATCATTTCTGGAACATCATCATAACAATCCAAACCCTTATTTTCAGGGGATGTCTTCCTTTCGGGGAAACAGGGTAGTTGCTGTAACACATTCAATAGACATCTTGCTTCAAGATTATAAAGGGGCTGGGACGGTGGGGACCGTGGAGGTGTAGGCAAGCCAGGCATGTACAGTGTAGACCACTGGGCACTGAAGGGGAGAACCATTAAAAAGCAAAAGGTGAAAGAGGTTAATTAAAGCTGGTCAGAATGAAGAACAAAATAATCTACCCAGATGCCTTGTCCTGGTATGTTCTTTCTTTATCTGTGGGATATAATCTGTTGGAATAATTATGTATCATAGGTAATGTTTTTTCTTTGCATGTCTTACTTAAATGCCTTAGAACAAGCACACCTTACATTCCTCTTTGGTGACTCACAGGGGTTAAAATTTAAGGAATATATAAGAAAGAGGATCCCAGAACTATGCAGCCAAATCAACCTAATTAGTTTTTCTTTATTCAAAGCATTAAAAAGTCTATACACAAAATCCCTGAAACTATTGCCCTGAGGTAATCTTTAAATCTTCAACTCAGAATATTCCCTGAAGGCATCTTAAAACAAAACAATAGTTTAACTAGTATAAAGGTCTTCCTTGAGGATTAGGCTCTTTGGGGAACCGTGTTTGGGATCAAAATGACCAAAGCAAAAGATGATAGAGGGAGGGCCCCATGAACTTAGCCTAAGAAGGGACAGTGACTCCGAGAAAGAAGAGGAGAATGGGTGCACAACCCCAAGTTGTAGTCGATGGCCCCTCAATGGCACGTGGAGGTCATGTTTAATTGGTGTACGCTTTCCTGAACGTTCTTCTCGACAACAGCACCATCCATGAAACCTCGGGGGACTCTATGCACGGTTTAAGTGAAGGCAAAGGGGGCCTAGAACGCTCCCTGTACTGTGACTGCCTGCTCGTAGAAAGCCGCCTGAGCTGGCAGTTGACCTCCTTTTCTCTTTTAGCGACATAGATTTCTGAAAATGTAATATATTTGCATTTAGAAGTTGTCCTGGATCACTGTCTTTACTTGTCTTTAAAAGACAAACTAGGGGGGACCAATCGCAATGAACTATATGTAACCACTACCACCCCCACCTCCCCACCCGCAAGGGGGACAAACAACAGAAACCGTGGGGGGAGGGAGATGGTAGTTGGTGTAAGAGATGAAAATAATAATCATTTATAACTTATCAAGGGATCACGAGGGCGGGAAGGGAAAAGGGAGGGAGAGAAAAAGGAGGAGCTGATACCAAGGTCTCAAATAGCAAGTAAATGTTTAACAAATAATGATGGCAACATCTGTACAAATATGCCTGAAACAAGTGATGGATGGATTGTTATAAGAGCTCTAAGAGCCCCCAGTAAAATGGTCTTTTAATTAAAAAAAAAGTTTTAAAAATTAATTAATTAAAACAAAAAGACAAACTACTACAAAAATGCGTAGAGCTTCTTGCACAGTTCATGCCTAAGATGACGTAAGATGTCACAAGATCGCGCGCACTGTAATACATACATCTGCGTTGCTCACTGCTGGAGCCCACCAGGAGCTTCGTCTGAGAGCCGAAGGGCAAGACCCCCGAAGGCAAGTCATCTAGATTAGCTCTCAAATTCATAGCGCGGGGACCAACTGAAAACTGTGACACTACAAGGAAATTCAAACCCCAATTTCTTCATTCAGTATCGAGGCTGGGCAAAGAAAGAACATGAGCCCTCCGCAGGCCCGATTTGAAAGTGGGTACATTATATAAAGTGTGAGCTGCCCATGCTAAACATACGCCTTAAGCCCCATCAAAGACAATCCTCGCGGCCGGCCCGATGTACTCAGAGCCCAAGCAGCGCTTCCTTTTTAGGATTGTTCCTGTGGAAAGGTCCTGCCACTTCAGAAGTGTTATATAACATTAGACCTACATTATTTGAAGTTATTTGTTTAGTCTTTAATATTTGTTCCATTTATGCATCCCCAAATGACTGCTATAAGTCCTATTGAATTAACTGCTATTTTAAAGAAATAATTTATCAGATTTACAGGAAGAAAAAATAAATGGTTCTTCAATTTCATAAGTGATAAACACAAAATCAAACTCTGGTTGGAATCTATGGCACCTTTAGTTCATGCCTTCGAAATGTAAAGAAATTTCTAGAAATTTAATGAAAACTTTGCACCACGATTAAATGTAAAATAAGTTTTAACATGCATTTCTCCTGCCAATTGGCATACATAATAGAAAAATGGTAGAGAATAGGTTAAACAGTCTAAAAGGATTTTAACCTTAAATTTGACAGAAGTTAAATGGCTGTGACATTGGGTTCTTCTGCTTTATTCCAGCTAGTAATCCACCCTCAAAGTTCCTGTCAGGTAAATGACCTTGTATTTCATTAACTGATAATTAAATGGATTTATTCCACTAACGGTTTTAATTAAAATGCTAGAAATATTGATTACCCCTCTCATCCTTATTCCCCCAGATGAAAAAAAGGTTTTAGGAATGTTTATTTAGAGAAGACAGAGAATTAAATTAGATTGAATCTCTATGAGACCCGAAGACTGCGTCTTTCATTTCTGCTGCTCAAGCAGAAAAAGGTTTCCATTTTTTGATGTTTGATTAATTATTTTGAAATCCATTTATGCTTACCTTGGTGTTTAATTAAAAATGTCATTTTTAGCATAATTAAATTGGCTATCTGTGGAAGACTAACTTCAAACTTATATTTTAAAAATGCAATGCCTTTTTTTTGGTAAATGGAACTTTTTAGTTATTTGCTTTTTCGGTAGAGGTACTGTCTCATGAATGAAAAACTAAGGAGAGCTGAGGCTTAATTGGATTTCCTTCATTTGAATATTAGACCACATATGCTTATGACTAGTCTAGGTTTATTTGGTTGTGCTCTTTAATCTATTAGAGACTCAGTCTAACAAATACAGAGTGCGCGCTTCCAAATGTGATGGATTCCACAGTGCTCACACTGACAAAGCGCCCCTCCTCGAAGCCGTCTTTAGCACGCCAGTGTGCTTCCCCACAGCACCGATTCAAGGAGGCGAAGGCACCGTTTCCCCGCCACTCTGTCAAAGCACACCCGGCAATTAGAAACCCTACTCACTAGACATCACACCTGATGAAGACGGAGTGGGAAGGGAAGGCAGGGAATGAAGGCCTGATCGCCCTGGCTCCTGGACTTGACCGAAAGGAATGTAACAGCACGTGTTCCCAACAGAAGGTGATTCTGGAAAATGATTACCCCTCTTAGTCATGAAACAGTGTGAACATGCAAATGTCTCTACAGGCAAATGGTGCTTCATAAGAAAACTACAACCTGAGAAGTAACTGATGAAAACCAAATCTTACTGAAGAATAAGATATGATGATGTTGTAGTTTTAAAACCGAAACCAGCTCAACTCAACAGGTATTGCAAGCCACTTGTACATTTGCCTCCGGTTGAATTTGTGGGTTGATGTGTGGTTCTGGCTTGCTGGCATTAGAGAAATTAGGAGGTAAGCAGCGATGGTGGCCATGCGTTGTTTTAAATGGGAAAGTAATAGAGGGAGAAACACGCGGCCAGAAAATTAGAGATGAACCCTATCTAGGGACACTTTCATATATCGTGACGCATTTTTAGCAGCTTATAAGTAAGTACACCTTTTACTTTCAGTGCGATGGAGAAAAGCAAGCAAGCTCATGCTGCTACTACACTGTAATACTTCGAATGCTTCAATTAACTTCAGATGGGCTGGAATAACTTGGCAGTCTGTCACGGGCACCCAGTAGAGGGGAAGCCGAGAGGCCCACGGAGTCCTCGGGAGCGGCAATTGCTAAAAATACACCACAACTGCTAGCATTTCTAACCCTGTGGAGCCAACATCTATGGGCTAGATTTTTACAATCGACTTTCCGCTGCTCAGAGACGGTTAGATATCATTGATCCAGCTTCATTCCGTCATGATCAGAAGAACATCTTGGCCAAAGACTTCGCTAGACAACTTCATTTTAAAAAATGAGGCTGTCACTTTAAAGTCAACTCAATGTTCCTAGAAAGGGTAAGAAAAAGAGCTGCATATTTCCATATGCAAAAAAGACTATAAAGCATGAAAATGAGCATGGACTCCCAAAGGCTTATTTTTCTTACCAGCAAAAGTCAGGGGACATACTAGGTCATCTACCTCTGTGTCCTCATCTACCAAATGGGAATAAGGCCTATGGAGAAGGGCTGTTCCATCCAGAAAATAGTGGCACCTGTAGATCTTAAGATCAGTAAATACCATTGGAAAAATGATAATTGCCTCAAAGTTTCAAATTAGAATAGGAACACAAAGAATATGAGATAAGGGAGGTGGGCCTGAGTTGGTATACTTGAAAAAGTCACATTTAATGTTCATGATAATAGAAGCTGAGTTTTTCACAATTCCCACCATTTTTGGGTATTTAAGTAGCAACCACTTGTCGAGATGACTGATAATTTCTATCACATATGCTTATTTCCTTGACTAACGTATTGAGAGACAGCGCCTGAGTATGCCATCAAATACATGTGAAAGTATTTTTCAGACACCAGTATTGTTTTAGTGCCTGTCCTGTGAACTTTAAGAAACTGGCCAAGATGAATAACTTCATTTTTAACACTGATCTATGACATATTTTAACCTGCCTACATACAAAAGTAGTGCTGTTAACAACTGCAACTTTCTTCGCGTGGGCAATGAATCACTGTGTTCCTTTTTCACGCACCATTGCCGCTATCTTACCTTCAGCGGTTTTGCGAGATTTCAATGAAGATGGAACTAGAGGGCACACATTAGAATTTTATATCAGTTCAAGAAGGGGAGAGAAGAAAGACATATGAAGCCAGAATGACATTCATGGAAGGTTCCCTAGGGAAGATAACACATGTTTTTGTCTTTCACCTGCTAGGCATGCTAAATCAGTGCAATGATAAGCTAATTTATGAAATATATTTCATTGAAACCTGGACATCTTTACTGTTGCTAGTTCGGCAGTAGAACTTTAGAAATAATGACAGTCTACTTTTTAAAACGCCTCTGCATGGAAACATTAAAGACTTGAATTAACTAGCACAAAGCTTGGAGTAGATCTTGTATGTAGCTTCAGATTTTGAACAAAAATAACTAGAGTTGTTTCCAACCTGGTCAGTTTAGCCTAAACAAAGAACCGTTACCTATGTCTCTTTGAAACTTGTCAAATAAACATGGAATGTTATCAATTTTCATTATACTATCAAAGTGATGGGTTTGGAGGAGTCCGAGTTTATGTGTGTATACACATGTGTGTGAGCACATGTGTGTGTGCTATATGTTCTCAGATATACAACTGCCATTTAGCCTTAAAAATAAGTCATTACAATGCTTTCAGTCCATTCCTGGATTTTGCCTACATTTCTTACAAGGACATCCAAGCTTGATGCATTTTTCTTCAGATTAATTTACCAAAGCTTTTAGGTGATCACATCTCAGAGTGGGTCCAGAGGTGGTAGAGATGATCCCAGAAGCTTGTGCTCCCAAGTTATGGGGAGCTCTTGATGGTCACTATGAAAATACAGTACCATATGGTACCCTCAGAAACCAGCCCCTTTGCCATTAGCAATAGAGCAGATAGTTTTTCATATAATCGATGCCTTCTCTAAGGAATGGCAAATTAAATGTGGATCAAATTAAAAGCATCTGAGCATAAAATTAGAGTCAAAATAAGAATTTTCTATTAAAAAATGAGATTCAGTCTTGTGTGATATTTTCTGAAGACTCCTTTTCCCCGCCATGCTCTGATCATCAGCAGTGTGTGTAGACAGTGTCTGCCCCTCTCGCTCCTCAGGCTAGACGGGCTGGGATTCAACCCAGGCCTGAGTGAGGCCGGGGAGTCCGTCAACTACAGAGTGAGTTCCTGGCAGTCATACGCGGCAGCGCCATGGAGCAGTGCACAAAGTAGGCGGAGACCAGTTATGAAAGAGAGAGGTTGTCTGTTTACCCACAAATATATTGGCAATCAGCAATGATGGGGAAGGAAATGCAGCAAACATCACTGATAGCTTAATGGCATTTAAATAAAATATTCAAGATTGAAAATGTTCTCAGTGCCAGTGTGTTCTTTTAAGCGTGCTCCCTTCAGAGTGAGAGAACTTTTCCTAATACCTCAAACAGAAATAAATAATTGGGTTTTCATTAATGACCTAATTTTCTTCTCCAGGGTCAAAATTTAACTTTTAACCTTTCAAGGTTAGGTCCTTGCAAAAAGTATGAATTAGTTTTCTTGAAGTGAATAACAACACATCCTAAGCATGCTTTATGGTGACGATGATAACCAAAGATAAGGGTTTGTCATGAAAAACAGATCCATCAGTGCAGGGTGACTGGTGCGTAACTTCCCTGCACGGTGCTCAGCACCTGGTGGTGACGGTAAGCACCTCCGATAGCCGGTCACAAGCTAGTCGTACCATGGAGAAGTTTTTAAGAGGGACCTCCTCTTGACAAAAACAAAGGGAAATTTTATTGGGAGAATTTGATATGGAGGATTACTGCGCTTTTTTGGTAAGAAACTGGGGACATTAAGAAGGCTAAAAATGATAACGCTATAGAAAACAAATGGATGCTTCAACTAGTGAGAGTTGGAGAGTAGAGAGAATGGAGTAAAGGAAACAGAGAGAGAGGGAAGGGGGCAGAGAGACAGAGAGGAGACTGGGCTGAAAATAAATAAATAAGATTCCCAAAATAAAATAGAGAACTAAATTAATACAAGAGCTTTTTATGTAGACCAGTGGTTCTCAACCTTCCTCCTGCCATGACCCTTTAATAGAGTTCCTCGTGTTGTGGTGACACCCCCCCCAACCATAACATTATTTTTCATTGCTATTTCATAACTGTAATTTTGCTACTCTTATGAATCAGGTGGCCCCTGTGAAAGGGTCACTCGACCCCCAAAGAGGTCGCGACTCACAGGTTGAGAACCGCTGGTATAGACATAGTGCAATTTCATAGCAAATTAAAAAGAAAACAACAAAAAAAGTCAATGAGTATTTTGAAGTTTTGTTTTCACCTCTGTGACAGTTACATAATCTCCTGCCAAGTGGAGTGAAGGGGTAGAGGCTAGCCTGTCAATCAGGTCATAGCCAGTGAGGCCTTTGTGTGGGCATGGCCTTCTCTTGAGGATTCTGGGAACTCCTGTCTTCCTCCCTAGAGGTAGGACATACTCTTGCTGCAAGGCTTTCCTGCTGACACATCATACGGAGCCACGCTGATTAAGCCAGAGCACTGGAGCTGGAGGAGTCACGTGGAGACACATGCCAGCACTGAGATGCTGGCCACTAGATCCACAAGAGGACGTTTCACCCACTGGCCTGTGACCTTCCTGCATTTGGTGTCATTGCATGTGCTGTGTGAGTCTGAAGAGAAATTAATAGAGTAGCACTGGGCATGTGGCTAATATCAGACTTATGGACTTAATTTTGACTGGGCTGGGACGGTTTCTTTTCATACAAGTCTCTTTCTTATACACATGAGTGTCTATGAATTTGTTTCTCTAGTCAACCCAGACTAACACAACTTCCTAGGCTAACAGAAAACAGTTCTATGTGGTGCAGTGAGTTAAGCATTGGACTCCGTGGAAACTTTCGTTGTGGGAAGAAGGATGAGGAGGTCTCCTTCATGCAAGAATTACAACCTTAGAAACTCAACAGGGTAGTTTCACTCGGTCCTGTGTGCTCATGACGAGCACAATGACCTTCACAAAAGAGCCATTTCTCTGGATATGATTTGACAGCCTTTGGAGGGGAGAACGCTCCCATCTCTAATATGTCTTCGCATTCCTGAAGAGCGCCACCACCACTGGACTGAGAGCTGGACGACGGTGGGCTTACTGTGGCTCAGCTTCATTCTGGGACACAGAGACGGCCACCAGACTAAATCAGACCATTTACCCTCAAATGATCTGTTGGAAACAGTCTTCTCCAGGAAATGTCTCTTCCTCAAGGGTCTAAGACTGAGCACGTGTCATAAGTCAAAATTAGGTACTCTGCATGTATGAGTGCACACGTAAGCATCTACTAATGCGGAATTCATGAACAGTTCAGCGGGTCAGGTGATTATATCACTGAGAAATAAGGGGAAAGAGGCCCATAAATGCAGACAACATGATGAGTAGATCTAAGCGTAGGAATTAAATCCTTACAAGAGAGTCTGCACAGACAACCGAGAGGAAGCACAGGTGTACTATAGATCAAATGTCCATTTACGCAAAGGACACGTTTACTGTCTCCATGCTTTCCCTTAGTTGGCATGTGCCAAACCTTTAACAGTTTTTCAACAGTACAAATATTAAAAGAGAGAGGGTGGGGGAAGAATGCATGCTCGTGAATCAGGAGAGGGGGAAATGATACAAGCAGGGGCTAAACAGAGAATTTGGAAAGAAAATGAGAGAGAACAGAAGGAGGAAGGGAGATAAACCGGAAGTGCCTTGCTCAGCATGATATGATACCCATCCCAGTAGCTGAATTTAAGCTTTGATCGTATGTTCTACTCTCAGGACTGGAGGATCTCAAACAGTCATCAGGACAACACAAGGGCAAAGGCGTCCTCCTTAGGAAATGCAGAACATTAATCTTCCTTATTTGTTTCTTAAAGGTTAGCCTGAAACATACACGTTTGTTCTAGTTGTGTCGTAAGTCTCAGTTTATCCTCTTACCTTGTGAAAACTTTTTTTTATCCTAGTAAAAAAATATAATACCGTGTGGAGCTTCAGTTGTACTGCCAATTTCCTCATCACACTGCATTCCCATGATGCAATATTAATGCTGATATACTTTAACGGCGCTTCATGTATAAATTTATACACACAGGGCATATGCATTTTTTAATGGGATTTACCTGGGTAATGCTAATGGGGAACCACACATGTAAATCCTTGCACATCAAAATGAAAACGTATCTCTATACAGTCTCAAATAAGGTTTCTTGGGGGTTCATTTAATGTTTATGGGGAATTCATTTATATCTGTAGCCAATAGCAATCATCTGAAGGTCATAGCATTTGGAGAGTTTTTGAAACACTCTCTTTTAAGGTGAGTGAATGGAATGGACTATGTTCCAATTTGTTGTTCTCCTCAGAGCTCATTTAAAAATGAGATGCCTAATTTTAAGAACACCTCCCCTCATTCTGAAAAATAAATCAACTTTGTGAAAGAAAAAAACATCCATGCACAGCTGCCAAATATATATAAGTTCAAAAGTTTTTCTCTTGCCTGAAATAGAGACACAGAAATTACATTAAAGTTCTAAACAGAAACAGAAGTTTGGGGCCTGATATAGATAAGAATCTATTAGAGATAAAATTGTTTTGACAAAAACTGTGTAAATACAATGCCACTGGCTGCAAGCCTATTATTAAATGCAAGTGGAAAATAAGGATAGTTCTCCTGAAGGGACATTGCTAAAGTGACACAAAATAAACACAACATTGCAGGATAATTTTTCACATTAATTATGTTCTCTTATCATAGATGTATAACTAGCCAAGTATAACAACAATAACAAGATAGCACTGAAGTTATTCTGCAAACAGGAAAAAGCAAATAAAATAATACTGATATGTTAGTTATTAGATTACTAGCCTTTTATCTTGTGGAATAGCTTCCCTGAACAAAAAGACTATATTAATCATTTCGGTTCCTCTAAGTAAGTGATATTGCATTTCTGGAAAACTAATGTTAACAATCTTTTTTCTTAAAGATACCTTCATTTATTTGCTGATTTTCTAACTCCAAATCTCCTACTACGAAGAACATTTTAGAGCTCCAGAAACAACTTGGAGCATACCAATTCCGGCCTTTTTTCTCTTGCCAGGTTAAAATACATGCAACTCCCTAAAAACAGATTGGCCCACTTCCCTAAAACGGGTCACGCTTGGTTGTTTATCATTGCCATCATGAGTCCACTTATCAGTTGCACCTCAAATAAATTCTTATTTCCTCGAAATGTAATTGTGGCTCACTCTTAGAAGCTGACTTTAAGCCCCACGAGCAACAGCTCTCCACTGAGAGTGGGCCAGGCCTATCGTCCCATCATTTCTAGACACGAATCTGAGAAACAATCCCCAAAGTTCAACTCCAATAGTCTTGGTTACCATCAGTTGCTTTTTGTTTGTTTGTACTTTACTTGGAAGACAGCAAGTAGCTTTCTCTTTGCTCCCAAAGCCCTCTCTCTAATCTTGGCTGTGTTGTAGATGCCAGTCTCCAGTTGACACCCTTGGCCCGCTCCTCTTGGCCTCAGATGTGCCCTTCTGTGCACTGAACACACCAGAATGCACGCACAGTTTCTCATTACCGTCCGAGAGGGGGTGGGCCTATTGTTCTTTACCAATTTCCTAAATAAATGTTTTGGTGAGGAAAATAATTCACAAGAACCTCCCTAGAAGCAGAAGAGCCGTAATCTATTGCATCTGCACCCCCAACTGAGCATGATGTGCCTTCCGAGAAATCTGTGGATTCTCTGGATGGTCGAGTCAATAAGAGGAGATTATAAAAACCATGTCAACAAAGGGGAATGGCAGTAGCTGGTGATTCTTTACTAGTTCATATCTTTGAAATGTTTGTCTGTGCATTTTTTGTACATTTATTTCTGTCTGTAACAGATAATCCCGTGGCACTACTACATCATGTTTCTGAACTAGTATTTTTCTGGGCCAATTCTGAATCGCATTCTTTGAGGCTTAGCATCCTGAAGGTTTAGACACTGTGTGTGCGGTAGTTGTGGTTGGTTTTGCTTTGTGTTTTTCCTCTTTGGGGGATAAACGGATATTAGAATATACCAAATAGATATGCCTACGACTCAATCAGAGGTTATTGGTGAAGGTTCTTATGAGGACAGGCATATTGAACAGCTGACTTATTTTAGAGATTGATTATAACTGATGCTTATGTTAGTGTTTTACTTATATAGACATCTATAAATTGTTGCAAAGGAAAAATTCTTTCTTTCAATCACGTTATGATCAGCTATGAGGGGAATAAGGAAATAATACTGAGGAAAAATGGGAAGGCCATGATCTCAAAAAGAAATCCGAAGGCTCAATCCTCTCTAAGACCTAAATTATAGCTCTGGAGTGATTGTAAAATGTTTCTTAAATGTTTTTTTAAAATGATTTAATATAGTGAGTTGAGATACATTACATTAGATATAATTAGACCTAGACAGGAAAGGTGGTTCTGAGGAGCTAATGAAAGATCATTAAGGTTGAATATAAGATTGTTGATTAGGATAAAGCTAATCCTGATTAGGATAAACAAGATAGGAGCTAGAGATCTTGTTTTTCTTCTGATTTATTTATTTTGTGAGTGAAGGGGAGGTTGTCTATGTTGTAAAGAAAAAAACAAGGATATTACAGTTTTTATATTTTGTTAAAATATTGCATCACAACCAGTATGCTTTTTATCAGTTTGTTTTTGGAAGGCATTGCTAGAGATTCCTATGCTAAGATAACAGATATGAATTCAAATTTAATGTATTCCCTATATAGTTTGCCTTCATAGCAAAGAAGAGCTATCTGGCCCTGACATTCTATCTCCCCAGTATTGCCCCCCACGATGACTTCCAGCTAGAGTCTCTAATTCCACCAAACCAACATTAAGTGCTGCTAACAGTGTGGACCGCTCCAATGGCTTTATCCAAGAAAATATCTGATTACAACCCACTTTCCTCAAGTCCCATAGGCTGAGAAACTCTGTCTGGTTTTGCTCACTATCATTCCCCTAAAGCGGAGGGTGGCTTTTGCTTAGCACATACAAACTACTTAATAAACATACAGCAATGTTCAAAGAATGGATCAATAATGAGTGTTCAATGAATGTCACTTGTTTTCCTTTTTTTGGTAATGAAATACTTTTATTGGAGTTCTCACATCTGTTATCATAATCCATACATTCATCCTTTGTGTCACGCACATTTGCACATATGCCGCCATCATCATTTCAAAGCATTCTCTTCCCATTTGAGCCCCTGATATCAATTCCCCATTTCTTCCCCTGCCGAACCTTTGATAAGTTATAGCTTATTATTTTCATATCTTACGTCGTCCTCCATCGCCCCTCAGCCACTTTTCCATTGTTCATCCCCCTGGGAGGGGGTTCTAGTTTGATCCTGTGATCAATTTTTTCTTCCACCACCTCCTCCCCCCACAGTCCCTTACCCTAATCCTCCTGGTATCTCTACTCTCCTTGTTGGCCCTGAGGGGTTTCTCTATCCTGGATGGCCTGTGCTGTGGGCTCTTATCTGTAGAATGTCACTTTTTTATAATGAATGGTTTAATGGCTGACTTGGTTGGGCCAGGTAGTTTGGTCAAACACTAGCTATTCTTGACCTTCATAAATCAGGTAGGCCCTATATTATTATTGAAAGCCCTGAAAGACACACGGAAACTCCCAAAAGACTAGCTAGCCTCCAAATTATAAATAGACTTAAAAAAAGTTTTTTTTAATTGTGATTTAGGTGAAGTCTTACAGAGCAGACCATGAGTTTCACATGAGTTTCATATACGTTTTGTTTCAGCTCTTCCATCTCAACCTCTTCAGCGGACCATCACTTATCCCACTTCCACCAGTTTCCATTCCTCCTCTCTTCCTGGACCTCTGTCTTTGGGTAAGTGCTGCTCTTTGGTCTTAACTGGTGGATGACTCGAACGCAGAGTGACTTCTGTTCCGGACGGACTTGGTCTTGGACAGACTCCAGGTTCTCGCCAACCAGCTCACAGGGCTCTTTCTGGGTTTTTAGTTCTCTTCCACATTTCACTCCCACTCTAGCAAGGACTTTCTAAAGGGATCCTTTCCAAAGCACTTGCGAGTTGTAGCCAGCTACCATCTAGTACTTCTGATCTCAGTGTTGTGCATACAGGTATTTGAGTGGTTCATTCATCCCCTGGACTAGTGTGGGAAACAGAAAGATGTCTCCCAAGGCGTCTCCCCCAAATAGATTTTAGACTTAGGACACTGCTTGCAGCTAATAGTAAATGATCCCCAGGTTACCTCCCTGAAGGCAGTCAGTTACCAGACTACTGTCTGGGCCCACCACAAATAGGGCCCACACCCTGCTGTTAAGGACAATGGGCTACTTCTCCCTAAAGGCTTAAGGCCATCAGGTTGGTCCCTGCAGGGTGGGTTTACACCCTACTGATAATGGTTTCTATGGAGATCTAGAGAATAGGTCAAACTAGGTCAGTGACATCCAAAATTAGGCTGTCATCCTAAATCTAGGATCCGCCTGTCTTGTCATATGTGTACTCCCATCACCTCCCCTTCCTATTATGTGGATACCCCTAGATCACCCCCTCCCTATACTGTATTACCTATAGCACAACCCTTTCCTGTGATGTATGTCTTCACCTGTAATCAGGAGACTTGCACATCCCCAGAGAAGATAAAAGCCTTGGTTAGCAATAAAGATCTCTCTCTCTTTCAACGTGGACCACCAAGTAAGGCTGAGGTGAGCATGCTACCATGAAATGTGTCTGACTCCATTGCTTTAATCTTTCTTCTATCTCTCATGCGCTCTGTGACTTTACTATAAGCTTTACTTATTATCACTGTACAGTTGTGCCTACCAGCCCTGTGATGATGTGTTCAGGCAGGTACCCTGACAGACTAGCTGTGTCCAGGTATCTCTGCTGTCCTCATTCTCCTGTCCTATAGACAAGAAGCAACCATTGTCTGCATTTCAAATGGCTGTTCTGTCAATGTCACCTTTTAAGACCGAATTTGATAATAACTCAAGCAGGGTGTAAACCATTGTCTTTGTGAATTGTTATGACAACTGGGCTTGGTAGCCCCTGAAGTTATGGTCCTGAGCTACAAGGTCTAGCACCTCATCATTTTAGGGTGTTTAATTATGTCTAAAAAGTTTTCATAACATATTCCCCTGTATACTCCACTACATTCATAGATATATTGCATCTAAAGTAAATATACATATAAAATATCCTCTGTCATACCAATATATATCTGTGAGTATTTGCCTATGTCCACACTTTCCAGCCTGGGTGTCCATCCAGGTATGTTCTCAAAAACAGCCACAATCGCACCTTCTTACAAGCCTCAGTGTCTTTCCGTCGCCCTCACTGTTTCTTAACCTCCCTCTTATTGTATATTGCCTTCATCTTGTTTGCTCATTTATTTAATTTTGTAAGATATCCTCCACTGCCTGTGTTGAGACACAAGACTAGTAGAATCTACTACTTCTTCCTTGAACTTCTGCTTCTGGACCTGTAGCCCCCTAAATGGCATGAGACAATTCCTGAAAAATCAATCAATCTTGGCCACTCTCACTTCCTCCTAACTGCTTCTGTTTCTCTAGAGGACCTTACAATGGATCTGTACGTGCACAGTTAATTAGTGTTGGTCTTGGGGTAAATGAAGGCGGCTTCAGCATCCTGTCTATAAACATTTCATATACATTTCAAGCCTTCATTTCTCTGAATAATTATCTCTAATCTTGAAAAACAACCACAAACTCTAAGTATATCACAGTCATGCAAAAATGACTAAGATACTTCTATTGCATCTATAGTTTCTTTAATCATCCTTATGGCTGATCCTGAAGCATCAGGAGACACGACACTGATGTTGTGACCAGTGAACTGCATTAGGCATTAAGTATTGTATGTGTGTCAGTCATCCATGCCGGTGTCCCCAAACCAAAGGAAATCTTATATGCAAGAAATCACCTGGGTTGTAAAATTTTGGGAGTGTCAATGCCATTCCAGGACGAAATATTCCCCTGGAGCACATATATTCATAAAGTAATTGGAGTCACTAGTTTCACCTTTTTAAAAATATTGTAAGCTATCATTTCATCCCTGATTTCTGAATATAATATTGCATGCATTACAGTTATGATTGTGTATTGCCAATCTCTTTATCTGTTAGGACCTCCGGAGGAGGAGGGACCAAGTGCTTTTCCCAGTGTACTACCTCCAACTCTTTAGCCACCAAGGACCATGCACCAGGCTTCAATTGTTAGCCCTTAATGTGTTTTACACACTGGAGGGACAAAAATTAAGGAAGTGCAGGAAAGAGAGAGGGCAAAGGGAGGTACCATATTTTAATACAAATATTATACACATTATAAATGATTTTTTGCATCCATTCTTAATGTATGATAGATGTGTACTGTCCGAATGCACATTATTTAAGTGGGCCTATTCTTCACAAAAGAATACTTATATATATATATAAAAGTACTATTCTCACTTTTGACACCACTTTTTCTTGAGATCATTAAACAGTGTCCATTGTTTGTGGCGGTTATTTTTCAAAAAGCCCACAAAATTTTAGGGTTTCATCATAAAGTATACTGACCTACCGTATATACTCGTGTATAAGCCAAGTGTGCTGAAAAACTGGGGTTCGGCTTATACACAGGTCAGTGGTACCCCAGTGGGGTGTAACATCTCGCTGGGACCCCCCAAGGAAACAGGACAAGCGCCCATTATCTCGCGGGTGATTGCCCTTCCTCCGCTGTTCATTCAAAG
Source organism: Tenrec ecaudatus (assembly GCF_050624435.1). Lineage (NCBI taxonomy): Eukaryota > Metazoa > Chordata > Mammalia > Afrosoricida > Tenrecidae > Tenrec > Tenrec ecaudatus. Next base: position 73,168,275 of record NC_134543.1, read on the forward strand.
CCCCGCTGACACTGCAGGGCTTTGAATGTTTGTTTACTCACATCGAACCAATCAGAGCCGTCCTATGACATGGACAGCTCCATGGACAGCTCCTATGACATGGACAGCTCCGTCCTATGACATGGACAGCCGTCCTATGACATGGACAGCTCCACTACGCAGAAGCACCCGTAGTGATGTGTCTGTGGCTGTGCTCCGTCTCTCCCCTCTGGTCTCTGTGTTAATTCATATCCTGCATTCCCCGCCCGCACAGACTCCTCACCCTCCTCCTGGCTAACACGACACGGGATGGGGTGGGGGGAGGGGCATTACCATGAAAGTTCTTTTTCAAAGTCTTGTTTAAAAATATTTAAATACATTACCCCACTGATGTCTCAATTTCTAGTAATTTTATTTTCATTTGTTTTGATTATTGAAACTCACCAATAGCTTCTGCATTTTCCACCCTAGGCTTATACTCGAGTCAATCAGTTTTTCTGGTTTCCCAGGTAATAATTAGGTACCTCGGCTTATACTCTGGTTGGCTTATTTTATTTTTTCACCTCCTCTCACTATCTCTCACCCTCAATTATCTGACTAAAATGAAGTGTAATAGAGGAAGTGACGGATGCAGAAGAGAAAAAGAAAATCCAGGCAGATGAAAACCAGAATTGGGCATACTGTCCATTAGACGAGAGATGGCCGACTTCATTCAAGGGCTGGGCCCAAGTCAAAATGAAGACTTGGACGGAGTTACGTGCAGCGTACACCTCATCTCTGCCACTCTTCCCCACTATTCCATCAGCCGCGTCTTTGGCAGGAGAGGTTGCTCACTGCTTGCCTCTCCACTTACCGTAAGATGCAGACAACAAACACACCTTCTTCCTGTTCCCCTTACCTTCTTCACCCTCTGCTCTTTTACCCTCCTATAAAACATGTCTCTTGACACTGGTCTTGAATCTCTCTTTGTGGTCTCTAACTCCTGGATCCTTCCCACTAGTGGATTGAGAATTATGGCACCTGGCTCAGGAGCTTTGTCTCCCCAACATCCTCAGTCCATTAGGGACCACTCTGGTGGGCATGAGGGTGATTCTCCCCGCAGCTCACTCCCTTGACCTTCTCGATTACAAGCTCCCCTTTTGCAATCCCCTCCTGTAACAATCCTCTTGCCATGTCTGGGATCTTAATGTAAATCCCAATGCCCTCCTTTCTGACCACAAACTCTGATTCTCCCAGCACGTGTGCTTGTGCTTGCTCATGCTCGCTTCTCTCATTATTAATTAATCCATTTACTCTTCCAGACATGCTCTGAGTAATTCTCATTCCTGTAGTATATCAGCTCTCTTCTGCCTCCCTCTCTTTTCCAACCCAGATCTCAGGGCTCATCATGCCAATCATTCCCTTGCCACTACTTCCGTACTCTTTTGACTCAATTAAACAGTCCTATATGTGCTACAAACAAATAAACAAAAACAACAAAAGAAAATCTTTATCTCGCATCTCACCTTGACTACCATCTTGGTGTTCTCCTTCTATTTACAGTTAAGTATCTTGTTTGTCCATCTGTTGCACAATTATTTACGCAGAATCTCTTCTGGATCCCACTACAACCAGGCTACTGTCCTTCAGAATTTGGCCCACCTGTCTCATGACCTCTCTCAGGATGTACCCTATTCACCTGTGGCAGCACTGAAAGCTGGAAGTCACGTATATTGTCCCGTTCTTACTGTCCACTATCAAGTTCTGCTGTGGTGCTATGACGTTCAAGCAAATGTTCATGGAAGTTTCTATTACCGGGTCCTGTGCTAACTGCTTTGCACTTAATTCTCGCAATCCTACTGAGTATTCTTCTGCTCATTTTACAATTATGGAAAATATTGCTTAGAGATGACAAGGTAGACCAGTGCCCTTCCATCATGTCTCCATTTCTCTGTCACTGCCTCATGCTAGAAATTCAACAGGATCTGCTTCCTCACTGTTTCCCAGCCTCTCCCTTACACCTGGAGAAACCCCCCTCCAAAGCGTACACCGGATCATGCTGTTTTCCTGCTTAAGGTCCTGCACAGAAGCACCTGAGCAATCGAGCTAGAGCTCAATCACTGCGTTCATCACCTAACAGAATCACAATTTGCCCTTTGACTGTGTCCTTGTCCTCGGCTCCTCTGCCTCACTCCATCATGCTGTAGTCACTGCCTGGCGTACCCTTCTGGAGGCTCTTTCCATCCATACTCCCTCACTTGGGTCCAGCTAAGGGACCACGGCGGAGATGCCCTCCCCCACCATTGTGATCCATTATATTGCTCTCTGCATGCTCACATGTGCGTTCCTGAAGGGGGAACAGGAATGTGGTGTTCTCAACATTCAATCACCGATGCTGCTCGCAGTGCCTGTGAATGCAGAGGAGCTCAATGTCTACTCCTCAATCACTTTTCCTAATTGACTTCTCCTGATTGGAACTCTCACATCAAAAGCATGCATTTTTAAAAATTTTTTCTTTTCAAATCTATCATACACCCAAGTCATTTTCCAAGTGCAACAAATGATGTTTTGATAAGTTAACATTCCTAATGAAGAAAGCATCCATGAATTTAGAGTAAAACAGACACCATTTGCTTGTTTTGATGGGTGATTCATTTGATTGCCAGCAATTATGTTATATGTGTGTAGATATTTCTGCACATGTGCCATTCGCTGCATTTCAAAGTCTGTTATTTTTAAAGGTAGATAGGTTTTTGGTTTGAAGTATCTAAGAGAGAGATTGGAACAGCTTTATTTTAAATAATTTTAAAAATATGTGCAAAACATTTCTGGGCAACATTCAAAGTCCTAACAAGTACTCGTCTATATACAAAGTGAGCGAGAAGACCGTTATTTGCATGTAAATCAGTAAGCTTAATGGCGGATTTCAGGTCTCTTGAGACCCATCCAACATGAAGCAAAGAATAAATAGAATGGTGTCACACTGTTCTCACAAAAGCTAATAAACATGGCTTTGTAGCACCCTATTCTTTGAAGTAATCTCCTGTCATACCATTATTTGGCTTAATGTATTCCTACAATCTTTACATATATGCTCATCCGGCTTAAAAATCCGGAAGTTGTAATTAATTATGCACTCTCTACAGTCTTCATATGTCTTTAGGACAAACATGGCCATTGAAACGCAACCAGTTTCCCTTAAAAACTTCACATTCTTTTCTTCCATCCTAATGATCAATACGTTGAACACATTTCTGCCAGTGTTTGTTCAATCAGATTATGTTGTAACTCATTCATCTAATCTAGATACAGAGATTTCAGCTCCAAGGAAGCGTCTAGCTATTGCTAAAGTAATATTCAAGCTTTCCGTGGAAGGAAATACTTTCTACAATTACTTTCAATTTAATAATTGCAAATGGATCTGTGATATACTTGCTTTACATATTTCTTTTTATTTTTAGTGAATAATACAAATGAAAATGAACAATAAAATATCTAAACATAGAATCCCAGTTACTTATCCTGTACATACCTCTTAATCCCTGAAGCAGGAATATTTTCAGTGACCATGACTCATACAACAAGGTTTTCAGAATGCCTTGTTCTTCACAGTTGTATAGAATTGGCAAGCAGCTTTTCCATGCCCCGTTCTCTTACTAAAATAAATTGACCCCCAGAGTTTCCTGGAAAGGCTGTAACTTTACTTTGTGATCTGAAAACAACTAATAAAGTACTCAGCCGTGAGACTCAAATAGTATAAGACAGCTTGACCTTGGCAAAACATATATTTCATTTAGCTAGGAATGATCTTCTCTTTCAAAGCTCTCTGCAACAATAGACTTTTATATTGAGCTTTACACTGGAAAAATAACCCGACTGTCATAGTTTCCTTTATTTTAGCTTTAAATTCCTAACTGATTTTTATTTTCACATCAAACCCACTGTTAGAGTGATGTGACTCTTCAATCTGGGGCTGTGCTTAGGAAGAGAAGTGGATAGGATGCCAAATGTTGACCATTTTGGGTGGTCTCAATGTAGCATTAAAACTGTGGCCACCTCTATATTGGCTTCAATCCTCACTGACCCCCACCCCATCCCAAATAATAAGTGTTCTAAAAATAGAATTTCAAAAGAAAAATTACAGTTGGTGGATTAAACAAATATGATATCTTCAATCCATTAAAGTGTACATTGTAAGGGGAATTATACTGCTGTTTTATTCATAAAACCAGAAATCAGGAAGAAGAATCTAATTCAAAGGAAACAATATCAAGGAAATAAAAAACAAAACCAAAATATTTTACAGAGAAAAATCTAAGTTCTTAGAAGAGCTTAGAAGAAAAATAAATCAATAAAGGTTGAAAGTAAAGGAGGACATCCCAGAAAAAGTAGACTTTGAACTCAACCTTGAAGTTTGGTTAGAATCGAAATAGATCAGGGACAGAAATAAAAGCATTCCAGATGAAGCCAGGGACAGAATACCAGTTCAGATTTATTAAGCAACTGCTACGTCCCAGGTGCCACACGAAGTCGTTGATAGTCCTAACATTTGTTACCATGCAAAATCCCTTGAGGTAGGTATTCCAGCCCCATTCTGTAGAGAAGAATATTTTAGCTTAGATAGCTTGCTTACCTTGTTCAAGGTCATAGCGGTGAAACCTGGGAACCTCTGGCTGTCTAGATCTGGAATATAATATAGTGGCCACTCGGCCAATATATTATAATCCCCTAAACATCTGTGAAGGCTTTTGGGTCAATGAGGAAACAGGCCCTCTCTAGTGATCGTGTGTGGAGTGGAGAAGGGGGTGGGGAAAATATGTCGGACTTAAGAATTAAACAACGGATTTCCTTAGAAAAGAAAAGATTTGATTTTGAATAGGAAGCCATAGAAGTGTCTGAACTGGCGAGCAGTACTGAGGGAAGACTGGCTGCATGAGGTTGGGCAAATATGCCAAGTGTTGTTTGACAATTTTACTTGTTTAGCTTTGATACAGTAGCGACCCGCTTTCAAATGTCAGGGCCTTACAAAAACAAATGTTCACTTCTCATGCGTACTGCATGTCAACTAAGGAGAACTGTGAATGAGTTGTAGGATTATTTTTCATTATTATTAAATACTTTTACTGGGGACTCTGACAACTCTTATCACAATCCATACATTCATCCACTGTGTCAAGCACATTTGTACATTTGTTGCCATCATCATTCTCAAAGCATTTTCTTTCTACTTGAGCCCTGGGTATCAGCTCTCCATCTTCCCCCTCCCTCATCAACCCTTGATAATTTAAAAATTATTATTATTTTTTTATGTCTTACACTGACCAATATCTTCCTTCACCCACTTTCTGTTGTATCCTCCTGGGAGGGGGTTATAAGTAGATCGTTGTGATCGGTTCCCCTTTTCTCCTCCCACCTTCCCCTTCCCCTTCCCCTGCTGGTCATTATTGGTTCTGAGGGATTGTTTATCTGTCTGGATTCCCTGTTGTTTCTAGTTCTTATCTGTACCCATGTATATGTTCTGGTCTAGCCGGATTTGTAAGGTAGAACTGGGGTCATGGTAGTGGGGGATAGGGGGTGGAGGAGGAAGCATTAAAGAACTAAAGGAAAGTTGTACGTTTCATCAGTGCACCCTGACTGGCTCATCTCTTCCTTGTGGTCCTTCTGTAAAGGGATGTCCAAGAGTTGTAACTTTCTTTCCATCTGTTTTCTTTATTCTGGGATGCAGGTGGAAGGAAATGTCCCTATTTGTACATACTATCCTCCTGGCAGGAGTGAAAGAGCCAGAGAACTGGAAGAGATACGCAAGGGCTCTTAAAGCGTCTGCCATTGTCCAAAACAAGTCCCATAACCAAGCTTGACAATAAAACACGGTGTATCCTCCTCCACAGGAGACCTGCATGTCACATGCTGGCAGGCTGGCATGCATGGTGTTCTTACAGGAAAGGGGGTGAACCAGAGGAAAGGTAGTGCAGTCTACCAGAGTCCCTGGAGATCTCCTGCTGTTCCTGGACCAAAGATTCTTTCCACTTCCATATTTTCTAATGTAAAAGCATGACAGTGCATGGCATTGTCATCCTCTGCTTACAATCTGTCAACTATTGAAAAGTGGACAAAGGTAGTATAGGCACCGCTAGCGTGCGTAGTAATTGCTTGTCCTCTATTCCATTATCGTTAAAATTAAATGAAATAGAAAAATAAGCAGAGAAAGGACCTAGACCTGCATCCATGCCTTTTTGACCGGCTCCTTTGGGATTACCTTTATGATTATTTGACTTGTTGGCTCTTCGTGACTATTAAACATAAAGTATTTCAGTCCCATACAAAATATGAGCCTTGGCAACATAGTGGATACACAATGGGCTGAGATCCGCAAGATTAGCAGTTCAAAACCACCTACCACTCCTTGGAAGAAAGATGGGGCATTCTACTCTTGTAAAGAGTTATACTTTCAAAAAGCCATGGTGTCAGGTCGACCCTGTCTTAGAGGGTCACTGAGAGTCAGCATTGCCTTGATGACTGTGAGTTTTTGAGTGAGATACACAATATATTAAATATATATTAACAAAAATTAACAATGAATTAATCAGAATGCAATTTGGTGATAAACAAATCCTCTTAAAGATACAAATTATTCCATTAAACCACACATGCTCTTATAGCATTTTTAGAGTCACTTTGACGATTTTCTTTGTAAATGTTGAACACAGAAAGCTGAAGTTTGAGCCTTAGCTTTACCCTGCCTGTTTGGGTTCTTGCTCCATTTTCTTGACCCGATGAGTAATTTATAACTTCTAAGGTCTTTTTTTTTCTGGTCCAAGCCTTGGTCCTTGGATCATTTGCTACCTGCCCCATCAAGCTCTTTTTGGATTCTTAAACATGGATGCATATCCTGCAACTGGATGACTCTATTCAGAGTCTGCTGATATAACATTCCCTTGGCAGAGCAATTTGGTACGACATCACCAATTAGAAAGTTATCTCTCCTTTTCTTGTGGTTTGATACTCCAATCAAATCTTTTAGGGTAGACCCAAGCTTCTCCAGAATGAACTTAAAAGGTCAGGGCAGATAACACACAAGGATGGATGGCAGACACTAAATATAGAGAGTCATAAAATAATTGAGCAAATGAAAGCACATTTGAATTGGCTGATCATTCTAGTAGCTTCTGGTATTCCTAAGGCTCTCAAATGCTTATTTACAGTCATTTAAAAAGAATCAAATATTAATGTATCATATAGATGTTCAATAACTATTTTGTTTTTCACTTGGGCAAGGAATAACATGTTTAGTCAACGAAAAACAGATGACGTATCAATTATAACATCAACTTCTCATTTGCTATCTCTTTTCAAACAAATGTTTAAAAACCTGGAGAAAAGGTATGAACACAATGCTGGAAATTCTAGAATTGGGAAAGGAAAATTCTAGAATCATTGTTCTGAAAATCATCTACGTCATTTTCCAAATGCTGTAGAATGTGATTCAGATGTCTTCAAGGTCTAAGAGGTTTCTTTGTATTATCATGACTCGATACACACACGCATCCATGTCTCTAAAAGAACACGCACAATTCACATCAAAACTACGTTAAGAGTTGAAATCTTCTACTTGCTTAAGGCTTTGCTTAAATGGACTAAGTCATCTGGAAATTTTAAAATTATTTATAACATTTCATTTATGTGGCAAGTTCTACTGTTCATTCTAAGTGTGCTTTCGGCAGAGCACCCCAACTAGTTTGATGAGCCACATCTTACGGGAGAAATGCTGGAATGTCAACTTCAATCAGAGAAACAAACTTGCAAGCACTGGAAGCATGCATTGTTTTATGCTACAATTACTGCGCCCAGAGATCAATAAATGTATTTCCCCTTATCTTGTACAACTGCACAACTGTAAGAGTGTTTACTAACTCTGTTTTGCTACATTTGTAAAAGCTATTTAAAATCTCACTAATCTCAATCTTGAAAAATCATGAACTATTCAATCATGAAATCATAAACTATCCAAGAAGACATTCTAAAAACAGGAAAATTGGTAAATATAAAACCTGTCATTATAACATCATGAGTTTATTTGCATAAGCACAGAAGTGGTGCTAATCTTAAGCTTCTATGCAAATGTGGAATACTTAAGGAATATTTTTTTAAATAGCCTGGCAAACAATAGATAGGGTATTTCAAGCACAATATGAGATTTTTAGTAAAGTAAAAAAGAAGACAAATTACTCAAACAATACAAAATGTTATTGGTGGAAATTGAGATGCAGAAAACATATTTCTTAATGGAAAATATGAAGGCTAAGATATCTAGGTCTAATTTAAATCCCTCTACATAATCTGTGTGTTTTAATTTTTCCAAAATGCTTTGCAGTAAAAAAAGACTGGAAAGAAACACTCTGCATTAGAATGTGAGCCACGCTTGCAATGTTTTCTTCTAGTAATAGACACTCCTAGTAGAAACCCCGGAGGCTTCAGGAAACAAAGGGGTGAAAGAAAGTCACAAACTATCTCGTCTTTTACAACTGAAATAAAAAATCACTAAAGTTTTAAAATATTAAAATAACTAATTATGTTATGTCAGGAAAAAGTTATGCTGTTAAGCAGACTGAACATGTACTGAGAGGAAATGCACACCTTTTACCTCAAATCTCAAAAAACACTAGAAACTCACAGTTATCTGGTTATAATTTCACTTCTGTTGGGATTATTGCTTGTACTTTAGTCCTTGCAAGTAGTTTAAGCCTTGGTAGGAATATTTTTTCTCTGGTAACATCTTGCCTTTTCCCTGAACTATTATAAAAAATTACTGCAAAAATGTCTTGGAAAATAAAATCAATGCTGATACCCAACTATACAGTATGAACAAGTTTTTCATCAAATTCTGCAAGTAATGTATTATATCGCTTTTCTTTTCCATAATAGCTACATGAGGTAATTTCCATCATAGTGTTATTGTAGTTGAAAAAAAACTTCATTTTAAAAATGTTGAACAATAAAGTAGACTGCTTATATTTTCATCTGAGGAATTTATTTCTTATTTCAATCGGGATATGGCTTGAAGTAAATTACATAGGCCAAAAACAAGATTTCCTCAGAGCCCAACTTGAAATGAGATGAAATCGCCAATCGAATGCCATATGAATGGTGGCACCTATCTTTCGTGGGGAGAGGAAGAAGTGGCTGAGAGTTGTAAATTTAGTTTGTACACTATATACTAAGACTCACTGCCATTGAGTCAATTTATGAATTATGGCAACCCTATAGGGCAGGGTAGAACTGCCGCTGTGGGCTTCAGAAATTGTAACTCTTTAAGGGAGTAGAAAGGTACTGTGGAGAGGCTGGTGGTTTGGAACTGCCAACCTCGCAGTTAGCAGCCCAGTGTGTAGCCACTACTCCACCAGGGCTGCTCAGCACACAGGGGAGGAGATATCCATATAGCAGGATAACTGATTTCCAGGTATTGCACAGAAACAAATATACACATCTAACGAATGGGAAACAGTTTACTTTTCTTCTCACACTGAACTTACTCCACACAAACCCTTTGCTTAGTCAAGGTCATTTGCTTAGTCAAGGTCATTTGCTTAGGCAAGAAAGATTCTCATTCTCATTCTTTTAAAGATCATTTTATTGGAACTCTTATAGTTCTTATAACAATCCATACATCAACTGTATCAAGCATATTTGTACAAATGTTGCCATCATTATTTTCTAAACATTTACTGTCTACTTGAGCCCTTGGTATCAGCTCCTTCCCCCCACCCCTCTCTCCCCTCTTCCACCCTCATGACCCCTTGATAAATTATAAGTTATTATTATTTTCATATATTACACCTATGGTTTCTGTTGTTCCGTCCCCCTTAGGGGAGGGTGGTGGTGGTGGTGGTTATGTGTCTTTGACTGCGATCAGTTCCCCCTTCCTCCCCTACCCTCCTGGTACCACTGCTCCCATTACTATTCGTGAGGGGTTTATCTGACCTGGATTCCATGTGTCATGTACATGCTCCAATCTATCCCAAAGTGGAAGGCAAGACTGGGGTCGTGAAAGTGGAGGGTGAGAGAAAGCCTCAAGGAACCAGAGGAATATTGTGTGTTTCATCAATGCTACAGTGCACCCTGGTTAACTAATCCCTTCCTTGTGACCCTTCTGTGAAGGGATGTCCTGTTGTCTACAAGTGGGTTTGGGGTCTCTGCTCTGACCCCCCAAGATCCTCATTCTCAAAGAAGCTATATAATGTGTTTAAGACTGGTAATCCTCTGGTTCCTGAAAAGCAACTGCTCACATGCAACTAGCTACACTGAATATGTCCCAGTCTTATAATTAGGCCCTCTTATTAGAAAGAGAAGAAGCCCTGATGGCGTAGTGGTTAGGCACTGTGCCCTATATACAAGGGTGGCAGGTCTAAACCCCCAGCAGCTCCTCAGGAGAAAGATGGGGCTTTATCCTCCATCAAGAGTTACATTCTCGAAAACTCACAGAGATAGTTCTACCCTGCCCAACAAGGTCACCATGAGATGGCATTGACTTGATGGCAATGAGTTTGTTCTTGTTTTTATTAAAAACAAAGTAGGTTTACAATAGAAACCTACATACACCTGGCCTTCCAGAGACATTGGACTTACGAGAAAGCTTCCATAGGTGGTTGGTGGAAAATATGCCCAGTGGCTTTCACAATGGAAACACATGCCTAACTCTTCCCGTTACTCACTTCTTCTTTGAGAAACTAGACTCTCAGCAAATCACACGGCTACGCTGTGCCATGATGCATGATGTTTTCATAGCAATATGACATGTCGAAATGACAAAATGCTGGCCATCTACCAAAAATGTAAAGTACTTAATTTTTTTAAGGTTAAAATAGGTCATTATCAATTCCTTTATCAGCTTTCTGTCCTGAAGAAGCGGCAGCCAATCAACCAAACAAATCTTCACAAAGTTTATGGTTACAAAGAAACAAAGGATTTTTTTAAGCATGGATGATTTTGTTCATGAAACTGCTGACTGTCCATAGCTCCTTCCTGCTTGGCGAAAGGAGATAAAACTGTGAACCTTGAAACTGCCAGCTCTCTCTTGTTCCCAGAGGAAGAACAGTAGATTTCCTCACCCCACGGCATCCCGCCCACTCTCCGTGAAATCTGAACTTCAGGTTGCTGGACACTCTTCCTTAGCACTCCGCTTATTAACACATCGTGGATGGCAAATTCTACCACTAACTTTCCATTTTGTTTGCCTTGACTTACTGTGTTAGTAACTTAAAAAGGGTTATTCTGACTAGACACAGGTACTGCTACCCGAATAGGACTGGTGTCCCCCCACTGTGTGGAATTCTTAGGAGACAGGCTTTCTGATAATTGGGGGTAACAGACTACTTCTAGGGTATTTCTATCCTCCTTGGTTAGAGATGAAGGAAGGCAGATGCAAAGTTTGTTTTAAAGGCTTGCCCAATGTACCTGGACCTGGCCATGTGAACAAGCCCCTGTGAGCTTAAGTACAGTAAAAACAGAGTCAACAACCACAATCCCCTGACTTTTACGCCCTCTTCTCTCCCTTTCTCTGGCCCAGGCTGAGATTATTTCCCGGAACCCCACACGCACCCAGCCCTGATTCTAATCGAAGACTTCCGAGCAGTGTGTGTGTAGTAACAGCTCTGTAGGGGCCCTTGGAATTCTAATAAAGACCCATCAACCTATCAGAAGAACATGTAATTTTATGTTCATTACTTCTTGGTACCGACTGTAGAATTTGGATGGTTGCACCTCAATTAAAAGTTGAATTGAAGTTAATATAATTTAAATAAAAACTTCAATAAAAAGTGAAAGTTCTATTCTTAATAGCATCAATACCCTCTGCTGACCGCTACAGTCATTACCAGATAGCTGACCTCCTTGACCCCTTCCTCACTGCAAACCTTCCCCCAACAGTCAATTATTTAGCCGTAATGAGCCCTCAATGGGAGCTTATTGTGTCACAAGTACCTTAACTTACCATTCTGTTATCTCTATTCTTCAACACATGTTGCATTTTTCCATTAGAAATTTTTCTCTTTTTGAAAGACAAAGCTGATCAGCAACCTCCCCCCTTTTACTCTGCCTGGGTTCCCCAAATAATTGGCATAAAAACCTTCAGATGCCATTAAAACGGCATAAACTGGGGGCGGTCTCCTCTTTGTGTGGGGTGACCGCTACCTGTGAAAGACCTTAATCTGCACCATTTGAGGCCACTTGTGAGGAAAGGAGGGGAAAGGAAGGAGGGAAAAGAAGGCTTAAAAAGGAAGTTACCGTGGCTTTCTGGGGGCCTTGCTTATGGCGTTAAGTCGAGAAGGGTGACCGTGGCTTTCTAGGGGGCCTTGCTTATGGCGTTAAGTCGAGAAGGGTGAGGACAAAAAGAAAAAAAGCCCCAAAGAGTGATCTTAATGGAAAAAACTCCACAGATCCCTTAAGAACTTCATTTCCTGTTTTCCTTTCGGGGAGACTCCCATTAACCGGGAGGGAGCGCCAGCAACAGAAGGGAAGGGGCACTAACCTAATTTTCGGGTAAAATAATGTCTTGGTAAGCTCAGCTCCTGAGAACATTGTGAAATTCTCATTCCACAATTAAGTTACAGGGGTAATGTTTAAGGAAACAGAATAATCCCCCACCATCTCTGACATTTTTCACTTCATGAAGAAAGACCAAGTCTGTAAACGATAATTTCGATTTGCGTGGCAACTCACATCTAGAATCTGACAAACCAAATAGCATCAGATCCTGATTAAAAATTAATTTCCATACAAATCAAATGAGGCTGCAAACTGAAGTCAAGCAATGCTAAGATGAGATGCCCATAGTTCAAAGTTCATTTACTTGATTTCTCTGATTTTCATATTGATTTTTGACTTGTGGAAGAGTTTAATCAGAGGATTATGAAAAAGATCCTCTTTGCTCTAAGGACAGATCCAAGAAGAGCCAAGCATGTCACGCTCACAGCTGAGCAGCGGCCCTCCTCACAAGGACTTTTAGGGTAAGGTCATACGCTGCTCGGAGGCAACATGCGGATCATCTTTTTCTAAAAGTCTGTCCAATTCTGTTTGGTGTCCAGGCAACCTGAACAAAGTGAGGGAGATTGGATGGAATTCAGCTGATATCAACCTAATAGTTCAGTGATTCGCGATGTCTAGGTTAGAAAAAGAAAAAAAGAAATGTGGTTCATGATCCCTTAACAAAGCAAACCCAAACCAAACACCCTGCCATCGAGTCCATGCTGCGGCTTACAAGCACTTCACAAGGGCCCCATGGCTATCCATCTCGACAGGGACAGCAGGCTGATCAACTCCCTCGCAGTAGCTGACTGTTTGAGTCACTGACCTCGCGAGCCAGTGCTCACCTGACAGCACCGCCATGCGAAGCTCAGTAAGAAAACACAGATACAAGGATCTGATCTCTTTCTTGGAGAGAGGGTGGAAGTCCAGAAAACATCAACGACAGAATGAAATATATGAGAAAAAGCATCATGAGTTACTTACAGAGGGAATGCGGACTATGTGACTCCTTTTGACCAAGGGAGAATTATTGTTGTTAGGCACTATTGAGTCTCTTCTGAATCATAACAACCAGTGTACAAGGAACCAAAACACTGCCTAGCCCTGGACCCATCCTTGCAATTGTTATGCTTGGCCACTGTTGCAGCCACTGTGCCAATCTATCTCCTGGATGGCTGTCTTCTTTTTCAAAGATGTTCTAGTTGACCAAGCATGATGGCCTTTTCTGAAGACTGGTCTCTCCCGATACCATGTCCAATTATGTAAGATGAAGTTTTCCCTTTTTAGTCTCAAAGGAGCATTCTTGCTATACATCCTCCAAGATAGATTTATTTGTTCTTCTGACAGCAAGTTGTACTTTCAATATTCTCCATCAGCCCCATCATACAAAGGCATCGATTCTTCTAGCATCTTCCTTATCCAGTGTCCAGCTTTCACGTGCATGTGAGGCCATGGAAACTACCCTGGCTTGCGTCACACATGCCTAAGTCTCAAAGTGACACCTTTGTTCTTTAACCCTTTGAAGAAGCCATGTGCAGCTACGCCCAATGCAGTGTGTCATTTGAATTTCTTGACTGCTGCCTATCGATCCAAGTAAAATGAAATCCGTCAAAGGTCTATCTTTCCCCCCTTTACTGTAATGTCTACTAAGCCCAGTTGAAAAGATTTTTGTTCTCATGGCATTGAGGTGTAATCCAAACTGAAGGCTGTCGTCTTTTGTATTTTCATCAATCAGTAAGTGCTTCACGTTCTGTATACAGGTTTAACATGAGCATATTTGTTTGGAATTCCCATTTTTCCCCTCAATGCTATAGAAGAGTTTGTTATGATATACACAATTGAATGCCCTCGCATGGTCAATAAAACCCCAGGAAACATCTTTCTGGTATTTTCTCTATTCAGCCAGCACCCATCTTGTCAACATGACTGGGCCATGACCTTCCGAAGTTTGGCACTGAGGTAATTAGGTAATTTGGCACTTGTGTAACAATGTGGTCATCCTTCATTTCATGGCCTGGTATAAAATAATCACCTCCATGGTGAGATCTGCTATTACTGGCCAGTCAGTTAAAATGGAGTTTCCTTCGGGGAGTAGCTTGCATCCAATGAACACAGATATTCTAACAAAACCCAAGGCCTTTCCCACTTGCTCTGGAACTTCAATATATCTCTTCACCATCAGACGGCTGTTTCATGGTACTGGAGCCAGTGGCCTGTCATATTGCCAGCTGATCTTATGATTCATTAGCTTCCAACAGCTCATGAGCCAACAGCTTACTATCTCACCTGCCTGTCCTGGGCTTATCAATTCCTGTAGCTGCATGAGCCAGGAGAAGCCTACAACCCGGGATCTACATCATGGACCTGGGTCTCAGCAGGCTCTCCAACCACATGAGCCACTTTTTTTCAATCTAATCTATTTGGGTCAATTAGCTTAATTGACACAATGGTTGCAACAATAGGCTTAAACATAATGATTGTGAAGATTTGCATAGGGTCACTATGAGTTCAAAATGATTTGATGACATCTAAAAATAACAAGAACAATATGCAAGACTAAGTGTATTATTGAGAGAAATGACAGCAACCCAAAGATCACAAGACATATTTTAAAATATTGTGCTTGAAATAAACACACATGCATATATACACATATGCATATATGAACAATAACATTCTATTTACCCTTGTATATACATGTATAAGCTTACTTGGTTTTGCTTCTTCAAAGAACTCAGCCTAAGAGATGGGCCAAACACAAAAGCACGTTCTTCTTAGAATACTGAACAACACTGCTAAGTCACAAAACTTGTCCCAGATGCTTAAATCAAAAGCAGGAATAGACTACAATATGGTATTTTTCCAGTGACCCAAGCAGAGGATGCTCGATTACACAGAACATATCACGGCCATTAAGTGACACATGGCTGTCATCTAGCAGAGTGAGATATAGGCAATCCAGGAGTCAATGATTCTAGAAAAAGTGAACTGGTGGTAAATCATGGAACATTTTGAAAGCCTTGTTAAGGTGTTAGGGTTTATTTGGAGCAAGGCTTTGAGTTAGAATTTGATGTGATTCAACATGTATTTTAAGAAAAAGACAGAAAATTAGGATGGTCAGAAGGACAAAGTAAAATTGAAGCTCAAGTTACTTAAATCAGTGGCACTATTCAGCTCCAGCCCTATATAAAAGCCAGTTGTCATGAAGACAATTCTCACTCGTGATAGACCCGTGTGCATCAGAGTAAAGGTATGCTCCATAGAGTTTTCCGGGGCTGGATTCAGGAGATGGCCAAGCCCTTTTTCTGCCATGTCTCTGGGTCGACTTGAACCTTTAACCTTTGTGAGTTAGTTTATTGTGTCAACCTGGCCGATAAACAGATGTGGGGTTAATTGAAGTGCAGAGAGATAAATGGCTTGCCTTTCTAGTTCTCGGGTCTCTTGCTTTGCGATGGTCGGACCAGGGTGCAGCTGCCTTAGCTAGTTCCCTGCTTCAGCTGGCAAGGCTCACTTCCTGCCAGACATCCCTGAGGAGAGGCTCCATGAATCTACCTCGATGCAGCGCTGGGTATACTGGAGGAGCCGTAAGGAGACCCCTGCCAATGCTGAGATGCTTACACATTCACGGATTTCGGCTTTCCTCCTGCAGTCGGCATCATTGCATGTGTTTTGTGGGGTGGAGGAGGACTTTGTGGGTTGGTGTCGGACATATGGGTCAATGTCGGACTTGTGGGCTTGGGTAGCACTGGGTTGGGATGTTTTCTTGATGTGCACTTAACCTTTATATAAAACTCTCTCTTATCCATGAGTTTCTCTGGATTTGTTTCTCTCAAGTACCCAGACTAACACACTTTGGTTAGCAACCTATTGTACCTTTGCTTAGCACCCTCTTGCACCACCCATGAGCTCCCAATGGAGTACCTAGGAAAGAGATTGGGGGTGGGGGAGGGCGAGCATTGCCAAAGCTAAGCAAGCAACTTAGGATGCCCTTAGAACCTCATCTGTAAAATACAAATTATTTCCACCTCATTGATCCTAACTGTGGGAAATTAGGTTTCTAGTTAAGTCTGCAGCTCAATTTGCCTGGAATAATGAGATTGGAACCAAATACAGGTATGGAAAGGAGAAGAGACATGAGAGGGAAACATCTCTACAGCTACCATTTCCAGGGATTGAAAATATGAAGCCATCCTGGATCCAAACGGAGGAAGTCTGTTGAGCTAGGCACATTTCACAATTAGAATGAGTTTCCATTTAGTCCCCACTGGCCTCTACACACATGAGACCAACACCCGGGCAAAACAAAGTAAAAGTTGGTAGTACTTCCATTGACCCTGGAAACAATGGTGCAATATCATCCCTTTGCTTGAAATGGTGCTTAATTCTTAACTGTCCAGCAGGCGCCACAAGAAGAGAGAACAATATTCTTTAGGCAGCTGCTACTCAGGTATGACCACAGGTGAGATTTCCATAGATACAAAAGAAAAACTGTCACGCAAACATTTTTACTACACTGAAGGAAAATGGAGCGTGCGTATTTTGTTTTGTTTTTTTACTTGTAGAAAATATATTGTTCTTCCAGGCTGCAGCGAAATCGTTTCTATTTAATTGCACAGAAATCCTAAGAAGGTTACAGCAGTGAAACATTAAAATTCTAAGGGCAACTAATAACATTAAAACTTTATAGCCCCAGATAGAATAATTTAGACAAAAACAACATGAACATATGTTTTGTGTAATAATAACAAACATTTATAGCTGTCAAGAGAGAAAAACACAGGTTTATGCACACCTTAATGGTGTGCATGGGTGAGCATGAGTATATTTAAAACATAATATATTACAAAAATGACAGCAGGCATGGCTCTTCTGGGTACTCTGTTAAATCAATGAATAAATTACCAAAAGTGAGCCGTGGCTGTTTGGATGTGTAATTGAGCTTAACGTGTGTGGTGTTATTTCAAAAGAAACTGTTCAAGGGGCTCCGGGCCCCATCCACTCGGCATCTCTCCTAGGCAGTTCACAAATAGCAAGCAATGAAACCGCTTCACAGTAGGAAGGAAGTTTAGTTATACGTGTTACTTAAACGGAGAAAAAGTTCATTTTAATATGCTTCGCAGAAATTGAAAACAAACTTATAATAATTTGCTTACGTTCGCCAAATTGGAAATGGAAATGTTAATATTTGAATATAAATTAATTTTAATTATTCACTGTATGACACACAAAATCACTAGAAATTATCTGTTCAACTTAAAACAAATACATACACAAACCTTCATAAACATACAATGTTTATGATTCCACTTATTTTAATTACACCATTTGAGTGCCTCACTTAGAAAATATATTAGAACTATAGAATATGAAATAAATTTTAAGCCTGTTTGTGCCAATAAGTTAATGACAATTGGTGTAACTGTGCTCCATTAATGTGATTTTTAGAACAAAAATAACTTCTTATAATTTTCTGTTTGTCTTCCTTAGCACTCTACCACAGTTCTATGAAACCAGCAAAGAGGTGAGTTATCCTATTTTGTCCTTCCTATTTTTTTCTTGCCATAATTGTCTCAAGCTTTCCTGTAATATGTATCTATATAGATAGATAGATATTACTGTGGCCCTTCTTCACAGGTAATCAGAAACAAAATTCCAGCAGAAACCAGCCCTGAACGCTCTGAATTTACAGATCTTGCCAAGTAACCAAAAGGGCCAATCACCAGCTGTAATGTCTGTTTGGGAGGCTGCACTCTCAGCAATTTAAAGTGTTACCACGGGCTGAGGTAACAGCCCTGCCGACTCCTTCGTTTCCCTTCTCTTCTCGTAATGGGGCCATTATGCCATGGCACACGCAGGAGGCAAGAATGCCATGTGTTTTATGAAAAGGAAGCTCATCTTGAACAGCATATTTTCATCTGTCCTATTAGTCCTGTGCCGGGTCATCATTTATGGCTACCTGCCAGGGCTCTCCACAATGTTGTGGGGTCTTGAACTGATGAATCCAGAGACTTGCTCTTCATCTTCCATTGACGAGTAGCTTTTTATTAACTGCACCCCAAAATTACGGAAATAAACGTGTACGTAGCTATGGTCTCCTTTTTATTCTAAACCGTAATACAATTAACTAAAAGCCCATCCCCATGCAATCTCAGCACTACCTTAACTCATGTGGCTACTGTTAACTCACTGCTCCATGCTACTCCCCTCTTCCCACATTTTGCACAAACCACCTAATTTACTGACTGCCAAACACAAGTCCCCCAGGGTTTCCCTGCTTCTACGAAGATGATGATTAGCACAGTTGGGGCAGCCAGATGCAGACAGACAATGGAGTCCATGAACTGCACTGTGCTTGTTAAGAGACCAAGATATGGAAATTACTAGGGTAGGAAGTACCGCTTTATGGGTTGGGAGTTTAAAGACTTGGTCATACATGCCAAAATTAAAAAAAAAAAATACCGTATCTGGAAAAGCTTCTTTACCTCGCTCCCTCCCAAGTTTTTGTAGTCTTCTCTGTCTGAGACGGTGGGCATGCTCTTTAGCTAGAGACTGACCGCACAAGGCCATCACTAGCAGTCAAGCGGCAGGAGGGAATCCTTCACAGGGGAGGAAATTAATGAAGCTCCTCTGGGCAAGGCCTTAAGAGCCAGAGTCTTTCCCTGACTACACTCATTTTATATGAATGTGACCCATTTTCCTTTCGTGATTTAAACGGAGTCTTACAGAATTTAATGGACAAAGAAGGGGTGGGGGGAATGGGATCAACAGCTAAGTCACTGTTAAATCACCAGCTTATTTTCATGGTTCAAATGTAAGCCTATAAATACCAGTCTTAATAAGAGTAAATAAGAAACATCCTGTCAACGAAGCAGTTTCCAGTAGTTCTCTAAATATCATGTAAACACTTAAACATCAAAGACCCCTGACAAGGTATCATGACAATCATTTCCAACTACAAGGATTAAATCATTTTTTCTTTTTAAATCATTTTATTGGGGGCTCATACAACTCTTATCACAACCCACACATCCCTCCTTTGTGTCAAGCACATTTGTACATTTGTTGCCATCGTCATTCTCAAAACATTTGCTTTCTACTTGAGGATTAAATCATTTTTTAAGGATTCAGATCCTGTAAATGTTTAAAATCTCAAGACCAAGTCAACCAAAGCTCTACCTCTGGAGCTTAAAAAAAAGACACAAGAGTTTTGGAGCTATCACGTACTGAATCTTTGGAGTCTATAGGGTATTTTTTCCCCATTGATGAAGGAACCCCAAGAATTATAGGCTTGACGGGAAGGATGAAAGGTAAGGCATGTACTTGAACGGAAATTATGCACCTTACCAGCTTTCAGTCCCTATCACTGGCATCACCTGAGACCCCGAAGGTGAGGAGTCTGACTCTGCGTGTTGGTACAACCTACATGTTCATCCCAGGTTCGACTTCCTGTTTTCCTTTCACAGCCAATCCCTCTTTCTCCTTCTGCAGACTCTGTTCCTGCTTCTGACTTCGCCTCTGGCTCCCACGCCATCTTCTCCTGTGGGAAGCTGGGAGGCTCTATCACTTTACCACCCCCTCAACATGTCCCAGTCCAGCCCCACCTTAGCACAAGAACAATCAGACCTCTCCCAGGGATAACTGTGGGAGGTTGGGAATGCACAGATTAGCTCTAGTCTTCTTAGCACCATCTGTAAATTAGCCAACCGTCCAATCCCACAGTTCCTTCATATGTATTCGCGAATCTCTTCAGCCACCTGGGATGGGGAGAGGCGACATTATGATTCTACTTTGCAGGTGAGTGACAGGTACAAAGAGGGGGTTCTCTGAGTTGATGGTCCCTGGGGTTAGTATCTTTCATCTGTTTTCTGATCAATGGACTTATTTCAAGTTCTCAAATATCTAGCTCTGGAATTAGGTCTCAATGATAATTTCCAGTCTCAAAGTCAATTCCTCCCCAATGAAAAGAACTGATAGCATTAGTTTTGGGGAGAAAAAAATTAAATCTATTTTTCCTCAAAAGCACATCAAATATTGTTATCACTGTTATATCATATAATATTTTATTGTACTTTGTGTGACATATTTTTTATAAATTAGCTCTACTAAATCAACATACCTTTTTCTTATTAATACTGTTTAATGAAACCAATAATTTTTAACAAAATATTGTTGCACCAAGCGGTCAAAATGAATTAGTGGAAAAAGAGTAATTATGCATTAGAATATTCTTTTTATCAACTTTTGCAACTTCTACTAAGTTTAATGAAATTCTTAGACATACTCTATTAAGGAATAATCTTACAAAGGTTATAGAAGACAGAAAAATAAATACAAAATAAGATACCTTTATTGTAATTACACAAAATTTGATCAGTTTCCCTGGGAGCTCAATAATAGTAATTTCAATTAAAATGAACCATCTTAAAATTGTGATGTTAGTACAGCTGTCACACATCATTAATTTACAACTGTCAAGCCTAGGAATCTAGTGTGCTAACTCTCACATGGCCCAGTTTGAAATGTTTTAAGAACTAGATTTCCATGTATGGATAGAATAAGCCACTTTATTTCTCTTTTAAATCTCAAAGTGCAATGCCAGACAATATTTCATACTAAAGAGTAACTTCCCTTCTTGATACATAAATGGATTGGATGCTGCCATCATGTCAAATTGAATTCTACATAACCTCAAAGCACATGAGTCGGCATACAAAATCGACACAGACATTGACGGCAGTAAAGGAATGAAACAACCGAGAGGGCACACACAGAGTTTAAGGATTTTGATCTGTTGTAAATTTTGTATTCATTCAAGGAAGATTTTTTTTGAGAAGAGTCTTGGAGGGGCATCCTATGCTAAGCACTGCGATGTAGAGAACTATGAACAATGAATGTTCCACCACCTTCCGAGAACCTGCCGTGTGAGCAATGTCTTTAACACAAAGCTCGCCGAGAGACTGTGGCAACTGCTATCATGGAGGTATAATTGCTATCAAAATATTGAGAAAATGGGGAGCTAAGTGGTGGGTGGGAGGCGGGGGCGGGCCACTGGGGTACTCTTAGACTAGTGACACAGGAGGACGTGGCAATAAGGAGCAAAGTCAGAGAGCAGAGAAAAAGAAAGGGCAAACCGGTGGCTGCTAAGCCCTTGCGGCTGTGGCCAGAGAAGGCCAGGACGCCTCGTCTGCTTACAGAAGGCCGTCTGTAAGTGAGCAACAGACAGTCTCTGAAGGGTTCCAGAGAGAAGAGTCACAATGCAAACAGAAAAGAGGCCGGAGAGAGACGGACAAAGAGGACAAATCCATGGGCCAGTTTTATAGCCACAGCCTGTCGATCCTGCAGGGTGTGTGGACAGGGCATGACAGAAAAGGCCACTGGCAGTTACTGAGTCAATGGAGAAAGTCCACTTTGGTGTTTTTTACATAATGGTTTCGTGTGTAAGATCTAGTTCTCAAACATCATTTTTAGTTGGAGAGCACCAGTCAGTATCTGCTTTTGAGTACGAAAGAGATCCACCTCAAATATAATTTACAGACAACGTTTATTAAGTCTTAAAGGACAAGGACATAGTGAATGAAGGGGGCAGTGCAGAGTAGAGACCCAAAGCCCATTTGTCGGCCACTGGAGATCCCCTCAGAGAGGGGTCTAGGGGAGGAGATGGGTCAGTCAGGGTGCGACGTAGCACCGATGAAGAACACAGCGTTCCTCCAGTTCCTAAATGCTTCCTCCCCCCCAACTACCATGATCTGAATTCTACCTTGCAAGTCTGGATAGAGTAGAGGTTGTACACTGGTGCATATGGGAGCTGGAGGCACAGGGAATCCAGGGTGGATGATACCTTTAGGACCAGGGGTATGAGGGGCAATACTGGAAGGGTAGCGGGAGAGTGGGTTGGAAAGAGGGAACCGATTATAAGGATCTACATGCGACCTCCCCCCTGGGGGACGGACAACAGAAAACGGGGGGGGGGGGAAGGGAGACGTTGGTCAGGGCAAGATATGACAAAATAATTTATAAATTATCAAGGGCTCAATAGGGAGCGAGGAGCGGGGAGGGAGGGGAAAAAAGAGGACCTGATGCAAAGGGCTTAAGTGGAGAGCAAATGCTTTGAAAATGATGAGGGCAAAGAATGTACAGATGTGCTTTACACAATTGATGTATGTATGGATTGTGATAAGAGTTGTATGAGATATTAATAAAATGTTTTAAAAAAGAGAGAGAGAAGGACAACCCAAAGACACAGACACATCTTGAGGATGAGGGAGGTCACAAACACGAGGGTACAACAGCATCAAAGAATTCACAATTGGGAAGCAAGATAAATAGGGTGCAGGGTGGAATGGGGGTGGGAGGCAAAAAAAAGCATAAGTTGTGGCAGATCAATACATCACAATTACAGGGAGGACTGCAGAAATGGGGCCATGATGATTGGGACACATCTATCAATTCGATAGAAGGGCTTGCAAAATTGGTCCAAGGCGTTCTAATCAACAGGGTGACTGATGGGGCATAACATGTGACTCAGCGACTCCCTGTCCCCTCCCCAATATGGAGACTTCCATCAAGGACAAATCTGGAAAGCCCCCAAGAGAGAGACCGCTCCGCCCTGCTGCGCTGCCTGGAGAGGGGTGGAGGCAATCCACCCTCCAAGCCACACTGCCTGAGGGTAAGACGATCCCCATCCTGGGTAAAAGAGCTGCACCTGCATTTGGGGCTATCACTACCATCCATCCATATCCTTTTGCAAACCAGGGTGCTCAGAATGTAAACGCTAGTACATATAAAAGGCTTTATTTATGAGGGGCTTCAGAAATTCCACGGGCTAATTCTAATATATCTTTGTCACATTTTTTCACATTTTTTTGAAGCTCCCTTGTAAAAACTGGGAAGCTCAACCTCAGAGTTTGTTTGCCTTGGTAGAAAAACAAAAGTTACCCACTTTTTATTTGGCTAAACAAAACAACAAAATGGAACACTGATGATAACAACATCAATGGAGTCAGTATGATTGAAGTTATCAAGTAGAATGGGATGGTGAATTTAGCAGGGGATGGATATCAGAAATAACAAATAGAGAAAAGTTCAAATTCTATATTGAGCAGTCTATCATATCACAATAGATAATAAATATATTATTTAGAAAGCCTGTAGCGCCAAGTAACAGACACTCTCAACTTCTTCTGCTAAGAGAAGAATACATTTATTTTCAAAAGGCTGAAGGTAGGAGAGCTCCAGCTGCAGTTAATTCAGCTGTTCATCTGCCACTCTTGGCATATCAGCATTGTCCTTATCCCAGCTCCAATCATGGTGACAAAATGCCGGTAGCCACTCAACTGCACATCCTTGTGACAGCATCCGGAGTCTCAAAGAGAGCCTTTTCTTCTCAGGTCTCTCTTTGTATGAGAAAGAAAAGCTTTCCCCAGAGCCCACAAAGACTGTTCTTACATCGCACTGACCAGAGGATGGCAATGGGCTAGCATGGACAGGCTAACCGGAGCCCTCCTTGCTGTTGAAGGACCGACTCATTGTCATTCACTGCCGAGGCTGGAGAGCCTAGGCTACCTCATCTGCACCACTTACTAAGGAGGAAGGCAGCTATTTGAACAAAATAGGTGGTTCTTAGGAAAGAGAAGTAAGATGGCTATTGATAGGCAGTCTACATAGTCTGTCAAATTAAACTTAATAAGCATTATGTGATGTGGCTATTGGTGATTATTGTCATTAGTGCCAAATCCTCATTCCATTTCCCTTTGAGGAGGGGAAGTGTGCCCGCACGTCCTAATGTCCAATTTTATCATTTATGGGAAGAGCGGGAGCTATTGACTGCCCGGGAAAAGTACACACAACACGAGCTTCTGATTCCACGCATTCATTGACTGAAGGCTGTTGAGCGAGACTGATTGTTTAAGATGCAGGCTTTCCAAAGAGCGGTCTTTAAACGCCTTTGCCTGATCTCTTCTTTGTGGATTAGCCAATGGAGACTAGTCATTAAGCTTTTTGTGTACAACTTAGACTAAAAGAATCTGCAGGTAATGATTGAAGATGCTATTTGTCAGTGGTCTGAAGCAGAAATACAACTGAAAATTACTATACAATTGAATAAAATACAAAAGTAATTACAAAGGAAGACAGAGACTCAGAACATCACATGTATCCTTATCCGGTGAGCTTTTTGTTCGTACCACTGTTTTCTTTGTCCTATATTACACAGATAATAATTTTGAGCCTTCAACCAAAAAATAAAGGGGGGGGGATATTTTAGATCATTAATTAACAGTTAACAAAATTCTCAGTTATTAGAAAATAAAATGATTTAATTCTAAAATGCAACGCAAATGAGATCAGTACTATGAGATCAGTACTATTCAATGATAATTTGGGGGAAAAAATACATCTGTTTCTGTTGAGTTGATCTCTGGAGTCCAATTCACTTGAAGGAAAAAAATTTGTGGCACCAGGAAGAACGTCATTAATGAGATCTGGGAGTGAGGCCCAGAAAGTCGTCATTTTTCAAAATGCAAGGCTCTTAAGGAGAATTTACCAAAAGGAAGAACGAAGCCCGATCACAAAGGTGGGTCACTGTGAAGGCTTCGGCTACGTGCACAAAAGGCCAGGCTCTGGGACCTGCAGAAGCTCGACGGTAGGAAACATCCACTTTAGCTGGTTCCCATCCCCTGCAGCGGTCATTACCATTGCTGCTAGGGAGCTAGGCTAGCCCCAGAGTCCCAACTTTACACCATGCTATTACATTGCTTTCAGCCCGGGAGGAATGTTGTAAAACTGGGGAGAAAAAGGACTGAAAAAGAGAAACACTGAGACAAAGAAGAGCCTTTCAAAGCTCCTCATATTTCAAAATACATAGCTCTCGAGCTGCGGAGGAGCTTCCACGGGTTCAGATAAGCAAGCACCTTGGCGTCAACTATGATGGTTTCACAACTGGACCGAGAATTCCATTCAGCATATTAGTGGTTTGGGCCAGTTGAAACCGTCAAGTGAAATTCAGCATCTTCTCTTCCCCTCTCTCAATAAACAGGCTAATGGCAGCCTAAGTACCGTATACACTCACGTAAAAGCCAGGTTTTTCAGCTCATTTTTTATGCCATTTTTCTGGTAAAATTAGGTGCCTCGGCTGAGATCCAGGTCAGTTTATACTCGAGTATATACAGTCAGTATACAACTCACTGACAGTCCAATCCGTAAAACTGCCCTGCGGGTTCCTGAGACTGTGGCTCTGTGGGAGTAGAAAGTGTCCTCTTTCTCCCGCAGAGCGGTTGGTGGTCAGACCAACACATAACCCACCCATCACCACCACCACCAAAACTCACTGCCATCAAGTCAATTCTGACGCATAACAACCCCAGAGGACAGGGTAGAACTGCCCCTGTCAGTTTCCAAGCTCGAAACTCTTTAAGGAAGCTGAATGCCTTGTTTGTCTCCCTCAGAAAGGCTGGTGGCTTCAAACCGGGGCCCTTGCGAGTAACAACCCCATGTGTAACCTCCATGTCACCAGGGCTCCTAGCGGAGTGTACCGAAGAGGAGGTAGGTAAATGAACGGCAAAGGGAGAAACTTGACTGAGCTTATTTGGAAATCCCATTTTGAGTATTTGTATGTGTTCTTTGAGGACATATTTCATAAAGCCTCTCGAGGCCATCGTACAGAGCAGAGCTCCCCAGCCCTGTGTTTCCTACAAAGGTCTAGAATAACATGGACTGTATTATGTTTGAGAAACTTCATTCATCACTTACTAGGAGGATGTGCATGCACATAGATGACAGTGGACAAAACATAATATGACAGAGATTGGACTTTGTTAGAGCTTCAAATAGTGAGATGATCCAGTTCTGCCCTTGAATTTATGTCAATTTAGAGACCTTTAGCTTTTCAGGTTCAGTCTCACCTAATCTTGTTAGCGAGCTTTAGAGCAAAGACTATAAATTTCATTATAGTGTGCTGGTCAGCTGCTCAGTCACATTAGATGTTTTTCTTTTTTGTCCAAGAAGTAATCCTGTCTCTATTCTTCCAGCAAGAGTGCTTAAATAAACTTAGGGTTGCTTTTTAAAAAATTACTACCTATTTTATAAATTAATCAACTAAATCTGCTTCATAACATTACACAAATCAAAATTTTCTTAAATAAATTTCTACTTTGGAAAAATGTCTATTTTAAATGTTGAGCTGAAAATTGATTTTGTTGACTAACAGATTATATTATTTATAATATAAAGCAATGGCCTAAGAAAGGAAGAGTATATGGTAAGATGGGTTGGCACACCTGTGATAAAGAAAGTAGTTTTGATGATGAAAAGATAGACAAAGTAGAGCTCTGTCTTTAGCTTTAGGGATACTATATATCAATCAACAATATTTAATAAGTTTTAAGATTTAATAATCTACAAAGTGAGTAAAACAACAACGTTTTGGATTTACGTGCTGCCTTGTGGCCCTTGCAGAGTGAAGCCATTTGAAAAAGTATAAAAGACGTAAATACAAGTTCAGGAACACAGTGGAAAGAGCATCTCAAGGCTGTGTAGGACTAATTATCAAATGCAATGTAAGAACAGAAAATCAGTTCCACCTGACCCACATCCTCTCCATCTCAACACTGTTCCACTGTCTAGTCATCTCCTTTCTTATTCTTCCTGAAATGATCTT
Organism: Tenrec ecaudatus; assembly: GCF_050624435.1. Classification (NCBI taxonomy): domain Eukaryota; kingdom Metazoa; phylum Chordata; class Mammalia; order Afrosoricida; family Tenrecidae; genus Tenrec; species Tenrec ecaudatus. Next base: position 73,195,405 of record NC_134543.1, read on the forward strand.
CAAGTCTTCCTTTTCACTAGCCTATTTTTCAACCTATAGTCATTCTATGGTGACCTGCTCTGTGAGAAGCTTCTTTGACTTGCATCTCTCAAGCGATTCTCCTCTGACTGAAAACCTTCTGGGACCCTAATGTGAGCAGAGACTAGGAGTTTCGCCAATGAATTTAGAGATTCTTAGAGATTAATCCCCAGCTTTATAAGCCCTCCCCACCCTCAACCCTGAGTGTTTCCCACAGTTCACTACAACAGATGACTCTGCAGGTGTTAGCTGAGGCTCAAGAGGAAAATCAGCCACCTGGATGGCAAACTCATCCTTATAAGGTCTTGGAAGTCCTGATTTCCCCTTCCTTTTGGTCCTTCCGCCTCCCAACCTTCAGGAATCGCTGCTGCCTCTCCTTCTATGGGCAGGCTTGAATTTAATCTTCCTCTCCCTTTGGTCTGCTTAGCCTCATTGTCCTAGTCCATCCAGCTTCCAAAATGTACTGTTCTCCCTTCTCCCTCCTTAGCCTCTAAGCCTGTGATGTTGCTTTTTCTTTTCACTACTCTTTAGTGGGTTTTCATCTGAAACAGGGCGCCAGCACCTGAGTAAGTGTCATCTGCCAAGTTCTCACTCTTTACAACGTTGTATGTGATCATTACTCTTGCTTCCCCATCAGGAGGCTCCGGAAAATCGTCTTCCGTTGCCAATGGTATGTGTGTTAGCTTCTCCTTCCTGACTCTCTGTAGGACCTGGCAATGCTGCCCATCCCCTCATGGATATTTCTGCTTCTACAATCCCTTGTGATGTTTCTAACCCAAAATACAGCCAGGCTCCCTCTGACTCATTCAGTCCTCTTTATCCAACTGCTCCTCAGGCATACTGCAAGTGTCTATCACAGTTTGGGGTTTTGTTTAATTACCACAAAAATGTCTCTCATTTATCAATAGTACATTGTTAAGCAACAGCTACTATTTCTATTTGAAGAATATCAAACATATTTAGCATTAACCTCTACCCCAAACTTCAGATTTGGGTTTTTACCATACATATTCATGTATAAGCCGAGTTTTGCAGCATATTTTTAATGCAGTTTCTGTGGTAAAATTCAGGTAGGCGTATACTTGAGTATATACGGTAAGTGTTGCATATGACCATACAGATGACTTGTAGGTCTACACTATTCCTAAACTGATGTTCAAATATCTATGCTTGGGTTATACGTCAAGCTCGTCTTAATATTTGGCCATCAGGGTCACTGAATTAAACAGAGTTAGGTATCGTGTCTCTTTAAAACATCACCTTATCAACGAATGTGAAACTCTATCAATGGCAACACCAGGCCGCTACCTGAGCATGCTCAGTTCCTTTGCACCACTGTGAATGCTTCCCTCAGCCCTCCTCTAGACAGCAAACCCTCTTATTTCTACCTTCCCGGTACTGTGCCTAGCCTTAGTCTATTGTAACCACTCATCTATTTCAGCTCCTTTCAGCCACTGTGCTCGCTTCCCAATGCACTGTCTTTAACCTTGCATTTTATCCGACTTTGCCATCTCTTTCTATGGCTAGACCCCATCACTAACAACGCTCTGCACTCTACCACGGCAGAACTTCTTCAGTCTGGCGTTGAAAGCCATCCTACCTACAGCTTTGAGCCTTTCCCATCTTTCCCTTCCATTGAGCACTCACCCTTCCTCACAAACTCCAAGAGATATGTTCAAAAAGCCATGCTGTTCTGTCCTCTAGAACAGTGGTTCTCAACCTGTGAGTTGTGGCCCCTTTGGTCATAACAGTAGCAAAATGACAGTGTTGAAGTAGCACCGAAAATAATTTTATGGCTGGGGACTCACCACAACATGAGGAACTGTATGAAAGGGTCACAGCATTAGGAAGGTTGAGAACTACTGCTCTAGAAGTTCTTCACAGTTTCTCTTTTCCATACCTTGGGTCATGTTATTTCCTTTGCTTAGAGTATCTGCCCTCCAATAGCCCCTCGTTAATGATTTACTGAAATATTAGAGGCTCACCCAAATCTCTCTCATTGGGGGAGGAGCGTTCACAGAGCTGGCCAGATTGCAAATCAGCCCCTCCCAGCTTCCTCTCTCTTTTGTACATTATAGTCCCTCTCTCTCTTTCTCTCTCTTACACACACACACACACACACACACACACACACACACACACACACACACAGCCCTCTGGCATGTCCATTGCGATTCATAGCAACCCTGTATCTCGTTTTTGAAATTGCATATTTTAACAACCGCCTCACCTTTCTCCCATGAATCCGATGACAAATTTAAATCACTTAACCCACAGCACCACCAGGACTCCTGTATCACAGTTCACCTTAATATATAATGACATACATGCAGATTAGTCTCCACTGCAGATGAGAAGAGATAGTGTTCTGTCCAGAGAGTGATCTTCACAGTGTAGTCATATGTATAGGCTTGAAGGAAGGGGAAACATATGTAGCCAGAGAAAGGAAGAAGCCACGAGCAAAAGCAGAGAAAAGGCAAAGTGAATTTGGAAGATGGTGGACAACTGAAAACCAAACGCACTGCCCTTGAGTTGATGCCCACCCACACTGCCCCGATAAGACAGAGTACATCTAGCCCTGTGACCTTCCAAGATCGTGACTATTTACCAGAGTAGAATGCCCACTCCCTCTCCAGGAGCAGCTGGTGGTTTTACACTGATGGCCTTGTGGTCATAACAACGCATAACCACTACACCACCTGGGCTCCTTGGACAAACGAAAAGAGAGATGAGACAGTGACACAGAGTCATTAAGCAGTTTGCGTCAAATGCCAGGCTCGGGAAGGAGCTCCGTCTTCAAACGAAGGACTTAAGAAGACTTTCTCAACAGCATGTCTATTGAGTGTGTGTTTGGAGCCTCAAGGCCTTTATCAGTAAAGCGAACTGGAAATAAGAAGTAGGCCCTCCAATGTTGTTGGAAGGAATAAGGAGACAATCCAGGTAAAAGGCTTGACATGAACTTAGACCATGGTAAGCTTGCTGTGAGGGCTAACTCCCTTCATGGAATATACTTAAAGCATTACAGTGAAAAGCACACACGCAATGCTTAGGAAATAATATCTAAAACGAAAAAGAATATTTTTCCAGAGCCAGAGGAGGGAAAAAATAAGGGAGCGTGTGTATTAAGGTCTACGGCACCACTTTGGGCAGCGTATGGGACCAATCTGGATACTTCTTCCTCTTTCCTTCTGATGCAGCAAGGTCTCTGGCCTGCCTTAGCCCTGCCAGGGGGTGAAAGGGAGCGGGAAGTTAAAAAAGCATTGGCCTCTGCAGGCCTACTAAGTCTAAGGAGGAGAACCATTGCCCCATCCAATGAGATAGGTCCCTGGGCTCTGGCCCAGCAGGACTTCCAATCTAGTTAATGTTTCCTGAGACACATTAGCCATCATTTAGGCACAGTGGGAGGTAAGGCTGGGAATGCTCTCTGAGTGTTAGCGGCAAGGAGCACTTTCTTACCCAGAAAAACAAAAGCCAAAACTCTGTTCCCTCTGGTTAGTGGAAGAATTACACAAACTGCTATGGTTTTATTCAAAATTCCCAAGGAAAACGATGAATGTGGGCATTCCTTCTGCTACCCGTTGGCTTCACTGGATAGGAGGGGATTCCAGATGGGAGAACAGTGAAACAGCAATTGGAGTGCTCAGGGGATCAAGCGCAGGTATGTGTATATTTGAGAGCAGCTGTTTTATAAAAGTCCTACAAGATTCCATAAACACAAGCGTGTGGGCAAAGTGATCCCTTGTAGCAGGGCTCTCCCAAGCTCCACCAGTCCCTGTGCCAGAAACAACACGATCCCGGGAAAAGTGGAAATCACTCTGAGGTCACTGTTTCACCCTCTCTAAGAACTAACTTAGCAGTTTGAAAGAGTTCTTTTAGACACAATTCTGCATCTTGACTTCTTTTTTGTCCTTGAGTATGTCCTGAAAATATCTTTTAAGAAATGCTGACTTGTGTTATGGATCAAAAAAACTTCTCAAGCATTGACTATTAAACAAAAGAAAACAAATGCCCAACTCACTGCCAGAGTGATGCTGACTCATAGCAACCCCCTGGGGTTTCTGAGTCTGTAGCAGTTTATGGAGCAGAGAGCCTGGTCTCTCTCCAGAGGAGCTGCTGGTGGTTTCAAACTGGAGACCATGTGGATTGTAGCCTAGCAGGTAACCACTACCCACGGGGGCTCCTCTTTACTGTATACCGGTATCACCGTTAGAACTGATTAGACTGAGTTACAAAATACGGACTCCTGCTAACACATGCTGACCGCTTTCCACAGGACTCATATCCAAGACCATGCCTTTTCATAACTCTAGGCTTCATGTAAACTTGGAGAATTGGAATCCTAGGTCTAAATATAGAAAACTTAAATGTCACTGTGTGATCATTCAACCTGTGTTGATTAGACCAATGGACTTCTTTTCCAGACTCCTGATAGACCAACTGTTCTTCAAACTCACTAGCCATGGAAATATGATTTGAAAAATCCAGGTGGGCCAGATAAACTATCATCTATATCGAGGTAGGGATGAACACTAGCTGTTCTTTGAATATACAGTTATAGTTATTCAATCATTGCTTTTCAGATTCAAAATCACCTCTTTAGAATTTTAGACTATTAAAAATAGTCTTCTTTGGATCCACCCATATATCTGATTATATGAAAATTTCAAAGTGTCTCAAGGAGATTAAGGGAAATATTTTTGATTTCAGTCTATCACAAGTTTAGAAACCACAACTGATTCTCACAGAAACAACTCACTTTTGTTTCTGTCTTTCAAAAACATTTTTCAGGAAAAGTTGCCCTTCTGTTAAAAAAAAAAGACTATTGAAGAATGCTCAGTAGAAGAAAGAGCGTCCCTAGGTATTGCGATGTTGACTTCAGAACCACGTCTATGTGTTTCTACAGCAAAGGAACTGGATTGGCTCCTGGCTTTGCAGAAGGATTCTGTACAGAAAAGGAAAATTGCTAATGTATTTACCACTCATTTGCTTGCATCAAGAGACCCATTCTACTTCAGCCTGCCAACTTCCTAATTAAGATGATCTGAATCTTAGGTGATCTATTATTCCAGATCTAAGATACTCCAATCTACATTAGACAAGCCGTTACACCGTGTGCTTACACTGAAGTGATAAGACCACCGTGTAGAAACGCATGTTGCACTCCTGTCCGCCCCAGTGCGGGCAGGCTTCTTTGTCAGGCCTCCATAAATAATTCTTTCTTCTATCTAACTTTGGCGCCATTTCATCTTATTTATTGTATTGTCTCCCACTCCTTGGGATAACATATATGTGTGCTCTTTTGTATGAGAAAGACAGCAGGGTCACCAGTAGTTCTTCATACATGCGTGCCCCAATGCAAGCAAGGTCAACAACAGAGACGCACATTTCTCATTCAATACCTTAATGCTATTTCCAAAGAGCCGATAGTAAAGAGTGTATTAACTACACACATTTCTGAGCCAGAAATGGGAAGAATACAGAGACAATGCTTTGTCTCATCAAAGCTTTGGAAGATTCAGGATCAAATTCCATTCCAGGCCAATAGTAGCCAGCTGTACCATTACCCAAAAGGCAGCAGCAGCATTACAAAGCCCAAATAATGCTTAGGGAGTAACGGCACATACAGGCACTCCCCAAATTCACTTCTTTATACCATTTCCCTCGGATAACGTTCCACGTAATTCCTTAGCAGAGATGCTGGATTAAAGACTTAGGCTTCTGGTAAACAGACAAGGGGTTGGTTAATATGATGCTTGTGGCTCTCGTGACATCTAGAGAAAAGTGATCACTTACATATCTGTAAGGTTATCAGCAGCACATCCAAGTCCAAGGTCACAACTACCCCCTTCCTTGGTCCATCTCTAAAGCCAACATGTGTAGGGCTTCCGCACACAGACTAAAGAATTGCCCTTCAACTTGCTGTCTGCTACTGCCGAACAGGTAACACTGATGCCCTCATAGCCTGCTGTCCGTTTACAAAGAGATGGCGACTTCAATCTGAGAAGCTTAAAGAAGGCAAATAAAATAAGCACAATCTTAGGGCCCCAGGAGCTGACCCTCTTCTCACTAAAGAATGAAGATGCTGGTGGGGGCCCCTGCCAGGCCACAGTTCTAGTAGCAAAAAAAATCTTGTGAATTCACAATAAAATCTCAAATGTTCTTTGGTCTGGAAATTATCTGTTTCTTTAAAAAGGACAAAGGAACCACTGTTGCGTGCTCTCCATAATGCAAAGTTTAATACGTCCTGGGAGGGAATCCTGGTGTTGATGCAAAGGTGTTTGTAAAGATGCCACACTTTACAGGTGAAAGGTAAAGAACTAGACGGGGGGACATCCTAAAGGAGGCAATGTGGACATTTTCTAATGTTTTCTTGCTTTTAGATTGTTTGCCTTGAAGAAAAATTTTTTTAAATAAAAAGAATACAACATTTGTTGGGTGTGTGATAGTCACTGTGTTTTGAAATCCCTCCAGCTGTGTACCACTGGCAAATTTAACACGCTGAAAGCCCAGTTTAAGGTGCAAAACTTTCACACATCTTTCTAAAGACACATAATTACAAGTATATTTTCCATTCTTAAATGTGAATGCAGGTCTCTATGTTTATAACTGGTGAATTCTGTTCTCTATTTCCATGTATAAAAGGTCTCACAGCCCTGGGAAAACACTTTTAAAAAAATGAAATACAACAAATAAGGTATGCTGCCGAGTCCTGGGGGAGAAGTTTCCCAGAGTCTTTGAATTTCCTCCTATTCTACTTCTTTACAAGATTTCTAAGACCAAGTCCTTTTCTGCAGTCTCTCAAACAAGGTAAAAAAGAAAAATACCCCCTAGATATATTCCTTAGATTTTCTATTCTGCTTCTCAAGTTCCCAGTTGCTTCTGAAGTAACCCAAGATGAATTCTGGAGTTATTTTTTTTATTATGTTTTAATTTTAGTTCCTCTTTGGGGTCTGAGATAAAATAGGTGAGGATAGCCGCTGTGCTCGGAGATGGATTTCCTATCTCAATTTGTATCTGACCTGCGCAAGGCTGCAGCACAGCAGGAGGACGGATCTGACAGACGCCGAATGGACTCCGGCTCTTAGAGCTGAAGAACTTCAGAGCTACCCATTTAAGTCCATTCTATCTGGTGCGACCTGGCAAGGAAAAGCTCTGTTTAGGCAGCATCTAATAGCTGTGCTCTGGAGTAGAGGACCCGACACAGGCTTAGACTGTGCCAATTAGAGACGTACCAGGAATTATTGCACAGATCACTCATCATTAACAATAATTTTCTGTCACATTGAGAGCCTTGTCACAGAATGTGGCAAATCACATGACCGTCTTCACGACACAGTCCCCACTCCAGCCACCAGGTCTTTGCACATCAATTCTCTCAGCCCATTACATTCATTTGGCAAATTCCTTTCCATCCCTCACTGAAAACACTGCCCCGTGAATCTTTCCTGGTCGAGCCCAGGGATGGCTCCAGACAGCCTTCTCTGTGCTTCTAGCAAGTTTTACCCATCAGAGCATTTTTCAGACTCTACGACAGCTGGGATGCTCCACAGAAGTGACCAAGGGGAGACCTTACTTCACGTACTCTGGACACGTGACTAGGAGGGACTGGTCCCTGAAGAAGGGCATCATGCTGGATAAAGCAGAAGGGCAGAGAGCCCTTCAGTGAGACGGATCGACACAATGGCTGCAACAATGTGCTCACACACCAACAATGGTGAGGGGGGCCCCCGGACTGGGCAGTGTTTCCTTGACAGGGTTACTATGTGACCACATCAACTTGACAGGACCTCACAGTAACACAGGAAGTGGTATCTTGTTAGATTATTTGTTTAAGATTTAAAAAAATACTAACTGACCACTAGAGTATAAAGGCTTGGATATTTATCTTTATCTAGGACATGCTGGATTCCAGGCATGCTTCGTACACATTAGAGAAGTCGACTTACTTGAACACCCATCCGAAGGCTCCAGGTGGATATGCTGCTCTGTCTGCTCTACAGACTAAAAACTGCAGGCACAGAAAAGTTAGCTCATTTTCCAAAGGACACACACAGCTAGTAAGTGCCAGGCATGGAATTCAGGCACTTTAAGTCTGGGTCTTTTAAAAGTATTTCTTCGGCTGCCCTAGAAACTGACCAGGTATTTGATATATGGGAGACATCCCATGAACCTTTGTTAAATAAATAAAGAATGACCATTCTGACTTCTCACGGCGTTTTGCAAACTTAACTTTTCTAAATTCATTGTGGATGATTTCATTTGTCCAGAGAAAATCCGGTGCAGGTTGGAGGAGAGAGAACTAGTTGAGAGGCAGAAGTTGGGTTTTTTTGCTGGTTCTTCTAAGTCAGGCTCACAGACACCCACTGGCCCCATCAGGTCCCCCATGTTCAGACATGGACAAAAGCCTCTCCTCGCAGCGGCCTTCAGAAGTGCTGCGCTGTGTGCGTGATGTGATGCAAAGATGCTTCCAAACACAAATGCTGTCAACAAGGAGGGCAGACATGCTATTTTTTTGTAAGCGGATGTAACTCAGACAGAAGACTTCACTTTCCGAGAGATGCTAGTAATTGTTTGGAAATGAAGTACTCCAGCCAACAAAGAACCAGATTCATCTGTCTCCAAATGTTTAAATTCCTACCTCGAGCCCCTTCAGTTCAAGGCTATCTCTTTTACCTTTTAACTCACCCTTTCATTCTTTTTTTCTTTAATCATTTTATTAGGGGCTCATACAACTCTTATCACAATCCATACATACATCAATTGTTTAAAGCACATTTGTACATTCATTGCCCTCATCATGCTCAAAACATTTGCTTTCCACTTAAGCCCCCGACATCAGCTCCTCATTTTTCCCCCTCTCTCCCTGCTCACCCCTCCCTCATGAACCCGTGATAGTTTATAAATTATTATTTTGTCCTATCTTGCACTGTCCGACGTCTCCCTTCACCCACTTTTCTGTTGTCCATCCCCCGGGGAGGAGGTCACATGTAGATCCTTATACTCGATTCCCTCTTTCCACCCCACCCTCCCGACACCCTTTAATTCTTACACCATGCACTTATTCTTTATTTTTCTGATTGTAACAACATCGCTAGCTCATTGTAAAGATTTGGGAGCGTTTAAGGTATTTCAACAAACACACCTGTGTGTAACAGAATCTCTTCTAATGTTTTAAATAGTCTCTCGGAAATTATTTTTATAGCGACATAGCTCTCATGAGGACGAGATGCAGCATAATTTAAATAGCTCCTGGTTTGGAGGTTTGGGTGGCCATCAACCATTCGCTGCAGTGCACCGAACATCCCCTCCTCTCCGCTGCCTGAGGATGAGCCCGGGGGCCCATAAGGAAAGGGCCATGGCACTCCTGGTCGCCATTCTCTGGGAGTTTGCGGAAGTGCAGATCCTGCGCCCCAGGGGTTCTAATGTGGTCTCAGGTGTGGACTAGGAAGACGGCCAAGTTTTGAGAAATGCTGACACTGCCTCTCCCTTCATAGCCCTTTTCTCTCTTCATCCCGCCCTTTTCCTTTGACCCGAGTTCAGTTTTCCTTCCTGTATGAACACCCCTACGACATGTGCTGACTCTAGAGCGCCAGTTTCCGTGTGGCCCTGTGAAAGGAGCTACTGGGCTCCGACATGGATCTTATTTTAATCTAGGAGACTGCATCATCTGTGCGGTTCCACTGTAGTTCACACCCTTCCCTCACTTACCCAGGATCTACACCACAGCCGGAAACAGGTTTTCAATACTGCAGATCAATAAGGTCATTTTCCTGTTCAATGCAAGTAACTACCCTTTGCCCACCAGACCTGTTTGCCTGCCTGGCTTCCCTTTGTACCCTCTCTCCCCTCTCTCTAACCAAAAAGCTTTCACATAGAACATTACTTCCTCCAGGAAGCCCTCCTTGATGACACTGTATTTCTCGACCAAAACTTGCTCTCCTTCGTAGTAGATCACGATCTAAATGCATGATTATTAGGTGACAGTCTCTCTGGCCCCTCACCACACACTTCATGAGAGCAGCACTAAGATTAATTCTTCATCTCTACTCCCTGGGGAGCACCAATCAGAGGCAAGGGCTACAGGGGCTCAGACCCAAATCCCAGCTCTGTTATTTAGAAGCTCTGTGTCCTTAGGCAAACTAGTTAACCTCTCTGAACCTCAGTTTTACCCTAAGGCTACCTCATTTATTGGTTAGGAATCACTGGTGGTATGAATCACTTACCCATTTGGCTGCTAACTGACAGGTCAGCAGTTCAAAACCACCAACCACTCTGTGGGAGAAAGACAAGGCTTTCCACTCCCATAAAGAGTCACAATCTCAGAAACTCGCAGCGGTAGATCTACCCTGTCCTGTAGGGTCACTATGAGCCGGCATCAACTCGATGGCAGTGAGAAAGATAAGTTAGAATAACAGAGCCCTGGTGACATAGTGTGTTACGGGTTGGGGTGTTAACTTACCAGGTCAGCAGTTCAAAACCACCAGCTGCTCTATGGAGGAAAGACGAGGCTTTCTACTCCCATAAAGAGTCACAATCTCAGGAACCCACAGGGGTAGATCTACCTGGTTGGTCCTACAGGGTCACCGTGAGCTGGCATGGACTTGATGGCAGGCAGGTAGGTTTTCCAGGTGTGTTGTGACAAGTAATGAGTGAACGTTCAGACATGCATCAAAATAGTATGCATCTAACTCGCCCGTAGGCAGGGACCAGAATGCCGTGCACATGGAGGAGGGCCATGGAAAGTACCTGATATAGGACAACATGTGAAAGGTCGGCACAAGTTCTATTTTCGTAAGGCTAATCAAGTCCTGGGGGCTTTTTAGTTGTATCTTTTTCTCATCATCCCCACAGCCAAAGCCTTAGTCCAGCCCCACCATCTTTTTTTTCCTTCTTATTCCCCCTGCAGCCTGTTCTTTAAAATAGTTCCACTTATTCTCTGAAATCTGCTCAGTACACGCTCCGGCTCATATTATTAGTTCCAGACCTGATCCTTTCATCGCGTCACTTCCTAAAAGATGTGCTCATGTGCCAAGCCCCCGCTCCTCTTCCTGCAAGTATTTCCTGAAATGTGACCTCCCCCACGGAACCTGCTTTAAGTGGAAATGAGCTCATCCTTCTAGCTCGTTTCCAAAAAAATAAGTGAAAGGTTGGTGCTTGAGGTTCCAAAGCAGTAAATCCTATGAGCTCTCCTTGGGATGATTGGATGGCCCCACCCTGACGGGGTTGGCTGGGTCCCTTGCTTGCCTCCCTGTCGTAAAGAACATGGGTCTAAGAGAGCCAAGTGTTTGTTTAACTTGCTCTGTATATATTCAGGACAATGCCAACCCACATGTGTGCTGAAGAAATGCGATTCGATGATGATTTAACTTCTTTGTCCATGCCAAGAACACAAACTACAAACTCTTATAAGTGTTGACCCCCCGTTACAATACGTTTCTATGCTGAGCCTACTATGAGACTGGTTTTCTTCATTCATTTTCATAGAAAAGAACCGGTACAAAGACACAAGAGGCACTGACATACAACGGAGACATGAACATACAAGACTGAAAATATGACTTTCCACATAGTGCATCCAGAGAGGCCTTTCGAATCATGGTGATTTATATTAAAAGGTGCCTCATTTTAAAGTTCCACTCCATATGCTTTATTGGTTATTTTGTAAATCTAGCATGGATAACCAAAACACGTCAATACTCATTTTTAAACTACTTGTTGTATGCGGTGCATGCACCATTATAGAGAACTTACACTCGGAGCAAAAAGATTTGTAGCGAAGCATATGACCTTCTTCCCACTACAATGACCATCCCCTAATTAGGCAATGCATCTGATAGTCATTAACAGGAATGAGATAATGAATCACTTTCTCTCTCCTTTGTTAATTTGCTGTAACCAAGCGGCTAATGGATGTCAGAGCTGAGTGATTGCACTGATTACAGTGATTTATAGTTGCAACAAAACAATTTAAAACCATTCTGATTATTCATGTTAAAGATGCTTTATGTTTTGTTTACTAAATGTTTTATGTCCTCCTTTCTCCCACCCCTAAAATACTGTCCCTCTCCTACCTCATGACTTTTCACGAAAAGACATCTCTCTGGAAAACCTGAAAGTCGTGAGCCTTTTTTTCCCTTACTATTTTAAACTAAACTATTTCATTGTGTGTGTGTGTGTGCACGCACACACGCGCGCACACGCATATTTATATTTAAAGTTTACCCAGTAGAAAGGAAAAGCCTTAGGGGTGGAAAGAACACTTCAGTGGTGCCTAGTTCAAAAGAAGACAGAAATAAGAGGAAATAAGACAAGCTTCAAGCCACTTACCTTGGGGCTCCCAGTCCCTTCCTCACCCTCCACAGACACATCAGTAGCCAGTATCTCGGCTTTGATGGTATCCAGAGCCCTGAGAATCCAGCTGTGCTGGCGTTTGATTTGCCTCTGCAGCTCCTTCCATTGACTCTCGATCATCCGCAGCATGTCCTGCAGTCCTTCTCCAACAGGAGGGGGAAACACAAGTTGTGGACCTTACTGGGTCTTCACACGTCCTAATTGTTCATTGTATTTAGTAAGTTACGTGGACAATTCAAATCAACATGTGTGTTTTTAAACTGCCCTCGCCATCACCTGCTCTGGTAGCTTTTGTCACTCCGACCAGAGAATGGCAGTTCTTGGCATGACACTTTTATGCCGAGGTAACTATGTGGATGCATATTTGGAAATCAACATAGCCTCAGCGTGCTAACTGAGAGCATTTCATGTGGAACAAGGTATACAAACGACTCACACTAGCGCGTCACAATCCAGAGAAAAGGGCCCTGTGAGCATCTGCGTGGGGACTTCAGAATAATCAGAAAGATGCATAGGGCGAGGTAAAGCTAATCTGATGAGAAATAGAGCAAATGGGCTAGAATTAAGACAGAAGTTCTGAGCATTAGCACATCCGATTAATGCTGCTCTCCTGTTTAGCTGTGGTCAGCTCAAAGCAAGAGCCAGATTGTAATTCATCCCATCTTAAGGTCTTTTACTACCAGGGTAAGTACAACCAAATGACAAAAGTATTTTTTATTTATAGCCGGTTCCTCATAAATACATTAATGCTGGGGTAAGGATTGGTTTAAGGCCAAAGTCTGCTAATGCAATGACCAGCGAAGGACATGTAAAGGGTTCATGAGTATGAATTGGCATGGAAATAATCAGATATCTCCTGGCAGCATGTCTTATATCTGTAATGATATCTATAAGCACCTTAACACATACGCATGTATAACTATATGCCAGTTCATTATCTTAATGTTATTTCCAGAGCACCTACATCTAAAGGCATGTCAACGTCAAGTTTTCAGGAATGTGATTTCAATTGAAACTCAGGCGAGCAGCAAGCCCCAAATAAAATGAACAGACCATTTGGAGGCAGTATTTCATCTTATAAGCATCACAGCATTGTATGTAGTATATGAAACATTTATAAATCTTGAAGGTCAATCTGATAATGTAAATATTAATAATACATAAGGAAGTGAATATATGCAGTAATTTACAGCAATGCTTCTTCATTCTTAATAGTCTGGAGACATAAAGGCTTGCAATATTTCAGGAGGATTTACCTGCTTTGTGAGATGCAATAAGCTCGAGAAGTTGGTGTCCTTCCTCCTCCACAGCTTCCTTAAGAGAACAATGACTGTCCACATTCAGCTTAAAACTCTGCAGGGAAAGAAGTCAGTGTCAAACCTGGCAAGGTAGGTAAACAAACTAGCCACTCGCTACTTGTGATCAAGGACCACACAGCCCCATTTGGCCAACAGACAACCTAACGTGCAATGCTAAAAGCTATTGATATTGGGATCTAGGATCAAAATGTTTCCATTAGATTAGCAGAATGCATCTGTTTGGCAATGGCTGACAAATCTAAAAATCCATTAGGTTTTTATGAAAAGTCACATCCCAAAAGCTGTATGAAGAGCAACGATGATCCACAAAACAGACTGCATTTCTACCAGCTCATAGGAGCTCTTTCCTTCAGCTTTTTAAAACGTTAGCAATAGCACTATTTATGAAACCATAAAAATATTGGCAGCATAAAATATATTAGCCTTATGTGCATACATTAAAAGCATTAATGGAGCTGGGTTTGGTTCAGCTCCACTTTTCGGGTACCACGTGAATCCTAGACTGTGGACGGGGATGTAGAGGCTGGATTGTGGAGTCAAACGCTTCTCAAGCCTTTGGTTTGTTAAAAGTCTACGCCCTTCAACGCGACACTGCTTCATAGATGAACACAAGAACATCGGGGGATTCTCCAGCCATAATCGTCATTCAAAAGACCCAGCCTACTGTCACAGCCAAAATTGAATTCGTTTGCAGCTCCATTCACCTACTTCTCTTGCTACATTCTGATGGATTTCTATCAATGACTATCAGACAATAAACACGAGGACTACCGGTTTCATATTTACCACCAACTCACATTTCACGGGAAGTGTTCGCTAAATGTTGATGGGATAACAGGAGAGATCTGTCGAATGGGATCAACGGTGCTTTTGGAAGAGGGAGGGTACCACGTAAGCATGCAACAAAGAAAACACTTTGCAAATATTTTCCCACCCTTGGAATGCTATAAGGCATTCCAACCACAAGAGATCTGGTGAGGATTAATCATAGTAAATCAGTGGTTGAATCAGCAGTTAATCTTCTAGGCGAATATTTATTTCCTGACTTAACAATTGGAACCAGCACAGATTTGGAATACTGTGTACCAATTTTTATTTCCTCATGAGCCAAACCAATCCTACTGACAGCGAGTCGATTCCAAATCTTAGCAACTCCTTAAGATGGTAAAACATACAGCACATTTTGTTCCCACTAAGCACTGATTGACCATAACTGTATGCACTGCCTTGTACTTGATAGAAGGAGTCTTTTATAGAATCTGGGGATATGGTCCTAGTTGGAATATAACTTGAATGAAGAACAGCCATAAAAATTGAAATCAGGTATTTACTTATTCATTCATTCATTTAGAAGCCATATATCGTACCTGTTCTGTATAGTGAGCCAGGTAACAGGGATTTAGCGGCTGTAAAGTATGGCCTCGGGCATCAGAGGGCAACTGAATATTTTACTGAAGGAAGGAAGAGAAGACTACGTCATCTGGTGTCCAGTGAGGAGTAGTCTGAATGCCTCGTCTCAGTGGAGAAAAGGGTCTTTGGTAAAGCACAGAAGACAGAAGCAGGATGATCAAAAAGGAGCCAGAAATGAAGGAATAAAAATGGACAGATGTGGCTTTGAACTATTCAGTTAAGAATTTTGACTTAAAGAAAAACGTGCTTCCAAAACGATGAATCATTTCATCAGATTACAAGCATAAACTACTGTAATGTTTCCACCAAATGACAAAAAGAGACAATTTTAGAATTTTTTTCTAGGTTTGGTCATCATTTCTTATTTACCTTCTTTTAACTACAGGTCTTTAACTGAGTGAAAATAAGACAATGTATGAGAATCTTAATGCTTCTTGATCAGCTGAACAATATAATATCTATTAAAATGGAATGCTTAGTATGTTATAGCCGTGGTGTGGTAGTTATACAATTTCATGTCAACTTGATAAAAGAATGAAGGGGTGGAGTCTAGCCTGTCAATCAAGTCACAATCTGATGATGCCTCCTTGTGGGAAAGGTCTTCTCATAAGGATGATAGGAACTCTCCCTGCTACACATTCCTGTTGACCACTCACAGGGAGCCACACTGAAGGCAGCCAGAGCCCTGGAGAAGCTTCCACTGCCATTGGATCCACTGGACTTTCCCCCACCGGCCTGTGATCTTCCTGTATTCGCCATCGTTGCATGTGCTGCATGACTTGAAGAGGAATTCATGGGCTAATATCCGACTTACAGGCTAATATCCGACTTACGGGCTAATATACGACTTACGGGCTAATATCAAACTTATGGGTTTGATCTGAACTGGGCTAGGATGTTTTACTGATGCATGCTTACTTCTTGATATGAAGCTCTCTCTTACACACATATGAGTGTCTCTGGATTTGTTTCTCTCATCAACCTGGACTAACACACGTGATTGCAATTACGGGTTGCCAATGTGTGGCAATCCTTACCTTGAAGCACTAGCATGTAAAATGAGACATGTATTCCCAGGAGAAAGAGAAATCTGGTCTCAAAATTTCCTCAAACCTGTAGTGCTCTTTGATTCACTGCTTCCTTAAAACAGACTTGTGTTGGACGGTCGGTGTCCATGAGCTTCCACGAAGGCGCATCAGGCCTGTATCTCAGAGCAGGCAGACCTCAGACTGTGAGGAGGGTTGGGTAATTTAACTTCATTGAAGCCAAGCGTATAGAATAGATGCAGCTGGATCTGAAGCTGCCTCGAGATGATGTGGAAGTATTTGATTAGGAAATTGGAAAAGATGAGGTATTCATTATTAGCAAAGGGATAAGCTGATGAGCTGGATGCTACAGAAAAGAACCATTTAGCATAACTGTTACCCAAATGGTACAGTATTGCTTGATTTTCAGGTGCACCCATTAACCATTAGTAATATCAACTCAGGGGTTTATAATGGGTCTCTGAGAAGGTGGCCACGCGGGCAAAAGAACAAAATTGGCCATGGAACTCCTAACTGCTAAAAGATTCTCTCGTATGCTCTCCTGTAATTCCTTTATGCTTCTCCTAGGGAAGGAAGCTTAAAAGGGGAGGGTTTTCTGTCTCTTTTTCTTGAACTTGATATGTGGACACTGCTTCCATCCTTGCACTACTGTTTCCCAGCAATGCTTTATGGTTCCCCGGCAATGCCCTATGGTATACAGTCTCTCTGCAGCATCCAGAGCACTGTGATGCAGGGCAGGAAATTCTCTGGAGATTAAATTTATGGAGAGAACATTACCAGAGGCAGGAACCATGTTCCAGTGTCACAGATTATGTGAGATTCCACAAATATACGTAGTCTGAGTGCTACAGGAACACCCGATCTATTCTAGGGCCTTTACAGCAGCAGGCAACTGAACAACTGGAAGCAAGTGATTGAGGAAATGGAAGCCATGGCGACTGAGACCAAGCAGTGGGTAATCAAGAGGACGATCCAGCACAGGTTGACCAGCACGCACCCCCTTACTGTAGCCTGCACTCTCGAGAATCCTCTTGAGCAGCTCTTCTTGGCAGCACCCAACTTCAGCTCCCCCGACTGTACTTTGGCCAGGGTCGCACAGGACAAAGAATGTCCAGCAAAGCAGCTAACCCTGTTCCACTGACATGTCCAAATAGCCCAGTTTGGTGGGTAAATGGCCATGTGTGCATGAAACGAAACAAGGAGATCGCATGCCTTGGATTATCACCATGAATCGCATGCTATGAATTATTATTCATGTGGGATTCTAGCACGAGCTAGGGATACTTTGGTACAGGCAGTCTTGGGAAAGACCACAATCACATTCACAAGCTTAAAGATCCAAATGCCTGTCTTTGCAGCGTATCACCAGAAAGCACTTTCCATCGCCCCACAGAGAGTGCTGGTGGCATCTGCCAGGGCACCAAGATCTGCAAGCCTTGCGGGCTGGTGAATGTGCGGGCCAGTGAATGCAGGGGCCGGTGAATGCGCGGGCCGGTGAATGCGCGGACCGGTGAATGTGAGTGCCGGTGAATGTGCGGGCCGGTGAATGTGCGGGCCGGTGAATGCGGGGGCCGGTGAATGCGTGGGCCGGTGAATGTGTGGCCACAGCAGCTGAGGAGTCATTGCGGTTTCTCCTGACCTAATTTCAAGCAAAAATGCATAAAATAAATAATTACTGGAAGTCTGTCCTAGCAGAGATAGATAGAAAAGGTGACCATACAGAACGCTGCTCCTCCATCCAGCAGCTTACGCTCTACCGGGTAAAAGTAGAAAGAACATCAGTAACCTTACACGACGCAGCACAGAATCAACGTGTCCTTAGGGGCAGAGCCCTGGTGGCCCAGTGGCCAAGACTCAGCTGCTAACCACAAGCTCGGTGGTTGGAATCTTCCACTCAACCCACAGGAGAAAGATGTGACAGCCTGAGAAACCTCAGGAGGCAGGTCTACGATGTCCCAGAGGGTTGCTATGAGTTGGTTTGGGCTTTTGGGTTAATAGAGAACAGTGGGGTCAAGCGGAACTATGTACGTCCACATAGATTCTTTATTATTCTTTAAGTAAAGCATTCTGCTGGCCAAGCAGGGCAAAACTGTGGGCTACATTCCATCGGGTGTGGTAAGTGCCAGAGAAGTGACGTGGGGCCCCGTGCTGAGACCAGCTTTTGGCAGAAGCTGGCCTGGAGAAAGGATCCGCTTGAACATGTGCCTAGATTCCCGCTTCACTGCAGCGTGCACAAGAGCACCAGGGGCACACCAGGCTGTCTGGACACAGTGTGTGAGTGGGGCAGGCCGGAGCTGTGGCTGCGTAAAACTTAATCCTGAAAACCGTGAGAGAGTAACCAATAGAGATCAATGTTCTAGAAAGATCTTTCTGGGTGTGTGTAGAGCTTATCTGAAGAGGATTGGAGACGAGGAGACCATGTAAGGAGACTGTTAACAGTAATACAGGCCAGATGTTTCTGCTTGCTCAGATTTTTTTTTAATTAAAAAAAGGTAGACTTCTTTTAAACGAATCAAAGGAGGGGAAGAATTGGAGAAAATCTGTCTTTTTAAGTTTTTCTCTGTGCGTGAGAACAGCCTGTGCCAGAATTCAGCTCTTTGGCTGCTCGGATGATAAATACCAGAGGTTATTAGTCAGGAGTCTCCAACTGTGAAAGACACATTGAACTGATGAACTTTCACTCCCACTGTCATCTTAAAGAGATGGTATATATGCTGATGAGTCAGGCACTTGATGACACCTTTTCTTCACACAAAAAGATTTTTACTACCCTAAGAAAATGAAAACTTGTCTTTTTACAAGGACAGGAGGAAGACTGTGTGCTCTGCCTGTGGGGCGGCATTGTGAAAAGTCACCTGCTCCAAGCCTCAGCAAGATGGACTGCCTCAGCGGCAGCACCAACAGGGAGACAGCTCAGGGCCAGCAGTGTTTCCGGCTTCTGCAGGTGCAGTCTCTAGGAGCTGGACTGACTCAACAGCACCTACCAGTAACCTACCAGTAACCGCATGCCTCAGGCTCTGCCCTGAGCTGTGTCCAGCCCCATCCCTGGGTCCCAAAGGTGTCTCTGGGGAGAAGGACACCATGGTGTCCTGAGCATATCCTGGCAGTCTCTCATCTCCTATCCCGTAGGGACACGTGCTTCTAAAATACAGTGAGCCCAAACCAAAGCCACTGCCATGGAACCATTCAGGGAATGATGAGATTTCTGTGGGTCAACGGTTTTTTTGCTTAACACCCTCCTGAAAACATGGTCGGACATTATAGAGCCATTAGATAGAAGACTAACACAAGGAACACACAAAGAATTTATGATAAGTCACACGAGATGCGAGGATGCATGTGTGTATCTGTGATAAAATGCCAGACAGGTGTCCCTTAACATCTATAAGACATTCTGTGAAATCGTCTGTGATATGACTTGGATGTTGCGCAGAAACCATATTAAAATCATACGAGAGATCCATTGCCAGTCGGTCTGGCCTTCGGTGCTGCTGGAGCTGCTGGTGGAGGCAGGAATCCCTGATTCCCACAGCAGAAGGCGGGGGTGGGATGGAGGGTGGGGGCAGCCATCTAGGAGAGGAAGCCAGCACAAGGGGCAGAGCACCATGAGAGGGCTTGCCCACCTGAGCAGCAGGAGCAGGCCAGAGCTCCCTGCTGGCCACCCTGGCTGCCTTCAGTAGCACTCCCTAGAGGCCTCACCTGCCCATTTCCCACCAGGGCCTAGGACTACACATGCCTGGGTTTAGAGATGTGAAACCACTGGAAGAAACCATAAACAAAAGGAGAGCTACTTTTGCCTTAAAAACAAACAAACAAACTGTGGGAAGACAGATGCGGATGTGGTCCAGAAGTTCCCTGAAAGTTAGCAACGCATCCCTGTGTAGCTATGTGTAACAAAGTCCCAATGCATTAAACAAGGAAGGGTCTCCACACGCCCAACAGAATATCCTCGAGCCCTGCCCAGTAGGACCTGCAGTGAACATGGAGCTTCATAAGCCTGGGAAAGGATTCTTAGGCTCCTGAAGCATAAAATACAAACAGTGACAAACCAGACACCCCTTACTGAAGGGTTGTGGGGAGGAGATGAACCAGTCAGGGTACAGGGTAGCAACGATGAAACATATAACAATCCTCTAATTCTTAAATGCTTCCCCCCCCCCACTATCATGATCCAATTCTACCTTACAAATCTGGCCAGACCAGAGGATGTACACTGGTACAAATAGGAACTGGGAACACAGGGAATCCAGGACAGATGACTCCTTCAGGACCAGTGGTGAGAGTGGCGATGCCTGGAGGGTGGAGGGAATGTGGGGTAGAAAGGGGAAACTAATTACAAGAATCTACGTACAGCCTCCTCCCTGGGGGAGGGACAGCAGAGAAGAAGACGGGGGGGAGACATCGGACAGTGTAATATATGACAAAATAATAATAGTTTATGAATGATGAAGGGTTCACGAGGTAGGAGGGAGTGGGGAGGGAGGGGGAAAATGAGCAGCAGATATTAAGGGCTCAAGTAGAAGGCAAATGTTTTGAGAATGATGATGGCAACAAATGTACATATGTTCTTGACACAATGGATGGATGGATGGATTGTGATAAGAAATGTACGAGCCCCCAATAAAAGGATTAAAAAATATATATTTCTAATGACAAATAAATGAAATATTGCCTTGAAAAAATATATATAAACAGTGCCTAACCACCAGGTTGCTGTGAGAATTATAGATACAAAATGTAAAGCATTTGCAAGTGTTAACTTCTGTGGACTTCATTTGCTCTATTTTCTAAATGTCTACACAGGTCTTGTTGGCTGCGCAGGGGCAGGTCCCGGGCTCACAATGAGCCCATGAAGAATGCTGCTGGGTCCTGCATCATCCAGAGGATCAGACTACTGTGACCCGCAGTCTTCATGGGCTAATTTTCGAAGCAGCTCTCCAAGGCCGTTAGCCTGGGAGCTCTGCTGAAACCTGTGCCACACCGGCAGTCTGCAAACCTACACTGAAGGGCGGGGTGGGGCTGCAGAACGAGTATGTGGAATTAGATCCAAGTTTCCCACAGGAGAACTGCTGCTGCTGAACGACCCCTGAGGTTGTTCTACAGAGAGGACATTTAGAAACATTCTGAATCAGCAATGGCACTCGTTGGTGAGGCTCTCTGAGATCCTCAAGGGCACATACCAGGGCTCCCCTGCTGCTGTGTCACCACAGAGCAGAACCACCGACAGGGGGCACGCACAACACCAATGTAGCCTTCTGGAGGGTGGAGAAGAGCCGCTCTGGAATAAGACACCAGGGACCTGGCCCTCCTTTTGCCTTGGGTGTGTGACCATGGATAAGTCAGTTAGCCCTTCTGGGATTCTGCTTCCTTATCTATAATCCAAGCATTTTTAAGACTTTGATTTTATCTTTTCCAAGCCAGGCAATTAAGGATGGGCAGGTTGGGAGAATATTTATTTTAAACCAGAGTAGTTTCAAAGGAGGAAGAATCCCAAAGGCCATCAAACCATTCATCTGCCCTAAGGCAGCTCCTTCCCTCAATCATCCCAGGCAGATGTGTCTGCTCGGTTTCCAGCCATATCCAGAGAAGTCGCTTCTGACTGCTTGTCCTGATTCCACAACATTCTTTCTCTGGAATCTAAGAGCTCTGTGAGGCTCTGTGAGCTGCTCTTTGCTTCAGACTCTTTTGCCAAGACCTTTCTCCAGCATCGGGGTCGAAGTTCAGAAGTACTATGAGAGCACGCCAACAAAATCTACATTTCCAGTCAATCACTGAGCCCTGCCAATGGATTTCTCCATCCTCACCACCCCACCGGTGCTGCCTCCGTTCAGCCCATCATCATCCCTCACCAAGTAACTACAACCGTCTCTAGTTTGGGCGCCACAAAACTGCTTTCCTTCCCGACACAAAGGCGCAGGCCCTGCCTTTAGCGTGCAGCATACAGCTGAGAATGCGCGTGGTCTTTGCCTGCAGAGAATGCAGTCCCGTGTGTGCATTCCCGGTGCGAATGTGCAGGACGGACCTGTACAACAGGGGACTGCAATGTAGTATGTGTCAAGGAGGCTTCGGCACGATGTGGGGCGGAGTTCTGAGCCTGGGCTGTGGAGCTGGACGGCCTGTGCTCAGGCCCTGGCTCCTCCACTGCCTGCTGTATCTCTCTGGGCATTCTGCCTCTACCCATGTCTTCATGTGTCAACAATGGGGGAATGCTAGCGCCGACTGCACATGGCTGTGGCGAAGGTGAAGTGAGCCGATTCACGGGGAACAGAGCCTGGCACCTGGTAAAATAGCTCAACAAGTGTTTCCATCCCACAAAAGCATCTCTCTACAAAACTCTGGCAAAGATCCCCTTTTCGTAGAACCCGCCCAAAGCTTTCCAAGTTGCAGGATGAAGCCCAAGTCTCCAACATGACCTGCGCAGCACCGGGAGTTCATGGCCAAGTCCGCTTCTTGGGCCTCACATCTGCCTTGAAATGTGTCTTCCTGAAATGTCCCCCACCTCCCCGCTCCTCTTACACCTCCAAGATTTTGCTCAATCTTCCTCACCTCCCTTGCTGAAGTCCTGTCCATCCTGCAGATGAATCTCAGGGGTCACTTTCTTCAAGGAGCTTTCCCTGCCCTTTTGCTACCCTCTTGTTTTCCTCTAGGAGCCCCGGCAGCACAATGGGTTACATGTTGGGCAGCTACTCTCAAGTTCTGCAGGTCAAAACCACCAGCTTCTCCACTGGAGAAAGCTGAGGCTCTCTACTCCCATAAAGACCTTGAGTCTCAGAAACCCAGAGCCTGTCCTCCAGTCTGGAATGGACTGGATGGCAGAGTTGGAGTGAGTTGACTTACTCGTCCTCTGGCATCCGCAATACTCCATGCAGAGCTCCAATGTCCACTTGCTGTGAAACTGTTTTATTGTGACGAATATGATTGCATTCTGCCATGAATTCCCTAAGAGTAGAACTGTATTTTCATTAAAACAACAACAACAACCAAACCCAAAGCCTTGATCCTCTGTGCCTGGACGAGTGCCTGGTGCGTAGAACATGCCTCACAAACACGCAGGGAATTCATGGATGGAGACTCGTACCCCAAACCTTCCCTGCAACTTCCAAACTTCCTGCAGCATGCTGGGAGATATTGATACAATTACTCTTCTCTTAGAAGTGGTTGATAAATGTCCCCGAATTTTGCTCAGTGAACACCATGTAAATGAGCTGTCATGTTCCTTCGCTTACAAAATTACTTGCCAATTACACCTAGATGATCCCAGCGTAATTGCCATGTAAACTGTACCCTGGCTGAGATAGCCCAAATCATCAATTTAACTTTACCCTCTCATCATCTGGTACTTACTAACTAATTAAATAAATGGTCAGCCACCACCACATGTGAACACATATCTCCTCAACAAAGTGAAGAGGGGCTAGGTTTGTCATTGATGGATCCGTTATGACAATCTGCGGCACACCTCCAGATGCTAAAAGAAATGAAAGAACTCAGTATTCGTAGAAAAGTAGCATGACACAAATGATGTCTTAAAAGGTGGGGGGAGGGGCGTAGTTCTAATGGCAAAATTCCTCATTCTTCCTGGAGACTTCTTCTGGAAACCTCAGATAATAAATACATCTTGAAGCACTTGAACGTGAATTTAGCTCTTCCACCAAATCAGGATGCATTGCAAACAAAAAAGGCGCTCTTGTTTTGTGGGAGGGAAGTGCATCTTTACTGAGGTTGACATTCTTCTCTGACAGACGTGTTCACATCTTGTGCAAGAATTAGAGAGGTGAGAGAGACCCTGAATGCCGATGGTGGCTCTTGGTATGGGCAGTTCCTTCCCCTCTCTGGACGCTACCTTCCCACCTGACACAGATGCTCACGCTGACTTCTCTGCGTGGCCACATGAGAACAAACGGAGGACTGAGGAGAAGTCCTGCCCAAAGGGATTGTTTGCCTTTAAGAACGCATTGCTCTGGAGCCTTGATTGAAAAGGCGGCCAGTGCCAGCCTGAATCTCCCCCTACCCCGGGGGGTTGATGTGCAGCCAGTCCCCTCGCCAGATGTGGAGCCACCAGGAAGATGTTACTCACACACACATCTGCTGAGAGCGGGTCTCAATGCAAACGCTGGGGCTTAAGGATCCGATGTGGATTTAGGACAATCCCCGAAGGACTCTAGTTCCACGGGAAAAATTGTTTGGTGCCTGGGGCCGACTGTGTTAAACTCCCACACCTTGGTGTACTTTGGAAGGGAAACCAGGCTGCTTTGAAAAATAAAATGAACTGAAGTAAATGTAGCCATGCCGTGTCATCTTCAGCTGTTGAAGAAGCGGTGCTGACCTGTGGAAGTTCTTCTGATACGTTTCTAATATGGGTTGACATTTTTATTTGCTCTTTGTTTTCTGCCAAAGGGGTGAGCTGTATCCTAAACACAGAGAAGAACAGTCTCTGTCTTTTCCTTCGACAGGTGTCTGTCTTGTTGGCAGGCAGGCAGGCAGATTGAGGAGAAAGCGGCTGTCTCCACCGAATGCCTCCACTAAAGGAACACTAGCAGGCCACGCCACAATACAGGGGCTTGAATGAAATCGGGCACATACTAGACACCTGTGAGGACAATCCAAAGCTGGGCATGTGCAGACCAAGTTCACGTAGGCGTAGGTGAAGGTCAACCTGGGCATGCACACTAGACACCAGCAATACAAAGTCATGCATACGCCATACATGCAGCTGAACTCAGCCATTCAGAACAGCAGTCCTCTACAGCATGCCCATCCCGGGGAGCGGGGATGCCAAGCAGAAGCCGGGAGCAGGCGTCTCCTTGCAGTTCCCCAGGCGGGCTCTGCGCGTGTGCACACGCGTGTGTGCTCGGCCCAGCACTCTCCTTTGGGTTCCGAGGCCTCCCCTCTGCAGCTCTTTTCCACGTGTGTGCTTGTTTGTTTTCATGCTCTTCCCAACCCCCGGGCATTTTCAGTCTCAAACCCTCGCCCGGCCGGGGTGGCCCGTGCCCTCTAGAGACGGCGCTCCCCAAAACTTCCCGTTCTCACGTAGAAGCTGCTTGCATTTACAGAAGTGCTTCTGCCACATGAATGCTTTCTGCCTTGAGAAGCAAGAACTGAGGGGAAACCATCCCAGAAGTCTACCATTTTCACCAACAGTCCAGTGGCCGTCAGTCCTCAGAGTCTCTGCCACTGGGCTCGGTGGGGTTTGTCCAGGGTGGAGGGGACAGTGGGCCCTGCAGCCTGCTTGGCAATCGTTTGGTGCTCTATATCATTAGGTCGAAGCTGCTGTCTCGGGTGGGCGAAGGACGCTTTCACAAACCTTCATTCATTTATCGGCTCTCTCCAGTCCCTGTCCTACGTGTCCCAGGCACACCTCTGGGATTGACAGAAAGCACGCTGTCCCTCAAGGAGGTGGCAGTCAGCAGTCGAGGGGGTGGGGGAAAGGTGGGAGAGGAGACCATGAACTTCTCCAGGAACCCTTGAGCTGCCCAGCCCACCAGGCCTCAGGTCCCCCCGGAAAATAGACATGACTGGCTCACGGGGAAGCAGCATTCGCGCACGCAGAAGGCTTGCAGGCTCGTCACACGACCTTAGGCAGAGAGGGAGGTACTTTGCCGACTAATGGGAAGGTCTGTTTCAGGAAAGAAACATGTATCTTAACGGACTATGCCACCTATAACGTTAGTTACATACGCTGACTGTGTGGGTGCGTCTGCACTCTGGCTCTTCCGAGCGAGGTCGAGGTCCAGGCAGTCCGGGCAGGCCTGGGCAAAAGCCTCTGAGGCTCTTTAAGGCTCTGTCGAGGCCTCTTGGGGGAAAGCAGACCACCACCCTCAAGAGCAAATGCTTCCTGAGTACAGCTTTTCCTTAGCATTCCAATAGAAAACAGGCTTATAGCCTGAATGGACGAAAGCAAGAACTCAGTTAAACGTCTGGGCGCCAGTAAGTTTCACAGTGATGAGAAGTGCTTGATACTTTGGTCCCCCAAACCTTAAGCTGAGCTATGTTGGGAGGGGAGGCGGGGAGTGCATTCCTAGGTACTTTGAATACGTCAGAGATCCTTTCTGACTTAAAAGGCATGACCCTTTTGTGTCTCAAATTCACACAATCAGAGGGCCATGCGCAAAGAAACATGGCTCAGTGCTGTCACAGGCCGCATCTCCACACACCGTCAAGTTCAAATGTCTCCAGTCTACAAATTCTTGACAACTGAGCAGAGCCTTCCATTCCCAAGCCATCTGAAGAAGTAACTCATGCCCTTGAGTCTTTCAAATCCCACAAAACGAAGTCATGCCACTTCTCCCTACTAAACTTCCGGCCACTCACCTTAAGCTGATGGGAGTCCAGGGGGATGAGCAAATGGAACTTCAAAGCTCCTGTGAAGCTTTCAGCTCCACTCAGCAAGGCCGAAGGAGGAGGTGGACTGGCTGGCCAAACTCACACAGCTCGGGCTTTTGAAGTCTGACTGTCTCCCGTTAGCTCAGAGGCACAGCCACCTGGCAGCAGCTGGTCTTTTGAAGCCCCACTTGCTGGGGCCATGACTGCCTGCCTTCTCCACCTAGACAGGTAGGTGGAAGAGGTAGGCACCAAGATGGGATGGTGGGGTGGAAACACTGTCATTTTTTAACTTCAAGTCATGAAAAATGGAGCAGAGGTAGAGACAGGAGGCCAAGGGGAAGAAAAATAGCTGAAGGTGTTCTAGGAAGTTTTCTAGTATGATTAAAATCTCTTTAAGAAATACATTGTGGTGGGTTTGTGGGGGGTTTTTTGTTGTTTTTTTTCCATGATACGGATGAAAGCTATTTAATCAAAAATATCATATAACATGGAATTCCAAATATAAATGGTAAATGCATGCAAGTATCTGTACTGAGGAGGTCAGTAGCCAGATGCATGATCAGTACTTTGGGTCTCACCTCTAGAAGGAAGAAATTTCAAACCCTTCATGGGTGCCCAGGCTCTCTGTAACAGTTTTGGGGTTTTGCTGCACTGGTAGCATAGTGGATTATGCATTGAGTTGCTAACCACAAAGGCAGAGGTTCAAATCCACTAGCTGCTCTGCAAGAAAAAATAAGGCTGTCTACTCTTGTAAAGATTTAAAGCATCGAAAATCCAAAGGGGCTGTTCTATTCTCTCCTCCAGTGTCACCATGAGTCAGACTACAATGGCAGTGAACCTGGGCTTGGTTTGTTTGTTTGTTTTTCGAGGTGTCACCTGTGGCTACAATCTACAGGGACTGATCCTAAAATGAACAGTCTACAGGGACCGATCCTAAAATGAACAATCTACAGGGACTGATCCTAAAATGAACAGTCTACAGGAACCGATCCTAAAATGAGCAGTCTACAGGAACCGATCCTAAAATGAACAATCTACAGGGACTGATCCTAAAATGAACAGTCTACAGGGACTGATCCTAAAATGAACAGTCTATAGGGACTGATCCTAAAATGAACAGTCTACAGGGACCAATCCTAAAATGAACAGTCTATAGGGACCGATCCTAAAATGAACAGTCTACAGGGACTGATCCTAAAATGAACAATCTACAGGGACCGATCCTAAAATGAACAGTCTACGGGGACTGATCCTAAAATGAACAATCTACAGGGACCGATCCTAAAATGAACAATCTACAGGGACCGATCCTAAAATGAACAATCTGCAGGGACTGATCCTAAAATGAACAATCTACAGGGACCGATCCTAAAAAAAACAAGTCAGTTCAAGGAGGCACTACCTTAGGACACCATGTGAATCAGCATAAACCAGCCCCAAACTACAACGTTCTACATTCTACTTGGGTCAGTAGTGCTTGGGATCTTTAAAAACTTAAAAGTGGCCAGCCAAGATGTCATTATTGAGCTCTTTCTGTCAGAGGAAAGAAGAGTGATGAGAATCATAGACTCATGGAAATAATTAGTCCCATGGACTAATGGAGCAAATACACACCAGTCTCCGTGACCTTACGACCAGAAGAATTAGATGGTGCCCAGCGACCACTACCAATTGCTCTGGAAGGCCCTTGTTAGAGTGGGAGAAAAATACAAAACAAAACTCAACATCTGAAAATAGACCAGGCTCACCAGTCAGAGCAAGTTCCAGAGGTGGAGCTGGGTCATCACTGTGGAAAATGGCACGGTACTTCCTGAAAAAGTTGGAACTAGAACTTTCATGTGATCTAGCAATCCCACTACTCCTTACCTGAGAGTATTCCAAAATGTTCGTGGGCATGTGGGCTTAAAAGATAATGGGATTTCCCCACAAGCTTTGTGAAGCCCCTTTGTAAGAGCCATGGCACAAGCCGATATATGCAGATCAGTGCTCACTGCTGCCTTTGAACTCGGTGCTGGAGAAGAAGATTGAAAGTCCCATGGGCTGCTCAAAGGGCAAACTGGTCTGTGTTGGAAGAAGTAAGGCCAGAGTGCTCCTTAGAGGCAGGGATGGCAAGGCTTCACCTTTCAGACTTTGGACATGTCAGGAGAAGGACATCAAGCATGGTAAGTGGAGGGGCGGTGGAAATGAGGGAGCCCCCCAACGATATGGATCCACACAGTGGCTGCACAAATGGGCTCGGCATAGGAACCGCTGTGAGGACAGCGCAGGATGGAACAGTGTTTCACTCGGCTGTGCGTCGGGTTGCCATGATGAAGCCATGGGATGGCGCCTGACAACAACATGTTCATTGCAGTGCTCACAATGGCAAAATGACAGAAACCACCTAAGCGCTCACCATCGCATGAATGCATAAGCTACTACGGTCCACACCCGCCAGGGCGCTGCTACGCAATGTCCAAGAACAGCGAAGAACATGCTAGCACCTCATAACATGGAGGGACTAGAAGGCAACATGCTGAGGGAAACCGGTCTACCTCAAAAGGACAAGTATCATACGAAACCACTGCTGTCAAAGGTCAAGAAACTGTTGACACAGAGAAATAAACATCCCTCGAAGGTTATCGGCAGTGGCAGGGAAAGAAGGGCAAAGCACGAGCTGGGGGGACCCCTTTGCTTCAGGGGAAGGGGTGGCAGTACACGGCCAGGGGCGGCACTAATGAATTCGGGTGAAGGAAGAGCCTGGGAGTGAGGGAGCAAAGGTCAACACTGTCACATACCCATGGCTGCAGCAGCAGTGATAGCAATAACCTGTGAGTGGCACCTACAGAGAATGAACAAGGGGCGAAGGTGAGTGGGACTACACCCACCAACAAGTTTGATAGAGGAAAGTTCTACATAGACACTCATACATGCTATGTGTATGCATGAGTCTCACTGAGTACACAGGACAAGATTATGAAAACCTCTTATCTATAAACGAATCCCTCGAGAGAATGAATCCCTAGACTTGGGGGGCTCAAGGCTATAGTCTCTGGGGACGCCAAGGTCAATTGACATCACACAGTCCATGAGGATAATATTCTTAACCCAACTTTGGTGAAAACTCTGAAAAGCTTGTCAGCAGCCACCTAAGGCTCAACTCTTGGTCCCTCCCTGTCTAGAGAAAACGAGCATGAAGAAAACGAAAGACACATAAAAAAAAATAAAAAAACATTCATCCAAAGGCCTAAGGGACCAGGTGAAACCCAACCTCCACTATCCTGAGACCAGAATACCTAGATGGTGCCCTTCTATCCCCGCTGTCCTCTCTGAAAGGACACAGGAGCTGCAATAATGAGCTTGCCAACCGCAGCAAAGACTGTGAGGATGGTGCCGGAAAGGGCGGCGTTTCACATGGTGTTAGCACAGGAGGTGTCTCTATCGGTGAGGACATGCTTGGCAAGGCCTAACTGCAATAGAGCCTCCTCCTAGACCTGTGAGTGTCCCTGCCAGCAGCCACTGTGGGGTCCCACTAAAAGGGAGTCTGTTTTATCCTAGAGTAGACAATGCTTCTACTCACACATGAAGAAAAAATAAAAGACCCTCACCAAACTCACTGCCTTCCGATCGATTCCGACTCAGGGTCACCCTACAGGACAGTGTAGAACTGGTCCTATGGGTTTCTGAGACCACAACTCTTTCATAAGAGTAGAAATCCTCATCTTTATCCCGAATAAAATATTAAGTGTCCAGTAGATCTCCATGTAACGATGAATGTTTAGATACAACGTGTTGAATAGTATGCATAGCATGAATTAAAAATTCTCACAATGTATAACTATCTGTATTTTTGAAAGATCCAAAGAGGGTGGGCAAGGCTTACTACTTTGAATTTCATTTTCTCTAATACAGTCTATTTTCCAGTGAGTTTAATTTAATATTTCTAACTGAAGTGTGTTGCAGTAGTTGAAGGGAAGACAGCTTTCTCCACATTGGGCATTCGCCCTCCAGGGTCCCTGCTCTGTGGCCTCTTCCCCCTCTCTCCCACATCAATGCATCTCGTCCCTTTCACTTACACCGAGTTTTACAGACCTAGAGCGGCCCTGGAGCCCCACCACACACAGAAAGGCCTTCAGCAATTTTCATCCCCTCCTCTCCCTTTAACACCTGCCCAGGCCTCCATCAGCTATGGAGGAACCAGGCCCCCTGAGCTTTTCTTCAACAACTTCCATGGCCCCAGAAGACCACGACAGATGAGCCCGAAGTGTGTCACAAAGCTCCTAACTAGACAAAAGCAAACTGTTGATACGTCTCCCTAGCAGATTCCCTCCTTCGCCAATCTATCCATCCACTCTTCTCCTTTCTTATGAAAGCCCCACCTCACTGCCTCCTGGAATCCCTCTCTGATCTTGGGCCTGTCCCTCCGGGGGTGCCTGAATCCCAGCTGAGTGCACACACCCCTTAGGACACACTGGTCCTTCCGGCACTGGGCCCCAGAGCGTGCCTTTCCCCAGGGGGAAGGAGAGCGTTAGGCGTTTATCAGCGAGCCTTTCAAGTTCTGCCAAACGCTGAATTCCTCAAATGGTAGTCCTTTTGGGTCAGAACCCCCACCCTCCTGCAATAGTCCCGACTGATATGTTTTCTGTTCCTATCACAGGAAAGGAATGGAGCTTCTTAGTACGTAAGAAGCTGCTGCAAATCACTAGTGACTGGTGATGTACTTTGTAAAATCGGCTAAGAGCATGAACAGACGGTTCTCAATGTCCAAATAAAAATGGCCCCTCCTCAACATATGGAAAAACACTCAGCTCCACTTAAAATACAAGGGTACAAACTAAACTATTGGGAAAGGGCGTTTGTAATGATCAGTGGGACACAAATCAACCGAAAGGTGAATTCTCTGCTGGCATGGGTGCGCAGAGACAGGCGGGCACCATGCGTTGCTGGTGGCAGGGTGGGGATATGAACTGGTATCATCTATCCAGGGCAATTTGGCAACACACCAAAATTTTAAAGGGAGGGTAAGTCACTCACCAGAGAGTAGACATACCAACTTGGATGAAGCCGGAAGGAGAAAAAAGATACCTCCGACATAAAATGCACGTGTCGGACATTTATTCTCAGTACCTAGTTGACACTGTGCAAGACCTGACTACTCACAAACAGTCACTGAAGCGCTGTGAGTGCAGGACTGGTTACACACATGAGAGCGTGTTCCTAAACAAGGTCAGTGTGGCTAGCAACTCCCATTGGCGTGGTTGATCTTATAAACTAAGGGAACAAAGTTAAGTGCATATGAGCACATGCTTTTGTTTCTAAGCACGGGCGAGAAGCCGGGACGGGGGTTACTTCCAGGGAGAAGAACTGGTCATTGGAAGGACCCAGGAGGCTGATTTTTTTTTTTTCCTACCAGTTCACTCTTTTCCTTTCTTTGCCATTGGTGTTGGGGGGTCATATCCGTAGACTGGTTAGTCAAAGAGCACATAAAAATATTAGTAATAACAGCTTGCCTGGACCAGCATATCCTTCAGACACAATAGTCATATCCATTTTCCAGGAAACACAAAGCTCTTCTCTCATCTAAGCCCCAGATCTGACCCAGGTCATCTCAAACTATTCACTGAGCTCCCGCGAGATGTGCCAGGCAGAGCCTGCTCTCACAACCCTCGTGGGATTTACGGTGGATTCATATCACGCTCCTTTCTTCAAATAGAGCCAAACCGGAAAGTTCGTTCTCTGGGAAGCCATTCAATGCTCTTTGCCAGAGGTCCTCATCTTCAAGGTCACCATCTGGTCTGAGCTGTGCCAGGTTGTGTCACATCTCTCTACTTCTATCCACAAGGCTCATCCATTCCTCTTGCGCATCTCTCTGTCCAACAAAATCATATACAGGTCTATAACAGCGATACCTCAAAGAACCCTCCCCTCCCTCCAGGAAGAACATATAAAACTCTTCCATGTACCCCTAAGAGCACTTCACTGACTCTTCAATGTTTACAGATCAAAATGGTACTACACTAACTTCTGTCTCTTTCATGACGCCCTCTGGGTGGACTTGAACCTGCAGCTTTTCAATCAGCAGCTGAGAATGTCGACTGCACCACACCTGGACTCCTGTGGGTCTGTACCAAACCAACAGACACCTCACTGCCACTCATTCTGCATCACAGCATCCCTATAGGTCAGCCTAGAACGGTCCCATGGGGTTCCCATGGCTGTCAGTCTTTATGGAAATGGACTGATTCCTTGGTCTGCAGAGGACTGACCACCACCACTCTTAGATGACCAGCCTCTGAAAGGAAAGGGTCAAGCTCATTTCTCCTGTATTCCTACCACCTGGAAAGTGCTTGTTCCCTATGGCCTTGGATTCAGCCACCCTCTGCCCCCAGGTTGCCTCATTTTTCAAACGGAATGATGTGTTTCCAAGGCTGTTTCGGTGGGACAAGCTGAGGTTTCACCAAGAAGGGGTGCTGCTCATGCAAATTTATCTCCCCAATTTAAGCCCCCGTCCTTGTGCTTGGTTCTCTTTTCGGATTCCTGCATAGCTGCCTGGTCTCTGACTTCGCTTTCTCCTACTGATACCAGACTGGTGGCCCTCAAAAACGACAAACAGACTTCTGGTTTGTTTCCCTGTGAAGTACTGCGCATGATATGGTGCTCACTTGATGAGGAAGGAATGCAGGAAAATGATTTGGGAGAGTGGTAGTATCTTTTCAAGAGCAAATGACAATGTAATGGAATTTCTGGGAGAGGATGTGGTTGGTCTGTTATGTTGCTTTTTAAATAAACAAACATGGGCTAGCCATATAATGGCACTCAGCCACTAAAAAGCACTGAGAAATTCATACACGCAATGCACAATGCCTTTCAAAATAACCATGCTTTGTAGGGTGGGGGGCAGGAGGAGGCACCAGATTTTTTTTAAGTGCATCTTATTTGACTCCATTTCTATAAAATTCTAGAAAGTGCAAACCAATCGTGACGTAAGCCTGATGTGTGCTGGGTAAGGATGATCACCCTCACTCTGATTGCAAATCTAAGTAAATTAATCAAGTGGGGAGAGAGATTTCAGAGTGTCGTGAGGATTCTTTGGGGCCTGAAGGATATGTTCAGTATCCTCGTTGTGATGAGGACCTAATAGATATATACGTTTACGAAAACATCAACATTTTCCATCGGAACCTGTACAGTGTATTGTACTTCTATCGATCCTATCTTGAAAATGATGTAAAAAAAATTAGCAGGGAGAGGACAGAAGTGAGAGAGAAGTGTCAGAACTTTTATTCCGCGCTGTTTAGAAAATGGTTTTCAAAGAAAGGCATGTTCGATATGTTCACTCCGTGCAAAATACCTTTCCTGGGTGACATTTTCCTGAAAATGTCATTTTCTAAGAAGATAGGAATTGTATTTTTGAAAGGAGCAGCCAGGTTGCAAGCAGATGATTAATTATCATGGAAAATCATTGATGTATCATCGCAATTTCACAGTATTCCTTGCAGTTAAAATAAAGCTCCTTCATATCGCTCATGAAAGTATTGTGAAGCTTTAATTGATTCGTGTTGGTGAAAACCCTTGGTTACCTCATGGAAAATAATTGAATTAAGTATCAAAATATAAATGTACAACTTTGGTGATTGTTTTTATATTTGTTTTTCTGTACAGTAAATTTCAAAGGGTGCTGAGTACTCGAGCACATTATTAAATTGGCAGAAACTCTGACCCCGGGAGCTTGTGCGTCTGTTGATTTAATGTTAAATTTATAGAACACAGAAGGATGTTTAAAGAAACTCCTCTAGCCAGCTCGACATATTGGATAATTTTGCAAATGCCACTAGCTCGCTCACACAGGCGCGGGGAACAAGGAGTCAGCCTCGCTCGGCACACATGTACATTTTCTTGAAGGCACCTAATGAAGAATGCAAATGATCAGACTGATCAGGAGAACCTTGTAAATCCAAGCTTGGACAGGGAACATCAGAACGTGCTCAGACGGTCCTTGAGCAAGAGGCTGCTGATGTGTAACAGATAGATGCAATCTAAGAGCCTCACCCAGGCCCTGCCCATGAGTTGATTCTGACTCATAGCAGCCCAAGCCTGGGTAGGGATCCAAGGCTGTAAATCTTCATGAGGATGGAAGCCTCCCGTTTGAACCATCGGCCTGGAGGTTAGCAGCCCAAGCAATACCCAACAGCGCCCCCAGGGCTCCTGGACGAGCATGACAGGAACTCTGAACAGTTACCCTGATGCAGCCTCGCTGACAGTGAGTCTGAGAGTCTATGGACAGTAGCAATCCCTCCATGTGTCTCAGGCCTTTAGCAAGGGTTCTGCATTACCAAAGTCCAGAAGCCAATCCGGAGACTGTGGTTTAACATCGGGTGGGTGAGGCTGGAGATTCTATTCAGTCACGATTTCGAGGGCAGAAATAAAGATGTTCCTGTGCTACCTTTATTCCGTGTAATATCATCAGACATGTTAGAGAAAGCTCGTCCCAGAAAGGATCCATTAGGCAGAAACAAGGTTCTTCTTCGAAAGACAGACACCTGAAGCAAGCCCCTTTGTTCCTGATTTCGACCCTGCCCTCATTCTGCCCCAGTGATTTTCACAGGACAGGGCAGGTAGGATGCCTGCAGCATGGCCCGATCCCCTCCGAGAACCCCTGGGGACACACTCATGAAAGCGCTTGGCTGCTAGCCAAAAGGTCAGTGGTTTGAACCCACCATCCATTCCACAGGAGAAAAACCTGTGTGGATAAGACGTACAGCCTTGAAAACCCCGTGGGACAGTTCTACTGTCTCATACAGGGTCACAGTGAGTCAGAATCAACCCGATAGCAGTGTTTTACTTTGTTTTTGTTTGTGGTGGGATAGAATTCTTCAGTTTTCAAAGCTATAATTCTGCTGTCCAGTAGAGTGTATTTAAATGCGAATATAAGTTAACTTAAATTCGATGAATAATAATACATTCCTCAATTGCACTAATCATCTTTCAAGCGCTCAATAGGTACACGTGGGCAGCGGTTTCCACAGTGGGTTGTGCAGACGTGGACCACCATCCCCTTCTGGCAGAAGATCCCTGGTGATGGTGACAGTGTGGGGCTTGAGAAAGACAGAAACCAGACAGGGATGTCTGGTCCCTAATGCTCATACAGGAGTGTGAAAATCAGGGGGCAATTTGGTGACAAATAGGTGCTTCACTCACCTTCCTAAGAGGCATACTTTCCTAGCCTAGAGTTAAAGGATGCTTTATGCCCCCCCTCCCCCTGAGACCTCAAAAACAAAATATTAAATCAAGAGAAAGTAGGACAGTGCACTTAATGTGAAATAAAGTTCATATACTCCTGTTTAAATACAGATTAGAATTTCTGTCAGAACAATGCCAGTGAAAAGCTGACATTCTAATTAATACAATTTACATTATAAAGCACTGAATATCTTTGTCTTGCTATTATGAAATGCCCTCTTTTCTTAAAAAATGAGACTCTACTCAACAGAGAATTGAGTACGAAGGGCAGTATTTAAAAATCCTTGTACGAGAGAGGTGGGTGGGGGTCACTGGCATTTTTATAGTTCATCAACTCAGGTCTCTGCAGAGAAGCAATACAACACTCCTCATGGCAGCCAGCTTCCGCGGTCTGCGGTATCCGCCAGGCAGGGGCGCAGAGCAAGAGGCTGGGCAGACTTTTCTTGCAGGATGAAACATATGGAAGAACCAAAGCATCCATGTTCTCTCTCTCTCATCTGCCTCATATTTAACATCACACACACACACACACACACACACACACACACACACACACCCAAAACAAAGCAGGTCTGGATCCCGGTGAGCTCGGTCTATGCAGGACACCCACAGATTGTTTACTCCATCCACATTCGGAGTGTGTGAGAGGGGCAGGAAGTCAGCCCCACAGTTGGGTACCCAGGACTCGTGTTCATTGCCTTCATCAATTTTACGCTATCAGTGAAAGGAATGAAGATGAGACCCTTAAAGCTTGAATTTTCATTTCCTGTGACAACGTGCTTTGCCTTCATGCTTTCGCACACTCCACTACTCGGTTTCCACCCCTTCTTAATTGATATCGGCCATTTGAAGCGTTCAGTGGAAACCTCATGAGGTTCATCAAATGTCCCCCAGTCTATCATTCTTGCTTCTAACGTATTCAGAAACAGATCCAGCCAAGTGTTTCCCACTCCCCACCACGGTTTTCCCCGTGCACAGGGGCGAGGGCAGTGACAGGTATAGTAATGAGATGCTGAGAAGCCTACATAGCAGCAAAAATGATGGAGATCATCATTTTAAATATTTTATTAAAATAACCCAGTGTAGAACAGATAAAGCAGACCCTCTTGATAATGAGGGGTTCATTAATTTTACAAGAATTCTAAAAAGCTTAGAACGGTCATCAAAAATTATATCTTCTATTTATTTATTCATTTTAAGAAGGCGGAAACCCTTCCATCATTGCTTCGGAGAGCAAGGTTCCAGTGAAATTTCCTAGGCTGTATTTTAAAAAGTACTTACCTTTCTGGGAGGGAAAAGAGAGAGAAAGAGTGCATGCAAGCGTGCGGGGGGGTGGGGGGGGGCGGGGGAGAGGGTGCGGGGGAGGGGGAAGAGAGAGAGACTAAAAAATAGTTGGCAACACAGGATTAGGGCTGTCATAGTATTAATTGAAATGCCTATAAAAGTGAAGCTTGGGCAACTTATCCCATGAAAGCTTAGGTTCATTAACATATGGTGACCTCTGAGAGATAAAATGTATATTCTCCATAAACAAAACCCTTCCGTCACGGAAAGCAAGAGCCAAGAGCCAGTCCAGCTCGCCTACCAAATGGGTCTCCAAGTACAACTTCAGGCTGTCCGTCTCTGCTCGGGGCGGCGCCCAGTTCTCCGTGCTCTCCGTAGCTTCGTGTAACCAGTGAATGAACTCCGCCAGCTTGTTCACGAACCCCTGGTGAGAGAAGAAGGGGGGGGCACACGGGGCAAGAAAGAAATGTCAGTAGGTAATGCTTTAAGAGCCAGTACTAAAAATCCCAGCCTTACACTGGAGGAGAAACTGGTACCACAGCACTCCTACGGAGGCTCCATCTTTGCCTGGCCCAGGTAACTATCATAAATGGGAAGAAATTGCTTATGATGCCTGCTTAGCCCCGTGTCCCCAGCAACACATTTCTGAGGTATCTGGATTGGATTTCAGGGTGTCATGGTAAAGGTGACTTCAAAACATCAAACCATTGCTGGTATCTGACAGGCACCCCCTTGCCCATCAATCAGGTCAGGTCCGTTGGGAACCCTCACCGGACCGGGACAGAAGCGCTGCCCAGGGAAAGACAGGCTCTCTCTACTCAGAATGCCGCGGAGTTGCGTTAGCTGAACTAGACATCTATTTTTAAGTCACCCGGCCGTTTTAGAGGGAGCTGGGCAGGTCTATTGACAGCCCGACTGTTTGTGGTTGAGCCTGGGTGCTAAGTAGCCAGTAAGGGTCAAGGAGGAGCGGACAATGATCATACTGAAGGTATGTCCAGCACATAAAGAAAGATTCTTAGCCAAGATGCACACATCACAATAATCTTGCAAATTTTCAACCAGAGGTTATAAAGTGTTATTGGCAATTTAAAAGAACACATCTGTAGAAACTGAAAAGACTCCGGGGGACAGGGGAGGGGGGGTGCAGGAGGCAGGTTGGGTTTGGGCAAAGTCCAGAGGTGCGCCTCAAGGAAGGAGCTGGGCTGGGCTCCTGCTTTCCATGTCTAGGTAAACAGCACCACCTGGAGGCCATAAGGAGCAATGGCAGGCTTCCACATTTGTTTTCAGGGAGAGAGGAGCTATTTAAATTAACCCATTTAAAAAATAATAATTTTATTGGGGGCTCTTATAGCTGTTATCACAATCCATACATACATCCATTGTACCAAGCACATTTGTACATTTGTGATTGCCATCATCATTTTCCAAACATTTGCTTTCTACTTCCTCCCCCAACCCCATCAAATAAAATAAATTAACCCATTCTTCCGATTTGCATTCTACCTCGTTTCAATTACTATTGCTTAATGTTTAACTATGGATGTTCTGAGGCTGAAGTCAGAATAGGCGAAAAATCATTTTCCTTATCACGCCTCTCAGAAGCTAGATTTTGCTATTAAGTTTCCTCCTAGGTAGTAGGTTAAAATTCATAACCCTTTTAATGCAGAGCGATCGGCTTGCTTCAAAATAATCATTTGAAAATGGGATTGTGGAGGGTGGTGAAGTGAATGGGTGCCAGACAGCTACCAGAAAGCCACCCCTACAGGATGCTGGTACCCAGGCCAGGGATGTCGAGAGGCCACCGCCCAGGCCAGAGCACCGCAGCCCACACAGTGGCCTGTCATGGCCATCACACCCACAGATGCATCACAGGTAGCTTTCAAGATGCAGAGCCAAAAAAATATATATATGACAGTGAAGAGCCTTTTTGAAAATCTGTTTGCCCGGGTCCTCCTGGTAAAGTCAGCGAGAAAGTGCATCTGAGTGACATCGTCACTAGGACTGGTGGCTGTGGTCAACGGCCACTGAGTAGCTCCCCGGGCCACTGCAGCCTCATGCAGAAGGAGACTGAACTGTCGCCATGAGTGGTTGTGTAAGGGAGCCTGTGACTTGTCTGGGTCTTCCGGGGCTGGTTTCCAGAAGCACATCAGCATGCTGCCTCCTGAGAGAGTCTGCGTCTGGAACCTCTGTGAAAGTAACAAGGGCACACAGGGGCCCCGGGGCAGGTGCCGGGCACTAGCTGGAACTCCCTGAGAGGCAGCGGCTGAGGAGGGCACCCCAGTTCACCCAACCCCCCAAATTAGAGGTCTGAGTTTACCCTGTGGGGCCTTGGAAGAAAGGGCTCCTGACTTAGTTTACTTTTTTCATCAGCCGTTGGAAGGCTCTGGGAAACGTAGTTTTACTGGGATACCTCGGGGGTTGCCTGGAGTCAAAACTGAGGTGATGGTAACTGTTTATTTTTTTCCTCTTTCTTTGTTTGTTGTATCAGAAACTCAGGCTTAAGCAATTCTAATCAGTTGAATTTCAAATGCCTCAAGGCCTAGCCTCCATCTGTAAGCTAATTACATCACCGATGAGTCCTTTGGCCACCACCTGGTCCAGGACTAGGTGAGGTGGAAAAGTGTCCTTTGGAGAAGCTTTCAGGGATTTCCCTTATCGCATATACTTTCTGATGAACCGCCCAAATCATCTATTTCTCTATTTTTTACTTAGCACTCTGTGCTTAAATTTAGCGCTCAGGCAAACTAGTTCCTTGTGGCCTTCTAAACATATACTTATGGTATCGACTGGTCCGCGCAGTCTCCTTTCCTTACAGGTAGCTCATACATCTGAGGTGCTCTGCTTCCCACGTCCTCCCAAATTCTTGAATTTTCAAATTGAGAAGTGAGCCACATTCAAGTCCATGTTTAACACGGAGCCTTTTGCCTACTCAAAACATCATCCACCAAACCTCCACATTTCCTGGGACTCAGAGGACCCCGAGAACTCATGTCTCTCTCAATGTTTACCAAGAAGGCTTGTAGATGTGTAAGGTAATTTTTGAGCAAAAATGAGGACAGAGACCTGTTACAATTCAAGTCTTACTTCTCAGGGCTCGTAGAGAGTTACCACCGGTGGAAAGCGAGAGTCCTTCTGATGACCAAATGGACACACACAGAAGTATGTCGGTGATCTGTGGAGCTTCATGAAAAAGCAGTCTTTTCATTGATGGTTGAGAGAAAGCCATCCTGTGTGGTAGCATCTATAGGGACCCTGATGGCATCCAGCCCAAAGGTTGGCAGTTTAAACCCACCAGTTGCTCAGCAAGAGACAACCCTGACACCCTGTGCCCATGCAGCCGAGGGCACAGGCTCGGGAGCGGTGTGGGGTGGCTCGTCAGAGCCCACCCAACTGCACAAGCAGCATGGCATGCGCTGGGCCTGAGGTTGGTCTATCTGCACAGGCAGAGGAAACAGCCAGAAAGCAGCTGGTTCAACCCAAAACGTGACAGATGAAAATAAGTTATTAGATAAGTCAAGCAAACCGTGTGTGTGTGTGTGTGTGTGTGTGTGTGTGTGTGTGTGTGTGTGTGTAACTCGTCGTGAAAGGTTAGTCTTAGCCAAAGAGGTCTGGACAGTGTTTCAAATTTCCTACCAGGACCATGTCGACACGCAGTGAATGGAAACCCCTGAGACGCAGATTCGACCAATCCCATGAGACACAAGTGAAGCTTTCTGCACATGACCCCGCTGGACAGCACACCCAGGACTGTCTGCTGCCAAGGGGATGGAGCGGCTCTTGCTGTGGGTTTCCTCGGATTCTCTCCCACCCTCACCAGTTTTCCTTTTTGCATATTTCCCAACTCTTCTCTTGCCGGGGCTCAAAGTGTGTGTGTGTGGGGGGGGGGGGGGTAGTGGCGGTGGCGGATGTCATCCTTCAGGATGGAAACGCGAGGAGTCTCTGTGTTTTCACTCCTAATAAAAACAGAGCAGCCCTCCTAACTGAGGGAAATGTGGACCTTTCACCTCCTTCCATGTGTGGCCAGAATCCTGAAAGCAAGGGAGATGGAGTCCTTGGGACCTTTGTCACCTACCATTTCCCCACTGCTCTCGGCCCTTTGATCTGCGTTTCCACCCACGTCCTGTGGACAGTGGACTGAGTGCCGGGTACTGTCCCCATGGCATCGGGCGCCCTCCTAGAAAGACTGAGTCCGCGCCAGTCCGTATGTAGCAGGAGGATTCATACTTGGACACCCAGAGCAAGTCGTCGCTGCTCACTGTCAATGGGTGACCTAGAGGCGCTGCAGTGAATGAAGGACAAGGCTGGTGGCACAGCACAGAAAACATACAAAGATGATGCATTGTGCCGCACTAGTTAAATCCTAGACCGGCGGATTCTGAGCATCCGTCCTTTCCGTGAACCCATGCATCATATGCTTATTGTGTACAAGGCATGGTGCTAGACATGACTGGGAACACGGAAATGCATGTGTTTTTGGAAAACATTCCTCCGAACATAAGGTTCGTCTAAGGAAGACTGAAGAAGAATGGTTACATTTTCACTGCGGTGCTAGAGAAGAGCACTGCAAGACCACAGACCGGGCTGCTGAAAGGACAAACCGACCTGCCCTGGAGTCAGTCCGGCCATGGTGCTCCTTAGAGGCAGGGATGTTTGCCTCTTGCCTGCTTTGGACTTACTGTCGGGAGAGACCAGTCCCTGGAGCAGAGTATCATGCTTGGGAACGTGGACGGACGGCAGAATAGAGGAAGACCGTCTAGAGGGTGGAGTGAGACAGCGGCTGTGACAATGGGCACAGGCAGAGGAACAATGGTGCGGAGAGGGCAGGCCCAGGCCGTCTGGATCATGCATCAGGTTGCGTGTGTCGGCGCTCCTCCCACAGCCCCCAGCAGCAGCAGCAGCAGCAGCAAAGCACTAGCCGAGGCTGTTCACGCATTGTGATCCTGACATAGCATTTCACGGTAAGTGATAACTGTTACACTCCCCTGCATTTTCCCCCGAAACCCGTTCATTCCCGCTGTGTTATTAAAGCCTGGCGTTTTTCATAACCTTTGCACTTGCCCTCTCTGTGTGTTTCTTTAATACGTGAAGCTCACATTACCTAACAGAAAAGTCAAAGATGACCATAAAGCCCGGGTCTTGTTCGGTGCTGCTATTGGGCTCCCCAAGCTGCACGTCAGATGCTCACTCAACTCACTGCTCCCGGCACAGCCACAAACCCTCCCAAGGCCACGGCCAAGCCTCCAGTCCAGCTCCCCAGGGCAGCGGTGCAGTCACTCTGCTGTCTTCCTGACTCTCCTTCCCTGCCTCCGCGGCCTTCTCCCCCTTCTTCCATTGTGTTTCTCTGTCTTCCTGCCAGGCCCTCGGGGGCACATTCAGGGTGACCACAGACCACAGGCCTGCCCCCCTGCCCAGCCCTCTCACAGCTTGTTGTCCTCTTGGGTGGATTTCTTCACCCCACCTCACCATCACCACCATACACACACACACACACACACGCACACACGCACATAGTTGATCTGGGCTCTGAGCACCTGTGAACCCTTGAAAGGAACAGAGTTAGGATGCAGTCCCCAGGGGAAATGGCAGGTCAAACTGGGGGACAGCACACGGTGGTCAGCCTGCCCCACAACCCCAACTCCATGAGCAGCTACATGCTTTTCAAACCATGTGCACGTGACGGCTCCTTAACAAAAGGCTTCTTTCAAAAGCTTGCTTTCCAACTTTGCAACGCTTCCATCGCTTGTAAACACGAGGGAGACCGAGACGAGAGACTACTCTGAGCAGGCATATGTACACTGAAACTTACTGGTTTGTGGACTGTGTCCCGCAGCTGCACACACAAGATGATGATCCACAGGGAGCACCTGGTGTGCGACTCTGCAAACAGTCCTGGCTCATGACAAGGGAAGACACCCATGACTGCTGTCCTTCTCCACCTATTTCTCACTGGCCACGAGGTTCTTTCCGTTAAATAGCAACAGTGCATGGCTCGCTGCTGCCCTCTGGCAAGGTGGTGGCGAGTCACCGAGCTCCTGGAGAGAACTTCCCTTGTTCCAGACTTAGGCAGTGACAAGGTTGGGACCCAAATCGAGCCATTTCATGGAGTCCAAAGCATGGGGGTAACATTTTTATAAGATGTGACAAAATTAAAATAATTTATAAATTATCTCAGGTTCATGAAGGAAGGGGAGCTGGGAGCGGGGAAATGAGGAGCTGATACCAAGGGTTCAAGTAGAAAGCAAATGTTTTGAGAAGGATGAGGACAACAAATGTACAAATGTGCTTGACACAATGGATGGATGGATGGATGGATGGATGGATGGATGGATGGATGGATGGTGATAAGAGTTGTACAAGCCCCCAATGAAATGATTGAATTTTTAAAAAGATGCAGGACTTGTAGACAAAAATGAAAATGATTCCTCTAAAGGAGAAAAAGGGGCATGTGTGGTCGGCAGTAGGGGCTGCCCAGCAGAAAGACCACCCTCAGGCCCCATATGGTCGGTGAAACCATCACTAGCAGCGAGCACCACACCTCACCGAAAAGAAGCAGTCCCAGCCACCACCTTATGGGTGCGTTAAAGGTTTGAACAACTATACCAAAAATCAAAACCAAACTCACTACCCAGGAGTCGATGCCAACTCACGGTGATGCTATAGGACATGGCGGACCTGACCCTGTGAGTTTCCCAGACAATAACCCTTACAGAGTAGAGCTTCCTCTTTCTGCCACAAGTCGGCCGATGGTTTCAAACTGCTGACTTTGCCAGTTAGTAGCCCAATGTGTAAGCACTACCAGGGGCTCCTGAAGCAGGTTAATTTTTAAGTCGATCATTCTTCCTGACCCACAAATTATGTTATGGCTACCCCATTGGCCCCTGGCAGACAAAACGCTTCCCCAGCCTTGCTGCTTGTCATGTCAGTGAATTCATGCTGATTCGGCTCATTTTACAGATGAGGAAACGGAGGGTCTGACTTGTCCAGGGACAGAATAGGGATTTGAGGTGTTGGACTGCTAACCACAAAGTCAGAAGTTCAAAATCACCAGACGCTCTGCAGGAGAAAGAGGAGGCTTTCTATTCTTCACAAAGAGCTAGCCTCAGAAACCCACAGGGGCAGTTCTATTTACCCTGTCCCACAGGGTCACTATGAGTCAGAATTGATGAGTGACTTTGGTTTGGCCTTCTCTCCAAAAGCTGCTCCTCCCACTGCCCCACACTGCCTCTGTCACAGGCCGCCTGAAGGCACATCACTGACCCTGCGCGAAGGAGAAGCAACACCTCTACCCAGTCATACAGTCTTGGCACAGAGGTAAACCTGCCTAAGTTCACAGTAATTATTTTCTGAAAGACTTGTGATGAGGCTGAATGTCCAAAAAGAAGTGACTGTGGTTAGCAAGTAAAACTCACTGTACATGTAATTTCTAATCTACAAAATGCTTAAACCAATTTTTAAAGGAGCTACTTGTAGAATCGTAAACTGAATACGCTACCGAGTTTTCTGAGCCTTGATTTCTTCATCTGTACAATGGGCAGACTCGGGTGGCTCTTAGGTGTATGTGAAGATTGAATGGGAAATATGTCAAAGTATAAAGCAGGGATTTGATTTTATTGAGGTTGATTATTATAATTAATCATTTTACTGGGGAGGCTCTTACAGATCTTATAACAGTCCATCATTCAAGTGTATTGAGTACACTTGTACATTTACTGCCATCAA
Source organism: Tenrec ecaudatus (assembly GCF_050624435.1). Lineage (NCBI taxonomy): Eukaryota > Metazoa > Chordata > Mammalia > Afrosoricida > Tenrecidae > Tenrec > Tenrec ecaudatus. The sequence goes on from NC_134543.1 coordinate 73,240,094, forward strand.
CATTTCCAAAACATTTTCTTTCTACTTGAGCCCTCCCCTTCCCTGCCCCCTTCGTGAATCCTTGATCAATTATATATTATTGCTGTTATTTTCTATCTTACACCATCCATTGTCTCCCTTCACCCACATTTCTGTTATTTGTAGGGGGGGGAGCTATATAGCCAACCTTGTGGTTTTTGTTGTTGTTATTTTTTTTTCACTCCTAATCAACAAGTTCCACTTTGACCTTTGACATTCATTTTTGATCATCCACTAAGCACACGCCTCTGTGCTAGGTGCTAAACGGAAAAGGGTCAGAAGAGTCCCTACAGCATCACAACAGGAGGGTCAGCACCAACTGCTCTGGGTAGTTCCTCGACTCACAATAAAACATAAAAGAAAAAAAAAATCTCCTAATAACAACCACCCTTACTATGTGACTGCGGATTGTGTCAGCTACTCTTCAAAGAACATCTTTACTGACGTATGCTTCACCAAGTGTCTCTAGAGTACAAAGGGATACAAGAGTTGTATAATTTATACCCAGTCTCACAGAGCTGTTTCAAGGTCAGTCCATAGCTTTATTCCAGAGAGATGCCCCAGTGGCACAGTAGTTAAAGTGCTCAGCTTCAACAGCAAAGGGCATGGTTAGAACCCCCAGGACTCTAGAGGCAAAAAAAAGTAGAAGTAGGGCACTCTGCTTCTGTAAATACGTACAGCCTTGGACACCTGATAATACCAAACCCTACCCATGACTCTCAAAAGTCTATTCCAACTCATAGTGATCCCACAGGGTGGGACACGGACAGGGGACAACGGCCCCACAGGGCTTCCAAGCCTGTAAATCCATATGGGAGCAGTCTTATTTCTCTCCTGTGCAGTGGCTTGTTGGTTTGAACTACTGACCTTGAGGTTAGAAATAACTGTGTCACTGGTCTTAAGGTTAATCCACTGCACCAGCAGGGTTCCTTTGGAAAACCTACAAGAGTCGGTCCTATAGGATAATTAAAAGTTGGAATCAATTTTATATGTGTTTTGTTGCAGAAATCAAGCTCTGGACTACATCACCATACAACCTCTCTAACCAGATGTGCCCCCACAAAGTGCCTCCAGAGAGATGGACAAAGGGCAGGAACATCCATGTTGGCCACTTTTATTCTCAACCACCTGTCTATCTGAAGACTGTTGGACTTAGAGGAAGGCTCACTAATAGCCTGGGAGAGGCAGATGGCACAGCCTGTGCGCTGGTAGTGAGGAGGACTGGAGCCCGGATTGAAACTCAGTGCTGCTCACAACTGGACCAATGAACAACATCCTGGTAAAGCAGTGGTGCTCAACCTTCCTAAGGCCGCGACCCTTTGATGCACTGCCTCATGTTGTGGTGAGGAAATTATTTTTGTTGCTGCTTCATAACTGTAATTTTGCTACTGTTATGAATCGGGCCACCCCTTTGAAAGGGTCGTGCGATCCCCAAAGGGGTGGCAACCCCCAGGTTGAGAACCGCTGTGGTAAATGAAGACAGCACGGAAGATATCACGGGTTTCATTTGACTTGGATCTCCAATCAATGCTCACGAAAGCAGCTGTCACGAACTCAAGCAACGCACTGCAGTGGGCAGATCGGCCTCACAAGACTCAACTGTCAAAGAGCAAAGATGCTATTCTGAGGAGTCAGATGCACATGACTCGAGCCCTGTGTTTCCAACTGTCTCACAGTCGTGTCATCAGGATGATCAGGTAAGAGCTGGCGCATGTGAATTCTGATGCTGACAAAGATATTGGATAGCTCACGGACTAGGAAGACAGAGTAACAGCATGGAGCAAGTACCGCTAGAAGCCTCTTTAGAAGCAAAGATGGGGAGGCGTTGTCTCAAGTACCTTGGGCCTGTTATCGGGAGGGACCAAGTACAACCCAAACTCATGCCATGGAGTCAACTGTAACACACAGCGACCGGGTCCCTGGGGGTTTCACACACTGTCAATCTTTATGGGGCAGTGAGCCTCCTCTTTCTCCTGTAGTGAGGCCGGCTGTTTAGAACACCTGGCCTTCTGGTGAGGAGCCCAACAGGTAACATCCTTCACCGCCAGGGCTCCGCTAGGGGTGAGCAGTTCCCAGAGGACATCATGCTTGGTAAAGACGAGGGTCAGCGAAAAAGAGGGAGACTCTCAGCAAGATAGAGTGACATGGCCGGCTCCGACAACGGGATGAAACGTGAACAAGTGCGCCTATGGTGCGTTCCTTCTGCTGGGCCGGGCCAACTAGCAGCCCCTCACAGCTAGCCACAGACCTGTGCGAATCCCAGCGCTGGCCGCTGACCTCTACCATTCCCCTTTTCTATATCATTCGCCCCACGCGCTGGGCCTTCCTTTCTTGACCCTGGCTTCTTTCCCCCCTCTTTTTCTCTTCCTTCTTCGCTCCTCCCCTCATTTTCTACTCGCCTTCTTTCCTTGCCTCCACCCGCCCTTCCTCATTCCTTCACCCTGCTCATTCCTTCTCTGGTCCCATAATCCCTCTCCCTGGCTCCCTGCATTGATGCTAATCGATCACTCTTAACTGACAGCATCTCCCAACAGGTCCAGGAAGTCGACACAAAGGGCTGCTTCCTCGACACAGAGAGCCAGAGCGGGAAATGCTGTGATCAGCCTGTATTTAGATGAGCTCTAAATACTTTCCTGATTGGAAAGACCTCCTTGCAAATCAAACATCTGCAGCGAGAACGGACACACGTGGTGGAATGGGAGAGCCTGTAGAACGCTACGGCTATTTACTTATTTACTTACTTACTTACTTATTTTAATACATCCAAGTGTTGAGTCGTCTATCTAAATACTCTAAGTCATCTCCAGGAAACATAGTGTTCTTGAGCGATACAAAGCTATTGTTTTCAGAAAAATAAGCTGGAATTCCACGTGGGAATGAGCAAGGAAACACTGCGCCCACCTTTCCACCAGAAAAGTTCGGGCTGCCGGTCAGCGAAGGGTACTTGCTCAGGCCCGGCATGATCATTCCAGCTAGCAAGACAGCGACGCAGTGCTATCCGCACGCATGTGTGTGGAAGAGGGAGATGAGACGTTCCCCCTCGAGATGAGATGCACAGACCCAGTCTTCAAAGGACGTCGGGATCCATCTGGTCCCACTCCCCCTTCTCGTGAGGATTCTGACCCTCAGAATTGACTCATCACACAAGAAGGGCTCAAGTATTGTCTCTTCAAAAAAAAACACCTCTGTTTGAGTTTTCTATTAAAAGTATGTTTTCACAAACTTTTAACAGTATGCCTGGACTTCAAAAGGATAGCAAGTTTGTAAGAATGATGTACAATAGCAGTGTCCTATTATGTGAGGTGTGTCTACTACCGAGATTCGAGGAACATTCTAGAAGTTCTACAGCTGAAGTAAATACGAAGTTGCTTTTGTTGTACAAGCTCCACGTGTGTAGGCCCACATCTGTGCATATGCATCTGATCCTTTACTCAATGGGTACTGTGAGCTTAGTGTGTATCAAAAGGTCCACTAGGGCCCATACCGGTCCTGACACTTAGAGATAAAGGCTCAGAACTTCTAGAGTTCTGAGCACTCAAGGTACGGTCAATGTGATGAGCAGTTAGTAAACTTCTAGTCTCAGAACTTATTTAAACTCAAGAATTATCGAGGGCCCCAGCAAACTTTTTTTAATGTGAAGTACATGTAACCAGTATTTATAATCTTTCATTTTAGTAATTATTTACATTTGTACATGTTCATAACCTTACGGACCCTGGCGACATGGTAGGTGATGCGTTAGACTGCTCGCTCCTAAGGTTAGCTGTTTGAACTAGCCAGGTTCTCGGAGGCTTTCTGCTCCCATTGACACAATAGCCTCGAACTCTGAAGAGGCAGTTCTACTCTGTCCTATAGGGTCGCTGTGAGTGGGAAAGGCTCCATGGCAGTAAGCTTGTTTGTTTCTTTCCCTTGGTATTTATAATCTTAGAAAATTGTACAGGATTATTAAGAATAGCAACACTAATCTATTACATGCTAACTTAAATACATGAGAAAAATAACAATGTTTTCAAAATAAGAGTTAAAGGGTGACATAGTTGCATTTATAAAAATTGTGCTAATGTCTGACATGATAGAATACAGCTAGAACCACATATCTGCATTCATTTGCATCCAATCTGTTGTACATTACATGTCATGTAACCTATGGAAAACTCCCCTGTGCCCTCACGAGAGAATGGGAATGCGAGAGGCAAATGTCATTGTAAAAAGATCAGCATGAAAGTAGGTTTTGCCTTGTGAGACCCCGGGAGTTGAGAACCCACAAAGGTGCTGGTATTACAACCCAGGGAGTCCAGGAGAGATGGTCCCTCAGGACCCATGGGGAGAGTTATCGATACTGGAGGGTGGGGGCAGGGGGAGGGAGAATGGGGGAACTGATGATAAGTATCTACATATAACCTCCACCCTGGAGGACAGACAACAGAAAAGTGGTTGAAGGGAGACGTCGGACAGTGTAAGACATGACAACATAATAATTTATAAATTATCAAGGGTTCATGAGGAATGGGAGAGCGGGGAGGGAAGTGAAAAAATGAGGAGCTGATACCAAGGGCTTAAGCAGAAAGCAAATGTTTTGAGAATGATGAGGGCCACAAATGTGCAAATGTGCTTGACACACAATGGATGGATGTATGGATTGTGATAAGTGTTGTATTAGCCTCCAATAAGATGATTTTTTTAAGTGCCTGTATTGCACTGAAGCTACAGCTCAGGGAGAGGGACAGCTCTGATCAGAGCACACAGGAACGAATGGAGGGGTGGAAGAGAGAGTGGAGCACATCCTGGCCACCAAGCCCTGAGGACGATATCCCTGCTCAGAGAAGCCAATTCACAGAGAGGACCATAGGGCCAGCCCCACTACAAGACATGATATTGTTAGGTAGCTTAGCCTAGGTAATTGGGAAGTCCATTTACGCATGCCCAGGAGAGCCAGCAAAGGACAAAGCTGGATTTTCCCGCCAGTGGGCGCAGATGGGCGTTACACCTGGAGCAGCACACCTGGGCCAGGTGACTGCAATTCAGCCAATGGGATCGACCTGGGGTCGTTCACCACGCCTCCCCCGGGAACCCTTAAGAAGGCAGGAACAGAGAGAGAGAGGGTCTTGCTTGGGTGGTCTGGTCGTCTTCTTGGGAGGAGAGAGATCCTTGCGTGACCTGGGGCAGTCTCTGCCAGGCTGCATGGTCAAAGGAATCCTAATGGGTGCCGCGTAAAACCTGAAACTTCTTTCAAATCTCATTAAATTCACTTGGATCACAAGCCCGGCTTCAGCGTGAAATCTTTCTCGCGCGGAGCCAAGGACCGAGGCTGAAATCTAGTCCCGGAGAAAGAGACCTAACAATATCCCTCACTGAACCATAGTGCTATGGGGGGACAACTCTGGAGACACAGTGAGGGAATTACACCCAATCTGACCCCACCACACCGAGGTGAAACACTAAGGGCGTGCAACAGAACAGCAAGGGGAACAGAGCAACAAAGTCCCCAGAGAACACCAAAAATAGACTTTGGGGCAGGGTGTGGCACCCCATCAGACTCAACCAGAAAACACTCCTAAAGGGCAACAAACAGACTTTGAACTATTTACAGGTTTTGTAGTTGTTTGTCATTGATTTTTTGGTTTTCTTTTGTTGCTTTGTTTTGGTCTGTCTTGTTTTTTTGTGCATCTTATTATCTCTGCAGATCTAGATAGGTAGGATAAACAATCTGGAGAGAAGACTGACAGTTCGGGAGGGGCATGGGAGACGGGGAAGAATGGAAAAGGAAGTGTGTGTTAACAAACCCAGGGACAAGGGAACAACAAGTGATCCAAAATCAGTGGTGAGGAGGGTGTAGGAGGACTGGTAGGGCCTGATCTAGGGCAATGTAACTGAGAGGAATTACTGAAACCCAAATGAAGGCTGAACACGATAGTGGGACAAGAAGAAAGTAAAAGGAAATAGAGGAAAGAACTAGAAGGCAGAGGGCATTTATAGAGGTCTAAATACAGCCATGTACCTATGTGAATATATGTATATATGATGATGGGGAAATAGATCTATGTGCATATATTTATAGGTTTAGTATTAAGGTAGCAGATAGACATTGGGCCTCCACTCAAGTACTCCCTCAATGCAAGAACACTTTGTTCTATTAACCTGGCATTCCATGATGCTCACCTTCCTGACAGGATCACTGAAGACATAGCAGGTGCATAAGCAGATATGGTAAAGAAAGCTGATGGCACCCAGCTAACAAAAGATATAGCACCTGGGGTCTTAAAGGTGTGAAGATTAAAAAGCAGTTGTCTAGATGAGAAGCAACAACGCCCACATGGAAGAAGCACACCAGTCTATGTGATCACAAGGTATCGATAGGATCAGGTATTAGGCATCAAAGACCCAATGATAACAAAAAATCTTATCATTGTGAATGAGGGGAGTGTGGAGTGGAAACCCAAAGCCCATCTGTAGGCAAGTGGACATCCCCTTACAGAAGGGTCTTGGGGAGGCGATGAGCCAGTCAGGGTGCAGTCTAGCACTGATGAAACATACAACTTTCCTCCAGTTCTTTAATACCTCTTCTCAACCCTGCCCCTCCCCACTATCATGACCCCAATTCTACCTTACAAATTTGGCTAGACCAGAGAGTGTACACTGGTACAGATAAAAGCTGGAAACACAGGGAATCCAGGACAGGACCCCTCAGGACTAATATTGAGAGTAGTCATACCAGGATGGGAAGGTAAAGGTTGGGGGAAATAGAGAGAACCAATCACAATGATCTATCTATAACCCCCTCCCAGGGGGATGGACAACAGAAAAATAGGTGAAGAGAAACATCAGTCAGTATAAGACATGAAAACATAATATATAAATTATCAAGGGTTCATAAGGGAGAGAGGGTGGGGATGGGAGGGAAAAAATAAGCTGATACCAGAGGCTCAAGTAGAAATCACATGTTTTGAGAATGATGATGGCTACAAATGTACAGATGTGCTTAACACAATGGGTGGATGTATGGATTGTGTTAAGAGTTGTATGAGCCCCAATAAAATAATTTTTAAATATGCCACTTTGAGGATAGAGTGAACTGCTACCACCAAGAAAGGGAGTGGGGAGGGTCCCTTGGGCTCAGGACACCTGCACTGAGAACCCCTAGAAGCAGAGAAAGACTGATGAAACCACCACAATTCAAATGCATCGATTCTTCTCCGGTCTTCTTTATTCAATGTCCAATTTTCACACGCTTATGATGCACTGGAGAATACAATATAAGACTTACCACAAAAGGAGCTCAAGGGAAAAAACTGGGGAGCAATCAATGAATTCAGGAGGGGGAGGGAACATTAGAACTGATTGTGATGATGTCTATACAACTCGTTTTAAAAGCGGTTTAACTATGGGAGTGGATGATAGGTGACTAGTATATCAAGAAACTACTAAAAAAAATAAAGAAAGAAGGAAAACTTGACCAATGGTTAACATGGGTGAAGGAAGAAGAGTTTTTTCTTAGGGGAAATTGAGTTTATTTTAATGGAGTGGAACAATTTGGAGAGGGATATCCATCATGTTTGTAAAACGTATAATCAATGGCAGTAAGTAATACATGTAGAAGTTGTTGAATGGGGGAATGTTTGGGTATATATATTTTTGCCACAATGAAAAAACAATTATACGAAAAGCAAGGAATAGCATAACAGAGAAGAAGAAAACGTTCCAGAATTGATTGTGGTAATTATTGTGCAATTCTTCTGGATATGATGGGACGATTGAATTGTAAGTGAATCAAGTGCCCATAAAACGGTCTTATCACATTTAATCTTCACAGAGTAATGGAAACAGTGGCTAATCACTTGGTTCCTAACAGAAAGGTCACAAGTTTAAGCCCACCCACTGGTTCTGTGGGAGAAGAGACCTGGGTATATGCTCCTACAAAACTTACAATCCAACCGAACTGAACTGAAGGCATTAGTGAGAAACAAGTGCTGCGAAATGATGGGATACAAACTCGATCGCTTCAACAGGCTGAAGAAGTACAGGAGCACACTCACTTATCTTGGCTCAGACCCTTGGAAGACCACTCCTTGGCCAACTGACTGGAAGTGATTCACATTTGTCCTCATTCCAATCAAAGGTGACCCATCAGAGTGTGGAAATTACCAAATAACATCATTAATATCACATTCAAGTACAATTTTCACGGACGATCATTCAACAATGGTTGCAGAAGTACATCGACAGGCAGCTGCCAAGAATTCAAGCCGATTCAGAAGAAGCTGTGGAATGAGAGAGAGAGAACTGCTGACTTCAGAGGAGTGTGCGCCGAAAGCAAAGAGTACCGGAAAGGTGCTTGCTTGTGATGTTTTGACTGTGCAGGCATCCACTGTGTGGATCCTAACAAACTGTGGATAGCACTGAGAAGGTTGGGAACTCAGACATTGCATTTTGCTCCTGTGGAGCCTGTACATGGATCAAGAGGGAATCTCATGACCAGAACAAGGGAATACTTAGTCTTCACCATACCACAGCATGCGTGTGCTGAGCAAATAATCCAAGAGACTGGATGGAGTAGAACTCAGCATCAGTACTGGAGGAAGGCATATTAATAACCTGATTTTTGTAGACAACGCAACCTTGCTTGCTGAAAATCAGGAGGACTTGAAGTATGGGCTGATGAAGAGCCAGCATAAAGTGTTGACAAGCGAGGATGTCACGTTGACGATGTGTTCTGCTGCGTCACATGCAGGTGACACCAGGACACTGAAGAAAGAAGACCGCAGACGAATGGAGGCGTCTGAGTTACAGTGCTGGTGAAGAAGACTGAGACCACCACTGCCTGCCACAGCAACAAACACGTCTTGAAAGAAATGCTCAGGAGCAAGATGCTGAGACTTCGCCTGCCATGTGTGCTGTGGACACATTATCAGGGGGAACCAGCCCCTAAAAAGGACGGCACGCTAGGTAAAAAGGTTGGCATAAAAAAACTGTTTTAAAGGAAGAGCTTGATGAGATGGATTCACACAGTGGATTCTAAGATAATAGCAATTGCAAGGATGGCGTTGGGCACAGGATGACGAGTCAGAGCCGACTTGATGGCAGTGAGCATGGAGCAGGGAGTCTGGCTATTCTCCAGGCCACTGAGCGCCACAGGACCCACTTTACCCATACACCCTGTTCCAGAAAACGCTTCCCTCAGCGCACCTTTCCCTTTGCCAAGAACTTTATCGCCTGCTCTTCTGAATAGGCACCCTTGTGACACTTTGAAAGAAACGCTGTTCATGAAGTTTTTAGGTCACACACGCTCACATAAGAGTATGCCTAGAAAAAGTGTGGGCGCGACATGATTCGTCCTCGGCACAGCCTCCCATCAGCCGGTCCACAGCGACATTCAATGAACAATTAAACACCCGATGCAGTGAAGATATGGAAAGGGGCCATAGAGAAACTTTATTTTAGAAAAGTACAAATAGTTTTCTCTCAGCTATAGAAAAGAAAAACATCAAAAGCAAAAAAAAAGTCAATCTAATTTGTCAACTTTATTATTATAGCCTAATGGTCTTAAGTGGAAGGAAAAAGCGTAGAGACCAGGTTGCCGATTATCACTATGAATACCATACATGCACATGCATCTCTCTCTCTCTCTCTCTCTCTCACACACACACACACACACACACACACACACACACACACACACACAGAGAGAGAGAGAGAGAGAGAGAGAGAGAGAGAGAGAGAGAGAGAGAGAGAGAGGGGTTCTCGTAGTAAGAAGAGCTGGATAGTCTACAGGCACCTCCAGAAATATCAGACCACCATCAACGGAGACACCTACGCAGTTTCATTTGCTGAAAACATTGAAAGTAAGGATGCCGACTGCGAGGCCTGGTGGTGGTGTGGTTACACGTTGGGCAGCTAACTGCCAGGTACTTTCTAACTCCCATAAAGAGTCACAATCTTGGAACCCGCAGGGGCAGGTCTGTGCTATCCTACAGGGCCGCCAAGAGCCAGTCAGCATCGAATCGATGGCAATGAGTCCGGCGGTTTGGGTCTGGTCCTCCGAGATAAAAATGGAAGGCACTGACACCACTCCAACCTCCATATGGCAAACAAGGGGACGGGAGCAGCCACGGTGGGGGTGATAAGCTCAGGACCTTTCCTGGGAAATGACGCTTGTTCGCCATGCAAAAATCTAGGCCAATCATGTGTAGACATTAAGATTCCCAGCCTCAAACCTGGTCGGAAGCTGTGGTAGATAGATATATAATTGTTTGCCAATTTGGGGATTAAGAGTATAGGGGTGGAGTCTAGCTTGTCAACCAGATCATAGCCAATGAGGCCTCTGTGTGGGCATGGCCTTCTCCTGAGAATTCTGGGAAATCTGGTGCCTTCCTCCTCCTTGGAGGTAGGAGACTCTCTGCTCACACCCTGGGAGATATAACAGAAGACAGGGCACATGGAAGCAACCAGTTCTCATAAGTCGGAGAAGCCAGGCTGAGATGACAATGAATCCAAAGACGTTCTACCCACTGGCCTGTGATCTTCTACATTCGGCATCATTGCATGTGTTTCCTGAGTCTGAAGAGGAATTTATAGACTGTTATTGGACCTATGGGCTAATATCGGACTTATGGACTTGATCTGGACTGGCTGGGATGTTTTCTCAGTGTTCAATTGCTCTTGTATATAACTCTCTTATACACAGATGTGTGTCCATGGATTTGTTTCTCTAGTCTACCCAGATTAACACAGCAACCAGGGGTGACCCTGAATGAAATACAACCAGCCGGGCTACTGGGCAAAGCTGCCAAGGTGACCGCAGAAAATCTGTGTGGTTCAGCGGACCTTATGGGCCATGCAATCGGGTAATCATACTGGCCCTGCCACTTGGCATCTTACAAACGGTCGATGGAACCCCGCATTCCTAGGAGGTCTGGCTCTTGTCATGTTACAGCTCTAGGAATGCAGTAGAGCAGTTTCATATCAGGCTCATTAATTCCACAGCTTCACATTGACCCGCGTTGGGGCCTTCCCACCGGAATTCACCCAGCACCCCGTGGATCAGAAATCCAGCCCTGTCGAAGTGACAGGGTATGGACACAAGGTTGCTTCTCTTAGTTGTGCTTCCTAGTTGGTCTCAGAAAAAAAAAGTTTTAAATTAAAAAGTCAGTCGCAGGCCATCCGATTCCTGTATATTGTTATATTTCCAAACAGACGTAGGAGGTTGGATGCCCAGGTCAAAACGCTCCCGAGGGGCCAAATGGAGGTTCTTACTCTAGTTCCTTTAACCCTCAGTGAAACGACTTCCGTGGGTCCACAGGGAATTCTCAAGAATGCTTTCCACCAACATTGTGCAGCTCGTTGGAGGTGACAAGGAGCCACTGGGTAAATTATTCCATTTTCTGCTCAGTGCTCGGCATGGCCATGGCACGGCCGGCAGAACTACCGTGTGGTTTTAAAGGAAAGCAATAGGGAAGCAGTGAGTCTTAATGACTGTAAAAAGCAGGACTGTGACTTCAGGTTCTATACTCTTTGGTGTATTGCTCACACCTCCGTGTCTGTCTCCTCACTGGGAACATGAGAGTGTATCAAAGAAGGCTGGGCTACTTTAGATTTTTCAAGAAACGTGATCATGTATTAAATAAATAAACCCTTTCATCTTGCCTATTACATTTCAAGTGGGAAATAAAAATCAAGCGTGTCGGTTTTAATTATAGTTTTTACAAATGCAATGCAAAGGGATTAATTTAGGCTTAAGGATAAAGGCACATTCACGAATGTCCCAAGAGATGGCTTAGTTACATTGAAGTTAATGTCTCTTGATTTTCATCATCCTAGAAATATGCATGTGTTATTAAATGCAGTTAGACTCTATTCTAATATTGATACAAAAGATTTTATTTAATCAGATCCTCCCTAAACTAAATAAATAACTAAGAGCTGTTTTCATCTCAGAGTAAAACTGCAAACAAAACAGGAGCGGTAGTTGTTATCTCCATGGATTTCAGAGGCCACCAACCAGCTGCAGTAACCAGATGGAGCCTCACGGTGGTGCTAAATCACCATTAATGAAGCCTCCAGCCCACGCCTCTGCAGGAACCAAGAGGGCCAAGGACGGAACATTCCTAGTGTTAGCTGGGAAGGAACTGGCTTTGGATCCCTATGATTCTCCTCCACTTCGAGCTATGGTCCTGACACGTTACCTCACCAAGTCCATTAGCAATCATCTACAACTTGCACCTCCACCCTTATCGTGCCAAATCAACTACTCAAAAGATTATTATTAACCTTAAAAGGAATTCCAGGGGGAAGTGCAGAGTGGAGACCCAGGGCCCAAGTGTCGACCAATGGAGATCCCCTCATAGAGGGGTTTAGGAGAGGAGATGGGTTAATTAGGGTGTGAGGTAGTATCGATGAAGAACACAGCTTTCCCCCGGATCCTGGATGCTTCCTCCCCCCAACTACCATGATCCGAATTCTACCTTGCAGGGCTGGATAGGACAGAGGCTGTACACTGGTGCATATGAGGGTTGGAGGTACAGGGAATCCAGGGTGGATGATACCTTCAGGACCAAGGGTGTGAGGGACGATGCTGGGAGAGTGGAGGGTGAGTGGGTTGGAAACGGGGAACTGATTACAAGGATCCACATGTGACCTCTTCCCTGGGAGAGGGACAGCAGAGAAGGGGGGAAGGGAGACTCCGGATAGGGCAAGATATGACAAAACAACGATGTATAAATTACCAAGGGCATATGAGGGAGGGGGGAAGGGGGAGGGAGGAGGGGAAAAAAAAGAGGACCTGATGCAAGGGGCTTAAGTGGAGAGCAAATGCCTTGAGAATGATTGGGGCAGGGAATGTATGGATGTGCTTTGTACAATTGATGTATGTATATGTATGGATTGTGGTAAGAGTTGTATGAGTCCCTAATAAAATGTAAAAGAAGAAAAGAGAAAAAAATGATTAGGGCAAAGACTGTACAGATGTGCTTTATACAATTGATGTATGTATATATATGAACTGTGAAAAGAATTGTATGAGCCCCAATAAATTGTTAAAATTAAAAAAAAAACAACAACAACAAAAAAGAAAAACCATCTGTATGTGATTTGAATAAACATGCAAATCATTGAGAGAAAAAAAACCTAGAAAATTAAAAAAAAAAAAAAAAGGAATTCCATAACTTTATCATTTAGAATGTGGTGTTAATTAAGGATTATTCTCAGTGTAAATTTAGGCCACAGATTTTACATCATACAACACTTGGCTTTTCACCCACTGTGTATCTTAATTTCTTTGTGTGTCTCTGGCAGCCATCTGCTACATTCCTTACCTCTCTCGCCCCCCCAAAGCTCAGCATGAAACCTCAGGCCTTTTCTACTCCACTCTATTGTAAGACAGACACAAAATTGTATCGATGCTTCCTTTAAAATGTCTCCCGCCTCTGTCGCTTTTCCTAATCTGTTCAGATCCTTTTACCACAAAGCCCGGCATTGCACTGGTTTCACTTGAGGTGGGGTAAAAATCTACCCAGCCCTACGGAGTGACTGAACGGGTCAGGGAAATGCTCCCCAGCTGACAACAATGTCCAACCTCGCCTATGAATCTTTGTGCTAGAGATGTCCCTAGTATACTTTACTAACTTACTGAGCAAAAAAAATTGTAGTTTCCCAGCTTCATGAACACTGTAAATTGGTGACTTGCAAGCCAAGTTTACCCCATCATCTCACCTCCATTGAGTCAGTTCTGACCCCCAGGGACCCTACAGGGCAGGGTAGAAGCCCCACCTTGTCTTGTTCCCTGAGAGCAGCTAGTGGTCGTCAAACAGCTGACCTTGCCGCTAGCCGCTCAGCGCATAGTCACTGTTCCACCAGGGCTCCTACACTGATCCCAGAGATGTGTTTTATTTGACCTGTTTCAGACCCATCATTTAAACACGGCGTTGTCACATGAAACCCAACGTTCATTTTGAGAGACTGACAGCTCTCTGGGCATGGGGGCCACATCACATGCCTCTGCAATGGTCCCTGAGAGCTAAGTAGTGGCTGCCTTTTGGATCCAGCTCAAATCGCCCCTTAAATTACCTGCCAGTCCTCTAGTCACTCTGGTGTGCAAGCCCTGGCTTGGGGGTAGAGCTCACAGTTCAGTGGCACATTCACACAGTCACTCACTCACCTGTTCATGCAAACCCTTGGAACTCAAAGTTCCTCCTAGTTCAGCCCTATAGTTCTTTCCAACTTCACACGCCCCTTCCCTTTGAAAGGGAGCCCTGAGAGTAGCGGTTCCACGCTGGGTTACTAACTGAAGTCAGTAGTTCAAAACCCCCAGCCGCTCCTCAGGAGAAAGATGAGCTTTCTACTACCACAAACAGTTAGTTAGCCTCTGAAGCCCACGGGGGCACTTCAACACCCCCCACCCCCTCCCACACACTGAGTTGCCAGCCATCAGAAAGGACTTGATGGCGGTGAGTTTGGTTTGGGTTTGGTCCCCTTGACAAACTCCATTCCCCTCCCAATGTAAGCAGCTTAGAAGAACATCTCTCAACCACCGATGCAGTTAGGTGATGGCGTGGCCCCCAGGGGAACATTCGCATCTTCCAAGTCATGTCCAGTAGAAGCAAGCTGGCTGCCCTCTGCTTCTCCTTCCTGGGAGCTGAAACACAGGCACGGCACTGATGAGCCACAGAAGGGCAGCAAGGGAGCAGGACCTGACTATCTAGGTGACCTCCCTTTTCCACGGACTGTCCACCGACCTCCTGGCATACGAGAAAGAAATGGCCTTCCATCTCCTTGTAGGTGATGTCCCTGCCGTGGCAGGTATTAAAATCCAAATCCCTCTACCTGGAGAAACAGACGACATCATGATGAACAGAGGAGACTGAAGTTGTCAAGGGTTTCAGTTGACTTGGATGTACAACCCAGGCTCAGGAAGCAGAAGTCAAGAATTCAAACCAAGTATTGCCCTGGGCAAATCGCTGCAAATGCCTTCTTCAGACTGGTAATGGGTAAAGGCGTCCCGTTGAGAACTGAGGTGCCGCAGACAAACCCCGTGTTTCCGTCACCTCCTTTTCCGGTGAACTCGGGACGGCGAGGGAGGAAGCCTGCGGAGGGGCTGAAGCCTTTGCATGGCGGTGCTGGCCAAGGATGTTGAACCCACAAGGACCAGCAAATGTGTGTGGAAGGAAGCTCCATCCGCTGCTTCTTAGAAGAGAATCTGGTGTGGTTTTTGCCTCGCTTACTTTGGACATATTATCAGGAGAGTTTAGTCCCTGGAACAGGGCATCATACTCGGGGAGTAGAGGGTCAACTGAGGGAAGGAGGACCATTGATGAGATGGATTGGTGCGGTGGCTGCAACAATGGAATCAAGCGTTCACAACAACTGTGCTGTCCTGCAGGACAGGGTAGTGCTTTGTTCCATGTACCCACGGTCATTATGAGCTACAAGGCACTGTTAACGCCCCTACTCAACTCCAAGGCCCCAAGAAGAACAACAACAGAGAACTTGTTGAGTGCTTGACAGAGAACCAAAGACTGATGCTTTGGCCCCATCAGCTGACGTGGCAGTCAGCTTCCAGAAAGATCACATTCTTGGGAACCCTAGGGGTCAGTTCTTCCCTGTTCTTTGGGGGCTGCTGTGAGTAGAAATCAACTTGGTGGTCATGGGGCGGGGTTTTGGGTTTTCTTTTTGGCCATAGCAACTTAGGCTCCACAGCAAAACACAAATCATCCACATTTCCAGAGACTTGGAATAGTTTCACCCCAGCTGTATGTTCTAGTCCAAAGCTTCGGTCACAGAGTCTCTGCTCCGCATGTCTGCTCTATATACTGTTTGCATCCTTTAAGGCTTCGTTCCCCTGTTCGCCCATTAGAAGACTTTCCACTTGGCACGTGGCAAATAGTGCCTTATGTAATAAATACATGGCCTTCAAATGTACTGCCATATCCCTTCAAGTTCTAAGTCTAGTACCTAAAACTGAAGTTTAGGATGTGCACAGCATTATTTTTTAAAAATAGAGCAGTCATAGTTCCTGCACAAGTCTAGATTTTTCCTCTGTTGAATTATCATCTACACTGCCAACTTATGTTCAACTTGTCATCAGAGTGGGTTAGTACTCTTCACCTTTTTGAATACTGATTACAAAGCTAGGTCTGTTCCATCTTTAAGAAGCTGGCTTTGTCCTCGGGGGTAAAAGTTACTCTGGTTCTCTTCCTTTTGCACTGAAAGCCTCTCCAGTTGCCTGGATTCCTGCTGGGAAGACTCGCAATGCTCTGTGAAGACCCAGGGCTTACGCTCGCAGGCTGAGCGAGCCGGCCCACCGCGCTCAAGCACGTGGCCCTGACCCCTCGGGGCCGCAGCCCAGGTAGGAAGGAGAGGACCCGCTCAGGGCGCGGCAGGAGGGATAGGGCGGGGTGATAAGAAAGAAAACAGGTACCAGAGAGAGAAAACTGTCTCTTTTTTTTCTCCAGAAGAAAGGTTATGAAATAGGATGAGAGAGGAAATGGCAGGGAGAGAGTATACAAAGATACAAGAGCAAGCTTGAAAACCAATGAAGGAAGAAGTTAGTATAACAGAAGTAAAATGATTCCTGATAGACAGTGATATTCAAAAACCTTTAATAGCTTCTATTGATAGGACACGTGTAAGACATTGCCTCCTAAAATCGATGGCGAGGAGGGTATAGGAGGCCTGGTAGGGCTTGATCAGGGCAATGTAACCGAGAGGAATTACTGAAACCCAAATGAAGGCTGAGCATGATAGTGGGACAAGAGGTAAGTCAAAGGAACTAGAGGAAAGAAGTAGGAGGCAAAGGTCATTTATGGAGGTCTAAATACAGGAATGTACATATGTAAATATATTTATAAATGAGGATGGGGAAATAGATCTATGTACATATATTTATAGGTTAAGTAATAAGGTAGAAAATGGACATTGGGCCTCTTCTCAAGTAAGTACTCCCTCAATACAAGAACACTTTGTTCCATTAACCTAGCATTCCATGATGCTCACCTTCCTGACACAATCACTTAAGACAAAGCGGGTGCAAAAGGAAACGTGGTGAAGAAAGCTGATGGTGCCCAGCTACCAAAAGATAGAGCATCTGGGGTCTTAAAGGCTTGAAGATAAACAAGCGGGCACCTATCTGAGAAGCAACAAAGCCCACATGGAAAAAGCACACCAGCCTGTGTGACCATGAGGTATCGATGGTATCAGGTATCAAAAACCCAAAACAAAAATTCATATCAATATGAATAAGAGGGAGTACGGAGTGGAGACCCAAAGCCCATCTGTAGACAGTTGGACATCCCCTTACAGAAGGCTCACAAGAAAACAATGAGGAGCCAGTCAGGGTGCAGTATAGCACTGATGAAACATACAATGTTCCTCTAGTTCTTTAATGCTTCCCCCCACCACCACCACTACTATCATGATCCCAATTCTACCTTACAAATCCAGCTAGACCAGAGGATGTACACAGGTGCAGATAAGAGCTGGAAATACAGGGAATTCAGGAAAGAAAAAACCCTCAGGACCAATAATGAGAATAGCCATACCAGGTGGGTACGGGAAAGGTGGGGGGAGAAAGGTGGAACGGATCACAATGAGCCACATATAACCCCTTCCCTGGGGGACAGGCAACAGAAAAGTGGGTGAGGGAAGACAATGGTCAGTGTATGATATGAAAAAATAATTTATAAATTATCAAGGGTTTATGGGAGAGGAAGGGCGGGGAAGGGAGGGGGAAAATGAGGAGCTGATACCAAGGGCTCAAGTTGAAAGAAACTGTTTTGAGAATGATGATGGCAACAAATGTACAAATGTGCTTGACACAAATGGATGTATGGATTGTGATAAGAGTTGTAGGAGCCTCCAATAAAATGATTTTTTAAAACAGAGAGAGATTGCCTCAAGGCATGGGGATGTGTGTTGGCCAAAGTCACAGTGATAACATAGGAAAATTGAATTCCCAGCAAAAAGCAAAAAATGTTTGTACGTGACCCGGGGGGCGAGACTGAATAAAGAAAGATACATGTGTGCTTCAAATGAGACTTCATTCTACTCTCAAACCAAGTAAATAACATCCAGAAAGGTGTTTTAGAAGCGAGTGACTCCTGAATGCTCTCCTTAGCGGTCACCCCAGAAGATGAAGAGCTGTGTCATCTCCGGCAAGACCATGAGGGATAACCACCCTGAGATAAAAGAACTCAGGACAGCACGGTACCCAAGGCGTGACACCCAGTGTCCTACACGGACCCATTTGACCACTCGGACAAGGAGGAAATGCATAAATGCCACAGGAAGCCCACGCCCAGCCTCTTCTGCTTCAAACTACTAGCGATGCCTCCCAGCTCCAACACTAGGCAGCAGCAACGCTGACCACTTTGGTCTTGCGATCGCAAAACCAAGAACCAACCCAGTTGAAATTTAAACCTCCCACATGTAAAGAGCAAGCACTTGACTAAGCACCTAGGGGTTTCCAGAAATTCATGAGCAATTTACATTATTTTTTAATTCCACTTTTCCACGAACTCTCTGAAGCCCCCATGTTTACTGCACTGAGACTGAAAAGGCTCCTATGCAGGGACATCCTTCCTAAAGCGCCTAAGGAGTCTTTCAATTCTGACAGCGTTGTGTCTGGGTCGAAATGACAGTGGCAGCTGAGTCACTGAACCACAGCCAAGCTGCCAGAATCTGGCATTTGGAGACATTCATGTCTCCGAGGAGATACCGGCTCAGCTACGTCATGAATCCGTCGGCTCAACAATGAAGGGAGAAGGAACATGATCTAATTTTCATTTGAAAAGAGGATTCTGGCTGCTGCCACGGGAACAGCCTGCAGAAGCAAGAGGCAGAGACCCAGTGTGAGGGGGCTCCCGCAGCCATCCAGGGGAGAGGTGGTGCCAGGACCAGGTTGGCACTACTGGATGGGGAGTGAAGGGTAATCAAACCGAGCTTGCAGGTGCTGATGAGACCCCTGGGGAGAATAATCACAGGCAAAGAGCCTAGCAGATGCCGGGTGCAAGGACACGCTTAGGTAATGCTTCTTCCTACTCTGTCACATTCGGCAGGTGGAGCAGATTCTCCAGGTCACTAAGTGAAGAGACCGGAGCGTGGGTGTGCCAGACACATGACCCGGGGTTGGGTGACTGCTCTCTCTAAAGTCATAAAGGAAGCAAGCCTAAGGATGGGTTGATTTTCTTTCTGTCTTTATCTCACATACAAACTCTTGGACAGTATTGCCAGCTACCTACAAGGCACTTCCTCTTGAATAGTTCCTAAGTTCAGAACATTATTTTTTCTTATTACTTGTCCCACTTCTACCTCAAAGCAGCTTCCAAATGGTCCCAGTCGCTGAAAATACGCTTCCTCTTTGGAAAAAAAAAAAAAAGTGCCATCGATGCATGCTCCTTCTGGAAACGGGTAATGTAGACATCATCTCAGGAATACATCTCTTTTCACAAAGGAACTAGAAAAGCGACTCGGAGTGAACTAGTAGGTCATGTCAAACCTTGCTTTAATGACTGAGCGGTTTTGTGTTTTTGATCTCTTGCTTCCCAGACAGTCACCACCACCCCCTACCCCCCTCTTTGGCACAGCCCATAGCAGAGAACGCCCTTGGATTTCCCCGACATGTCTTCAAGTCTCCACGGGGATCACGGCCGTGATGGCTGTCATGACCAGGACTTCCAGAGAGGCGACGAGAGGGGAAGGGAAGAACACCAGCGCTACAATGTGTGAGTTCGGCTTTCCAATCCCGGCTCTGTCCTGACTGCAGTGGGGCACAGAGCAGGCTTCCTTACCGAATTCTGCCTTCGCTTCAGCTGGAAAGTCCCCCCCTCATGGGACTTAAACAGAATAAGCCAGTTACCTTTATTTTGCTATATGCCTTATTTAACACAGTGGGAGAAAGACCAGGCATCCTAATCTCTTAAAGAATCCGTTTCCGAAACCCACAGGAGCAGTTCGACACTGCCCTACAGGGTCACAGTGAGTCGGCATCTACTAGATGTCAATGACCTTATTTTTTTGTTTATTTAGCACAAAATCAAGCACAGTGTAAGTGTAGTAATCATTTGTTATTATCAATTGTGTTAACACTCTCTACCCTTTTCAGAGAGAACCACTTCTGACTGCCTTGGTCTGGCCGTTGGGGCCTTACACCAACCATTTCTGTTATCTCTATGAAGATGTTTATTGCTCTCTACTCCATAGTTTGCAGGCAGGACAGTTCTCTTGGCACCCACCAAGCCCCATGCTGTCTGGTCTCCCTACTCTGAGAGGTCCCCAGTGAAGGAGATGCTGCACCCTGTCAGGGAAGTAACACGAGGCAATAGAAAGAAAATACGACTAAAAATGAGAAGCCTGGGTTTGGGCCTCAGCTTCTCAAACCAAAGAGTTTACCCACTTATTAATATATTTGAGCTTGGAAACGATTACTTCATCTCACTGGACCCCTTTCCTTCTCTATAAAATGAGAGTCATCTGGCCTGAGCTGCCTTCTCCACCAGGTAGCTGTGAACATCACGTGTATGCATGTAAAGTGCTGTAGACAATGGAATAAGAAACCATTGCCATCACCAACTGAACTGGATCTATTCCCAATGGTCTTCTGAGGTGAGACATTAGCACAATAATCACAGTGGGTCTTTTTGGCCCAGATACCCCCTGGATGACCAAACCACAATTTATATCAAGGAGCTTTTCAAAAACTCTCCCTGCTATGTAGTCGATTCTAACTCAAGGCAGCCCTATAGGGCAGGATAGACCTGCCCCTGAGATGGTCATTCTTTATAGAAGTGGAAAGCCTCAGCTTTCTCCCATGGGACACTGGTGGATTTTGAACTGCTGACCTTGAGCCTCGTAGCTGAATGTGTACTCTCTGATCTTCCCTCAACCATTCCAACTATCTAATCCTTCATTCTGAAAGTACACATTTACACTGAATGTCAACTTTCCACCTCAGACCTCCAGGGCTGTGCCTGAGGGTTAGCCTGCAGTCTCCAGGAGGAGGAAGTACAGGGAAATCAGATTCCCAGTGAGTTACAACCCTGGGGGTGAGAAGGCTGCTCCTGGGCTAGAACAAAAGTGAGTATGGGGAGAGTGCATTTGCAAGCATGCTGCTGACATACTGGTCTGTGCCTTGCTACTGACCCGCATTATTTCGGATTACCAGCAGGGGGCGGGCCACCGTCATCAGGACCCATCTAGGATTGGAGCAGCATCAACAGCATGGACGGAACCACCTAGGGACCCGAGAAGCTACTGCATGGCTGGGGGCAGTTGCTAGTGGTGTATATTTCATCACAGTACCATGATCATTGTGCTGTTTCTTCAGGGGAATAGTTAGGCTTATCAAAATACCAAATATAGCAACATGTTTCATGGTGGGGTGGGTAAGGGTTGAGCCTCTTTTTTTTTTTTTCCCGACTGACTCGGATTGAGCCTATTCTACACACTACTCCCCCAAATCAGTTAAGAAATCCTTCATGTTAAGTGCACTTACCTCTCCGCTGGATGTGATTGAGCTATGAAATGATTTGACATATACATGAATCCCAATTATTTTTTTTAAAAAAAGAAATGTTATTAACAACAACAAAAAGTCCACTGACCTCTATTTTTTCCCATATGGCTTCATAGTTGTCCTGGTGTTGAATATCTTGCATCAGCTTCTGAATTAAAGCAGCCTTTGTGACAGAATGGCTCTCGTTTTTCTCTGAGGACGAGGCCCTCTCTGACTTCATGCCAGAGAGTGGCAGGCCCAAGTCTTCATCAGAAAGCAGGTCACTCAGGGGCCCCGAGTCCACGCTCTCCCCCAGCGAAGAAGCCAGGTCACTGGATGAGCTGGGAGACACCCTGCCTGGCCTCGTGTGCTTCTTTGGCACGTGGTACGTTGGGTAGATCTCCGAATCGGAATTCATTTCGGACAGTTCCCAGTCATCAATATCCTGAATGGTCTCTGCTCTTGGTTTGTGAGGCAGCAGCTTTGTGAGGTTTTCCAGCTTCAGCGCTAAGACTTCCGTCTGCTTGAGGTGAGAGGGCAGCGCCAGGTACTCATCCGAGCCATACCAGGCCTCCACAACTTGACCGTTCCTGGTGACGTGGCTTGGGGACGAGGTGTAGCTTTTCTTGCTTTTGTGTTTTGAAAGAAGGGGTGATGGAGACACAAGGGCATCTGAGCCAGCAGGTGATTCGCTGCTCTGAGTGCCAGGTGGTGAGCTGGATGTCTCACCCTGTGCTGGCAGCTTGCCACCCCGACTTCTCTGGATGCAGGACTTGGGGGAGCATGTGGAAGCGGAATCTGTCTCCAGCCCCTCTGTGTCCTTGCCAACAGAAGAGGGAATTCCATTCTGTGCGACTGAGCTCTGAGCTCTGTTTTCAGCTGGCTTGCCGGGGTCGGTGTCCCTCTTGGGTGGTCGGTGCAGAGGCGCTTCTCCTGAAGTCTCCTGAGACTTTGCAAGTTGAGGTTTCTCTTTACAGCAGTTGCTAAGCCTTCCCAGGCTGGATGAGATTTCCTTAATGTGGTTCTTCACTGTGCTTTCCAGGTTCCCAATACCCACCTTGTAGAGACACTCATAGGACTGGCTGGCCGCTGAAGTGCTGCTGGAATAGGAAGACTTTAAGACCAGGCAGAGCTTGGATCTGTCGGGAGGGTCCACCAGGGAGGGGGTGCTTCTGCTCAGCTCGGGCTTCAGATCAACCACCTGCTTCTTTCCACCATGACTTTTTCGGTCATTCCTGAAATTCTCCACTTTAAGGAAAAGCCCCCTCTTTGGCAACGTGGGCTGTGTGGGTGAGTCCTCGTTATAGTTAAAGCAGTCTCTGATGGATCGCTTGGGCGGCGAATTTTCACAAGGAAGAGACGGTTGGTCCTCTGCACCAAGATGGGAGGAGGAACTGGATTCTGGCTTTGTGGTCTCAGAAGGGGGTCGAAGAGCGGGTGTCTCAGCTTCCCCTACAGACGACGGTCCTGGGGAGACGTGCAGGGGGAGCTCACTGGCTGCAGCAACGCCGTTCTCCTCGCGTCCACCTTTGGCATCAGCTGAAGGAGATACTGGAGCGGCCTCCTCAGGAGCTGCTTCGCTGCAGCTGGCAGGGAGGGGGTCGGTGGCCACGGTAAGTAAACCAACGCTTCGGATAAGCTCAGGGAATTCCTTCTCCATCTCACTGTAGCTCCAAGAGTCAAAAGGTTTGGCTTTGACCTGGCTCGCGGTCATGTCACCCAGGCTGCCCAGCAAGTCCTCACTCGGGCTGTAGTCGGACAGTTCGAAAGCAGTAATACCACAATCCAGAGATAAATAATTTTGAGAGCATTTGATAGTTAACTGTCCTGAGTCATCCACTTCCGTTAGAGAATCAAGCCGGCCCTGAAACAAACAATGACAATGGTTTTAATAAAGGCAGTGTCCACTGTACGCAACGGCTGTCCAACTGAGGTCATAGCACAGCCCACTGGAAGGTCAGAGATGCGCCAGTCTCCACTGCTTCTGGTTTGACCTATCAGAAAGCATGGCAATCAAGTACCACATTGCTTTACATAGTGTTCTGTTCTGGAACATTTTTCTTCAATCTGGAGGACAGAGCCTTCCATAAACATGATGAAATTCAAGTTTAAAAAAATCTCTTACCTTAATTTTCGATTTAAAAATAGTACCCTGTTCATTTAATATTTCTTTTAAAATATCTAAAGTAATTAAATTGCCGGGAACAAAGTAATGAATGCAAGCACACACTCTCCATGAACCACGTCTGTTTTGCTTATGGACGTGTCTCAGCTCCTGGCACCATGACTAGTTCATAGGAGATCCTCGGCACATACCATTTGAGCAGTGATTTTGAGAAGTCATTCATCTTAAGTAAAAACTCACAAATCACAAGAAGCTGAGCCACTAGGTTTGTAAATACATAATAAAGTTCAAGATTAGTTTCTCTTTGTCACCACCATTTGAAAGTAAACCCATTGCCATCAAGCCAATTCTGACTCACAGTGACCCTATATCGACCCTATCTGGCAGAGTAGAACTACCCCATACGGCTTCCATGGTGATATGTTCTTAGGAAAGCAGATTGTTAGATCTATGTCCCACACACCAGCTGTTATATTCAAGCTACCAACCTTTGGGGTAGGAGCTGAGCAGTTAACGATTTGCCACAAAGGGTTTTCTTTCGAAGGTAAACCAAACGCTCAAGCCAAACTCACTGCCATGGAGTTGATGCTGACACGCAGCAACCCTGTATGACAGGGTGGAGCTGTAAAACCGCCTCTGTGGGTTGAGGAGACTGGAACTCTTTGTGGGAGTAGAAAGCCCTGTCATTCTCCATGGGAGTGGCTAGTGCTTTTGAATTGCTGACCTTGAAGTTAGCACCTCAATGTGTAACCCCTGCACCACCAGGGCTCCTTTTGAAGCTAAACACAAGTAATTCTAGAGAAAATGAATGAGTATCCGAACTTTATCATTTTAGTTCCTCTCTTTGCATGCATGGCCCGGGCCCATTTGCTACTAGCAAGTGAGTATCCCTTTAACTCACCTACACTAAAATGTACCCGAAGTACCTTTGGTTTGTTTGAATGATTAATTGAATATAACGGAGGCTTTCGTCTCATTACTAATACAACCTCTGATATCACACAAGAAGTGGACATTTCTGGTTGCGGCACAAGGGCCTCTAGAATCCTGTCATGCCTTCGAGGCTGAAAGACAATTGGATCTACTCTCTAAGAGAACAAGGGAGAAGAGTGGCAATGGGGATCCTTCTGCCCCCAGAGCCCCCGCTCTCCTGAAGAAGGACCTGAAGTGAGGAGACTGCTGCTGCCCCCACATAGCTGCTGGAGACGGTGTCTCTTTGGACCAGGTAATCTCAAAACTGACCCTTCCAGCCCCTTCCCTGCATCCTACTGTGCATTTGCTTGTTGGGTTTCTTTGGTTTCCTGTGCTCTCCTTGCCCTTAATTTCACTTCCTCTCAATGTGGTGTCACGACATCCAGATAATCGTACTGATCACTAGCCTTGTTTTTTTCTAAAACTAATTTTCTTCATCTGGAAATAGGAATGGTTAGTTCCTACTACTTTTTCGATTGATCCTGACCACTCTGTCCAGGCACCTGTGCTGCCATCCCTGTTTGCACAGGAAGAGCCTGAGCCAAGGGAAGGTGTGTTCACTAGGCCACAGTCTTGATGACTAGGGGCCAAGCTAGGCCTTGGACCCAGCCTGTCTGACCCAGATTCCGTACTTTCCAATCAAATCCAGTCTAAGGCCAATCAAGTGGCTTCTCTTACTCCCCTCTCCCATTCCTGGCTGTACCGAGCCATGTAGCCTCCTCTCAGTTCTTGAACCATGGGTTCCCTCCTGTCTCAGGGCCGCTTCCACTAATAGGAAGATTCCCACGTAGAACCCTTACCTGGTTGAGTCTTACGGATCCCTCAGATCTCAGCTGAGGTTTTGGTTATTCAAAACCCAAGACCCCACCCAAGTCAGCATCTTTTCAGGAGTTCTCACCAAACTCTGTAACTCTTTTTTCCTTAAGTGTTTATCTCAACTGGGAAATAAGTATGATTATGATTATCTGGTTGACTTGTTTCTCCCACTAGTCTGTAGGCGCCATAAGAACTTACCGCAAAGAAAATGATCAGCTCATCATGGTCCCTGCAGCAATTATGTAACAATACACATTTAAACCCTATCTCTTGGAAGAATGCATGAGCAAATGGTGACATTTTCAAAGCACTTTTGAAAGTACCTTCATATCATTTCTCCCTCTGATAATCATTTTAGTTGACAGAAATGATTAAAAGTATGGACTTCAGAGTAAATGTCTGGCTCTAACTTACTTATGACCACGAGTCAGTCGCTTGACCTCACTCAACCTTATTCCCTCCATCTGTAAGTATGAAATGATGAGCCGTGTGACAGGGGTGATGTGAGGCTGAGAAGGGATAACCTTAGTCAAGGACAAATCTGGTACCTAGAGGGATGCTCAAGGAAGCTCTTAGTGTGTATCCTGTTACGAGTTGTTAGTAATGAAATCTACTGAGTGGCAAAGTTTCATCAAGACTCGAGGCAGCCCTGTGGTAAACTGAGTTGCATGAAGTCAAACGCCATCATTAACTGCCAGTCTTAACAAAAATGATCTAGACAGGCTGGTGTAACTCTTACCCTACGTTCTGGAAGGCTCTTTAAAACAGCAAAGTCAAAAGCAAAACAAAAACCATCAAGGAATGAGACACCCAAACAAAAGTTGCCTCTCCTGTGACTTAAAAAGGAGAGTGATACTAGACATGCCCATTTTACAAGCAGATTGTATATTTTTTCTAATTGTTTAACTTGTTCAGAATTTAGAACTCATCCTTTACAAAAGTAATTATGATAAACTCTGTTAAATGCCAAAGCTGTTCCACAAAAACCTATTTAAATTACCAACCAGTTGAAATCTGCATTATTAGTTTCTATTGTTTTGTTTTGTTTCTGTCTATATTTATTAATGTATTTATATGACAAGGTATTCTTAATCAAATTTGATTTCTGGATACATACTTGTTATTAGCTACAAGATATGCAAGATGCAAAATTTTATCAGAAAGATGAATAAATCATTTTTTAAAATAAAAGAGGCCTTAAAGAAAAGTATTTTGTGACAAATAGAAGAAAATAGCTCTGAGATTTCACGTAAAAATTAGACCCCTGAGAATGCTAGCCACCAGCCTCTGGACAAGCAAGAACACCGGGTTCCTGGGAGTGCATCCGGTTCATTCTGTGGTGGGCATAGCACCTCACGTTCCAGACTGGTGTCTTGCTGAATATGCAGTATCAGATGATCAGATAACAACAACAACAACCAAGTCCCTGCCATCAAATCTATTCTGGTCCAAAGAGACCCTAAAGGGCAGAGTGGTGCTGCCCGTGGGTATCTGAGGCTGTAACTCTTTGTGGGATCAGAAACCTCATCACTTCTCCCAAGGAATGAATGAGGGATTGGAACAGCTGTTCTTGCAGTTAGCAGTGCAAGGCTTAAGCTACTCTGCCACCAGGGCTTCTGTCAGATGGACAGGTGAAGAAGTAGAAAGCACGAGACTCCAGCTCCAAGGATGGAGTATGGTTACTTTTCCCCAAGTCTCCCAAAGAGCGCGCTCTCCCACTGCTTTCCCAGAAAGACCAGCATCTGTGTTTCACTGACGGTTATTCAGGGTAAAGACCAAACGACAAACATCTACACACACACACACAGTCACTCACTCACACACATAAACACAGCCGGTCATCCTTGTTTAAGAGTACCATATACACTCATGTATAAGTCGAGTTTTTCAGCATTTTCTTTTTAAAAATCATTTTATTGGGTGGTGATATAACTCTTAACACAATCCACACATGCATCCATTTTGTCAAGCACATTTGTACATTTGTTGCCATCATCATTCTCAAAACATTTGCTTTCTACTTGAGCCCTTGGTATCAGCTCATTTCCCCCCTACATCCCCAGCCTCCCTCCCTCCTGAACTCTTGATTATTATTTGTTCATGTCTTACACTGTCCGACGTCTCCCTTCACCCACTTTTCTGCTGTCTGTCCCCCAGGGAGGGGGTTATATGTAGGTCATTGTGATTGGTTCACACTTTCTCCCCCACCTTCCCCTTCCCCTCCTGGTATTGCTACTCTCATTATTGGTCTTGAAGGGTTTATCTGTCCTGGATTCCCTGTGTTTCCAGTTCTTATCTGTACCAGTGTACATCCTCTGTTCTAGCCAGATTTGTAAGGTAGAACTGGAATCATGACAGTGGTGATTGGTGGGGGAGGGAGGGGGGAGGAAGCATTAAAGAACTAGAGGGAAATTGTATGTTTCACAGGTGCTATGCTGCACCCTAACTGACTTGTCTCCTCCCGGTGACCCTTCTGTAAGGGGATGTCCAGTTGCCTACAGATAGACTTTGGGTCTCCATTCTGCACTCCCCCTCATTCACAATGATATGATTTTTTTGTTCTTTGATGCCTGATACCTGATCCCGTAAATACCTCATGATCACACAGGCTGGTGTGCTTCTTCTATGTGGGCTTTACTGCTTCTCAGCTAGATGGCCGTTTGTTTATCTTCAAGTCTTTGACCCCAGACACTATATCTTTTGATAACTGGGCACCGTCAGCTTTCTTCGCCACATTTGCTTATGCACCCACTTTGTCTTCAGTGAGCCTATCAGGAAGGTGAGCATCATGAAATGCCAGTTTAATAGAACAAAGTGTTCTTGCATTGAGGGAGTACTTGAGTAGAGGCCCAATGTCCTCTGCTACCTTAATACTAAACCTATAAATATATGCACATAGATCTATTTCCCCATCATCATATATAAATATATTTACATTTGTACATGCCTATATTTAGACCTCCATAAATGCCCTCTGCCTCCTAGTTCTTTCCTCTATTTCCTTTTAATTTCCTCTTGTCCCACTATCATGCTCAGCCCTCATTTAGGTTTCATTAATTCCTCTCAATTACATTGACCTTGATCAAACCCTACCAGGCCTCCTACACCCTCCTCCCCATCGATTTTGGATCACTTGCTGTTCCCTTGTCCCTAGTTTTATTAACACCCACTTCCTTTCCCCCACCTCCCCCTCTACCATGTCCCCCTGGAACCTTCAGTTCGCTTGTTTTCTCCTCTAGATCGTTTATGTCGCCTATCTTATCTAGATAGACCAACAGAGATAATAAGATGGAGAAAAAATAAGACAGAGCAAAACAAAGCAACAAAAGAAAACAAACAACAACCAATGACAAAATAAGAAAAGCCTGTAACTAGTTCAAGGTCGGTTTGTTGACCTTTAGGAGTGTTTTCCAGTCGAATCTGATGGAGTGCCATGCCTGGCCCCAAAGTCTATTTTTGGTATTCCCTGGGAACTTCGTTGCTCTGTTCCCCTTGCTGTTCTGTTGCACACCATTAGTGTTTTGCCTCGGTGTGGTGAGCGGGGGTGGGGTGGGGGGCAAATCGGGTATAATTCCTACACTGTGTCTCTCCAGTGTTGTCCCCCATAGGGCTATGGGTCAGTGAGGGATGTGAGGCCGGTCCTATGGTCCTCTTTGTACATTGGCTGCTCTGAGCAGGAATATCATCCTCAAGGCTGGGTGGGCCAGGATGTGCTCTACTCTCTCTTCTTCCCCCTTTATTTGCTCCTGTGTGCTCTGATCAGACATGTCCCTCTCCCTGAGCTGTAGCTTCAGTGCTATCCTCTGAAGTGAATTCTTCTGGGGAGTGAGAGGGGTTGTCCATGTATTTGGGATTAGGACCGGGCCCTCAGACCGCTCTACTGATTCCCAGCTTCGTGCTGGTATGTTTCAGCACATATTTAATGCAGTTTTTGTGGTAATATTAGGTGCCTCGGCTGATATTCGGATCAGCTTATACTCGAGTGTATATGGTATTCAGTATTCTTTTTAAAGTAATCTTCCAGATTTCACTATACAGAAGAATTAAAAAAATTCTCTGAGATTTCTCAGAGGAGACTAATGAGTTTGTTTTCTCGAAATGTTGCTTTGCAATCCTAATCTTTTCATCCTGTTGGTGAACTACCTTCCTTCTGAACTACCTTCGCAGACAGTTTTCTCACTCGTGTAACTAATAGTTCGGGAAGCAGGGGGAAGGACGTGCTGCCTAGTGCCCAGTCGTTTCCAGGTGCTGACACTGAATCCAGTCATTGCCGAGTGCTGACACTGAATGGCACGGCACCAGGAGGCGTGTCGGCTACTGCGAGATCTCCTTCAAATGCACCTCTATTTACTACCTTATCCAGCAGCGTTTCAAATGAAGCTAACATTTATGGAGGTGGCAATTTATGCACTTTATTAATAGGTAATTCATTCGCTTTATTGCTATCTCAGACATCAAGAAAATTCCCTTTTCTAACCTGAGGTTCTTACCTGAGGTTGCCTTGAACCTCACCCATAATTAAATTAACTGAAGCTCTCATTTCAAATGCCTACTCCTCTTTGTGCTTTTGACTCACATTTTTTACCATCTGAACATGAGATTGAATACTCATACTCTAGAGATCTGAAGTACTTCCTATTGAAATTCTCAAGGCAATACCAATGCCCACTGCTGCTCCAGGACCAGTGTTGTGCCTTGTATTAATGATTCTCTGGTTGAGAGACAGAAGCAGAACTCTCTGCTTTTCACAAGGAGCAGTGTGTGGATGGTGTAAGATGCCATCGAGTCAGTTCTGACCCAAGGTGACCCTAAGTTCAACAGAATGAGACCCTGTCTGTTCCTGCTCCATCCCCATAACGGTTCTTGTGCTTGAACC
The DNA here is from genome assembly GCF_050624435.1 of Tenrec ecaudatus. Classification (NCBI taxonomy): domain Eukaryota; kingdom Metazoa; phylum Chordata; class Mammalia; order Afrosoricida; family Tenrecidae; genus Tenrec; species Tenrec ecaudatus. Next base: position 73,270,379 of record NC_134543.1, read on the forward strand.
CACGGCTTCAGCTCTGGTGTCAGTTCATCTTGCCAAGGACCTGGCTCTTTCTCACTGCCCCGCTACTTGACCAAGCGTGGTCATTTTCCCGAGGCTGAGGACACCTCGAGAAATAGAATTTCTCTTGAAAAGACAAATGCACTATGCCTTTGCTCCCCATACTTCAGATGCTGTGATTTTCCAAATGCTTTCATTGCGAACATATAAATTCATCAACCTCTTACCATAGCAGGCCCCCCAGAGTCCTCAGACCTCCGGCACTAGATCATTACTCAGACGACTTTCAGTTCTATCAAGTGGGGATTTTCTGATTCTCAATGCAGTTAAAGAGCCGCAACGGGAGTCAGCAATGATAGGGAGATAGGGTGTCAAGTAGAGCTTAGTTTCTGCTGGACAAATAGTAAAACAAACAAACAAAAATCTTTCCATGTCTTCAAATAAACCAAAGAAAAAAGAAATTCGCTGCCATTGAGTTCATGCCAACTCTCAGTGCCTTATAGGACAGGGTAGAACTGCTGCTATAGGTTTCTAAGACTAACTCTTCAAGGGAGTAGAAAGCCCATCTTTCTCCCTCTAAGCGGCAGGTGGTTTCAAACTGTTGACCTTGCAGTTAGCAGCCCCAAGCATAACTACTCTATCACCAGGGTCCCTGTCTTCAGATACACTATAGTCATTCTTGTGGCACTGAGCTGCGCTATGCACCGAGCCCTAACAACAAGGTCACTGATTTGAACCCACCAGCCAGGAGAAGGATGAGCCTGTCTATTCCTGTGAAGATTTGCATAGAAAACTCAGTGAGGCAGGTCTACCCTGTCCCACAGGGTCACGATGAGTCGGAATAGATTCGATGGCAGAGTGTTTGCTTTAGGTTTACAGTAATTCTTTAAAATGTCCATTTTCTTTAGGCCAAACTTATGACTCAAATAATTGATCCAAGAGCTTTCCCCGGTCCCCCGGCCTAGAGTGGTACAAGTTTTCCCTCAACTCTCACAGTGGTTCTGTGAAACAGTCTATGAACTTAAATGGCTTAAAGCAAAAACGCAACTTCCATTAATTTAATGGGGAAAATTTTTTGAGCTTGCCTAGACACCATAAATCAAGCTACAACATTATATCAAATAACACTTAAAATAATCTCAAACAGCACGAGCACAGCGTCCACAGACTCTACTAACTGCAGTGGCGGCTTGCTGCCGAGACGGCGAGCGTCGTTGCAGGAAGGAACTAAGTGGCAAGGCTCACGCTGCTTCGCTGCTCGCTGCTTCTAATTGCTTGCTGCTAACCATACACTGAAGGTCGGTTTCCATTTTTCCCGAGGGAAAAGTGAAAAGCCTATTCTTTGGTTAGCAAAAACAAGCACTAATGTAGGTCTCTTGTAAAACCAAGTTTCGAAATGCAAGGGTTGTCTGCGTTACTCCGTGCTGCACCTCAAGGCAGGGCTTTATTTAATTCAGTTCAACTCGTCCAACATCCATCGACGGCAACATGAACGATGTTCTGCAGTAAAGATACTCTGGTGCCAACACACACGCAGTTTAAAATGAACACATTTTTTGTCGTAATGTAAACAGCCTCTAATAAGTGATAAGTGCTTGTGGAGGGACACACAAAGTCCTATGATGCCTTCCCAGATGGATGCCTGCTCACTGAGGGACAGCATCGTTTAGGTCAAGTGCTTCCTGCATTACCATGTACACAGTACATTAGTGATCGAGGTTGGCTATGAGGTGAACAGCATTAATCGTTATCACTCACTGGGTGGATTCGCCTCGTTTGACTTCAGTCCACTCATCTGCGAGATAGAGAAAAATACTGGCTGTGAAATGGTGGCAGTTCTTGCTCTATCTTTCAGGACTGTGTGATGTCAAATGAGATTTTGGAAGTCATTCTAAACGTGCTTTTTCATCTCTGAATGCCTGCTGCCTTATACATAGGAAGAATTCAACAAATATTTATGGAAAGAGAGGAAAGGGAATTATAATGGTTACAGCAAAAATCAATTAAGAGGTACTTTTGTTTGGTTTTAATTATTCCTAGATTTATGTCTTTAAGAATTTAGTAGATGGTGTAAAATATAAAAAATAATTTATAAATTATCATAGGTTCACGAGAGAGGGTGGGTGAGGGAGGGAGGGGAAAAAGAGGAACTGATACCAAGGGCTCAAGTAGATTGGAAATGATGATGGCAACATATGTACAAATGTGCTTGATGCAACTGATGCATGGATTGTTATGAGATATGAGCCCCCAATAAAGTGATTTATTAAAATAAAAAAATACTTCTCTTAGATCCAGTTCTTCCATCTAAAAAATGAGCCTATTTTTAACATTCCTTACTCTCCGTGTTGAATAAAATAATAGAGACAAAATGTTTTACCGTGTCTGGCATACAGAAAGTCTCAGCGCAGCACACTTTTGACACACTGTTAAGCTTTGCTTTGAGGTCCTTTTGTATTTCTGTTTGTTTTGCCTTTTCTCCCCCCATAGGCATTTACCAATTTGTTGACTAGTTATGGTCTGCCTCATTTCCAGTAAAAGAATAAAATTAGTATTTGACATTTTCAAGGAGAAAGGGGGAGAACTAATTCCTTAATGGGGCTCTGAAACTCAACTAACTTCCCCAAATAGGAAAACGAGTCCCCCAATCCCTTGGCTGCAAGGTTGGCATTTATTATTGTCATTTATGTCCTTCTTCATTCCACAATTCGATCATGCTGAACTGATTCCGATCAAGTTCAGAATTTAATCCTGATTCCTTTCCCGTGTTCCAAAAGTCCAGGGCGCTGCGCAGAGAGGAATGAAACTACGCAGCTTTTGAAACGAGTCCCTGGAGCCACCCAGCTACACCACCACCATCAGAAGGCAGTTTCAAGGAAGGAGGATGGTGGGGAAAGTCTACCGTGACGCTGACTTCGCATCCCCTCTTCTTTCATTCCTCATACAGCGTATTCTCGCACCTCCACCACGGGACCAAATCCTGGCTCAAACACGAAAACCCCTGAAATGCTCTCACTCAAATCTGCAAACAGTGAGTGAGCTCACGTTGTGAGACCCATACTGCCACTTAATGTCGATTTACAACAAAGCCGTGACAACAGTGGGCAGTAGCAATTAGTGCGCCTCGGTGGCTTTTCATCATTTCTTGCATTAGCACTTCATGAATGATGGAAAGTTCCAGTAAGTATACGGTGAACACATTCTGAATCACATCAGAAACTAGAGCACTGCAGTAGAGCTCATGCTATTAATACAGAGAGTGGACAGGCAATAAGTGTTTACTGAGTGAATAAATATGTAAAATGAACGGGTTTGACTCACTGATTTCAAATCTTCATGCAGCCTGACACAATGAGCATGTCTGATCTGCGACAGAGCCAGAATAGTACTACACGGCAGAACACGTGGGGGAGGGGAGGAGAATGCATAGGTTGGGGAGGGCCAGCTATCTAAAAATTCAGACTAGCCCTCCCATCCCCAGTCTCCCACTCATCCATACCTGCCCCAAGGATACCAAATTCAGTCCAGCCAGTTTGGAATTCTTTATATTCCAGTCATTGCGGAAATCCCAATAAAAGACTCTTTGGGGACCAACACTGGAGGGACTGTCTCTGGAGACTAAAACACAGACCACATGTATTTCTTATAATGTAAAAAAGAAGAAGTGTGTGTGTGTGGGGGGGGTAATTGTATAAAAGTTCACATTATTGAGGCCGCATGCTAAGTGACAGAGGAAAGCTAAGAGATAAATCAACGGCAGTGATTAAAAGTCAGAATGAAGCCTAGACTTTTATTTCCATAGACTTCCAGACCCTTTAGGTTAGTTGTTCTCAACCTGTGGGACCTGATTCATAACAGTAGCAAAATGACAGTTATGAAGTAGCAATGAAAATAATGTTATGGTTGGGGGTCCCTAGAACATGAGGAACTGCATGAAAGGGTCGTGGCATCAGGAAGGTTGGGAACCACTGTTTTAGGGAGTTTGTCATAGCATCATCTTTGCTTTGAAAACAATCATCAACAAGCATAAATCAAGGTATGTAGGTATGTGATATTTCTTTTTTCTTAATTATTTTTTGGGGGGGGGAACTCATACAACTCTTACACAATCCATACATCCATCCTTTGTGTCAAGCACATTTGTTGCCATCATAATTTTCAAAACATTTTCTTTCTACTTGAGCCCTTGGTATCAGCTTCTCATTCCCCCCCTCCCCCCATCCCTCCCTCAAGAACCCTTGAGAATGTATAAATTATTATTATTTTTTCATGTCTTACACTGACCGATGTCTCTCTTCACCCACTTTTCTGTTGTCCATCCCCCTGGGAGGGGGTTATAGATAGATCATTGTGATTAGTTCCACCTTTCTCCCCCCACCTTCCCCTTCCCCTTTTGGTCTGGCTACTCTCAATATTGGTCCCATGGAGTTTATCTGTACTGTATTCCCTGTTTTTCTAACTCTTAAAAGTACCCATGTATATGCTCTTATCTAGCCTGATTTGTAAGGTAAAAATGGGGTCGTGATGGGTGTTGGTGAGCATTAAAGAACTAGAGGAAAATTGTATGTTTCATTGGTGCTATACTGCACCCTAACTGGCTCATCTCCTCCCCGCAACTGTTCTGTAAGAGAATGTCCAATTGCCTATAGATGGGCTTTAGGTCTCCACTCTGCACTCCCCCTCATTCACAATAATATGATTTTTTTGTTCTTTGATACCTGATACCTGATCCCTTCGACACCACGTGATCACACAGGCTGGTGTGCTTCTTCCATGTGGGTTTTGATGCTTCTGAGCTAGATGGCTGCTTGTTTATCTTTAAGTCTTTAAGACCCCAGACACTATATCTTTTGATAGCGGGGCACCATCAGCTTTCTTCACATTTGCTTATGCACCCACTTTGTATGTGATATTTCTGAGCATGGGTACAGATCTGAGCTGTTGATAATGTTGGAGTTCAATGGTGTAATGGTCAGCAGTTCCAATCCACCAACCAGTTGCTCTGTGAGGGAAAGATGGGGCTGTCTATTCTGGTAAAGACTTATTATCCACTCTGCTATGTAGGGTTTCTAGAAGGTGGAACTGACTCAATGGCAGTGACAGGGGAGTAGGAACCAATCAGTGGCACGGGGTTTGGGTTTCAGCTAGCTTCATACTTGGCTCTATAAATACAGACCTCTTGTATTGAAGAAGGAGACAGTTTATTTGGATTCAAATTTACAGAGGGCCCATTCTAAGCCATTCACAACAAATAACAACAACTAATCCTTTACTCTCAACATTAGTAAGAAATGTCCTTTGGAACAAATTCCAAAGGACATTGACTCTGCAGCTCCGGGAGATGGACATATCTGATCAGAGCACACGGGAGCAGATGAAGGGGCAGGAGGAGAGAGTGGAGCACAGCCTGGCCCACCAGGCCGTGATGATGATGTTCCCGAGTAGAGCAGCCAGTCCACAGAGAGAACAACATGGCTGGCCCTACTATGAGACATGATGCCCCTCAGTGACTAAGGGCGATACAGGGGACAGCACCGGAGACACAGTGTGGGAATTGCACCTGACCTGATCCCACCACACCGAGGCAAATCACTGGGGGAATGCAGCGGAACAGCAAGGGAATGGAGTGGCAAGGTCCCCAGGGAATGCTGAAAGTGGACTTTGGGGCCAGGGCGTGGTGCCCCAACAGACTGGACTGGAAAACGCTCCTAAGGGCCAGCAAACGATCCCTGAACTAACTACAAGCTTTTCTCTTGTGAACTGTTTTGTTCTGTTCTTTGTCAGTGGTTTGTTTTTGTTGTTTTGTTGTCTGGTTGTATACTGTTGCTTTGTTTTCCTCTGTCTTGTTTTCGTGCATATTAGTGACTCCACAGGTCTGTCTGAATAGGACAGGCTGGATGAACTATCTGGAGGAAAAACAACGGGACCGACAGTTCCGGGGGGACTTGGGGTGGGGGGGGTAGGGGGGGTAAGGAAGTGGTGTTAACAAACCCAGGGACAAGGGAAAAACATGGGACCCCAAATGGTAGAGAAGGGGGAGTGGCTGGCCTGGTGGGAAATGATCAAGGGTAAGGTTGCTTAGAGAAGAGGTATACTCTAGCCCAGGTGGCGACGAAGCATGGTATTAGGGCAGGAGGAAAGTCAAGGGAGATGGAGGAAAGAGCTAGGAGTCAAAGGCAATTCATGGAGGTCTAGACAAAGACATGTACATGCAAATATATATAGGAGGATGGGGAAATAGATCTATGTGTCTATATTTATAGGTCAAGTATTAAGGTGGCGGAAGGACCTTGGGCCTCTACTCAAACACTCCCTCAATGCATGAATACCTTCTTTTATTAAATTGGAACTCTATGATGCTCACCCTCCCGACACAACGGCTGGAGCCAAAGTGGGTGAACAAGTAAATGTGGTGAAGAAAGCTGATGGTGCCCGGCTATCAAAAGAGATAGTGTCTGGGGTCTTAAAGGCTTGAAGGTGAACAAGCGGCCATCTAGCTCAGAAGCAAAAAAGCCCACATGGAAGAAGCACACCGGCCAGTGCGATCACGAGGTGCCAAGGGACCAGGTATAAGGCATCATGCAAAAAAAACAACAACGATATAAGTGTGTGTATATATGTGTATATATATATGTATATATATACCATATTAAATGAAGGGGGAAGTGCAGAGTGGAGACCCAAGGCCCAAGTGTCGGCCAATGGAGAGCCCCTCATAGAGGCGTTTAGGAGAGGAGATGGGTTAATTAGGGTGCGAGGTAGTACCGATGGGGAACACAGCTTTCCCCCAGATCCTGGATGCTTCCTCCCCACAACTACCATGATCCGAATTCTACCTTGCAGGCCTGGATAGGACAGAGGCTGTACACTGGTGCATATGAGGGCTGGAGGTACAGGGAATCCAGGGTGGATGATACCTTCAGGACCAAGGGTGTGAGGGACGATGCTGGGAGAGTGGAGGGTGAGTGGGTTGGAAGGGGGGAAACTGATTGCAAGGATCCACATGTGACCTCTTCCCTGGGAGAGGGACAGCAGAGAAGGGGGGAAGGGAGACTCCGGATAGGGCAAGATTTGACAAAATAACGAGGTATAAATTACCAAGGGCACATGAGGGAGGGGGGAAAGGGGAGGGAGGGGAAAAAAAAGAGGACCTGATGCAAGGGGCTTAAGAGGAGATCAAATGCTTTGAGAATGATTGGGGCAGGGAATGTATGGATGTGCTTTATACAATTGATGTATGTGTATGTATGGATGGTGATAAGAGTTGTATGGGTCCCTAATAAAATGTAAAAAAAGAAAAGAGGAGAAAAAAATGATTAGGGCAGGGACTGTACAGATGTGCTTTATACAATTGATGTATGTATATGTATGAACTGTGATAAGAATTGTATGAGCCCCTAATAAATTGTTAAAATTAAAAAAAAACATTAGTAAGAAATAACTAAATAAATCGATCATGTACCATTCTATGATCCATTTGACTCATTACACCCAGAATGGATTTTCTAAAACATGAATCTACTCATGGAAGTACCTTAAAAAAAAAACCTTCGAATAAAATCTGATTTTTCTTAATATTGCTCCAATTATTTTTTCCATCTTTGTGATCTGAAGCCTGCTTGTATACTAATCCTGCATCCTGGTCCCTAGAAATTTTTGCTCAGGTCACACCTATAGCTTTTTGCACATATCATTCTCTCTTACAATTGAGTATTTGAGAACGCCATTCCCTCTGTTGACCAGCCCTGGAGGTTTAGTGGGTTATACATTGGGCTGCTACCCACAAGGTCATCAGTTTGAAACTACCAGCTGCTCCTTGTGAGAAAGAAGAGGCTTTCTGCTCCTGTAAAGAGTTACTTTCTTGGAGACCTCCAAAGGCATTTCTACCCTGTTTGATAGGGTCATTATGAGCTGGCATTGACTGGATGGCAGTGAGCTTTAGGAAGTATTTTTCTACCTCCATTGCCCAGTGTAATCCCCCTTCGGGTCTCCATTAGACTCTTTTCCTCTGGAAAGTGTTTATGATCTGACTCAGGTTCCCTTTCTCTGTCTTCCAATAATATCACACAGACCTACCACAACCTTGTCTGAGTATCTGTTCACTTTCCTGCACCCCCACTAAACTCTACTCTTTGAAGGCAGACATTAAGAATGAGTCACTATTGTGTTCTTAGTCCCTAGTGCCTGGCATATAGCGCAAGCTTACATAGTTACAAAATAATTGAGTGGAGAATAGGAAGCCGGGGTAGAATCAAATTCTCTGGCATCCATGTAAATTATCAGGGGTGCGTCTCTTTTGGCCCAAACTCCATTCACCTGAGAGGTTCCCCGGCGCTAGACACCCCACATTTAGATTCAAAGACCAGATAAGATCTGCTTGTAGTCCCAGAAAGCATTCCCAACTACCAACTGTGAACTGAGCCATTTTCAAATGATGGCAACTGACAAAGCATTACTGTTCTTCAAAGAGAGCCCTCACCTCCTTTGCCTCTTCTGAGAAAGCTTGCAGAATGTCCGTCTGTCGGGTGTAGTTCCCATTGGCGTCCTGCAAACCTTGCAGAATGCGCTCCCGCAGAACCAGCACTGAGACTCGGAGCTGGTGCCAGAGGAGCTGCACCGCGTGGATGTCCACAATCACGTTGACGGAGTAAGACAGCAGTTTGAGCGAGAACTCCGTTTCCAGGAGGGCGTGGATTTGCTCAACATGGTCAGAAATATCCTCACAAATGTCCTGCAAGGGAAAAAAAAAAAAGCAAAATAGCTTCACAAATGTCCTGCAGTAAAGGAGAGGACAATTTTTCCTTATCGAGGGGGTTAAGAAGGTTAAAAAAGAGGGGGCGACGCCTTCACCTGACACCCATTCTCTGGTCTTAAAATCACCAGCAGCTCAGGTTGGCACATGTTGGGTGCTTGACCTTGGTTTCAGCTGAAACATCCAGTTACAGGTTATATTCCTGGGCACTGGGCCTGGGACTGCACACAGGCAAGTGGATCTTTTTCTAAACCACAAAAATGCAGCTATTCTTTCAGATGCTCATTGGAAAGTTCAGCCAAGGTGACACATTCCCCACAGAAGACCTTTCTCTGCTCCTTGCTTGTTTGTGGTTCTGGCAGGGAGTCAACAGCTGAGCTGTTTACCAGTGGTCTGCTCCACTGGGCACCCACTGTTGCCTCCACCACCTAACATGAAAGGAACAAGGGCTAGAGTGGGAGCTTCCTCGCGACTCCTGGCCATTCTCAATGAGCAATGGACTCTTCATTGGGAGGGGCAACCGGTCCTGCCCCATGCTGACATGGTGTCAGAATGTGCAACCTCCACTTTGCAAGGAAAATCACTCTTAAGAAAGACGCAAAGACCAAGAAGCAGTAAGACAAGATATAAGTTGGTTGGCTTGTTGAAGACCTGAACATTTTAAATACAAGCAGACTAACTCAGATTTTTCCATTTCCATGACATATAGCATTAGGTAGGCAGGTTTGGTCTCTCACATACCATTTTTTCCTACAAGATCCCAAATTTCCATTGCGCTGTCAGAGGGCAGAAGTATAAAATCGTTTTTATTTGGGCAATTTGAAAATCCATTAAACATGAAAATTATTTCAGAGTCAGCTAAACGTGTCCATTGACTCATTTTTGCTTTCGCCTCAGTGACAGAGAAAAATGGGGTTGTGGGACAGCTTTGATTTGTGATTTTTGTTACAAGACACAAAACCAAATGCTATCTTAAAACCTGAAGAGAGCATTCACGTCTTGTGACTTAGAATGAATACCAAAGAGCCGTCCCATGCTGCAAACCTAACCCTCTGCTTCCATGTAATTCGAGTCCTTTCTTTTAAAAAGGATGGAAACAAACTAGTGAAGAATGATGGAACGTTGTTGTGTTGTGTTTAGAATAATAATTACTGGGAAGTTCCAATAAATGCTGAAATACTAGTTCCTCAAGTCCAAAAACTAATTGCTGATTGCAATATAATTTGGTGACAATTTAAAACAGATTAACAGTCTAAACTAAATAGTCTTTGGCGTACCATTAGGTCAGATTCTTCCAAATGTGGCTCATGAGACAATGCAGTCCCAAGGAGATTTAGAGCAGAAATTACATGACTTTAATTATTATTATTAAATACTTTTATTAGGGAATCTTACATCTCTTATGACAATCCATGCATTCATCCATTGTGCCTAGCACCTCTGTACATATGCTGCCATCATCATTTTCAAAGCATTTTCTTTCTACTTGAGCCCTTAATATCAGCTCCTCATTTTCCCCTTCCCTCCCCCACCCTCATGAACCCTTATGAACCCCTGATAAGTTATAGATTATTATTTTCATATCTTACATCATCCTTTGTCACCCTTCACCCACTTTTTCCTTTTTCGTCATCCCCCTGGGAGGGGGTTATATGTTGATCATTGTGATCAATTCCCCCTTTCTTCCCCCACCTTCCCCTAATCCTCCTGCTATCTCTATGCTCATTGTTAGCCCTGAGGGGTTTATCTATCCTTAAACCAGAACATGGGAAAAAATTAAGATCGGGTTGTCTGCTCTAGGACACTGCCAAGTGTCAGCTGGCCTCAACACAAAAGAGCAAGTCTTTACTACGTCATGGAGTCTACATTGTCTGGAACTTCAGCCTGTGTCTGCTTGATGCATCGGCTCCACTGATGCCCCCGCTCCCTTCCCTTTTCCCCCACCCCCCCTTGATCTCGGCACCCTTCACCAAAGGGCATGCCTTGTTTCCTTTGCCTTCTTAGAATGCCTGTCCTCATACTGCTCTGTAGCTCTCTGGAAAACGCCCCTTCCTGTACTCTGACCCCTCTCAAATTCTATACTTGCTAAAAGACCTCTTAAATTCTTCACAGAATGCTCCATCTATCATCTCCCAGCCACACCCAAACCAGGCTTTGCCCACGAGCCTACTTTTCACTGTTGTTCTCCTAGGAAAGGGTGAGGATTGTGGAGGAAGGGCTGGCCTTAGCACCTCCTTGCTGCGTACTCCTTATTCTGTTGGTACACCGGGGGTGGGGAATGTCTGGCCCAGGGGCCATAGAGAGCCTCCAAATCACCAGTACCAGCCAACATCATGCGCCTCACCAAAGGGAAGCAGCTCCAGCCGTTACACTCGGCAGTTATTCAAATGATATAAATATTCAAATTGCCATTGGCAGAAAAAATGACTCCCCACCCATGCACTACCCTAGAAGCCTTCTTTCTCTGGGGTCGCCTGTCTGTGCTCCCTTCCCTCATTACAGCTAACCACAAGCAGCCCTTGGGTTCAAAGTGACATTTCTTCCTAAGGCTGTCTTTAAGCCTAAGTAAAGCTTTAAATCAAGTTTGCAGGTAAGTCAGAGCAGGTGCATATGGTGCTGCTAGTTTTATTTTAATGCACAAAAAAGGAACATTGGTGGCACAGTTGGTTAAGCATTGAACTACTAGCCCCAAGGTTGGCAGTTCAAACCCAGCAGCTACTTTGCAGGAGAAAGAGGAGGCTCTTTCTCTGGCTCATCCTGCTCCTCAGGAGAAAAGAAGAGATTTACAGTCTTGGGAAACCCTAAAGAGCAATGGCACTCTTTCCTATAGGCTATGACTTGGAATTGACTCAGTGTCAGCAGTTTGGCTTTGGGGTTCGCTTCCACTCACTGCCATAGTCGATCCCAACTCACAGCGGCCCTATAGGACCGGGGAGAACTGCCTCTATGGGTTACGAGACTGCAACACTCACTGTAGAGGAATCGAAAGCCTCGTCTTTTGACCTCGCAGTTAGCAGCCCAACGTGGGGCCACGACACCACCAGGGCTCCAGCTTTTCCATTACAGCGCAAGAAAAGGCTCAGAGACTTTTCTTTTCATTTTTTCCTGCACAAGTAAAGGTGATTGTGACAAAGATTTTGTTGCAAGTAAGGCTTCTTTAATGGTTTCGAACAGCAAATCCTTGCAAAAGGCACATTTGAACAGCATTAAAGAGCAAGCATGAGTTGTCCTTAAATGTCTTAACTTAGGGCTGCCTGTAGACTCCCCCCTCACTCTGTGACCTGAAAGAATGCATCTTAGAAACAGTAATCCTCTCCACCCCACGTGTCTCGTCATCTTAGGTAATTTCAAATTTCACACTAGTGAACTACCCAACTCCCTGCCACTGAACTGCCTTTCTTTACAACTCTTGCGACCTTCTTGCCCACCCCGCGAGGACAACACTAGCACAGTCTCTTCAGGACACTGTCGTCACACCTCCTGTGGAACAAGACCACAAAGGCCCCGGTGTCACCTATCCCTCTTTGCCCAACTCTGACACGCCCTTTCCCCCACAACAGGTGCTCTCTCTCCACCCTCGGTGTTTTCTCATATGCCGCCTGTTCCTCGCACAGCGTCCACGGTGACCACTTCAACCACTCCCTTGGCAATGGTCTCAACTTCCTCACACTATAGACTTCATAACAGTCCCAAGTTGTCGGCTTCTATCTCCTGGTCCTCACCATCATCCTACAGATGAGGAATTCTTTACATACGTAGCAAAGAAAAGAATTTTCAGTAGCCTTTATGCCACCTCTTTAGACACTTAGGCATTTCTCACCTTCCCTACTCTGATCCCCAAACAACAATTTAAAAGGTGATACATAAATCTTGGCCTCATGAGAACTTTATACCAAAGCACATGCCACCTGCTTGTCTTACGCAGAATTTGGCTTCCTCATAGGAATGCAGTCGGAACCAGGTCATGTTTCAAGATTTTAAGGGCACAATCTTTAAGAGACACTAAAGCATCAGTAGTTACACTTTGGGCTGCTAAGCACAGGACCCACAGTTCAAAGCCACCAGCTGTTCTTCAGGAGCAAGATGAGGCTTTCTACTCTGGTAAAGTGGTACAGTCTCAGAATCCCACAGGAGCAGTTCTACCCTGTCCTGTAGGGTCTCGATGAGTTAGAATCAACTCAATGGCAGTGAGTTCAATCATTGATAGTGCCAGAGAACCAAGAGTTCCATTGCCCCTGTTCCCACAGAAGCAGATGGACCATGAATGGAAATACATGGGTGTCAAGCAGTTCATTCTGGTTTGACCCCCCCCCAGCGGAGAATTTGCATTTCCACCCCAGGTAGACTGAATCAGAAGTTACTTGTTAACAGTGTGTACATGAGACTCACCTGGGGAGTTTTTAAACTGTAGCTCCTGGGCAATGTCAGTTCTCAGTAGGGGGGTCAAATGGGAATTAACTGACTTGAAGCCCTGGATCTGTTAGCACTCCCCACAACTAATAACCTTACTCTGTGGAGAATTTGGCAACATGCACATGCATTCTCAGCTGAAATTCTGAAACTAAATAAACTAAGCGTAGCATGGTGCATTTTCTGGTGCCTATTAACTTACTTAATTATTTTTAAGCCCGCTGGTATGTCTGGTTCGAGAAAAATCTCATAAACGATAGATGAAGAATTACAGATGCAAGCATATATGTGTGTCTTTACATATCATACATAAATGATGTGGTTTCAAAATGTTCGTGGAAAAAGGAAATGAAAAATAATGGAATTTTCTCGTGAACTTTTCAAGACCCCCTTGTGCATATATCTACACTTCTATGCATATACACGTAGATATGTATGTATGTGTATGTATGTGTGTATGTATGTATATATGTGTGGATGTATATGTGTGTGTATATATGTGTGTGTATGTATGTAGGTATATATGTGTATGCACTTGGTTTGGGATCGCTGAAGAGGTTTATGAAAAGTGAATTCAATCTAAGTACCCTTTTAAAAGAAAGTCGTAAATCAGCTTCTTCTCCCTCCCCCTCTATATAAATATTGAACACATATTTACTAGTAATCAGCAGGAAAAGTATGTGTCCCTAAGCCCTAAACTGTTGTCAATTTGTTGGATCTCTATGAAAGAAGCAGAAGCAAATGGCGGGGATTCTGCTCATTTGCATGCAGCCACTGGACTGACCGTGTGAAGCGGAAGCAGGGGAGCAGGGGCGCTGGGGCGCGGAGGAGAAGCAGTATTGGATGGGCGCCTGGTGCACGCGTCAGAAACTGCTGGTGCTCAGGCCCGACTGGACATGTGACTTGGGCCGATACGATGTGTGTTTCCCCTGAAGCATCTATAAGCAAGAACTTTCCTTCTACCTGCTTGCTGCGATCATTATCAAATAGGAGATCAAATAGTCATCCCTCAATCAGCGATCCCAAAATGCTTACAGCGGCGATGACAGGTGGGGCTGATTTTTGACCAAACATGGCGCGTGTCCGTGTTGGCACTCAGTCTTTGCTCTTTCGACAGAGAGGAGGCTGCCAGGCAGACAAGAGTTTTCTTGAGAGCAGTGCCAGGGGAGCGGTCTGGGGAGGTGGGGGGGGGGGGCTATGTGACCGCTATGGGTGTGGAAGGAGGTTCATAGCCATTGTCTGTAAAAGCAGGTTCATTCTTAGGAACTCACCTGCCACTCAGCCTCAGGCTCCCCTGACTCTGCCCCATAGTCCTATACGTCCTAATCACTCTCCCTGGTTTTGTCTCCGTCTAACCTTTCGTCTCCTCTCCTGACCCCGAAGGACACTGTCATGGAACAATGCAGCCAAGGAGAGGCCCCCAAACTATGACCTCAAAATCCACTCACAAGACAGGAGATTCAGTCCAATGTCCTGAGGGCAGTTGGCGACCCTTGAAAGCCTGGCCAGAGGGCAGGAAGCGTGAGGACTCTGGACACACAAGGGCAGAGGAAGGGCAGATCCAGAGAAACTTGGCAGAGGATGCCCAGACAAATTCTGCTAACCTTCAGAAGCCTGCCAGGAGCCAACCCTGCTGCATTGTCTATGGACAAACGAAAGCTAATGCTTCTAATTTCCTATGAATGCTATTACTGCACAACAAGATTCTGTTTCATATCATTTTGAACACTTTATCATCATCATCATAATGTAACTTATGCCCAGGGGATTTGTTTATTTCTGCATGTGAATATACTCGTTAACCAGAAGGCTAGTTCCCCGGGGCCTCTTTATTTAATTAGTGATTACACATGAATTAGGCACTGAAAAAAATTTAATGATATGGATTTCATCTCAACAGCCTGACAATGAAGGAAAAAATAATTTCAGAACATAAAAAATGTATAGGTTTAGGTTTCAATAGCATCAGTTAGTTTTGCTTTGGCTACTTAAAACCTCCCAGGTTCTCCAGAAAGCTGATTTAGATGATTAAATCATCAGATGCCCCAAAGAATAGCAAACTTTTGATTTTAAGCTGAAGATAGATTTTTAAATGTCCTTCAAGAAATAACACATTTTTACAGCCATTCAAATCATGCCCAGTTCCACTCATATTTAGTAAACATCGAGGAAGAATGACGGCAGTAAATACTTCTGAACTTTCTCCACAGGGGCTGCGCATCCACTCTATGTGACCCAATGTGCTGGGGACACGAAATGAAGAAGGATGGGGCTTTCCCCTAGACAGTACCTGCTGGGTGACTAGTCACCATAGAGAAATGAACACTTACGCATGCAAAGCATGAAAGTACCTCTACTCCTAATCCCCAAAAACTTAAATATCCTTCAATGGGCAAACGGATAAACAAGTGGTTGTCCACCCTACAATAGCTCAGCAATTTGAAAAATGATACATACAATAATTTATCATGTTTCCCAAAGTGGCGGACACAGCCTGCTTGGGGGTGCTGGAATGATCTGGGGGCCTGCAAAAGCAGACAGCTACATTTTATCTCGATGAGCTATATACCAAAGTTTTCACTGCCAGGGGCGCGCCAAAGGTTTGTTTAGAAAAGGGAGTGGTAGGCCAAGTGCATTAGGAACTTATATAGAGGAATCTCAAAAGTATTGTGCCAAGTGAAAAAAAGCCAGTGTCAAGAGATTATGCATTGCATGTCTCCCTTTGTCTCAAAGAGACAAAACTAGACTGGTCAGCATCAGTAGTTCCCAGGGCCTGAGGAGACGTGGTGGAAGGGAACATCCACAGTCATTGAGTCGATTCTGACTCAGTGTCCCTACAGGAAAGGGTAGGAGTGCCCTTATGGGATCCTGAGGCTGTAACTCTTCACAGCATTCAAAAGCCTCGCCTGTCTCCCAGGGATCAGCTGGTGGTTTCGCACTGCAGACCTTGTGGTTAGCAGCCCAATCCATCACCACTATGCGACCAGGGCTCCGTATACATTGGTAGCACAGAGGAGTTCTTGGGATGATGGAATCGTTGTGAATCTTACTTGTGGCGGTGGTTACGTGGTTCTCTGTGTGGTTCACCCTGTACGGGGCCACTATGAGTGGGAATCCACTCACTGGCAGTGGGTTTGCATGCGGGTTCGGAGCCTTGGTGGTGCAATGGTTAAGTGCTCAGCTATTAACAAAAGTAGGTTGTTCAAACTCACTAGCTGCTCGGAGAGAGAAAGAGGTGACAATCTGGTTCCATAAAGTTTCAGGCTGAGACACCCTGGGAGCGCTGTGCTCTGTCCAATAGGGTGGCTCTCGGGTCACCATGAATTGCAATCAGCGAGCTGGCAGCTGATTTAATTTGGTTGCATATGTACGTGGGAGGGGTACCATTTTCTTTTTCTCACAAAATCCATCAATGCACGTTTGTCAGTCGTTCCTCGCTTCTCCTAGAAAGATGCAGCACTGTCGTGAGAAGTGTTTTGCGTCTCACCTGTCGGTACAGATTTCACTAGCCTGGAGTAGACGTGAGGGTCCCCTTCCCGGGCTGCTCTCATTTGCTTACCCTAATAACTGTAAGTAGGGATCTGTCCTCAACAATTCTCCAAACAGAAGGCATCCTCCTTCCTTTTGAGACTTCAAATGACCTTGAATTAACACCCTCCCAAACTGCACCCTCTGTGTGACTTTAGAAGAAAGGCGGCTTCCCCAACATCACCACCCAGGTGTGAAAGCAAGGGAGTAATGCCTACCACTCCTCTCACAAACGAGCTGAGCCCGCCTTGCTTTCCACCTGCAATCCACCAAAGATGACAAACCCAGCACATTCCCCCACACCTCAACCTGCTTCCCCTCGGCACAACAGTTATTTCTGCACTCATCACAACACCAGAGAGGGGTTCTCTTTCTCTAAAAATAATTTCACTGTTTCCACGAAAATACCTCTGACTTACATTGGTAAAACTGCAGTTAACGTCCTATGGGTTTTTCTAAAGCAAGTGTTAATTGAAGCTTGCTTTTAAAGGGCAGTTCTGCTCGCAAAGCTTCAAAAACCACAAACTCTAGTGTGATCCTCAAAGCAACTCCTTACATTGAGAAGCAGAGGTTTTCGTGCTCTATACCCGAGTAACTAAATGAGTAGAACTGAGGCCGATTCCATGCGTCCATTCTGGTCTTCCTGAAGAAGTAATGCCATGTCACCAGGACCACTCATTTTGTTGACCATGAATTGTCGGAAAGAAGGATGTCTTTATCCAAGAGGCCACTGTCTATATGGGCATTTATTAAGAGATTCTTCCCTATTACATCCATCTTATTTTAAAATTTAAAAAATCAATGAGATACTGCATTTACTTATTGAAAAATAAACTATTTGACATAAATTATACAACTTTTCATGCAAAAAAATTCTATTATAGAGTATTGATGCCATTCAGTTAATCTTGCAAATGGTGTTTTCTCCGAAATACAAAATAATAGATGTTCTTATGATAAGATATTTTTCTTTCCTTATACCTGGTCTGTCTATCTTTTGCTTCCTTCCTCCAGAAAATAAACTTCTCGTATCTGTCACCAATTCTTCGTCACACTGAGAATAACTGAGATGGGGGAGAAGGGTGGTAGATTTTTGAAGATTAGCACAGTAATTTTCCCCAATGTTTTGAAAAACCCTCTGTGGCTTAAAGAGACCCCTGGGGGTGTAGTGTTTATACTGATGCAGGCCCTGAATCAAGTGATTGGGACAAGCTACCAGCTGTGAGATGTCGGCTGAAGGTGCATTCTCTCATCCTAGAAGAGAGCTAGGTCGTCTCTGGTTGAAATATTCCTTGTGAGAACTAAACGTTCACCCTAGACCCCCATTCACCACGGTTCATATTGTCCATATAAATGGTTGAGGGTCCTTGAAGCTTCTTTACCATCTGCAAGATTCATCTAGAGGGAATAGAAAAGGCTTAAGAAATATGACTAAAAACCACATGACTATCTTTTATGCCTCTAAGAATAAATAAACCTGTTACTAATAGAAGGCACATACTGAGAGACTCCCCACCTCAGCCAACTATCCCAGGTTTTGCAAAAGCTAAGATTTTTTTCAGCCAAAAAATAAAATATACCAAAGAACCTTAATGTTAGGTGTGCCTGGTTCAGCACTTTTATTATTTCTTGCCAATATAACTGTGAGGCATAGAGCTGTCTCTATCACTTACTAGTCTAGGGTAGCAGAGTGGGCTATGAAGTGAGCTGCTAACCACAAGGTCAGTGGCTCAAACCCACTGGTAACTCCACTAGAGAAAGATGAGGCTGTTAACTTCTGTACAGATGTAAAGTCTCAGAAACTCAAAGGGACAGTTCCACTCTGTCCTGTAGGGTGCTACGAGTTGGAATTGCCTTGGTGGTAGTCAGTTTGGTTTGGGTTCGGAATGACAAAGATATTTTGCTTGT
Source organism: Tenrec ecaudatus (assembly GCF_050624435.1). Lineage (NCBI taxonomy): Eukaryota > Metazoa > Chordata > Mammalia > Afrosoricida > Tenrecidae > Tenrec > Tenrec ecaudatus. The sequence continues at coordinate 73,288,974 of NC_134543.1, forward strand.
TCGGTGGTCTGCTTGTCATTTCCGTCTGTTTCTATGATGTATGTCTGCCTTAGGAAACTCTTGTATGACAATACTACCTTGTCTACTTGGACACCAATCAAATAGATTCTTATTATTTACTTGTGTCTGGTGTTCGTGAGATTGAATTCATGAACCGTGAAATAGAACCTTAAGAAATAGAGGAAAGAACTAGTAGGCAAAGGACATTTATGGAGGTAAAATTACAGGCATGTACAAATGTAAATATATATTTATGTAATGATAGGGACGCAGATCTATGTACATATATTTATATATTAAGCATTAAGGTAGCAGATGGACATCGGGCCTCTACTCAAGTACTCCCTCAATGAGAGAACACTTTGTTACTTTGTTCTAAAAACCTAACATTCTGTGATGCTCACCTTTCCGACACAAGCGCTAAAGACAAAATGGGTGCATAAGCAATTGTGGTGAAGAAAGCTGATGGTACCCAGCTATTAAAAGATATAGCATCTGCTTGAAGATAAACAAGCAGTCATCTGGCTGGGAAGTCACAAAGCCCATATGGAAGAAGCACACCAGCCAGTGTGATCATGAGGTGTCAACAGAATCAGGTATCAGTCATAAGAAGACCCAAAGCAAAAAATCATAATGATGCAAATGAGCGCGGGGGGGGGGGGGTGGAATGGAGACCCAAAACCCATCTGTAGACAGACATCCCCTCACAAGGAAGAGAGGAGCCAGCCAGGGTGCAGTAAAGCACCGATGAAATACACAAAATTCCTCTAGTTCTTTAATGCTTCCTCCCCTCCACTATCATAGCCCCAGTTCTACCTTACAAATCCAGCTAGACCAGAGCATGCACACTGTACAGATAAGAGCTCTGGACACATGGAATCCAGATCATATAAACCTCCCAATAATAGCAATAGCAATACCATGAGGGCCGGGGGAAGGTGGGGGGAGAAATGGAGGAACCAATCGCAATGATCAACATATAACACCCCATCCCCACCCCATCTAGGGTGACAACAGAAATATGGGTGAAGGGAGGCAGCAGTGTAAGATATGAAAATAATAATCATTTATAATTTATCAAGAGTACATGAGGGTGGGAGGTAGGGGAGAGAGGAAAAAAAGGAAGAGCTGATGCCAAGGGTTTAAGTAGAAAATGGTTTGAAAAGGATGATGGCAACATATGTACAAATGTGTTTGACACAATGGATGTATGGATTGTTGTAAGAGCTGTAATAGCCCTCAATAAATTCAGTAAAATAAATACCGTATATACACGTGTATAAGCCGAGTTTTTTTCAGCACATTTTTTATGCAGTTTTTGTGGTAAAATTCGGTGCCTTAGCTGATATTCGGGTTGTCTTATACTCAAGTACATATGATAAATGGTTATGGGGGTGGGGGAAGAACCTTAAAGTATCATGGGAAAGAATAAGTGAATCACAATATGTATCTACATCACTTTACACCAGGCTAGGTGTCTGAAATCCAGTGTCCTGGTTATCTGCACCACAACAGATCCCTGATCCTGTTTCCTCATCTGTGACGCTAGCATGGTTTAGATGATCCTAACTCTCAAGTTTTAAGATTTTCTTTCGTTGATTTTGTGCGCCTTTTGTAGAATGCATAGCCCGTGCTTTAGTTACCCAGAAGCTTTCCTGTATCCCTGAAAAACTCCTCGTAAGGTGGTCACCATTTCCTGCTTGCTGTAGAATGAGCGCAAGACTGGATAACAGGACATCTGAGTTCCACTCTCGGCGTTCCTTAAAGCTCTCCCTCTGACTTCTGTCGGTGACCCAGCTGGATTCTGGAATAACAGCACAGACTCCCCACCAGACCAACAAGAGGCGTGTGGTTCATTCAGAATGTGGACTGAAAGCCTGCCCTCCACTCCAGACCTCAACACCAAGGTGCCTCCCCCTCCCTCATCAGGGTGGGCTTTGTTAACCACTCCCTCTGGTTCCCTACCACCACCACCCCTTACTCCTACACACATACGTTTTCAGGTTTATATCCATCTGTCTAAACCATCCACCACTATGAACCCTGGTGGCATAGTGAGTTGTGTGTCAGACTGCTAACCACAAGGTTACAAGTTTTAGTCCACCAGTCACTTCTCAAGAGAAGAGGCTTTCTGCGCTCATAGTGATTTTCAGCCATGGAAATCCACAGGGGCAGTTCTATAGGATTGCTATGAGCAGAACTGACTCGATGGCAGAAAGTGACACTATCCACTACTTTATCTTCTTTCCAGTTATTTTTATTTTATATTTTTAATTCTATCAATGCCCATCAGCAATTTAGATCTGTTTAAAATTTTGCTAGTAAGCCTCTAGGGATTTTGGAGTATTTCAAAGGTAGAAAGGGTTTGATAGGTTGATTTACAAATGTTTCCTCTTGCTCATAAATACCCTTTCAACTGCGAGTGAGAGGTCAAGAGGCTGCAAGTTCTATTGGATACTCCATTGCTGACTCATCGTGTGACCTGGGGCAGGTCCAGCCCCGCCGTTGGAATCCACTCTATACATGAAGAGTACTAAGCCCATGGCACACCTTTGAGAACGTAATACCCACCGCAGCTAGCCTGGTCCTCGGTTTCATTTCAGCACCTCCGACAGGCCTGTGGGAGCTAACATTGCAGACACAGATTATGAGTTCTCACATCGGAGAGTCGAGAGCAGGAAATGAAACCTCAGCGGATCAAGTCCTGCCAGAGTCGTGGTGGAGACCCTGGAAACGAGGGGACACTTCAGGCTCAGAAACCAGGGTCACTGCAGTAGGCACATGGGCATGCAGAGCATAAACTAACCCTTCGGAGAAGCTCTGAAACATGCCTCCCATGGATTCAGTCGCTCCGTTCCTATGAATCTGCCCTCAAGTGACCAAAGACTTTCCTGCCAAAATGCTATCACGGTGTTTGTAAGACTGAAAATTTCTGACACTCAGAATGTCAAAAGAGAGCAGATCTGCTTAATACATATAAAGATACTAAAAATATTGTTCTAAGAATTTAATGATATCACATATGTTCACATGTTAACTGATCACAGGAGTCCTGTAAACTATGACAGCTATGTATTACTCATAAAGAACACCAAAAAGATGTCGTAATCTTTTCTCTAGATGGTAGCCTTGCAAGTGCTTTTTATTCTATTGTTGATTTTTAATTTGCATGTTCACCGCTTAGAGAGTCCCTTCGTTTGTGAAAAGAGAAAGAAGTAAAAGTTAAAACAAAAATAATCATGAATAAAATCAGTTCCCAGGACCAAACAAGGATCCATAAATGTTTGGGAAACTATACTTAGCAAATAATGTAAAATACTGTATCAGAGTGACCGAAGAAGACCAGCGGCAAGGCAAGAGGCTCCTCTGCCTTCTTCTTTGGCTGGGAGGGACTGTCCCTCTGTCCACCGCCGTCCTGCCCTCCTTCTCTCAGGGGCCTTTGCCAGGTAGCCAGGCACCCACAGGTAAGCAGCACATCAGTAACCACTGGTGGTTGAGCTTCCAGATTGCAACTCTGTTTTTGCTTTTAAAGCTTAAGGGGAGAAAAGTTGAACAAGCTTGAAATAAAGATGCTGACAAGGAGAATAAACTTACTCATCTGGAATGAAGGTGGGGATATAAACCTAATTTGACACGTTGATTTTTACTAGTGTGTGGCTGGATAGATCATCAATCCTCTTCTACATTATAATACAGACTTATAAGATAAAAGATCTTCCTGTTGTCAGATCCCCATTCCTTGAAGAAATGAGGCCTTGGTTTTCTCACAGAATGGCCCTGACTTGCTGGGATTCTATTTTCAAATTACCACGGTCTTTGGGTTTTAAAAAAGAGTGAGGACTTGTAGGAACAACTCGGGGCACATTTTAAATAACTCATATTTCAGTCTTTCAAAGCTACTTAGAAAGGATTGTAATAACCGCCATCATTTGGCTAGCTGATTTATAGATGTACATGCCATTTATATACTTACTTTCATTGTCCAAAGTAACTCGTGCTGATTTGTTTTGTCCCTGTGTGCATGCTTTATCCACAAGAACCAAAAGGAGCACAATATATACATCTGGCACCTTTTATGCAAGCTGTAATGCTGAGCCTGGGTGTCTAAATTACAACATAGAATTGTAGCGTATGTCTTAGTTAAGAAAATCCATCTTGGTACTGTGTCTGCTACATGCTTGACTGACTTTCCATATTAGAACTACGTATTCTTCAGCAAGCACCAGATACACAAAGCAAGGCAGAAGTTATTGAATTCCAATAATGTGGCTTTTAATCGACCCTGATTGCCCTTTCCAGAGGTCCCTGGGGAAATATAAATGGATCAACATAACACATCTGACCACCAAATGCAATGGCTATCCATTATTTATGCCCCAATGACATCAAAATGGAGAACTAAAGGTCAAGTCAAATAATCCTGCAACACTGGTTCAGATTGCTCGAAGGATATTATAGTTTACTTCGAAATCAGCTACCAGCTTAGAAATCAACCCAATTTCATTATGTGTTCCAAATTTCCAAGTTAATGTAACTCATCGAGTCATTTTTAAGTCCACTGCTTATTTAACTACACTATAAACTGAAGACTTCTCCTTCTTTCTGATTATACGTAGGTTAATGACGGCCGTTCCGCTCGGTGGCAGGAGAGGACAAGGGGGGAGTGGAAGAGAAGGAGCTGGGGCTGGAAACGGAAGACGTAAAGGGATTACGGGTGGTCATACAAGAAGGTAGCCGAAGATGTCGGTGAGAAAGCAATCTACAGAAAAGCCCACAACACCAAAGCTGGGAAGACCAGGCGCCTTTCAGACTGCACCGCGTCATCTAGACAGCAATTTGAGCTTTGACTGGAAGTCAGAAGCAAAGCTCAACTTAGAAGTCAAGTAGAGAGGTCTCGTCTGGTACGGGCTGAATTCAGTATTTATGTAAGAAACCCCTATAGCTCTGAAACGAATGGAAGGTGACCTCTTCCATGATGCTTTGTTGGCACTGTCCGCTTGCACTGTTTCAGGGACCTGTGCTCTGGGAGTGTTCGCACAGAATCAAGAAGGGTGTCAGCCTCCTAGCAGGTGGTGGAAGGCCTACATTTGAAATTATTTGGTCAGAAAAGGCCTTTTCTCAGCAATTCTTCCTCTTCCCCTGCCCCTCCCTCCCCCCGCCCCTCCTGGGTTGGGGAAAAGATCAGTATCATCAGGGACTGGCAGAGCAGTGCTCTGCATTATGATGCCCTGGGATTTCATCACAAAACCTCCAAGAGTCAGCTGGGGCTCCCATGGGGCAATAGCTGATGCTTTTTTGATATGGACAAAACAATCTACCATTGTGCCAACAGACCCCAAAACAACATCTTGGTGTTGGAGAAAGCATAGTTATTGAGTGTCTGTCCTAGTTTACTAGTGCTGCTGTAACAAAAGGTACCACAAGTATTTTAATGTCATAGAAGCGTGAAATTTAAAAGAACACCGAAATTTATTTTCTCAATGTTCTGTGGGCTAACAGTCCTGTTCAGGGCCGTGGCCGTTCGATTCCTCCTCGAGACTGTTCCCCTAGTCTTTGGTGAGTTTCACTCGCAGTCCTTGGCCTGTGTTGGCTTGCAGACGATCCTCCCATGCTGTCTTCCTCCTGTGTGTGTGTGCATCTGTGTGTCCATTCTGCTCCTTTCAGAGATGTCACTTATAAGTGACCAGGTTTAGCAGCCATTAGACGCCAAAGAGGGTCGTTTCTCGCATTTTTAAAACCCATCGCAGTGCAGTCGGTTCTGACTCAGGACAACCATAGGGGGCAAGCAGAATTACCCCCACAGGGTTTCCAAATCTTTCTTGAAGCAGCGCATTTCCCCCCCAAAGAACAGCCTGTGGGTTTGAGCCTCTTGGTTAGCAGCTGAGCGCTTAACCACTGAACCACCGGGGTTCTTTCTAGCGATATAGAGGTTCAGATTTCAACACATAGCTTGGTGGGACACGGTTCAATTCGTAACAGCACCTAATTATAATAGCATTTATTTTCTATATAAAGACTAGGGCAATTCTGAGTGAAAACAGATCAGCAGAGCCATAGCTGAAGATTCAAGTGTAGGCTATATCAGTGTGGGAAATAAGTTAGAAAAGTGAACACAAAAATTTTGCCCCAATATTATCTTTGGGGACTAGGATTGGTTGGTAGTGCTTGGTACTTTCCTCATGTGTGTTTCTACATGTTTGTGTACATATGACAATGCATTTAAAGAAGATGAGTAATTCTAACAAATAATCATGCGGTGGGCTTTTCTGTTTGCTGTCAGCATGGCCACAAAGAGATCGCAAGCGTCTCGTTTTGAGAGAGCAGTAGGTTACGAGGCGTGAGTGCACCGTGCAGAGGGACACGGTCTTCGCCACAGGAGGAGAGGTGGGCAGGGCGAGTAAGGGAACAAGTGCAACCGCCTTTGTGTAAGGTCTGGGATCCTGATGACAGCCAGCAGCCCAGTAACTGCTCGGCTCACAAGGCTATTACAGCCAAGTCCTTGCCCAATGGACCCCAAACTTCCTTTAAGTGTAACCAGAATACATTTTGTTGTTCAGACTGTGGGAGGTCAGCTGCACTGCAGGGCAGTTGCCAGGGTTTACGGAATGACAGAGATTTCCGGGAGAGGCGGCTTGGACAGGAATAAAGGAGTGTCACATAACAGACAGCAAATGTAACCGACACTGAGGCTGAAATGGCCAGCCCTGCAGAAGGACTATAAAAAGTCCACAGCCTCTCATGTCTTCTCAGCAGGGCTCGATTTGCCTTGGAGCCAGACTGAGTCTGGGAGTTGTGACCACTCTGGGCTCCAAAGAGCAGGCAGCGCTCCAATCCACCCCAAGCAGGAGGCTGTGTCCTAGACCCACCTCCTCTCTTGTGTAAGCGCCTGGACCAGGCATAGGCCAGCCAGGGCCGTTTATAACAGTGTAGCCCCTGCTTTATGTTTACAGGCATGACCACATGGGGAAGGGCGAGTACCCACCGCCATCAAGTCAATTCTGACTGTACAGGGTTTTGGAGATTGTAAATCTTTTTTAAAATCATTTTATTGGAGGCTCATACAACTCATCACAATCCATACATCCATCCATTGTGTCAAGCATATTTGCACATTCGTTACCCTCATCATTCTCAGAACATTTTCTCTCCACTTAAGCCCTTGGTATTAGCTCCTCATTTTCCCCCCTACCTTCCTGCTTCCCCTTCCCTCATTAACCCTTGATAATTTATAAATTATTATTTTGTCATGTCTTACCCTGTCTGACGTCTCCCTCCCTTCACCCACTTTTATGTTGTCCATCCCCCAGAGAAGAGGTTATATGTAGATCCTTATAATCAGTCCCCCCTTTCCACACCACCCTCCCTCCACCCTGCCAGTATTGCCACTCTCACCACTGGTCCTGAAGGATTCATCTGTCCTGGATTCCCTGTGTTTCCAGTTCCTGTCGCTACCAGTGTACATTCTCTGATCTACCCAGATTTGTAAGGCAGAACTGGGATCATGATAGTAGTGGGAGGAAGCATTTAAGAATTAGAGAAAAGTTGTATGTCTCATTGTTGCTACTCTGTACCCTGACTGGCTCGTCTCCTCCCAATTACCCTTCTGTAAGAGGATGTCCTATTACTTACAGATGGGCTTTAGGTCCCCAATCTGCTCTCCCCATCATTTACAATGATATGAAGTTTTGTTCTTTGATGCCTGATACCTGATCCCTTAGACACTTCATGGTCACACAGGCTGGTGTGCTTCTTCCATGTGGGTTTTGTTACTTCTCAGCTAGATGGCCGCTTGTTTACCTTCAAGCCTTTAAGACCCCAGATGCATCTTTTGATAGCTGGGTACCATCAGCTTTCTTCACCACATTTGCTTATGCACCCATTTGTCTTCAGTGATCATATCGGGCATTGTGTGGTGGGCACACAATGATATGATTTTTTTTTTGTTCCTTGATGACTGATCCCTTTGACCCCTGTGGTCACACAGGCTGGTGCGCTTCTTCCATGGGAGGAGAAAAGCTCATTTTTCACCTAGGGAGCATTTGGTTTTAAACTTCTGACCTTGCAACTAACAGCCAAATGCTTACCCAACAGCTCCTCCAGGCTTCGGAAAGCAGACTTACACTCTGCACACATGGCCAATGGGAGGAATTTCAAAAACAGAAGGAATTTGGGTTCTATGCAAAAAAGAATTATTTTGAAGAGTTAGAAAGTGAAAAAGAAGAGTTACAAGCAGGGGCCATGCCTACCTTGTTAATCACTTATGTCTAGAGCCCAAAACAATGATTGGCCCACAAGAGGCTCTCAATAAATTATCACTGAATGAAGGCTAATTAGCTAAACCATCAGTAACCCCACTCTTCATACAAAATGGTGCCAAACTTTTTAGATGGTGTCCTATATTTATGTCGTTTTTCATTTAATGACACACCATGACTATTTTTTTTCATGTTAATACAGAAACCCCAAACTAAATCCACTACAACAGAGTTGATTATGATTCACAGCAACCTTACACGACAGAGTAGACCTGCCCCACTGTGGATCTGTACAGACCTGCAAGACTGTGAATCTGTACAGACCTGCAAGACTGTGAATCTGTACAGACCTGCCCCACTGTGGATCTGTACAGACCTGCAAGACTGTGAATCTGTACAGAAGCCAACTGCTACATCTTTCTCCCTGGAGCAGCTGAGGGTTTCAAACAGCCCACCTTCTAGTACAACAGTGTGACACAGGGCTCTGGTTGTCACCCACAGGGGTCGCAATTCCTTATGACTGTAGAGAATTCTATTTTATGAATATGCAATCTTTAATCAATCCTTTGTAGCTGACCTTTGGGGCAAATGTTATTACATCTGTGGATTAGATGTCATTCTCTCGAAACTCAAATGACCTATTGGGCAATCACCAATCCAGCTGAGTTTTCCTTTTGTTACCATGTAAATGTCATGATAATTGGAATCTTACTTACCATTGAATCTGAGTAATTTCTGAATTACAAAGAAAAAACAATAAAGAATGAATAAACAATGACACTGGTGTCTGTCCTTTTTAAATTCCTGTTTCCACTGCCTTTCCACTGTTTCCACTGTCCATCTGATCTACTGGCCAAGCCTCCAAACTGGTCTCCTTTTTCTGCTGCAGGCAGTCCTGGGTTACAAAAGTCCAACTTTTATTATCCAAATTGTACATTCTCTCTAATATAATGTAAATTTGTCCTCACTTTGAAATATTTCAACCACCCCCCTACTTACAGCCAATTCTTCCATCATAATCGCTACACATGCAGTTTTTCTACCATTGAAAATGTCTCTTTTCTTGCAGAAACTTACTCAAAAAACTCACTGTCATCTAGTCCATTCCAATTCTTAGTGACTCTATGCATTGTGGGTTTCCACGGCTTTTTACAGGAGTAAGAAGATTCACCTCTCTCCCTGGGAGCAGCTAGTGGTTTCCAACTGCTGACCTAACAACCCAAAGCAATCCCCACCAGGACTCCTTTCTTCTACCAAATAAGGCAATTAGAACTCATTGATTTACCTACAAATTCATCTTAAAGACACACTTAGGAACGTATTTTGTCTACAACCCGGGGACTGCCTCTTTATCTAAACTTATTTTCTAAGTCGGTCACCCTTTCCTAAATTGAACAAAAATTTAGTAAATTGAAAATTTACCACATTTATTCCTGAAATTCTCCCTTGCATTTTGGCACTTCCTTGCTGGAAATATGCTAAAAGGGGTCTGCAAGGTCAGGGTGGATTCACAACTTATGCAAAAGCAGAGACTCACAGCCCACACTAGAATGTTTATCAAGGACCTCCATAAGGGAGTCCCCAAAAACAGGAAGCTAGCGTAGAGATATTTACTCTGAAAGCCCCATTTCACATCTAAGGAAATGGGAACTCAAAGTTCAGTGACCGGCCAGGGGCACACACTGGCAGGCCCATGTCTCTGGACCTCGGGGCCCCCGTGGGTTCCCTCCCAGTGCCCCATCTGTCTCCCAGCTTTTCATGGCCTACCCACATCCTCATTCTGCAGGCCATTTCAGACTAACCTAGAAATAATCCGGATTCATTCTGACCCCTGCCGTTTGCTGACAGCATCACTGTTGCCTGGACAGTCCTGTCCTTCCTCTGAGCCTGACCAAATCTGCTAAGAAGTCCACTTCAAGCCCTGTCTCCTCGGCAAGCCCTTTCCCAAGTCTAACTGAATTCTTTCTCGTTTAATCTCCAGGAATAGTGCCTGCCCATTCACGCCTGTGTTTAATTGTTCATTGCCTTGCAATGCTTAATATTTCACAGCTGAGTCATGTGCTTGCTGCCTGGGCAAGAAGGGAAAGGCTGGGAATGGGGAAACACCATCACCATGTGCTGGGCCGGCCCAGCATAGCCGGATAGTGGAATAAGTGCCGGCCCAGCATAGTCGGATAGTGGGATAAGCTGCTCAGTGGGCACCCCACCCATGCAGCACCTCCATGTTCTCTTCCACCATTGCCTGTTTTTAACTTCACCGAAGGGAGCGATTTGAGACCAGTGTTTGGGGTTTGTTAACTCTAAAATCTTCCACTTTAAAAGGATATTTTTGTTTTTGTTCTTCTACGTAACAGCACTGGGTGGCATGCCTTTGAGAGAAAGAAATATGCCTTACTTATGTTACTGTACAACAGAGCCTGTGCAAGGCATTAGACTAAAACTTTCGCAGCACAAATCTCTTTCCCTTGGTCTAAGTATAAATGCCCCAAATGCGATTTGCTATTCTATGACCTCTGACTGACCTCACAGACAAATAATAAGCAATTGCTGGATAGAGATAATAAATGTATTACTGAAAATTAAGAACACAGTCAAGAATTTACATTAGTAACTCTGCCTAAAACAAACAAGCAGAACCCTCTCATATCTTAAATTTAGCTTGTGCAAGTGAGTTTTCTGTCCCTCTTCTATAACTCTGATAAAATACTAGATTTTAGGCATTTGGCTATACATTTTTCTTATTCTTAATGCCTTCCTAATTCAACTGTACTTATTTTAGAGATATGTTATATATGCATACACACAGAAATGGGAAATGTCTTTAAAATAAGATGATTAAAATTAGATATACACATAATATCACATCTAATTGGCATAAACTTATTTTTGCTAGACTGACATACGAATTTAGAGTTTGAACGTGGAGGAGTGGATATAGGTGATATGGAGGTGGTAGGAGTAGGTCTCTCCATAATACAGCATGTAACAATATTTATATTTTTTGTAATTTTTACACCATGGAAGAATAGAACTATGACTTTGGTTTTACAATCCACACACTGGATAGAATGTTCTTATGACAGTTCTATCAAGTGTCTGAGGCACACTGGTAGCATAGTGGGGCAAGCATTGCACTGCTAACCTTAAGGTCAGTGGTTTGAATCCACCAGCTACTCTGTGGGAGAAAGATGAGGCTTTCTGCTCCCAAGATTAATAGTCTCAGAAACCTCTGTCCTGCAGAGTCAAGCTGAGTCTGAATTGCCTCAGTGGCAACGGGATGAGTTACCAAGTTTCCTCAATCCGTCATGATTTAGGACCTTAATTCAAGTCATTGATGTAGGGGAAAGCAAATACTGGATTGTATATGTCCAACGTAGTGCTTGCCGCCCTCAAGGTTCTCTCTCTATGGAACTATCTACAGTTTTCAGCAATTCAATTGAAATAGAAATGTCTAGAATTTGACCTTGGGAATTTCCTTCAGAAAAAGTTCACAAGATAAAAACTAGAATTAAACACATATTTATGTCCATTTCTTATTTTAAAGCAAAAATGAACTGGCCCAGTTTCCCCCTTTGCTTCTCCATCCATGGAATCATCATTATTTATTTCTTACGTTCCTTCTAGAAATTATATGCTCATATTTATAATCAAAGATGAATAGGCCCCTCTTCCTCTCCTTACTTTCTTAATTTGACAGTATGTTGTGGGGATTTTTCCAAATCACAACACACAGTGTTGTCTTAGTATAGCTGCAGCGTATTCTATTAAATCAATGGACCACAATTTCTTTAAGCAGTCCCCTCTGGGTGGCCTTTTAGTCTGTTTCCAATCTTTGTAGATTACAAACTGTACTGCAGTAAATCGCTCTGAACAAAAAGTCATTTCCCCCAAAATATAACTGTACTGTGGAATAAATTCTCAGAAGTAGGATTCTTGGCCAAGATGAAGGCGCATTTAGAAGTTTGCTGGAACAGTGGGGAGACCTAGCACAATTCATCTTCTAGTGTTTATAACAAATTTAATCCTGTGATAGCAGTATCTATTCAAAAATGTAACATAACAATGAAAACCCCCAACCAGCTTGCTGTCTCAAGGTCAGTTAAGTCAAAAGGGCAGAGATCTACGTATACTGTCTTGGCTAAAATCTGTCCTGATGCACACTTGTGTTACAACCAGTAGTCCGTGAGAGCCATCACCCAGCTCCCAGTCTGCTTCAAAGACGCTCCTCTATTTCTCTACCTAAAATAACCCCTCCCATCCTAGAAATAAAGCAGTTTATGCAAGCACTTCAGTTCCATGATTTCGCCATTCAAGAGCACTTCTGTTACTATTCTCCTAAGCACATTTAAAAAGCCGAAAACTTCAATTGCGCAGCCTGCTCATTATAGCATAAAATGCAATTTATACATCGATTGAAACGGCTTGATGAGGGCCTTAATAATCCTCGCATCGAACGAGGAGCTTCAGTTTGGAGAAGGAAAGGGCCCGCTCAAAGTGATAGTGCGGCGCTCAGAGCAGTCCTTGTGGTTGAACCACTCCGGAACAAGGCAGCCTGACTTCATTCCCCTGGGCTGCCTGTCATTTTCCAAAACAGCAGTAATAGGATACTGTCGTTATGTCAGAGCAGCCTGCCAGCTGATGAGATAAAATATCCATGAAGACCCCAGGTTTACTGAATCTACATGGACCAAGATAAAAAGATGGGCAAAGGACAGATAAAGGAGAAGAGACCAAGCCTTCTCATGGTAGAAACATCGCTCCAGGGAGCAGAATACTACCTTCTATTTCCATTTCCTGTTAACTCACCCGTCATCTGCCTGAGCATCAGTTTGCTTCTCTCTATTGTGAGCTCACCAAACTCCAGTCCTTTTCTTCCAGTGAATACAGCTCAACTTTGTTTCCCATTTACACGGCAGTTAGGTGAGGTTATGTGACAAAGTATTGGGCAATAAAAGGTCCTAAGAAGTGATATCTATTTGGCTATCAGGCCTAATCCCCAAACCCCCTTTGGGATCCGCCATGCGCTTCCTGTCTCTTCACGGCCTGTGGGAAAGATGCAGACGGTCCACTGGGAGATTCTCAGCATCTTTTAAAAAAATGGTAGAGCCCCTAATTCTGTACTGCCTGTCTCTCTCCCTGGTAGCATGAGGAAGCTGGCTGCTCCGTAGAGTCACAGTCTCAGAGACCCAAAGGAGCAGCCCGACTCTGCCCACGAGCCTCACTATGAGTACAATCAACTTACCAGCAGTGGGCTTGCTTTTGTGGTTTGTTATTTTCACTGGCACCCACACCACCAAACCGTCCCTGGGTCAGCATGCCACAAGAAGGCAGTTTTCTGAGATTCCAACCAGACACCTAGCACATGGGCACTGTCACGGAGAGATGAGCACAGGGAATGGCAAGGGGTCCCGCATCCCACTTTCCTTTCCCTTGCAACTATTCAGACACATTGCACTGTTTCATAGAAATAGCAATAGATTGTTTTATCGAGTCAATATATCATAGTGATTTGCCAACTTCTCCACAAAGCTTATTTAATTTTTTTTCAAGCAAGATCATTGCTAATAATATGTGTATATTTCCCCTTCATAAGTTTATGCATCAAGGGGGTGGGGAGGGAGGGGGAAAAAGAGGAGCTGACACCAAGGGCTCAAGGAGAAAGAAAATGTTTTGAGAATGATGATGACAACAAATGTACAACAGTGCTTGACACAATGGATGGATGGATTGTGATAAGAGTTGTATAATCCCCCCTAATTAAATGATTTTTAAAAGAAAAAAAGTCTATGGATCAAGCTTATAAAACATGTAAGTTTTCCTTGCCTCCTCTTCCCAGCAGCCTTTCCTTGACAGTACAGATCACTGCCAAGTGGGCCGAGTACAAAACTGTCAGAGAAGAGAGACAGAATTGAGTCTGCAGAAGTTAGGAAATATCATAAATGTATGGCACCCCAGCAAACCCACTACTATTGAGGAATAAACAGCCTTGTCTTTCACCAGGAGAGCAGCTGGTAGGTTTGAACTGCCAACACTGCCATTAGCAGCCAGGTGCCCAGGCCACAGCACTAAACTATATGACAGTCATTTTTTACCTGACTAAAAAAAAATTTAATCTGACCATTTAAAAATCATTATATAACTTATAGTTGATGTAAAGTGGGTAATTGTCATCAGTTATATTAATAGTAATGTTTATTTAATATTCCTACTACTATGTCAAATGTGTTGTATAAGTTCTGAGCATCAGCAGCAGTGCTCTGTAATTATCTACTCTATTTACTTACTGAACAGGTTAAATAACACACAAAGACCTGTCTATGTAAGACTGAAATCAAACATCATCCAAAAAAACAAATGGAGAAACAGTGCTCATTATCGGATAAACACTGACAGCCATAAAATATAAATAAACATTCAAATTCTTTCTATTTTTCCTGTCAATTTTTTTTCACATTTTAAACCATTGTTTTCTAAAACACAGCTTCCAAAGCAAAACCACACTGCTGCCAAGTCAATGCTGACTCAGAATGGCCTTACAGGACACAGTGGAACTGCCCAGGTGAGTTTCCAAGATTCTTAACGGAAGAAGAACGCCTCATCTCTCCCCTGAAGAGCTGCCAGTGGCTTTCAGGCTGCTGACCTGTGGTTATTGGCACAATGCATAACCACGATGCTGCTTGCCTACTTCAAATCAGTCAAATAACAAACTTGTCATGTAAATAATCAGATATCATATGGATATTTTTAATCATTATAAATAATATACATTTCCACAAGTAATTATAAAGCAAACACATGTGTAACCACCACTCTGCTAAAAATAATGAATATTGCCAACAATCAAGGTAGTCCCCATAGAGGGTACTGTTTATATCTCCACAGGGAAAGAGGGACCAGACTTCAACCCTGTACTCCAAGGTGTGAGTGCAATATGCCGCCATGGAGTAGGGAACCACTGGAGAGGTCTGAGGGACCAGCCCCAATCCCAACTACGTGGACACCTGCCCCTCCCCCAAGAAGAATGTATTTCAGAGGACAGCACTGAAGCTGCAGCTCAGGGAGAGGGACATGTCTGATCAGAGCACATTGGAGCAAATTAAGGGGGAGGAAGAGAGAGTGGAGCACATCCTGGCCCACCAACCCTTGAGGACGATATTCCTGCTCAGAGCAGCCAATCCACAGAGAAGACCATATGGCCGGCCCCATGAGGAGGCAGGACCTCACTCACTAACCGATAGCCCTACAGGGGACAACACTGGAGACACAGTGTGGGAATTCTTCCCAATCTAATCCCACCACACCAAGGCAAAACACTAAGGGCGTGCAACAGAACAGCAAGGGGAACAGAGCAACGAAGTCCCCAGGGAATACCAAAAATAGACTTTGGGGCCAGGGCTTGGCACCCCATCAGACTTGGCGTGAAAGCACTCCTCAAGGCCAACAAACAGTCATTGAACTAACTACAAGCTTTTCTTTGTTGTTGTTGTGTTGTTTTTGTTTTGTTTGTCATTGGCTTTTTGTTGTTGTTGTTGTTTTGTTGCTTGGTTTTGCTCCATCTTATTTTTGTGCATGTTATTATGTCCACAGGTCTGTCTAAATAAGATAGGCTGGATGAACAATCTGGAGGAGAAAACAATGGGACCTACAGTTCTGGGTGACATGGGAGAGGGGGTGAGAGGAAAGGAAGTGGTGTTAATAAACCCAGAGACAAGGGAACAACAAGTGATCCAAATCAGTGGTGAGGAGAATGTAGGAGGCCTGGTGGAGAGTGATCAAGGGTACTGTAACAGAGAGGAATTACTGAAACCCAAATGAAGGCTGAGCATGAGAGTGGGACAGGAGGAAATTAAAAGAAATAGAGGGAAGAGCTAGGAGGCAAAGGGCATTTATAGAGGTCTAAATAAAGGCATGTACATATGCAAATATATTTATATATGAGGATGGGGAAATAAATTTATGTGCATATATTTATAGGTTTAGTGTTAAGGTAGCAGATGGACATTGGGCCTCCACTCAAGTACTCCCTCAATGCAAGAATACTTTGTTCTATTAAACTGGCATTCCATGATGCTCACCTTTCTGACAGAATCACTGAAGACAAAGCAGGTGCATAAGCAAATGTGGTGAAGAAAGATGATGGAGCCCAGTTATCAAAAGATGTAGCATCTGGGGTCTTAAAGGTAAACAAGTGGCCATCTAACTGAGAAGCAACAAAGCCCACATGGAAGAAGCACATCAGTCTGTGCGATCACGAGGTGTCAAAGGGATCAGGTATCAGGCATCAAAGAACAAAAAATCATATCAATGTGAATGAGAAGGAGTGCGGATTGGGGACCCAACGAGCCAGTCAGGGTGCAGTGTAGCAATAATAAAACATACAGCTCTCCTCTAGTTCCTAAAGGCTTCCTCCCACCCCACCCCCACCCCCACCCCACTATCATGATCCCAATTCTACCTTACAAATCTGGCTAGACCAGAGGATGTACACTGGCACAGATAGGAACTGGAAACACAGAGAATCCAGGACAGATGATCCCTTCAGGACCAGTAGTGATACCAGGAGGGTGAAGGGAAGGTGGGGTGGAAAGAGGGAACCAATTACAGGGATCTACAAATAACCTCTTCTCTGGGGGACAGACAACAGAAAAGTAGGTGAAGGGATATATAGGACAGTGTAAGATATGACAAAATAATAATTTATAAATGATCAACGGTTTATGAGGCAGGAGGGAGGGGTGAAATGAGGAGCTAATGCCAGGGGCTGAAGTGGAGAGCAAATGTTTTCAGAATGTTGAGGGCAACAAATATACAAATGTGCTTGACACATGTATGTATGGATTGTAGTAAGAGTTGCAAAAAATGATTTTAAAAAGAAGAAGAAATGAAAACACATGGAGGAAAAAGACAGTCCCTATAAGCCCTGTTGCCTCGAGGTATTTTCACACTTATTATTTTATGGTAGTTATTTCCTGCATTTCTTTACCTACTTAGTTATGCAAGCCTAAATAAAGTAGTCACATTTCTCTAATTTTAATCTTCACATAAATAGAACCACACTATTTATAGTCTATTGTCTTACACCTTTCACTCCACATTGAATATGTAAAAAAAATTTTTTTCATATCCTGGGTGCTTTTTTATCATGAAAACATTTAGAATATTATAGCATAGAAGAACACCCTTATAGATAACATATAAACAATGATAATAATATGAGTATGCTTTCACCTATCACCCAGCTTCACAAACTTCTGGTATCGCAACACTGGGTTCACCAAATAGTTTCTATCCTATTTCAACGAGAAAAGGAAACAGCAGGAAAGTTGTATGGAACTCTTCCACGACCAGCTACTGTACTTGGTAGTTCACACTTCTGCGCATCTTTATGAGGAGTACAACCAAATTCGTTTGACCTCCTCACCGCAACCCCTTGGGATGCATGCTCTAGAATCTGGATGGTAAGTGGAGCTAACTCATTGCTATGGCCAAGGCCGTGGAGGAGGGTACACTGAAGGAAGAGGAACAGAGGCCTCTGTAGTCCCACCCGGAGCCTCGGATGCTGGAAGCTGCTTTTCTCAGCACCACTCATTTCATTCTCAGCATGCAAAAGGCTCTCCTCAGCTAGCGGGTTCCCGGGGCCCTGAGAATGACTTCTGGGGTGCTACAGTGACACCCCTTCCCTTCTTGGAATAGCCAGCTCGTGACACCATCAGCAACATCCCCAATTTCTTCCCATGTCTTCCATGATGGGCAGAAGCTAAACCTTATGAACTCACTTGTCACTCATATATTTTCCTAAATATTTCTTGAGTGTCTTGAGTTCTTAATGGCTGACATACCAGAGGCCTTGATAAATAACTGGTGGATTAATAAATCAATATTTTACACTTGAAATTTCAGCAAAAATCTAACAAAGTTTAAAAAGAAAATTCCCTACAGAAGTCATTCATAAGATATTGACACACATGTTAACTTAATTATTGAATAGCTCTAAGGATTCCAAATAAATAAAGATCCCTTCTAAAGAGTATCTACAGCTGCTAAAGCATTACACACATATCTGGAAAAATGCTTCCTGGAATAAGTCATGGGTCTAGATTGTTATCTATTCAGGCTAACAGCCAACCAGCAAGCACAACGGAGGCCACAAACACAATTGAGTGCGGGCATCTATTCTGATCGGCCAGTGTGCGTTCCACATTGAATGCTGAATGCATGAATATCAGGCTTTATCTATAAAGATCATTTATGGTCAAATGGCAATCACACGGCAATGGAAAGAGGATAGTTGGAGAAACTTGGAGAAAACTTTCAATAAAGTGGAAATATAGAAGAATATCCAGAAACTCAGTGAAGTATCTTTAGTTTACTTAATGAAGGATTTATCGTAATAGATAACTTAGTTTGTATAAATACCTTTTGCTGGAAATTCTCTTTAAAAGACCCAATAATAGAAATTCGCATGACTCTTTTGTTAATATCAAAGTAGACTTCAGTGTAAAGAAGATTATCGAAAATAAAGAGGATCATTTGAAAATGGTAAGCAGACCAGCTCATCAAGAAGACAACCAATCCTGGTTGTTGTGTAATGAAAAAGTGTCAATGTTCATGACATCTAAATCCAGCATAGCCACAGGAAGACAAACTCACAGTTATGTTTGGGGATTTCAATTCCTCTCACTAGTTGATCCAAAATGGACAATCAGTAAGGATATGTGGGACTGTGAACACTAGGAGCCAACTTGACCTAATTGACATTTTAAAACACATTCCCAAGTGTCCCAAAGAACATGTAGCTGAATATGCGCTCCCTTGAGGTGCACACGTTGAAAAGGCTGAGACTAAGAGTGGGTGGGGTGAACGGGCTGTTCAGAGCATGGTCACCTGCACATAAAACATTTGACAATATTCTGGCCATAACCTGCATCAGATAATGTTTCAATAAATTTTAAAGGCGTCAAGTCATGCAAAGTATATCGATTTAGAAATCAGAAACAGAAAGCTCACTGGAAAAATCACCATATATTTGGAAACTAAATAACATACTTCTAAATAACCTATGGGTCACCCCCACAAAACAAAACAAAACAAAATAGAAAAAACTAGGAAATATTTCTAAATAAAGAAAAAACTAAAATACAACATATCAAAATGTGCATGGTGCTGCGATAGCAGTACTTGGCACACCTTTTTAGCACGCAGCATCAAACATGAGAGAAGAAGGAAGTCCTCAAAGTCTTTCTTCGGTAATTAGAAAAAGAAGAGAACCAGGAGAGTACACCAGAAAAACTCTAAAACTAGCATGCATGAAGTCACTGGAAAATGCTCCATGGTATGAGCCTTCTCAAACACAGCCTAAATCCTGCTAAAGACCAAAGCTCCACCACGGAGGATGTCCACCCACAGGCACCGGATCTGACAAACACAGTAGGCAGATAGAGTGTATTCTATTAAAAGGACCAAATCAAGAAGTTAAGGACAGAAATGAAGGCTTAGAATATACATAATGAATTTGTACATAATCATGTGTTTAACTATTTTCTCTCACATTTTAATTATAAAGCTATTAGACTCTTACTACTATTGTTGGGAATTGGTAAAAGTTAAAATTTCATCAAAATGAGCTCATGTTCATTAAGTTAATTCATATTTGGAATTGTCATCTTTAATAAGGCCTAAATTGCCAAAAATTGACAATAACATATTGTTTAAGCTAATATTTCCTAACATTCCAAACACAGGTCACAACCCAGACTCGTTCCTGAATGCGTCTCAGGACTTTGTAGGTAAACAGGCACCTACAGTTAATTATTTAGCCTTCCTTTTCGTGAAAGAAAAAAATTCCAAGTCTTTTCAATGATTTACCCCACTCGAGACTAAACTCTGTTTGGGGATTTTTTGTTGTTGTTGTTGAAACCAGGTATTTTCAGTAATGGGAGATTATTTTGAATGGGGAAAAAATTTAAGGAAATATAGATTAGGTACAATTATCAAATTAGCCAGACACAGATTTCCCAAGGAGGCTCTAGTGCTGGGGACGGTGGGATGGAATTCTTCAACTTCATGCAGTTATATCGTGGACTTCAAGAGATGGGAAAACAGCTTCCTGTTAATTCCCATGGGAAAACAACTGAGAAGAGCATTGTATGTCCCATAGGTCACAAAAAGGTTAAAAGCTGCAGGCCCAGCAAGTGATGGTGACCGTGAGGAAGAAGTTTATTGCCAGCAGGGGTTGGTTCAATCTTTCAAAGTCAGAGCAAATTTACAGAAACCTTAAAGAGCCGAATAGGGGTTGTTCATAACCTCGAGACTGCCAGCAATTAAACTGATATAATGCACAAACAACAGGTCGAATTCTTTTCTTTTTTCATTTTTAATCTCTGACCATGACCCTTCACTCCAGAAAGTCTTTCCCCACTAAATACACAATTGAATATTTAACATACTCAACAGGCCATCTCTAAATTACACCACGCAGATTTCCTCCCGAGGGGCTATGTGGTCATATATATAATTATAATTATGGGTGTACAATACATTGTTATATTTCTATATAGAGTATATGTACCATATATAATAGAGAGTATGTATTATATGCATTATATATTCCATATATAGTTATACTATATATAGTTATACTTCTTTATAATGAAGAGACAGCTCTTGTTCTTGAAAAAATATTCAAAGTTATACAACAATAATGCTTCTCAATTTTGGCATCTGATATGTAATGAGAAGCCATTAAAGCATAATTTAAATAGTGACTTCCTATTTATTTTATACATAGATTCCTTGTAAGTGATCAGTTGTATACATTAAATCATTGCAATTACAAACTCCCAGTTTATGCACAATTTTTCAGGAATACGTGTGCCATATGAAAGGAGGTACATGTCTAAGTTTGAAGAAACATTGGCTTAAATAACCCACGCAGGAAGACATTCCAAAGCATCGTCTACAGCATCTATATTCTTATTTTATGTGCCAAATAGTTTGAAGCCAAAACTACACTTGATACTTTATGATGCAAGTCAACAGAGGAGTAGGAGGAGCAATAATATGGCAGCATTTTGTGCTGATTTCACTGATGAGGCACAAAGACACACTGAGTTACTTGAAAAGGACTGCATTACTTTATATCTGAGTCTCAAGATAAAACCTAGATCCCATTAAGCGCTCTTAAAGTATGCGAAAGCCCTGTGACCTAAAATCTGCTGAAAGAGCTAACATTGCCCCCGATATACAAAGGCAAACAAAAAGAGGGTGGACTTTAAAGAGGCATTTGTACCATCCACTGGAGGAGTCATACTTGGTAGGCAATTCATCAGTGCCCCCTCTCCCACCCCCTTCCAACAAAATCCTTGAACCTGAGTGCAACTGCGTGAAGACTCGTTGAGGGTCAAGTCCTGATAGGGAGTGCAACATGGTGGCCGCCAGTACAGGCAGGCAGTGTGCAGGAAAGGCCCGTGAAACTCCCAGGGCCAACTCTAGAATTAAGCACTTCTAGGGCCTCCGTCATCTTCCAAAGACTCCCCAGTCAACAACAGCCTACCTGCACTGTGGGACAAGAAGACGTCCAAACAGGGTCCTAAGCAGGTGGCTGCCATTTCGTGTCCCTCGGCCAAGCCATTTGCTTCTGGGAGTTACTCCACCGCCACCAACTGACAGGTTCAAAACAAGGCTGGGAAAGCCCAGACCTTGTAACTCGAGTAGATTTGTTTTTTAACTAGCTATCTGCGGTTTACAAACAGAGACTCAAAAACATAACATAAAACTTACTTTCCATGCCGGGAAAGCGTTGGATCTAACTGCCTGGCGGCCTGTTATGAAGTGTAACTGTAGCAAGGTTTCAGATCTCCGGTTGCTCGGCTCTCAGACTGTAACTGGAATTTCATTCCACATGTGCCCCTCACAATTAGCAGGGTTATTTTAGGCACTGACCTCAGTTCTCAGAGAATGCAAGCTGATGGCAAAGTGGTGTCTAGTGTCAGCTGCCTGGTTACAGTCAAAAGCCTGTACAAGAAGCTTATGATGTGTGCGCAGAGCTTCCTCAGCACCCAACTAGCGGCATGCCCGCCGACGGTGCAGTACCCCGAGAGCTGAGACCCATGAGAATGACCCCAGGCAGCTAGAGTGTCCCGAGTGTGCGTTATCAGAGGGCTCATAATTCAACAGAGACACGCAAGTGACTAGAACAGCTGCCTTAGGAGACAACTTTAAATTCTGATCGCATCAGCTACACAGTGCATTGCTCTTCAAGAGGCCCCATTAAAGCAAACTACCCGCCCAGAGGCCCTTCCAAGTACCCTTAGTCCCTCCCAAGTTCTCACAGCCAAAGCAATAAATAGAAAAACACGCTAAACACTTTTCATAATTATGAAAGCTAGTTCCCCTCTATAAACTGACACGTATCTACTCAGGCATGCTGTTTCTAATAAAGTGCCCCTCTAGAAACGGACCTGTCTGCTAAAGCATGCTATTTCTAATCAAGTACGCTTTGGTTCTAATAAAGTGCCTACTGGCCATTGTGACAGCTTTGTAGGCATAATATGTCTCCGGAGAGAAATAACCAAAACCAGAAACCGTGGAAGGAAACTGCCTTGTGCCTTTCTTACCAGAGTTCCTCCTTGTCAACACAGCAGTCTGACTCTGACAAGCAACATGGGGATAAATTAACAAGCTTCCAACTTCCTCCTCAACATTCCTGCTCATGGTTTCCACAGAAAGCTTGAGTTCCCCTTACATTCGCGGTAAGGAAGCAAAATGTCCTGGGGTGGAGAACTGCACTGAACCACTTGCATAAAGAGTAAGTCAAACCTCGTTCTAAGAAGTTTAAATAAGAGAACAGGTAAGTCTGTTAGGAATAAATAGTCACGGTCTTTCTAACGAGTGGACATGGAAATGGATAAACTCTGAAAGTCACTTCCCTTCCTGTGGTTATCACCCTGGATAGTCCCCTAAGTGACCCCTTCCTCTGGAATCCTCATTCCCCTCCACAGATTATGTCCCGTCAGCCCCTCAATGCTCCCAGGACCCATCATCCCCTGATAACCGTCTCCCTCTACCCCAAAGAGCAAACTCTAGTTGACAGCAGCTGTCAGGCTCACCCTTTCAGAGCTAACTTAAAACAACACGACTCTCAGTAGATGTCGATGAACACGTGCGAAATGAATGAATTTAGGGATGTTACTGAGTCACTGGAACACACATAAGTCTCCTTTGGGGGGTGAGCAAGATACCAATTGTGTCTTTGCCAATCTGTAAACCGGCAGAGGGTTCAGAAGCTGAACTGACCTTCCTGCCATGTTCCATTCTAGAAAGAGAAAAAACAGTTCCAGAAACTACTGAGAAGGAGAGACCTTGGTTAAAACCTCAGGCTTTCAGGTAGGACCTATAAAGAGCCATTCTGGAGAAGGAAGCATAACCCAGAAATAGATTAGAATAAATCCAAAAAATGTAAGAAAGCATAATATATCATGGCTAGCTAGATTCATTCTAGAAATGCAAAGCTGGCTTAATATTTGGGGAAAAATCTTCAAATTTGATGATCTCAATGTATACTAAAATCAGTTGCTGAAAAGCAACATTCATGGATAAGCCTCAAAAACATATTTAGTAAAAGATGTGCAAAATAATACTTAATACTCAGCATTATTGTATTTATAGAATTTTAAAAAATCATTTTATTAGGGGTTCATACAACTCTTATCACAATCCATACATCCTTCCATTGCATCAAGCACATTTGTATATTTTCAAAACATTTTCTTTCTACTTGAGCCCTTGGTATCAGATCCTCAATTTTCCCTTCCCTCCCCCACTCTCCCTCCCTCCCTAAACCTTTGATAATTTATAAATTATTATTTTTTCATGTCTTACACTGACTGATGTCTTCCTTCACCCACATTTCTGTTGTTTGTCCCCCAGGGAGGAGGTTATAGGTAGATCATTGTGATCAGTTCCCCCTTTCTCCCCACACCTTCCCTTTACCATCCTGTTATCGCTACTCTCATTATTGGTCCTGAGGGGTTTATCTGTCCTGGAGTCCCTCTTTTTCCAGTGTACATCCTCTGATCTAGCTGGATTTGTAAGGTAGAATTGGGATCATGATAGAGAGTGGTGTCGGGGGAAGCATTAAAGAACTAGAAGAAAGCTGTGTGTTTCATCGGTGCTGAATGGTTCACCCTGCCTGGCACGTCTCCTCCCCACAACCCTTCGGTAAAGGGATGTCCAGTTGCCTACAGATGGACTTTGAGTCTCCACTCCACACTCCCCCTCATTCAAAATGATATGATTTTTTGTTCTTTGATGCCTGACATCTGATCCTATTGACACCTCTTGGTCACACAGGTTGGTATGCTTCTTCCATGTGGGCTTTGTTGCTTCTCAGCTAGATGGCCGCTTGTTTATCTCAAGTCTTTAATATCCTAGACACTGTATCTTTTGATAGCCAGGCACCATCAACTTTCTTCACCACATTTGCTTACGCACCCACTTTGTTTTCAGTGATCATGTCGGGAAGGTGAGGATCATGGAATGCCAGGTTAACAGAACAAAGTGTTCTTGCGTTGAGGGAGTACTTGAGTGGAGGTGCAATGTCCATCTGCTACCTTAATACTAAACCTACAAATATATTTACATAGATCTATTCCCATCATCATATATAAATGATATCTTATTTAGAGATTGCTTTCATAAGTAGTAAAAACTATAGAGAGAATAATTATCACAAAATAAGAAATTTTGTTACATCTGCAAAGAAGAAAGGGTTAAGATAAGAAAGCAATATGCGGGTCATTTCTAGGTTCTAGAGCAGTGGTTCTCAACCTTCCTAATGCTGTGACACTTTAATATAGTTCCTCATGTTGTGGTGACCTCCCCAACCACAAAATTATTTTCATTGCTACGTCATCACTGTACTTTTGCTACTGTTATAAATCAGGCAACCCCTGTGAAAGGGTCATTCAACCCCCAATGAAATCGCATCCCACAGGTTGAGAATCA
Source organism: Tenrec ecaudatus (assembly GCF_050624435.1). NCBI lineage: Eukaryota > Metazoa > Chordata > Mammalia > Afrosoricida > Tenrecidae > Tenrec > Tenrec ecaudatus. The sequence continues at coordinate 73,314,233 of NC_134543.1, forward strand.
CTCATTAAGAGAAATTACTTTTAATAAGTGGCTGCAGATTGGGAGTTTAAGTTTACATCCACAATGAAAAATTCTACAGTTCTTGAAAAAATGAAGACAGCTCTGTATATTCTTATTTGGAATATGCTCCGAGAGATTGTTAAATGGGAAAAATATGTACTATACATATTTTGCCCAATAAATGCTACCATTCAAAATGAATAACTCATTCAATCACAAGTATTTTCTTGAGCACATTTTCTCTGTCCAGCACTTTTCTAGGTATTTAGAGTACAGTAGAGAACAAGACAAAGCTCCTGCTGGTTGGAGCTTACAGACAGTATGAGAAGACAGGACACAATAAATAAACTGACTTGTCAGACAGTGTGCGGTGCGTGAAGGAGAAGAAAAGTGGAATCTGAGACCAGTGAGGACTGAGGGCGGGGGGTACAGAGGCTCAGGTGCGAGAGAGCACGCAGACTATGTGGGAACGAGTCAAAGCGGGCTGAACAGCGAGAAGCACAGGAAAGACGTAGCCAGGAAGACTGATGGTGAGGGGCAAAGTGGTAGACCACATGAAACCATCGCAAGGACTCTGACGGCCTTTTATTCTGGATTGTCCATTTATGGGAGATTAAAGAGGCTGATTTTGTGAGAAGTGGATTCTGAGATGGAGATTAGAGGGCCAGAATGTTAATAGGGAGGCAAAGGTAAGAAGGACTCATCCTTTTAATGTATGTGTTTGTACCTACACATGTATGAAAGGCAGGTTTTGTATCAAGTTGGCTGGGCCAAATTCTACAGTGGCTTGGCAGTTAACACCTTTCAATGCCCCCTAACTTGGCCTAACACAAGGTAATCACAGCTATAAACCTCCATAAAGGCATCAGATTAGGGTGGCATGCAGCACTTGTACCCACGTCACAGCCCTGAGGCGGTCAACTGAAAGGACGTTTCCTAGGGCCTGCTTCCAAATCGGGTAAGTGAACACATGGAAACGTTCACTTTTTGTTATGCCTGGATCCTGCACCTGGCTCATCAACCTCCACTTCTTCGGACTTGAGTCGATGGCCAGTTTATCAACTGCCAGTCTTAGGAGTCATCAGCAACCAATCTCCTGATTTGGTCGACCTCAGATTCATTCACTTCTGTAGCCACCAGCCTGCTGTCTTCCCACAGATCAGCTCGAGCAGCTACGCAAGTCCAGAGAAGCCTCCAGCCTAACATCTGCCCACAGACTTGGACTCTACCCAGACTTGAACTTGCCCACTTCTACAACGGTGTGAGCTATTTTCTTGGTGTGTGTGCATGCGTGTGTGTATAATTAGCACTGGTTTTGCGTCTCTAGAGAACCCAGCTTATTCACTACACAATCACAAATAAATCAATAAATAAAAGGAAAAAGATGAAATATATTCAAATAATGAAGAAAGAGATCCCCAGATATTATATGAAGCAAGTTAATTGCCTAACAGTCACTAAAATTTAAAGAACTAAGTAATTTATCAAAATGTAAGTATGCACTAAAAGCCTAGAATATACCCCAAAGTGTTAATAAAGATTATCGCAACAGAATACAAAATGGGAGCTGTCACTTCTCTGTTAGTTTTTACAAAAATCTTAAAGATCAGGAGGAAAAATTTCCACTTTCAAGTATTTTATATGGATCTATAAATATGAATTCTGCGTTGAAGTAAGTAGGAATGCTGTTATCCACAGCTCTGGAAACTCCTCGGCAGGTGGGGTGACAGTAACGAGGGACTAAGAGGAATGAATATTAGCTTATGGAGTAGACATATCTTCAAACTCTGTAGAGTATGTCTTGCATTGCTCTTTCCAAGCCTCTCATCCAGTGACACCTAAGTTTAAACAAGTGATAAATTAAAGCAGACTTTAAAAATATTAAATGATAAATGGAAACAGACTTTTGAAAAACAAAATCATTGCATGTAAAAATCACTTGGTTCTGCCCTGCTTTATAAATTGCAGAGCTGTTTGCTTCCTTCCTTTAGCACAGTGAGTCATTGGACACAAATATCCACAAATCATGGAAAGAAATCCAACATCAGAAAGCGTGACTGATGGTGAGCGAGCACATTAAAATAGGATACAAACGTCTAATGTAAAAGCAAGCCCTTTGGATTCTACATATTGTGCTATGGTTTAATAGTAAGGCTTTAGGGCTGAACACTGATTTTTTTATTATTATTATTGCAAGAGCCCACTTGGAGAAGTTACGATCCAAACTGATTATAGTAAATGTTTTCCTCTTCGAAGATCATACCAACATTCTCTTGCTTGGGGAAAAGATTTTTTCCTCCTAACTCGATACCATTGGGTGAAAAATCTTTCTAAATAACTGGCAGAGTAGAAGGTATATTACTCTCAACCAAGCAAACTGCCTGGCTAATTGTTTGGATTAGGAAATACCCATTTAGATTGCGCTCCTCAGAGGACACCGTCAAGAAATACAAACCCCCACTGCAAGGTCCCATTCTGACACTTCCAGAAAGACCACATACCCCAGCACAGCTCGAGGTCTCCTTTACATCTCAAACTGGCCCCCAAGGTCTAAGAAACTCATTGGAGCACCGGGACGGAACAGGTTGCAAGCTCTACGACCCCCTGAACAATTTGCTAGGGATTTCCAACACAAAGGCATGAGGAAAGATGAGCACATGGGCTTAACGTGGCTGATGAATTTTCAGGATAATATAATGCTCAAGAGTTACTACCGAGTTAAAGAAGCGACGTCCCAAGTGTGCCGCAGTCTGAGTCTCTAAGAAGGAGATGGGGGTCGGGTCTGACTTCCTCTGGCTATAGAAGAGGAGAGGCAAATCCATTCCCAAGCGGCAAAGGTCAGACATGGCTCCACCTTCCAATCTTCTTTACCAATTCTGACACCTACATTCTTTCCAAAACACTTTCTGCTTCTCTGTTTGAAAATTCATTACAATGGCCACACAGAACTTACAGACAATGCTCATGATGATGGTGTCTATTAGGGAATTTAACAGGTTACACTTCAAGATCAAAAATGCTCAAGAAACAGTTCTTTCCATCAGGAATGTCTTTTCTCAGTTGTGCCCACTGGCACACCTTTGTCTGGTCCTTAGTCTCTCAATCAGGTGGCTCCTTGGCCATTATAACTAGTAAAAAAAAATGCCCAAAGGACGCATCACTTTGCCATAATCCCAAAGGCACTTGGCTCTAGGTCGGTGGGTCAGCAAACCTGCTTTCTCAATCAGTGCCGGGAGGAACCTGCCAGGAGGCTAGGCTAGGGATACCGTCTCGTGCTCCTGTCCTGGGTTCGACTGCTTCTGCTCCCACTGCTCCTCTGGTGTCACCATCCTGTCTCCTGGATCAAAGAAGCTCCATCCACAAAAATCTCAAGGTCCAGAAAACAAGCAGCACTCCTGGCTCTTTCGTGATGACGATGAACTTCCCCTGCTCCTGCTTCTGAGTCGACTCTTTAAAATCCAGCAGGATGGCAAAACTGCCCAAACCCCTCATTAAAACCTCATACACTTTATTTGCATGGTCCCACCCAGTCATTTGGTTGGAGTTACAAAGAAGTGTCTGTAATTCACTGTAACATAAGAGTTTACTTTTGTTCACACATGTAAATCAATAGGAGAAATGAAATACATTGAGAGTGTAATGGTGAATAGCTCCAATGACCCAGGGGTTATTCTGATTTTCTTGTTTTGATGTGTATTAGTCATATAATCCAGGACCAAAAAAAAACCCAACAAAAGCGATTAGCAGCTATAGGCTACGATAAAAAAATATTAAGGCGAGAAATAATTGTTTATTTGGTGTCAGTGACGTGTTACTAAGGGTGAACCTCAGGGGTCTTTCTCAGAAAGCGTTCTCCCCATATTCCTGGGCATCCTTCAGCAGGTCAGATTCCTATGGACATAGGAGTGGACAGCCCCATTTTCTATTTCCCTCTTCTCTCCTCCCAAAATGACCCAATAGTTGACCCTTGAACAACACAGACATGTATAGCAGAATGGATAACTTTTGACTTCGCAAAAGCTGCTGAGAGCTTATGTATGACAGAGAACTGTATCAATAACACCAATGTAAGATTCTCGGGCGTTTTGGTATGCCATGTATGTGAGTATCTCAACCACATAAAATTGCATTTTCAGTGTGCGGTTCAAAGATACGTTGCCAAAAGTGAAAGGTGGTCTTGCTGGGGGTATAGCTGAAGACACAGTTTCATGAGTCCCTCTCTCTAGATAATGCTCCCGCGGCTGGAGTCAGCGATCTGGACAAGGTGGGCGACCACATGTGTGCTGCAGTCTAGGGTCCACCTCAAGCCGTTCGACTTTCCCATGCCTTGATGCTTCTCCGAGGCTTGAGAGCACGTGCAGCCTCACCAGGGGTACTCTGTGCGTCTGCCCCCCAGTTAGTCAAGGTGCACAGTGCTGCAGTAAGCAGGACGAAATATGCAGAAATACCACGAGAAAAAAAATACTCAAAGACACTTCTCTCTGAGCTATGAGATTGACCGGAAGGCACCAACCCACGTGGAAATGATGGATGTCCCCCAGTGGTTTCTTGTTTGTTGTTTTTAAATACATGTGTAAGAAGACCCACACGGTTCAAACGCGGGCTGGTCAAGGCTCAAATGTGTTTTCCTCAACTCCCTGAGTCCACGCTGGTCCCTTTCTTCTGGACACACCTGGTGTGCCGGGCAGCTCGGCCATTCCGTGTAGCAGTTCTGTTTGTATACACTTCCGTACTTTATCTTAATACACCCCCATTCTCTCTCCACCCAGCCCTGGCTCTGGCTTACAAGAGCTTTTGCTTTCTTCCCCATACGACAATGCACTTTATGGGGTCTCACAACTCCCCATAAAGCTCTCCCCTGGCACTCCCTATTTTTGCCCTGGCCAGTCTCCTAAATAGATGTCGATTTAGGGCTAAACCTACTCTGATAGCAAACTAGACAGTTTCCCGAGGGCCCAGGTCTCTCCCGAGGGGTCTCCCACCTTCCTTGGCTTTCCTCCTGAGGACGTTCACTCTGCGGAGTATCCTTGCCCTCCACCACGGCATGCGCTCCACTGCTGCTCCCATTTCACATCTTGACTCCAGCTGGAGCCTGGAATTTTCCTCCTCATACTCCCTTGCTTAATCGTGCATCATCTGTTCAGCAGACGGACCCTCTTTCCTCTGACGGCCAGCCATGGTCATTTCATGGATCTAACGTGATATCTTCCTGACGTAGTGCCTGATAATCACAGGCTTGCAGGCACACCCACGTTGGATTACCCAACAAGCCAGGTAAAGGAGGTAAGCATGGCTTTATTCAAGCGTACCTACCAGTCTGTAGTAGACAATGTCACTTTTTTCATCACACCTAAGATTCTGCTTCTACTTATGGCTAGAATCTCTCTCTCCTCAATACCATAGCACCTTCTAGAGAAAGAATGCCTCTTTCCAACGTTATCATCCCTGACAAGGGTGGAGGACTCAGTGAGCCTGGTACGCATGGTTGATTTACTAATCTAGAGCGAACAGTTACACAGTTTTGTTTAGTACAGATTAGAAAGTAAGCACAAATAAACTTATGCTTACCCTTATTATTAGGTACTCAATCCTTAGGCACACTGAGAGAGAGTGAGAGAGAGTTGCTTAAAAGAAAATTCAAAATTCTGTACATGAAAATACTCAGGACATGCCTCTGTTCTGAATCTTAGTTGCCTTTTAGCATTTTATAGCTGATGCCCACTATGCCCATCAAGGTATGAGATCGATTCTCTGTGGGGGACAAACCTGGACATGTGATACTTATTGACAGGATAATCCAAAACTCAAAAATAATATTAACTACATTTATAGAATGCTTGTTGTGGCCAGACATTATTCACAACATTTCACAGATACTACTTTACTTAGTACTCATTGCAATCCAATGGCATGAGGTAGGTGTTATTTTTATCAAGATTATTTTGCAGAATGGCCCGTAAGCACAGAGCAGTGGCTTATGGGCCATTCAAGAGGCGGACCTGGGCTTTGAAACCAGATGGTTGAGCTCCAAAGCTCAGCACCCTTAACCACCACCCTAAACGGCCTTTCATTTCTAAATTAAAATGCTTCGTTCCTTAAAAGATTTCACTACATCCGAGTTGTAGAACTAAAGTAGTCGCTATGTCACATGACATTTTTCCAAGTCTATGATACCAACCGTCTTGGAACTGTGAAACTAAATTCATGCGTGAGACAGACACTCACACACATAAGGAAGCCACACTGGCAGCGCTGAGCTTGAAGTTGCCAGGCACAGTCACTACTTGGAAGGACTGTGAACTCCACCCTTTGCTTTCCCCTTTGACGGCTTCTACTTATGGGAGCGCCCCAGCCTCACCCCTTCTATATTATTTTAATGCTATGGTGCAGAATGTGCCTCAACATGGGCCCAGCCTCTAAGGGTTTCCAGCATCTTTTTTCTGGTGCAGTAAAAAGTGGCCATATGAAATTTTGACATAGGTGCTGTGCAAACACCTCAATTCAATACAGTCTCAAGGCCACCTTCCAGCAAGGGAGCCTCGACTTGAACTTCTTCTAGCCCCTGGACGGGGTGTAGTTGCTCACACATTGGGCTGCTAAATGCAAGGTCTGCAGTTTGAAAACACCAGCCACTCCCCCCGAAAGTTAGCAGTCTTGGAAACCCACAGGGGCAGTTCAGCCCTGTCTATATGGTTGCTATGAGTCAGAATTGACTCCATGGCAGTGAGCCTGGCGGTTCTCGGCCCTGCTGTGCTGTTTACTCTTGTGGAAGCACAGTCTGATTGGACTGTCTGGACTCTTGAGGAGGAGCTTTGTCTCTCCCCAGACATTGCAGCTAGACACCCCACCCTTCAATTATACCTAAAAATTGCCTCTAAGGATCCACCTTCCTGCCCTGGACTTCTGTTGATAACGACCAGAGCAGTGCTCTATGCCTGAGGCCAAGATTCTTAAATTTGCTCACTGCTGTGTGGGACACAAGGTAGGCTGACATTCCGTGAATATTTTTTAAATTGATATATAAAAGATACTAGGAAATTATCATAGAAATGTGGTTAAGAAAAACAATATTAAACTCTTGTTTCAACATAGAAATGAGAAAAGTTAAAAGCACTAACTGGAAAATAATGACAATGCTCGAACTCCAGCCAAACCCACTGCCATCCGTTGGTGCTGACACAGCAACCTTACAGGACAGGGTCACATGGCCCATGGGTTTCGGAGGATGTAACTCTTTCCAAAGGTAGAGAGTCTTGCCTTTCTCCTGATGAGCAGCTGGTGGTTTGAACTGCTGAATTTATGGCTAGCAGCCAACTCATAGGACTCCCCCACCAGGGCTCCTAATGCTAGTACAGTAAGCTTAAGGTATTTTTGCTATTGTCAGTTTCCGTGAGGTCAATTTGGCATCACGGCAATTAAAAAAAAACTCCCCCCGGTGTACAGAAGACAACTGCTCATTCAAGCTTTCTGGGCTGTAATCTCAACAGAAGCAGATTGACAGGTCATTTTTCCAAGGTGGGGTGATGTGGCCTGCTGCAAACCCCCCCCCCCCATCGTCCGGTGGCTACAGGTAGGTAAAAGATTTGAAAGTGACTCCGTTTATCTGCTGAAATGGGAGGACGCTTGGCTGAGTACTTTGCCAATGTGACAGATAGACAGTGGGAGGTGAGGAGTTTCATCAATATGCTTCTTTTAGAAGTCTTATTTTCTTAGAGTTATGAATGCATACCTGCCATCAGTCCTTCAAAGCACATCGCCCAAAATATGACCTTCAAAATCAGAACGAAGAGGAGTGATATCCGCTACAAATGCTGAACTGAAAGGAGGCCAGAGAGCAGTTGAGGTCCGTGCGAAGACAGGCAGCCAAAGTGAGCGAGGAAGCCAACTCTGGAGATGGGGCGAGGTTGGGCGCTCGACACCCCAGGCCAATTTTGGCACTGTCACTTACCAACTCCAAGCTCTTGGGAGAGAAATGCCACCTTGGTGCTTCACCTTGCTCATTATGCAGTGAGTTAGGACCCCGATCAGAAAGATGCTGGGAGGATTACCTGTGACAGTTCACACAAAGTTCCTGGCAAGTAGTAAGCATCAAATAAAAGTTTACTGTGATTGTTACACATGCATAAAGCATTAAAAAGAAAACAGTAAAAAGCACTCCACCGAGATGTCCATTCCTTTGCATCATGGTCATCTTGTAAACCAGGCTGCAGCTCTGCGTTTCAGGAAACCTGCTGCCCGTGTCCCAGAAACAGGAAACTGAAAGCCAGTGTGCTGAAGCCAACGGATGCGCATCCTTCTCCCAAGGGAACAAAAGGCGACGATTTTCATCAGTTGGGTAAACAGTTTTTATACTTCCTTCCAAAGATCGTAGAAACCAACTTGTAGAAACGTATCAGAGAGCACTAGACTCCGAACACATTTTGGAAAATGAGTGAAGTCATTCTCAAACAGAATAAAAAAAGAAAGAATGGAAGATCAAGCGAATTGCACGCCCAGTTCACAAAGGAGCCGGAGCTAGTTCGCCAAGCCCGTTGGGAAGAAGGACCAGCTCCTGCAAGAAGCCACTCCTGCTCCACAGGCTTCGAGTTAGCTCCATTAGCTCCACCTCCACTTGGTCAGTCTATTTGCCTCGAAGCCTTTCTTTCTCCTTAGAAGAGTTTAGGAAGGAAAGCACTTGCTGTCACTCAGCTGCTCTCAGGGAGCCCTGGTGGCTGAAGGGTTACACGTGGGGCTGCTAACTGCAAGACCAGCAGCTCAAAACCACCAGCTCCTTGAGAGAAAGATGGGCTTTTCTTCCCAGGGATTTCTACTCCCATATAGACTTACAGTCTTAGAAACTAACAGGGGGTAGTTCTGCCCTGCCCTGACAGGGTCACTGTGAGTTGCATCAACCTCATGGCAGTGAGTTTGCTTTTTGTGGTTTATGTTGAAGTCAGAGCATGTGCTATTACCTATATATCAATGTCTTTGCCTTAAACACATGACTCAACTTAATGGAGGCTGGATGGATGGAGTCTGTGGAGAGTTGAAGAGGCAAAGAGGAGGATGGATAGAAAAGAGATCTTTATTTCTCAATTAACATATCTTCCCTTTACCTCTTGTACCTTGTACCCTCTACCTCAAAGTTCTTGCGATTTCCCAACACTTGCTGAAGACTCATCTGGAACCAAGTTACAGGGAAGGAATCAGCTTCTCTTAGAACTGATGACGAAAGACAGGGATCTTCACCTTGAAGCAACAGTCGACCTATGACCCAACTGTACAAGAAGGTGGCATGTAAGGAGAACAACTAAGCACGCAAAGAAAGCAGTGGCTTCCTGCCTGCTGTGCCGAGATGAAGGCTTCATATGTGATGGGTGAGCAGGTTACTCTGAGAAACAAGACCAGGCAATCCCTACCATGTAGAGCACAAGAGATCCAGTCTCTTAGCCTGTAATTCACACCCCATCAAGCGAACCTTGTCCAGGCAGGTTCCGTAAACAGTTGCAAAATGCTTGGATTATGAACCTACAGGAATGCAAGGAACAAGCAGCTCATCCCAGTAATTAGATTTTCCAAGGCATTCTTCTCCCCCAACACCATTCTCTTCCTGCTTTGGAATTTTCATTAGAGTAAGATATTTGACTCATTCGAAGAGCAAACACTATATTTTCTGGCTTTCCTTATTTGAAAACCAGATGGCTGCTTCACTAGCCCCAGGGAAGAAGAAAAACAACTTGTTATCAACAATTTCATTTGGCTTGCCATTTTCTCGTTTCCAAACACACAATTTCACTGTTACGTATCCGTGTGCCCTGGAGACAGAGTGAGCAGCCTGCAAAGCAGGCTTCCAAGACATTACCACCTCTAAGGACCGCCTCCTGTTCCCCATGCCTGGTCCTACCCTGCTTTGTGCTCATACGCGCGCACGCACACGCACACACAACTATTAGGTTGTCGTCTGTGCTGTGTAAGAGTTATTGTTCCAATACTTGTGAGAAAAATAGAAGTAGAGAAAATAATCTCAAACATTTCCCCAGATGCAGTCCCAACATTCCACGGGGATTTAGGCCGATGTATGTGATGGGAGGAGCTTCCGGAGTCCACTTCAATCATTCCTGGGGAGGAATACTCCAACCAGTTTAAACTAGTTCCTCACTCTTTGTAACCAAGGTGGCATTCCAAACATTTCTAACCATTAGGATTACATCAGTCTCTCTCTCTCTCTCTCTCTCTCTCTCTCTCTCTCTCTCTCTCTCTCTCTCTCTCACACACACACACAGTCATTATGTTCTATTTTCACAACCTTTAAATTCTTCATACAGAATTGCCCAGCTGCTGTTTCAATCACTCTCCGTTGCTAAGAGATGGAGACTGCAGCAGACCAGACCAATTTTCTTCAACACAGAATTGCAAGTTGACATAAGAAGAAACTAAATGCAGCCAAATCACAATGAGCCCAACCCAGCCAGGCTGTGCATCTTTTCACAGCTGCAAGAGACAGTTGGCTCTGAGAACCTCATTGCCCTCTCTGTGCCAACATCACCGCCAGGTGTTCATTACTCCTCACGAGGCCTCTCAGCAAGGAGAGGTTTTCCCGTTTGTGTTACGTGGACGGGGCTGCTGGAATATTGCCTCTCCCAGGGTTGAGTGCAATGACTCAGACTCCATGATCTTTTCCAAATTCTTCATCAGTATAACAGAGCAGGCACGTGTGGTGAACTCTCGGGAAGGGCATTTCTATAAGCTCCCTCCCAGGCTCAGAGCAAGACACCCAGCGCCCCAGCTGGCAGGGGCGTAGGTTGCTCTGGCCCTTGGCTGCCTCGTCCAAGGCCACCCTCCCTCAGAAGGACTGCAGTGGAGGTCCAAAGCTCCCCACGTGCATGCGTTTGCCTTTCCACAGCAAAGTTGTGTGTGGGCGGGGGAAGGGGGCGGAGTTTGAAAGCAGGGCTTGGAGCCAGTTCATTTGGATTTCACCTCTTACTGAGAATTTTTATTTCTACCCCACATCTACTGAATCCAAACCTGCATTTTTAACAAGTCTCCCAAGTATGCGCAAGCACCTGAGGATCTGATCAAAATGTAGCTCCTGACCCAGTACATCAGACGGTGTATGTCTTGTGCACACATTAGAAGCACCTGGAGGTTTGTAAGAATGACCTTGGAATCTTATTGGAATGTAGGCTCTGATTCCATCCATAACGGGTAGAAAGGAAAATGTGCGGCAGGGGTGGGAAGACGAGAGACCGATGCTAGAGATTTCTGTTGGAATGACCAGGTGCCAGGCTGCAGCTACCTGAGGGGCAACTTCTCTCTCTTCCAGATTCTAGTTGCCTCCAAGCTCCTGGTTCCCCAACAAGTGGTCACTCCAGTGGACATAGCCTAAGATCCCCAGAATCTGTTTCCAGGAACCAATCCTATGACAGGTACATTCTAACACTTCTAGTTTGCTTTTTCAAAACAAGAAAAATCCATACACATACATGGATTGAAGTCTGAAAGAAATCTAGTAAAGACTATTTCTCTTGTCCTGTCGGTGGCTAGAGACCAGCACTGCCTGGATGGCAGTGAGTCTGGGCGGTTTCTTGTTCCTACTGTTGCTGTCAGCTCCCTCACACTAAGTGGTCAGCACCAAAGTCATGGCCCAGAATGCTCGACACGTTGCAGTGTCTGTGCTTTTACACAAGGTCCAGTGTGTCCCTCTTAGCCAAACCCTAGTCGGAGGCAATGCCAATCAAGCGACTGTAACCCGGAGGCAGGCGAGAGAGATAGAGGGCAACTACTGCAATGCACGCTGAGCACAGGGGCAGTAGCTGCAGCCCCGGTGGGCTGTACAGAATTCCATCCACCCAAACGAGGTGAGAAAATGTTGGAAGAGGTTACACTAAAAATTAAACAAAGGTAGAATGCACCGAGGGGACAAGCGATGCACTGCGTGGTGAAACTAAATGCCAGCTGTCAGCCATGGACGTGGAACATGTAACCCAGAAAAGGGGTTTACTTGCCAAGCTAGGAAGCACCGAGTCCTGTGTCCGGGGCCACAATGCCTCATCACCACCCCGGGATGGCACTACACCTGGATGGCAGCGTTGGTCTTTAGGTGTGCAACTCTGGCACACTGAGGAAAGGTAGAGGTAAGAATAGAGATGATGATATCTATTTAACCCATGAGCTAGGGTTAGTAGCAAGTTTTGCAATTAAGTGGACAAACTCAGTTTGTTAATTTTTTTGAAATGTTTAAAAGAATCTAACATACAATATTTGCCTGGAAGTTTTCACTCGAAATGCCTGTAGATGGTGGCCGCTACGTTTAATGAAGATGAAAATGTGGCTCATTTTAGAGGAGACCCTAGATTGTGAGTCATGAGTTGGCTTTTATATTTTCAAAACGTACACAAGTCATTGACGTGTTCCCTTGTCAGGTTTCTCCATCTACCCTACTATGCACTCCGATGACGTTCGAGACCTTTTTAGATAAAATTGTTTCAGGAAATCTAAGTTTGTGAATGATATTAATCTTTACTGAACAGTAAATAAAACAGTAAGTAACAGCACTTGTTTGGAGGGCTTGTTTGTTTGTTTTGCTAATCCTGCTCGCATCAAATAGAATGGGATAAAGGCTTAAGAAAGTATGCCCTAGATTCTCTGATTTTAATGGGAAAAAAACCAGCACGAAGTGTTGCTTTCTACGTCATTAGTAAGACCTTACTGAAGCCTCACCTGCCAGTGTCTTTCCAAACTATGATTCTCTCTGTCACAGCAAACTTAAATATTTTGTTAGTGTTTGCTTGCCTTAAAAGTGCAGAGTAGCAATTTTCCTCTCGGCTGCTTTCAATGGCTCCCTGGTTGTGTTTCCCAGAGAAGGACTGGCTGGACCGGCAGAGCCAGGGCATGGGGCTGTACCTTCTTTGTTCCCTCTCATTTGCTACCAATGTGTGTCCTAACAACGGTGGCGTGGCGGTGCTGCAAGGTATATGATATCCGAGGGTAGCCTCGTGTTGCTATCTCTACGAATGTTTTAACTCCAAAACTGTAATGAAAGTCCTTTGCTCATGAAACAAATTTTAAAAAGAATAAAAGCTAAATACTTTCCTGAAGGTAGGGTGAGAGTGAGGGTGGGGAGCAAGCACCGAAGAAGTCTCTGGACCTTGGACCTGACAAGGGATCTTGATATTCGTGAGCACATACAGAAGAATTAGTGCTTTGCCATTTGGAGATGTGTTTGTTTGGTAGGAAGGGAAGCTGAAATAAAAAGCAAATAAGTAGTTTCCCAACACCTGCCAGGGACTTTATTAATAAACAAATACGGTGACTTGAAATGCAGTGGGGTGAGTCATAGATGCACTGTGTAGCTAACTCTGGTCAGTAGCTAATTGAAGGAGCGATGGTTTATTTTGGAAATGGACGTGATGCCATCTATATCAGAGAACTCAGAAACACCCTTGAGCACGCACGTGTCTCTGGCTGACACAGCAAGATGACTGTGCCTCAGGCATCTGTTTTCGCGCTCACGAGCACTAGGTGGCGTGAAAATACAACTAAACCGTCTCCGCAGCCACTGCTTTCCCTTGACTGGGTGCAAGTGCCAATCATCCATCACTCCCCTGCAGCCCACCTCCTGAAATATGGGTCAAGATCAAGACTGATCATGAGTTCATTGCAGAGACTGCTGGGCAGGTTTTATAGTAGTTTCTACTGCAAGGAAACATCTTTGGCATTGACTGTAGTTTGTTATATTGCACTACTTTGTCTATTTTTAAAATAAATGGATATTTGTACACACATCTGGTTCTTAATCCCTTTCAAATGACAGGGAGGAATCGTAGTGCTCAAGTAGTCCGTGTACAATGGTGTACTGAGGAAGCTGTGGAAAGCTCTCCCCTGGGGGGAAAAAATAAACACCCTCTACTGCCTGCCTGGAGGACCCCTGAGCTGCTACCTCTAGGTCAGCTGTTCGAAACCACCAGCCACTCTGTGGAAGGGATGATGAGGCTTTCTACTCCTCTACAGAGGTACGGTCTTAGAGGTCCCTAGAGCCAGTCCTACCCTACCCTACGGGGTCGCCCTAACGCAGAAGGGGCTGGAGGACAGCTAGTTTGGTTTTGGTTTCTTGCCTTTCAGGATTCATTTCAGGGGAGGGAATTTCAGAAAGTTCGTGGGGAAGTTCCTTTTTTGTAAGAAAAAAAAGTTTCATTAGCCCATAACCCACATATCGTAGCACGCAATAGTTCAACCCACATATCGTACAATTCAATAGTTCAGTCACATCGAGAAGAGTTCCCCAATCATCACCACCATCATGTTAGGGCACTGTCTTCTTTCTTATGCTCCTTGTTATTAGACGCCCCCCTCCCATTGCCCCCACCCACTCCTGCCGTACCGCACGCTCTTATATCAGTGACTGGATTAATAATGGTCATGAATCCAGTCACCGACTCTATAGATTTACCTCCCGAAATTCCATACACGGAAAAACCATGCCACACACAAAACGCCAACAGTCACAAAGTATAACAGAGAGAAACTGCAACTGGAAAGAAAGTAGCAAATATGAACAACTAGAACAAACTTAAGTGGGTCTAAAGGGAGCTTAACCGAGAAGGTGGTAGATGCTAACCTCACTGCATTGTCCATGACCCTCTGCGGCTCTCGCACAGCCCTGCTTCAGAGCAGGCTGATGAGCCAGACAGGGCTGACAAATCTTTCCCGAGCAGGTGTGAAAATCAGAGTTTATGTCCACTTGCCCTTGCGGAGGGCGGAGTCCAACCTGTCAATCAGGCCACAGGCTGAGGAGGCCTCCCGGGAGGTGTGGCCTTTCTATGAGTGAGACATGGGACCCCTCCCCTTTCCCTCTGCCCCTTCGCTGCCTTCCTCCTTGCTGAAACTTAACTGTACCCACCTTTAGGTGGGCCTGGACCCCCGAGAACTGTCAGCACCCTGCCTTGTTTCCAGTGGCCTTGGATCCACATAACTCTGCACCCAGGGGCCTGTGATCTTCCTGCATCCCGTTCTCCCTTCTGTGTCTTCGGCCTGCAGCGATCTGGGTCTGAAGAGGGCTCCAGCTAGCACTGGACCCTTGGACTTCTGTGAGCCTGGGCTGAGATGCTTTCTTGATATTAGCTTACTCCTTGATATCGAGTAAACCTCAGATAGGTATTGCAAAGCGCTTTATATATATCATGCAGTAATTTTATATCAAGAAGGCATCCCAGCCCAGTCCAACTCAAGTCCATACATCGATGCAAGCTGGGGTCCCTCTTCAAAATCATGTCGCTGCAGGCTGATGACAGGGAGAGGCAGGATGAAGGGAGAGGCAGGATGCAGGCTGGTCACGGGCCTGTGGTTGCAGGCAAGTGTGGATCCAAGGGAAGTGGGGAAATGGCCGGGCCCGGAGGGCTGTCAGTGTAGGGGCGGCCCATATGATGGGGCCACCTCTGCAAGCAGGTAGGGTGGTAGCAGGCGGGAAGGCAAAGAGGCAGAGAGAGGAGGAGAGGGGAGGGACAGATCATGGAGCCGATTCTGCCTCCCATGATTCAGAGTAGAACTGCTCCTGAGAGCTTTCCTGGTTGGGATCTTTACAGAAACAGATTGCCAGGCCTTCCTGGGTTACGCCTGCCTATTCCTTACACAAATCTCTGTAACAGCTGTTCTAGCTCGGGTCAGTACCCCAGAACTAATGATGTTCACAGAAGGAAAGCGAGGTTATCGGTGCCGTCAAATCTGTTCTGACTCTTAGCGACCCTGTGCCCCACAGAAGGAGAAGCAGCCCTGGCGTACACCCCCCTTCACCCTTGTTTCCATGTCTGAAACCGTATGTAGCCACTGGGTATTCTGACACTGTTTCGCTACTGTCAGTGAGGTCGCGGATCTCTCTTCCTTCTTTATAATGTTCCTATTCTGGAAACTCCACTGAAACCTGTTCACTCTGAGTGACCCTGATGACTTTGAAATGCCAGCGACATGGCCTCCAGCAGCACAGCAACACACAAGTGGAGGTTAGGAAAGTGTGGCACGCATTCTTAAAGCAAAGGGTCCACAGAGCAGGACACTGGGTAGTTGTAGCTCTTTGCGACAGAAAGTGGCTGGAGAGAAATAGCCCGGAGACAAAGAAGGGAGGTTATAAGACAAGAAACATAACCCCAAACAAAAGCCCTGCCTTCAGGTGTGGCTTCAAGTCACAGTAGCATAGCTATGTAACCCAGTGCAGACAACCCACAACACTTGATCTAAACAAGAGTTCTAGCACACTCCCCCACAGACTGCCTAAGCCCTGGTTGTGCAAATGGTTAAGGACATGTTTGCTAATCAAGGTTGGCATTTTTAACCCACTTAGCACCTCCATGGGTAGATCTACTTCCATAAAGATTACAGTCAAGAAATCCCTATGTGACAGTTGTCTGTAGTATGGGGTTGCTATAAATCAAAAATAATTTTATAGCACCCAAGAAAACCTAGTAAGCATGAGGTAAAGTAGGTATCAATAAATACCGACTTTGTTCAAGGTTCTGGGACCCCTCTCATATAGTTTGAATTAAAAACATCACAAGTCATCCTTGTTCTGAATGCTATTGTCTGGGTCCCATCCTAGGACCTCTCCCTTGTGAGAGCTCTTCACGGACCAGCATCTCTAGAACATAAGAACTAAAACCAAATACAACAGGGCGCCCTTCACATGGAGTGACAGGTGAAAGCCCATCACAGAAGGACAGTACCTGCGTGGAAACTAAGGTAGAGGTTGGGGTTCT
Source organism: Tenrec ecaudatus (assembly GCF_050624435.1). Classification (NCBI taxonomy): domain Eukaryota; kingdom Metazoa; phylum Chordata; class Mammalia; order Afrosoricida; family Tenrecidae; genus Tenrec; species Tenrec ecaudatus. Next base: position 73,330,957 of record NC_134543.1, read on the forward strand.
CATTAAAAACTAAAAAGGGTACAAAAATTATAAAGCATCTTTGGGGGATTCTAATTTTTCTGAAACCAAAGAGCAAAGGGCTGGGGAAGTTACCCAGACAGAAGAACTGCCTCAGCTTTTACGATAGCCTCTTTCAGATCAGTGCTTCCCAAAGTGAGAGATACCACCCCCTGGGGGCCCTGCAATGATGGGGTGAGGGGCTGCAAAAGCAGACACCTACAATGCATTCTGGATGATGGGCTGTAGTACCAAAGGGTTTCATTTCCAGGGGAGCACTGAGTTTGTTTTGTTTTGTTTTGTTTTCCTTGAAGAGGGATAGTAGGCCAAATAATTTGGGGATCTGTGGTTTAGAGAGCGTAGCCACGCAGAGGTAACATGCTGGGTCCTACAGTCTGGGTTCAATTCCAACTCTAAAGCTCTCCAATTCGGGCAAACTTACATAAATGTTAGTCATTCTATTTTTAAATTGTATTATTATGGAAAAGATCAAGCATACGAAAGCAGAGAAATGAGAACAATGAACCTTTGTAAATCCATTACTTGGCAACAATAACGAACCTTCAGCCAGTCTATAGCTTCATGGCTCTCTCTACTCCCTCCCTGCCAACCTTAACTTACTGTGAAGCAAATCCTTGACACCCTATCATTGCATCTACAAGCAGTAAGTAGTTCACTGTCATTAGAACACAAGGACTCTTTATAAACACAATCACAAAACCATTATCACAGCCCTCCCATTAAAATCAATTCCTTCATTTCTCCAAATAGCTAATCTGTATGTATCCCAGTTTCCTTAGTACCTCAGTTGTCCTATATACATTTTGTTTCCATAGCTGGTATTTTCAATTCATCCATCCACAACAAGGTCTATATGCGCACTGGTTAACATGTCTCTTATAATATGCAGGTTTCCTCTCTCTTGCAAATTGTGTTGAAGAAATAGAGTTGCTCGTCCTATGGCATTTCCGCTTCATACCAGCTGCCTTTGGTTTACTGTAACCCAATGGGGCCATAGTATTGAACAGCCATCTCTCCCCTGTGCTTCCGGGAAGGTGGCAGCTAGATCTAGAGCAGCGGTTCTCAACCTGTGGGTCGTGACCCCCTTGGGGGTTGGACAACCCTTTCACGGGGGTCGCCCGATTCGTGACAGCAGCAAAATTACAGCTATGAAGCAGCAACGAAAATAACTTTATACTTGGGTGGTCACCACAACATGAGAAACTATTAAAGTGAATGGAGGAGAAATGTTTAAATTTTCCACTTGGCATGCCTTTGGTCCCAGTCACATGACGAGTATTTTGTAGCTCTCCGACCAGAGATGGAAATGTCAACAGGAACACTTCAGAAATGTCATGTTCCTACCATGGATGAAACACATGTGATGTGCACTGGGCCCTGTGTCTGTGCAGGTTTCCTAGGCACCTGACCTTTATCTGGATGTCAGCCCCAGCAGTTCACAGGGAAGAATTTCCAGTGTTGTCATCACACAAGTCCCTGTTTGACTTCACTCTCTCATCTTACACTCCATTGGAGTCTTGACGTTGATCTTAAATTAATAAGGAGACTGGATTTTTTTTTTCAGTTTTTCCTACCTCGTTAACAGTGCCAAGAGCTAAGGGGAGGCGCTCCCCGATGATGTGCTAGATAGAGAACCTGTGGTTACCCAGGTGTGTCTAATTGTGAGTTGCTATCACTGTACCAGTTTGGTCATTTAATAGGCAAACTATGCAGCTGATAAACCAGGATTCAGAGTGCTCCTGCCTCTTCTGATACAGATACAAACAGGTGCTGGCAGGGGAGGATCCAGCCCTTTTTTTCCCCACGTGATGACATCCTACCTTTCTTTTTTTAACGTTTTATTAGGGGTTCATACAACTCTTATCACAATCCATACATAAATCAATTGTGTAAAGCACATCTGTACATTCTTTGCCCTCATCATTTTCAAAGCATTTGCTCTCCACTTAAGCCCTTGGCATCAGGTCCTCTTTTTTTCCCCCTCCCTCCCCACTCCCCCCTCCCTCATGAGCCCTTGATAATTTATAAATTATTATTTTGTCATATCTTGTCCTCTCCGATGTCTCCCTTCACACCCTTTTCTGTTGTCCGTCCCCCAGGGAGGAGGTCACATGTAGATCCTTGTAATCGGTTCCCTCTTTCCAACCCACTCTCCCTCTACCCTCCCAGTATCGCCACTCTCACCACTGGTCCTGAGGGGATCATCTGCCCTGGATTCCCTGTGCCTCCAGCTCACATCCTCTGGTCTAGCCAGACTTGCAAGGTAGAATTTGGATCATGATAGTGTGGGGAGGGGGCAGAGAAAGGAAGGAAGCTTTTAGGAACACATCCTACCTTTCGATGTTGCGTTTCCTCCCCCTCACCCCGGTAGATGACAAGGCCAACTCAGTGCATTGATGCAGTGACTCCCAATTTTGTCTTCACCAAACCCCCATTTTTGCTAGCAAATTCTCTCAGATTTCTCTCAAATCTGTCTGTCTCCTTCCAATCTTTTCCATCAGAAATGTCATGTTTGAAAGAACGTATCTGTTGAAGAACTATAAATCTTTAATAATGGTTGAGTCCACCCTTTTTTCCATTTAATGGGAAACTGTAACTGCTGTGCTAAGCTCCCAACCAATAGGAGCTAATTAATATGAGTTGCCTCTTAGACATCATATCATATCAAAGAGAAGGTAATAAAAAAGATCTATATGTAAAATCATATTATGGTTAAATATAGTGTTTTTATTAAAGTTCTGAAAGTACTTTGGAAGCCATCATTAATTTATTGGGATAGCACATGTTAAATTTTTTCATAATGAATTAAATTTCCTAATGTGTGGTATTATTTCTTCTTGAGTAAAATGGCATCTTGATTGAAATATATATCATTATTAGTAGGAAGCAGCAGCAAGTCTATTACTAAGAGACATGATCGAAGTCTCTGATTCCGGTCATGGCCAGTCTTCCTTACCACCCACAGATAGAAATTAAGAGCACCTCTATTTTGAGACAGACATGTGACCTGGCCTGAAACACCACTATCATCAAACCATAATATAAGCTTGGTTAATTTCTCGTTCAAGGCCAACAAAATCGTCCATTTCAAAGTGAAAGCATGATTGGTTTTGATAGCTTAGATTCAGGTGCACAGGTGGGTTATTCATTATTTTTGAAACTTTGATGCCAACTCCATCTGGGTGCCAGATAAAGCAGCATTTTGACTTACGGCTTCTTACTCTCTGTATTTCTTGTTTTTGTGAAAAAGATGGGGATTGGTTTCTGTTCTTTTCCTTCTTGGAAACCAAAGTGGAACTAAGTTTCTCTGGAGTAAAGACAGCATTGCTAATTTCCCCTTTACTTCGAAAGATTTTCAAATGAAACTGATCACCCTATATGGCCTTCACAACGCTGTCCGAGTGCGCACCCCTCAAAGCAACCATGGCGAGTGTTGCTCGCCACATGCTGCACGATGACCTCTTCAGACTGACTGGAGAAAGATGGGGCTCTTCTTTACTCCCTTGAAGAGTTAAGTCTTGGAAGCGCACAGGGGCAGGTCGACCCTGTCCTACAGGGTCCTCAGGAGTCAGAATGGACTCAGTGGGAATGAGTTTGCTTTGGGGTGGGCGGTGGTGGAGGGGTCATGGGTTCTGTAAGCATTGCCGCTATTATTGCAGTGCCTTGGGATCAGCTATTTTCATGCACGCACGTTCCTACCTAACTACTTCTGAATGTTTCAGGTGTGTCTGTGCCTCCACTGGTAGCCTAGTGCTGACACAGTGGAGTGTTAACTGCAAGGTCAGCAGTGCGGAACCACCAGCTGCTCCGGGGGAGAAAGGCGGGGTTTTGTACACCCATAGAGAAGTACAGCCTGGGACACCCACGCGGGCAGTCCTACCCCGTTCTTTGGGGTTGTTATGCGTCAGCATTGACTTGATGGCAGCAAGTGCGGTTTGGGTTTGGTCTCCATATGTTCCTCCACCACTACAAAAAGTAAAAAGCAAGAAGTAAAACGTTCAGCCCTTTAAAAAAAAGGTGCCAGGTAAAGGTTACAACAAAATCCCTTCTTGTAATCCTGACCCTCAACAAGTGGGAACTCCAGAAAGTCCTTTTCTGCCCACTCGCCCAGTCCACTGTACCGGGGCTAACAAATAGGCCACGCACTGAGCCACTGGGTCAGGAGTCATACTTACAGGCTTCTGAAGTAAATTTAGGGAGGTTGTAAATGTGATGTAAAGAAACGGTGCAGCTGTTATAAGAACAGAACCAAACCTATCTAAAGATAAAAGGGACAAGAACTACAGGAACTTATTTTCCATCTGAAGTGAACCAATTTTGTTTCTTGAAAAATAAAGGGGAAGGGGCAAGCAATTTTCACTTCCAAGTTTATCATCAAGGAAAGCTTTCATGGGAGTTTGAGTAAGCCACGCTTGATGACAATTTGGCAATTACCCTAAATGCTGTTCAAATGGATGCTTTACATACCTGCTGCCACCCTGACCAAGGGCATGTTTGAGAAAACACACAAGACAATTCTTATATGAATATAGGGGGAAACAGTAATTCAGCATAAGAAAACATTTATGTTGAGGGAAAATAGCCTTCACTTTCCCGCTAATCTGTAATTCTCTAAACCTCAATTTTTTTTTTCAGGCTTCGGTGTGAATTCTTTCTTGCACGGGGCCAAGGACTGAAGTATAGATCTATCTCCAGAGAGATTTAACACCACCATTCTCCACATTGTTGGATCTGTTTCAAACTGAAGAAGGTGGTCAACTTCTTCAATGTCTTGATCACTGACTTGGGTGATTGGTGAGTATATTTGGGTAATACTTGTCTTAACTGGTCTTCCTTGTAGGCTTCTGGATATTATCCTATACAGGCAGCATCTGCTTGAAGATAGATCTTGAAATACTGTTTTTGATGATACATGTAACTTCATTCCTCTTGAATTTCTCATTCCTGGTATAGTAAACCATGATTGTCCAATTCCAAATGGCCAATACCAGTCCATGTCAACTTACTAATGCCTAAAATATCAATGGTTATGTATTCCATTTCATTTCTTATGATACCAAATTTCATAAGATTCATACTTAACCCACTCCACATCCTGATAATTAATGAATTGTGGAGTACCAGCTTCCACAAATGGGTCCAAGGGGAGGTTGTGTAATTGATGGGTAAAATAATGAGACATCAAACAAGATAAAGCATATGAGTGCTCACCTCTGGGACCACGGTGACTTTGTAAGGTCTCTCTCTCTGGGACTAGATTTCAGCCTCGGTCCTTGGCTCCACGCGAGAAAGATTTCACGCCGAAGCCAGGCTAGTGAGCCAAGTGAATTTAATGAGAGTTAAAAGAAGTTTCAGGTTTTACGCGGCACCCATTAGGATTCCTTTGACCATGAGGCCTGGCAGAGACTGCCCCAGGTCACGCAACGATCTCTCTCCTCCCACGAAGACGACCAGACCACCCAAGCAAGACAAGCCTAAACCTCAATTTTTTAAACACCTAAAAAGATTTCTAATCTGCATCTTTTCACCTCATGCAAAAATCAAATTTTTCTCCCTGTGGGTCTGCCTTCTGTCACCTCCTTTGCACAGTTTCTTTCTTAAGAACATCAGAGAGTGTGAGATGAAGTAGCGCCATAAGTGGACCTCCCTCTGGTCTACAGGTCAGGCAGGATCTCATGAGAAGCATGTCCTGCCCAGGGAACCCTGCAAGCCCTTTTCTCCTGTGGAGGAGCAAGCCTTCTCACTGAATTGCACCCAAGCACATCACTAGTGGAGGGGTCTGTCCTTTCTAAATGAAAATGTCTTATACTTTCTTAGAAGGCCCAGATGCAAAGAAATAAGAGAACCATCAATCTGCATTTCTCTAAGTTATTAATTGCCAGGAGCTATTGAACATTTGAAATAAATACTAATGAAATGAGTGATCCTGAAGGAGGCATCTGGGATGCATAGTCACTCGGGAACGGGGGCTTTGAAGGCCTCGTCAGTCACTGCAAAGGAGGGTTCCTCATCTGGATAGTTTTTCGAGCTTTGGAAATTTGCATCATCTAAGTTTCTGTCCATACTTCCATAAGAAACTCCTGTAGATGTCTGATGGACACATCAGAAAGTGAATCAAGGGGGTGAATCTGGGCTTCAAAGACACGGAGGCCTGAGAGCGTTGCTAGACAATTTGTTTTTAGGGACTACGGTTTCATTCTAGTGCTGTAGAAGTTCTCGGCTGAGCTGCTAAGCACAAGATCAGAGTCTGAAACCACCACCACCCTAGGGGAGAAAGGCAAGGCTGTCTGTTCCAGGGAAGAGTTGTGGTCTCAGAAACCCACCGGGGCAAGTCTACCCTTTCCTGGCAGGGCACATAAATCCAAACGGACTTGATGGCAGTGATTAAGCAGTGGTAAGTCTACCTTGGTTGCCATTCATACGAAACGTTTGATTTGTAACTTGGCTCTAAGACTGTGTTGGAGAAATTCTGGCACCATAGTTACACATTGAATTGGGCCTCCACCTCCAAAGATAAGGTTGAGCTCGGGTCACTGTACCTGTGAATGTGACCCTTTGCGGGTACGGGGCTTGTCTTTTGTTGTGTTAATGAGGTCATACTGGACTAGGGTGTATCTGTACATTGTGTTTTATGAATCGGGGAAACAGAACCAGAGACATTGGGACCAGACCATGTGAGGTCCTGTTTATAAGGCAAGGAACTCCAAGAAACCAGCAGGATGGCCAGAGACTGAGAGACAGGATGACCTTCCAAAGTGGCAGGGCACACCCCTGTGAAGGCCCTAAATTCAGACTCGGGGCACCCAAACCGTGAGATAGTAAATGACGTTCTTTAAAGCCACGCGCCGGCGGTGTTTTCCGGGCAGCGCTAGGTCATTACGGCAATTCTACAGGAGTGTCGAGTGGCTGGAAGCATTTGGGAGCCTGACTCCAACGGTCTACTCAGTCTATACATGTCAGACATGCATAAGAATAAACTGCTAGATTGGCGGGTCTCAACCTGTGGGTCACGATCCCTTTGGAAGTTGAATGACCCTTTCACAGGGGTCACCTAAGACCATCGGAAAACACATATTTCCGATGGTCTTAGGAACTGAGACACCTCTCCTATCCATCTCCTGGTGGGTCCACCCACATGCAGATACGCCCACATCCGAGAACACAGGGTAAAGACTGTTACCAATGCTATACCATGCTTCAAGACAAATTTCATTTATCTGAAATTAGAAATAAGTATTTCATAATATATAATTACAAATGGTTTTGTGATTAATCACTATGCTTTAATTATGTTCAATTTTTGATATGCAGAAAATATATCCTGCATATAAGATATTTACATTACAATTCATAATAGAAGCAAAATTACAGTTATGAAGCAGCAATGAAAATAATGTTATGGTTTGGGGGTCACCACCACATGAGGAACTGTATTAAAGGGTGGTGGCATGAGGAAGGTTGAGAACCACTGTCCGAAAGGGTCACAATGACTTGGGATCCGACGATTATGGGCTTATGGGACCAGATTCCACTCTTTTTTGAGTTTAAAAAAGGGGGGAAGGGACAGTAAAGAAGGGAGAAGCTTCTCCGAATAAGCCTCTTAACCTACCTTTACGCCACTCTATTTTGTGAAAAATATGTTCCCAATGGTAACTTTACAAAGGGCCATATCCCTAATCCTAAGAAAGGTTTAGTGCTATGACCTCCAAGTCGGTGGGGACTGTGTCTTAATACAGCTCAGAAAACAATTTTAGCATAATATTAAAATTCATTTTTGAGTTGTAGTCAACTGATGTGGTTCTTCTAGCCATAATTCCTTAGGTGCTGTCTTACAAAGCTGCGCTCTGTCCCTGTGGCTCTGCTCCCCCCTTGGAGCATGCTCTCTACTGCGCTAATACACAGGGTCAGAATGCGGTTAAGACATACTTTAGTAAAGTCTGCGAACCAAATCAAACCTTTGGGTTCTTTGGGGGTATCTTTAAGACTGCTTGATGGTGTGATTTAGTAAGCATCATCCTTTGCTTCCTTGGGGGATGGCTCACTAAAAGACAAGTACTCCATCTCCTTCTGAACCATTCCTTGGTGGATAAGAGCCATCTGGGACACAGAGAGAAACTGCAGGGTCATTTGGAAGAGCATGTCCAAGGCCTGTGACTTAATAAGACAGAGGGCGGTGGCTGTTAAGACCAGCTCTGCCAGACACCATGGCAGGGCTGTGGTTATGAGTTGGGCTGAGTGCCACGAGGTCAGCAGTTTGAAATCAACAGCAGTCCCTCGGGAGCAAGACTGAGCTTCCCACGCCCGTCGACAGTCTCCATCTCAGCAACCCACAGGGAAGTCACGACGACACGGCATTGACTGGAGGCCAATGAGTTTGGCTTTGGCTTGGGTGGCACGAAGGCTCAGAGGAGCAGCACTGAGCTTATGGGCTACCTTCTTCTGGAACTGTGAGCCAGACTGACAGGTGAGCTGGACACAGAAGCAGCAGCCGAGGGACCAACATGGCTGGGAGGCTGAGGATCAGAGAGACTTGGCTGCTCATTGGCGAGAAGTATGCTGTGGATTGTATTCTTAGTGTTTCTGATCCTGACTTGTCGTGACCTATTAAGTTTCCTAATAAATGTCCATCCTTATGAGTGTTGTCTGGGAGTTCTGTGAGGCCATTACAGTGAACTGTCGGACCCAGGACAGAAACAGAGTGCCCAGGGAGAAACAGTTGGTGCTGGAGTTGGTACAGAAGGATGGAGGGGGCAGCAGGTCCGACCTCTGCCTCAGAACAACAGAAACCCAGAGGAGGTCAGAGAGAGCCTTGTACCATCTGACGCAGCGTTTACGCTTAGTCTCAATTAATCGGAAATTTTAAATAAAATATCTCCCACTGCTTACAGGTATAGTCCATCAAGATTCTCCTCTATTGTATCTTAATGGCCAAAGGCAAATTATAGAAGAGTATATCATGACTGGAAAGATACACAATTGCCACAAATTTAACACACACGCATGCGCCTAGCAGCTCCCACTGACAGTCACAAAAGCAGCAAGTAGTATTTTGAGTGAAAAACCTTCATGGCTGGCATCTTTGTGGCACGTGAGCTATTTCAAAGTCCTCCTAAAGACTCTTCCACCTTGATTGGACACCAACAAACAAGAGGTAGAGATTTAACCACTAAGGAAATGAAGGCTTGTGAAGATCAATGAATTATTTGGTACCTGACATTCAGGAAGTAGCTGAGGTATTCTCCTAACCCAATCTGCTTTCCACTCTGCCTCACTCCCGGCACTGTGCCTGCAGAGCAGAGAGAGGCATGAGGGCAGAGGCACAACTACATGCCAGTGATCTGAAGAGTCCGCATCCCAATGTCAAATGCGCACAGGAGTCTGATAAAGGCTGGGTGGTACAAATGAAGCTTCTGAAACCTCAGAGGCAGCTTGAGCTAAAGAAGCCACCATCAAGAAAGGGGCCCAGGGCACCCACCTATGCACTATAAGCTCTAGAAGACACCGAAAAGCCCGTTTTAAGAATTCCTTCAACTGTCTTAACAATTAGGATCTGCGCTCTGAGAATTTAGTCTCTTGGCTTTCTCCTGCTTGAATTAAGGGAGCAGTCCTCCACCCATATGGTAGGAGGTAAAAACTAGCAAAGTGCACCACACGGGCCCTTTAGAAACCTGCTTTTTCCTTCAGGGGTCAGAGTGCCCGCCTCCATCAAAACCCCTCTCCTAAGAAAAGCCTCTTGCACGTATTCTTATTATGAATGTTACTGATTCCGATGGCATTTTCTTCTATGCTTCCCCCTAATTATGGAAGAAAGCCTTTCCAGAGGGGAAAGGCATTCAGAGATGAATGAGCAAATTGGAGGTTATTTTTTCCAGGTGAAGATCCGATCTGTAATCTCACCACATACCTGTGACTGGGGGGCTTCCCTGAAATCCCGCATGTTCCCGGATGTGAAAAAACATAATGCAAACGAGCATTTAAATGGTTATTTTCTACAAAACAGAAGACTGGGGATCAAATATACATACATGTTCACTATCTTTCCCTCTTGTGTCTTTCCCATTTTGATACTAGGAAAGGGTCCACAGTAAAAGCAACGTGACTGATTAGAGGCCTGGAGTTGGCTTGGATGACCCACAGAAAGACGTCAAAGGACCTCTCTAAATAGTGTGAGTATGTGTAGGCAATATCAACATTTCCATCACATTACCATAGCAATGAATAATTTTTAAATTTTTAACACAGACTTTAGGATGAGAAAGACTTGATGCGGATTCCTTGCTCGACCACTTTCTAGCTGTGTGGCCTTAGGTGAGTCAATTAACTTCTCTGTGTCTCTGGTTTCTCGCCAGAGAGAGCCATGGCCTTATAGGAAGAATTACCTGAAATGATGCATGCAAAGCCTTTTGAGGAAAACAAAGCACAAATGGTAGGCTGCTGGTTAGTGCTATTGCTGGCAGAGAAAAGGCTGCGGAAGGAGGAACTGTAAGTGGAAGGCTGTGTCCTCACTCAGGTGCCCAAACAGGAGCTTGGCGATCAAGGGCACACACTTGGCAGAATTCAGTTTGCCTAGGGCCGGAAGGAACCCCGCAGAGCCCATGGCTCTCTAAGTTTACAGATGAGGAGGCGGAGACCCCAAAAGGGAGGTGTTGAGACAGAACTAGGGCCCTGGATCATGGTTCTAGCCCAGGCAGCTGGAAACAAAGCGAAGCTGCCCCTGAGACAGTTCTCCAACTGCAGACAAAAGCCACTCAGCGGCAGCTGCTTTGGGGACAATTTTTCTTTTTTGTTGGCCAGGCTTCCTGCCCCTGCAGAAGGACCTTTGGTCTTGAGCATTAGCAATCAAGATGTCAGTGCATTACGGTTCCTAGTTCTTTCCATCCACTCTCAGAAAAGGAAGTGGGCATATGCAGACTCCTGGCCGGCTAAGTCCCTCGGTGCCTCCGATGCTAAGCTTGGAAAACCAACACTCTTCTTCAGACGCTTGGGAAGAACGTCAGGAGAACCCAGTTCCATATCGCTCTGACGAGAATGGAAGTAATGAGCCTTAAGCTGCTAAGTATTCCAAGATGAACATGCATTCGTAATTCTACTTCTTTCAAATACTATATGCAACCTATTACAGATTCAGATGAACCGGCCTAATAAAGTACTTACATGTGGTTGAGAGGTTTAATTAGGCACATACTTGGGGTTATATTAGCTGGAGTTTATTGTCTTTGAAGGAACTTAATTGAGGTTACTCATCTCCTCATTCTTACTAATAAAAATGTCAAACTCTGCTCTGAGTTAATTCCAGTAAAATTCTGTTTGGTTTGGCCAAGCCCTACACCCAAAGCTTCTGTGACTAATTATCCTATTTCTTTAAATGCTTAGGAATATAGCTTGTTAAGTGTTGCTGAAATGTCCTTGGAAAGGTACGGCTTCCGGGGCATACTGATGCTATTTAGAGAGAGCAGGGAGTGTTTAAAAATGAGAATGAGATAATTCAATCAATGAAGGACAGTTTAAAAAGAAAATGTTTGAAATTTTATATCAGGAAGTGGGGAAGCCTCGCTGTACATCCTTTTACATTTGTGGAGATTATAAAACAACACAGGAACATACAAATAAGAATGCAGGGAATTCTTCAAAAACCTGAAAATAAAACTACTATCTGACCCCAGAAGGACTGCTGCTAAAGTTCCGGTTCAGACCTGCACAGGTTTACACCAAACAAAACAAGGTTAAATCCGGCTCGGGGACGACTGCAGACAAGTCCTCGCAGTGCAATTCCATTAGGGTGACTTCAGAGAAAGAGCCGGATGACGGAGCAGCTTTGAAGGGCATCTCCTTGGCCCGCTGCCTTCAAGATGGGGAGGTCATCTCAGGAAGTTAGGGTGACTATTGGGGGTAGATAATAAAAGGTAATCTTGATAGATGTTTCTCAAAGGACACCAGCCAATCATGGGGGCTCATTATAAGGAAGCTTTCTAAAAAGTGAACACTGCATGTTTTCCTGGTGAGGAAAAGACAAGGGAAGTTGTGCCAAGGAAGTAATTTCCATCACAGCAGTGCACCTGCTCCTTCTCCAAGGGCAGGAAGGGGCTGTTTGGAGAAATTTATTGGGAAACCTTCCTCATCTACTTTGCAACCCTAGTCTTGCCTCTTCAGACTTCTTTTTGTTCCCAAAACTCAAAGAAAAGGGAACACAAGCGGTATCCCTCAAGGGTGTCAAAACAAACTGCTACTTTTACATGGTGAAGCCAAGAGCAGAGACTTCTTCAGGGGAGCGTTAGCAAGATGGAAACACCGCCTTGCAAAGTATATAGACCTAAACGGAGGATATGTCAGGAAATGATAGTTCCAAATGTTGATATTTTGATTTAATAAAGGTGTCTATAATTTTATATCAATGCTTTTTACTTACACTAGTATACCAACTTCAATCTTTTCTCTCTCGTGATGCTACCTATTGGTCCATTTGTGAGGATTCTGGTCTTCTTCACGTGGAGTTGTAATCCTAATGACGGCTGCAATCCTTCACCTTCATCAGCAAGTGCTTCCCGTACTCCTCACATTCAGCATGAAGGTGATGTCCTCTGCATGTCTCAGCGTGCGAATGAGCCTTTCTCCAAGCCCGATGCCACAGCCTTCTTCAGAGAAGCCAACTCTGCTGGGGATTTGCTCAGCCTACACATCAAATAAGTATGGAGAGAGGCTACATCCCTGATGCTCACCTTTGTTTATTTTAAACCACGCATTATGCCCTTTTTGTTCATGCAACGGTCTCTTGTTCCAAGTTCTGAGTAGGCACCCAAAAAAAGTGTTTGGGAGTTCCCATTCTTCTCCAGGCTAACTATAGCTCGTCATGGTCCACACAGCCGGGTAACTGCACTGTCAGTGAAATACAAGTAAACATCTCTCTGGTACTCTCTGCTCTTAGCCAAGATGAATTTAAACTATAGTGTTGGCAAAAAAATATTGAAAGTACCATAAACTGCCAAAAGAACAAACAGATCTGGCTTGAGAGAGGTACAGCCAGAATGCTCCCTAGAGGCAAGGATGGGGAGACTTTGTCTCACGTACTATGACCATGTTATCAGGAAAGGCCAGTCTCTGGAAGACATCGTGCTTAATAAAGCACAGGGGCAGCAAAAGAGAGGAAGGCCCTTGGTGAACTTGACTGACACAGTGGTTTCAACATTGGGCTCAAGCATAAGAACAAATTTGAGGATGGTGCAGGATGGGGGGGGGTGTCATTCTGATGTACACAGGGTCATGCTGTGTTGGAACCAACTTGACAACAGCTAACAACAGTATACCCCAAACTCTAGAAAGCAGAGACTCAGCCAGCCACTTATACAATTCACAATTGCTAAAAGATGGTGACAATAGAAATGGCCATCCCAGATGAATGGTTAAACAAAATGTGGCATATACACAGGGACTTTAGTGGAGTGGGGAATCTATTACCTTTTAAGTAGATTTTTCTATGAACTTTTGCATTTAGCCCCTTGGACATACAATGGAATATTACTCAGCCAATAAGAGAAATAGTCTGATATATGTTACAATATGGATGGACTTAAAGATATTATGCTGAAAAAATAATCCAATCACCTATTACGCAAATATTGTATAATCTCATTTACGTAAAAAGAAACCAAAGGCAAGAGTATAGAGACCAAAGTTTGCTCATGGTTACCAGGGGCAAGAGGGAGTCAATGATGATGGGAAAATCACCATTATTAATATTAAATTTAAACATCTGATTGTTGTCATTGCTGTGCATAAGTTGTACATCTAAGAAAAAGTGATTGGACAAAAGTTACATGACAAATAAGCTCCAAAAAGCTCAGGGGAAAATGGAATTAAAAGAGAGTGGACTGGTTCACAAGCTTTTGGAAGCCCTTCCTAAGTCTGTAATGATAAAAAACAAAAACTACAGTAGTTTTTGAAACTGTTTATGTCTAACCAAGTAACTTACAGGATTGGGGTCCTTGTTGTGGAGGTTTAGGGTCATGGTTGATGAAACCATACAGTGAATTGGGCTACTAACATGCTTAGTGTTTGTTCTACCTCTTAGTTGGTAGCAATGTGTCCAGGGGTCGTAAAAACTGGCTGTCAGTCATCCACAACGAAGCAATTGCCCGCTGTTTACCTGGAGCGAAGAAGTGGTGGACAAGGAGATATGGCATGTGTGCCTAAAGACCTCCATGAATACCTGCCTCTCTTGCCATGAGATCGGGACGGGGTGGTGCCCCGTTACCCCAACTGAATATTTTGAGCAAAAATTCCATAGAAGGATCCTGATCCAAAGGGAGGAAATGCAGAACCAATGTTCAAATTCTCGTGAACTCTAGACTTTCTGGAACTGTGGAAGGTGTACAAAACCCTGACATTATTGCCCTGTGATGATATTTAAACTTAAGCCAAAAATAACCCTGAAGTCTTCTTAACACGAAATACTTAAATTTAACCAGAAAAAAAAAGGTCTGCCTTGAGTATTACGCATTTTAAGAATTAACTCTATGGGATGTATCAAACCGGCAACAGCAACTTCAAAGATTAAGTAGGAAGCTTAGGGAGACACTGAAGGAGTCTCAGTGACTTCGTGGGTTATGCACTGAGCTGCTAACCACAAAGTCAGCAGTTTGAAACCACCAGCTGGGCCCATGTGGCTTTCTACTCCGATAAAAGAGTTACAGTCTCCGCAACCCACTGGAGCAGTTCAACCCTGTCCTTGAGGGTCACTATGAGTCATAATTGACTCAATGGCAAGAAGTTAGGAGGTAGTGAGTTGATGTGAATGGGGGAGGAACAACTCAGAAAAGCAGAATAAGAATGGGTGTACAACTCGAAGAATATAATCAAGGTCACTAGATAGTAAATTTAGAAAATGACAGATGGAAATGCATGTTATATATTCTTAACAACATAATAAACAAATTATAATTTTTATTCTTATTTATTTTTTACTGCAAGATAGTACACACTGGTGCCAAGTTGTGGATCAAGACTGTGGGCTGACTGCCTGGTACTTGCTCTCACAGGGAGATCGCTGAAGATGTGTCATAGCAACGAGTGGTGAATAAAACACATGATGCGCTCATATCAGGAAAAATAGAACCTGGTATTGTAAAGGCTTATCTCAAAACAAGCAGCCATCTAAGTGAAGAATCAACTACGTCCACATGGAAAAAGCACTCCAGCTTGTGTAAGGATGTTAAATAGTAAGATCCAAATCCAGAGTAAGGAACAGTCATAATGCCTAGGTTCTAAATACCCAGTTTGTGGAAAGCTATGGATGGTAATGGAAACCCGAAAGCCCATTTGAAGGGTCCCATCATGGAACACGTCCCAGGTGAATCCCCAATGCACCTAGACTAGGAATATTAACAGCCCTAATATCAGACAAGGAGCCTTGTAAGATGGATTTGAGCAGCTATATTTGGGTTGGAATGTAATATCTTGTAATTTGGTCTCCCTGTTGACCCAATGGGAATTTTTTCAAATTTTTTAATATTTTTGCTTGCTCCTAAATTGAGGTCTCTCTCTGTTTTGCATGCTCATTGTTACTGGGCCCGTTTGTTGTTTGCAGGATTAATGATTGCCTGATGATACAGCAGGGGAAAAGGGGGGGAATAGGGAGTCAATACCAATGGGTACAAGAAGGAAAAAATGTTTCAAAGTTAATTGTGAAGATGAGCACAACCATTCTTGATATGATTGGGCTACTGAATTGTATGATATGTTCAATATAGCTCAATACAATAAAATAAACATTGTAAGTGTGAGCTGAGAGTATCCAGGAAGACTTTACTGGAGAGAGAGAGGACTTATATGCTAGGCCCCATGTCGTCAGGTGAGAGCTGGCGGTTGAGGAGAAGACTTGAACACATAGAATCCATGCTGTCATACATCCGTGGAGTCATGACACCAAGGAAGGGAAATAATCATTGAAACAGTTTCCATAAAGAGTAAGATTTCTCTTTTTTAACCATTGCCTAATAAACCCACCAAAATATCAATAAAAGACCAGGAACGAGGAATGGATATCATTACCTTGAATCAAGACTGGAACACATTAGCTTTATGAAATAAAAGCCATAACCAGACCATCATGTTAAAGAGTTGCAGAGTCTCTGAAATGTCTTTTGCTTTAAGCTTTAGTAAATGTGGTCTAGAAAACCTGCAACACATTTATGAGCTGCCTTTTAAAAGATATATTGAAATTTAGGATAACCACAGTCAATAGCTATGAATAATTTATTCTTATTTATTATCCCATGGCTGACACAAAATAGAATTGCTTGTAGATTTGTTGGAAAAACTAAGGCTAGTGATTTAAAAATAAATAAGTAAATAGCGAACATGCAATAAAAAAATCGTATCTCTCTGCTCTGGGGCGGGGTTGTCACTGTTTTTCTAATATAAATTTAATACATCTACATCTTAATTTATGATCATTTAAATCAGTGATACTCAACCTTCCTAATGCCATGACCCTTTAAAACAGTTCCTCATGTTATGGTGACCCCCAACCATAACATTATTTTCATTGCTACTTCACAACTGTAATTTTGCTACTGTTATGAATCAGGTGGCCCCTGTGAAAGGGTCGTTCTACGCCCAAAGGGGTCGCGATCCATAGGATGAGAACCGCTGGTTTAAATAAATGTAAAGAGAGACGCAGTTGGATCACAAAGAGCAGGCAGGAAGAGGAGGAAAGGGCAAAAGTCCAGTCACATGCACCCAAATCATGGCAGCTACTCTGGCAGTCCTTACGGACTTCTGATCCCTTTTGAGCCACGCCGCTCCTTACTCACTAAGGAAAACTAAAATCTAACGGAATGCTCCACCCAAGGAAGAAACCATCCCACTTAACCTATTTATACAGAGCCCACCACATCACCAGATCCCCGAGGGCACTCCATAGTTCCTGCTGTGGTCATGAGGTATCTTTGGGTTCGTCTGTACAAATCACATAGTCTTCAGTACCAACTACAGTAAAGAATAATTTCAATTTTAAAAGAAACCTAAAATAGCTCATCACCTGCGAAGATCTCTGCAGTAACCACTATTTATTTGTTTTTTGTTTTTTTAGTAACCACTCTTTAATGACATCAAGTTTTGTTATAAACATAATTTGCCTCTAAAGGTGTATTCGCATACTACTTCACAAATGTTAAACACGGAAACTTTGAGGTGGTGAGGACCCTTCTCACCCTTAGTGATAACCCCAAAGTAAGAAATCTCCTGGATATTATGTTGCCCCAGACCCGAGAAAATTAAAATATTCATACCCTCAAATTTCTAGAGTAGCTGTGAGAACTACCAATTTTCAGAAGTCTAAACATGTTATTTGATTGGTATTTTGATCCTGACTGACCCGGACTTCAAAACCACGTGACCATGAGGTTGTTTGGCTTTGACTCACAATGACACTGCACAACAGGATGGACCATGCGCTGCCCAGGCCTAGGCCACCCTCAGAGTCCTGATCATATTTGGGCACAGAGTTGGAGGCATCTTGCCAAGGGCCTTCTTATTTTTTGCTGCCCCTCTGCTTTACCAAGCATGGTGTCCTTTTCTATGAACTGGTTTCTCCTAATAATCAAGACTCCTAATTCATTGCCATTTAGTCAATTCCAACTCATACTTACCACCCAATTTTACAAGGTAGAGCTGCTCCTGCAGGTTTACAAGGCTGTAAATCTGTACCTGAGTAGAAAGCCATGTATTTTTCCAAAAAAAAACTACTGATAGTTTCAAACTGCTGACCTTGTGGTTAACAGCCCAACACATAACCATTAAGGCCACCACCAGGACTCCTTCGGTCTCTTCTGATAACATGTCCTAAATACGTGCTTCAAAGGAGCATTCTGGCTGTACTCTTATTTGATCTTTTGGTAGTCCACGGAACGGTTAAATATTCTTCACTAGCGCCATGATTCAAATGCATCTATTCGTCTTCTGTCTTCATCCTTATTCACTGTCCCAAATTTCACATTCATGCATACGAGGTGACTGAAAATATCATGGCTTGGGTCAGGGGCACCTTCATCCTCAAAGGAACATCCTTGCTTTTCAACATTTTAAAGGGGTCTTGTGCAGATTTCCCAAATGCAATGTCTTTTGATTTGACTGCTGCTTCCTTGAGCACTGACTCTTGAGACAAGTAGGATGAAATCCTTAACAAAACTAACTTTTCTTCACTTATCACGATCTTATAATCATACTGCAGCAGACACTGTAGACAAGTATGGGAAGAACATGCAGAATAATGAGCCTGCCCTGTGAAATACTTCCAAAAAAGCAATACTGTAGCTGGGATTTGGAGAATGTACAGAAATTTTCGTATGCAGAGATGTCTCAGATATCGAATGAAGATATTTCCCAGGAAGAAGGAAACCATGTTCCAAGGCCTGGATTTCTAAAAAGTGCAAGGAAGGAATGTTCAGGAGAAGGAATAATAGGTCAATTGGGTCCAACTTGTGAAAAAAACTAGTATGCCATACCCAGGCATGTGGACTTTCTCCAGGAGGATACCTAGAAGCTAAGGTGGTTAAACACTGCAGTTAGAAATACCTATTTTATGTTATTTTATTGTGTTTTCAGTGAAGGCTTGACGGACATCATTGGGTTTCTGTTTGACAATTTCCATATACAGTGTTCTGTGGCAGGAGATATCGTTTCACAATGTATTAGCATTCCCTCTCATTGCACTCGGTTACTCTGTTTGCAGGGCTCTAGCTTCTCTAACGCCTTATCGCCTCATCTTTGCTGTAGAGGAATTGCTGACGCTTTGGTCTCAGAGAGATGGTTTGTTAATGGAGCATCATGGGTATGTCAATCTGTTGCTTCACCAAAAGGTGAGCTCGGGGGATCGGTTTCAGTTCAAGATGTGATGAGCATCTCAGGGCCACAGACTCATGGAACCCTGTCATCTCAATGGGTCCAAGGAATCTAGACTTTTAACGAATTTGAGTTCTGTTCCTTGTTCTCTTTCCTTGCACTTTTTGTCAGGGTGTATCCATGGCGGCCCTGACCAACATGAGTAGTGATGGCAGGAAGCACCATCTAAGTAGCAGTTATGACAGTGTGAAAACCGCATTGCATTCCTACTCAAGTCATGCCTGAGGAGCCCTGGGGGTGTTGTGGGTTATGTGTTGGCCAAATAACCACCATGTCAACAGTTCAAAACCACCAGCCGCTCTGCAGGAGAAAAATGAGGCTTTCTACTGCAGTAAAGTGTTCCTGGGGCAGACACTGGGTAAGTTCTACTCTGTCCTTTAGGGTCAGTATGAGTCAGAATTGACTTCCTGGCAATCAGTTTTATTTTCTATTTGGGCATGCCTGGCATGGGGCATGGAGACACCCATAAAGGAGGTAGTCTCTGCAGCATTGTGTGAGGGGACTAGAGCTGCCCTCATTGGAAAGCTCTCTCCCCATTTACATTGGTACCTGACTCGCCATGACCGAGAGGGATTCCTTTGCCAGTGCAATAGCACCGATTCCCTTCGCAGAGGTAAAAGTTTGAGCTCAGCCATCAGTATGTGTGCGTGTCTTCTACAGATAGGCGATTGATTGATGGATTGATTAGGACAGATAGTTAGATAAGCTTTTTAAGTCACCTTATAAAGTAGTGCGTCCTATATTTCATGAGTTACTTTCTAAGGTCTTTTGATACAAATTAGGTTTCTGGAAAGGGGGAAAAACACAAGAAGTCCTAAAGACCTTCTTCACAACTTGACCAAGGCCAATTCTCTCCTTATGAACTGATTCTCCTGTGAGTCTTAGCTCCATCCCCTCGTCTTCAGAAGATGACTGGGTCATTTCCCATACTGTATTTCACCTATTCCTCCTTTAACTTCCAGGAATGGATTCCTTACCCAAATAATGAAGAAAAACAATGCAATCAAGTAGCACAATAAAGCAGAAGCAACTCATACCAAAAAGTCCACTAATAACAGCCACACTGCGAAATGAAAATGAGATTACTGTTCGACGTCTTGTTTCTTCTATGTACATTTTATACAAAGAAAACCGTCTTCAGCCCTAACACAAGTGAGTTTAGATATATCAGTTACATTTGAATCTGATGGGGACGAATTAAGCCAGATAGAGTCAGGCACCTGTGACTCCCCCGCATGCTGTTTTCATCAGTCACCTGATGGATTTACTCTTGCTTCCTGGTTCCAGCACCCAAGTCCAGCAACTCTGTGTCATTTGCTGCCCAACTGTGACAGTGACTCAGAGCTCTCTATTTCTAGATCGTCCCCCACACGCCCACGGACTCATCTGACACAGACTTTAGTCAAGTAAGCTTTTTGTTTGTGGATGTCTTTATGGCTGCTGGGTCAAACCCAGACGCATCTGAGGCACAAGGCTTTCTTGCTCCTTGGAAATGTGTTTCCATGAAACACAATGATTCCCCTCATTCCTCAGTTCCAGACAGGAATAAAGTCCTTCTGTCTTTCGTGTTCAAAGAACTTGCTCAACTGTTCTTCAAACCTATTCAGATGACCAGGTATGGCCATGCAGGTTGTAGATCGCACAACTTCCACAGGTGCTATTCATAGTAACGTGCACAGCCAGAGGTGGGTGTGCCTAAAGCTCTATATAAGGTATTTCTAGTTCTAAGAGTGGCTGTGAGGGAGCTAGACACACAATGGGTATAGAACTTTTGTTCAAGGTGATGGGAAAGTGTGGGA
This sequence comes from Tenrec ecaudatus, assembly GCF_050624435.1. Classification (NCBI taxonomy): domain Eukaryota; kingdom Metazoa; phylum Chordata; class Mammalia; order Afrosoricida; family Tenrecidae; genus Tenrec; species Tenrec ecaudatus. The sequence goes on from NC_134543.1 coordinate 73,351,671, forward strand.
AATAAATAGTGGTGATGGTCACACAATATTGTACACCTAACTTAATGCCATTGAATCACACACTTAAAAATGCTTCCAATGCAAATTTTCTGTTATATACTTACTCCCTACTTATCAACTATCTATCTTGCTATCCAGTATTTCACATTTACTACAGTAGTAGTATCTGTACAGTAACAATGTAGATCTAAAACTCATAAACACTGAGGGGCACTGGCTGTGATGGTTTAAGGTTATGTATGAACTTGACTGAACTTGACTTGACTTGACTTTGGCAGCTCAGTAATAATGAAATCTTGCCATTATTTAATAATGTAGTCATACCCTACTTTGTGATCTGTTGGGGTCATACCCTGTGGGAAACAGATTTCTCCCAAGTTGTCTCCCCCAAATATATGCCAAACTGAGCTGCTTGCTACATGTGGCAAATGACTATACACTTGGAGGTCAACAGGAGTAGGTCAGGGGTTATTCTCCCAAGGGTTATCAGCCATCCAGAGCAAACAGACACCACTGTTTTTCCCACAACAAGAAGGGCCCACTCCCTTCTGATAAGGATAGTATTTGACTCTTTCCTTGTAGGAGACCCCATGGAGGTCAAGCCAACCCAAGGGTGACCAAGGTTAGGCTGCCATGTTGAATCTAGGGTCCGCCCTTCTTGTCACATGTATACATCTAGTCCCTCCCATTCCTAGGTGCACACCCCTAGCTCATCCCCTTCCTGTCTTGCTTATGCCTATTGTACATCCCCTTTCTATGATGGGTATGCCTATTGTACTGCCCCTTCCTGTTACATGTGGTTACCTGTAACCACATACCCCCTAAGTAGATATAAGCCTTGGTTAGCAATAAACAGGGTCTCCTCCCCACCTTACCTCAGCCCGCACTCTGCGTAAAATCATGACCATTCAGGAGGTTAGCATGCTACCATAAAATGTGTCTGACTCCATTACTTCAACCTTTCCTCCAGTTCTCATGCTCTCTCTGACTTTACTATAGTCTCTACTTATTATTGCTGTACAGTTGTGCCTACTGGACCCGTGATGATATGTTAGGGGCTGGTTTCCCTCACAATACCCCATTTTCCCTTGTCTTTTTCCCAAAGAGTGACTGGGGATGGAGCGGGGAGGGGCTCTAGCAGCTCACTGCTGCATGGGTAGATAAAATTAATTCTGCACAGAACATCCTAGAAAGATTTAAAAACAAATAAACAACCTTATTGTCGAAGTCAGATCCCACACTAACTACTCCAACTCTGGGGAGAGGGCCCAGGCATCGGAACTATGAAAGCCTTCCCAGGTGACTTCAGTGCTCAACCAAAGGTGTCACTGTACGTTAAACTTGTTGAACGGAAGCTTTTTTATACTTCCTGTCTATTCTATTCACTGTCTCCACGCCCCTCCCCCAAGCCCCTCAAGAAAACCAAGGATTTTAGTCATCTTTGTATGAGTGAAGGATTCTGTATGACGTTAGAACTTAAGGAGTCAGTAAAAACAAAGAGGGAAAGGAATAAATACATGTAAGGTCCTGGACTATGGATTTTAAACATCTACCTCCTCTTAGTCTCTGAAAATGTTTAAGTACAAAGGGAAAATTAATCCAGGTAAAGCAAATGTTCCATTCTTACTTTTCACAACATTTTCTCTCTCTTAAAAAATAGCATGTTCAAATATGTACACCCACTCTTCACTTAGCTACATGGTTAATTCCAAAGCATGGTGTCCTTCTCCAGGGACTGGTTGCTCCTGATAACATGTCCGAAGGATGTGAGATAAAAATCTTGCCATCCCCACTTCTAAGGAGTAATCCAACTGTGCTTGCCAGAAGGCAGACTTACGTTTTCTTTTGGCAGCCCATGATACTTTCCATATTTTTCCCCAGCACCATACTTCAAATGCATCAGTTATTCGTCAGAATCCCTTATTCAATGTCTAGCTTTCACAAATGAAGTGCTTGAAAGCAACAAGTTTTATAAGGTAACATTTATCCTTCCTTATAAAGTCTATCCTACAGCTTTAGGCCCTTGATTCACTAAGTTGTTTTCATAACCAACTGTTGGGTTGAGATCCAGAGCTTCTTGACAAACAGTGGTCTAAAGGGCATAAAGGAAAATATTCACTGTTCTCAGAAAACAAACTTGTGCTTACTTTTAAATATGTCAAGAACCACTGAAAGACGGCATAATGTGTCTGCTTCACACTTTGCTATGCGGTCACGACGACATGAGCCATAGCAAGCCAAGCCGGCCGGCACTGCTGTCGGGGGTTAACTTCCCCTTAGAGCTCGCTCGCTGACTCCCGTCACAGGCTGCGGACCCCGGGCTCCACAGTGGTCCCTTAATGTCACCACTGCCACCCCAGGCACAGTTATGCTTCAGTAGTAAGAGAAAGAAAACACTCTTTCCCTCCATACCTGCTGAACAAGGGCAATGAAGAACCCCCATGAGAGGGACCGCTGAGATAAGTCTTCTAAGTTACACCCTGGGCCCTTGCCTCCTCCTGTGCACGCACACAGCTGGGGGCTGTTCCGGTGAGCTCCAGGGCTTGAAATGCAACCTTGCACAAGCCATCACCTCCAGTCCTCTCCTCCCCCTGGGGCAGATTGCTTGTGTCACGGTAACATGGGTCCTCTCTGCAGAGCCCCGTCAACCCTGGACGTCCATCGCTATCCATCAGGTGCATCTGATGTGCTGAACCCCTGATTTGGTAAGAATTCAAGCGCCTCCCCATCTGCCCCTGCCACCCTGAGGTGAGTCCATGATGATTTGTCCCTGATGATGTGGATCTACTCCGGATGTCCGCCACAGCTCTGTCGGGTACAACCCAATCAGAACACCTGCAGAAAAGTGTCCGCGTGTTCTAACTGAAACGCAAAGCTCATGTAGAGGTAGTTTAGAGTAGAACATCCGTCTAAAGTGGATCTCTTCACGACTTCTCTTGGTCATCCAACCACTCAGCCTGGGATAGCTAATCTAGGCCTGCCTCTTTTCTGACGTCATGTTTCTAGAAATAAAAATCGTACTCTCCCTGAGAAGCCTGCTAGTCAGGAAGCAGAGATGCCTATGTTGTCTGTTTAAAACTCAAATACTTTTATCCAGATTGGAGTTTCAATTAAAGTCAAAACTGTTTAAAGTCCTTGGTCTGGTTTTCTTGCACAGCATAGCTTCTGAATCCAAAGCCAGAAAAAGCCGTTTCTAAAAATAGTTTGGCTGACTTCTCACAGTTTATACTAAAGAATATCTGAAAGCCAGAGTTAAATATGGAGATTGCATTTTTACTTTAAAAAAACTCAAGGAAAAAAGTACTCAGTATAACATACTTAATTGTTTCTATTTTGTAATCTAACATTAAATGTTTTTATTCACGCTGTAGAGCAATCACTCTCTTGAGAATTTTATAATAGCAGTTTATCTTTGGAATTACAGTAACACTTCCCCTAAGAATGTGGAAAGAGAAAGATAAGAGTAGTCTCTGGTAAATAAAATTTAAGATCAGTACAAGCACTTTAAAGATAACTTAAACGACCTGCAAAGAGGGTAATGGAGGAGCCCTGGTGGCACTGAGGTTATTCGGTGATGGGCTCTGATCCACAAGGTCAGCAGTTCAAAGCCACCAGCCGCTCTACAGGGCGACGGTAGGCTTTCTACTCTGGTCAACAGTTACAGTCGGAGAGACTCACAGAGCCAGTTCTATCTAGTCCTACAGGTTCACTATGAGTTGGCATCGACTTGAGGACAGTGAGTTTGGTTTTGATTTTTAAAAGAAAAAGAATGGCTACTGGCCAGAAGACCTAAAAGTAAATGTACTGCCCCAAATCATAGCCACAGAAGTTGTTAAAGAAAAAGAGAAAGGAGTGTGGGAATGGGGGACAAGCACAAACTCGGGGCACAGTGAGGAGGAGACTATGCGGTGTTGCTGTTTCAGTAAAATCTCCATGACTTTTGGTCCATTCACAGGCCTCTGTTTAATGGGACAGAAGTGCCCCATTCAGCACTTTTGTCCTAATTCAATCCTCACTGAGAAACCATCTTCTCGTGATTTCTACGCAAGCCTGTTTATGGACAGAGACGAAATTGACCATAGGAATGCTAGGTAGACAGAGGCTGGCAAAGGGAGAAGACATGCGCTGGCAGGAGTCTGGCAGAAATAACACAAAGGAGAGGTGGAGACACTTCCCCACCCCCAGCCCATCTCTCCAGCACAAAGGAAGATGAGGGGCAGATTTCCCTGTCAATGAAGAGATCAGAGATAGTAAGACATTCATACTACCCACCCCAGCCCACCCCCTTGGGTTTGATTCAGGGCACAGCATGAATCTGGAGCGCTCAGATGCACACACCTGGGAAGAAAAGGCACACCACAATCACTGGAGACCCTCCAGAAAATCAGCCCGTGGCGGGAGGGCCGCCATTGGCAGTATAGTTTGGGACTACATTCTGCTGGTTCTTTAGATCAACTAGCTAAAGGCCCTTTGGACTTTTCCCCAAACTATTCCCCTTCAATAAGCTCACTCTTTGTAGTCAAACCTTCTTGCTGACTCTGGTCTGAATTTTGCCCCTCACCTGAAATCATTCTTGCAAGCGGGACAAGAACGTCATTGTGGAGAAGCTTGAAAGTGTGGGCCTCCTCCTGCTAACAGAAGCTCTGAGGGGGCCCTGGTTAAGCCACTGGTGTCGAACTGAAAAGTCAGTGGTTTGAGCGCACCTGCTGTCCCACAGGAGAAAGTTGTGGCAATCTGCTTCACTGAAGAGCCACAACCTTGGAAACATTGTGGAGGCAGTTTTCATCTCTGGCCTAATAGGGCTGCTATCGGTAGGAATTAACTCAATAGCAATGAGTTTGATTAGGTTTTCATCCGATCATGAAGGTGAGCTGAACCCCCATCAACTTCCAGGGCCTGTTCTAGGCAAGACAGACACAGTAGGAAAATGAGACCATCCAAATCAATGGAGGAAAACACAAACAAGGAAATACGATCATGCAGCTCCGGGTAAAAACACCCTTTACAGACAAAGCTGGTTAATAGGAGAGAGGACAGCCACACAAAGGGATGCATGTTCTGTGAAGAGAGAAGAATGGTTTCTTCAAGAAAGTGGCACGTAACATAAAGCCACAGGACAAGACGACCCTGAGCATTTTCCTGAAGTATTACACAGCCCTTGCTCTGAAAGCTATACATTGACACGGCAGTGGAGGGCATCATGATAGGGCTTAGAAAGCCACCAGTAAGAGCACTTAGGTATTTGGTGAACAGTGGGTTCCTTATTTCATCATTGGTCCTTCACCCAACACAAAGCTTAAGCCTCGTCTCCTCACACTCCACCCCTACCCAACCCTACTCCCAGCGCGAGCCTCCAGATGTTAGATCGTGGTTGGGGCTCTGGCTGACTGCTTGCTGAGGAACAAGAGTCAAACACATAGAGTTGGGGGTAGAATGTCTAGGCAGAGGTAACAGCAAACAGCACGTGGCAAGAACTATTCTATCACTGCTTTGGGACTCCCGACATGCCTGGACCCCATGAACGAGGGAAAGGAAATTGAAGATAGGACCAGAGGAAAACTAAGGAAGAGCCACAGGAAGAAAGTTGGCTTTTATTATAACTTCAATAAAAAGTGAGGAGTGACAGGGCTGACTGATAGATTTCTGAAGATCCCACTGGCTGCTGTAGGAAAAGGTGGAAACAAAAAGATGAATCACCCCATGCCGTCAATCAATCCTGACTCCTGGCTCAAGTAGCCCAGGCAGTGATGCCGTTTGATTCGGGGTGGGCACGTCTCATCCCTGGCTGCTGGGTTGGTTCCCGACTGTAGGACAGTGCAGAACTGCCCCCTGTCGGTTTCTGAGACTAAATCTTTACAGAAATAGAAGCCTCATCTTTCTCCTGCGGAGAAAAGGTGGTGAGCTCCCAGCTAGCGGCCCAGAACATAATCTGCTATGCCTCCAGGGCTTCTCGGTGGGAGCAGCAGCGCTGAGAACAAGTGAATGCATTGAGGGCATATTTTTGAAACAGACCCACAGATTTGTGGCTAGACCATAAATAGAGGGGTGGGGGAGGGTCCTGCTTTGACTTGACAAGGGGTGGTGTCTGACTGAAACTGGAAGACTGTCGGAGGATCAGCTATGGCAAGGACCAGAGATCTGGAAAGGACACATCTGATTTGAGGTTCCCACTAGAAAGGAACGGGGTAGCTTTAAGAAGGAGCTTCACTGACAGCACCTAATAACAACAACAATTAGCATCTTGCAGAGAAGGTGGTAAAGAGTAAATTTTGTGGTTTTGTACCATGGAATCAAAGTAATCCTATGACAAAGGAGAACTGCCCCCTAGGGCATCCTGGGGTGCAATCTTTATGGGAGCATCTTAAAAGCCATCTTTTCTCCTGCAGAACATTGACTGGGCTCAAGTCACTGACAATGGATTCAGGGCTCTGCTGCTAACCAGATGCTTGGCAGTTCAAACTCACCATGTCAGTGAGTGGAGCTCACCTTTTCTGTAAGTCTGAAAGACTGAGGAAACCAAGAGTCAATCTCCTATAGAAACTTCATCCTCTATCTGTAATATATTCTTCCTCCCAAAAACCTGTAGAGAGAAGACCCCAAGTCTTGCTTCACCTGAAGAAACCCAGCCACTTTGGCATGCTGACTCTCTTGCTTCTCTCTTCTCCACCTCTCTCTGCGGGGTACACAGACTCTCTTTGCCACACGCTCTTTCTCTGTTGAACCAGTCTGAGAAGGTTGAGGTATCTCGGCTCCAGGCTTTGGGGCTTATCTCCAATCTTTCTCACTGAAGGCTATATCGGGTAAGCCACTTAAGTATTAACATCCAGTAATCTGTTTAGCCTTTACGTTCGGGTCATTTAGGATGAACTAGCTTGGTGGCGTAGTGGTTTACATGTTGGACTAAAGATGAGGCTTTCTACTCTCATAAAGAGGTACAGTCTCAGAAACCCAGAGGGGGCAGTTTTACCCTGTCCACTGGGTCACTGTGAATCGACATCACCTCTATGCAGCACTGAGTTTGGTTTTTGAAAACTTAGGGCAAACAAGTCCTAGGGTTACAGCGGGTGCTGCATTGGGTTGCTAATGACAAAGTTAGCCATTTGGGGGAGAAAGATGAACATTTCCACTTGTGCAAAGAATAACAACCTTGGACACCCAAGGGGCACTTCCATCCTGTGGGGTTGCAATGAGTCACAATCGAGTCTCGAACACAGACAAGGAGCCCTGGTATTGGAAACTGCTAATGCGCCAGGCTGCTTATCAAAATAGTGTTGGTCTGAGTCCCCCAGAGTTGCCTTTGGGGAAAGGTCTGGTGATTGACTTCTGAAAACCCGGCCACTGAAACCCCCACGGAGCCCAGCGTTTCTGTGACACACAGGGAGTCGCGCCATGTGTCAGAATCAACTCTAGCTAGTGGTTTGGCTTATGTAGGGGAATACATCTTATGATGATCTTATCGCACTGACTAGAAATTTACACTGGGGACTGGGATCAACATCATGACCAGTCACGAAGCTGCCTTGCTTTGCTGGTTAAGTGAACATGAATTTTTGCCAGAGGCCTAGAAGAGAGAGATGGTTATGGGAAGACAAGGTTCCCACCATTTGGGGTGTCTCTAGGCCAGAAACCTATTAAGAGCACTCTGTATTATCACCCCCATTCCATTATGACCTAAACTTAGGCTTTTAGAAGACTCTCCAAACCAGGCCACTTTTTTTTCAATGTCTGAACTTCAGTAACTTGATATAAAAGCTCCTTTGCTCTGCACAATGCTCTGTGCCTGGGTGAAGAGACTCATTCTCAAAGGACAATGCCTGCCCTTCCCTATCAGACCAGAATCCATTCTTTGCACAGAGACGGCATCAACGTCAATAAAGATAAAAAGCACATGCACACATGCAATCAAAGCTCAGTTTGTAGTTCTACCTACAAAAGGTTTTATTTTTATTAAACCCTTTGTAATCTTTTGAAAACACATTCACTCCTTTCAACCAATTTTTATGACACTGCCGAAAAAGGGCCTTCTCTTTCCCCACTCCTCCACATTTTCCCCAAAGGCCAGTTTTGGTTTAGATAATCAGCACATGAAGTAGGCAAGAAAGAATTCATTCTGCCTATGTTTGCTTACAGGAATCGCCGTTTTGAAATTGTTATGCAATTTTTCTTTCTAGACATTTCCATAGTGGGAATGACAGAACTCAGATCCCTGAAGAAGATACCAGAATCTTCTTCAGATGTATGTCCTGAATGCTCCTTGAGGCCAGAGACCTGCCTTACCTTAAGTTGAACCAGATGCACATCCACATGCTTGCTGTCCGAGTCCTGCTGAACCGAATGGGTTAGGTCTCGGACCCTCTCCGAGGTCATCCGGAGCCAGGTCTCAATTTCTGGCAAGTGGAGAACAATCTTCCAGTCAGCCCCTGTGTGCAGTGGGGGTGGTTTCTCATACTGTTGGTCAGAATCCATGTCCTTCATTGTCTCCTCTCCCTCACCCTGCTCCACGGTGGGTGTTAGGTTGATAGCCATGGGTGAAGCGTCCGTAGCCATGGGATGATCCAGGTCCTGTGACCTCAGTGGGGACAGAGTGACACTCATGGCTAACATGGAGAAGCCTAGACCTTGCTGCTTTCCAGAACAGCTGAAAGAGGAAAGAAGAGAGCAAGAGTAAAGCAAGATTGCCAAATAAAGAAATGATACTTCACAGAAGAAACAGGATTTCTAAATTAAGCCAGATTTCTAAATTAAGAAACTATAGCTCATAGCAAAACCAGAAAGAGGTGTTTTCATTTTCTACATCGTAGCCTTAAGATGCAGCAAATTTAAGGAACACAAAATGAAATCATTATGGTTCTGGCTACCTCACACATCCATTCCCCAGCTCTCAGAGGAGGCAATTTCTCAGCAACATCATCCTGGTTTCTACCTGTGCATATTTCGACCCAGAATTAAAACTGCGTTCTCTATCTCTGTAGCAGCTAGCTGCGGGAGGTGGCTTTAAAACAAAACAAAAACAACCGATGAGTCAACTCTGACTCAAAAGCAACACTAGGTAGGGTTTCCAGGGCTGTAAATATCTAAAGCATTTTCTTCTGTGGAGCAGCTGGTGGTTTTGAACTGCTGACCATGCCGTCACCAGTCCAAGGCTTACCTGACAGCACCACCAGTCTAGCCTATGAGAAAGAAATGGGATTTCTAAAGACTGTTCCAAGGGAGCAGACCCAACTGGGAAGAGTGTCCTTGTTGCCATTCTGCTCTTCCTCCTCTACCTTTGAGCCTGCTTTGGGGCTTGATAACCAGAACTCTAGCTGCCCTCTCTGAGCAGGCAATGCTTTGGAAAAGGCGGAATAAACCATGCTGGAGCAGAAGGGCAGAAATACTGGATCCCTGGAAGCCCTGCAGGCACAGTAGGTAAAGCTCTGAGCTGTTAACTGAAAATTGCTGGTTCACACCCACCAGCTGCTCCACAGGAGAAAGATGAGGCGTGTCCTTTTGTTAACGTTGGTCAACTTAGAAATCCTATGGATCACTTCTATTTTGGTCAAGAGGGCCACCGTGAGTTGGAATCAACTGGGTCAGGGAATAACAAGGAGCCACCGTGTAGTCTTGAGTGGTGTCCCTCAATTTCTTCATGCAAGAGAAAAATCAATTTCCATCTTCTTTAAGCCACCATTATTTTAGGTTTTTCTATTAAAAGAGCCCAAACAGAATTTTGATGATTATAACCAGTATCTTCAATACATGTAACAGCTAGAGATGGAAGATGTTCTAATTTTTAGAAACAGAAATAGTGCTGAATTCAAGAGGTATTGCTCTTTTCTGTTATTTGTTAAATAAATAGATAACATGGAAACCAAACTCACTGCTGCAGAGTCAATTGTGACTTGTCGTGACTCCATAAAACGCAGTAGAACTGCCCATGTGGGCTTCGGAAAATGTAAAGCTTTACAGGAGTAGAAAGTCATCTTTCTCCTGAGGAGCAGCTGGTGTTGTTCAACTACTGCCCATGTGCTTAACAGCCCAACATGCAATCCTCTACACCACCAGGGTGTCTAGATACCAGGCGGCTACTTCCAAATGTTTACTTTCCTAATATATATCATGGATTCCATGCCCTCCACCCCCCCTGGGTTCTACACATCAAATTGCTAAGATCCCCGTGGTGAACGTCTTTGTATAGTCAATAAAGCACAACTAAACATCTTTCTAGCTAGGCATTCTGAGGAGGAGAATGTCAATTTCCATCCAGGAAAAGGAAAAGAAGCTGAAAAGACTTGCTGAACTTAAGAATAAGCCTTACAGTGTTGTGACCTGTTTTCCCTCTTCAATTTTCGGACATCCAATTTTTGAATTACTTTCAAATAAATTTTTCAAAGTTATTTGTAAATAATAAAACCAGAAACAAAAAACAAAAGCTGCCTTATAGAATTCTGTCTTTAGGGTTCAATTCAAGAGCATTTTCCATCGATTGTAAGAAGACAAATCAGTCCACACATTTTTCACTACCCTTCTTATAGTTTTGGGGTTTTTTGACAGCACCAATACTAGACCTGTTTTCAAAATCAGAGTAGAACATATCAAAATTTCACTGGAAGAGTAGAAGTAATACCCCAGGAAGTTCATTGATAATGCTCTTGAGAGTAAAATGGCAATGATGTCCCTAAGGTGAACCAGGGACACATATAAACCAAAGATGCATTAAGGGATTTGGGGTTTGCACTTAATTCTAGCCTTAATCTAAGAACAATTAGTTCTTATGATGACCCTGCTGGATGCTCCACTTCATGAAGAGATCACAGAAGACATGGATGCTATATCAAAATGTGGTGAAGAAACTAGATGGTGCCCAGTTATCAGAAAGAATAGCATCTGGGGTCTGATGGGTTTGTTTTCAAACAAGCAGCCATCTAAGTGAGGATCAACTAAGTCCACATGGATGAAGCACACCAGCCTGTGTGATGCAAGGGTTGTAAAAACTAAAGTCCAAATCCAAAAGGGGACTAGTATCAGAGCTTAAATTGTGAACACTTGGTTTGCTGAAGGCTATGGATGACAGTGGAAGCCCGAAATCCATGTGCAGGGTGGTAACCATGTGGATTAAGCCTCTGGTGAATCCCCTCTGATCATAGTTGAGGGCTGTGGCTAGGCCTGTTATCAGCCAGAGAACACTGTAAAGTCCATTATGCCAGACATGGTTAGATTAAAATATAGTATCTTGTCATTGGCTCTCCCTTTTGACCCATTTTACAGCTGTTTCCACTTAAAAGGAAAGGGGCTATACAGTAGATGAGGAAGCCCCTGGCACCCTCTCTGACCAGGGTGTGACAACATGGATGTTGCAGATGCGGTTAAGTGAAAATTTAGTCCCCTATTGTTTGCTCGCCCTTATAATGCATGTAAATTGGTTCTAGTTTTTAATATTTTCTGCTTTCTCTTCCATTGAGATGTTTATCTGTTTTACTTGTTATTGTTGTTAGCTTGAGGCTCGAGTTTAGTGTTTGTCTGTAATGAAATACAGGATAGGTAAATCTACAGAAACAGTAACTGGCTTCTAGGGGGAATAGAGGAAAACGAGGGGCTCATAACGAGCTCCGTTCCTTCCTAAGTGAAGGAAATGTTCTCAAACTGATTGTGGTGACGATTATACAACTCTTCTAGATGTAGCTGAACTACTGAATTGTATAATAGGTGAATTATAGGCCAATAAAACTATAGAAAAAAATTTCACTGGAAGGGATAAAACTCAACTCAGACTGTGTTACCATACCATGTTTCTTTATTTTTGTTCTTTTGCTTTTAACCATACCCCAGCATTATGCAGGCTCCAAGTCTGTTTTCCCGAATGATTTTTAAATTATTAATTAATTCACTACCACCCAGAGAAGAAATGCAATACCCATAACACAAAAGTGAATAAAGGTTTCCAGCTCAAGGTCATAGGACGGGTGGGTGATACACAGAGAAGACATCGGTGCCAGCACGCTTCCCTCTTCCAAACGGACGCTGTCTAGACCAGACCTGAAATGCCAGGTGATGTACATATACCCACTCACCCCAGACTCCCGCCCGAGAGCCTGCCCATATTGTATCATGGTGATTTACCTGAAATCCTAAATCAGAACAGGTCTACTCTGGAATATATATCCATCCAACTGTAAATGAAAAAAACATACCAAACAATAAGCTCAATGCAGCTTATGACCCAGTGTGTAATGCTTCCAGATAACTCAACGGGCTGTTTCCCATTGTCTCACTTGTAAAATTACAAAATTTAGCTAGCTGATTAACAAAAATCTGTCTGACTATAAGAAACTGTAATCATCTAGCATTATTTATCCAGAGATCTTAAAGGAATTGGAAGCATCCTGCCTATACTGAGAGACCTCTCCATTCTAATTGATGGTCTTCTGTTTTACCTGTTACAAAACATCATCAACAAATATGCCCTAACCAATGGAAAGGAAGGAGGAGTCTTTGTAGAGCTTTGGGTTAGATGATGAGCTGTTAACCACAAGCTTGGTGGTTCAAGCCCATCACCTGCTTTGAGAAAGAAAGATGAGATTCTTTCCTGTTTTCATAAAAACTCAGAAACTCTATATAAGCTCACTCTGAGTCAGAACTGAATCACTGGCAGTGGGTTTGGTTTTTACAGGAGTTTAATGAAAGATACGGATTATTACTATGAAAAAAGCATTTGTGTCCTTACTTGCACAATCTATGGTGAAAATGGAAGTTTCTCTTCTCTGGGAGTTTGCAGTTTAAGACTGACAATGGAGATTTGGTTGTATAAGTACAGAACAAAGAGAATTAAAGCATTCAACAAAATTGCAGCTGGAAAAGAAAGGGCATGTGGCTCCTTCATGAATAAATGGCAGCGGAACCTTAATGCAAGCTGTCAAAATAAGATTTTCCTGTATCTACATACTTTGAGCCTAGCTGTGGTGTTTCCACATTTAACTGATCAGACCAGAAAAACAGAATTTCCACAACCCAGGGAAGTAAAACAGAGGTGCACTTAAGTTTCACTTTAACTTCTATTTACTTTCCTTCACATACTACTTTGTCATGGAGAAAAGACTTTCAAGTGCTCATAGCATGTTTGGGAACCATCAAGATGGATAGTTATTCATTGTCATGAACACTAGTTACTGTCAATGCTTCATTTTTCTACTCTAGCAGTTTGAATTGAAATAGAACACCCAAAGCTGACTAAACACTGTTTCTGATTTCTACAAAATCTCATCTGATTTCAAAGACAACTTAAATGTATAACTTAAAAGAAAACTGCTTCAAATGATGGAGAGTGAGAGCAATACTCTGTGTATGTATTTGTCCTGCCGTTATGACTCACTCTGCCATTGAGTCTATGTTGATTCAGAGGAACTAGTTAAGCTCAATTCCTTTCTATGTATATTTGTATTTTAACAACTTTATCGTTGCTTGCCATCAATCTATTATTATTCCACTTAAATGAAAACAACTGGTAAGGAATTCAGCACAAATCTATATGATCAGCCAAATACAATGTTACATTTCTATTTCTCTCGTTCAAGGCATTTTACGATAAGATTCATTTCCAATTACAGGAATTAAAACAAAAAGGCCATTGGACAACTTCTGGCCTTGAAAATGGAAAACCTGAGCCAGTTCCCCACCTAGAACTCTGGAGCCACCGCAGCTTAACCGGCCAGGAGCAATCAACCAGTTTGGGGGAGCCCAGTGACCTCCGCACAGGTCTCCAGTGCTGCAGCCCAAGGACACCCTTCCAGCACTCGGCAGAATCCCACCTCTGCCCCAGCTGCAGTTAAAAATGACAGCCATCAAATCCTTTCCTTTGCACAAATCCAGAGATGCGATGTCCCAGTGCAAACGCTGCAAGTCATACAGATTTGAAAGGCCCCTTTTTATTTTGTGGGAGAGATTTTTCCCACTGTGCTTCTAGTCACCATTTTAAAGACACAGATGAACACATGCCATGAGTTGTTTACTAACAAAGACCGGGTTCTGCTAGCTCCCTAACAAGCCAGTTTTGAGTTAACCGCACCCCAGCCCGCCCCCCCATGTTCACAGAAAGGATTTAAATCAGCAAAGTGTTCTTTGCCCAAAGCAGAAGGTAAACCATCTAGCTATGTAGCCAGTAAAGCTGTCCCCTTCTTTCGCCCTTCTCCTGTAATTTTCTCTCTTAAATAAAAGAACAAAAAGCCGGGCTTCTGCCGACTGTACTCACTGTAAGCGCTTCTGTCTCCAATGGCCCTCCAGGATTAACCGACAGGCTCCTCCCCGCCCCCTCCCTCCCTCCTCTCCCCTCCCCCCACCTCGGTTCTCTAGGCTAAAGGAGATAAAAGCCTGCAGGCGCAGGCCGGCTCCATGCCAGTAGGGCACAGGCTGGTCTGCAGGACACTGGTGTCAGATGCCTTTAATCACCGAAATCCTTTGCTAAGAGAAGGCTGTTAGCAAGTCCCTATATGGAAGCAAATGTATATGGAAGCTGTGCCCTTTGTAGGGGGCCTCCTGTGAATCAACGAAGATAGGTGAGCTCAGGAAAAGAAGGCAGCTGGCCAAACAAGGATGGCCACACACAGCAGACAGAGCCTGTGGTCGGTCAGGAAAGCAAGGCTGCCTTCTCCCAAAGTGAGCCACCTTAAAACACATCCATAGTATTGTGTACTTAGTACAGGTCTGCGGACCATTCTGCCCAGTTCAGCTATGGCCAAAGAACTGAAAGCAAAATGAACCTGAATTTAGAAGATGTGAGTGAAACCCAGAATGGAAAATATAATGGGCCAACACCCTGCTAGAGCCCCTGCATCACAGCAGAAGCTCTGCGGCAGTGCCCGGCTCAACGACGGCTGCTGACTACTTCTCTTGGGATGTGTTGCTCTCTCCACAGCCTTGACCAGTGTCTGTCTGATAGCCACGTCAGGCTGCTAAAAGGTTCATTGCACCTCTTCCATGTTTCCCACTCCAGAGTTTCACCCCATGATTTTTCCATTCCCGTCACTCAGCTAGTAGTACATCCACCTCTTATAACGTTGAGTGTGTTCTGGTATGGCTGTGTCAGCCATGACTGAACCAGTTCGAAATCTGGTTTCAGACAGTCGTCCGACAAAAGCCAATCTGCTCTAAATAAACGCAAGCTCTCTTTTCTCAGGAAGAAAGTTGTTTCCAAGTCAAAGCATCATTGAGCGGACAGTTCAAGAGGCAGTCTCATTTCCATGTAAATCAACCACATGCCTCAACAGAGGGATGTGCTGCTAATCCCACTTTAGGCCAGGTCCAACCACATGCAGGTCTGTGGCCCCCGGAACGTATACTAGAGCTCAGAAATTCTAATGGGAAATGGGACATAGCTGAAGACTCTACTAAGACTGGAGATGGTATCTGCCTGGCGCTCTCTCTCCAGTCCAAATACGTTCCAGTCTGGGGAGCTGTGGGGAAAGGAGTGGGCGTGACTCCCAGAGAGCAGGCGGTGTCCAAAGCCCAAGTGTGCACACCGTCCCTCCCCACAGTGGTTTTGAGGGGGTGCCCGGGGCACAACGGATGCAGCCCTGCATGCCCCGCTCCGAGAGCTAACGTGGAGTTTGCATCATGCAGCGCACATTGTGCAAATTGCAGAGGGACCTACTATTTCACAGACGCCATCGTAGCCATTGAGTAACACATAACTGCACTTTATTCAGTCTTCTTGTACTCACTCCGTAAAAAATAAGTGAGTAACTAAAGCATCATTCTAGCCAAATTAACCGATTTTCCTGCTACAAAGTACATGTCACCTAAAACTGAGGTAGAGTAAATTGTGAGGCTCACTAAGTATATTCTTTCATAGCTTTCTTTTATTCTCCAGTAACAGCTCTTCAGAGAGCTGGTTCATAGAGCCACTGGATTTAGATAAAAGGTTCTCTTGGAATATTTTTATTTTTGTCTGAGGTTAACACTTCTGTTTTGATTGCTCAAGGAAAAATAAATAAATTCAATGTTTCATCCTGTGTCTGATTGCAGGGTACCACGCTCAGGCTTGGTGAAGAACACATAGAAACAAGTCGAATAGCTTTCTTTAACTAAATGCAGCTGCCTTCCGAGATGGGCGAGGATCTAATTCATCGCCTAGTTTTAACGCTTGCTGCTTGCTCCCCGGTAAGGGTCAAGAGCTAGGAAACTTTAAATGGCTTGAAACTCTTAAAGTGGAAAGCCAGAGCTCCTGCCGAGTATCAAGTTAAATGGGTACTTAGAGAAAAAGAGGGCGGCTTCTACAGATGCTCCTATGGAAATTTCCACAACTACTGTCCGATTCCTCCTCCTCCTTGGCCCTCTTCCCTTCCCACCCCACACCCTCCAGGACCCAACTGCATGAACAGGGTTTAGGGAAATCCCTGCAGTAACCCAATTAGTCTCACTTTCTAATCCTCCTGTATTTACAGACAAACCTGGAAGGGATATCAGTGAGGAGGAGGACTTTAAGTGCAATTGGGAGACAGCAAGGAAATCGTGGGGCTCAGGCAGATTGCTAGCATTTAAAAGATCCTTTTGGTATTATCACTGCTGTTTCCTTTCTTTTCTCCCCTTCGAAATTCCCTTTGTGTATCGCTGTCGACCCCAGGCAGGTGGCTGATTAGACCCTTCTAATCACATAGGGACCATGCCCCTTCTCCAGGGTCTCTCCTCAATCACTGGCTAACCCCCTCACCCAGCACCTAGCGTCTTCTGTCAACCATAAGACGCTCCCTCATCAATCATCTTCTCCCACGTGCTCTCTCCTGTGCCCAGATTATTCAGATCCTCTGCCGGGGCCTAGCGACACCCAGCTTGACTCGGCCAGGCACCAGGCCTCCGTGTGTTCTCTTTCCCATGACAGCAGTCAGCTCCCGTCAAACAGAAAATCAGATGGCTGCATCCATCAGTCAGCCAGGAACGATGGCATCAGCAGCGAAGACCTGGATGCAGAAAACCCTAATACGCGTTCATATTTCTAACTGCCCTAACTCAAGTTGCTTAAAAATCAGCCGTGAGCATTAGGCAATGATCTCTTTGTTGTTCAAGAAAATGTCTTTAGGAAGAAATGTATTTTTAAAACTCTAATGAATAGCGTGTATAGTGGTTCTGCCAATGTTAGGAACATATGGAAATGAAACGATTCATTTCTGTTGGCATTACTGAGAATGAGCTACATATATGGAATTGCATGTACAGAGGAGACCCTGAGAAGTGCAAAGGATGATCAGTCACAGCTGCTAATGCAAAGACTGGAGGTTCCAGTCCTCTCAGATGAGCCTTAGATGAAAGGCCTGGCAAGAAGGTCTTTAAGACACAAAAAAATAGAAAAAATAAAAAATCACTCTCATTTTTCAATTCCAACTCATAGCGGCCCTGTAGGATAGACTAGAACAGCTCCATTTGGGTTCCTGAGGCTATAGATCTCTACAGGAACAGAAAGCCTCAGTTTTCTCTCCAAGAAAAGCTGGTGGTTTTGAACTGCTGACTTTGTAGTTAGCAACCCAACCCATAATCCACTAAGCCAAAGGGACTCCTTTAGCCAATGATAACACTGTGGTGCACAGTTCTACTCTGACACACATAGGAGCACCATGAACTAGAATCAGCTCATCATTTTTACCCTCAAGAAGTTTATAATTACACACACACACACACACACACACACACCCTGCTGCACAAACAGGATGTGGTCAGAGCCATAGGAAGTAAACAGAATCCTGGGTGAGGAATGACAGTAGTCCCAGGTAGAATAATAACATGCAACTTTTACTGGAAAAGGTAAGATTTGAGACAGGCTTGTGAAAACAGATATGAGTTAGGTAAACTAAGACAGAAGAAAGAATTCTAAGCTGGACAAAGTGTCTGAGCAAAGAAAGCTCAGCACCAAGACCTTGGGAGAATTCAGCAAATAAGTCATAGTTCAGAAGGAATGAGGGTCTCAGAAAAAAGATTAATTGGTAAATTGTAGTCGTATTGTATATAGTAGTTGTACGTCACGCTATAGAGCTTGTTGGCAGAAATCGTAAAAGATTTAAAGAAGAGAAACAGAATTGCAATTGTGTCCTAGAATTGGTATGGAAAATCATTATAGTCTTATGCACCAAGAAAAAGAAATGAGAAACCAGCACTATGAGAAAATCTACATCAACTTTCCCAAAGATGTCTTTAATATAAATATAAAGTGCAAGCATTAAAAACATCTTTCTAGCCTAGAAAAATACAAAAGATTGGGGGGTGGTTGTTGGGTGGTGCGTGCATGTAGCAGGGCACAGTTCTGACGTCTGGGGCAGAATGATTGAAGGGGTTTTGTTCTCTGTCTTAGCTACTCCATTAAATATGAAAAGAGTTCTCCATTTTTAGTTCTCCATTAGCCCTATGCACAATCAGCATTTGAACCTGGGAAGGATTTGAAAAATCCGTTTAGGCTAAATTTTACTTTTTTCCCTTGTTCTAAAATAGCTTTAGTTAACTGTAAAAATAATGCATATTAATTCACACATTGTAAAAATGGATAAGAGATATTGAAAAGTTTCCTGGTACCCGACATTCTTCCCATCCCTAGTTAACAAGTGATAAGAGCCTATTTGTCTTTTGTGACCTCGGTATGTAAAGTAGAAAGAGAACGAGCCCGAGGGAACAATGCATTTAATGATTCTGAAATCAGAAATTAGTTATCTGCATGAATGCAATAATAAAGAAGTATTTGCTAATAGAGTGTTTGTTCTGCCAGGTGTTCATGGGTATTCTACAAACAAACTAAGAAACGCTGAGTGGAAATAGAAGATTAACACATGCATCTAAGAAACTCCACTAACACTAATACAACTGTTTGTTTGGGTTTGTTTTTCCAAAGGTACAAGTGGGAGAGGAAATGACATTTCTCTGGAGAACTAGAAATCAGATCAGTATATAATCAATGAGCTAACACTCACGAAAGCTAAAGTTAAGATTAACTCCCCAAATCTCACTGCCATTGCGTCCATTCCAAGCCATAGAGACCCTGCAGGGTAGAACCACCCCTGTGGTTTCCGAGGCGGTAAATCTTCATGGACTTAGAAAACCTCATCTTTCTCCTACAGAGTGGCTGGCAGTTTCAAACAGCTGACCTTGAGCCTAGTAGCCCAACGCATAATCACTACTTCACCGGGGCTCCAGGAAGATGATTCATAGTGATCAAAAATTGTCTTACAAGTTGCTAAAAAGTTAATTTGCTGCATCGCTCTTTGATTCTACAGAAGACACAAAGTCTATTCCCAGGCGAGTAAATCAAAGAGATGCTGGGTCAAAGGATCACATAGAAAACAGGGGGGATTTGGGTGGGTGGGTGAGCACGGTCATTCTGAATGCTGCGCCCCTAGCCTTCTTCCCAGTCTTGACTCTTCAACCATTGGCAGCAAAGTCTAGAGATCTCCTGTGTAGGATAGCTGATTAGCCCAAGAAGATAATGCCATTGGCCCACTCAGGTCCCTTTATAGTGATGGTCAATGCTCAGTTGCTAAATGAAAGAAAGATTGGTGGTTCAGACCCACCAGCCACGCCGATGCAGGAGGAAGGTGTGTAAGGCAGTCGACTTCCACAGAGATGACAGCCTTGGAAACCCAATGGAGTCGTCATACTCTGTCCCACTGGGTCTCCATGAGTTAGAACTGACTCAGCAGCAATGAGACAGGGACATTAACCATCGACAAGGGCTGCCTACACAATTAGAGCAGCCAGTCAACGTTCAGTCTCTGATTCCTACCTATGAGCAGGCAAGGCAGCAAAGAATTAGCAGCAACCTGGGGGAAGCTCTCATACAACAAGGCCAAAACAAAGCGGGTGGGAAATCTAGCTGAAAGAAACAAGCCATGCAATTCCGAGAAGATAATGTTTTGGTCAAATAGAAATATTAGCAGATATAAGTATTAAGCAAGAGTAAGGTTTGCTTTAAAACAGAAATATTTGTTTTGTTAAAAAAAAGAAGAAGAAGAAGAAGAACACTGGAAATACTAAAGCATGAGACCAGAAACAAATACCTCAATACAATGGCTGAAACTAAAGTTGAGGCAATACCGCCATTCATAAAACTCACCGACTCAAAAATAAAATAAAATAAACTCACTGACTCATAGTGACCCTGCAGGGCAGGGAGAACTGCTCTTTTTGAGTTTCCAAGGCTGTAAATCTTTACGGGAGCAGAAAGTCTCATCCTTTTCCTTCAGAAAAGCTGGTGGATTTGAACAGCTGAGAACATGGTCAGCAGTGCCCCATGCTTCCTGGGCTCCTTCACAGAGAGCAAGTGCAAAGTAAACAGATGGGAGTGATGAGAAGAAAGGTCAAGTGACAATGGCTTCATCTCAGAGGTCCCATCTAGGGAAAACAAGAGTTTCTAGTGGGGTCCAGAGAATCCAGAATGGAGAAAACCAGAAGTAAAACAATTTTCCAAAATGATAAATGAGTTTCTAAAGTAAAAAGGCCCACACAGTGTACAAAAATACATCTACAACAAAACATTTTATTTTGAAACCTCAGGACATCAAAGGACATGGACTTTGGGCTTAGAGTGGGAGGCACACATAAAGTGTCATAAATTGTATTGTTTTGAAATTCTCAATAACATTGATAGAAGGTAATTGAGCAATGCTTTCTTTAGGAAGGAAAATGTATTCAGGACCAGAGTTATATATTAAGAAGGATATAGATTGATAATCAATTAAAAAACTTATAGACATACAAGCTCACCCAAAAAATATAATAAAATAAATTTCTCATGAATCTTTCTTAAGAGCTACCAAAAGATATACGGGAACAATGGAGCAAGCCAATGAAGATGACATGAGATGCAGGAGACAAGAGATCCAACAACCCAGGGAAAAGGAGGAGCATCCCCAAATGGCAGGGACGTCCCAGGATGTACACAAGGACAGGAAGACACCAGTCCACACTGAGACAGGTCAGAAGGTTCCTAGACCGATGGCTTCAAATAGATAACTTTGAGAAAGACCAGCATGTGGAGAAGAGACTTACTAAATTGGTGCAACACTAAGCAAGTAATAATCATTATGCGTTTCAGAGAAAAGGAAAAGGTTGTTTAAAAACAGAACGGGAATCACACTCCTCTACCTGGGTTGGCTATGTTCCTACTAATGCAAACACGTAGGATTCATATACCCAAAGGAAGGGTGGAGGCAGTTGGCAAAGAAGCAGCTAAAAGATGGAAAGTAGGCGGGCTCTGCAGAATGGAAAAGAAAGGTGCCGTTTGTTTTTAACAAACCTCAGAACTATTTAATTCATTTAAATATTTGTGTGCAAAATAAAACTTTGAACTATCTGGGTTCAAAAAGTCAGAGTTTCTTTATTGCAAAGAAAAGGGTGTTTTTTTTTAATATGTTCATAGACATTGGAGGAGGGGGTGGGGTGGGGCAGGTGAGGGGGGGTGCGGCAGGCAGGCTAGCTTTCAAGTATCTCATGGTGACACATTTTGCTTGTTTGCTTTCTGGTTTTGTTGTTTGTTTTGGCTGTTTTTGGTAGCGACCACCACAGAACTAGGCAGGACACCATTCGTGTTTACCAAGTGCCTAAGACTCATTGGTGATATAAAATACTCACTGATAAGATATAATAATTATTTATAAACTATCAAGGGACCAGGGGTGGGATCAGGGAGGGAGGGGGAGGGGGGAAAAAGGGAAACCGAGCTGATTCCAGGAACCCAAGTGGAAGGTGAGTTATGAGAGTGACGAGTGCAACGAATGTATAAGGGTGCTTTGCTCAATTGATGTATGTACAGATTGTGATAAGAGCCTTATGAGCCCCAATAAAAAGATTTTTAATTAAAAAAAATACTCACTGAAACTCAATTCCAAATAAGGCTGTATAAGAGGGCATCAAAAAGTTCATGGGAAAATGAAATTAAAAGACCATGGCATGTTTTCATGAGCTTTTTAAACCCCCTCATATTGAATTGGCCTCAAATGTTTCTCAGAAGAGTTTCTTCCTGAAGATGGAAACCTGATCGCAAGATAAAAGCCACAAGTGATTACGTGAACAAGTTAAAGATAAGGTTATTTCAGCGTAAGGTTGCCTCACAATAGGTATATTCTAGAGTGAATAATTTTTCCTTTTGAAAACAATTGAGTCAAGCTGAGATACCAAATAATGGATGTATGCCAGATCTTTCAACTAATAATACATTTATTTTTGCCGTTCATGTAGCAACACGAGAACACATCAAATAACTACCCGCACGGTGGTGCTCTCAGACACAGGAGGCATTTTACGGTGACGAACTCACATAAAGATCAGGATTTTCAAAAGCATTATCTCCTATTCACTATGATTTCCTGCTTACCCTAGCCTCCCGTATATATAAAAAGAATTTACTTTGAAGTCAGATTAAAACATTCTCATGGCAGGCACGCATGGACTTTATATCCAGAGGCCTCAGGTGATCAGAGCTCCGAACGTTCTTTATTACAAAAGCAACATGAAAGTGAGCTCCTCCATCGGCTCTTCGGAGAAACAATGTCAGCCAGGTGGAATCTACTCATCTCAAATGTTTTACAATGATTTTGCTTAAAGTGCACCAAGCCCCTAAATGTTGTCATGCTGAACCACACATCTAAGCCAAAGTGGGTGTCTCGTTAAATGTGTCTCTGACATGAGTAGAGTTTTGAAATAGAAAACAAATAAAGTTAAATCTCACAGATCTTTGAAGAAAACCATAATGCATATTTTCTAGTGAAAAATTGGTAGGCGCTATAAGCCAATCAAGATACTGTCCTCTTTATCGACCACGAAGGCATGGGACTTGGAACATCCCGGCATAAAGCCATCATTGAGTTTTTATAGTTCTCGTTCTTAATAAAATATTCATTCTCCTGCTTGATGAAATAAGCAGCAATGGTAGAACTGTGGGGTAAGCACTAATGACTTAAATGCCTCTTCTGAAAACAAAGCAAAACAAAACACCAGACACTCCATCAGCCCTAGAAAGCTGGTTATTCTCCAATTGAAGCGACTATTATCAGGTGCTTTACCAAGCCCCCTCCCGCTACCATAAGATGCTAAAGCCAAAACGAGAAGCAAAATGCCTCTGGCCCAGTGGTTCTCCACCTTCCCAATGCTGTGACCCTTTCATCCACTCCTCATGTTGTGGTGACCCCACAACCATACAATTATTTTCGTTGCTACTTCATAACTGTCATTTTGCTACTGTTAGGAATCAGGCAAACCCTGTGAAAGGGTCGTTGGACCCCCAAAGGAGTCAAGACCCACAGGTGGAGAATCACGGCTAGAGTCTAGCCATTTGTTTTTAATCACTTACCACTAATTAAGGCCTGGCAGTGATGTGGAAGGAAGGGGCCCGCCATGTCCAAGAGAGGTCACGATTTCTTAGCCTTCACTTCTATCTCCCTTAGTTCATTCTTGCCTCAGGCTTGTGATCCAAGCACATGAGCAACTAGCTGTCGTCCAAGAATGATTCAGAAGCAGGAAAACAGACTGTCCTATAAGCTTTTTTTTTTCTTTTTCCCCTTTCTCTTTGTTAGTAATGGTTACTCACAACTGATATGAAATCCAGAAACAATTGACTCTTTTTGATTGGCTCTAGAAATCTTTGATAGATCTACTTTTCACAATCATCCTTCACATGACACAACTCCAGCTCCTTGGGTTTTACTGAGTCACTGGCCCCCACGTGCGAATGAATCTCATACAAATTCTAGGGTGGTCAGCCCTATTGTCAGGGCACCCTTTGCCCTATGACCATGCATAATAATCATTACGGATGACTCAAATGTTGCCTTGGAGACTCAAGGTCCTCTGAGTTTCCTCAGCAAGAATTATTAGTTAATAGTCCTGAAAACAAACAATCCCAAATATTTTATTCGCTTGCCGCTAACTTGGTTTTTAAATAAGAGCATTTGGAACAACACTTTAATGAAGCTGCATTCTATAAAGTGGGAGTTTTATTTTTTTAACATAATGTAGAACACAAGAGGCTGAGGGAATATTTTTTCTGCTTCAATCATGATATGCAAAATAACATGAAAATTCAAAATCTGACCGATTTCTGAGACCGAGGGTACATTGGTCTGGCAATTTTTGTATGCTGAAGTTTAAGGGAGGGAAAAACACATCACTATTTGTTTGGCATGACTTCTTCTGTCCTTTGGAAACAAAGGGGTCAATGCTTATTGATCTGCCACTCTCCAGAAACTTCAGTTTCCAGAAGGTAGCACGGACGTGGCTTTGTGTATTTATCCTCAACAGAATTATCAAGAGAAATAGGCTGGGGGAAAACTGATCTGGACCCCGAAGATTAAGTCTCTATCTTGAAACCCAATTTCCAGTCTCTATTTAAAAGAATCCGGAGAAAGATGGGGCTTTTTACTGTCACAAAGAGTGACAGTCTCAGAAGCCCAGAGGGACACTTCTACCCTGACCTATAGGGTGACTATGAATCAGCACCAACTCGATGGCAGTGTGTTTGGTTTGGTTGTTAAAAAGAAGGGATGGGTATCCATCTACTACTTTACAGAAGTCTTATTTTTTAAAAAGGGAGGGAGGTTATATTTAACTTTGTTGTGGGTGGCTCCAACAACTAAGTGTTTGACTCCTAGCAAAAAGTTTGGTGGTTCAACTCTACCCAGAGACACTTTGGAAGACAGGCCTAGATCTCTGCTTCCAAAATGCCAGCCTGGACAACTCAGTGGAACAGTTCTCTGTCTCCTCAGGACTGCCATGAGTCAGAGTCACGATGACTTAACCGCTCCTAACAACCACAACAAAAACAATCTTGACCGCACAGCCCCTGAGGCTTGTGTCCTGCTGAGCTGCTCGGTGGGTTCTAACCGCCAACCTTTGGGTGAGCAGGTCAATGCTTAACCTTTTGCACCAAAGATACATGGTTTATATCACAGCAATGTTTATGTTTAACCTAGGATCTCAGTGTTCTTCCAAGTAAGATCATCATTCCATTTAGCATATTTGTGTTTATGATGAGGGCGGAACATTGAAAATGACCATCTTGGGTTTAGACTATGAACCCGTCACTTGAGTTAAGGATTGGTTTTAATTATTTCTGAAGTAATTAGATGTTTTAAAATAACTAATGTACTTCTCAAACATGTATTCAATATCTATTCAGTAGCTGAAAGGAGGCAGGCACAACAACAAAAAACAATCATTACTCCAGAATGCTAAGAAAATGCACCACATAGAATAATATTATGGGACGATGTCACCCAGTTGCTCACGAGGCCCTTCTGCACTTATGTGATGCATGAGACCTCCCAAAGGAGCCGTGCACAGGCTGATTGAGCTCCTCTTCGCATTCTTTTTCCAGTATCACTGGTTATTTCCAGTGTCCAGTTTCACCACTTAAATCTCTGTCTGTGAAATATTTATGAAGAGAAATGTCTAAAACCCTTTCCTTAGGTTGTACATGGATCAATTACCCATATTTACCATGGAATTTGACGGTAGGTGACACGGTTATAAAATACATAAATAACTTGTGCTGTAATCTCAGCTTGCAGCTACATTTAGTTATTTAAATAAAGACAGGTTAATTTCATTGACTGGATTAGTCTGGTGAATTTATTGTAGGTTATCACTCCTTGATGGAGAGGAAATAGAGACCTGACCCCTTTCTCAGATCTGAGAATTTATATAGCTTGGTCATTCTCTTTTTTTAATTTTTATATTTTATTAGGGGCTCATACAACTCTTATCACAATCCATACATATACATACATAAATTGTATAAAGCACATCCGTACATTCTTTGCCCTAATCATTTTCAAAGCATTTGCTCTCCACTTAAGCCCTTTGTATCAGATCCTCTTTTTTCTTCCCCTCCCTCTCCTCTCCCCCCTCCCTCATGAGTCCTTGATAATTTATAGATTATTATTTTGTCACATGTGGATCCTTGTAATCGGTTCCCCATTTCCAACCCACTCACCCTCTACTCTCCTAGCATCGCCCCTCACACCTCTGGTCCTGAAGGTATCGTCCACCCTGGATTCCCTGTGCCTCCAGCTCCCATATGCACCAGTGTACAACCTCTGCCCTATCCAGTTCTGCAAGGTAGAATTCGGATCATGGTAGTTGGGGGGAAGAAGCATCCAGGATCTGGGGGAAAGCTGTGTTCATCGGTACTACCTCGCACCCTGACTGACCCATCTCCTCTCCTAAACCCCTCTGTGAGGGCATCTCCAGTGGCCTAAAAATGGGCTTTGGGTCTCCACTCTGCACTTCCCCTTTCATTCACTATGGTATATGTATATATATACATACATATATAAATATATATATATTTGCATGATGCCTTATACCTGGTCCCTTTGGCACCTCGTGATCACACAAGGTGGTGTGCTTCTTCCATGTGGGCTTTGCTGCTTCTGAGCTAGATGGCCGCTTGTTCACCTTCAAGCCTTTAAGACCCCAGACACTATCTCTTTTGATAGCCAGGCACCATAAGCTTTTTTCGCCACATTTGCTTATGCACCGTTTGTCTTCGGCAATCGTATCATGGAGGTGTGCAGCCCATGATATGATTTTTTGTTCTTTGATGCCTGATAACTGATCCCTTCGGGACCACGTGATCACACAGGGTGGTGTGTGCTTCCATGTGGGCTTTGTTGCTTCTGAGCTAGATGGCCGCTTGTTTATCTTCAAGCCTTTAAGACCCCAGTCACTATCTCTTTTGATAGCCGGGCACCATCAGCTTTCTTCACCACATTTACTTGTTCACCCGCTTTGGCTTCAGCAGTTGTGTCGGGAGGGTGAGCATCACAGAGAGCCAATTTAATAAAAGAAAGTATTCATACATTGAGGGAGTGCTTGAGTAGAGGCCCAAGGTCCTTCTGCCAAGTTTGGTCATTCTCATTCTTAAACTTTGCTATAAAATTAAGGACTTCATATGTGTCCATATTTGTTACTTGACTGTCAGACCATCTGGCCCCCAATTCATTCATTGAAAATAGAGCTTATAAGTTTGTACAAATTTAATCTTGCGGAAGTTTTACAGTTTTCAAACATGACCATAATATTCTGATCATTGGTTCTGAAAATATACTTGACATAATTCTGGCACTTGGCAGTACTTGTAGGAGTCGCTGGGTGGTACAAACAATTACAAGTACTCCAATGCACTCACTGCTAACAGAAAGGTTGGAGGTTCAAGTGCACCCAAAAATGTGATGTCCACCCAGAAAGGCTTTGTGATCTACTTCTGAAAAATCAGCCAGTGCAACAGGTATGGAACACAGGGCTGCTCTGACACACGCGTCACCACCTGTCACAACTGTCTCTACTGCAAATGCTGGGAAGTATTTGCCAGAGGTTCATCTTGGAGGCTGAGCAGGTCTGCGTACGCCATGGAAGACAAAGCAGCATACCATAACCACCAGAAGTCTTCAGAAAGAAACATGTTAATTTTGTTTGACTCGGTGTTTTCCAAATATACTTTCCCACATTAACCAATGGGGCACATTTTGGGAGCCTGCTCTAGAAAACGCTAAGCATGCTTTGCATACAAGCAGAGTCTGGGCCCCAGGCCTCATGGGCACAAAAACAGGAGGTTTTTCTAATTTCTTCTGAGCTCTTCGAGTTAGCAATCCCCAGTCTTGCTTGGCCAAGTTACACCAACCTCAAGATAAATGGGTCCTTATTCTACCAATTTAGTTACATTTTAACTTCAACTCTGAGTCTACTATTTTTTACATAAGTACTTACATTTATTGCACATATACAATTTACACACACTCCATTATTGAACACAACTAGACTGTAAGCACATACGCAAAGGCCATAATAAGCTTTATCAAATAAGTAACAGACACTAGTGTTCTAAGCATGGTATTAGACCCGGTGAGGAAAAGTGACAGAAGACTGGAGCCCATGATGTTTGTCTTTCTCGCAAAAGAAAATGTTCAGCAGGACCATAAAAGCAATACTTAAAAAAAAACTCAACTAAACCCCCACATATGTGGGAACATTTTCACTGCGAAGGTATCCTGTAGCTTCAGACTGGTGTCCTACTGCACGTATCCTAGATCTGGGCTAGCCAACCTCATCACTAGCTTTGACTCTGACAGCATTAGTGCTCTGTGTCTACCTTTTCCCTTGAAACCTGTACAGATTCCTGACCATTTAGTTTTGACTGCATCATTTGCTAGAGACCGTTTTAATGTCTCCTTCCCATTTAACGTGTTTCTGCCCTATGTCCAAGCTTGGCTGTCTGTGTGTGTTTGTTCTTACCGTAACTTCGGTCTCAGTGTGGTGCCATTGGTCTGTGTGTCTATCATTGGGCCAAGTCCCACGAAGTCTTAAGTACAGCTTTGCTTACCTGAGGCCTCTTGGTGCTTTTCTTAAGTACAGCTTTGCTTACCTGAGGCCTCTTTCCTTTCCCTATGAAGTTGGTGGTTTGCTTTTCCCTCCTTAGAGAATGATGTTGGAACTTGGATCAGGAGTGCATCACTTTGGACAGTATTGGTCTTTTCATAATGTTAAGTCTCCCTGTTCATAAAATTGGTATATTTGTCCATCATGTAGGCCTCTTTGGGTTTCTTGTAGTGGTGCTTTGTGGTTTTCTTTATAAAGACCTCTTGCTTCTCTGGTTAGATTTATTCCTAAATATTCCATCTTTGGGGTGGCTACTATAAATGGTGTTGTTTTCCTTTTCAGAGTACACTTCAGTAATGTAATGGACTCCAACTGATATTTGTATACTGACCTTGTACTTCTCCAGTTTATCGAATCTTTCTAGTCATTCCAATAGTTTTCTTGCTGAGTGTTTGGAATTTTCTATGTATAGGGTCATATTATCTGCAAATAGAGTTATTTTGTCTTTGCCAATTTGGATATCTTTAACTTCCCTTTCTTGCTTGTCTCTGGCTAAGACTTCCAGCACAATATTGAGTCGGAGTGATGATAATAAGCATCCTTAAATAGTTCTTATTTAAATGGGGATTGTTTTCCACTTCTCTCCAATAGAGAACTATTGGTCATGTTGAATAAGCCCCCTTTTACTCCTGTTTCACTGCTTGTTTTTATCAGGAATGGGTTTGGGTTTTGTCAAATGTCTTTTCTTTGTCAATACATATGATCATGTGGTTATTTTCATTTGTTTCATTTACAAGGTGGATTTATTGATTATTTTTCTAAGGTTGAACCATCTTTGCATACTTTGATATGAATCCTACTTGGTCATGGTGTATTAGTTTTTAAACCAGTATTGGATTTCCTGTGGCTATATTTTTGTTGAAAACTTTTGCATGTTTATTCATGAGGGATATTGATCTATAATGATCATTTTCGTGCTATCTTTGTCCGGTCTTCGTATCAGGGTTATGCTCCCTTTATAAAATAAATTTGGAAGCATGCCATTCTTTTCAATACTCTGGAATTAGATGAATAGAATTGGCATCAGCTCTTCTTTCGATGTTTGGTAGAATTTTCCAGAAAAGCGGTCTGAGTTGGGCTTTTTTTTTTTTTCTGTGAAACAACAGAACTCAGATTAAACAGAGAATATACACTAAGTACATTCTCATCTCGCAGACAATATTCTGACCCCCTGGTAATTTTAATCACACCCAGAAACAAAGGCCCCTGTAACTTCTTGCATGAGCACTCAATCAAGCAGTCTAAATTCAAATGAGAACACTACTCAATGGGTATCAACACCCTAATCTGCTCAGCAAAAGGTGAAGAGAAAAGCCCCAGTATGATACTTCCACCTCCTCGGAGCCAGACAGGAACCCATTTATCAAAAAAGGAATTCCAGCAAAACTTGCTCCCGTCTCAGTAAGCGGATGTTGGGTGGTACAGTCAGCCCCGTGGTGCTCTCAATAAGGGCTGCTCTCTCCACCCCGTTGGTCTAGGAGGAGTGTATCAGCAGAGTCTTGCTGCATCAGACCCAGCCTTCTTAGTCCTCCAGCTGAGTTGGACTTTTTTCTGGTTCAAAATTTATGGCAAGATCAATTTCTTCTTTTGTTAGGGGTCTGTTCAAAATTTCTACTTCTGTCATGTTACTATAGGGAGGTATTGTGTTCTGAGAAATGCGCCCATTTTGTCTCTGTTTTCAAATATGTGAAAGCTCTTCAGTGTTGTTGTTGTTAGGTACTACCAAATCGGTTCTGACCCACAGAGAACCTATGCAAATCAGAAGGAAATCCTGCACAGTCCTGCACCATCCTTACCATGGGTTCCTGTTCCTGGGTCCATTGCTGCAGCCACAGGGTCAGTCCATCGCATTGAGGGCCTTCCTCTTTGTCACTGCCCCTCCACTTTACTAAACATGATGTCCTTCTCCAGGGACTGGCCTCTCCTGACAATACTTCTTCATAGTATTTTGTTATTAATCTTTTTATTTCAATTGGTTCTGTTGAGTTATTGTCCATTCCTTACTTGTTATTTGCATTTGCTCCTTTTTCTGTTAGATTTGCCAGTGGTTTTTCCATTCAAAGAACAAACTTCTAGGTTTGTTGATTCATTCGATTATTTATGTTTCTGTTTCACTTATTTCTGCTCTCATCTTTACATTTGTTTTCTTCTGCAGACTGTTGACTTTCTTTGCTGCTCTTTTTATAAATGTTGGAAATGTGTTAACATTTTGATTTGGGTTCAGATTCTATTTTTATGTTCTTAATGTTGACCTATCAGTCATCAAAATTTTAAAATCCCTATTAGCTCTGACACAAAAAAGGATGAGTTCATGGAGATTAATATAAGAAACGGAGTACTGGTGTGGGGAAAGGAAGTGGTGTTAACAAACCCAGGGACAAGGGAACAACGAGTGATCCAAATTGGTGGTGAGGAGGGTGTGGGAGGCCTGGTAGGGCATGATCAAGGGTAATGTAGCCAAGAGGAATTGCTGAAACCCTGATGGGGACTGAGAATGATAGTGGGACAGGAGGAAAGTCAAGGGAAATAGAGGAAAGAGCTGGGAGGCAAAAAGCATTTATAAAGGTCTAGATAAAGACATGTATATATGCAAATATATTTTTATATGAGGATGGGGAAATAGATCTATATGCATATATTTATAGGTTTAGTATTAAAGGTAGCAGAAGGGCATTGGGCTTCCACTCAAGTACTCCCTAATACAAGAATACTTTCTTCTATTAAATTGGCATTCTATGATGCTCACCTTCCCGACACAATTGCTAAAGACAAAAGGGTGTATAAGCAAATGTGGTGAAGAAAGCGGATGGTGCCTATCTAGCTCAGAAGCAACAAAGCCCACATGGAAGAAGCACACCAGCCTATGCGATCACGAGGTGTTGAAGGGATCAGGTATTAAGCATCACCAGAACAAAAAATCTTACCATAGTGAATGAAAGGGGGAGAGCGAATAGAGACCCAAAGCCCATTTTTAGGCCACTGGAGATCTCCTTGCAGAGTGGTCTCTGGGAGGAGACAAGCTAGACAGGGTGCTGTATAGCAACAATGAAAAATACAACTTTCCTCTAGTTCCTAAATGTCCCCTCCGCCCTCCGCCCTCCCCCTCCTGCCCCTATCATGATCCTAATTCTACCTTGCAAGTCTGGTTAGACCAGAGGATGGATACTGGTACAGTTAGGAATCAGAAACACAGGGAATCCAGGGTAGAGGATCCCTTCAGGACCAGTGGTGTGAGTGGCAATACTGGGAACATAGAGGGAGATTCAGTTGGAAAGGGGGACCCAATTACATGGATCTACATGTGAGCATCTCCCTGGGAGACAGACAACAGAAAAATGGGTGAAGGGAGACATCAGACAGGGCAAGATATGACAAAATAATAATTTATAAATTATTAAGGGTTCATGAGGGCGGGGGAAGTGAGGAGGGAGGGGAAAAAATGAGGACCTGATGCCAGGGGCTTAAGTGGAGAGCAAATGTTTTGAGAATGATGAGGGCAATGAATGTACAAATGTGCTTTACACAATTCATGTATGTATGGATTGTGATAAGGAGTTGTATGAGCCCCTAGTAAAATGATGTAAAAAAATGAAACTGAGTACTTTAGATTACAGAAGCGGGTCAATGGATAAGTCAGGTCATTGAACAAGAGAACAGGAGATTATGCATTGCTGACAATCTTGATCTTGCAACACCCATGCTCTCAGAGGTCCCATTTTATTTGCTCCACATTAAGTTCCAAAGGGAACTCCTGATGGATGCAAGCCACTCAGTGCCCCATGGCCTTCCCCTGGTCCAGGAGTAGATGTAGAACATAAACTAAGCCTATTGGTTTGAAGGAGAGGACCTATGTCCCAATGTGTGTGTGTGTGTGTGTGTGTGTGTGTGTGTGTGTGACAGAGAGAGAGAACGAGCAAGTATGCATGAGAAGATTGCATTTGTCCACCTCTAGAGGTGAACAAGGAAGCAAATTTTGTGATGATTTCCTTTGTTTTCTACCACATACAAATAGTCCTATGTCTGTGAGTCAGCAAATTCCATTTGTTGCCCCTGCCCCCCACCCCTGTACTGAGTGGCTGATATTTTCCTTCATCCAGGATAATGATGCTTGTTTTGACTTTGGCCTATTTAAGGCTTAATAAGAGTCTCTATATAGAACATGTATGTATCTAAGGTCTTGTTTTTCCTGCCACAATCCTCTCCAGGTCAAGAGAAGGCTACCCTTAGCCAGCATCTATTCATCAAGTGATGATCCTTGTTCTTACTCTAAACTGACAGCAAAGGCAAAAAGGTCAGCATCTCCACTAATGCCTACCTGGGAGAAAATTTAGACTACAGCAAAGTAGTCTTCATTATGATAGAAGGCTACAGTCAGAGCACATTAAATATGGTTGCAGCATTTCTTAGGAAACACGTCTGCATAGATGCTCAAGTTCTGCTTTTTGTCTCTAGTGAGGCTCCTATTTATCCAGTAAAAAGTGATTGAGCTCCCAACAGCTCATGCCATCACCAAAAATATCCAGTCCATCCAAACACAGCAGATTTTTTCAGAACAAATATTGTTGCTAATCTGAAAACTTATGCTTTGTTTTAATCATGTTTAAGTCTCTAACATAATTCAAGTCAATCATTTCAAAGTTTAATCTGCAAGTGATGCAATGACTACATTTATGAGATAATGCAACATTTGAAGACTCATATTTTGTATTGTTTATCAAAAGACTTCTGTTCTTTTCTCCCCTCTTCCCTATTCATTTCCATTTGAATAGTGCTGGCTCCCAGCCATTAGAAAATTCTATTCACCCATCTCCCACCCCTTAGTATGTTAAACAACAATTTCTAATCATGCTATGCCAGCTCCTCTCTTCTTACAAGCTTCTTAACTTCATCCATGTTACAGTTTTAGGGAGTAGCAAAGCCAATGATCTGTGCAAGTAGAGATCCTGCCGCTAATGAGAAGCCTAATCTTCTGCAAAGCACTGAGCAGTAGATCCAGTGTGGCCAGGAAGTGTCTCCTGGGCCTTAGGGACATCCACTGCCTCCGTTGTTAAAAGTACATTAAAACCAAACATTTACCCAGTATCATCTGAAACCTACCCCAGGGATGCTTCATTTCCTCCAAATTTGTATCTTCCAATTCAAGTCATTAAGAAGGATTATTTATTGTTGGCAAGAGATAAGTTGCATGCCATTGCCTGATATCATTTGTTGATCGAGCCTTTAAATTAAAACAAAGTCCTGAAAACCACTCTGAAATAGAATGAGCCGTCTCGTGGGGAACTACGGAACTGTAAGGGAATGGAAAGAACTCCCAACTCCCTCACTGACGTGCAGTGATTATGCCCCTTCCAACGCTCCAGAAATGAACCAACACCTCTGTCCAGGTTGCCATCCCAGGTTCCTTTTCGGGCCTGGTGGGGTTTGCTCAGCTCGAAGGGGCGTGACTGTGTGGAAATCCCTGAAGGGTCAGATGCAGCTGAACAGAGGAGCTGATGCTGCCCAGGCCTCCCCCACTGTAGGGGCTGCACAGTTTGTCTAATTCTTTGGAGCATAAACTTGGCAGGAGGTTCTTCCAGTTACCAAGCAACTCACCATCTGACATGAGCCCTTTAACAGCCTCTCCATAGATTACTAACTGTTCCCAGGGCAAAGTCACGCCTGGTCTAGTGAAGGAAACAGAGGTAGCCAAGAAGGGGTGGGGAGAAGAGAGCAAAGGGTCAAAAGGAGGCAGCAGGTCCTCTGTGGTACGTGGGAGTATTAAGAAGAGGAAGGCGGCATCAGGAGGTGCTTGGGAGCAGTGGGAAATCCTCGGGGAAGGACGACCTGAGTATAAGAGGGTTCAAGCTGACCCCCATAAATGACATTTCCTAGAGAGTCGTCTTGGAGCAAAAGGCGAAGGGCTCTGGGTGGGGGGAGTGTTGTTTATATAGAAAAATGTGTTATGCAGTCTCCATTTTGTCCCAGTTCCCATTTCACCACTCACTTCAAGTTCATGACCATCTCAAAATCTGTAAGGACAGGATGCGAACATGCCTGATCATTTCATGCCGACAGATACAAGACGGGTAGAAAGCGCTGGGAGAGAAACAGGCCAGCACAAATGTAAGGGGGCAGCACCTCTGACTTGGAAAGTTCTCCACTCACAGAGGGCCAGATGCCTTCTCTTGCTTCTCTGGCTCTACCCACCTGTGTGCTTCCAGGGCAAGCAATAGGGGTCAGTCCGTGGAGAATTTAAAAACTGTAATAAGACCACCAAAAGTCGATCCATGGCTACAAATTCCAAAGTCAACACTTGCTTCAGCTTTAATAATAGATAAGGTAGGCTTTCAACTCCACTCACTTTCAGCAGGTGACTTATAAACATTGTCTACGTGGAAGGTCATCGGAGGAATGTCCAGTCATACAGGCACACGTACCACACGCAGACTCAACTCACCCCACTTTATTTGCGGATAAATGCGAGGTAAGGGCCCAGGATCTTTGGGGCTTGCCTCAGAAGCACTTCTTGCCTTTCTCCCCAACCCTAGAATACTACCTATCCCTGTATTTAAACAACAGATCACAAGTAGTTCTTGTTAATAGAAAGAAACCAAACTTAGGTCACATCAATTCTGTCATTTTGCAGACCACGTTAGAAGTTTTAATTCATGTTTAAAGTTGAAAACAGTGCAGCAAAGTATGAACAATATGGTGTAATATTTTGTCCAGTAAATGTAGATTACCCAATATTTGTGTCCCGACTATTTCCTGCTGATCCTGACTCATATAGTCTTACTCCTCTCATAACCCCCATGAAGTGTCTTACTGAATTGGAGCAACTTTAACGTTGAGGTTAGTCTTTTAAAATAGCTCATTATATTTTATAAAACTTAAGGATACATCAAGAACATAATGCTTAGTACTCTTTCAGTGATCGTGATAAAAAATAATTTGCTGTCCGTTGGAGATGGATGTTAAAAATGATCTGCTCTGGGTTTCCAAAATGGTAGGTGTGCGATTGCCTGTATATCATACCTGAACAGTCTCCCCTGCCCTTGGACACGTCCCTGGGACCTCAATGACTCTGAGCTCCTACTGCACAGCCCCTGTGACTTTGGGTCTCATTATACCCTGCCTACACTGTTAGAAATTTAGTTTTATTTAAACTCTCTGTAAAAACAATGTATATGTAGCACCTATTTCCTGCTGAGATCCTGATCCATATTCTTATTCTTCATAATTCCAATGTTATGGATTGAATTATGTTCCCCTAAAATATGCATTATAAATTCTAGCCTGGAGTTATAATCCCATTTGGAAAGGTGCTGTTTTTGTTTGTTTGTTTGTGGGTGTTTTGAGTCAATCACTTACAACAAAAAAGATCAAATCAAGACAACCAATCACGCAGAGGTGGGGAAGAGAGACACCAAGTCACATGAAGATCAACCAGGAGCAGAAGCTCAAGGGGTAAGAACTTTCCTCCAAAAAAACTAGGAGGCAAAAGACATTTACAGAGGCATAAATTTAGGCATGCACATATATAAGTACATTAATATATAATGCTAGGGATATATGTACATATATTTAAATGTTAAGTGTTAAGGCAGACAAGCATTGGGTCTCTATGCAAGTAGTCCCTCAATGCAAGAACACTTTTTTTTTAACAACCTGGCAGGGAAGCAACAAAGCCCACATTGTAAAAGCACACTATCCTATGTGATCACAGGTGTGGATGGCATAAGGCATTAGGCATCAGAAGACCCAAATCAAACAAATATATCGATGCAAATGATGGGAGTCAGAGTGGAGACCCAAGGCCCATCTGTAGATAATTGGACATCCCCTCCCAGAAGCATCACAGGAAAGAACAAGACAGGGTACAGCACAGCGCTGACAGAACACACAGTATTCCTCTAGTTCTTTAAGGCTTCCTCTGCCCCACTATCATGACCCCAGCTCTACCTTACAAATCCAGCTGGTACAGATAAGAGCTCTAACACAGATAAGCCCCTCAGGAACAGCAATGGGAGTCATGGTACCCTGAGGGTTAGGGGAAAGGTAGGGGGAGAAGTGGGGAACTGACTACAATAGCACACAATCCAACACCCCCACCCCAGGGGGACAGACAACAGTAATGTGGACAAAGGTGACTGCAGGTGGTGTAAGATGTGAATATAATAATAACTGATAATTTATCAGGGGTCCAGGAGGGTGGAAAGGGGGGAGAGGGAGGGAGGGAAAAAAAGGAGTTGATATCAAGGGCTTAAGTAGAAAGAAAATATTTTGAAAATGATGAAGGCAACATATGTACAAACATGCTTGATATAATTGATGTATGGATTGTTGTAAGAGCTGTAAGATCCCCCAATAAAACGATTTATTTATTTTTAAATCTGGGGTGGGGAGGAGACAAAGAAGAGGAGAGGGAAAGGAGCGGGAGAGAGACTTCCTTTAGATACTTTAACCTGAAATTTTGCCTCCTCAATGATGAGAAAATAATTTCCTGTTCTGGGCTATAGAAGCACCAGATAACTAAGACACCCAATATCCACTATAGCTCTTCATTATAGGTCCTAAACCTCAACTGGAAAATCCCCTTAAATATGTGTATTCTAATTACATAGAATCAATCAATACAACTATTATTCAACTTTATACACCAACCACAAAAGTGATTAAGTGATGAAGAAACTGAAGAATTCTACCAACAACTTCAGTCAGAAATTGATCATACAATCAATATGCATTGATAGTTATTGGAATACAAAGGTTGGAAACAAAGAGGAAAGAACAGTGGTTAGAAATTATGAACTTGATGATAGAAATGAAGCTGAAGAGTGCATGATAGAGTTTTGAAAAAGGAATGACTTGTTCATAGCAATACCTTTTTTTCAGCAACACAAATACAGACCTCACCAGATGGAATACACAGAAATCAAATTGATCACCTCTGTGGAAAGACACAGTGGAGAAGTTCACTATCAGCAGCTAAGCCAGACCAGAGGATGAATGTGGAACATACCATCAAGTGTTCACATGAAGTTCAGGTTGAAGCTAAAGAAAATTAAAAGAAAATTTTAAAAATGGGATGAGCTTGAGTCTATCCCATCTGAATTTTGAGAACAGCTCAAATTGACAAAAACAAATGACAGAAGACCTGATGAGCTGTGGGAGGACAGCAAGACCATCCTTCATGAAGAGAGCAAAACGCTATTAAAAAGTCGGAAAGGAAAGAGAAGATCAAAGTGGGT
This sequence comes from Tenrec ecaudatus, assembly GCF_050624435.1. Lineage (NCBI taxonomy): Eukaryota > Metazoa > Chordata > Mammalia > Afrosoricida > Tenrecidae > Tenrec > Tenrec ecaudatus. Next base: position 73,389,278 of record NC_134543.1, read on the forward strand.
GTCAGGAGAGACTCGGAAACTTGTTGTTAAACATGGAGTGATGAAAGCAAATGGAAGAAAGGATGAAGTCAAGGAGCTGAATAGAAAATTACAAAGGAAAATTTCAAAGGGCAGCGAGAGAAGACAAAGCCAAATATTATAATGATATGTGCAAGGACCTAGGATTAGAAAACCAAAGGCAAGAACGCACTCAGCATATCTGAAACTGAAAGAACTCAAGAAAAAATTCCACCCTTCGAATTGCAATTTTGAAAGATTCTCTAGGCAAATTATTGAAGGATGCAGGAAGCATGTAAAGAAGATGGAAAGAATGCACAGTCGCTGAACCAAAAAGAGTTCATCAACAGCCCACCATTTCAAGAGGTAGCATCTGAGCAAGAACCAATAGTGCTGAAGGAAGCTCAAACTGCACTGAATGCATTAACAAAACAAAACAAAAAAGGCCCCAGAAAGTGGCAGAATGGCCACTGAAATGTTTCAGTAAGCTGAAGAAGTACTAAAAGCACTTATTCATCTGTGCTAGGAAATTTGGAAGAGAGCTACTTGGCCAACTGACTGGAAGAGATCCATACTTGTGTCCATTCCAAATAAAGGTGGCCAAACAGAATGCTCAAAGTATAGAACAATATCATTGATATCACACACAAGTAAAATTTTGCTAAAATCATCCAACAATGGTTTCAGCAGTACACTGACAGGGAACTGGCAGAAGTTCAAGTTGGATTCAGAATAGGATGTGGAACAAGGGATAAAGGGATATAATTACTGATGTCAGATGGATCTGGCTGAAAGCAGAGAATATCAGAAAGATATTTACTTGTGTTTCATTTACCATGCAAAGGCATTCAACGGTGTGGACCAATATAAACTGTGTATAACCTTGAGAAGAATGGGAATTCCAAAACACTTCATTGTGCTTATTCGGAACTTGGACATCGATCAAGAGGCAGTTGTGTGCACAGAGCAAGGGAATACTGCGTGGTTCAAAGTCAGGACAGGTGTGCATGAGGGTCGTGTCCTCTCACCACACTTGCTCAAGCTATATGCTGAGCAAGTATCAGGGAAGCTGGATTATAGGGGAAAGAGTGCAGCCTCAGGACTGGAGGAAGGCTTAGTAACAACCTGTGGTATGCAGGTGGCACAACCTTGCTGAGAGGATGACTTGAAGCACTTGATGATGAAAATCACGGACTGTAGCCTTCAGTATGGATCACAACTCAATGTAAGGATGACAAAAATCCTAACTGGACCAATATGTAACATGATAAATGGAGAAAAGACTGAAATTGTCAAGGATTTTGTCTTAGGAAGCAGCAGTTAAGAGAGCAAACAAAATACAGCATTAAGAGAAGCTGCTGCACACCACCTCTTTAGAATACTGTTAACTTGAGGACTAAGGGGTGCCTGACCCAAGCCATGGTGTTCTGAATTGCCTCGTATGCATGTGAAAGTGGGGCACTGAAAAAAGAAGACCACAGATGAATCAGTGCATCTGAATTGTGGTGCTGGAGAAGAGTGTTGGCAGTACCCTTGCCTGCTAAGAGGACAAAGCAATCAGTATTGGAAGAAGTCAGGCCACGGTGCTCCCTAGAGGCCAGGATGGCAAGACTTCATCTTACATACTTTTGACATGTTGTCAGGAGAGACCAGTCCCTGGACATCATGCTTGGTCAAGTGGAGGGGTGCCATAAAAGAGGAAGACCCTCAGTGAAATGGATTGATCCAATGGCTGCATTAAGGGGCTCAGGCACAGGCACAACTGGGAGGATGGCGCAGAACTGGGCAGTGTTTTGTTCTGTTGTACATAGATGGCTATGGTTTGGATCTGACTCAATGGCACCTAACAACAATAATTCCATGGAATTAGGATCATCACGGCTAATTAGTCTTTGAAGAGCTGGAGAAATATGACTAGATGTGCACTTAGCTCAGGAGTCAGCTACTGCTCAGCCTCTATAAATCAGTCTCCTTCCTCAAACATTTGACAGCCAACTCATTAAAATAAAATCTGACAAATGGCCTCAATGAGCACAGCCCCCCACAGAAAATACTTCATTCTTTTTCTGCTTCTCCCCAAAATGAGGTCTACTAACACACTAGTCATGTCATCTCAGCAAATTAAATATATACATTCTGGGATTAATCAAAACCTTTCATCATTTTAAAAGGGCTAATTTGAAAGCTAATGGAAAGAATTAATTCCAGGTAGTACTAACTTCTATCCATCCAAATCCTCTGCATTTCATTTCATCCTTTTCCAAGTTTACAAAAATGAAAATAATTACTAAAAGAGTCTATTAAAAGTTTTCCTTAGAAGGAAGAATATTTTTGTTATAACCATTTTTCAAAAAAATATTTGAAAAGAAAAAACACATGCACGGAAATTCAAAGGATCTCTATTGTTCAGCCTTGCATTTATTGTGTTGTTGTTAGGTGTCACCAAGTCAGCGATGACTCTGGGATATACAACAGAAGAAAACACTGCCCAGCCCTCTACCATCTTTACCATGGCTACGTGGGAACCTCTTGTTGCTACCAGGGTGTCAATCCATCTCGTTGCAGGGCCCTTGCTTCCACTGACCCTTTACTCCTATCGTGTGTACCAACACCAAGCTCATGGTTATGGAGTAACTGTGCACTCATACCAAGCGGGCAGGACAGAGTAGAGCTGCTCATATGGGTTCTGAGGTTGCCAATCTCTACGAGGGAGACGGGCTCGTGCTGCTTTGGAGCAGCTGGTGGTTTTGAACTGCAGACTTTGTGGCCTCCCACCCAACTCTAACACAACTCTACCACCACCAGGGCTCCTTCTCTCAGAGTTAGAAGGACTTCAATAGTCTCATCGTGTGAGAACTTAGCCATAGAAAGCCAAAGCAAGAATATAGAGACTTATGCCAAGCAGAGAGTAAGTCTACATGATTTCTGCAAAGGAACTCAACAATCTGATCTGATCTCAATATGATCACCCAGAAGATAATTCAGTGGCAGAAGGGCTGCAGTCAACATAATTAAATAACCATGCAGATGTGGGTCAAAATCGATTCCACAGCAATGGGGTGTTTGTTTGTGGAAATTATATTGGTGCAAACGAGAGCTAGAGCGGTATGGCAATAGCAGTGGCAGTAAATGCTATTTACATCATACTTTAATATGTAGACTGGCACTCTTTTAAATGCTTTATATTCGTGAGTCATTTCATCTTCAGAAGAGTTTCAGGAGCGAGATCATTATCGTTATCCCAGTTTTTCAGATGAAGAAACTGAGCCTCAGAGCTAAGTGATTTGCCCAAGGTCACACGGTTAGTAAGTGGCAGAGCTGGGATTCAAATGCAGGCAGCCTGACCCATGGACTTGGGATCTGCAGCTTCGACAACCATTTCCTTGAGATAAATCTCTTACACATATATACGCTTCCCTGAATTTGCTTCTCTAGAAGGCCCGGGCTTAGATACCATGTACCCTCTGTTTCTTTTTCAGAAACAACAAAACAGGTTAACGTGACATCCCAGGAGTGCTCTTGCAGCCACAACATTTGTAAACCTGAGGAGCGTCAACCTCTTGAGACTTAGTTTTGTAAGGACCAAAGGGGGCGGGGGGTGGTGACAAAAACCCACTGCCATCCAGTCAATGCTAGTTCACAGTGACCCTGGAAGAAAGGAAATGATCTCACTAGTTAGTGCTATTTTCGCCATTTGGGACAGTCAGGAATACCTTTAGGACTATGTTGGGAGCGATGAACCCTCACCTCAAAACGTCTACTTTGCATTGTCTTAGGGGCTTTGTGGAAGGTGGGATACCTACCTACAGATCCTGTCCAGCTAACAAGCGGGGTACACTGACTTCGCTGGGACTTGGTGCATAATCCTTTAAACTGCCTACGATTTAAAATAGGCATTTATAATCAGCTTAATTCCATTTGAAAGCTAATGGAAAGAATTAATTCCAGGTAGTACTAACTTCTATCCATCCAAATCTGTAAACTTGACTGAGCCAAGGCTATGCTGTAGGTTAGCAATTATGTCATGATGCCATCCCCTCTGTTAAGATCGAATATAATGTAATCACGTCTGCTACGAGATCTGCTAAGAGCACCCAGACAGTTGAAAGGATCTCTTTGGGGGCAGGGCCTACATCAAATATATAGGTACATTCTGACTCAAAAAGACCGTCTAGCTCTTTCTTTGATCTGGATCCTGTATGTAGCTTGTCAATATCTAGCGTCTGGATTTGGGGACTTGGGCCAACAGCCTGCCATCTTGCCTGATGGTCCTGCGATTCATTAGCCTTAGCCGTCTGTGAGCTAACAGCCTACTCTGCCCTGACAATCTTTAACTCTTTGCCAGCACCATAATTCAAAGGCAGGAATTCTTTGCTCTTCCTTATTCCTTGTCCAGCTTTAGCAAATTATGAAGAGACTGAAAATACTGTGGCTTTTGGGTCAGGCAAGCCTTAGACCTCAAAGAGGACTAAGAGGACTTTACAGAGATTGTTTGCAAGAGTTGCCCTATACAATATGCTGTCATTGGTTTCCTGACTGCTGCTATCATGGGTGATGATATAGACCCAAGTAAAATGAAACTCTTGATAAACTTCAATCATTTAATTCATTTTAATAATTAAAAAACTCATAGTGACCCCATAGCACAAGGTAGAACTGTCCCTGTGGGTGTGCAAGACTGTAACTCTTCATGGGAGTAGAAAGCTCCTTCTTTCGCCTATAGAATTGCTGATGGTTTTGAACTACTGACCTTGCAGTTAGCAACCCAACATGTAAACACTATACCACCAAGGCTCCATAATTCATTTTAATGGTTCCTTAAATTTGGGGGCAGAAACAAACTTATTATGAAAATTTCTATACACCAGCTGTCATTATAAAGCCCCTTATTTTACTATTAGGTAAAGTCATTCATTCATGCCGATTCACTCACTTCAGCCCAGCTGTCTGCTTGGAAAAACAGCACATAGCTTGAAGCTCTGGACCTCTCCTGTCAGATGCCAACTAGAAAGTGTGATCCCACAGTTAACCATGGTAAGGATACCTGTCAAAAGAAATTCACTTGAGGCTCTTAACTCACTGCTCCACGGCCAGAGGAGTGATCAGACAGAAATGTATTTTGAGTCCAAGGTGGCTTTGTATCTCATTAGCAATCCCATAAGCCCCCACCCTTTTCACTTAACTGTCAACAGTCCTTGATGTTCTGAATAAAGAAACTGTCCAAACTGGGATTAGAAAGGCGACTGGAAGACACTGCTCTCTTTCTCGGGCTCCATGTGGAGGTGTTGAGCTGACTCAACTCCCTAGCGAGCTTCCTTTTATTTTCTTTGCAATCCTGATCATGATTCAGAATTCAAGCATTCACCTCAGGCTGTCTACGTTTCTTTCCAGCAAAAATCACCACCTAGGACAGGATGTACTTGAAATTCTGATGGAATCAACGTTGACTTATTTGAGAAGTACTAAAAGTTAAAGTCTGAAGGGAAGATGATTATGTAAGGTTGCACACACACACACACACACAACCCCAAGCACCACGTAGAAAAAGACTATGGGGAACAGTACATCCAATATAACTGTCAATCAACCAGAAATGGAACCTCAGGGGCCATGTGTGCAAATGAAACGGAAGTTCAGAGCAGTTCTTTTCTTTCAAGGGATTCCCGATTTTATGATGTTATATCAAATCCCCAGCAGATTGGGTGAGATTAGGGGCAAGGTGTGGAAGAAAACTAACCCACCGTCATTGAAATGATTAGCACTCATATCGACCCTTTAGCAAATGGAGAACTGCTTCTTAGGGTTTCCAAGGTTGTAGACATTTACATACACTTACTGTCGCATCTTTCCGAGTAGTTAGTGAATTCCAATCACTACCCCCCACTCCCACCCCCACCCGCCTGGCAGGCAGGCACTTAAGTACTATACTACCATGCCCCTCCCAGTAAATTCAAAGAAAGGAACAGAAGCACAATTTGACATAACTCAAATACTTGGCCACCTTATAGCTGAGGCTGCCAGGAAGTGAGGTTCTCAACACATCGAGAGGAGGACTGTCGCACTTAGACTATCTGGGGCTGCCAATAACCAGAAGCCCTGACTCTCAAGCTGTGCTGATACATAGCGTCACAGTGGACTCAATGGTGTGAGTTTGTTTTTAATTGATATATTTTCTCACATAATGAAGTAAGGGGTAAATTAATCCTTAGACAAGAAGGTATCTGCTGCTGTGAGATTGTCTTGACTGACCCCAACCCCAGACTGGCTTCATCCATCTTTCTCCTCTGGAGAAGCTGGTGCATTTGAACCACCTACCTGTGGTTGGTTAGCAGTCCACTGGCTAGCCCTCAGTGCCACTAGGGTTCCCCTTCACTAGTCCACAGTGTCGTGTAATTTAGCATCTAGGTGGGAATGCCCAGATAAATGCCTTGCTTCAGATAACATCCAAGGCCCACCGGACTATGTAATAGAGAGATCTGTCCCTGTCCCCTGCTGTACAATAGTAAGTATGAAAGAACAGTTTAATTTTTTTAAAAGCTTTATAGAGTCTTTTGCTCTATCAAACCTCTCTATCCTATATTAACCTTTCTGCATACTATTTATATATTATGGCATTTCACAACAAAAGATAATATTTCAAAAATAACCATATTAAACTCAAACGTTTGATTATCTGAGTAAGTCTGCTCTATGGAACGTGTTACAGCTTTTTTCAGCCCCTGAAATAAGGAGGGTTTCCCTTCAAACTAATCTCGAAGGCCCAGGGCAAGGATATCATGTGCAAATTATCATCAGTTTTCATTACATCTCAGTTCAGTTCCAGGGTTGGAGAGCTGCTGCTGTGATGGCTTTCACTTTAATAACCACACGTTTACTGATTCACAGAGGCCACTCCACCCTTAAGCTGGCTGCCATTAGATCTAGCAGAAGCCTGGAACCAAGGGAGTGGCCGCTACATCATCTGAATGACCAGGAAGCATAGGGTTGCGTCAACTGTGTTCATCCAATTTGGTATTGCTGCCTTAATCCATTCCTGGCTGAGGGCAATGCAGCTCCTGCAGGTTCCTCTCTGCATTTCCAGCTTGCATGAATCACCTGACAAAACTTGATGTAAAAAGAAACCCCAAAGAGTGACTTAGAGCCAAGAAACCCTTGCCTCCCCTGCCCCAGGCTGAACACACACCTGGTTTAACCCAGCAGAAGCAGGAAGCAGGTCTTCCATTGATCGCTGCCCACACTAAAGCGTCATGCCTGGGGATTCCCTGTCATCTCCCATTAGAGGCGGAGCCTCACTGCATTTGGGAACACACTTTGCTGCTTGGGAAGGCAGGATAGAAGCGCAACCAGCCCTTCCATAAATACTAATCATGCCTCTTATCTAAGAAACCGTTATCAGAATACAGGGTACATAAGACCAGGGGCTTGCTTTTCTTAGAAAGGAATAGTTTGTTATTTATCTGATACACGAGCATCTCTGATAATAGCTTGGAGATGACTTGTCTACAAATCGAGTGAAGGCAAGAGAAATACATCGCCAAATGAATACAGCAGTATTAGACGTTTATTTTGTGGTTAGTTTGGCTAGAAAACCGTGATAGGTGATTGGCAGTTCTGTTTGGCAGCCTAGTACTTCAAGAGACCTCAGTATGGTTACATCTTCCCTAAAGGAAAAGTTGCTAGAGTTTCTTTACAATGCTATGCTCTTAGTATGAGCATTGGCAGTGCTATTGGGTAAGCATTAGCCTACTAAGTGCAAAGTCAGAGGTTCAAACCCACCAGCCTCTCTGCAGGAGAAAGAAGAGGTTGTCTGCTTCTTTAAATATTTACAACCTTTATAGAGGTTGTGTATATGGCATATATGTGTATATATACATATATAAGTATATATATGGCAAACCTATATAGGTCACTGTGAATCAGAACGGACTCAATAACAGTGGGTTTGGGTTACATGAGCTCATATTTCCATAAAAACCTTCATGGGTTAGTTTTATCCCAACTATTATTGTACCTACAAACTAAATGGAGTCAAATCTAACTCGTGGTAGCCCCGTGAATGTCAGAGAATTATGACCAGAGGGTTTTCAATGGCTAATGTTTCAGGTGGAAGTGGCCATCTTTCTTCTGAGGTGCCTCTACGTGGCCTGGAAGCTCTACATGCTTGTGTAGCAGTAGGGTTTGTTAACTTCTTGCACTATTATTACATGTAAATGCAAAACTCATTGCCATCGAGTCAGTGCTGACTCAGAGCAACGCCCTGTGGATTTTTGAGAGGAGAACTGTTTCCAGGAGTCAGATGGCCAGTCTTTTCCCCGCGGAGCTGGTGGTGGTTTCTAACTGCCCAGCAAGCGTATCACAGCCCAGCAGGAGTACCACGAAACACCCGGGGCTACTCTAGTTTATGTACCCACACCGTAAAACCTCCTCCCCCAAGTGGGTGATGGCCGGTGCATTCCTTTCAAGGAGCTAATGAAATGTTATTGAGTGCCTGTACGCCGGGTGATACCTACCGTATATACTCGAACATAAGCCGACCCGAGTATAAGCCGAGGTACCTAATTATTACCTGGGAAACAAGAAAAACTGATTGACTCGAGTATAACCCTAGGGTGGAAAATGCAGAAGCTATTGGTGAGTTTCAATCCTCAAAACATAAGAAAATAAAATTACTAAAAATTGAGACATCAGTGGGGTAATGTATTTAAATATTTACTTTAAATAAAAAACATAAATAAAAGGACAACAAGTCATTTAACATAAGTAAACCAGCACAGTAAGTGGAAAATGGGTTCAACAAAAACAATAAGGTATCAACAATGATACCTTAAGGGTACTATTCCCTGAGCTCAATCAGCAATCAAGCTAAAATGTAAAGAGTTAAACTCCTTCAAAACTGGATTCCTCATCATCACAATCTGTATCCCAATGCAGAGCTTCAGCTGGTGTGAGGCCATCATAGACGCTGCCCTCACTGAGATCGCCGTCATCACCATCACTGCTATCATTTTCATACAAAGCGCAGTCTTCACTGCCATCCATAGCATTACTAATACTACATTTCTGGAAGGCATGTCACACCATGTCTTCTGGAATGTCTTCCCATGCATCCCGAACCCACTTTGCTATTAACTCTATGTCAGACTTCATGAGATTTCCTCCTTTTGTTAGTCGGGCTTGACCAGAGACATCCATTCATGCCACTGACCCGTGTATAAGCCGAACCCCAGTTTTTCAGCACATTTTTGGTAAGTTAAGCAGTTGGCCACTAAATCAAAAGGTCTGCGGTTTGAAGCCACCAGCTGCTGGTGGGAGAAAAGAACTGTCAGTCCGCCCCCATGAGCACGACAGTCAGGAACCCCTGTGGCAAAGCCCAACTCTGCCGTGGAGGGTTGCTCACAGCCAGAGGATTCCACGCACACCGCAGCAGCAGTGGGCTGAGAGCGGGCGTTAGGCGTAGACCACCTACTCCAGAGAGCACAAGGCTACTGAAGACAACAAAGCAAACCAAAACGTGGCTCAGCAGTTTGCTCCAACGTGTGCTCTGAGCTGCCTGAAGAGGCTCCGCCAGCCGACACTGGAGCTCACTTCTTGGCCCATTGCTCTTGTCCATCCCGGCTAACTGACGGCACTCTGGAATGGCGAGGGTGGTGGCTCCCTAGACCAGCAGCCTCACGGGGGATCTAGTTAGAAATGCTCGGTGTCAAGTCCCACCCAGAAGACTGGAAGAGATGCTCCAGGCCGAGCCTCGAGCAAGTTCTTCAGGTGATTCGGATGCACACCAAAGCCTGGGAAACAACAGTCGGAGAAAATTCAACTGTTTTGCTCTGCTGCATACCAAACTCTGTCTCATGTCCTTAGTTTCCACTCTGCAACTGTTCAAACCTGGAGACTGTTTGTTGTTGTTGTGCTTTCAAGGTAGGGCATTTGGAGCTGCAAGTAAGAGCAAGCAACTCTCAAACTACCTCAAACAATGAGAACATTGGTTTGGCTCCCTGACCTTGAAACCAGAATAAAGGCAGTTCAGCGCTGGCCTAATCCACCAGGCCTCGCTTGGTTTTCCTGAGATTCCATGAATTCTCCCTCCTCTCTGAGCCAGCTTCACCCGTAGGCTGGCAGCAAGATGGCCGAAGCGATTCAGCCTCAGGTCTAAACACAAAAGCCTCTATCGGAAAAAGGAGATGTCACTTCTGGAAATGCTCTCAGAAGAGGAAGGGAGAACTTTCCAGAACTCCCCAACCTGTTTTGCTCACAAATAATGCTTCTTGAAGCTCTTTCTGTAATGCATTGTTATTAGCTGCCGCAGAGTCAGCCCCAACTCAAGGGGGCTCTCTGCACAAGAGGACCAACCACTGTCCAGTACGGCACCAACCAACGTTGCTTGGTTGTCAATGGGCCACTGTGGTACCACAGGGTTTTCACTGGTTGATTATCAGAGGCCGGTTGTCAGTCCTTTCTTCTTAGTGTGTCTCCGTCTGGAAGTTCTGCAGAAACCTGTCCCCAATCATGGCAAAACCCAAACTTCCATTGACAAGTAGTGGCCACATGAAGCTCATTAGCCAAAAACCAAACCAGTTTTCCAGCACCAAAGGTGAGAATTCTACTTTTGGGCCAACAATGCCTTGTTATTTTCAGATATTTATCAGATATTACTTAAAACAGCTACTCTAAGGCAGGCACAGCGATAAGCAAAGGGGATAAAGTGATAAGTAAAGAGTAGATCCTCCTCTCTAGAATCCACACTCTGACGGCAGGACTGACATAAAGAAGACAATACAGGGTTGTAGTGCCCGATAATACAAGTATCCCCATAATATAAATCTATCATAGAAGCCCAAGCAATGAAGTAGGAGGCCTGGAGGCCTACACTCTCAGAACCCCCCAGGGGCAGCTCTACCCTGATCTATAGGCCGGCTGTAAGTCGGCATTACCTTGATGGCAGTGAGTTTCATTTTTTGTGTTTTTTTGGTGGCATAGTGGTGACCAGTTGGGGGCTGCTAAGGGCAAGGTCAGTGGTTCCAAACCTCCAGCTACTCCTCTGGAGAAAGAGGAGGGGTTTTCCTCTGATAAAGTTAACATCTTAGAGACCCACAAGCAAAGTTCTACCCTGCCCAACAGTCACTCGATGGCGGTGACTTTGAATAAGCAATGCATTCCACCTGGGATATGAGAGACAGGCGTGATACCCAGGGGGGTGGTTAAAGATAGACAAGAAAACACAAATGTAAATTTCTGAACATACCTTAGAAATCAACCTAGCCCAACAGCACAACTCTTGCCTATAACAATTATTATTAGTGTTTGACTAATGATCATTTGCATATCAATCATTCTCTGATGTTTATTAATTGGAATTTTCCTAAGAATTCCACCCAGAAACTGCAACCAAATAATATTTCTCAAAGATTTTAAATTATTTTGGTATATCTCGCTCCTAAATCTGTATTTTAACCTTTTATTAATTTAGTAAATTATTAATGAACAGTTATTGAAGACCTACTGTGGACATGCTGTGGACTAGGAAGGTAAGTACTGTAGAATGAAACTAATGATGCAAATATTCAAATCAAGACCTTGTGCCAGAAAGTGTTGTTCAAAGGTGCCCTGAAAATGAGAGGTGGCACGGAGTCTGTGTGAGTCAATAATCCCTCCCCTCTACCTTTAATATAATAACAAATGGAAAATTCTAAGCCTGAGAAATAAGATTGAAAGAAAAGGTATTCGTTCACAAGGATGAAATGTAAAAATAACAGATGATTCTAACCAACTGGACTCCAACAACTCATTGAACTGATTCTGTTCGAGTTAATATATAATTTAATGATCATTGGAAAACGATGAAACACAGCCCAAAGAACATGCTGGAAAGACAGAAAACACAAAGGAAATGTTGACACACTAGAAAGCAAGAGCAAGGAGGTAAATGGCTAGTAAACACCCTCACGATTAGCTCTTTCCACCGTACGCTGATTACTAATGTAGATAATGCAGAGTTAACAGAAGCGTTCTTTCAAAGTCCTCAGTTCATATTTTATTTTGTTTTCTCTCTTAAAAAGTATCATCCTTGGCTCTAGAACAATATTTCTTCACCACACCCCCACCCATTCTTATTATCAATACTGTCCCTCACCCTGTGCTCTTTTAGATTTTTTTAAAATAATAGCCCCTGAAAAATTCTAATTTTTTGACATAAACTCAACACACATCTGTGTTTTGATATGTAGAGCGATTTTTTTTGCCCTCCCAAGAGCGCTGTCCCCATCAGGTGATGCTGAGAATTTATGTTTTAGGCACGTTCTGTGATGCTATTTTCCTATTTCAAAGTCTCCCTTCTCTAAAATGAAAACTACTGACAGAGAAGAGAAAAGGTAGATAGAAAGAAAATAGTTAATCTATGAAAGTAAGAAACCCAGAATAAATCTCGGCTAAAGGAAAGCAGATTTTGTGCATTCAAAGAACTCTCCAGCTGTTGGAAGGGCTGTGTCATGCCCTGCCCAACTACGAAAGAAAACTGTCCTCACTGATGACAAAGCTACGGTTGTCCTTTCCAAGGGCAGTAAAACACCAAAGGTTCTAGCTTTGCGTCATGTTTAGCTGTCACTCACGGCCTTGCTATGAGAGACAGCTAACAAATGAGCATGTAACACTTCTTTTAAAGTACGATGGTGGGGGGGGGGCATTTTATCAGAGCTTATAAAAGTGGACCCAGTCCAAGTAACGTGAGAATGAATGACTCGCTTTCTGGGAGAAGAGATGCTAGCTTTTGCTTTGATTCTGTCTCTGTCCTACAAAAGTATAAAGTTACGAGATTCCCCTTGGCGTTAACCTTACTAAGCACATGGGGAAAATGCGGAAGGGCATTTCCCCGTGTAGGTAGAGAACTAATATTGTATCTGTCCCTCCGTGATATTTCATTTCCCTAGAAATAAATGGAGAACTGCCATGAGAAGCTTTTGTGAATTTAAAATAACAGAATTGTAAACAGAGAAGTAATGTCCATTGAGTGCCAATTTAATATAGATAATTTGTTTCTCAAAACCATCCTATAGAGTGATAATCCATTTCATTTTTATAGATGAAGAAAACATGGCCTAGAGAAGTGACTTAACTTCTTTTAGGATCCCACAACGAACTTTGTGGATTTAGATTAAGGTCAAACTCAAAATTAATGTCTTTGTCCAGGATTTTCGTTACAAAACGTACTGCTCTTCCTGATATTTTGATCCCACTTATTTCCTGTTTGGGCCCTTTTCTGTCTCCCTCCGTGTATTGGCATACAAACCTGCAAGCCTTCGGATCTCTTGGCTGCTCCCTTCTCTCCCTTCAGGCTCTAATGTCGCTGGGTTGTCCTTCACTTTCCCTCTTAGATGAAACACGCTACAGCATCAGACGCCAGAGAGGTCAGTGAGGACCAGTGAGGCAGTCTGAAGCTTGGAACACAGAAGACATGAAGGAGATGGCAGACGCACGCACCCTTCATTTCCTCCTCCATGAAAGACGTGAAGGAGCAGGTCTTTCTATTCTGCCAGCGTAGTCCCCAAGGAAACACACTTGCTAAGTGACCTACTTTTCATGTTAAGTGTGTGAGTAATGTGTCGCCTTACATTTTTGGGGGATTTTCCTCACTTCATTTCCTTCTTTCTCTCAGCCTTTACCGCCCTAGTCATTTGGACCACCGTCACGTAGAGTGCCACAATTCTCCATTTGGACTCTAGAGGAATACGCCAAAGCTCTCACACCAATCTTCATAATATTTTTATTTTTATGCAGTATAACAATGAGTTTTTTATCTAGAAATGTGTTTTCCCACTTGAAAATTTTGGTAACTATGTTAAAAAGCAATGGAGATTCTTCAAAGCACTATCATCAAACAACTGAAAGACTATCATATTCTCATATAGTTTTCTGATATATTTTGCTTTATAGTTTCTAACAGTAACTGCAATAATACAATTTCCACAACTAATCCAGAAATCAAGAGACACTTCAAGAATTACAAACGATAGTTTAGAGAGAACAATATTTAGATAACCTAAAGTTAACTAATATCAAACCATGATTTCTGGACACTTAATTTGTTGTTCAACTGAAAAAGGGACAGTATGTGCTAGACAAGTCTATTCTCTATTATTTGTTTTAAATATGTAATATTGATATTTTTATGTCAATTTAAGTCTATTTTAAAAAAATTAAATTAGGAAGGAAACAATTATGAGTAACATATCAAAAGAGAGTGGTTTTCCTGTGTTGTGTTAATCTTGTGAAAGAGCTTCTTAGTCATAGTCGAAGTCGCCGCTTGCTTTCTGGAAGGCGATGCTGTGCACTGTCACTGTAACAAGGTTTTATTCCCATATCACGATTCTGGCTTTATGAAGCCACCCAGGCCCAAGCCCAGAATTAGACGGAAAGCTATTTGCCATTCTTATTTCTTAGATAGCACTCTCAATGTATAGCCTATCTCTAAATGAACTGGTTTTTAGTGTATACTCACATATCTCATTTTCATTCGTGTCATGTCTAAGAATAAAATAGCTCTTAGAGATGAATTATGCTTTCCACAATTTTTTCAGATTGATCTAAACAATGGGCTACAAGGCAATCATATTAAGGAGTGATGGATATCTAATGCTCGTGATACATGGCCAAGTTAAATATGCAGCAAACAAAGACCTCTCGTTTTGAACATGAGGGTGTATAATATAGTAAGGTCCAGCATTCCCCTCCTACTCTAAACAAGAAATATGGATTAAAAATATGTTTTGAACTGTTTCCAGCTGAGTTGAGACAGCTAGGGAAAAGTCACAAAGGGCTTTGGTACAAAACGTAAGAAGGCATTCCTTTGAAAGGCCCCCCTCACACTCGCAGGGCCTTACAGTGAATGCCTTTCTCCATTTTGCCCCCTAAGTGCCTTTCCTCCGCCAAGTCTTCGCCTGGCTTTCAGCCAGTGGATCGCAGACAGCAGCATGGTGGTTCCAGGAAAACACAAATGGAATGAAACCAATCCTAGAACAGGCATTGTGCCTCAAGGTAAATACCAAATCACCATGCAGGGACACGGAACCCAAAGAGAGCTGGTGGCTGCAGGGGCAGTGGGTTATTAATGCGGTTCCTGCAGCCAAAGTCTCGAACTGCAACCAAAAGACCCTCTCCTGCCTGGGTCTGGGAAAGTGGTGGGGTCTGATTCTGATGGGATTCATCTGTGAGTAACTATGAACTTGACTCCCTGGAATGCCATCAACGCTGCATATAAAATCAACCCTCTGAGAAGCAGGAGGGAGAAATCTCATTCCCAGCAAGAACGGGGAGTGGAGCTTGTGCTCTGGACTTGAGACCCCTGTATCTAGAAGACAGCACGGCACCAGAGAAGCAGCCGCAGCAGAACAAGGAGGAGACAGAGCATGCAGCAGAGTGGCAGATTTCCCAACGTGCGAAGCAAGTAAAGCTCTGCTTTCTCCGAGCAGAAGACTGACTTGTGGATCATCGGGTGCCTCTGGGCACTTCATTAGAAAAGCTGGACTGTGGACTCCGTACGGAGCTGAGAGCCTTCGGGCTGAGGCTTACCGGAGTAGGCTGCCTCCAGGCACTTATTTCAGGGACTCGGTGGGTCGGCTGACCCCGGAAGCTTGACCTGTATGCCTCCAGTTAAGGCTTCCAGAGGAACAGTATACCCTGTTACAGACCTGAAAGAACTTCGTAACATGTCCTGGTACACCACTGCATGCCATGCATTTCTCACTTGCACCCTAACCTGTGACTTCCTCAATGGACCCTTTAACCATGAATAGTCTGAGTTCTGTGTGGCCATTGCAATGTATGTTAGCCTAGAAATAAAGCAGAGAACACTGGTTACGAGAACAGTGGCCTCACTGAACGGAGGTGACGCAAATCGGGGTTTGGGAAGGGTGTGATAGCTGGAATTGTCAGGGCAGAGGACCAGAGAGAAAAGAGTCACAATCCTGTCTTGAAGAAATACAGCCAGAATGTTTCTTAGAGGAGGGTGGACATTGTCTCACTTACTTCAAATATGTCATCAGGAAAGACCAGCCCTTGGAAAGGGACATCCTGCTGGGTAAACTAGAAGGGCAGCAAAAAAGAGGCCCACCTTCTAAAACTAGTGGGGATAGAAATCCCTTTCAATCCAGCACTAGCTCTGCTGGGTATGTACCCTAAAACATCAGAGGCATAACATGGGCAGATGTGTGCAACCCACTGTTTACAGCAGCACTGCTCAGAATAGCAAGACTTTGGAAACAGCCTAAAAGTCCATCAAGAGAAAACTAGCTAAACTTCAGTACATACACACAATGGACTACTGTGCATCATGAGAAAACATTGATGAAACTATGAAGCACCTCATGGCATGGGTGGACCTGAAGAACATTATATTCAGCCATGTTAGTCGATCACAAAAGGCCAAGCATTGTATGAGCCCATTACTGTAGGACAATGACCGAGACAAAGACATCGGTTCTCAGGTCATGTAATCAGTTCATTCAGTCTCTCAAACAATGCAGTGATGTGTCTGTCTAATGCTCCCACCCATTTCTCATGCCCTTATTAGTATATCTGAAAAACCACTTCGTCACTTGGGTCAGTTTTTCAGCTCGTAGGGAGTAAGATATAGTTCCTGCCATAGAGCAGTGTCCCAGGTCACCCCAAACTTTAGAAATTAAAAATAGAGTATTTTAAACAAACACTTGATTGTGTGGTATCATTGGGATATGTGGCACATTTGAAGAAAAGGTCAATTAAGATTAAAGCTACAGGTTTTGGTGTGGATTAAACCATAGTACAGAGAAAACAACGGTCCTCACAAATGGACAGATAAACACGATAGTAAATGGAGAAAATTTTGACGTGAAATAGACACTCCTCTAAAGAATATTGAAAATACCAAAAGGACAAACCAATCTGTCTTGGAAAATTACACCCAGTGTGCTCCTTAGAGGCAAGGATGCCAACACTTCATACTGGAAATGTTGGGGAAAATGTCTAACATTACTTTTATAGATTCCCAATGGGACAATCTGCCCAGTATTGTGTTGTTAATTATGCATTTTTCACCAAATTTCTTGCATGCTGTAGGCTACCTGGATTTTAGTTTTTTGGTTTTTTAAGGTGTACAGCACATTCCTCATAGATCAAATTAGCATTATTTGATTTGGAAACCCCACTAAGGGAACTGGAATTTACCTTAAACACACATGGTGCAGATTAAGGATCGGATATACTCCTTGGGATTTAAAATGGAGACATCCTTGTGTGAGAAGCAGCAGAGGACTTCTATCTCAAGGTCATAGATATGGGAGTCAGTAGACTTTGGTTCAAATCTCTTGCTTTTGAGGTTGCTTAGCAATTGATAATTTAAGACTACCATATACATGCTATTTCCTCCTTTCTTTGCTTTCTGTAACATGTCTTAGTCCTGTAAACATCCCGTGGTTTGGCCTTAGTGCAAGAGCACTGCTGTAAGGATGCTTTCTTCAACAGTGTTCTTTACTGAGAATTTTAACCTGTATAACTGAATATCCCATGTATTTTAGTCTAAAAGCTTCTCTATGAATACATTCTTTCTCTTTCTCAATAGCACTTTACATTCTATCCATTGGTAGATTAATGATACTATTATTAAAATTACCAAATGCCTCATGGGAGTTGCTTAGATTATTTTACTACAAGCTGATAATACTGCCTCTAAAGCGGACCAGATGTATAAACTTTATAATACACCAATGGCTTTTGAGTTCAAACTTAATCAGAATTCAAGAATAATTAGTTCTTACACTGTGGATCTGGGCAATACTTGTCCTCACAAAGTGATAGCTGAAGATGTGGGTGCCGCAGCAAATCTCATGTTGGCTACTTATCAGAAATAATTGCATCTGGGGTGCTAAGGGCCTGTCTTAAAACAAGTAGCCATCTAAGTGAGGTGTCAGATTAGTCCACAGGGAGGGAACCCATGAGCTAGTGTAATCCAAGGATTATAAACAATAAAATCCAAGATCAGAGGAGGGGATTGTATTAGAGCTTAAATTCTAAGCACTTGGTTTGCAGGATGTTTTGGATGACAGTGAAAGCCCCAAATCCATTCTTAAAATCCACTCTCAGAGTCCTCACACAGAGTAAGCCTCTAATGAATCCCACAGACCGCTGACTAGGGATGTGAATGGCCTTACTATCAGACAGAGTGCACTGGAAAGGGAAGTAACGCAGACATAGTTAGGCTGAAAACTTACTATATTATCCCTTTTGACCCTTTTACATTTTTCTAGTTTCTGCTTTCTCTTGGATTGAGGTCTTCCTATATTTTATTTTGTTGTAATTGTTGGGGCTTTTTGCATGGTTTTCCTTTTATATAAAATCCTGGATCGGTAAATCTAGAGAGACGGTAACTAGATTAATAGTTCCTTAGGGTTTGGGCAGAGGAGGTTGAAGGGCAATGGGGAGCTAATAATAATGAGTACAGAATTAAGAAAATGTTCTAAGATTTATTGTGGTGATTGCACAACTCTCTTAAATATATTTAAACCAGAGAATTGTGTGGTATAAGCATTACATGTCAATAAAACTAAAAAAAGAAAAAGGAGTCACCGTCCCTCAATGAGATGGACTGGCACCGTTGTTGCATCAATGGGTTTAAACATCACGATGACTGTTGGGATAGTGCAACACTAGGCAGTGCTTCATTGTGCGATACAGAAAGTCACTCTGAATGGGAGCCAAC
Organism: Tenrec ecaudatus; assembly: GCF_050624435.1. NCBI lineage: Eukaryota > Metazoa > Chordata > Mammalia > Afrosoricida > Tenrecidae > Tenrec > Tenrec ecaudatus. Next base: position 73,407,996 of record NC_134543.1, read on the forward strand.
TCAACAGCACCTACCAACCAACTCAAATCAGAAAATCGAGTGAACTGCTTGAGTCATACTTTTGTGTACTTTAATTAACCATCACACTCCTATTAATGCTTCTGTACTACAAATATAATTCAACAATTTCTATTTATCTACATACAGCTTGCAGGCACGGAACCAACCCTCTCTCCGTAAGATGAACGTGTCAATATGCTTTATCTCAGGCACATCCAACCTTTCTTTTCTCCACATTTCCCTTTCAACCACCTCCATCTAGGGACCTGGTTTCCCACCTCAGTAATCCTCTCCTTCCAGCCAGATAAGAATGAGAACAGTCATTACACTTGTCTTTGCTTTGAACAGAAGCCATGATACCCAGTGTCTCTCCCACCACAAACTACAGTGCCCACTTCAGTTTCTTAGGCCACCTACAGGGCCCATTTCAGAATCTCTGAGCTTTTGTTCTACCTTCCACAAACCAGTTCCTCTTGTCTCACTTTCAATCCCAACTAATCCTGTTTTTCCTGAAGCCTCTCATATACTGTCTCAGATATAGTCTCACAGAACACAGGAATAAAGAATTGTGTTCTAGAATCTGCCTCTGGCCAACCGGTCATCTGTGATTCTGTTTTTTGCTTCTGGAAAATGAAAAAGCTAAATTGAGATCTTTTCAACACTCACACTAGGATTCTAGTGATTTTTTTTAACTCTATAACGGCATTCAAGAAACAGCCAAATTCTTCCTGTGGTATATTTTGGAACCTGACATATATTTTTCTGCCTTTAAAATGTTGCTGAAATGTACAATCTTAATAAGGTCATTATTGAATAATGAGGTCAATTCCCCAATTCATAGGTGATTCAACAGAAGTGTCGAGTGCGAGAGCAAAGAACATGTTCTCAAACGGATGGTGGTGATGATTGTACGATTCTTCTTGATGTGACTGAACTATTAAATGGTATGACAGGAATTATATGACAATAAGGCTGTACATATTTTAAAAATAAGAGGATTCAGCAGGAGGTGGTCCACTCTCATTGAGTCGATTACACCTCGAAGCACATGGTTTGTAAGGCTGTATATCTTGACAGGAGCAGAGACCCTCCTATCTCTCCCTTGGAGAACCTGCTGGATTTGAGCCTCTGGCCTTTTGGCTAGCAAGCTAATGCGGCAGAAAGTGAAGGGTTTCTTTAGTTTTTTCCCAATATTCATACAAACAGTAATTCTCATTCTCTCTGCTTATCTTTGGGTGGATGTGTACAGACAAAGAAATACATGAGTGGGTATATACAAACACACCCTTCCTTGTCTTTCAACTCTACTTCCTTGTCCTCATTCGTCTCTGCCTCATTTGCTCCACTTCTTCTCTGTGTCTTCACTAACTCACAGACACGCCAATCATTAAGCTAATATACTTGTTGAATTGAATTTGGGAATAGACTCTTACAAAATCACGTACATGAGGTTCTGCTCATTTTCTCAAGCAGAGCAATTCCCATCCTCCAGTGACTCAGCAGCTCCATGCGACCACTTGCTGGCTTTATCAAGGCTATTAGGTTGCAAGTGGGGAGCGGGGAAGTCATAGGAAAATAAAACTTTCCATTCAAAACATGTCCAATTCAAAAGACAAAGCAAATAAGTTTTCACCTGCTATGGCTATTCGCCATGAACTCCAGGGCTCCAATGCTTGACTTGGTGTCAACATTTACGGATGCCTTCGACGTCTAAGGGTGACTGCTTTGGCTGCGCAGAACAGGTGCTGCTATTCATCATTCTACATCTGCTCATTGCAGCCCTCCCTAGGGCCACACCAATCACACTGTGGGACGGTCCTAAGACTCCTAGCCGTGGCGTAAGCATCCCCAACCCTAAGTGCAATCAACGTTTACAACACTCATTAGGAGCACCATCCATTCCGTCAGCCACCCTATGCCACCCTGTCAAATCCCTCCCTCCCCACAAACAAGATCAAAAGTCAGCATTTATATACACTTGGCCCTTCGCTAGTGACAAGCATGTTCCCCAAATCAATAGAGCTAATAATAAAGCGGACTTTGTTCTCCTTGTCTCAGGGAATGCATTGACGGGTGGAGCCGTATTACCACCAAACAGGTTAACCGGTTCCTCTTAAACCCAGATCATTGGAGACCTTGTCATAACACAAAAGGATACCAGAAGCCTGGGGACAGGAAACTGAGGGTCCTGTTCCAGCTGTGCCACACGGTTTGACTGTACGGCAACCATTCCACTGGTGTGGAATGCATGGCAGATCGAGGCTCCTCCATTACCAACGTGCTATCATTCTGGGACTTCTTTGAGGAGCTTAGGGGCATCACAGAGTCCGGGGTTTGCTAGCACAAGGCCCACAGTTGACAATCATCAGCCGCTCTGAAGGAGAAAGAGGACGTTTGCTGTTCCCGCCACGAGGGGCCGTCTCAGAAACCCACCACAGCAGTTCTCAGCCGTATGGCAGGGTTGCTATGAGTGCGGGTCTACTTGAGGGCAGTGCAGGGAGGGGTTGGGTTTTGTTTGGGGTAGGGGTGGGGCGCAAAGTCAGAGGTAGCCACGACTGCTTGCTTCTCTCCTACGTGTATCACTAAACAGTAATAAAACATGAGATGGAAACTTAAGAATGTCCCTATTTTGTATCCTTTCCTCTTCCAGCCCCGCACCCTTGAGAATTTAATTCCCAAAAACCAGCCACTGCATCCAGCCGATACTGACTCAGAGACCCTAGAGGACAGGGTCGATCCGTTCCTGGGAGTGCGAGGCTGTAACGCTTTACAGGTGTGGAAAGCCCCATCCCCACCCCCTGAGCTGCTGGTGAAGAATTTAATTAGTGGTATTAAAATGCAAGTCAAGGGCAAAGAGTATGTGACCTAAAGACTCTCGATTGCTCAGGTCTCAAGAGAATAGTCTAGAAAGAAGGTCCTCCCATCCTTCTAACAAGAAACCAAAAAGAGATTCCACTGGGCCTATAACCTGATTTCACTTGCTAATGAGGCTTTGCTCCTTCATATAATTTCCTAAACCTAAGTATTCAGTTAGCAGGATGATTCCAGGACTGAGTCATCCTGGCGGCTGCTTGCTGGCCCCAAACCAGTCCTTGCACACCATGGTCACTTGTCTGCGTGTGGCAAAGGAAGACAACAGGAGGGGGGCGGGGTGCAGAGAGAAGCGGGCATTCATATCAATTGGTGGTAGAGTTATTCTCAAGGGAGCAGATAGGTAGCGTATGTCCACAGTGGGTATCATCCTTAAAAATTCACCAGGAAAGCGCCACATTAGAAATGGATACATGCCTCTCAATAACGTAGCTTGTTTGGGAAGGGGGAGTGGGGGAGATGAATTTTCGTGAATTAAACAATAAATGAAAATGTTGGCTTGCCTCGAGGGGTCACATTTAATCATCAGAATTATCACCAGCTGAGGTGGTGTGCTTGCCCACCAAGGAAGCCCCAAGGGAAAGCAAACAGGCATGTCTCTCACCTCCAGGGCGCTCTGCTGGGCAGGGCTAGACACACTGAGTGAGCAGGCGTGCGGAACTATTCGCACATTTCATCTTTTCCCCAAATGCCTGTGCTTGAATTTCCAGATGCTAAATAGGATTCCACATAACAGTGTCATTCCACTGAGGAGGGAGCACACTTGATCTTCGGGGGATGGTCAAATTCAGATACTCTGCCTTGGTCACGTTTCATGTTTCAGAACTGTCGTCATTCTAGAAAAGCACAGAGCCCTTGGAAGGAAGTCCAACTGGCTCTACAAAGTAAAGCAGAAGCGAGAGAGGGTTTGCATGCACACACAGTCTCATGCACACACAGAATGGTCGTTTCCCATATTGAAAAAGCATGGATCTATTCCTGTGGGCTGAGTACCTGAGACAGTTTATGCTTGGCAAACAGTTAACGAGTTTAAACTTCAAGGCAATTTTTTTTTGCACACTTAAACATTTTGCTAATACTCGAAACTAGTTTCCTCAGTCTCTCACTGCTTTTCACTGAAGAAACAAAACAAACAAACAAACAGACACCCAAAAGCTGAAGTCTGCCATTCTTACTGAGCCTCCAGTTTCTCCTTCTGCAGGGAGCATGACTGTTCTGCTCCTTAAAGCATGTGAACTTCTGGAGCTTTGAGATGGAGCTTCAGAAAGTTCATGGAAAAAGTCCACTGTCTTTGATTGCACTTTTCACAACCTTGTTAAAGCTCTGACTTATTTAAGAACTTCTGAGCTGGTGGTAGAGGGTGAAGCTGGTAAAGATACCAAAAACGTTCAGGTGGTGGCAGCAGCACCCTATGTTGGCTCTGCCCTCCTCTGCCCAGATGCCAACCTCGCTCTCATCTTCCAACCAAATAAATGCCGGTTTACCCTGCATTTCCTCCTATTATCAGAGCTTCCTTCTCATGCAAAGCTAAACGCACAGTGCTTGCCCACCCACCCGCCACCACAGACAGATGCCCAGCAAGCATCTCCCAAGGACCCGCTCTTGACACGCCACCGCTGTAACCAGGACTACTGGGACCCTGCCAAGAGCTCCTTCTGAGAAGATGAAGCAGGGGCATTGAGAACAACTGGTAACCGGTAATAAGCCACTTAGCACGTTTTCTCACCTGAGTTATCTACAAATGACCGCTAACAATTATTGAGCATTCACTATACAATTCCTGAAATAGGTCATTTAATCTTTATTACAACCTTGAGAAACAGAAATAATCGTCAAAAAAAGTTCCTAAGGAGATGATACAGCTACTCCAGGCAGCAACACTGCTGCTGTCCCCATTCTTCTACAAAGATATATCCTTTGTATGTATAAATATATGTGTGTATGCATATTTCCCTTGTGTGTATGTATAGGTAACTTGTCCATATATGTGTATGTGCCATATATATTCAAGTATGAGCTGCCCCGAATTTCTGCTGAGGCACCTAATTTTACCACAAAAACTGCATTAAAAACGTGCTGACAATAATGAAACTTACAACTTCCCTCTAGTTCCTAAATACTTCCTCCTCGCACCCCCACACCCACTATCATGATCCCAATGCTACCTTGCAAGTCTGGCTCGACCAAAGGATGTACACTGGTACAGATAGGAACCAGAAACCCAGGGAACCCAGGGTGGATGATCCCTTCACCCCAGTAGTGAGAGTGGTGATACCGGGAGGGTGGAGGGAGGGTGGAGTAGAAAGGGGGAACTGATTACAAGTATCTACATATAACCTCCTCCCTGGGGGACAGACAACAGAAAAGTGGGTAAGGGATAAATCGGACAGTGTAAGATATGACAAAATACTAATTTATAAATTATAAAGGGTTCGTGAGGGAGGAGTAACGGGGAGGGAGGAGGCAAAAATGAGAAGCTGATGCTTGGGGCTTATGTGGAGAACAAATGTTTTGAGAATGATGAGGGTAATGAATGTACAGATGTGCTTTATACAATTGATGTATGTATGTATGTATGGATTGTGATAACAGTTATATGAGCCCTTAATAAAATGATTTTTTTAATTTGCTGTATATACTCGAGTATATACAGTATGTATGTACCTGGACAAGTTAACTGTTGAAGATCTCCAAGTCCAGCATTCTAAGTTGTTGTTTTCGCTTTACATTTATGTAAGGTTGTAGGCAATTAACACTTTTCATCTTGAAGAACACAAGGTGCAGATGTTCTCTGCATCCAGAAGTATTGGTAACGAGTTAGGAGTTCATCCTGGTGTAACCAGACTTGGAAAAGGCTGGGTGAGTTCTTATCTCTGTGTCACCCCGTGTGATAAATCATGGTGTCACTCTCCATGCCCACCCCCATGACCCTCCTCCCATTAAACAAATCCTTAGTGTCCCATCAGTGCAGCTATAACAGAACAACAACTGTGCATGACTTTAACAATGAGAAATGTATTCTTTCTTAACTAAGGGAACTCGCTTACTGTAATTGAGTCATTCCAACTCATAGCCACCCTATGGGACAGAGGAGGTCTGTACCTACTCTGTACCCTGTGGGTTTCCAAAACTATAATTTTGTGGGACTGGAAAGCCTCATCTTCCTCCCAAGGAGCAGCTGGTACTTTTGAACTGCTGGCATTGCATTTACCAGTCCAGTGTATAACCCACTGTGCCACCAGGACTCCTAAGGAAGGGGGATAAAGTCCAAATTCAATGCACTGACTCCACGAGAAGGCTTCTTCGCTGTAGTCTCTGGAAGAAGGTCCTTGTATCCCTCCTTTCAATATCTGTGGGCTCAGAATTCCTTGGGGACCTCCACGGGTGTTGCCATCTTCCTCTGAGTCTACAAGGTTTACAGCCGAGGGACCCTGAATCCATAGGACCTGCTCCACTCCTGAGTCTTCTTTCTTGGCAATAGTCAAGTCCTTCAGTTCTTTCTTGTTATCTCAAGAGAGACTGACTTAAGATACAACCTCCTTCTGCAGATTGTACCCTGTATCATTTACTGACATCATAGAGGGTAGCCTTTACAACATATAGGAACAACTACATCAGGTCACAAAATAGAAGATAATTACATAATACTGAGATTCATGGCTTAGTCAAGTTGAAATATTTTGAAGGGACACAAATAAATCTATAACACCTACTAGTGTTTATCATTAATTTTCACCATAGGACAATATGTAATAAATTCATGAGTGTAAGCCCAAAGTAATGCTACATAATTATAGAAACTTTGATTAAACAAATTAACAGAGCGTGAAGTTACTGTTTCTCAACATATCCTCCAACCGAATTTACACACTTCTGAAGACAGTGTTGTCTTCTCTCTGAACCTTTCCTGAAAAATTCTGGGTACTTGACACTCAAATGGCATTACCTAGGAGAATGCAATCTTTGAGGGACCCCAAATTATATCCCTTTCCAAAACTGAGTTTGGGGAGCAAAGAGAGGTCAGCAGGGAAAAGTCCATGGTAGATGGGGTAAAGCATCCCAACACACTCCAGGACAGCCCTGCTGTCCTGAAAGGAGGAGCGGATGAATAAATGTGACTAACAGGATTCATTGGCACAACTTTTCCTCCACAACCCAGTTTTCAATTCCGTCAAACTCATTCTTATAACACCTGTGGTCTTCATGTGTCCTTTAAGAAAAATCTATCAACATTGCCCATTTGGAATCTCAAAGCATGGTTGCTATGACCTTCTGAGCTGCCCTTGAGTTTAACTGGCCAACCAGCTCCCCTTGGAAGCCATGGCTTCAAATGAACCCTTTTAGCAGAAGACCATCGGAGACTAAGTCAAATGTATTACTAAGAGAGCTCGTCAGCATCCATCCTCCATTTCCTGAGGCAACTTTATACATGTTTTGTTTGGAATAATCCCGTGAATATATTAATTGGAACTCTTAGAAGAACATTTTTTATTTACCCTAGTAGTTGTAAATTGTTTAAATGTAACATTTCTTAGAGTAAGTGAATAACCACCAAAGGAATTGTCTGGAAAATCTTTATACATTGAATTACAGTATTCTTGGTAACTAAGAAGTAGTCTTTTGATATTTTCTCCTTCTCCTTGAATTACTACTTTATTCTGAAAAAAGGCACTGAGAGAAGTTCGCAAAATCAACAACTAAACAGCAACAACAAAACCACGTGGCTGAAGTGTCACTGTAGTTGCCTAGGTTACAATGACAGCTCTGACCAGAACACATTAGGAGATTCTAAAAGTAAAAGAGCAGAAAATGTGAGCCTTACAGGCATTCTGATACATGTAAGCTGGATTTACAAAAACGGACTTTATTGTTACAACTAACTACAGGGAAGTTTTTTCTTAAATAGAACACATTTCTGCTGAAACACTGCACAGAAATCTCACAGACAGTCATTTGGTGGCAGCCCTCTGACAGTGTCACCTGGTACAGTCTTGATCCTAAGTCCAAGCTCAAACCACAAGAACAGAGTGAGACCAGGATTTGAACCTGAGATGTCTCGCTATCACACTGGAACTTTCAGATACAGGGGTAAACCCTGAAATCTCCAAGCTGATGGCTTAATTGGTGACAAAATTAAAGAGCTCTGGTTTCAATAAAAAAGGAGTGAGGGAGTTGTGGTAGGTACATAATCTTCCTTTTTTAAAATATTTTTACTTAAGCCCTGAGCATCTGAGACATAATTTGGCACATGCAGATTTTGTTTGTGTAAAATGCGTTCTTTTTTATTATTTTATTAGAGACTCATATAACTCTTATCACAATCCATACATACATACATCAATTTTGTAAAGCCCATTTGTACATAGTTTCCCTCATCATTCTCAAAACATTTGCTCTCCTCTTAAGCCCTTGGTATCAGCTCATTTTTCCCCTCCCTCCCCACTTCTCCCTCCCATATGAACCCTTGATAATTTATAAATTATTATTTTGTCATATCTTACACTGATGTATCCCTTACCCACTTTTCTGTTGTCTGTCCCCCAGGGAGAAGGTTATATGTAGATACTTGTAATTGGTTCCCCTTTCTACTCCACCCTCCCGGTATCACCACTCTCACCATTGGTCCTAAAGGGATTGTCTATCCTGGATTCCCTGTGTTTCCAGTTCCTATCTGTACCAGTGTACATCCTCTGGTCTAGCTAGACTTGTAAGGTAGAATTCAGATCATGATGGTGGGGGGCGGGGGAGGAAGCATTTAGGAACTAGAGGAAAGATGTATGTTTCATCGTTGCTACAACTCCTTTAAATGGAAAATGAGCAGGTAGAAAATTTTACTTCATCTAAGAAAAGGGCGTTGAAGCCACACAGTAATGCTTTGGACCCCAACTAGGATCGGGGAACAGGGGAAAGACACCGGAGACTAAAGATCCTCAGTCATTCCAGAGAAAAGTCACCTCATTGGAAGACTATCTAGTTGGAAGAGAGAAATAATGAAGCAGAGACATAAAATGGAGATTTGTGGAGCAATGGGTGGTTGTTGGCTTTTTCTCCTGGCATCAAGCCTCTCTCTCCAAAATAAGCTCTACTCTGTTTCCCTGTGCCCCACTGCTCTTAGTCTCACCTGTTCTCTCACCTTCGGTTGTAAAAATAATAGAATCAAAGCATACTTTTATTTCCCATATTTATTTAATGAATTGGATGTTCCCACTATTAATTTATATATTGACTAAGTAGATTATTTTCTATTTCTGCCATTGTCCAGATGCATTATTGAAATTAGAAATAAATTTCTCTTCATCTATAAGAGGACTTTACTTATATTGTGCATAGCAAGATTTTTTTTTCATTACAAAAGCTAATTTTCCATCCTTGCCATATATAAATGGCCCCAGGGGCTTAGTGGTTACATGTTGGGTGCTAACCCCAAGGGCAGCACTTTGAAACCACCAGCACAGCTCCTTGGGAGAAGGACAAGGCTTCCTATCCCATGAAGCGTTCCAGCCTCGGAACACCTCCCCCCACCCCCGGGCACCTCTACCCTGACCTGCAGGGTCCCTATGAGTCAGACTCAACTTGAGAGCAGTGCGTTTGGTATTTTGATGTTTGCATGTTTCTTCCTGCAAACATCAAACTAAACTCAAAATACCAAACTTATTTTTTTCTCTAAAAAAAAATAAGTCTCAAGTGTAGGCATTTGGTTTATTTGTAGGCTCCAACACAAGCACTAAGAAGGAATATATTTTGCAAGAAGGTCTTAACTGAAATCTCAAAATAATGAGAAGGAGGAAGCTATGAAGCAGATGGTTGTTCTCTATACAGGCAGTTCGCAGATAATGAACAACAAGTTCTGGTGCTAAATCTGTCTTTAAATCAAATTTGTATGCAAGCCAGTACAGTTAGGTAAGGCTCATAATGCCAATCCATCAAATGCTTGAACTGGTATTAGTATAGTACGTGTGTGTGTGTGTGTGTGTGTGTGTGTGTGAATATAAAGAAACACCTCCAGATGCACTAAAACATCTTTAACCTAAGAATGTACTACTAATAAAATGTTTTTGTATGAAGCACAAAACAGTGCCTGTTTATTATTAGGGACTACAGCATACATCCTAGTTTTTAATATGAGGGTAAATCAACAAGTATTGGGTTTCAGTTTATACATGTATGGGCTTATTCCAAATAAAATATATTTAAGCATGTCTTTGTAGTCAATGGATGGTGGCACAAAAGTTCTTTCAGTAATACTCTTTACTAAGTCTCCATAAGATGCCTTCAGAAAAAGTTCTCTCAGAACAGTTCCTTCGAAGGAAATCTGCTTAGCCAGTTAAGTTCAAGGCAGAACAAACAAGGACAGCACAAAAGGTCTGACAGCGTTGTTCGGGGCTTCCAAAGGGGTAATCTCGGTAGATTTTCTCAACGAACACAAGAAGATCGGAGGGGCTTATGATGAGTAAGTCCATAGGACACTGAGAACCGTTTTGGTGAGGGAGAGGTCAGGAAAGTTATGCCAATGAATTTTCTCAGTCACAGCCATTCATTCATCTGCCCATTCCTATCGTATGATCATTTTGTTGGCAAACCTCACCCCGTCCACTGTACAGCTCTGTTCTTTCCCCTGCAGGTGTCTTTTTGTTCCCCAAATAGAAAATAAATGTAAAGAAACGTGATCTGAATCGCTCAAGGATGCCCAAACTGTCATTCTGATCTGGGGTAAATCAAAGAGCCCAGAATTCTTTGGGGCGGGGTCAGAGATAACCACATCGCCTTCAGAAGTATGTAGGAACTATTGCAAAGAGCAAGCACAGACGTACTGGAGACGGTTGTTACTTTAAGGATTTTCAATCCCCTAGTGTACAGCTGGAAGGCAGGCAGTGAGCTAGGAGACTGGAAAGAACAGGAGCACTTTCACTGTGGTGAAGAGCACTGAAAGGACTGTGGACCTCCGGAAGAGCTAACCAGTCTGTTTTGGAAGAAGCACGGCCAAAACGCTCCTTCAAAGGGAGGATTCAGACATCTGAGGAGAGACTAGTCCTTGGAGAAGGGCATCATGCTTAGGAGAGTGGAGGATCGGTGCCAAAGGAGACTTTCAACAGGATGGACTGACAGCGTGGCTGCGTGGAACCGCAGCCACCACCGTGCGGCTGGAGCCGGACCTGACCGTGTTTGATGCTGTTGGACGGACAGTCCCGATGAACGGAGCAGCTGCTGCAGCATCTGCCTCTGGAGGGAGTTATCCAAAATGTACAAAACTTCTTTCATGACTGAAGGAGCAACTTCAAGAACATAAAGCAAAACTTTAAGCCTAAATGTAAATAAAAATCAACCCACAGAGTGAGTCCTGGAGGCACCGTCAGGTGAGGATTGAGCTCATGCTATCCCCAGATCCTTAAAGATCTCCTGCCTCGGAAACCCGGCACAGGGTCGCTATGGCTCAGCAGCAACTTGATGGCTGGGGTGGGGGGATGTTGGTACACACAAAGAAAGACCTCCAATTTTTTAATTCATTTATTCACTCACCAAACATTGATGGGTTTGTGCCAAGCTTGAGGTTGGGTAATGGGATGATTCAGAATGGACTTCTTCAAGGTTGCTTTTTTGTTTGTTCTCCAACACACACACCCCCACACACACATACACACACACGCATGCGCGCTACCATCTGAGTCTAGCTGGTTCTGACTCGTGACAATCCTGTGTGTCTGATTTGACCTGGGCTCCATACGATTATCAGTGGCTAACTGTTTAGAGGTACACTGCCATGTCTTCTTTGTAAGGGACCTTGGCATGACCTTCACCCCCCAATTAGCAGTCTAGCACATTGACCTTTGTATCATCCGGGCACTGTTGTGGCTCACAGGGTAAGAAAAGAGATCTTCACAAGGCAGAGAGGGAGGCAGCGATTTCCACAAACCCTGGGGAAGGTTTCATAGAAAAATCCCTACCTAGTCGAGAGGCCACACACCCATCTGTGAAGCGGAACCACAGGGATTGTCCACAGTCAGAGCAAGGGGCTTCACGTGCCAGAGAGTCAGGTCACTTTATGGAGGGCTTGAGGGTCACACTGAGCCAAATGGCAGCAGGGGGCACAAGTAAAGGTCTTGAGTCTGGCAATGCTATGACCAGCTTCATGGCCGACTCAGTGCACACGACCACATTTGTCAAGAGAGAAGTGTGGTAGCCTGGGTACTTTAGAGAAACAAATCCACAAAAGCTCATATGTATAAGAGAGAGTTTTATATAAAGGGTAAGTACACATCAAGAAAATATCCCTACCCAGTGCTGCCCAAGCCCACAAGTCCAACATTAGCCCATATGTCCGACACCAATCTACAAAGTCTTCCTCCATCTCACAAAACACACACTGTGATGCCGGTTGCAGGAGGAAAGCCGAATCAGTGAGCATGTAAGCATCTCAGCACTGGCAGGACTCTCCACACGGCTGTTCCAGCACCCAGGGCTGCACCAGGGTAGGTCCATGTGAGTTCCTCAGGTATGTCTCCCAGGAAGTGAGCCTTGCCAGCTGAAGCAGGGCACTGACTAAGGCAGCTGCACCCTGGTCCAAACATCACAAAGCAAGAGACCTGAGAACTAGAAAGGCGAGGCCCACTGAGCCATTTATCTCTCCACCCTTCACTTAACCCCACATGTGTTTTTCGGCCAGGTTGGCACAATAAACTTTATCTCAGAAGAAATTGACAAGGGAAATGCATGGATTTGCAGTTAACGAGGCTATGTAGAACGTGGCACCTTCTCAGGGATTAAAAATAATGATCTTGATTAGATGAGCTGAGCAGTTCTGAAGGGTTGAGTTTGAGCCCTGAGAGACTTCCCACTCAAGATACCATCAGGGGGACCCATATTCCACATTCCAGACACCAACTGGAGGCATCTTCGGTGGGGGGGGGGGCTGGCGTCACAAAAGGGGATCTAACGGGGGAAGGAGAAGCAGAAGGGCTACGGTGAGAAGGGAAGAATGGAAAGAGTTGAGGAGAGAGAAGAAGAAAGAACAGATAGTCTTCATCCTTTGCCCTGGGAGAGAAGTATACGATTATCTCAGGCCTCTCAGCCCTTCTTCCGGTAGAGTTGTAAAATAAGACAGTGGAATGGAGACAGAGAAGACACGATCCGCACCACACAGGGGAAAAATGACAACAATTTGGTCTAAAGTATTTAATAAGGTTTTTAAAAAAGTAGTCTGAAGTACATTTCACACAGAAGAGACCATCCTCCACGCTGCCCACAAAGGAATTGCCTGTGTGAAGTAATAGATGTAGTTAGTTGTCTGAAAATTCAGAGATGAAGCCAGGGGTTGGTGAAAATGTCCAGATAAAAGAACGAGGTCCACTACGAGTAGTCATTTATTTCCAACATCTGAAATAAAAGCACTCTCTTGGAAACAAGTCACTGGTCCTGGACAGCTCAACAGCTTTATAAAGCTAGCAATGAATCAGGCCAATTTGGAAGTCATAGCCCGATAAGGCATGCACATCAAGACAATCAATAAATGTTATTTTCAGTGATGATCACAGGATCCCTCTTCCCCAGCAGCCATTGAGCCTGAGTCATTTCCTCTTTCCAGGCATGAGCCCCCACTGACTTCAAAGGAGGTTTTTAAAACGGATTAAAGCATAGATCACATACTGTATTGACATCAAAGGGAACCCTGAACACAGAGAAGCTGTTGCATGGGGGGAGGGAGGAGATGGGAATTCTGTCCTCCTTATTATTTCATGCTTAATGAATACCATCAGCATTCCCTTAGCATTCAGCCAACAGCATGTCTGATCCCTCTGCAATGCTTCCCATTCGGGAAAGGTCTAATAGTTGCTGTCAACATTCCAACATCTTCAGTGATGCTAACCATTAGTTTTCTTCTTATATGCCGGGGACCCATGACAGTAAGCCATTTTAATTATGTGCCCAGGATGCCACTCCGGATCACTGGAATTGTTTTTTTATTCTTTTATTATGCCCGGGTAGATCTGGAGTCTCAAGATTCTTCCTCTCCCAATAGGCAAATAACTGAATATCATCAATGTAAACTTCCGGTAGGCATGACACCATGCCTGTTGCCTGGGGCACGATGACTACCACTGTGCCGAAATCACCATGTTGACATATGTACATCTAATTCATCATTTCGTTTTCGTGATAGTCAAGAGATTCTAGAAATACTAAAAATAGGGTTTTCCCTCACCATAAAAATCTCTCGGATTCATTCTAAAACAATAATTATAATTAATTGAAGGCTCTTTAGTATCATGAGCTAATGAACACCTACCAAAACTAAACCCATTACCATCAAGTCGATTCTGACTCACAGTGACGATAGACTAGAACTGCCCACGGGGTTTCCAAAGCTGCCGATGTTTACAGAAGTCTTCTGCCACATCTTTCTCCCTGGAAGTCAGTAGTTCAACACTTAACCCGAAAGACGCATTCTGGTGCTTTAACCACTGCACCACCAGGGCTCCTAACACTTCTAATAAAACTAACCCAAACCACTAACCCCGCATGAATTCTAACTCATAGTGACGACAGAACAGTTCCCAATACTGTAAATCTTTATGACAGCAGATGACCTCATCTTTTTCCCTGGAATAATGGATGAGCTTGAACCACTTGACCTTGTGGTTAGCAGTCTTGTACTTAACCCATTGCAACACTAGGGCTCCTTAAAGCGCCTATCAAACAGAAATCCACTGCCATCAGTCAGTTCCAACTCAAAGGAAAACCCTATAGAGCACCGGTTCTCAACCTGTGGGTCACAACCCCTTTGGGGGTCTAACAACCCTTTCACAGGGGTCAGCCAATTCATAACAGTAACAAAATTACAAGTAGCAGCAAAAACAATTTTATGGTTAGGGGGGTCACCACAACGTGAGGAACCGTATTAAAGGGACGCATCATTAGGAAGGTTGAGAATCACAGCAAGTTAGAGAGTTTCCAAGGCGGCACATCTTCATGCAAGCAGCCAGCTTTATTGTCTCACTGGGGCATTCCTGGTGGGTGTGCACTGCTGACCTTGAAGTTAACCCCAAAACCCACGGGGCCACCAGGGCTTCTTCAAAATGCCTGCAGAGACTTGTACATACAGCACGATTCTAATGTTTTGTTCCAGAGATCATAGCCACTTAGAAAAGCAACAAGACTTGAACACAGGTGTGGTTGATATCTGGGTGGGAAGCAAACAGCTGTTTGGCTTTTCCAAACAGCTCAGGCTTTTCCTAGGAATTTCCACACTGCTGGGGCTGCCTGTGGTCTGGGCCGGTCTGTCTCCCTCAACATGACTCACCCTGGCATATATATGTCTTCCTCAACATGACTCACCCTGATACTCACTCACACACACACACACACACACACACACACGGAGTTGTGAGCCACAGGATGCAGAAAAGAGTGTGGGAGGGAGTCAGTCAGACAAGGATCTCACCTCTCTCCCAACAGGGCCGAGCTGAATGTGCTACACAACTCAAAGGAAAGAAAGATCAGACATCATATTTTTTTTGTTAAAATCATTTTATTAGGGGCTCATACAGCTTTTTTTAAAAAACATTTTATTAGGGACTCATACAACTCTTATCACAATCCATACATACATCAATTGTGTAAAGCACATTTGTACATTCTTTGCCCTCGTCATTTTCAAAGCATTTGCTCTCCACTTAAGCCCTTTGCATCAGGTCCTGTTTTTTTCCCATGTCCCCACTCCTCCCTCCCTCATGAGCACTTGATAATTTATAAGTTATTATTTTGTCATATCTTGCCCTGTCCAACATCTCCCTTCACCCCCTTTCCTGTTGTCTGTCCCCCCAGGGAGGAGGTCACATGTAGATCCTTGTAATCGGTTCCCTCTTTCCAACTCACTCTCCCTCTACTCTCCCAGTATCACCACTCACACCCCTGGTCCTGAAGGTATCATCCGCCCTGGATTCCCTGTGCCTCCAGCTCCTATATACACCTGTGTACAACCTCTCCTCTATCCAGATTTGCAAGGTAGAATTCAGATCATGGTAGTTGGGCGGGGGGTGGGGGGGGAGGAAGCATTTAGGAACTGGAGGAAAGCTGTATTCTTCATCGGTGCTACATCGCACACTGACTGAGTCATCTCCTCCCCTAGACCCCTCTGCAAAGGGATCTCCAGTGGCCGACAAATGGGCTTTGGGTCTCCACTCTGCACTTCCCCCTTCATTCACTATGGTAAGATGTTTTTTTTCTGATGATACCTTATACCTGATACCTTCGACACTTCGTGATTGCACAAGCTGGTGTGCTTCTTCCATATGGGCTTTGTTGCTTCTGAGCTAGATGGCCGCTTGTTTGCCTTCAAGCCTTTAAGACCCCAGATGCTATCTCTTTTGATAGCCAGGCACCATCAGCTTTCTTCACCACATTTGCTTATGCACCCGTTTGTCCTCAGCAATCGTATCATGGAGGTGTGTACCCAATGATATGATTTTTTGTTCTTTGATGCCTGAAAACTGATCCCTTCGGAACCACGTGATCACACAGGCTGGCGTGTTCTTCCATGTGGGCTTTATTGCTTCTGAGCTACATGGCCGCTTGTTTACCTTCAAGCCTTTAAGACCCCAGATGCTATCTTTCAATAGCCGGGCACCATCAGCTTTCTTCACCACATTTGCTGTTCACCCGCTTTGTCTTCAGCGGTTGCAGACAACATATTTGATTAAACCCCATGGAAGGCCTCGCACATGAAATAATGAAAGCAGGTGGACAACCGGCGACAGTTAATCCGAAAGAGCAAGAGAAATAATTACATCCAACCAGTACAGAAGGTTCAAAGGGATAGACATGCATTCGTTTAGCTAAGAAATGTAACTGATTTCTGAACGATTGGAGAAACCAGAGACTGCTTCAGAGAAGTGATGCTTCCACTCCCTGGTGGCATAACCCATGTGTGGTTGGGACAGCGATTACCAGGTGTGCGTCTAACCTTATCTTTCCCTAAAGCTCAACAAGCAGCAAGTAGACATGACACTTAAACCTCTCCCCATCTTCCTAATCACCTTCAGGTTCCCAGAAGCAGCACTCTCTCAAACTACCCAAATCCCAAACCACGCACTCGTGTGACGCCAGTCACCCACTCGATCTTCAAGGCCACTGTCATTGGGCATTGGAGTTTCCTGGGCCCTCCTTCTACTCTGTTCAGAGTGTGTTTTCATGGCTTCATTGCAAAAACCTGACTCTTGACATTTATTCTACTTGTCTCCGCTGTCCCCAAGCAAGAAATGTGACTTTCACCAATTGTACTTATTACATTGTCACTAGAGTTTTTATTATTGTAAAAATTAAAAAAAGTGACTGTTCCGGGCTTCATTGTCAGGGCGTTTGATTTGGATGGCTACTACTTCTCCATGATAAACAGTACATCTGATCCACTCGCGCTGAACTGAGAAGCCCCCCGCTCTGCTTCGCCGTGGTGCCTTTATTTACATCATTCTTCAGTAATGACTCAAAATTCCTCTACAAGTACAGAATCCACAAAGGGCCCTCAAAGGTAAAATAAAGAATGTTAAATTAAAATACACTAACAGTTATGAAGCGGTTACAGTTTTTTGCTTGACAAGTCTTCCCTGATTCCCAGTCCGGTAACGCTCCCTTCTCAGGGTAAGCCTCGGGATTCATAGAACATCTGTCAGCCAATGGAGTCGTGCTCCTTTTCAGCGGGGACCGTCGTGTAAACCCAGGGAATGGGATAGGGACATGAAGTAGGTCCTCGGTAGACATATTTTGAAAGGAAGAGAGAGAATAACAGAAAGAGGGATACGGAGGAAAGAACAAGAAAGTAAAAAAAGAGAAGTAAGCCTGCCTAGCTTGGAGGTAAGAAAACTAGGTTCCAAATCTACTAAGTTAATTACCCCAGGAACCTCAACTCATGACTCAAATCGAAGTCCCTGGTCCCGAGCTGAGTTCCTGCTATTCTGCACATTTGAAGGATGCTCCTGCCTCTCCCTCGCTAACTCTTACTATCTCCCCCTTCAGAAAACATGCAAAGTTCCCCATTTTTCATGAGGTTTTCCTCATTATTTCAACCCATCATGATCTTTCCCTCTACTGGAGGCTACCAGCACCAATGACGTCATTTAATCTATCCTTTTTTATATATAAATGCATTTAAGGTGATTTCACCCATGCATGCTCGAGCTAAACTCCATGGAAATCCATTGTTCATGCCTCATATTTCCTTGTCTTTAGAATCACTTTAGAATCATAGAAAAAGTAAAGCAGCATTTTTTTCTAATTTTAATAGTTCATTTTTATGTTTCTGGAGATCTCTTGCCCTCAAGTTCTCAACCTTACTGTTAAAACTAGCCAAGAGCGCCATGCAACAGCAGTAGGCCAGGGTGGATTTTAAACAGTAGGAGCAGTGAACTCTGTTTCGCATCTTCAGAGATGGATTGAAACTAAAATCAGGCATCATCAAGAGCCGGTCCTCTCCTCTTCATGTAAGGAAAGAAAGCACGAGTGTGGGTCAGATAAAGAATGAGACAGGTTCCTTCACTACGAAAACTACCGAAGGCTTTGCATGCCTCCAAACCTAGACGATTCAAACCCACGCAGATCTATAGCCTCTTACTCGTCTGAGAGCCTTAATAAAAATGTTTTAGCTGTCTGAGGCCCACCCCCATGCCTTACAATGAAGTGGGGGAAATTAGCATTTTCTGTAAGTACGAAGTCTTTCCATTTCACCAGCACGAACAGAGCCACTGGCTTCCTTCCGAGTCAATCAATAAGAGATTGGGGGCTGCGTCTCAGGCCTGTGCATTTAGAAGCACCGTGGGGCTCTGCTAATGGCCTCCCGTTAGCACACTAAGAGTTCTAATCTGTAAAGAATAACACTCAGTCATTCTTTGGTCATGGGCTTTTAAATAGCACTTTGCACAACTAGTATGCTTGGCAATCATTTTTGTAAGACTTTCCATAGCAACTTAGAATAATGCCACCGTAATACCATTCTTTTTTATTATTAATCATTTTATTGGGGGCGCCTACAACTCTTACCACAATCCATACATCCATCCATGTGTCAAGCACATCTGTTGCCATCATCATTCCCAAAACATTTGCTTTCTACTTGAGCCCTTGCTATCAGCTCATTCCATAATGCCATTCTTATAAAACACAAACGTACAGTGCTCAGAGACCAAGGAAGTATTTCATTTCTGTTTGAAGGTCATACGAGCACCATATTGCTTCTCCAACAGCAGTTTCTGTCCACATCCTCTCACACCCCATCCCTCCCCTGCCCTCCCCTCCCCTGAAGGATGGCATAGGCTTCAGAACCTCTGACTCCGTCCTTCGGTAGAAAACATATTATTGTTATGGTTGTTGTGACAGGGGCAATCAAGTCAGTTCCAACTCATGGTGACAAACTGCTCAGTCCTGTGCCATCTTCACAAGTGTTGTTAAGCCGGAGGGCACTGTTGCAGCCACTGTGTCGTCATTTAAACGTACTGCTTGGATTAGAGTAATGAGCGTGGATGGCCTAGTGTTAAGCTACATTAGAGAGGTCATGATATAAACAGGGTGTATGCATTTATTTTTTAATTGAAAACAATACAAGAATCTTTATGCTTAGAACAAGTGAACCACAAAAAATGGATTAACTTAATTTTTACAAAAGACTGTGCCCGCCCCTTATATTTGTCAAACAAAAGCTTGCTTGACTCAATTCAATAAATGAATTGCATACTAATCATAAGTCAGTGCTTCGTTACATAGGAAAGGAAATATCCTCTAGGATCAAGAGGAAGCTCACTGTGAATCAGTCCCTTCAGACTAATCTCCCCTGCCCTTTTGCATTTAAGCAGGTTCACCGGACAAACAGTCCAGAAAAAAGTGGTATAATTTGCATATTTATCTAAATTTATTTTAAAATCCTGAATGAATGCATCATTACACATGATAATAAGACAAAATACAATCAGTGAAAGGCTTCGTGACCTTGTGGGCCAGTGACTGGTTTCTAAATCCTTAAGATAGTTGGTGCCACAAAGCAAGAATGCTCCTTCACCTGTTTCGTGTCAGAGATCTCTCCCTCTAAGAGCTTCTCAGACCACTCCACTTGATGGCATCTTGGTACCAGTCCTGGCCAGTGTTTGCCTGTGTCCCTGCAATGGGAAATCAGTCTCCAGCTCTGGTCTTGCTTCCCTCCCACTTTGAAAGTGTGTCCCTCAATTCTGATCAGCCATTGTGTGTATATTGTCCTGGAATTATTAATAAGGCCTCGTTTCATTCTCAGAAGTGCCCTCCATTGGGTTAAATGACATGTCTAACTTTAAAGAGCATGAATCTACCCTCTGAACCCTCTCCCTCAAGCTGGTCCCAGCTCATGGCCACTCTCTGGAAGGGTTTCCCAGACCGTAAATGGTCACGGACAGACAGCGTGCTGTGGCTCCCGCACAGTGGGGGGTGCTTTGAAACTGGCACTTGTCATCTGCAGCCCCTCCTCCACAGAGCCACCATGGCTCCCTGTTGAATCATCCATTCAGTGGCTGCCCCTGCCCTCAGCCGACACTTTATCTTACTATCCACTAAAATAGAAATGATGTGAAGATGAGAATTTTCATCATTTCATTGTTGATATAAGCCTCGTGCTCAGACAGCATTCACTGCATGGGTACTTAATCCTCTGCTGGACGATGAGCCATAAGACATCGCAGTTTAGGCCCTGCCTACCTCCATGCCGTCCCTCGCTCCCTCTGCCTTTTCCATGCCTGTCCCTCAGTCTGACAGCGCTATGTACAGTCGGTTCCTTCCGCACTTCAAGGCCTTTGCACGCGCGCTTTCTTCAGCCTGGCAGCCTTCTCTGACTTCTCCCACCTTCACCTCTGTCTCACTCACCTTTCTGATCGCCCACCTGCCGCCTCTAGCACTTAACTTTAAAATCACTTCCTCTAAGAGGCCCTCTCCAACTTTCTGGCTGGGAAAGATCCTCCATCTCTCAGTGGCCACTCCTCCCTCTGCTGTTCCGTGTCAATACTTGTCATACTTTATAGTTAACTGTGCTTGGTCTCTCACACTGCTAGTCAGTTTGCTCCATTAAAAGCACATAGAACTCGGGAACCCAGTTCAATGTCTGCGACACAGGAAGTAAGTAAAAAATAACTGTCAGAATTAATGGAATTAAGTTAATTAAGTTCAAGATATAGTTTAAAGATAAAATAAGATGATTTGCTGTCACGGGTTGGGCTCAGTCCTAGACACCACGTGTTCATGATAACATAGCTCAAGCCTGCTCCGAGAAACTCAATCAGACTGTACACCAAAAACAGATTTTTCTGCTCAGAAAAGAGAAAAGTGAGAGAAAGGAGGAGATGAACATGAGAACTGCCCTTAATTTTCTAGAAGAGGTGGGACTGGTGGACGTCAACTAGAAGGAAAAAGGTGTGGATTTTAGCAATCAGGGCCACCTGAAAAAGAATGTGTTGTGAGACATTGAGCTTCATCTCTCCAGAGACACTCATGATAGTCCAAATGTTGTTGACTGAGTTGGGGTGTCAGGTAAGATAAGACTATTTGTAGTAGTAAATGGAAGACTGGTACAGATTTCAGTGGCTAAGTAGTTTTCGGTTGGTTTGGGAAAAAAATCAAATTTACTGCCATCAATTCAATGCTAATGGATAGTACCCTACAAGATCATAGAACTGCCCCTGTGGGTATCTGAGATTGTAACTCTTTGCAAAAGTGGAAAGCCTCCTCTCTCTCCCATGGAGCAGCTGGTGGTTTCAAACTGCTGACCTTGAGGTTAGCAGCCCAATTCATAACTACTATGTCACCACTGATCCTTGGGTTTGAAGGGAAATTCAGTCAAGGCCTCAATGCACATGTCACCAAGCTAACTGGGACTACAACCCTGGCCTCACTCTTTAAAATAAATTAGGGGAGGAAAGGAGAACCAATGGCAATGATTCACACACACACACACACCAAGGGATAAACAACAGAAACCATGGGGGAATGGAGACAGCAGTCCATTTAAAATATGAAAATAATAATAATTCATAATTTATTAAGGGGTCATGAGTTGGGGAGGGAGATGAAAAAAAAGCTGACTTCAAGGGCTCAATGGAAAGTAAATGTTTAGATAATAATAATGGAAACATATCTACAAATATGCTGGATACAATTGATGTATGGATTGTTAAAAGAGCTGTAAGAGCCCCAGTAAAATGATCTTTTAATGAAATAAATTAAGGCTAGATTTAAGATTAAAAATAGATTTAAAAAATTAATGAGGATGAACCAGATCCTTGAAGTATTACAATTACTGGGGGAAATAAGATGTTAAACATAATGGAAAATACCTATACTATAGAGATAAAATATATATTTATGTATAATAAAAATCTAAAAATATTACATTTATGCACATCAAAAGACTTCATCAACCCAGTAAAATGATTTTTTAAAAAGAACTTCATCAAATGAGTAAAAAGAGAACCCACAGATTGGGAGAAAATATCTAGCAATGCTATATCAGATCAAGGGCCAATTTCAAAAACCTGTAGATAACTACACCACCTTAATAAAAATGCAAATAACCCAGTAAAATGGGCCCCAGTAGGAATATGCACAACAATCCTATGAAGAGATGTTCATGTTCATTATCCATAAGAGAACAAATTAATATAACGAGAAAGCACTGTACTGACTTTCTTAGAAAAATCTAAAAATGGATCAATAATAAATGTGGCGAGATTGGACTGCTCACACACTGCTGCTCAGACTGCAGAGTCAGATAGCCACTGCAGGAATCAGTATGACAGTCCCTCACGCAAATCAAATACATGTGCTTTACAACCCTGCAGTCTCCTTACTTGGCATGTACCCTCAAGAAACAAAGAACCAAGCACAGATAGACACACGCACACAATTTCAATAACAGCAATAGATGGAAATAATCAAAAACTCTGATTATAGAGGAATGGTTAAACAAACTCTGGTACATTCATACAATGGAATCTCATGCATCCTTAAAAACAATCATGGGTATGTCAAACACCAGTCAGTGGTCCTCAACCTCCCTAATGCCGCAACCCTTTAATGCAGTTCCTCATGTTGTGGTGACCCTCCAACCAGAAAATTGTTTTCGTTGCTACTTCATAACTGTAATTTTGCTGCTGGTATGAATCGGGCAATATCTGTGAAAAGGGTTGTTCAACCCCCAAAGGGGTGGTGACTCACAGGTTGCGAACTGCTGCTGAAGGCACGGGCAAAGTTAGAGAACATTATGCTCAGCAAAACCAGTCAGTCTCATAAAGAGAAGTATTTCTATGACACCATGATTATCAAGGAAAAGTGGTTTTCACACCAAAGGATAAGACCCTAAAGATTATGATGAAGCCAGGGTCAGGAAAGGAAGGGAGGGAGCGAGGGAGGGAAGGAGGTGGGTAAAGAAAACAATTAAGATGGCCACATAAACAAGGAGTGGAATGGGACACTGTCTCTGATTTGATGAGACAGGGTGTGCAACTGGATCGACAGTTTTGCTCTCTGTGCATTACACCAACAAACAAAGGGGATATCTCTCTTTCACTGTAATTAAAAGGTTTTTTAAAGAGACAGAGAGGAGGTCACAGCCTTAAACACCCTCACGATTCCTCACCCACCTGACCCCAAACCTCCGTCTGAGTTGACTGTGAACTGGGGGGAAGTAAAGATGAGACAGACTTAGGGTCTGTCATGACACACAGTTGCTCTCAATCAAATAAACAACAATAGGATTGATGGCAAGCTGCCCCTCTTTAAGATACAATGAGAAAGACATGGATATTTAAATTGATAGCCAACTTTCAATAGAAAGGAAAAAAAGAATTTACTCCCTTTAATTCCTAATGAAGAGAAAGATTTTTCAAAAATAATAAAGCCTGATCTTGCCTATGTCTGTAAACTCAGCTCCTAAATAACTACTCATTATAAAAATGTAAATCAATAGAGAGATGGCATCTACAACTACTTAAAACCATGAGTTTTAAGTTTAAAACACTCTACTTCACACTCAAAATCCAAGTTGGGAGTCACTGTAAGCGCGTCTTACTAAGCACCCATAGAAGACTGGGTGACACACTGATGGCACTCTTCTGTTTTACAGGTGTGGTAGAATCTCTTTTAGAAGAATTAATACCAGACTAGTCCCAAGGAGTTGTGGATTGGTAATGCCCCAATTGTCCAGCTCCTTCATGATGCTATTCAGCTCCAGCTCCCCTTGCCCCTCCCTTGAGTATATTCCCTCCCATTTCTGGGTTCTGTGACTCGCTCGCAAAAGTGTGAGGAAATGTCTCAACTGGTGGTGGGGGCTGTTCAGTCTAAAATCCAAATATCAGCCAGATGCTGGGGCCACAGAAAGCACTCCACTCCTGGTCCTTGCTGGTAATGAGATCACACCATTTCCCTCGTAGAGGGCTCATTTTATATACAGCAGGAAATCCTCTTCACAATCATTCACAGGCAGATCCTATCAGGATCTTCCCCCACCTTCTTCCCAGACCAAGTTGGAACAGGCCATTTGGTAGGAATTACATGGAGTATCAATAGTGCAATAAAATTAACATATAACTTCACATTTATAATGACACCCAAATATAATCACCTATTCTCCGCCCCTGGACTATACCTTATTTATGCACACATGGCCTGGGGCCTCTGGCAGGATGTTGACTTCTAATTTTACTCAACCAGGCTTTTCCTCGGGCCACTCCAGAAGCAGCTTTTCTCCCCTCCTCTCCTCTCGGCTGCAGCATAGCATGCCTTACAAGATGACATTAACGAGGTACAAAGGAGTTCGGCCTGATTCATACCCTCTCCTATGGTCAGATCTTAACCTTACCCTATCGCTGCAGACTGGCAGATAAGGCCCTTCAAATGGGACTAGGACCACAGGTGGATGAAGTCCAGAATTACAATGATCACATAAGGGAGTGTGGCCGGGAGGGCCCTATGAACCGACTGCAATTCAGCAGGCTGTTGCTTCTTGAATTTCCTGGGGTAGAAAAGGAATTCCTGCTTGCAAAATGGCCTGGGCGAGGAGCCACACGTCTTAGTCAGTAGGGCCTGCTCCCTGAGAGCGAGGCCTCTGTGGCGGGGGTTTGTAAGCCACCTGAAGAGCTCACGGCTTGAGGTGGAGCAGCCCACGGCAGAGGATTTGGTAATGTGCTGGTGCCTGGCTACCAGACAGGTTCTCTTTGAAACCCTTCCCACCACCGGGTGAAGAGGGAGGTTAGTCTGGTGTCAGTCCAGGACCTCCCTCCTCAGCCTCCACTGAACTGCACTGTGACTTTTCTCCCTAGGGCCCAAGTCTGAGAGTCCAACACCTCAATTTTCATAACCAAAGCTTGGCTAAGCATTCTAAGAGTAAGGGGAAATGTGTTTTACAGTTGTGATGACCAACACCACCTTTCACTTCCACTTCCCAACACACATGGACACACGTCCACAACACACAACACTTGCTAATCCAAAGGTGCAATTAAGTGCTGATAAAGAGAGCTTTCACTTTCTAGTCAGAAAGAGATAGCAGTAGTAACTGAAATGTGCAAAGTCGATTTAAAGTCAACATCCTACGGTGTGGAGGACGTGGTTCTCAGGATGGATGGTCTTGGTCTCACAGTGGTTTCTAAACCTTAGACTGAAGTCAGAGAACATCTGTCAAAGACCACAGCCACCAGCACCCCACACCCAAAGTCACAGGTGGCCACTGGTGGCTACAGGAGACAGACTATCAATGTGCAGATCTGACAACCCACCGAGAGCCCACTTTGTAACCAGAAGGAACTGCCCCACAAACCATCAGTTCCTGGGGACCACCAGCAACAAGTTTAGCTCATGTGGCACTTCCTACCTGAAAAAGAAACTGTCAGGGTAGGAAGTGAAAAAGTCCGGCCCTTGGCATCAAGCTCCTGTGCATGAGCAGGAGGGTGGAAGGCCTGAGCACAGGAGGCTGTACCTGGATGATGGCAGACCAGCAGGGGAGAGAAAGGTAGCTCAGCTGTGGAAAGAGTTACTGTACCATGCGTATGAGCTTATGTGTGTGTAGGTTTCTTTAATGGGAGAGAGTCGGTGAGTGTATTTATTCCTTCAGGAGGAAGAGAAAGGAAAATACGGTGAGTAGAAATAGGCTGGCCACCAAACAAGGCCTCAGGAAGCAAGAGAGGACAAAGGAAGGCCCTTGATGTCTCTCTCTGAGGGTGGAGAAATGGTGGGTGCAATTGGCAGTGAGTAGGCCCCAGGCAGCCAACAACCTAAGGAGTTCCTACCATGCCACCCACAGGAAAGGGGAAAATAGCAACCTTCATTATAAACATCACATTAACCATGGGATAAAGGTTCGGTTCCCCAGTAACCAGCTGTGTGTGTGATGAGCCTCTGACAGTGCACTTCTATGACAGTCTCCCCATCATCTCTGGCAAACTCAAACTGAGGGGCATTTTACAAAGTACCCAACAACTAGTCTTCAAAAGAGTCAAGGTTATGAAAGACAAGAAAAGACAAGTAGTAAACAGAGAGAGAGAGAGAGAGAGAGAGAGAGAGAGAGAGAGAGAGAGAGAGAGAGAGAGAGAGACTATACAAAGAAGCCTGAGGAGAGACATGACTAACTAAATTTGAAATCCTGGTAGATTCTGGAACAACAGATGAAAAATAAAGGCGGACATTAATGAAAAAACCTGGGAAAACCAGGAAGAACAACTTAACTAGTAGTAGTATGTTCTCAACGTTAACTTCTTAGTTCTTATAAAGTGGCCACAGCTACGTCAGATGCTACCATTCCAGGGAGCTGGGTGAAGGGCATATGGGAGCATTCCCCATTTGTAGCTTTTCTGTAAATCTAAAATTATTTCCAAATAAAATGTTTTAAAAAGTAGATCTTCTGTTTTGTGTGTGCTTTTTGTATTCATGGTTTCCTTTAAAAGTCAGAAACCAGGTTTCCTGGGAAAGGCACCTCTCCCAGGTTAGATGGCACCTCGTGTGGCCATCCTCAGTATTCTGTCTGCTCAGGAACTCGGGTCTGGCATTCAGCTCCTCCTACCGTCCCTCAGAGTGACGGGTGTGTCTCTCTGTAGAAGCCAGGGACCACTGAATCCCACAGGGCCCTCGGATCCAGTGAGTTGAAGGATGTCACCATCCAGATGAGGGCACCAGCCTAGGGACCAGCCTGCCGGCTTCTAGTCTCACCAGACCTCTCGGGCACCTCGGACCTCAGTGGGTGTCTGCCCTAATGCTACTTTATATAAGTCTGGGGTTTCAAGGTCACGCAGGGACACGATGGAGGAAATCCCTCCCATCCTAGTCATGACTGAAAATAGCACAGGCTATTGGATTCGGGCGGACTAAAAGGGTTTACACTTAACTACGAAATGGGCTACACCTGGAGCTACAAACCACAAGGTCAGCGGTTTGAACCCACCAGCTGTTTTACGGGAGAAAGATGAAGCTTTCTACTCGGCAGAGATTTAAAGTATCAGAAAGACCAAGGGGCCATCCTACCCTGCTCTGTGGAGGCACTGTGAGTCAGAAGCAGCTCAATGACAGTGAGTCGCTATTGAGGTGACAAACCAAAAGCCCAGAGATTTCAATCCACCCAATGGTGTCGAAGGAAAAAGGCCTGGCAATTCACGTCTTTAACATGTGTCCATTGAAAACCCTATGGCATGCAGTTCCACTCTGATACGCGTGGGGCGGTCATGAGATGGCATCGGCTTGACATCAAAAGTTTTGTGGGGGTTTTGTCCGTCACTGATTCACCCCACATAGACTTCCAATATTAGGCCAGAGGTCTGCTCATCTGACCCACACCTCACATCTCTCCTCTCTTTCTACTGGGGAGCCCCACCGCCCTCTCCAGCTTCACAGGGAGCAGCTCACACCTACCATTATCGGAAGCATTGCTCTCCTGTTGTAACAGTACTCCTGCAAAGTCAAAAACCAGAACATACCTAGAGGGAACTACCATAGCTCACGGCATACCTGACCCTCCTACGAACTAACACGCGGGGGGAGACTAGCCCTGGAGATGGAAAAGCAATTAGGTTCAAATCTAATACCTGATCATTTGAAATCTTTTTTATCCATTTTAAAGTCTTTCAAGTTTTGATATTTTTGGCTATATTTTTGATTGAGATGTTTGTTTTATTTTGTTATTGTTAGTTTAAAATTTTTATTTTCTGTATAGTAAATCAAGGATAGGTAAATCCATAGAGACATTAACTGGAGTAATGGTTCCTTGGAGTTATGGACGAGGAGATTGCGGGGGAAGAGCTAATAATGAGGAGTCCAACAACCAAGAAAATGTTTTAAATCTAACTCTTCTTGATGTGATTGAACTACTGAATTGTATGATATGTGAATTATATGCCAATAAAAACTATTTTTAAAAAAGGAAGGAAACAAAGTATAGCCAAATTCTTTTAAACCCAAATCTTTTTCTTATGAGGAAATAAGCAAGAGTTCGATTTTATTCACAGAACAGATACAGTTCTGGCTTCATCTGTCCACCATCAGACCACAGGGTTTCCAGAGGACCAGGCTTCCAGTGGAAGCGTAAGTGGCAAAAGGATGAATAATGGCCGCAATTTTTAGTTCTTTAACATAGTCCACAGAGGTGTACTAGGAAATCCGTACCCGGGTTAGAAGAAGGAAAATAAAAGCTAAAGGTGTACACGTTGTGGTTCTATCTAATGCACATGGTGATTCTGAACCCTTGGGAGCAGACTACTTTTCAAGATGAAGACCCAGCTAAGCATGGTGCTCTTTGGTACGGTTTCCGTTCTGTACAAGGCCGTGGTCTGGATGTAGTCTGAGAATCACTTGGATGTTCTCAAAGTTAGCTTCTCTTCTCTATCATAAAGTACAGCTGACACCTTTCGTCTGTCCCCTACAAACCTTGATCATCTCTTGGACAATGATCCCATGGCTAAGGCTGTCCTGGTAGTGTAGTGTGTCTTGGTTGGGCTGCTAGCCATGAGGTCAGCACTTTGAAACCACCAGACACTCCAGTAGGAGGAAGACTAGGCTTTCTACTCCTGGAAGGAATTACAGTCTCAGAGCCCCACAGGGGCAATTCTACTCTGTCCTACAGGCCACTTTGAGTCGGAATCAACTAGATGGCAATGAGCTTGTTTTGAAGGCTGCCATGTAGAGTTGGACAGGATGTGCCTTGCACAGGGGTCCCACTTCCAAGAGCATGTCCTTCCAACCTAGGTAACCTAGACTTGCACAGTACAAATTTCAGGCAGATTGTAGTCACGTTTCTTGCTCTAAGGAAATCAAACTATCATGCTAATGGAGACGAATATCGTGCTTCTTAAATTAGAGGGACAGTGAAAAAGCAAGGAAGCCCCTCCGTGAAACGGATGGACACAGGGGCTGTAGTACGTGTTCAAAGACAGCATTGACTGTGAGGGGGTGCAGGGCCAGGCAGTGACTTGTTCTGTTCTGTTTGTTTTGTTCTGTTCACTGGGGGCCATTGTGAATTGGAAATGCCTCTACCACACTTCACAATAACAACAACAACACAGAAAATGTCTTGAGAAAGCGAGATCTTTGTTGAGCCCACACAGCACTGAAGTGCCATATGGGCTAGCAGTTGCCCTGAGTTAATTGCATGCTGTGAGTTTGTTTTCAACTCCTTAAATTTGTTTCTAAATTCCTAAGAAAATGTCAGTCCACGGTGAGGGCCTACAAATATTGTTAATTCGTTAGCTATAGCTCTCAGAATTATCACTAACTTCTAGGTGGAATTTCCCTCAATTATGAATATAGACAACAAACCACAAGAGTATTAATTGTACCTGTGATCATCATCAGTAGCAGTCCCAGATATTTTCATATCACATTGCAGTTACTAACGATATCTTGAAATAGCACTCACACTCCCTACGGTAGTGATTAAATCCACCAACAAATGTTGCTATTGCATGTGTTCATAAAGAAGCAACATTTTATACATCATCGTTTTTAAGAAAAATTTTGATAATTACATGTCCATATAATTCGCGTCCTTTGTTATCCTATCCATTTTATTCAGTGCATTTAAAAACCTTATTCAGAGAAGGAGTTCTTTGCCCCTTTTGCCTGGCAGGGGTTCAGGGAGCAGTTAGAGAAACCCTGCGTTAGTCTGAGAACAGGACCAAGCCTGGCAGCTCATAAACAAACACTGAAGTAGAGGTTTTAGGTGGGGTGGGACAACAAAGAGGCAAGCAGAGGTATAACAGAGGAAGCCAGACAGAACATGATGATAGAATTTACAACAGAAAACTTCAAGGAAAAATTCATTAACAATGTGAGAAACAGTTATATGAAGATCAAAATATCTTCCTTTATAATATTTTAAGTCTTGAATTAAAAAGTAACTTGCTCTGTAAACTTTTACTCAAATCTCCATTAAAAAAATAATGTAAACTAGAGAAGTATAAGGAAAGGTTATTTTTGTTGTAAGCAAGTAAAGTAACTGCCCAGCCTACGTAGTAGAGAAATGTCCTGAAATCTAAGACTGATCCCAGACTCCAAGTAGAAAAACAAACCCACAAGGAACTAGCAAGCGCACAGAAAGGACCAGAGAAAGGAATGCCCACCCTCGACTGGCATTGCCCTCAATGCTCAAGCTCCCTGAGAGCGTCTGCTTGGCCTGCATTGGGGGGTTGCAGCAGTCGCAGGGTGAAGAGAGCCGGTCACCTGGGTTGATAGCTACCCAGAGACCCTCAGAGAACAGCAGCTGCACGTGCTCCACTAGAGGACACAGGACAGACACTAGGTCGGCAAAACCATATTTCTACTCCAAGGCATCTCCAGGGCAACCTTAGAGAGCAGTTTCCATGTGACAGGGTAAGGAATCCACATCGCTCTGGGATAAAAAGGGGATGCAAAGTGGGGCAACATATCCTCCTCCATCAAAAAGCATGGGTGAGAGGAGGGGAAAAAAATGAAATAGAAAGACAGGACGAAGAAAGAGGGTTTGAGTTTTTTGTTCTTGATGTTGCTTTTTCGGGATTGTTTTTTCAGTGTTGTTCATTTTTAACCTAGGAGATATCTGAGCCTATTTATAGACAGAAGGCATCCTGGGTGGTACAAATGGTTAATGCATTTAGTTGCTAACCAAATGTTTGGTGTTATGAATCCACCCACAGAGGTACCTTGAAAGAGAAGCCTAGCAATCGGCTTCTGAAAACTCAGCTATTGAAATCCCTATTGGACACAGTTCTTCTCTGAGTCTTCCTCAGCCAAGTCAGCAGCAACTGGTTCTAGACAGAGGAAGGAGTCAAAGCAAGGAGAGGTTTACAGTCTGGGTGAGCCCAAGAAAAGAGGCTGAACTAGAAGGAAATTACTACCGCCACTTCCCACACACGCCAGGCACTTATTGTACCAACACCACACTAAACAGACTTCAACTGCCCAGGTCCAGCGCATCGTGGCTCTTCTAGCCACCGTCTTCGTAACGTCCATCAAATGACTGGGTGAGACCATCCAGATAGTGTGCATGAAAGTCTAACAGGGAGTGGTCAATTGTGCCATCCCACCAGGTATAAATGAGCCATTTCAGAAGCAGGAAAGGGGGATCTCTACCCTCAAGAAGGAAGAACCAAGAGTGAAGTTCATCCTTTGGACCCCAACACTCTACACTGAACCCCTTTGATCCAGGAGACAGGAAGCTGCGGCACCCAGAGAAGCTGTGGAAAAGACGTGGCAGTGGGGGCAGCAGCGGGAGCAGTAGCAGTGGCGGCAACATAACCGACAAGAGCAGAGCAGTGAACTTCGAGTGTATCTAAAAGGTGAGACGGCTGGCTTGCAGAGACATGGTGGCCTGGAGAGGGCACCTGTTGAGTATTTATGAGCAGCACTGAGAGAGCTTGTGCATGATTTCCTGAGCAGGACCTAGGCCAAGGAACCTCCGGGATAAGGAGCCAAAAGCCAAAGAAAGACATGCCTGAGGGGTGGCTCATAAGAAAAGGCACCTGATCCTGAATTGTATCCCATTTCCTAGCTTCCCTAATAAACCCCACCATCATGAGTATTGACTGTGAGTTGCATGTGGCCATTACAGGGGATTATTGAGCCCAGTGGAGAGGCAGAGTGCCATGAGAAGGGGCAATTGGTGCCAGAATTGGGAGAGTAGGTCTGGGGCTGATGATTTTCTTCCTTCCCCTGTGTGAAGCTGAGGAGGGCAGAGATGGCCCCAGGCTATCCTTATACCTGGATTATCTCTTTGGACCCTACCAAGTAGGAAATATCCTCATTTCACTGAGTGGGGAATTGAGTAGTAGAAATTTTTAAGTTAATTGCTCAAAGTCACACAGCTAAGCATCAGAGCAGGGAGCAATTCTATTTTTTTCCTGATCCCAAAGTCTATGCTTATAACAATATTTGCCACTTCCTCTATTACCCAGAGGAAGACAATAAAGAGAAACGTATTTCTGGTAGGGTAGTAGAATGTGGAAGAGATTCTTATCACTTAGCTTCCCTTTTGTCTCCAGGGACTAGCCAGCCATTAGCTGGGAAACAGAAGGCTGAAAGTGGCACGGCGAGGCAAATGAATGAAAGAGGACTACAGCGAGGCTGGGCTTGAGAGAGAAATGGGCACCGTCAGAGAGAAGACAGGAGGAGCACTGCAGCCGAATCCCACTTCTCACACACACACACACACACACACACACACACACACACACACACACACAGTCAGAGAGAAGACAGGAGGAGCGCTGCAGCCGAATCCCACTTCACACACACACACACACACACACACACACACACACACACGGTCAGAGAGAAGACAGGAGGAGCACTGCAGCTGAATCCCACTTCACACACAAACACACACACACATGGTCAGAGAGAAGACAGGAGGAGCGCTGCAGCCGAATCCCACTTCACACACACACACAGAGAGAGAGAGAAGACAGGAGGAGCACTGCAGCTGAATCCCACTTCACACACAAACACACACACACACGGTCAGAGAGAAGACAGGAGGAGCACTGCAGCTGAATCCCACTTCATACACAAACACACACACACACACGGTCAGAGAGAAGACAGGAGCGCTGCAGCCGAATCCCACTTCACACACACACACACACACACACACACACCGACACTACCCCCCCACCACCACCACCCCCACCACCCCCAGAAGGTGCATAGGAGCCAGTGCCCTTGTCTAGGTAACCTTATAGCAGGGCTTTGCGAGGAGCTGGGAGGTGGCACAGCACGGTGGTGGTGAAGACAGTTCCACACTCGGTCCCAGCTCTGCCTGCAGTACATGAAGGGGTAAGAATGAAGAAAACCTTTCATTATTCAGGTGAGTCATTTCCCTGTCTCTGAGCGGAGGTAAACACAGGTTACTATTCTTACCTAAGCCAATAATAATGCTTTCAAATTGCACACACATATGTGTGAACATATACATGCATGTAGATACATACATGTAGATAAACATATACAAGGGGTATTTTTAAATTTCGTGGAAAATGTTTATTATCATTTCATTCTATTTTTTGTAGTCCTCTTGAATTGCCATCACTAACATCTTCAGTTAGCATCCATCTGAAAAGTTATGACCTAAAAATGTTATGACTCAACATTTTTATTATATACATAAGAAAACACAAATCTATAAAGGATCTTTTATACAAATATAGAATATATGTTTTAAGGTCTTTTCTTGATTTTTGTTTCTTAATCCATAGTTACCGATCCATAGAGTAGAGCCGGTAGTAATCTGAGGCAATATAATAAAATTTGCAAACCCTTATGATTCTTCTTGGCTCTGGACTGGAAGAAGAAAGTGGGGGATGATTTAATGCCTACAGCACATCTAAAAGTCTTAAAAGTGAAGTCAGATGTAGACTTCTAAGCTTAATGCCTCTGTGGAAGCAATACTGTCTCACGAACATTTAAAAATAGCCTAGAAAATCATTACATTGTCTTTCAACAAAGTCTATAATCTAGAATTTGCTAGATAAAAATAACGCATGGAAGACTGAAAAGCTAGATAGCAGTAATACATTTTATAGTATTTACATATAGATCACAGAAACTACGTAGGAATATTTGTGCCAAATTTATAAACTATTTACCACTAGGGATTTGGGATAGAATGAGCTTGAAGTTCCTGCTTAAGAGAGGAAATTTCACTTTTTATTTCTAAATAAAGCTGTATTTAAAAATAGAGCATGTATTAGCAAATTTCAATTTCAAGTTTTAAAATATTTTATTTAAGTATAAGAAAAAAACGCTGTGGTAGTCACCTAATCTGGTGCCAATTTAAGGATTAAGAGTGTAGGGTGGAGTCTAGGCTGTCAATGTGTAGATAGCCAATGAGACTTCTGTGTGGGCATGGCCTTCTCCTGAGAATTCTGGTACTTCCTCCTTGGCGGTGGAAGACACTGGTCTCCCTCTGCTACTACCTGGGAGACATTGCAGAAGACAAGACACATGGAGGCAACCAGACCTCGGAAGCCAGAGAACCTACAGAGAGACCCTTGCCAGCACTGAGATGCTTGCAACGCCACTGGACCCAAAGACTTTCTACCCACTGGCTTGTGATTGTCCTGCATTTGGCTTCATTGCATGTGTTTCGTGAGCCTGGAGAAGACTTTATAGATGGGTATCAGACATATGGGTTCATATCAGATTTGTGGCCTTGGACTAGGCTGGGTTGGGATGTTTTCTCAATGTTCAATTCCTCTTGTACATAAACCTCCCCTTATCTACATATGTGAGTTTATGAATTTGTTTCTCTAGTCTACCCAGACGGACACAAACGCATATTGCTTTGTAAGCCTTCAATTGTTTTAACTTATTTAAGTAGAAACTTAAGAATTTTTAAGAAGAATGTGGATACTGACAAACAAAGCCTTCTGCTTCTTTTTACCTCCTACCATTCCAATTATGGGGTTTTTTACTTGGACCCTAGCAGTTGCCACAAGGCTTCTGATACATCCCAAACCATGATGGGTACCCCCACATAACAATCCCGCCAAGCTCAACTAACTGCCCCCAAAGTTGAAGAAGCCCTGGATCTTTCACTTATTTCTATAAGCATGTCCTCGGGACTGCCCATCAATTCCGAAGGTTTTCCTCCTGGATCCGGCCAGGGTGCCCATCTGGTTCTCGTGCCCAGGATTCCTGATAGCCACTCTAACCTATTACAGTGCCAGAGTAGACGTCTCCCTTAGGTCATCCTCTTGGGACTCTTGCCATCGATTATCTGATTCATAAAAGGGACTCTCTGGTACCCATTACTCAAGAAGAACAATGGCAATGGTGCTTGGCACTGTAGAAATTGTTTGAAGGGGATTTTACAGGTCTATTGGACAACAGTCATTCCCATAATATTGACATTGCAGTATTTCATAACAACAGTTATGTTGGGCACAGATTAAAAACTGCAGTCCATAAATTCAATGTGAGTTTGATGTGTTTTAGGAGTGTTTAAATTGTAATGCCCCTCAAAATGCTTCATTTACATTTAAAAACAAAATTTTAAGAGAAATCTTTTCCCATGGAAATATTGATGTTATGGTCTTGTGTAGATGATAGAAAAGGAGGAA
The DNA here is from genome assembly GCF_050624435.1 of Tenrec ecaudatus. NCBI lineage: Eukaryota > Metazoa > Chordata > Mammalia > Afrosoricida > Tenrecidae > Tenrec > Tenrec ecaudatus. The sequence goes on from NC_134543.1 coordinate 73,443,434, forward strand.
AACATGTTTTATAGAAAAAGAATTCAGACTTCTGGGGCAACGAGAGGGAGGGGACCATTTACTGACCTTATATCTATTTCTTATCTTTATATGATCCTGAAACATGGAAATATAGAAATCTCTGTGGACCTGTTAGGGCTGAACTTATCATAAATGTGTATAATCATAAAAAACAATACTAATGATTTTCATTTATTGAGTGCTTATTACAAGTAAGGCTCTATGTTAAAAAGTATGTCATATACACTAGCACACTGAATCTCTACAAAGCTCTTAAACAGTTATAAAAGAGCACATAAAGCATCCAGAATCCTAAAAACTATTTTTTCATTTTTTTAAAAATCCAAGGGCTCTTTGGAGAAAGGAGTAATTCTAATGCTAGTAATGTAAGGAAAAAGTAAGATGAGTCTGAGCATCTTTAGTGTTAGAAAATAAGAAAGTACTCAATAAAAAGACAAAACTATGTCCTTAAGTGGAGAGCAAATGTTTTAAGAATGATGAAGGCAATGAATGTACAAATGTGCTTTACACAATTGATATATATGGATTGTGATAAGAGGTGTATGAGCCCCTAATAAAATGATTTTTTTAAACTATATCAACATGGCATTGGCGCTAAACTAAGAGAGCTTCTAATGGCCATACCCAAACAATGTGAGCAACAGAATAAACAATGCAGTATAAATATAAAATAATATACACACATGCATTTTGAAACAAATAGGGGGAGGAGACAAATCTCTCTTACAGAAGCAATAAAAATATTATGATAACATTCACAGGAGATGTACATTGGAAGCAGACAGATACTCAGGTACGCTAATGTTGCAAAAAGGGTGTCAGACGGAGAATCATTTATGGCTGGGTTCAATTTATGATCCACCCTTCACCACCTGAGAGACATTGGGAAAAAATCATAAGCTTCATTATTTGTAAAACAGTAATTCAGTTTTATCAGATGCAATTTCCTTCAAAATCCTCAGCATCATTAGTATGATATTATGTATGACAATTTAAGATTCATTTCTACAGGGAGCTTAATAGAGTAGTCTAATTGTGGTGTACGGGTTAAGTGTTGGGCTGCGATCCACAAGGTTAGCAGTTCAGAGCGAGACAGGGCTTTCTCTCCCATAAAGAATTGCAGTCTTGGAGTCCCCAAGGAATACCAAAAATAGACTTTGCAACCAGGATGTGGCACCCCATCAGACTCCACCGGAAAACATTCCTAAAGGTCAACAAACATACCTGGAACTATTTTTTTTAATTTTTAATAAATAATTTTATTGACAGCTCATACAACTCATCACAATCCACACATACATCCATTGTGTCAAGCACATTTATACATTTGTTGCCATCATCATTTTCAAAACATTTTCTTACTACTTGAGTTCTTGCTATCAGCTCCTCATTTTTTCCCTCCCTCCCTCATGAACCCTTGATAATTTATAAATTATTATTATTTTCCATGTCTTATACTGTCCAATGTCTCCCATATAGGTAGGTCATTGTGATCGATTCCCCCCCCCACCCTCCCCTTACCCTCTTGGTATGGCTACTCTCACTATTGGCCTCAAGGAATTTTTCCTGTATTCTCTGTGTTTCCAGCTCTTATCTGTACCCATATACATGCTCCAGACCTGGAACCATTTATAGGCTTTTCTTTCTTGTCACTGGTTTTTGTTGTTTTGTTTTCTGGGTTTTTTGGTTGCTTTGTTTTACTCTGTCCTGTTTTCATGCTTATTATTATCTCTGAATGTTTACCTCAGTAAGATAGGCAGGATAAATAATTCGGAGGAGAAAACAACAGGATGGACTCTTCGGGGGGGGATGGGAGAGGGGAAGGAGGAGGAAAAGTAGGGGGTTGTGAACCAACCCAGGGACAAAGGAACAACAAGTGATCTAAAATTGATGGCCAGGAGAGTATAGGATGCCTGGTGGGGCTTAATCAAGGGCAATGTAGCCAAGAAGAATTACTGAAACCTCCTGAATGAAGGCCCAACATGATAGTTGGACAAAAAGAAAGTAAAAAGAACTAGAGGAAAGAATTAGGAGGGAAAGGACATTTATAGAGCTCTAAAAACAGATGTGCAAAGATGTAAATATATTTATCTATAATGATAGGGAAATAGATCTATGTAGATATATTTATATGTTAAGTATTAAGGTACCAGACAGACATTGGCCTCTACTCAAGTACTCAATGCAACAATACTTTGTTCTAATAACCTGACATTACAAGATGCTTCACCTTCCCTATACAATCACTAAGACAAATGGGTACATAAGCAAATGTGATGAAGAAAGCTGATGGTGCCCAGCTATCAAAAGATATAGCATCTAGGTCTTAAAGGCTTGAAAATAAACAAGTGGCCATCTGGATGAGAAGCAACAAAGTCCACATGAAAGAACCACCAGCCTGTGTGATCATGAGGTGTCAATGGGAACAGGTATCATGCATCAAAGACCCAGAACAAAAAATCATATCAATGCGCATGAGGGGGGAATGCAGAGTGGAGACCCAAGCCCATCTGTAGACAATCGGACCTCTCCTTATAGAAGCGTCACAAGGAAGAGTTGAGCCAGTCAGGGTGCAGTCTAGCACCAGTGAAAGATACAACTTTCCTCTAGTTCTATCATGACCTCAACTCTCCCTCACAAATCCGGCTAGACCAGAGCATGTACACTGGTACAGATAAGAGTTGGAAACACAGGAAATCCAGGACAGATAAACCCCTCAGGACCAATACTGAGAGCAGCCATACCAGGAGGGTAAGGGAAATGTGGGGGAGAAAGGGGAACCAATCACAATGATCTACCTATAACCTCCTCCTAGGAAGATGAACAACAGAAAAGTGGGTGAAGGGAGACATTGGTCCGTCAGACATGAAAAAATAATAATTTATAAATTATCAAGGGTTCATGAGAAAGGAAGATTGAGGGAGGGAGGGAGGGAGGGGGAAAAGGAGCTGATACCAAGGGTTCAAGTAGAAAGAAAATATTTTGAAAATGAGGATGGCAACAGATGTACAAGTATGCTTGACATCATGGATGGGTTGTGTATGAGCCCCCTACACTATTCAGAGTAAAAGGCAGCTCAGGGAGGGGGCATGCCCGTTAGGGTCCTCCTATCAGACATGGAACCCCTCCCTCTGCCCTTGATCAGCAGTAGTGGTTGCTGGTGGGGGACTGTCTGCGCAACAGAACGAGACCCTGAGGCTCCTCAGCCAGACTCACAATAGTTCCTATGCTTGAATCCATGGCTGGCCATTTGGCACACTGAAAGTTAGAAGCGGTGAAATGCCAAGTCATTGAAGACATGCGGGCTAGTTGAAATAGCTTAGAAACCCTTGCACGAAGGGAGGATAAGGTGTGGAAAGCTTGTGAGTGGTCATCTAATGTGCATCTATTGGTCTCTCTTTGTTCAAAGGAAAGAAGAGTGATAAAAATAAAAAGATGGAAAAAATCTGCCCAATGGACTAAGGGACCAGGCAGACATCAGTCTCCAATCCCTGAGATTTTAAGAACTAGCTGGTGGCTGGCTACAACTGCCAACTCTTATGAAAAGCATCACATTAGAAGGTCCTAGATAGAGCGGAAGGAAAATGTGAAACAGAATGCAAAATAAGAAAAGAGATCAGACTCTTGATCAGCAGTCACTGTTGGGACCCACAAGCCTATGGCCCTTACCCTTCAGGTTGGGACTGAACTCACCCCTTGTGTTACAATCAACCATTTAAGAGTAAAGGGACAGCATTTATCCAAGGACGAAGCTCAGAGGGTTAAGAAAAAACGAGGATTGGAAACCGGAAAGGCAGGCAGGACATGGACAAGCGCTGCACATTGAGGGCAATATAATGACTCGATTGAATCAGAAAGCGTATAAATTGAATGTGAAAATATGGACTGCTCTGTAAACTTTCACCTACATTTTAAAGAAATTTTCAGAGCATTTAGAAGAAACCTAAGGCTTATTGATTTTGCATCCCAGAGAGGATTGTGTCTTTCTCCTTTATGTAGAATGTACCCCACTGAAAGTTTCTGAAGCAGTTGTCTTGTGCTCAAATAACATGCTGATTCTTTAGGGCAGCAGCTCTTAAATACATCCCACTTAGCCCCATCTTCACCCCAATGACGTTTATAGAAGCAGAATCCAGCCCGAGTCCCGAGAGTGAGAGAGACCTGCATCAAACTTGGCCCAGAAGCACCCCACTCTCTGGTTATTCAAGCTCACCCAAGGCTGATAATAGCTCCTTGAGGATGAGCTCTCCATAGAAACGTCTGGCCCGCATGCCAAGACACTCTGCCACTGATGGGACAAGCCTACCAGTTCTTTGCAGTCAGACAGTGGACACGCCCAGACACACCTAGACCACACTGATGCAGACCATTCAGGCTGACAACACTCTCAACTCTGCCACAGCTAACACCGAAAGGAATACTGACTCTTCATTGCTAAATCACAAGACCACTTCCAAGGTACTGCTTCAGCTGTACCTGGGAACCACCTCCCACCCATGCGCCTTTGATCATTAGGAGTAGCTGCAAAGCCTCTGGGTCTACTTACATAGTCAATGACTGTGGAAAGAAGGCAAAGATAACTTTATGGAGCATTTTAATACTAGAATACTTGTTAACGTGCAGTAGTTTGTGTGAATGAAATCTGTGTTAGAGAAGTGAATGCACAATTTAAAATGTAGAATTCCCCTTGATACGATTCTAAGAGGTTTGACTGCAAGTTTCATTATACATTTAGTCTGGGGGGAAATTTCTCTCAGGGTATTTTCCCTCAAATTATAAAAAGAAGCATAAGGAAAATAAATTTTTTATATAAATACCCATTTTACATAAACTTTTCATGAAAGTCCCTTTTCCATTCCAGCCTCTTTTTTTTTTAATCGTTTTATTAGGGGCTCATACAACAATTTTCACAATCCATACATACATCAATTGCATAAAGTACATTTGTACATTCATTGCCCTCATCATTCTCAAAACATTTGCTCTCCACTTAAGCCCCTGGCATAAGGTCATTTTTCCCCTCCCTCCATGATCCCCCTTCCTCATGAACCCTTCATAATTTATAAATTATTATTTTGTCATATCTTGTCCTGTCCAACGTCTCCCTTCACCCACTTCTCTGTTGTCCGTGCCCCAGGGAGGAGGTCACATGTAGATCCTTATAAACGGTTCCCCCTTCCCAACCCCGCTCCCTCCACCCTCCCAGTGTCGCCATTCCACCCCTGGCCCCGCCTCTTTTTAAAGCTCATCTCTAAATACTCTCCAAACAACTATTTTCCTTATATTCTTAAAATCCGTTTCTTACAGTGTAAGTGGGCAGCTGTTTTCAGGAATGAGCTTATCCATCCAACTGCGGGTGGGGAGTAGGGTCCTTTAGTGACTCTATGAAATTCAGGTCAGATATTATTTCCTATTTATGCACTGAACCCTGTCTGAATTAACGTACATCCATCTACCTTCCCACGGCACTCTTCCTTAATCACAGGGTTAATCACATGGGTTTGTAACTTCTCTAATTCTTTCACTGTCTTCCTCGTTCACTTATGTCCTAAGCAATCATGCTTTTCAGGCATTAGAGGGGTCTAATCCATGCATGTTGAGCTGGACTGATGAAACTTGCAGGACACTACACCAAATCCCTTGGTCTCAACCTCAGCCCTTGTCTTGAAACTCCCCAAACTCCGGAGGGAGCTTCAGGGCTTTAAACCAGTTTAGTCCTGTTCAGCCATGGCAAAAGAAGCAGATCAGGAGAAAACCCGATCTTTTTGATAATACTGAACCTGAACAGTAACTGGAATGGGAATAATTCTGGGTCAGAGGCTTGCTACAGTGGAATCTCCCTCCAGAAAACAAGACAGCAAACGAGTTACATGGCCACTCAATCACTTGATCTGTAACAACAATCCCCACATAAAGACAGTGACAGGCGACTGCTTTAAATAGGTGTTACTCTCCACAGGGCTGGCAATAATCCAGTGCGAGGCGCCAACGTCTCCCATCTCAGGGCTCAATCTGTAGGTTTTTCCTATTTGGATTAGTATTCCAGGACACCCAAAATTTTAAATCCACATCTGTTCCAGTTTCACTTTGTCAGCCATGACTGAATATGTTTGACCCGGTTTGAAGACCTATTTCTATTGACAAGAGTAGCAGGCAGGTAGGTGCTGGGGACATTAGAAAGGGACATCTAATGGCAGCCTATAATAAGAGCACCTTCCAGGCATCCAAGAGAAAACCATCTCTGTGCCAGTTTCACCACGGCAGCCATGAGCAACATGGTGCCAGACTCCTTGGTAATACAAGAGCAACCAGGAGCGCCTTTGTCCTACAGGCTTCCAATTGCTTAGGGAAACAGAAGGACACACGTGAAGACACGCAGTAAATCGTTATGGAAAGCATGACTGCTCTAGGGATTTGGAGACATTCGTGAGCAGAGAGCTGGTGGAATGAGTAAAGGCCGTAAGGACAAGTTGGAGCGGTTGTGAAGCGGAGGCTGAGGTTCACGGGCAGTTCTCCTGCTCCACTAGCCCACTGCTGTCAGGTTGCCTTGACTCATAGCAGCCCGTAGGACAGAGCAGAACTGCCCTGCAGGGCCTCCAACACCGCAGATCGGTACAGAAGCAAACTGCCACATCTTTCTCCGGCACACCCAGTGGTGGGAAGAGGTGCCAACCTTGTGGTTAGCAGCCGTGTGCTGGAACTACTGCACCAACAGCACTCCTACTGATAACCCCGATTTTTTCAGGGGTGCAGCCTGTTAAATGGAGGAAGGGCCGCTGGAGCAGATACTCCTATAAAGCTTATTGAACCACTGAAAGCCCATGGGTCTGGGATCATCTAAAACAGTGGTTCTCATCCTTCCTAATGCCGCCACCTTTGCATTCAGTTCCTCATGTTGGGGTGACCCCCAACCATAAAATTATTTTTGTTGCTACTTCATAACTTTCATTTTGCTACTGTTATGAATCAGGCGACCCCTGTGAAAGGGTCCTTTGACACCCCCCCCAGGGGTCGTGAACCACAGGTTGAGAACTGCAGATCTAAAACAAGGCCATGCAAGAAGGACCCCAGGCAGTTCTCTGTATCACATTAGCCCCAATCTTAAGTGACCACTCCTGAGCACCTCCTGGGTGCCAGGCACCAAGCTACGTGTATTGTGCACATTGTTTCTAAGCTGCATGATAGCTGGCAAAACACACCCAAAGCAGCAAAACACACAGAAAGGTTATACAGTGCCTCCCAAACACACGGCAAGTGGGTAGAGAAGCTGGAGTTGTAATCTGGCTTTAACTGATCCCAAAGTCTAAATTCACCACCGTCTCCCTGCCTCCTCATAGGAAGCAGCCTCCGGAACTCCCCGAGGGGACGAAGCTGCTGCTGCGCTCTATTGTGAGCGTGACTGCGGATAACAATGCAGTTTGTGGTCACAGAGTTAAAACTGGCTCCTGTCCACTGGGGTTCATTTGAGTGACCAATGCAATGCCAGTAGAGCCTGCAAAAATGAAATGCGCTCCGGTGCTGCATGCAATCCTCTTGGGTCGGGATGTAGTAGCAACTTTCGGAACTCTCTGATCACATAAGATTTTATTTCATAGAAGGAAAAAAAATGTTACATCTAAACTAACATTTTTCTTGTCTCATGGAAGTCCCCATCCAGAGCTCAGAGTACATAATTTGTTGCACTCTGCCACAGTGGATTCACAAGGTGGTCCTGGATGGATAAGGTTCAAAGAACCACTGGAAAAATCATGGGGGATTAAAATGTTTATTGTTTACAATGAAGGCAAGCCAGGAAAGGGGGGTGGAGGGAGAATTGATCTAAATCTATCACAGGATATATATATATATATATGAGCATTATATATATATATATATATATATATATATATATATATATATATATATATATATCCTAAATTAAATGGCATAAAATCCCACAGAGTTAGGAACCTAAGAGGACTTGGTAACTCACCTGGATTTGGGTGATGAGAGAGATAGGGGAAAAGGCGGAGAATGATAAGATAAACCAGTGGTTCTCCAACTTCCTAATGCCATGACCCTTTAATACAGTTCCTCATGTTGTGGTGGTCCCTCCCCCAACACCATATTATTTTTTAATCATTTTATTAGGGGCTCATACAACTCTTATCACAATCCACACATATATCAATTGTGTAAAGCACATTTGTACATTCATTGCCCTCATCATTCTCAAAACATTTGCTCTCCATTTTTCATACCTTGTACTGTCCGACATCTCCCTTTACCCACTCTTCTGTTGTCCATCCCCCAGGGAGGAAGATATATATAGATCCCTGTAATTGGTTCCCCATTTCCAACCCACCCTTCCTCTACCTTCCCAGTATTGCCACTCACACCACTGGTCCTGAAGGGATCATCTGCCCTGGATTCCCTGTGTTTCCAGTTCCTATCTGTACCAGTGTATATTCTCTGGTCTAGCCAGATTTGTAAGGTAGAATTGGAATCATGATAGTGGGAGTGGGGGTGCGGGGAGAGAAGCATTTAGGAACTAGAAGAAAATTGCATGCTTCATCGTTGCTATATCACACCCTGACTCGCTCATCTCCTCCGAGACCCTTCTGTAAAGGGATGTCCAGTGGCCTACAAATGGGCTTTAGGTTTCCACTCCGCACGCCCCGCCCCCATTCACAATGATGATTTTTTTGTTCTGATGATGCCTGATACCTGATCCCTTCGACATCTCTTTATAGCACAGGCTGGTGTGCTTCTTCCATGTAGGTTTGTTGCTTCTGAGCTAGATGGCTGCTTGTTTACCTTAAAGCCTTTAAGACCCCAGACGCTATATCTTTTGAAAGCCAAGCACCATCAGCTTTCTTCGCCACATTTGCTTATGCACTCATTTGTCTTAAGGGATTGTATCAGGGAGGTGAGCATACAATGATATAATTTTTTTTTGTTCTTTGATGCCTGATAACTGATCCCTTTGGCACCTCGTGATCATGCAGACTGGTGTGCTTTTCCATGTGGGCTTTATTGCTTCTGAGCTAGCAGGCCGCTTGTTTACCTTCAAGCCTTTAAGACACCAGATGCTATATCTTTTGATAGCCGGACACCATCAGCTTTCTTCATCACATTTGCTTATGTACCCACTTTGTCTTCAGCGATTGGGTCAGGAAGGCCGGCATCATAGAATGCCAAATTAATAGAACAAAGTATTCTTGCATTGAGGGAGTACTTGAGTGGAGGCCCAATGTCCATCTACTACCTTAATACCAAACATATAAATATATGTACATAGATCTATTCCCCCATTGTCATATATAAATATATTTACATATGTACATGCCTTTATTTAGACCTCTTTAAATGCCCTTTGCCTCCTAGCTCTTTCCTCTATTTCCTTTGACTTCCCTCTTATCCTGCTATCATGACATGAAATTGTAATCCATATCGAAGGCTGCAAGCCTTGACCTTCATCAGGAAGAGTTTCACATCTTCTTCACTTTCAGCAAGCTAGATTCTGGCGCCTGCACATTATAAGTTGTTAATAAGCCTTCCTTCAATCCCGCTGCCACATTCTTATTTATATAATCCAGTTTCTCTGATTGTTTGCTCAGCATACAGATTGAATAAGTATGGTGAGGACCCTGTCGCACACCTTTCCTGATTTTAAACCATGCAGTGTTCCCTTGTTTGTGCAACTGCCTCTTGATCCATATACAGGTTCCACATGAACACAAGTATTCTAGAATTCCCATTTTTCTCAAAGCTATCCCTAGTTTGCTATGACCCACACAGTCACATGACTTGACATCGTCAATAAACATCTTTCTGTTATTCTCTGGATCTGGTACCTGTAATGATACCCCTTGTTCCACAATCCTCTTCAGAATATGGCGTGATCCTCTGGCAGGTCCCTGTCCATGTACTACTGAAACCATTGTTGGAGGATCTTCAGCAAAATAATACTTACATGTGATATCAATGATACTGTACTATAATTTTCACTGTTGGGTCGCCTCTCTTTGAAATGAGTACAAATAGAGATCTCTTCAAGTTAGTTGACCAGGTAGCTCCTTTCCAAATTTCCTAGTATAGACCAGTGAATTCTTACAGTGCTTCATCAGCTTGTTGAAACATTTCAATGGGTGTTTTGTCACTACTTGCTGCCTTGGTTTTGGCTAGTGCTTTCAGTGCATCTTGGACCTCTTCCTTCAGCACCATTGGTTCTTGATCAGGTGCTACCTCCTTAAATTGCTGAAGTTCGACTCGTTCTTCTTGGTACAGCCACTCTTTGAATTCTTTCCTCGTTCTTTTGAAGCTTCCTGCATCACTCCGTATTTTGCCCATAGACGTTTTCGTTGTTGCAATGCAAGGCTTCCATTTTTTCTTCAGTTATTTCTGGTTAAGTTGTGCTGAGAATAGTCTTCCTTTTTGGTCTTCTAACTCTAGGTCTTTGCACATTTCATTGCACTAGTTTACTTTGTCTTCTCAAGCTGTCCTTTGAAATGTTCTGTTCTTTTATAATTTTATAGTCTGTCCTTTTCTGGAGGTATTGGCCAAAGGATGCACCTCATATGACCAGCCTGCGTGACGTCAACCTTTGATTGCTTCACACCCATCTTCTGCAAGGGATGGAAAGGCAGATAAGCAGGCAATGGCCATGCTGACCCCATCTAGAAAACAACAGCCAGGAGGAAAGTATATCCCTGAAAACCAAGACCCCTGCCCGGGGTATGTGCAGGAATTGGGCCACGTGGATGCCAAGACACATGGACATCTGCTAGGACTATAGGCGCCCCCAGTGCTACAAAGCAACAAGGACCTTCTCCCACCTCCTTCCGAGAAAGAAACCCACTGCCTACAACCCTCCCCAAAGTTCTGTACCTGTCACTTGCATTGAGACAATAAACATCAGTTGTTAACACCAAAAAGAGTTTATTACACTCAAAAATTAAGTGAAGTTAAATTTTCTGATGCCAGATGAATTATGAAATTATTGCTCTGAAAATAAGACATTGGTAGATGACATAAAGGAAAAGCATTTATGTCCCTTAGACATCTTGTCAAAGCATCTATATAACACAACACCAAGGTTTTTTTACCAGTAAAGGCTCATCTTCAAGAACCTTCCCATTCTTTCAAGTATTTCCTTTCTAGTTTATTTAGATCCGCTTAGCTGATCTAAAGCTAAACATTTAAATACTTATCATTTGGGGGAACCAGTATGATGGATGGAATCCCTGCTAGGTGCAAACTGTGAAGCACTGGTCTATTAACTGAAAGGTTGGTGGCCCAGAACCAACTACAGGCTGGCTTGTCTATTTCTGAAAGGTCTTTAAAATCGTGTGGGTAGTTCTACTCTGCACACCTGGAATCTTTCAGAGTAGGATTCCACTCCTTGTCCACTAACAACAGTGTGATGTCTAGTAGAACAATATTAGATCGTTTATTGAGTGCCAAGTATGTACCTACAAAATTATGGTTTTATACGGTCAAAATGTGCACATTCATTTTTTGTGAATGTCTAGAATAGCAGGCCAAGGTCCTAGATAGATTTCACACCTAAAAGAAGAAAACAGAATTATTTCACCCAATTCATTAATAGTAGATATATGTTAACTAAAATGAGAAATAATGAAGAGCAAAGGTTATGAATTTCCAAAATGAGGAAACAGTTAAAATTTTGTCTTGAAAGACAGTAATTTGTAAAAGTGAAATTACAGTCTTGACCTCAGTACTTTGGAACTCCGGGTGATTTTTAAAATGGTATAAAATTTCAATGTCTTCATTTACATGAGGGCATCAAGTGAATTTAAAAGATGTCATAGGACACATTTTCATACCGTCAAAAGACTGAGGCATTGAAAGGTAAGAGCCCTACCAGTGAAGTCAAAGGAATCATAGCTGAAAGAAAACAAAAAGCCTTTTAAATTGGACTGTTTTCATTGTGAACTAAACTGGGGTTCGAGAAGACAGTAGAAGCAGGGGCTAGAGCTCTGGCTCCTGATTCCCAGTGCAGGATTCCTTAAGATATGTTGCTTGGATATATTAATGTCGACCAGTCATGCCACGCTTTCAAAATGTAAGACTATTTTTGTGAGGCGTGCTTTTTGCCTTGTCCTATGATGTGGCTAATAAAATAAACATAGAAGCAAAACATGATGCGTTAAAAATATTACACACACATTTCCTTATTCAGATGGTCGTTATTGTGGTATAGTCAGAACACTGCCTTCTCCCGGGGTGTTTTTCTAATTGCTTTTGAATTTTGTTTTGCCTTTTTAAGGAGGAAAGCATTCTAAAAATAGAATGCTGTCAAAATGGCTTGAATTTCTAGGAGGAAAAAAAACCTCACACCTGCTCCCTGAGAAATAAATAGTTCAAAAGCACGACATTTACAATATGTCTTCAGTGAAAAATTCAGCTCCATATATCCACTGCTTAAAGACAGTTGGCCTCCGTTTCAGAATAAATCACAGAATTGGGCTTTCTGAATTATTTTCCTCATTTAGGAGGCTGTGTGTGCTCTGGTCAAATCGTTGTATGATTGCACAGTCGTGCTTTGCTTTATTTCTTACTGGAGCCTCCGTACTGGTCATTAGGGAAGGCTGGCTGCTTTGGCTGATCATTCTCTCGAGCTGGGTTTTGCATGGAAAATACTTTTAACCTACATCAATCCATCAGTCTGAGATTTACAAGAATACATGCATAGTTTAAGGGAGAAGAAATAACTTCTTCCCTGGAGGAGATCCAAATCTGAGAGACAGACAGAGAGAGAGAGAGAGAGAGAGAGAGAGAGAGAGAGAGAGAGAGAGAGAGAGAGAGAGAGAGAGAGAGAGAAAGAGAGAGAGAGAGAGAGAGAGAACGAACCACCAATGGAAGAATCGATGTACCTTTCCAATGACCGGTGAAATCCAGCTTCCTCCAGGAAGCCCTGCAGAAAAGAACAGCTCATCAGAGCTTCCCACCCATTATGCCTGCTTCCAGTGGAAGAATTTAAAATAATTGAATGGTACAAAAAGCCTACTCATCATCCACAAGGGCTTCTGGGCATAATAAATGATATAACAAGAATCACTTCAGGTGTTGGTACCTGGAAAAAGATGACTGAAAAGAAAAAAACTCAGAGTAATTTTTTCAAATCCGGAATACAATCCTGTGTCCCAAAGGGTTAAGTGGATTCCTTCATTTGTGCAGCAAGTATTTATCAAGAACCTACCACATGCCAAGTATTACTCTAGGAGCTGAGGAAACAGCAACAAGAAACAGACAAAAACTTGTTCCGGTAAAACTGACATTAGGCAAAGGGAAGAGAAACAAGCACTAAATAAGATACTGACTGCAGATGGTAAGGAGTGCTCCGGAGAAAAAGCAGAGAAAGGAAATTAAGTGAGAAAATGCATGTGCCTGACCCTGTGGAGGTGCTTAAAATTCACCGAAGAGGTTTTGTTGTTGTTGTTGTTGTTGTTGTTGCTGTTGTCATTCCATTGATGAACGCTCTGAGAAATAAGCCCTTGGTTTCAGGATTGGAGGTAAGGAAATACTATGCTTTCTTCTTGAGAGAGCAATAATTTTACTGTGCTACTTCTGAGTAGGTGAACTAATAACAATCTTCATCTATCAAATACTTTGTGCCAATAACTTTATATTAAATGGCTCATTTCATCCTATAAAATTGTCATTTTTCCCATTTCATATGTGGGGAAAATGAGACTCTTAGAAACTCAAGATCACAGAGCTCGTAATTCCATTATGGCATTAAGATTTAAAGGCAAATATGCCTAGTTCCAAAGTTGCAGGACTGCTGTTAAGAAGCATGTGACACTTGCGTCACCACTCGAGTGAATCTGAAAAGGAGCCTTTGGTTCCTCAAGCTGGATGACAGTACAGGAAGTTACTACGTGTCGCTTACGTAGCCAGTATCTGAGCATATATGGTATTTAGCCAAGGATGGTGGTGAGATCGAGTACCTAAGAACCAGGACTAACACCATGCCAGAGACCATGGTTTCTGTTTTGTTTTTTAATGTACAACTAAATAGGTTCACCTCCACAACACATAACACCAAATAACTCGAAGCAGATCAAAGAACAAAAGGGGGGGAAATCTTGTAACTAAAAAATAGCAGAGTGAAGCTTGGGCTCCACTGCTTTGTCCGCTGATTCCTTTCCAGTGTAGGCAGTCAATTATGTTTAAAGTGATGCTATCAATTAGCTGTCACTAAATTGGTAAAAATCTTAAAAACCCATCACGTTTCATGCAGCAGCTTGATTCTTGATTGCAGAGGTGCCCCGGGTTTGTCGTTGCAGCTGTCTTCATTCTCGCCTTGTTTGCAGACCTGGCTGTGGTCCGGGAGCTGCAGCCCTGGGGAAGCAGGTGTTGCTGTAGAGGCTCTAGACGCTGCATGCGGCGCCTGCCCAACCCTTGGCAATGCACTCCTCGCTGACTCTCTGCGGCAGTGCCCACTCCCACCACCACCACCCTCGTTTGTGTTTACATTTTCACTTGAAAATGAAATTTAACATATTTCCAAAGCACATTTGCACACTTGATTTCAATTATTCATACAGTCTTCTACCATATGAGGGGGTACCCCCCAAAAAAGATTTTTTTTGTGTCAAAGCTATGTATTTAAATTTTTTACTAAACCACCTTATTGCCTTCACAGTGCTCCATTACACTTAATACATTTGTCCAATCTGCGATTCCATTCTTGGAAACATTTTCCAAACTCATCTGTTTGGATGGCTGACAGCACCTCCCTCGCTTTCTTCTCCTCTTTATCGTCAAATCACTGTCCTTTCAAGTCACTCTTCATTCTCAGAAACTAAAGGAAGTCAACGGAGCAAAGTCAGGTGAGTCAGATGTGTGGGGCAAGAGAGGCAAGCTGGTTTTTTTTGGCACAAACTGGCTCTCTGAAATGGCTGCATGAGCAGGTACCTTGTTGTGGTGGCAAAATCAGTCCCCCTTCTGCCACAAGTCAGGCCTCTTTGGTCGCACACTGTTACACAATCTTTTCAGAACCTCTAAATAGAAAGCCTGATTAACAGTCTGACCTGGTGCAACAAACTCCAAATGCACTCCGAGTCAAGTCAACATTTTCATCTGTTTGGGAAGTTGATGGACTTCCAGAACGAGGTCTGTCATCAATCAACATTTCACCTTTTTTGAAAGTAAAAAACTACATGAATTTCTCCCTAGCACTATCCTTATAACCTGTGTTCAACATCACAACAGTTTCTGTAGCATTTTTCCCAAACAGGAAACAAAATTTCTCTTAAATCGTCCATCACAAAAAATCAAGGTTCGAGCAAAACTGCTTTTACGAAAAAATTCACCATGACCAGAGAGAACCTTCCCAGGTGATGCCACTGGGTGCACTAACTCAGAGCAAGTTGCTTGATGCTCACCTAGCAGGAAAAATGTGTACTACGAAAGCTCTGCCCTGAGGAGCTTGTTCTATTTAGGAGGGGGTCGGGGGTACCCACTCATAAAAACAAACCAAAAAAAAAAACAAACCAAAAAATGAACTCACTAACATCAAGTTGATGCCAACGTCTGTGGACCCTATGGGTCAGGGCAGAACTGCTCCTCTGAGTTTCTGAGACTAACATTTTACAGGACTAGAAAGCCCCACCTGTCTCCCAAGGAGCGGCTGCTGACTTTATGGTAACAGCCCAAAACATAACCACGACACCATTGGGGATCCTGCCACCAAATAGCACCCTGCTGTTTCAGTCATTTCTAGTTACCACACAAAGGCTTCCTGCCAGAATAGCTCTATGATTTCAAAGGGTTGTTTCCTTTTAATGCACACACACACACACAATGATGAATACAGTACAGTGTTTAAAATAATCACTATCGCTAAATAACTCCAATATCATGGAGTCTGAGATGGGCTAATGAAACAGGCGTAGCCAGTGACTGAGAGATGAAAGCCTTGGGAGGGGTCTTCCAGGAGGAATAGTTGATCTGTGATGTGCCCGAGCTGCTGGAGAGGATGGCTTCGTGATAGGAGACTTGATGAGAGCATAAGTTATCACCACTAAGCACTGAGAAAGCTGACAAGGGGCAGCCTTTTTTGAGTGCGCCAGTAAAGCTAATGGGTTAAGAAAAACATTTAAATCACAGTAGGAGGTAAAAAGGGCAGATTAGTGGGCAGCCCCGGACTCCTACTGTAACATGATGCCCTGTGCCAGGTGTGGTCCTAACAATGAACAGCTAACCAGAAACCACCTAGGAGCAGAACCCAGGCAACACAGGTGAAATCTGGGGTAAGTTTTAAGCAGTCTATGTGTGTGTGCCAACGTATCTCTAACTTTAAGTGCTACACCGTTAGTGATGCATTTGTATTTATTCATTGCTGATGACGTTATCTGAAATAACCCGTTTTATGGTTTGTACCACGGTGGATGTGGTGGGACAGGATTACAGCCAAGAGGGACAAAGCAAGGTGCTCACCTTTGTGGTTTCATGTTGGGAGAAGGTCCTACCTCCTGAGACTTCCAAGAGGTAGCAAGGACCCCCTTATGGATTTGTCAGACTCCTATTTATTCACATTTACCAAAAAATAAAAACCCCCAAAATTACCTTTTCATGTGCAGCAAGTGCGAGTATCCATATTAATTCTCTGATACATTATATAAATCCCCGGGTTTGCATTTTTACACAAAGATTAACAGTCACTTCGTGTGACGACAGGATGAGTGAGAACGGCTTCGCCTCCATGAGAGCCAGGGCTCAATCGCCAGCATCTTGTGATGATACGCAGAAACGGTGGGTCTAGGCTTCTGAATATTAGCATGGCTGAAACTACTGCGCTGGGAAAGAGTTCATTATAAATATTGACTGTAATTCCCTTTTTAATTAAAAAAATTAATTATCCCTGCAGTAATACAACCTCAGTTTATAGACTCAAGCCTCCTAGAGAGAGAGGAGAAAGAAAAAGAAAAAATAGCACTAAAAATATTCAATCAGGATAAAAAATATAGTTTAAATTAAAATGAAATACAGAAGGTAGAAAAAGTAATAAAGTAGTAAATAAAGAGCAGAAGTAGTAAACTAAACAATGGACCAATAGGATAATTAGTTCATTCGTTTGCTTTGTAAAGATCTGGTTTCTTCCCTGAAATCAATGGTGATGACAAATAAGTCTGACCTATCAAATCTCTTCAGATAGAATATAATGTGTCCCCCATTGCCTACTTAAAAACGCCACCAATTACCACACACAAATCTGGCTCGCCACATTTGGGGTCTTTGCTCTGGATTTCCTAGACAACAATGATCTTTTAGATCTTTTGTAGCTTTACAATTTATATTTGAATTGCTTTAGAGTTGGGAAATCAACCTCAAGCGTCCATAGGCCTCAAACATTTCTATTCGGGAGATGTGGATGGGGATAGACGATGACGCACTGAAGAATACCCCCACCTCAGGCAGTAAGTTCTTGTCAAGTGAGGCGCATTGTTCCATTCTTCTAGAGAAATTAAAACCCCGTGTGTGCGTGTGTGTGTGTGTGTGTGTGTGTGTGTGTGTGTAGGGGGGTCTTCAAAGCATTCATGGAAAAGTGGAATTACAATAGAATTTCCCCACAAATATTTGTGGGCCCTGCGTGGGGGCATGCACATATTTATCACAAGGGTCTTAAACCCTGTGGATGGAGCTGTTACGCAGTGTGGAACCAGCGGCTCTCTTCCAGTAAAGAGTCAGTCTCAGAGACCCACAGGATCAGTTGTCCCTCCTACAAAGTCGCTATGAGTGAGAAACAGCTGGGTGGCAGTCGGTTTGGCTTTGATATGGGACTGCCTACATTATTTTCAGGGCTCAGTATGAAGCAAAAATATGGGGCGCTTTGCTAAAAAATTCTTAAGTATCTCAAGATAGTCATAAAACTCACTGCAATAGTTGAATCCAACCCACAGTGACCCTACAGGAGAGGATAGAACTGTCTAGTGGACTTCAAGACTATCTTTATAGATTCGGATCCTATAGAGCAGCTGGTGGTTTTGAACAGCTGACCTTGCAGTTAGCAGCTCAAAGTGTAACCACTACACCACCAGGACTGCTCAAGACAGTCATAGCAGAACATCTAACCAAGCACCGACCCTCCTAAGAATAGGTCATATGCAAGTACACAGGTTGCAACTTCCTGAAGTCTGCCCTGGTGAAATACAGAACAAATTGCAGGCTGGGGTTTGCTCACAAATTGGTGAATTCTAGACCATGTCCTAGAACTTCCACAGTTCCCCCTGGGGACTGAAAACCCTTGAAGTATTTGATACATGGCTAAAGAACAGAGAAAAACGTGAACCGAGGCTTCCGGGTGGAAAATAGTCTCTCCTTTGTCCTCACTACGTTTCTAAACCAAATGGAAGAAACAGCTGCTGACTACTAGGTACCTGTAGAAAAGGAATCTTCTGCCTTATTAGTTCAAAATGCCTGAAAAATTGTTGCTAAAGAGCTTTAGAAAAGTAATGGGCCTCTGAAAAATCTCCTCCCACACAGCCTGTTGGAAGAGTCAGAAACAGGCAGACGCCATTGAAGAGACTCCTTAGGGAACACTCAACCTACATGCAATTGTTGTAAGTCAGACACACCCATACATTCCATGAAGGTGCCCATCATGGAAATTTATGACAATTAAATCTTATTTTTAATGAACTAAGCATATTACTTAATTTGACTGTTTAGAGCAGTGGTTCTCAACCTTCCTAATGCTGTGACCCTTTCATACAGTTCCTCATGTTATGGTGACCCCCAACCATAACATTATTTTCGTTGCTACTTCATCACTGTAATTTTGGTACTGTTATGAACTGGATGACCCCTGTAAAAGGGTCGTTCAACCCCTGAAAGGGGTCGCAACCCACAGGTTGAGAACTGCTGGTTTAGAGAAATAGTTTCCTGTCAGACATGCTAATGTTTGTAAGGGTCCCCAGGGTGCGTGGACAAAGCTGCTCATGGCTGGTATGACTAACACAGCTACTCCCATGAGGGTATGTGCTTCCACCAGGCATGCTGACTGGCGTGATTGCTGTAGAAAGAAGTTGATGATGTAATCGCTCTGTAATGGGTCTGTCACAAACATTCCACCGTTTCATAGGTTTATGTCAACGGAGATGGACATACGATTTAATTGACTACAGTTACTGTATTCTTTTGTCTCAAACAGTGTGCTTGCCCACATAAATAGCTGACGCATGCACACACACATACACCAGGTGTATATGACGAAATTATGATAAAGGATTCTGGAACAGGGCACCTTTGCTTACACTGCATATGGCTTGTGCTCTCTCCAGATGTTCAATCTGGCCTTGTTCCCCCTCAGTCAATAATCCAAAAATGTTGCCTTTGATAATATTTGTGGAATAAATGTATAGACCAAGGTCAAGAAGTCACAAGTTGAGTTTGGTAGCATGTCATAATTAGAAATAGAACCACTGGACCTGTGTGGGTGCTCTAGGGCAGGCTCAAAGTGGCTGATCAGCCCCCAGGGACATCATATCAAAGCTGGGTGGAGGGCTGGGCACACCGTGGTGCATGAGACTGCCACAACCCGGACGTGAAGCAGCCCTCAGGCAGATGGAGGCCCCTGTCCACAGGCACACAAGTCCCATGATGTCAATCCCGCCTACAACCTAGTGGTCGAACTGTGCAGGTGCGCAGGTGCCAGTTCCATGGAGCGACAGCAGACCCATCTCACCCAACAGTGACACCCAAGGGCTCTCGCACACCCATCCCATGGTACCTGTATTTCAGGAGAATGAAAAGGCCAGAAGGTGATGGTTGGCTAGCCGGCGGATGGGCAGATGGAATGCATGTGGCTGCAGCAGGCCGGCCGCACCTTCCTGAGTGGCCTCTCCAGGTAAGGGGGATAGATCCTAGCAAAGGCTGTTTGGGATGTACAACGTCGTTTCTCCCTGCATTGGAGAAAGCAGTTTGCAGAGCAGGGATGGAGGCAAACTGGGAGAAAGGCTGCTTTGATACCACAAGGACAATCTGGCAACGATGTGCTGCTAAGAACCAAACCTCTGCATCAATGGGAACCAAGGAAAGACTTGACAGTAACTTTACTGAATGGGGGAAGGAAAAGAAATTGAAGCCAGCAACATGAAAAAAAGTATGAAATGCTTAGGAAAATATTTGCATGAGGCTGTGTGGTATGCAAAACCATACGACATGTGCATTATTTGACTAGAAATACAGTAAACTTTCCAGAATAGTTTCTATCATTCAATTCAAACACCCACATTAGCCTTGTCCACACACAAGATTCTAATCCAAGCCCAAACAGGAAAATTCAAAGCTACTACACAAGGTGACGGGGTATCTTCAGACACAGAGCATAGATTGATATGCACCTCCATGCATGTATGGAAAGCATCCTTCCATCTATCAGGCACATAAAACAGAAGTCAACAGAAGCAGAAATAGTCATTCCAGGATCAGAAAAGCTGCTATTCCAGTACAATGTCTATTGTCATCTCTCCCTGCAGAATATAGCAGAGGACGGGAACAGAGTCTATCTTGTTTACTGTTGGATCCCCTGACAATTCCTGGCACATAGTAGGCTCTCAACACATTCGTTGACTTGAATAGAATCCAAGAGATCAACATATTTTACCCTTTACTGATTCGAGGATTGAAAATAGAAGGAAATCAGAGACGGAAAGCAAGGCCCTCGACTTCCCTAAATTCCCACTGGTCTTTTTATTCCTTAATTGGAACCAAACCCCCGTAATCACTCCAACTTAGCAACACTATGGTTTTCCCATCAGAAATCTTGTCCCTGGATCTCATGCAGCCCCAAGCTCAGGCTTCCTTGCAGCAGGCTTGGACAAAGGTTAATTCCTTCCCAGAACTCAAAGAGGCTAATGAGCCCCGTGGAATAATATCTCTAAGTGCTCACCATACTGGGATCAATATCAATGTGCTGTCAGTGCGTGCATTAGCCCCGCAGTCAAACAAAGAACAGCCTTCAGAGCCCAATAGTGACGCTAGATGCAAATGGCTGGTGAGGGGCAAGATGATGTAGGGATGACTCTCTCCATTCCCCTCATACACGAGGCTTCCGGGATGTTGCCCAATACTTTGTCAGGACAGGCAATGTTCCGATTCAGCCACAGCTGCATTTAGCAAAGGAAATCCTCCCTCCACCTTCTATCTGGAATCCAGAGATAGACTCAGAATCTATCATCCAGGCTGGGAAAGCGGTTTCTCTTGTGTATTTTTGGTCTGGTATTGCTAGGAAATGGAGATAGCTACAAGTTGGCAGAGCAATACAGGTGTGGCTGAGGAGAAGGGCACAGTAAATCTGAATCATACGCTGTGCTTTTAGCGCAGCTCCGTCGTTTGTCTGAGAGAAAGATATGCTGAGCAAGCATGGTGGCCAGAGACTAAGCATCACTCCTGCAGTACTTTAAAATATCCAGGGCCAGAGACATACTGACAGCTCACCTATACCTATGCTCCTGCCTGCACCAAAATCAGCCTTGGGGCTGGCTGTACATGAGATTTCACGATACATGTGAAATTGACTTTTCTCATGAGACTGAAGAGGGATGGGGTGCATGCCATAGTCTGAAGATGACTGGTCTATATGAGATGCAAAATCAAGATTTCACAAAAGGAAGACAATGGGTCAGCATCTGGGCTTCCCAGTCAGATTGCATTGCTTTTTATTGGGGGCCAAATACTCATTAGCTCTAGATTCTTAGTCAAGTTTGTTAACTTGGCTAACACTTGGTTTCTGCAAAATGTGAATATGTACCATTTAGCCCCAGTGGCGTGGAGGATTATGCATCTGGCTGCTAACTGCAAGCACAGTTAACAACCGCCAGTCGCTCCTTGGGGGAAAGATGGAGCTCTCTATTCTCCTAAGGTTGGCAGTCTCCCAAACCCACGGGGCCAGTTCTACTCTGCCCGGTAGGGCTGCTATGAGCTGAAATCAGCTCAATGGCAGCGAGTTGAGTGAGACCCACAAAATGACAAAGTTATACTCTCTCATCATGCCTGATAGATAATAAGTACTGAATGCATGATGACTGTATAAGGAGCCCCGACGGCCCAGTGGATAGGTGCTTGGTTGCTGGCCAAAAGGTTCATGGCTGGAATTCACCAGCGGTCCACAGGATAAGGTTGTGAGGTCTGCTTCTGCAGAGATTACAGCCTTAGAGACCCTGTGGGGCAGTTCTACTGGCCGATAGGCTCTTTCTGAGTGGGAATCAATTCTACAGCGAAGGGTTGGGTCCTTTGGGAGTGGTGACATTTGCCACTGAAATTTTATAATTCCTAGATTTTATACTAACTAGTTTTCTAGTTATCTGCAAAGAAATAACTCCCCCTGCCCCACCCAGACTTTGTAATTCAGTAACTCCCAAACTCAGGGCTAACAAGTCGATTCCATGATGACCCTACAGGACAGGGTAAAACTTCCCCTTTAAGTTTCTGAGACTGTAACTCTTTACAGGGGTAGAAAATCGCAAACAAAAATATAGAGGAGGTTTGCTTCTTGAGAAGCTGCCATGGTCTTAACTAGGTCACACAGGAAAATGGATCTGGACGATCTTCAGTCATCGTTGTCAAATAAAATTGTTGAAAATCTGGGAAGTTTCCTTGAGACCCCAATAAATACAGCCATAGAGCAATCTCTTTACCCATCCCCCATGCACACACACCATTCACCCTTTGGGGATATATTAAAACTAAGGCAACTGAAATAGGCTTAGGCGGTAATTAAGACATGCAGTTAATCGGAGCCCAGGCTGTGGCCCTCTGCTAGGAAAGGGAGCACAGATGAGATGGCAGCTCCCATTACCGGGGCTTTGTTCTCCAGCAGCAGAGAGAGACCGAGCACAAAAGCACAAAGTTGGGGACTCGAAGTGCACTGTGAACAGTTGGGGAGGAAAAAGGAAAGAGCACAGGCTCTTCTGAACTGGGCAAATGTTCCTTCCACCAGATGACTGCGTCAGCCCACACCCACCAGCAGCTCCTCTCTCCCCCCACCCTCAAAGCAAAGCATGACTCCACTTTTTCGAACACTGCTCTACAGAAGCTGGTTTCTGGGGCCGCTGATAATTGTACAAATCACCCATGATGAAGCAGCTGAGCGCACGGCCAGACAAAAGAGACAAATTAAGCAGATCGAAATTTCATTAAAATTCTGCCTTTGGTGATTTCTACCACTAGCAACACATGTTGCTTAGCAAGTCTTTGCAGGTTGTTTTCCTGGAGATTTAATACTTATATTAAAAAAAAAAGATCTAATAGACCCCGAGTAATCTGCCCCTGACTTCTAATTCAGTCACTAGACAGACACGCTCCCTTCCCCCATCCCACCCAGCACGCCTCCTCGTCACCTTAGTGCTTCTGACTTGGCTGTGCTCACACCCAGCAATACCAGCAAGCCCTCTGCTCACATTATACAACATTCCTGCTCCTAAGTGCTTGAGATAAAGCAAGGCTGAACTGACTTCTCCCATCCCTTACAGTACATGTCAGCCAAATACACTTAAAGGACTGACAGTCGCATGTGTCTGATGTGGTAAAAACTAATTAATATCCAAGGTCTTTCATTCCAGCTAGTGCCTGATGGGACCAGTATGTCGCCTCTGTGTTTAAAAGAATAAATAAAGAATCACTCCAAACTAGCAAGGGGTATTGCACCTCCTGCTTCCTGTGACATCTCTCTTAATAGCCCAAAGGACAACAGCATGGGGGTGACAGTCTTTGCCGTAAGACTTGTCAAATAAAAACTACCAACTTGGCAACACTGAGCCAAAAGACCACTCCCTGATTCCAAGTGGACGTGTTGATCAATTGAACCGGCATGTGCCTCCTCTCGTCTTCCCTCGCACAGCAACCAGCTGTACCGGAGAGACCCGTTTCCATTTCCCAAAACAAAAGACCAGGCAGGGATCCTGATCCCACCCCATCAGACCATGTCTTTAGAAAGAAAGAAGATGATGATGCCTGAAAGCTGAGCGAGTCGTTGAAGTGGGCAGGATAGGTGATTACGTGGAGTTTCAGAGTGGAGTTGAGGTGGAGCCCGAGTCCTGAGCCATGTATTCCCCACCATCACTGAGGACCGTGGTACGACTCCTCAGGCCAGATTTTGGTAAAGTTAAGCAAGGGCTAGCGATGGCTGGGCCCCTGACAGAGGCTCTCCCCAGGTCACACCTTCACTACAACTGCCGCAGGAAGGATGCTCTTTCCTTCTCACTCACAAGTCAGCGTGAAAACAACTCCAGCTATTTTAGAGACTAACTAGTGATGGGAAAAAATATCCCGGCAGTCTTTCCACCAAGTATGAAGGGCATGGGCTGAAGGACTACCATATAAATCATTTCTTCTGCTGCTGGTCTTTATGTTTTCAAGTAAATTTCCTCTCGGACATGCAAGAAATCCCTTCTCACATCAGGGCTAGGTCAAATGCTTATTCAGCATTCGCCCCTTGCCACGAAGAAGCTGCAACCCAACCAACGTACAAATACTGAATTTCAGGCTGCAAATCGCTAAATACTTCATAAATCACCAGTACAAATAAGCGACCAATTAGCTCTGCCCCATAAAAAAGGAAATGTATACCTCTAGAATGTTTCAGTAGAGTGAACTGCTTGTTTCAGAACCTATTGGAGGTTTCGCGATAGAAAACCACCTTATGTTTATGAACAATTCAACAAGGACACTAAAAATAGCACACAGCGGTGGAGCAAGAATAACCGGCTCATTTTGAGTCCTATAAGGCTCTCAAGCACCTTTGTCTTAACCCAGAGGCCTGAAAAGCAGATGTAGGTAGAACAGCCCTTCTTCCCCCAGTCCATTTTAAGCAACCTCCCCATCTCCGCCTTAGCAGACACCGATTAACCAGCAAAACCGCCCTGAAATTAAGGCCCAGACACCGAGAACTCACCATCTCCTTCTCCCACCATCCTCTTTTGATGTTTACGGCACATCTGTAGGATGCAATACTAGGAGATGCCTTGTTTGACCTGCTGCATGATGCTGTGACATCAGTTCAGATGATGCAGCTCATTATGGGAAAGACTGCTGTTGCTATGGCAACTGGGATGTGCTAGGAATCCTTGCTGCATTTCCAGTGGCGCCTGAGACAATACGGAAGCCCTGTAAGGAACAGACGATATGCAAAATTGAGACCAAAAGAAGAATAATTTCTCACTGGATTAAAAATCCATAGGTTTAAAGAGGATTTCCCTGAGGGCACTTTGGAAAACCTAAAAATTACCTCCTCTTTTGTTCTGTACATTTGAGAGAAAAAGAAGGGAGAGAATATAGATTTAGTACTAAGCAAATAAAAACTCAAATGCACAATGCTTCCCCGTTAGGCAGTGGGGTCCTTCTGACCCCCCACCCCCACCATCTGGAGAACATTAGGATGCCTACTTTAAAGTTACTAAAAGGAGGTGTTATTTGCTCGTCTGTCAAAGACCAAAAAAAGGGAGAGCAAAAAAATCAAAAATGAAATGTAAGTAGCCGAGCAAGAGTCACTGGCTCTAAAGTAAACAGATTTTGCTTCTCAAACCCCGGGCCGGCAGAGACTGCCAGCTCACGTCTCCTGATGGAGACCAGACCAAAGAACCTTCTTGGGCACGGGAGCCCCAGCTCTCGCCTGACCATCAGACGGGCACGCGATCAGAAGTTTTGTGTCTAGAAGGTACGCCACTCCACTCTCAACTTCCACAACCCCTTTCCTTGGCCTGCAGAGAGCCCTACCCACTCAAGACCGCAAAACAGATTAGAAAGCAAGAGAATGCTTCCGGGGATCAAACATGGCAGCTGGAACAAGTGCCAGACGTCCTAGAACTTCCTGAGTCACTGGTATTCCAAATACTGGGCCTCTCTTCTCTGCGAGCGGTGACACTGTCTACTGCACAGAAAGAAATTACTCATGCCCCCGCTGAACACCTCCCCTGCCCGCCTCCCCCTACACACACACACACACACACACACACACAGCTGTATGAAAACCATATTTAAACAAGCCACACTGAGATGTTTCTCTAGTTGGTAAAAGCAAAGCAGACCTAAAACAACTGCTTCTTTCCAGTCCTGGGCCAAAACAAACATTATGTGCTTAGAATTGGTGGGGGAGGGGAGAACCATGGAGAGAGCTCATCTCGTGCATATTTAATACTCTGGGCTTTGGACAGAGGTGGATGGAATCAAGCTGACCTATCTTCTCTACCTTCACAACACTGATGAATAACAACATTCTCCAAGCTCCAAATTTAATGCCGACTTCACTGTCGGCTCCCACTTGAGATTTTAAATGGAACTATTAGCCCACAATGTGTGTGTTGAGGGTAGGTGGCAGAAGGAATTCAGGCAGTGCCTCTGTAAATAGGAGCTGATAAAATGCCTGAGAGGTGCCAAGACCCGAGCAGGGGGCGCAATGAGCTGTGCACAGAATAGCCCCATCTGAGAGAGGAAGCCAGGATTGCTTTTGTCTCTCCTAATGAGAAATTGGGGGACTAAACAGAGCAAGAGGGGAAGCCGCCTAGCCAGGTCACTTTTGCTCTCAGCAGCAGGGGCAGAGCCTGACTCCCACTTTTTATTTCAGACCACATGCCGCCCCAAGGGAGATAACAGGCAGTCCTGGCACAAAGAACACTGGCCTAATGATACCGAAATCTGGGGAGTTACTGTGAGCTCCTGTGTGACACTAGGTTAATCCATTAACCAAGCTGGACCTCAAGTTCTTCCTGTGCAGAAATGATGGCTTTAGCTAATGACAATGGTTTTCAAAGTTTCTGTTAGTAGTGAAACCCTTCTTCTCTTTACAGATACAGAGCAAAACAAGGATACAAAGTTCAAAGTGAAGACTAATGGGTTCTTCTCTGCCACTGTCCCCAACTTCATCTTTTATGAAGACTTCTAATAAGTCCTCAGCCTCTGGACAAGATGGAGTGAAAACTGCACTTCTAGGACAAGATTAACAAGCCTTTCCATGGTCTGTACAGGTGAGAAGATTGGAGACGAGAGGGGTGGAGGTTGAGAGGATGACTAAATGCTGCGTGCTGAGATCTAGAAAAGAGGGGTCTGGCCTTTGTCATACTTGGTAGAAAGGAGTGGATGGTTCATCAAATCTGAAGCCAGGTCAGATTTCTAAGAGCCTAACCTGGCTAAACAGCTGGTCCACAAAGTGTCCCCAATTGGCTCTAAAAGGAGACCCTTGAATAACAGGAGAAAACCATGGGTGCTTTCTTGTCTCGTGCATGCACCTACAGAACTCACCCTGAACTGTCCAGGGGCCTCTCCCCAGCCCCGATATCCTGATCTTAGAGGACTGTTTGCAGGTTGCACACCACATCATGTACCTGAAAGCTTCTTGGAAACTGGCATTAGTGTAGAGATGTCAGGTCTCGATACTGTCGTTTCATCTGGGGCACCATGCATGGTGCCCACGTGCACGATGAGATCAAACCTTGGGCTTTCGTTGGTCAGCTTGTCTGAAGTCGCTCATCAAGCCTTTCTTCCTAGTCTGCGGGCAGCTCTACTGAAGCCGTTCAACATGGTGGCAACACACAAGCCTCGACTGCTAGACATGTGAGGGCTGTGCTTGAGCTCCACTGGCCAGTGCAGGGGAGAGATGCTTTAATGTGCTCTTCTAACCAACATCTCTATAACCCCCACCAAGCTCTCTTGTCCTACAGGGGGCTGGGTAAGAAAGTGGGGGAAGGCACTGATAGTGAGATTTTCCTCTCCTGCTTCTCAACAGAATGATAGTCACAATGAATCCTATCAGTGCCTTCCCCCAAAATCTCACTATCAATACGAACCCAGAGTAAAGTGTACCCTTTGGACCATGAGATCCCTGTGCAATGGACCTCCTTGATCCAGAAGACAGCGTTGACATGTGGCAAAGAAGCAGCTGCAGAACCAGGAACCAAAGCATGAGGTAGCGTGGTGGACTTCCCAGACCACAGAGCAAGCAAAGTTGAGTGCTTTGGGGCAGCAGCTTTTAGAACGAGGAACCTCTGGGCACTTGATTGGGTGAGTTGGCCTTGCTGGCCCACAGAGGTAAAGCTGAACAACTTCAGGTTACTGGAATGGGATGCCAGTGGGCACTTCATTCAGGGAACTGGGATCACTGACCCATGAAACTGGAATTCAGTGTTTGGGGGTTGAAGCTTATAATGAGTGGCATGCCCTTTGGGTATTTATTAACAGCTCTAAAATAACTTCGTAACATGTCCTGAATGAACAACTATATCCTCAGCATTTCTCACCTGCATTGTAGCCTATTAACTTCCTTTAATAATAAACCCTTTAATCATGAATATTGTGAGTTCTATGTGACCATTGCAATGAATTATCAAACTCAGTAGCTGCAAAAGTTTATGTTGTGTAAGAACAGTCAGGAATCAAATAAGTCTCCCAGGTAGAAGGTGAGAATTCTACTAATGAGCCATCCCTCATCCCAAAGAGGGGGGCTCTTTGCTTTTACTTATAGATATAGCCATGCAGACACTGAACTCTGGATTAAAAGTAACAGCAGGTAGTCTTCAAAGTATGTACACCTACCAAGGCAGGTTTACCTCAACACCCACTTCAGATGAGGCCAGGAAAGGTCATAAGCAAGTGATTCTCCCCGAGGACAAAGCCGGGGCCGCAGAGAACAAGAGTTTCTACTAGAGAGAAGCTAAGGCCAAGAGTCTCACACCAGAATGACTAAGGTTTCAGAACTTCTGTGAGTCGTGGACCACTGTGTCTCCCATTCTGCCCTTTCTGAATGACAGTGGGTGTCCTGCTTTGCTTCACCACTGTGGCTGGAGATAGCTAACTTGTCCATGGGGAGTCATCCCAGACCTGATGGAGAAGGCAGTGCACCATGCAGAAATACTCAACTTTGAACTCAATGTAGATACCAGATAAGCCTTTGAGTTGCCCCCTTGAAATAAAAGTGTGTACAATATACACACAGTGGCTATAACATGGAGCTCAAACATAACAATGTTTGTGACGACAGCATATGACTGGGCAGGGCTTAATTTTGTTTTACAAAGTGGCACTATGAGTTGGAACCAATTTGACAGCACCTACTACCACCACCATTGTATGGGGCAAAGGAAATGAACACTTATTTAGGGGCCAGAGAGCTGACAGGTGGCAGCTACAGGAAGAGCTCATAGTTGTAGTCATTAGGTCAGTCCATCTCAATGAGAATCTTCCTGGGTTGTTTTTTTTCTGACTCTTTACTAACAGAATTCTCTTCTCCGGGGCTGGTTCTAATAACATGTCTGAAGTACGTGAGATAAAAACTCACCATCCTTGAATCTAAAGAGCATTCTGCCTGTATATCTTCCAAGACAGGTTTGTTCATTCTTTTGGCTGTTCATGGTATAATCAATATTCTTTGTCAACACTATAATTCAATTGCATCAATAATTCATTAGTCTTCCTTATTCCTTATCCAACTTTCCTACACATGAGGGGTTGAAAATACCCTGGGGTGGATTAGGTACACTTTGGTTCTCAATGTGCATCCTTACCCAACCCAAATATGATTCCTTGATGGCTGCTTCCAGAGCACCAATTGTGAATCCAAGTAAAAGGGAACGCTTGGTCACGTCAATGTTTTTCCTTTGTATCTTGATGCTGCTTATTGGTCCAGTTGTGAGAATTCTTCTTTTATGCAGCTGAGTAATCTATACTGAGGATTATAGCTTTTCACCTGCATCAATAAGTGCTCTGAATCTTTTCCACTTTTTTCTTAACAAGAATATTTTTTACATCATTTTATTGGGGACTCATACAACTCTTATCACAATCCATACAAACACCAATTTTGTCAAGCACATTTGCTTCACCACTGTGACTGGAGATAGCTAACTTTTTAGATAGCTAACTTACCCTCATAATTCTCAAAACATTTGCTCTCTACTTAAGCCCCTGGCATCAGCTCCTCATTTTCCTCCTCCCTCCCCACTCCCCCCTCCCTCATGAGGCCTTGATAATTTATAAATTATTATTTTGTCATATCTTGCCCTGTCCGATGGTCTTTTCCACTTTTAACAAGCAAGGTTGTGTTATGTGAACACTGCACGCTGTTCATGACTCTTCCTCCAGTCCTGATGACATGTTCTTCGCGATCTACTCAGAAAGCAGATTAAGCTCGGTGAAAGGATACAGCACTAACGCACACCTTTTCCGACTTGGGACCACGCATTATGTATTCCCTTGTTCTGTCTGGACAATACCTTGCAGTCTATGTACAGCTCGGCTCCATACTTAAGTGAGCATAATTAAGCATTCTGGAATCCCCATTTCACTCAGTGTTATCTGTAATTCCTGGCCCATGCCATCAAATGACTACATAACCAATAATAAAATAAGAATACAGCTGCCTGGTATTTTCTGCTTTCGGCCAAGTTCCACTTTACAGTGGGACAGGAAAGAGAGAAGAGGCCAGAGTGGATGTCAGAAGAGACTCAAACTTGCTCTTGAATGCAGAGTAGCTAAAATGAAAGGAAGAAATGGTAAGCTTAAAGAACTGAACAGAATACTTCAAAGAGCAGGTCAAGACCACAAAATAAAGCGCCGTAATGCAACATACAGAAGAAAGCCTGGACTTATAAACCAACCAACACACACATACACACACAGGAGTTTCTCAAGCTGAAAGAACTCAAGAAAATATGGTATGATGCAGCTGTGAGTTAAGGGGGTCAATTGTGAGTGCCATCCTCCTGGCTTTAAAATATATCATCTCAGAATCAGTTGGCGGTTCTCACTACCAGCAAGAAAGGAGTCAGGAATGCAATGTGTCCTTTGGGCCCTGAGATCCCCGAGCATTGAACCTCCTTGCTCCAGGGTACAGCTTTGACACCAGACGAGTGACAGAAGAGTATCAGCAATAGGACCAGAAGCCTAAGCATGAGAAATACCAGTGGATTTCCCAGCCCTCAAATCAACTAAAGTCAAGTGCTTTGGGGCAGGAGGTGGGCTTAAGGAGCAGGGTAGTTGAGATAGCTTATTGCACCAAACTGGCCGATTTAATTGAAGGGCAGAGGGATAAATGGCTTGGTGAGCCTCACCTTTCTAGTTCTCAGGTCTCTTGCTTTGTGTTGGTCGGACCAGGGTGCAGCTGCCTTAGCCAGTTCCCTGCTTCAGCTGGCAAGGCTCACTTCCTACAAGACATCCCAGAGAAGTTGCATGGACCTACCCTGAAGCATCCCTGGGTGCTAGAGCAGCCATGTAGAGACCCCCTACCAGCGCTGAGATGCTTACACATTCACTGATTCGGCTTTCCTCCTGCAGTCAGCATCACAGTGTGTGTGAGAGGAAGGACTTTGTGGGTTGGTGTCGGACGTATGGGCTAATGTTGGACTTGTAGGTTTGGGCAGCACTGGGTTGGAATATTTTCTTGATATGCATTTAACCTTTATATAAAATTCATATACATGTGTTTCTGTGGGTTTGCTTCACTAAAGTACCCCGACTAACACAGTAGTTCTGGATCCTTAACTGTGGGAGCTGGCTTTGGCTAACCCATGGAGCTAGGGCCGAGTGCCTCTGGGTTGAGCCTTACAAGGAAATAGCATGTTCTTTTACACGTTTAATGTTGCAGCAGTTCAGTTCAGAGCACCCCATGTACGAAAGAACAAAACACTGCCTGTTTCCTGTGTCATCCTCACAACTGTTCTTATGTTTGAACTCATAGTTGCAACCACTGTTCAAATCCATCTTGTTAAGGGTCTTTTTTTCAGCCTGAAGTAGGAATTACAACTCAATGTAAAGAAAACCAAAATCCTCACAACTGGGCCAATAGGTAACATCATGATAAATAGAGAAAAGATTGAATTTGTCAAGAATTTCACCTTAGATGCAAAGTCAGTGCTCATGGAAGCAGCAGTCAAGAGATCAAAAGACACAATGCATTGGGCACATCTGCTTCACAAGACCTCTTAAAAATGTTGAAAAGCAAGGATGTTACTTTGAAGACTAAAGTGCACTTGACCCAAGCCATGGTATTTTCAATTGCCTCATATACATGTGAAATATCAATAGTGAATAAGCAAGACTGAAGAATTAATGCATTTGAATTATGGTGCTGGCAAAGAATTTTCCAAGTACCATTGACTGCGCCCCCAAAAAATCTGTCTTAGGTTCTTAATATAAACCCTAAAAGAGCTTTATAATATTGCCCCAAGGAGGACAGAGGCCTGTCTGTGGGCACAACAGAGAAGAAACTGTCCCGATTGGACAACTGTTTCCTGAGCATTTCTCACCTGAATTATAACTTCAATTCAGCTCACAGTAACTCATAGATGAATTATCAAGATATCAAAATACTTCAATCAAATCGGAGTTGCCTTTTGAAAATGAAAACAAGATGAAAAATTATAATAATAACCACTAACTTCCCTACTGAACCCCATAATAATGAGCATCATCTGTGAGTTCTGAGCAGTCACTGCAATGAATTACTGAACATAGCTGGAAAAAGAGAAAGAACTGTGGAACAGGGCAAGGGGCCTTAGCCAATCAGGTGAAAGCCGGAGCAGCAACCACTTAAGAACAAGAATGTAATAGCTATCCTGCCAAAATGTCTAGCCTGAGAGAGCTCCTGAGGAAAGCAAAACGGAGCATGTGTGTCCAACCTAACGGTTTGCAACTTGGTCAACAAAGGGAAGCTGGAGGAGTTGAAGGTGAGGATCGTGGCCACGAAATCACTAACTACCAGAACAGACCAGGCAGCAGCGCACTGCTGCACTGAGTCTGCTCCCCTGGACATGCCCAAAGAGTTCAGTTCTCACTGCAACTGGGAGTGCCAGGAAAGGATGAGAGGACCCCGATGGCCTGCTCTCTGCTGGCCAGGAGCAGACTATAAAAGCCCCTCTGGCCAAAGGGCTCAGGTGAATGCTGCCTATCAAAGTGGCTGCACCCCCTACATCATGAAGCTTCCCAAGCGACATGTGATTGCTGTCACGTAACTAGAAGGTGGGGTTAATGCACATGCTAAAGACCAGTTGAAGCTACAGCAATGCGGCGGGCAGCAGCCATGGACGCTTAGCCCGTAATGGAGAGAGAGTGGAAGAGAGAAGCTGCCAGTGTCCCAAGGAGCAAGAACATTGAGAAAAAAGAAAATACATCCGTGCAAACAGCCAAAGTGGCTTCCGTTGAATACTCAAAAGAATGGTGGAAGGTTAAGCAGCTTGGATTTATTCTTTGTGTGTTTTGTGGTCTCCCCCGCCCCCCCCCCCCGCCCAGTGTTCTAGAAATCTGTTTATTTGCACACAAGACCATCTACAAATGTTTTTCTCACCCTCAAAGTCATAACAATTGTTGAATAGTCTTTCTGCTGCGGTGTTCGTCCTGTGTTTACAATCTCCTTTCCAAGCACTGAGTAAATGTTGGAATTGTTCAATTGTTGTGTATTACCCTAGATTGAATGTGTTAATTTTGAGCAAGTGATTCTGCTGCTGTTGTGAGTCAACACCCACGCATGTGCCCTCCACCCCTCTCTCACCCCCATTACCCCCCACCCACCACTACTACTCCCAATAGCACTGGGCCATTTTTTTGCTGACACGTGTTCTAAGGTGGATTCTAGAATGTCCTTTCACAAGTTGAAGCACATCCTAACTTGTCTTTCAAACGCTCCAAGGTCTATGCCAAAATTTTTATTTTTTCAAAGGTAAGGTTTATTTGTGTTATAGGAGGGGTATTAATATTATTTTGTGTCCCAATTTCTAAGATGGAGGGTATATAATCCAGCTTTTGTACTAATAAACACTAAAATAAAACAATGAGAGTAAAAAACTCTCCAGTCTGCTACCTATGAGTTTTGAACTTATCAGGCTCTATAATCTTGAGAGCCAAACCCTAAAAACATCCATCTTACTGCTCCCACCAATGTGGGCAAAGCACTTAGATCTGAGTGCCACGTTTTCTTTGTGAAATGAAAAGCATAGTTCCTTACAGAGTTCATGTAAAAGCTATCAGTCAGCTAGCCATTCAACTAGTGCTTGTTGCGTGTTTATGTACCAGGCACTGCTCCTGGTAAGCAAGGATCCTTGCCCTTGGGGAACTCGCATTCAGCCGTGCATTTGCGTATCCAGCATGATGTCTAGCTTACACCAGACACTCACTAGATGGCTATTTTTATTGACACAAACTATAAGGTGCTGTGAAATGTCAAGTATTAGAACTAATACTAACTAATACAGATTTGCCCAATGATCACGTAGAGCAGTGGTTCTCAACCTTCCTAATGCCTTTCTACAGACCCTTTAATACAGTAGTTCCTCATGTTGGGGTGACCCCCCCAACCAAATTTTCATTGCTAATTCATAACTAATTTTGCTCCCATTATGAATCAGGTGACTCCTGTGAAAGGGTGGTTCCACTCCCCAAAGGGTCGCGACCCATAGGCTGAGTACCACTTAAGAGTAATGGAACTAGAAGATGTAATGAATGAGGGAAGACCAGGTTGGCAAACCAGACTATATCTAGGAGAGAGACAGAGATGAAACACCTGTGCCTTCCAGCATGGGCAGCTCTGCATCATCCAGAGAATAAAACCGCTCATGAGGCAGAAACACCTACTGTGCGCTCTTAAATGAAGAACAGTAAACAGTAATAGGTCAAGAATAACCATATATCTCCAAGCTTCCCAAGCTATTCTAATAAATCAATCATGGTTGAGAATACTGAACTAAATAATTCACATCTGCATACTTGAGTAACTTTGTTGTACTACGTGAACTCATTTATACTTGCATAATTAATGAACATTAAATCACTGTGAATTTAGGCTAGAGAGAAGAGGGGCTCTGACATTTTTCTACGAAGGGTGACATGTTTACACTGATCCACACTCTCCTTGTTCCCTGCGTTTGCACGGGGCAGAATGGGAAGGTCATAAGTGTGCCTCAGTGAGCTCAGCTGGGGGAGCAGACATCCAATCGTTAAAGCACTCAAACCCAGGAAAGGCAGTCAAAAGGCTATTCTTCTAATGTTTCTCTCTCCCCTTGACTTCTTAGAAATGGCTCTTCTAATAATCTCTCTACTGGTTTATAGCCTTGATTTCTTATTATAGCTAAAAGCTACTTTCTAAAAATAAATTCTCAATTTAAATTACTAAGAAAACACAGGCGGTAATAATCTCTTTTAAAAGAATTAATGCCAGACTAGTCCCAAGGAGCTGTGAATAAATAATGGCCCAAATATCCAACTCCTCCGTGATGCCAGTCACCCTCCACTTTTGGCCCAGTCTCCCCTTGAGTATATTCCCTCACATTTCTGGATTCTGTACCTTGCTATGCTGTCCCACAGAAACTCACAAAAGTTTGAGGAAATGTCTCAAGTGGTGGTGAGTGCTGTTCAGTCCACAATCCAAGCTTCTATAAGCCAGAAGCTGAGGCCAAAGAAAGCACGCCACTCCCAGCTCTTGCTGGTGATGTGATCACACTCCGCTGCTTCTCAAAGGGCTCATTTTATACACAACAACACCATTGCAAGGAATCTTGTTCCTAATTACCCACAGATGAATCCTATCAGTATCTTCTACCACCTTCTTACCAGACCTCTGCAGGGAAAGGTCATTTGGTGGGAGTTACATTGAGTAACCATACTGCAATCAAATGAATATATAACTCTTCACCTTTTTAATGCTACCCAAATATAATAACCTAGTCTCTATGCCTGGACGGTATCTTACTTATGTACATGTGATCTGGAGCCTCTGGCAGGATGTTTCCAATCAGGATTGGCCTCCTACGACTTTTCATCATCCAGGCTTTTCCCCAGACCACTCATCTCAGCTGTAGCAAATGATTCCTTACATCCATTACAAGTAACAGTAACCAAGATAACCACTACACGGAGTGTGGCCGGATGCATAACCTCTACCAAGGTCATCTCAATCTCATCCTGTTGCTGTTGCATTAGGACCTAATGATTAGGTAAATCTGCTGCCCAAGACCTCATCAGAGTAGTGAAAAGCAAAGATATTACTTTGAGGAGTAAGGTGAAACTAACTCAAGCCATGGTATTTTCAATTGCCTCACATGAACGTGGAAGTTGGTGGCTTAATTAAGAAGACTGAAGAAGAACTGATGCATTTGAATTGTGGTGTTGGAAAGTACCATTAACTTATAAAAGGGAAAGCTGATCTGTCTTGGAAGAAGTACATCCAAAGTACTCCTTAGAGGCAAAGATGGCAAGACTTTGTCTTACAGACTGTAAGGAGAGACCAATCCCTGGAGAAGGACATCATTCTCGGTAAAGTGGAGAGAGGTCCAAAACGAGGAAGGCCCTCAAGGAGATAGATCGGCACAATGGCTACAATGGGCTCGGGCACAGGAACAAATGTGAGGATATCACAGGACCAGGCAGTGTTTCATTCTGTTGTGCATTAGTTCATTACGGACTGGAACTGACTGCAGGGCTCCTAACAACAACAATGGCCAAAAGCGTAAGGGATGATGACTGAAAGGGTCCTAGTAATGGACTATAACCTGGCATTCATAGATAAAAAACAGACACAGAAGGCATCAGAATACTTCAACCAATGGGTTCTACATGTTGAGACATTAAGGCAGAATAAGGGAGAAACTGTCATTATAATAACAGTTGTTATAACTATAGCTACGTGACAAGCGCTGCTGGGGTATGTATTGGCTCACTGAATCCTTAAGCAGTCCTGGGAGGGAGGTTCTCATCTTCATTTTGCACATGAGGGTTGGAATAGAAACACAAAATAAACCACTCAGATTGGCCCAAGATGTAAATCAGCAGAGCCAGGCTCTAAGTCTCTGCCCACTAATTTTGGAATTTGAATTCTAAATCTCCAGGACGCAACATGTAATTCCCAAAGTGTTTGTATTTATCTTTAAAACATAAACCCATCCTCATTCACACACAGTCAAAGCCCCTTGTCCTCAGAACCTCTGTTCCCCCATAGTGGCCAAGAACGTGGCCAGCAGTGTGAGGAAGAGCCAATTTCAGTGATCCACAATGTAAATGAGCCACCTATAGATCACGGAGTGAATCCTGTTCTTTAAAGAGCGACCCCTCTAAGTTTAGAGACTGCTAATTAGCATACATATTGCCTTGAAAACTGTTGATACACTCTGACTGACACAGGTGGACATGTGCTAAATTTACAATAAATTCTTGATCAAGGCAATATCCAGAAAAACTCCCACCAAACATTTATTTCCACACTACAATGCTCAGACTGCCAAAGGGAGTGGTAGAAAGATGAAGCTACTGGTCAGCGTGAGGAGAGCTGCATGGAGTACATGGTGTGGCAAACACATCACGAAGTCCAATGTCAGTCATTGCTACGACTCTTGTCCTCACCTCTTCATCGGGCCCTGGACCTGGGCTGATCTGCAGAGTTGATTGATGAAGAATGAATTAGCAATGTGACTGCTGCTCCAGAGGGAAACAGAGCACAGAGACGTGAATCGTGAGCTTCAATCTCTGACCAGTTGGCTAGCACTAGAGCAGCAGTTCTCAACCTGTGGGTCACGACCCCTCTGGGGGTCAAATGACCCTTTCACAGGGGTCACCTAAACCATCCAAAAACATATTTCCGATGATCTTGGGAACCGATACACCATTCCTTTATCTGTCTCCAGGCCAGTCTGCCCACATGCAGATACGCCCACAAATAAGTACCCGGTATGATGACATCATCGTGGCACCTCCATCACATAAACCCTGTACAAATACAGGTGTACCTGACAGGGTTGGCACCATAATGTACTTATGTGGACCGGTCACACGTGTGTAGAAAGCAACTACTTGGTAGAGAGTGGCTGTTATGTTGAAAGCAGCTACTCTGTTAAAAGCAGCTACTGTGTTGAAAGCACTGAAAGCAACAGTATTGCGGTAAAACAACACTTCATGAATTATTACTGGGTAAATATAAAACCATGTACTGTAAAATCATCAACTACTGCAAAATACATATAGATCTGTACCATGGGAACTTAATCTGGATGCTGATCAGCCTTTTAATATTCAGCTGTGGTTGATGAGAATACTGCCCCCTTGTGATAGTAACTGATATGTAAAAAAATCACAGAGAATGGTAAATCATAGGAAACTTTCATGAACTGTATTGACTGAACTATGCCATGTATCATCTTTTATATTATTAAAGCTACTGTTATATATTATTTTCATTAGCAAAGCATCCCATGACAATGGATCGTGTAGAGAAGAACATTAAGAAAAAAATATACAGTGAGGATTTTTTACAGTATGGTTTTACCTCAATAATTACAGCAGAAATTGAGAAACTGCAATATGTTACGTGTTGTGAAGTTCTATCAGCAGATACTATGAATACAAAAAAACTAAAATGCCATTTTGATAACAAGCATCCAAGCTTTGCTGGCAAGGATACCAACTGTTTTAGAAGCAAAGATGATGGACTCAAGAAAGTCAGACTTGACACTGGTGGCAAGTACCACAAACAAAACGTAGCAGTCATTGAAGCTTCACATTTGGTGGCACTCAGAATCACCAGATCTATGAACCCCCTCACACCATTGCTGAGGATTTACTGTTGCCAGCAGCCAAAGGCATTGTTCGAGTTATGATTGGAGACAGATTTGTTATAAAATTGAGTGTAGTTTCCTCTGACACTGTCTGCAGAAGAATAGATGACATGTCTGCTGATATTCTTGATCAGGTAATCCAGGAAATTAAATATACTCCGCTTCCAATATTTAGCATCCAGCCTGATGAATCCACAGACATTGCCAACTGTTCACAGTTACTGGCTTATATGAGGTATGTTAATGATGGCAACTTTAACGATGAGTTTCGTTTTTGCAAACCTCTTGAAATGA
The DNA here is from genome assembly GCF_050624435.1 of Tenrec ecaudatus. NCBI lineage: Eukaryota > Metazoa > Chordata > Mammalia > Afrosoricida > Tenrecidae > Tenrec > Tenrec ecaudatus. The sequence goes on from NC_134543.1 coordinate 73,482,280, forward strand.
CAACTACTGCATGTGATGTATTTGATACAGTTGGTTCATTTCTGAATGAGCATAAGATCTCTTGGGAAAAGGTCTGTGATGTTTGCACAGGTGGTGCTGCAGCTATACTAGGATGTCTATCTGGATTTCAACCTTTGGTACTAAACGAGTCACCAAAAGTCATCGGAACTCACTGCATGATTCTTCAGCAAATACTAGCAACAAAGACGCTGCCACAAGATTACAAGATGTAATAAAAAGTATCATAAGTTCTTTCAATTTTGTAAAGGTGAGCACTTTAAACAGTCAACTATTTTCACAACTGTGCAACAAGTTGGATGCATCGAATAATTCTCTGCTATTTCACACTGAAATGAGATGGTTGTCACGAGGAAAACTTTTACAACGTGTTTTTGAGCTTTGTGATTAACTCAAAACATTTTTTTAATCAGAAAGCAAGACCACAGTTCAAAGCACTTTTTAGCAATCAAAGTGAACTGCAGAAAATCGCTTACCATATTTACTCAAGTATAAACCAACCCGGATATCAGCCGAGGCACTTAATTTTACCATAAAAACTGCACTAAAAATGTGCTGAAAAACTTGTCTTATACTTGAGTATATACAGTACTTGGTTGACACCTTTGCCATCTTGTATGAGTTAAAATTTATCACTTCAAGGACCAAATGCAACATGCCTCGATTTGTCTGAAAAGATCTGATTCCAAATGAAACTTCAGCTTTGGGGGAAAAAAAATTGGATGAAAATAAAATTTACATGTTGCCTACCTATCTGCTTTCTTTGAGGAACATGACATTGAACCAGACAAAAGGATTAAGATGTTCATTTCTGTGAAAGAACACTTGCTTATGTTTGCAGGCAAAATTTCATCCTAATTTCCAAATCTACCTGACAATTCTGGATCAAGTATTTGCGGTCATATCCTGTTCTCCTCTGAGACTGTGTTGTGCCTTCTTCTTCCATTTCCAACAACACATATCTGTGTGAAACAGGGTTTTCCAGCTTGTTAGTTATCAAGTCTAAATACAGAAGCAGACTTGTTATGGAAGATGATCTTCGTTGTGCTCTTGCAAAGACTGCCCTGAGAATTTCTGATATGGTGAGAAAGAAGTTATCTCAACCTTCACACTGACGTTGGCTTTTTACACACACTGTCGCAAAATGTAGCAATGTAGTTTCCTGTTGTTATATAAAGACTGTTACCCATGCTTCAAGATAAAATTCCATTTATTTGCAATTAAAAATAAGTATTTCACAGTATATATTTACATATTGATTTTGTGATTAATCACTATGCTTTAATTATGTTCCATTTGTAAAATTAAAAATACATCCTGCATATCAGATATTTACATTTTGATTCATAACAGTAGCAAACTTATAGTTATGAGGTAGCAACAAAATTAATTGTATGGCTGGGGTCAGCCCAACATGAGGAAGGGTATGAAAGGGTCGAGGCAGGAGCAAGGTTGAGAACCACTGTTCTAGAGGCATCCCCCTCCCCCTCCCCATATGCACAGACTATTGTGAAACCCCCCACCCCACCGAGATAACAGAGAGGATTGCACTTCCAAAGTTAAAGACTGCAGGCCAACCTGGTGCAGGGTGAAATCTCACAGCACATACTTTAAAGCCACACAGACCTAGATTTAAAACTACACTCAACCACTCATTAACAGTGAGATTTGGGGCAAGTTTTTCTCATCGATTGAAAAAGTTTTGCAATACGAGTCTTTGGGGGATGGTCAAGATAATAATGAGCTAATTAAATAAAGCATCTGGCACAGAGTTGTAACTTCCACACTGGCTTGCTGTTGTTTCTCAGGTTAGTCTTATATACATTATAAATATCTTGAAGGCTGAGACAAACCCATCTTTTAAACCTTCTACATAGACTTGAACATGTGAGTGTTGACTGGGAGCAGAGGCAGCAGGAGGTGTAACAGAGTCGGCTGTGGCAGCATCAGGAAGAACCTTCAGGAGAGCAGCGGCTGGAAGCGGCATCCTACCAATGGTAGTGGTGGGCCCAGTAGGAATGGCCAGAGCAACCACCGCAATGCGATCCCACTCTGCTCCGTGTCAGACTATGGATTCTTCTTTCTCCACACCAAGAAGATAAAGCTTCCCATGCAAATGAGCATGAGCTCTCACATTGGATCAAAAGAAAGTTGAGCAAGCTTTGCAAGTTGAAGTAGCTCGAATGCTAATGGATATGAAATACAGGTTTTACCATAGTGGTCCCATAAATGTTCATCCCCTCTCATGCCTGATATATCGCCTCTGGGTCACCATTGCATATAAGAAACCCTAACAAAATAAATAGGTCCGGAAACTGTGGGCATATTTCACTCAATGCTATAATAATACACACACACACACATCCACACACAAAACCTGGGCACTTAAGCCCTCAAATTATATCTAAATTATACCTTTTTTCAGACCCCTCAAATTTTAAGAGGCTATACTCCTCCAGGTTCAAAGTCATGTTTATGGTGACAGGGAAAGAGCAGACGGACTAAGATAGAAAGCTGAAGGAGACATCCAAGTTGGTCCTGGGTAGCTTAGAAAAGAAAAACAAAGAGAATGATAGGGTGACCAGAGGTGCACCCAAGGAAATAAAACACTGCACTGATTCTTCTGTCCATTCTCACAAGCAGACTTCCTTTCTGTGTTGAAGATTTTAATCATTGTGTAAGGAAATAACCAAGATCATAGGTGTCCTGGAATTTCCTCTTTCCTTGTATTCCCTTAATATACATAACTTCTCTTGGAGGACATGGAGAAGGAAGTTTATACAGTAATATACACATGGGGATAGATTTTCAAAGAAAACAGTTTCAAAGAGCCAAATCAGGGCAAGGCTTGATTATGAACTACAATATAAATAAATATTCTTCCAATAACGCGATTCCAAGTGGGGGACCACATTCTCTGGTATAGGCATGAAGAGACACACACACATGCAAATATTGTGTATAAAACTCAGCACAATAAAAGAAGCACAGCCACACCAAAATGTCAACACATCCCGGTGAACATCTTCATGGAATAACTCAAAGGAGTTTTTAAAATAGATTGAGAAGACCTTCACTTACCCCTTCTGAAAAACATGCTTTTCTTGCTTTTCTTTTTTTTTCCCTCTAACTTGCAGATGAGGAAAAACTTATTCTTTGAATACAAACAAGTCAGAAGCTCTGTTTTCTGAACAGGCCTGATGAGCTCTCCACAACCCAGCACTTTCCTCTTTCATCAACAGTAGGAAATCAAAGGGCACAAAGAAGGTTGTCTGGCTAAATCCTAGAGGAGTAGTAATATTGCTCAGAGGTCTCTGAGCAGACACTCGGTGGATGGAATTTTCAGGTTCTCTGGTGCTGTGCGGGGATAGAACATGGGCAGTAGTTCTGGGAGCTGTGAGGAAAGAAAGGGCTTCTGGAACTAATTCTGTCATCTTGATTCCATCACTATGCCCCTGAGGTCAGTCAGGGCTCACAGGTCTGGAAACTTCCTTCGGCCCACCCAGGAACGGATTTCCTGAGTCAGTCTAGATTCTTGGCCTTGCCAAGCTTAGTATTCACCAATAAAGGACCTCAGCTGGGTAATGGAAAAATACAGAATCTTGTAGCATTCTGGATGCGTGCTGGCAAGTACCCATCAATTGGCCGATGATGAACTGGAATGACTGTGGTTATCCCATAGACAGCTTTTTCTTCGATTGTGGTGAAGGCTTTCATGTCCTTCTTTGGTCCCAGACGTTGCAAAGGCTCCAGAAATGTTGGAGGCAGGGGGCACGGGGATCGAGAATGGACTGATCTAGCAGAAGCTGAGCCATACTGGGGACTGCTATTGTTAGGTGCCATCGAGTAAGGTTTGACTTATAGTAGTCCATCTACAACAGAAGGAAACATTGCCTGGTCCTATGCCATCTTCACAATTGTTATGTTTCAGCCCACTTTTGCAACCACTGAGTCAATCCATCTTGTAGAGTGTCTTCCTCTTTTTCATGGTCCCTCGACTGTACCAAGCATGATGCCCTTTTCCAGGGACTATTCTCTCCTGATAACATGTCCAAAGTACAGGAGATGAAATCTTACCATCCTTGCTTCTAAAGAGTATTCTGGCTGGACTTCTTCCAAGACAGATCAGTTTTGTCTTTGAGCAGTCCACGGAACTTTCATTACTCATTGCCAGGACCATACTTTCAAATGCATCCATGCTTCTTTGGGCACCATGGCTTGGGTCAGGCACACCTTTGTTTTCAAAGTAACAATCTTGCTTTTAAACACTTTAAAGAAATCCTGTGTGGCTCCTCTTCCAGTTCATAAGTATGATGATTGGGTCTTCATGCATTGGTGTGATATGTGCCTCCCTTAATCCTTATTAGACGCTGGCACATTGCCCATCTGGCATGAAAAAGAAAAGAAATCATGTGAAGCAGGTTTGTCCAATGCAAACCTTTGTCCTTTGATCTCTTGACTGCTGCTTCCATGAGCACTGATTGTGGATCTAAGCAAACTAAAATCCTTGGAAACTTCACTCTTTCTCTATTTATCATGATGTTACCTATGGTGTGGATTTTAGGGTTTTTTTTTTTACATATTGAAGGCTGAAATTCTTGATCTTAACTAGCAAATGCTTTAAGTCCTCGTTTTCTGAAAGCAATGACACAGTAAATAGTTTTTTGGTATGTCCTGTTTTGAGCTAAGATCCATCTGACATCAGTAATGATACACCTTGCTCCATGTCTTCTGAATCCTGCTTGAAATTCTGGCAGCTCCCTGTCATTGTACTGTTGCAACCATTGTTTAATAATCTGCAGCAATATTTTACTTACATGTGATAATGATATTGTTTGATAATTTTGGCATTCCGTGTCACCTTTTCTTTGAATGGGTTCAAATATGAATCCCTTCTAGTCAGTTGGCCAGGTAACTCTCTTCCAAATTTCTTGGCATAGACCAGTGAGGACGGAGGTTTAAGAGAGGCAAAATTAAGCCCTGCCACCAATGTGAACACCTTCTCAACCAACCAAACCAAACTCACTGCCATTGAGTTGATTTCTCCTCATGGAGACCTTGGAGGACAGAGCATGGCTGCCCCGGAGGGTTTCCAAGTCTACAGATTTTATGGGAACAGAAAGCCTCATCTTCCTCCTGTATAGTTGCCGGAAGGTACAAGTGCTACTCTCTCAGTTAGCAGTCCAGCGTGTAACCGACTGCGTCACCAGGGCTCCTTGACTATCCATTAGTTACTAGTTTTCTGAGCAGTGGGATTTGGAGTCATGAACTTGGGTTAGAACAGAGTGCTTTTCCTAAAGTAAAATGACAACCTACCAAACTAATCATAAAGCATCATACAAAGGTCACTTGTTATATTTACCATTATAATGATAAAGATATGAGAGGCTTCAAAAAGTTCGTGGAAAAATGGAATTTAAGCATAATAGACTTTGTCTATGAACCTTCTGAAGTCCCCTGATAAAACCCAGAATCGACCCTTTGAAATTTACATTTTACTCGCCTTTCTTATTTTAACTTATTAATATTCCAGATCATTACTGCTGCTGAACTCTGGGGTATCTATTAATCATATCCATTAAACCTTCTCCAAAGAAATTCTAGATCAATCAATCAGTGAAGAATGCCAGCAAGGAGGAAAAGCAAACAGAAAAAATTTTAAAGGCATTTTTCCCCTTTGAAGACATGTGTTTCTCTTACTAGTGATTGCATTTGCCACTCAGTCTAGAATGCTTGTACTGGAAAGTCTTCATCAGTATTCAAGGGGGCTCTGAGCAACATTAGAACCAGCTTCTCTAGCTACAGCTACATGGTCTAGTGAGCTTTTAAACAAAGAAAACCCGTGTTACAAACTCTGCTCCCACGCGCCATTGTATACACAGAAAACATTCCTGGCAGTTTCAGCATAGGGGTTCTGTCCTTCATCCCAGAATCAATGGTTCTGAAATATAGGAGCCCAGGTTCAAAGGCTAAACTATCATTCTTGGTGATTCAGTATCATACTAAGGCAATATAAATCATGATGTGAGTTCTGGGCATTTCGGCTTTTGTTGATAAAACTGACTGGAGAGGAACGGTGGAAAGGGGATTACAATTTTAGCACTGGAAGCAACTCCGTGTACCCAGATGAGAGGACTTGAATTCCCTTTACGTCCAGCGGAGTCTTTGGAGAAAACCATCCAAATGAACCTTGGTTACACCCACCAATTTTTCTTAGAGAAAAATGGGAAAAGACTTAAAGGCAGATGTTTCGAACTGAAAACATAATTATTACATTAGGTAGAAAAGATTTTCATTTGGGGTTATTTTTGTAGTCTTCATAGGAATTGCTGTGCTTCTGTTGTTGATAAACTGGGAAGAAGGAAGTGGGAGGAGTGGCATTTTGTGGATCGAGGACAAGATTTTCCTAATGGGAGTGGATCGTCCCAATGCTAGGAAGAAACAAGAGACTGGGGATAATGACTCAGAAGATCAATGTAGTCTTAAGAAGTGAGGACCTTCATTCTCTTCCAGGGCCTTGGGGCAGATATACCTGTGTTCTTATGAAAAAAAGCATCCCAAGCAATCATGCGGCTCTACCACCTAGAAACAGGCAGGAAATCAGACAGATGTGGCCTGGGAAATTCCCTTAAAGGTACCCTAGACTTCGGTACTCTGAAGGTAGGCACCTCTGGTTAACTATTTCAGCTTATTTCTATATTATATTTCTCTTTCATTATTACTTACTTTAAGAGAGCAGGGCTTTGAACCAGTTCATTCTGGTTTGTACCCGCTGCTGAGGATTTGCATTTCCACCCTACAAATACTGGATCATAGTCTACATTTTAACAAGATTCCTACGTGTTTCTTTCAAGAGAAAGATGAGGCTTTCTACTACCATGAACCATGCAGCAGTTCTGTTCGGTAGCTAGAAGAAAAACTAGGGTTTGTCCCTCGACGTGCCAAAGCCTCCCTTCCCCCTTGCAGGACGTTGAAAGCTTTTTAAGGCTAGAGGGTATGCTGGCATTTAGGTCTTTGAGACAGGAAGCTGGTACACCTGCATGAGACCCACTTCTAGGCGAGGTCGCCTTAATTCCGCCAATGGGGTCAACCAGTACCGTTGACCATGCCTCCCAGGGGGAGGGTGCTTGAAAAGCCAGAAACTTGGAGACCACCGCACTCTCTCCCTCTCGACCTCTCCTGTTGGGTCTGCCTTCCTGGGCTGCTGTGCCACAGTCTCTGTCTCTCTGGTTTGTGTTGTTTACTGTAATACCTGAATCTTCTTCCATCCTTTATTAAAAACCCACTTGGATCACAAACCAGGCTTCTGCATGAATTATTTCTCATGCGAAGCCAAGGACGGAGGTATTTATAACCTGAGAAACCTAACAGTTCGACCCTGTCCTAGAGGGTCCCAAGAGTCAGCATTGACTCCATGGCAATGAGTGAGGTTTTCATGTGTTTCTTATAGATCTCCAAGTGATTCTTAAATACACACCTCGCAGAAATGTAGATTCAATTCAACATACCTGGGCTAGACACGCTTAAAAATTGTTAGCATGGCATCTTCTCTGGTTTGAAGCCATAAAGTCCAGTCTCATTTTAGCCTGACAGTAATATCTGGAGGGAAAGATGAATGTTAAACAAATAAGTACAAAAATAATTTATGACAATTGTGAAAATATTGTTTCTTTATATTGAGTTGTAATCCACACCGGAGGGTCTAGTCTTTGACCTTCATCAAGGACTTCAAGTCCTCCTGATGTCAGCATGCAAGACTGTGTCATCTGCCTACCACAGGTTGTTAATAAGCCCTCCTGATGTCGTGATCTTCATGTAGTAAAGCTTCTCAAGTGGTCTGTTCAGCACACAGATTGAGGAAGTAGAGTGGAAGGACACAACCCTGATGCACAGCTTTGCTTATTTCAAATCACAAGGTATTTCCTCATTCAATTCCAAGGACTGTTCCTTGGTCCTTGCACAGGCTTTGTACGAGTACAATGAAGTGTTCTGGAATTCCCATTCTTCCCAGTGCTAACCATAGTTTGTTATGCTCCTCAAAGTCAAACGTCTTTGCTTAGTCAATAAAATGTCTTTCTTAGTATTCTCTGTTTTCATGCAAGATTCATTTGATGTCAGCAATGATATCCCTCATTTGTGTCCTCTTTTGAATCCAACTTGAATTTCTCGCAGCTCTTCATATTCTACTGCAACTGAAGTTGAATTATCTACAGAAAAAATTTAGTTATATTTAATCATTTTTATATTCAACTGGGTCACCTCTGTTTGGAATGCATATAAATATGGATCTCTTCTACCTTGGTCTTGTCAGTGGCCATTGACTGTTGGGACCTGAGCATGCTCTGCTTCTTACATGGTTCTGCCACACTCTCTTATCTTGGGTGTCCACACGCATCTAAAGGACACTGCCAGAACATGCCCTGGTCATCCCAGACGGTGACAGTGCCCCATTGGGCGTAGTCAGTGGGAGAACTTGACTTTGTATGTGAGCCAGCTGAGCGGTGATGAGGTCCGGACCCTCTCCACCTGCCTGTACCGCAGCTCCCAGCCTCTAGCCCCTGACCCATTGTCCCCAGCCCTCTCGGTTAACAGAAATTCTAGTACTGCCTGGTGGTGTATCAACTACAGTAACAATTATTTCAGCTTGCTGCAATCCCAAGTGGCCTGCGTAGAATTGTGCACCTGAAGGTTTTCAAGGCAGTGACCTTGCAACAACAGTTCTGCAGACCTGCCCTCCCACCACCCCAGGTGCCTCTGGGTGGGTGTGAACCACCTTTCAGCGAGCAGTCCAGCGTTTAATGATGTGCTCTCCCCAGGGACATACCATAACTGCCACCCGGGCTACCTTGTTTTTTACCTTGTTGGTGTCCTGAAGTGTTCTGCAGCAAAATGCAAATACAAACTTTTGTCCCCCACCTCCCTGGGATCCTCATCTAGAGTGGCACAAGAGTAGTTCCTCAGTTCCCAGAAACTAATAGTAACTTCCAGTGGTGACATGAAAAAATATCGGTGATTTTTTTATCCTATTGTTTCTTTTTTATATATATTCTTTATTTAAAGGCAATACCTTTTGTACAGAAGATGCATAATGCACTTTTTATAACTTGGGTTGGTGTGTATCATATACAGTCCGTGTGTCTCTTGTAATGAAAACAAAGTTGTTTAAATATGTGAACTATATATACCATATATATAAGCAGGCCCAAATATCAACAGAGGCAACTACACTGCACTAATAATGTGCTGGAAAAACTCAGTTTATACACAAGTATATACGGTATATGCAATCTGCTAGTTGGTTAGCCAGGTAGCTGTCTTCCAGATTTCTTGGCATAGGAAGGGAGTGCTTCCAGTGCCTCATTAGCTTGTTGAAACATTTCAATTGGTCAAAACGTTTTAAATATTCTTTTCTCCAACTTTCAGTACAGCTTGGACTTCTTCCTTCAACACCACCAGTTATTGATCATATACTACCTGTTAACGTGGTAAGTGGGCAGCCCATTCTTTGTAGGTCAGAGATTCTTTGTATTCCGTCCATCCTCTTGGGAGACTTCCTGCATTGTTCTATACTTTGCCCATAGGATCACTCAATATTGCAACTCGAGGCTTCAATTTTTCTCAATTAAGTGTGCTCTCCTTTTTTTCCTTTTCTACATCAAAGTCCTTGAAAATTTTCATTGTATATACTTTGTCTTCGTGAAAGGAGAAAAATGGGGCCTTCCACTCCCTTAAAGAGTCACAGTCTGGGAAACTCAAGGGGGTGAGCGCTACCTTGTCCTATAGGGTCGATGTGTGTCAGCATCAACTCACTAACGGAGTTGTCTTTCTTTTTTTTAATCATTTTATTTTTTTAATCATTTATACATCTCTTATCGCAATCCATACATACATCCATTGTGACAAGCAAATTTGTACATTTATTGTCATCATCATCATCTTCCTTTCTACTTGAGCCCTTGGTATCAACTCCTCATTTTCCCTTCCCTCCTTGCCCCCTCCCTCATGAACCCTTGATAATTCATAAATTATTATTATTTCGTTGTGTCGTATACTGTCCAACATCTTCCTTCATCCACTTTTCTGTTGTCTGTCCCCCAGGGAGGGGGGTTATATGTAGACCCTTGTGACCAGTACCCCCTTTATACCCCACTTTCCCCTTCCCCTCCTGGTATTGCTACTCTCATTATTGGTCCTGAGGGGTTTATCTGTACTGGATTCCCTATTTCCATATCCTATCTGTACCAGTGTACATCCTCTGCTCTAGCCGAATTTGTAAGGTAGAACTGGGATCATGATAGTGGGGTAAGAAGCATTATAGAACTAGAGGAAAGTTGTATGTTTCATTGTTACTATACTTCACCCTGACTGGCTCGTCTGCCCCCCCACCCCCGACTCATCCATAAGTGGATGTCTAGTTGCCTACAGATGAGCTTTGTGTCTCCACTCCACAGTGCCTCTAATTCACAATGATATGATTTTTTTTGTTCTTTGATGCTCGATACCTGATCCCATTGGAACCTCATGATCACCCAGGCTGGTGTATTCTTCCATATGGGTTTTTTTGCTTCTCAGCTAGATAGCCACTTGTTTACCTTCAAGCCATTAAGACCTCAGACACTATGTCTTTTGATAGCTGGGCACCATCAGCTTCCTTCACCAAATTTGCTTATGCACCCGCTTTCTCTTCAGCAATCCTGTCGGGAAGGTGAACATCATGGAATGCCAGTTTAATAGAACAAAGTGTTCTTGCATTGAGGGAGTACTTAAGTAGGGGCCCAATATCCATTTTCTACCTTAATAGTAAATATATATATATAATTAAAAATTGGGACTATCCCAACAAAAGGGGGACGTCTGGTCACCTTACATTACCTCTATAAATGCTCTTTGCCTCCTAGTTATTTCCTCTATTTCCTTTTACTTTCCTCTTGTCCCACTACCATGCTCAGCCATAATTTGGGTTTCAGTAATTCCTCTCAGTTACCTTGCCCTTGATCAAGCCCTACCAGGCCTCCTACACCCTCCTCACCATCAATTTTGAATCGCTTGTTGTTCCCTTGTCCCTGGGTTTGTTAACACCCACTTTCTTCCCCCTGCTCCCCGCCCCCTCTCCCATGTCCCCCTGGAATGGTCAGTCATGTTGTTTTCACTTGCAGATTGTTTATCCCACCTATCTTATCTAGATAGACCTGCAGAGCTAATAATATGCACACAAAAACCAAGACCCAAACAAAGCATTAAAAGAAAACAAAATAAAAAACAATGACAAAAGAAAGAGAAAATCTTGTAAATAATTCAAGGTCTGTTTGTTGACCTTTAGGGGTGTTTTCCACTGGAGTCTGATAGGGTGCCACACCCTGGCCTCGAAGTCTATTTTTGGTACTCCTTCAGGACTTCCTTGTTCTGTTCCCCTTGCTATTCTGTTGCACGCCCTTAAGTGTTTTGCCTTGGTGTGGTGGGGTCAGATCAGGCACAATTCCTGCACTGTCTTCAGTGTTGTCCCCCGTAGGGCTATGGGTTAGTGAGGGATGTCGTGTCTCGTAGTGGGGCCAGCCATATGGTCCTCTCTCTGCATTGGCTGCTCTGAGCAGGGATATCTTCAAGGCTTGATGGGCCAGGATGTGTGCTCCAATCTCTCTTTTTCCCCCTTCATTTGCTCCTGTGTGCTCTGATCAGACATGTCCCTCTCCCTGATCTGTAGCATCAGTGCTGTCCACTGAAGTGAATTCTTCTGGGGGGAGTGGGGGTCGGTCCACATAGTTTGGATTGGGGCCAGCCCCTGAGCTGTTTTTCAAATTTTCTGTTCAGCAATTTTTCTTCCTCATTTATTCCTTTTGTTTCAGCTACTCTATGACCCCAAACAAGTTTCAGGGTCCCTTCTGATATTCACTTTGATCTTCTCTTTCTTACAGAGTGGGGTGCCTCAGGGCACTTAATTGAGCAAGCTGGATTTTCTTTTTTTTTTTCCGACTGCCCAGTTGGATTTTCTGAGTCACGAAAGTGTCGCTGAGTGCCTTAGAGCTGAGGCTTACTGTAGTAAGGTGCTTCTGGGCACTTAATTCAGGGAGCTAGGTTTGCTGACCCACAGAGCTTAAATTGAATGCCTTCAGATTCAGGCTTATTGTAGAGTAGTATGCCCCTTGGCCATTTATTGGCAGATTTGACAAGACTTTGTAACATATCCTGATCAACAGCTCAACCCTGAGCATTTCTCACCGGCATTACAACATGTTTACTCCCTTAACAAACCTTTTAATTGCAAATTTTGTCTGTGAGTTCTGTGTAGCCACCGCAATGGATATTAGAAACTAGAGATGAATTATAGGACATTAAGTCAGCACAAATCCCCTGCCACATGGATATAAGAAGGATCCAAGAACTAGGAGCTGAAGAAACAAGGGCCTTCTCCCAGAGCCGACAGAGAAAGAATCCTGCTTCCTAGAGTCAAGACCCTGATTTAGACTCTTAGCCTCCTAAACTACGAAGTATGACCAAATAAATGTCTGTCTGTGAAGCCACCCACTTGTGGTATTTTTTCGTGAAGAACTAAGAGAGGGAGCACCTCAGAAATGCTCCATAATCCACGCCTGTTGCTCCTGTCCAATAGTCGTTGACTCTCCTAACAACAGGGTCCAAGTCCTCATTGGAGAGTCCACCCCTCGCCCATTCACCAGCCATGACGTGGACGTGGACTTGGTCCAACTCAAGCTGCACGTGGGTCTGTGATTGGCTTAAATAACAATATTTCCCATCCCAATAGTGACACTAATTAGTTCCAGAATGGCAAATCACCCAGTTCGAGCCAAGGAAATAGTTTTACTTTTCCTTTGGGATCGATAGTGTGAGTCCATCAACCACAAAATGCGTTGGCAAAGCTGACATCCAGATACAGCCAGTCAAGAGACAGTTTCTGGTGCTGATAATATTTGAAGACGGGCGCACCTGTGGATTGTTATGTGAACCAGTAAGTCCCCCACTTGTTGAAGGCATTTGGGATGAATTTTCTGAGCTTGCAATCTAGAGAAACCTGACACACTGCTCGCCTTGTGTTCGGATCTCCTGTAGGATGACCCAGGCTGGGCCACAGAGGCAGCAAGCTCTCCGCCATAGCACTGGGAGCTCAGAGCTGCAGAGATTTCTAACAGATCTGCACCTAAATCAAACCAGCATCGGATATCCTAAGAAAAGATCCCTAAGCCCTTACGTCTGAGAGTCTCAGCTCATAAACTGTCCTCCCTACATCTGTCTCCTACGTCAGGAAGGCAAAACGTTCCAAATGAGATAGAGGGGGAAATCCTGGCCTAGAAGCTCCAAGTGAATGATGTGTAATTGATTTCAGTTGTCTTTCCTTTGGTATCTACTCTGTCAGTGTCACAGCTACTCAAAATGAAGGAAGGGAACCCCCGGGCCCTGATGGGATTATACAGACAGGGAGCGCCATCCTGGAGCGCAAAGAGACAGGAGTTTCAGGTTTGTCTTACTGTGAAATATTTGTGTATGTGTGTGTGCGTAAAACATAGTACTTCCTACTTCAACATTCTTTAGAGGTACAACTCAGTGACATTGTGTCTGTCATAACAGTGTGCAGCCGTCACAATTGTCCAGGCAGTGTGATGTCTTCTGAACTACCCTGCAGCACCAGTCTAATTAGTCATTAATTAATTACCACTGCACGGGCAATCCCTCACTGGTCTCGAGCACACAGCAGCACTCCTATAGCTATGGGGGGGGGGGGGGGGGAGTAGTTCCTGGAAGCCAACAGGCACAAACCGTGTGATGAAGTTCTCCAAAGAGCTAACGTAACCTTAATCTCAATGAAAAATAATAAAGCCCTATTGATTGACAATAATTGTCATGTTTCCCTCTACTACACATAAAAGGAGACAGTCAAAGGCCCAACAAAAGCGATGAGTCACGACTGAGAGATAGAAAAGGGGTGTCATGGGTATCCCACACTAGGTCAGAGCAAACAGTAACGGTGGCCTCCTCAGTTTCACATCAAGAGTTACCCAACCACAAAACCGCCTACCTTGATACTGACAATACACAAGCAGAATGGAAGAGAGCTCTCAAAAACGTTAAGCAAGTTAATTCCCACAGGGGCATAAGGTCAAACCTTTACTTATTCCAACTTCATGATGTCACGAATTGATGGAAAACACAGTGTTTTAATAGCTAGACTGCCTGGGTTCAAATCCCAGGTCTGACACTTACTAGCTATGTAACCTGAACAAGTCATAACACCTTTGAGCCTCAGTTTCTTTGTCTGTAAAACTGGGACAACTAAACATACCTTCTTTATTTTGTGATGGCTAAAACATTTTAATATGCATATGTAAAGATCCTAGAAGAGCACAAGGCCTGTGGTTAATCCCGAGTCAGTGTTAGACATTATTATTAATATCCGAGTGATAACTCTATGCTATCTTTATCCTGACTGAATTCTGACTACAAAAATGTATGCATGGTCCTGATCCTCAAGATGAATATATGAAAGCAGAGGTAAACAATGACGGCTACCCATTTCTGGCAGGGCTGTGAATTGAGCATTGGGCTACTAACCACAAAGCCGCTGGTTCAAACTTACTAGTTGCTTCTTAGGAGAAAAAATGAGGCTGTGAGATCTTATAAAGATTTACATTTTTAAAGCCTTATAGAGGGTGGCTAGTCAGAGTCACCTCAATGGCAATGAGTAAACTACAAATTAAACACTTTATATTATTATCTCTAATTTTTCAGTGATCAGAAAAATAGCTACTGCCATTTCAACTTAAAATGAAGCAACCAAAAATGAGTAAAGATTAAGTAATCTTCAAATCCACCTTTGTGAGACTTCAAAGGGTGACATTTCCCATTCTAACAGCTGGTCAAAATTAATTCTCTTCTATTACATAATTTCATTCTTGCCACACCCTGGGAGGTAAGCAGAGTGGGTGGTATGGTGTGGGAGTCAAGTCCAGCCATGCCTCAGAGATATCAGATGACTCGGTGCCAAACGAACACAATAAAGCTGATACCGCAATAAAGCGAGTCACACAAATGTATTGCTTTCCCAGTGCTTATAAAAGTTTTGTTTACATTATACTGTAGTCTACTCGGTATAATTATGCAAAACATTATACCCAAAGTCTGAAATAGTGTGAGAATTACCAAGTGTGGTCACCAATAGACTTGCTCAATGCAGCAGGGTTGTCTCAAGCCTTCAGTTTATAAAATGAGCAATATCTGCAAATGCAGTAAAGCAGAGCGCAATCAAACGAGGTGTGCCAGGAGAAAGGGTTTGGAGGTCGGTGACCGGGTGAAACTAGCTGTGCTGCTTCCTAGCTGTATGACATTCGAAGTTACTCAGCCCAGGCCTGCTTCCTTCTCTACAAGGTGATGTCGATGATGACGATACCACCTGGGTCAGGATTGGCGGAGAAATAAATCAGTTTACACGCATGAAGTGCCTGGTATGTGGTTAATCTGCAATAGGTATTAACCATTCTTGTCATAATTATTATCCTTCCCATTGATTCAATAAGGAAATTGAGGCAAATTGGTGAAATAACCTAAGCCATAAATCGGGTCTCTTGTTTCTCAACCATTTTCCCCACGATTCTTCTCTGAGAGGTTTTCAAAACATTCATGGAAAAATGGAGTCAAAAGATAGGGGAGCTCTTTCAGAGACCCATTTCCAAGTTCCCTCATAGAGGCCCTCGTATGGCACGTTAGGCTTTCTGTTCTGAAATGAATGACTTCCCATCATATTTCCACAGATGTGAATATTCCTCACAGAGTCCTTCATCAGCAAATATGCTTAATGCTAGATTTCACTTTGAACCATCACACATCAGATCCTTGGTCTGACCCTCTCCTGTGCACTCCCAGCAAAGGTCCGTGGCTCAGGAAAAGAGGGCGAGGCCGTCTTTGTCTTCCTGTTCTAGCTCTGGCCACCACAGGCGAGGATCCTTCCAAGCCTCGGCTTCCTGGCTCTGCGACAAATCTGGTGGGTGGCAGTACAGACACACTATTTCCCTCACATCTGGATCCACTTTCTTAACCAAGTGGCCACACTTTCACTCTGTGACTGTCCCAGTGACCCGACTGGATCTCTAAGCAAACGCACCACGGGCAAACATTTCCTCTTGGCGAAACTCCGTGCCGAGTCGACCCTGGTTCTATGCTGGTGCGGTGTGTTTTCCTTGTTATGATCCCCAGTGGTGGCAAAATAAACACTCTCACTTGCGGCTGTGGCTTGCAGACCAGAACAATAGCCCGTGGATTAATTTTTTAATGAAAGGAAACAGGGTCTCATAATACTTACTCTCCCCTCTCCCCCACTCCCCTCTCTCAAATGAGGTCTCTGGCCACACTCACACATGAATAGGGGGTTTCTGCCAGCCTGAGGACCTCAATTCCATGCCAAACCTGGCTCCCCCAGATGGCAGAAGGGGCTGCCACAAGACAGCTGCTGAGCTGAGGCTCAATCTTGTGTGGGGCACTTACCACCCAGAGAGTGTCACCTTGGAGATGCTCAGGGCTTCCTCCCTCCCTCCCAGCCTGTCCATTAGGGTGGGAGCAGGCAGCCTCTCTGGGAGCCCTCAGGGGACCCCCTCCTGGGGGGGGAGGGGAGCGTCTGTCATATGGCTACCAGGCATCTGGTTGTAAGCAGATTTTTGTTGGAGGCATGAAATGGTGCCAGAACAGTATGATTCTCTCCCCGTGGACATTTGTCAGAGTAAATGACCGCAGCAGATTAGCCCATCAAGGATCTGAGTAGCGTGTGGCTAAAATGAATTATTTGAATCCACGGTCTTGAACGGCAGGTACGACTTTCAGTGTTAAAGTGCAGGCTGTCAATGGGTTGTCTTGTGGAGTTTGTATCCTGGTCTATGTGCCACATGCACACGCTACAGAGCCTAGAGTAGGTTTTCTTGCTCTTTTCCTTGTTAGTAAGTGGAAACGTCTGTACTCCAGGCTCAGGGAAGGGAATGCTAAGGCTCCCGCTAAATCAGCAAAAGGCTGGGTAACAGGGAGGTGTCAAAGGCCACCTCTTCCCTCTGCTTCAGAAAGGGCCTGCACTGGAGGCCTGTGCTTGGGGTGTGCTTTGGGGCAGATACAAAAGCAGAAACCAACACCAGGGAAAGAGTGGTGTCAGCCAGTGCTAGCAGGAGGGAAAGGTGGAAGGACGTGGTAGAGGGGAACCGAGTGGTGCCAGGAGGTCGTGGGGAGAAAAGAAGGAACATTTATTAAGGATCCATGTTATAGGAAAACAATATGATTCCATATATGTTCAGTTCTCACAAAGACTCTAAGGAAAATGACAATGAATTACACAATTTATTTTAAAAGTGATTTAACCATGGGTGGGGGGAGGGGCAGCGGAGGAAGAAAATGTTCTCAAACTGATTGTGCCAATAACTGTACTACTCTTTTTGATGTGATTGCACTATCGAATTGTGTGATGTGTGGGTTAAGTGCCAATAAAACTTTTTTAACAAGGAAAGAAAAATGCTACCAATTTTTAGAGAGAAATAACTTGCCTGGCCTTAAACCAGTAAATAGAAGATAGAATACCTAAATCCAAGTTTCTTAAAATAAAAATTAAACCTTCATGGTTTTAAATACTTACTCTGTCTATCTAAAGTTTAAATGACTATGTTTATGATGTGCCATTTAAAAATGTATATAACTGTGAATATCTTGTCAACTCTTCTCTACGTCTGAAATAATTTTGAAGTACATGTCTTTGTGAATGAATGTAGCTGGAGTTCACGAGCAGGAGGAGCTGATGATTAAGAACCCACGACTCAAGGATCAATAACAGCCCCTGTGCCTCACTCGCGGGCCTTTTGACCTAAGGAGCTAATGAACCCAAGCATTGCTTATTACAAAATGAGTAACTACTTCAAAGAAGGACTATCAATTTTTAAGACACTTCCCAGTTAAGTCTCTTAATGTTGCTAATTCGAGCACAATATTAAAAACTGTTAATGATCCACAATGCAGCCTGCTGGTGTGTACTTTACCTTTTTGAAATGTATGCCCAGAATCTCATTTGTACTACAAGCAACAAAATATTGTAGCTCTTCCGACTACCATTCAAACGATTTACTTGTTACCTCTGATGCCTTTAATTTTAGGCATTCTGTGTGTAACCGAGCACTCCTCTGCGTTTCCTTTTCGAGCTACCACCTTTTGCATTTCTCTGGTGGGAACGTTTCTCTTCCACGTTCTAGGTGGTACTCCTGGGACTCGGTTGGGACACCCAATCCTGGCAAAGGGTAGCATGTGAGCAATCTGGGTCTGACTTCCTACCCCGAGCATTTGGAACACTAGAGAGAGGAACACGGGGGGGGGGGGGGGGGGGGGGGCGGGGAGCCCAGCAGAGCTACTCTGAGGGCCACTGAAGAGACTTCACATGGGTTCTTTCCTACGGAGACCTCAGGAGCTACCGTAGCATCTACCCTCATGAGCGCTCATTTTATGCTATTGGGTGAAGTACACAAATGTGTCCAATAAACTCATCTTACTTTTATTTTGCTGAAAGGTAGTCAGAGTCTGTTTCTGTTACAGGCACACATAAAAGATCAGGAAAACCTCTCTGGAAGGCATCTCAGAAGTGATCCGTATCCCTCACCATTACGCTGCAATTGAGGAAAGTGGGTATTTTAATTTATGTTTAGTCTTGTTTAATGGAAAGTCTATTTTTTTGTCCTTGAGACTAAAAGCAGCAGCAATCAAATGTAAACCGTCTCTGAGGGCTTGCCCATAAATATTCCACAGGATATTGCTATCAGAAAAGGGAATTGCCTTAAAGAGTTATTGTTGCTATGTATAGCTCTCTCGCCAAATGAACACTTAACAATCTAGACCATTAACATGTCGGTCGGATTCTGGATCGCTGCGATGAGGAAAGTGGACAGAACTGAAATCCGTCTAAACCCTCCTTAAAGCAGCTCACTTAATAAGGCATACGGGATCTAAAAAACTAGAATCTCAGTGGCTTAACGATCTGAGAGATTCTGCCCCACAAGTTCATCAGAACCCAGTCCCCTCCATCTTATGGATCTGATCTACCCTTAACCTTTGTATTTCTCCAGTCTGCTGGGAACTCGAGAGGAGAGTCGACAGGTCCATGGAAAGTTTCTGTGGCCCAAATCTGCAGGAGGCACATGCTACTTTCACTCACATCTCATGGACTCAGTCGCGGGCCACACCTGACGGCAAAGGAAGCTGGGAAATGAGATCTGAATGTGTGCCCAGGAAATAGAGAATGCAGTCAATAGTGAATCTGTGGGCTCTGCCACAAACAATATAGTCCATGACTAAAAAGAAAACATGCACACACACACATCTGAGGTAAACTCCTATTGTGTAATTTTTCCCTAGAAAATTGCTCTCCTTGTATTTCCATATATATATGTGTGTATATATATATATTTTTAATTCCTTTATTTTATAATGGCATAAGAAAAGTACTAAAAATCATGTACATCATGAAGATTTGTTTCTTATTAAATAATTAAAGCCAAAAAATGTATTAGGACATGAAGAAGAGTTGACTGAGTTAACCTTGAATGGAGAAAGCAACTATTTTCACAAAATCACTATATTTCACAGAAACTACACTTTACACTTTGGTTTAGCCTACTCCACTTCTGTCAATTTAATCATCTCTGAAAGGGGTTGAGGACAGAGACTCAACTTTATAGAAACTCTATTGTAGAAGTCATAAACGACCAAATTAAAGTGGTTTTCTGACTGACTGTAATGTGGCATGTGGGAGCCTGGTTCTGGAGTCCAGGAGCAGAAAGGGACTCCTCTGCACAGAACTCTTTGACTTCTGCTGGATCCTCTGAATCGCTCTCCTCCATTTCTAGGGTAATGTGAGTGGCCATCACACCAGACTCTAAACCAGGTGCCCATCATATGAGTGCTGTATGGCTCCTCCTTTAAATGAGGAAGAGCCTCGTCCGCAGTCCTGTTGCCTTCCTGGGGCTTCTCCTGGACAAGGAAAACAGCTGGTTGAAGCAACCCCACAAAGGAGGTCTCAGGTGCAGGGGGAAGAGCAGCTTCCTGTTATAATGTAAACCCCCCTCCACTACCTGCCAATGTTTAGAATGCAGTCACCACAGGAACACAATGGTCCTCATCTGAATAAAGTCATTGGTGCTCTTTGGTGCTGTTGAGTCCAGTCCAACTCCCAGTGGCCCTATCTATCTATAGATCACAGAAAGAAGCACCACCCAGGCCTGCATCATCCGCACAATTGTGCTGAGGGTTGAGCCCATTGTAGCAGCCACCGTGTCAATAAGTCTGGTTGAGGCTCTTTCTCTTTTCTGCTGCCCCTCTACCTTACCAAGCATGATGTCTTTCTCCGGGGACTGGTCTCTCTTGATAACATATCCAGAGTTCGACTGGCTCTGGTCATTTCCAACACTTCTGGTCTGAGAGGTCTGGAGTAAGGCCCCAGGTCTGCGTGCCTCCTCAAGCAACACTCCAACCCAGAAGAATAAACTCCTCAGTTCCTGGAGTTTCCTGATGATTATCCACTACACAATGGCTCGGAGAGGGAGGGGGTTAAAGAGGGAGGACCAGCCAGCAGGTCTGCTTGTGAGGCAGCCAGTGGGTTGGCAGGCCGCTCAGAGCATGCTGCTTTCCACCGGGGGTTTGCCAGGGAGATCAGAGGCGACACTCAAGAAGGCAACAGCTGCGGCAGTACCTAACTCCTTCTTAGCTAATGAACTGGAAGGATCCAGAGAGCTGGGGAAGAATGGGTCCCCTGGGGTGGGGAGGAAAACCTCTCCTTCCATGAATTTTCCATTTTTAATTAGGCTGGATGGTTCAGTCAGGGTAAGACTTTTAAATGAAATAGCTTACTGAGCAGCGATGCCCAATGTCTCACTCATCAGTTCCCTCAGGATCTCAGACCCCAGACTGCCCCTCTGCTGGGCTTCCTAACTGGTCTTAAGGGAACCAAGAGGAAAGGAAGAGGGAATTTAAATATTTATACATATTCCAAAAGCAACACTTGATAATTATTAAAAATCAAAACATTTTTAAAATGTATAAGAAAGAAAGAAAACACACCCTATGAATCTATCACCCCAGAGGACAACTCAGTGTTTTTTCTAGCCTTTTAAAGAATTAAATATACAAACATACCTATGTGTGTAATTTGTATATTTGTCCATGTTTAAGGCAAAAATTTGATTATGTTATATACATCCTTTTGCAGCTGTCTCCCAAGTTACTATACTACTTACAGATCCTTTGTTTTAACAGCTGCTGAGAGGTCCATTCTAAGGAGATGTCTCTAGTTAACCAGTCTTTTACTGATGAACTGAGAAAAAGAGTTTTTAGTAAGATTAAATTCCTCATAGGAAGATTGTTATATCAAAGGATGCACATATGAAGGAGCTTCAAAAAGTATGTGGGGAAAAAATCAACTAAAAGATCATGAATGTTTCCCATGACTGTTTGAAGCCCCTTCACATTAAAACATATAGAGATATATACTTTTAGTTTCCAACATATGACATAGTTGAGTTACAATGAATCACATCTGCAGCCATCTGTTATGGTTGTTGTTTTTTACAGCTTATCCTTCGCAAGATTACCTGCAATGTTGCAGGGTGTGATTTGCTGGTGTTATCATTCTCAGATGTTCACTTGCACATATTCAAAGTTTGGATTTATGAAGATGCTGATAATTAAAGGTGATAAAAGATATTCGATTTTACATTAGAGCTGACTTATGATGGCATCATCAGAATGCAACCTGCCCTAACCTGCTAAGGGCTACCTGTATACTATTTAATAGACATTGCCAAATTGCAGTCTTTCAAATTTTTCTTGCTCTTTGTAGATGTGCACTGAGAACAAGTCTAAGGCAAGCTACTTATGTAAAGTGGCCATCAAACAGAGCCACCAGAGAAGTTCCTGCCTAGATAAATGAACTGCTTTTAAAATCTAGACATGTGGTTATGGAAATATGGTATGGCCATTGGCAGAGAATCGACACAAAATTGACGAAAGCTGTGAGTATCTGAGTGAAAGAGATAAGTCATTTGTACAACTTTACATTTAATGTCTGCTTAGATCATTCCTGGAAAGTATTCATGTACAATATTCACTTATTTTAAAGTTAAAACAATCTGTTTTTATAGGAAATCCAATGCTAGGTTGTTTAAAACTAAAGATGAAATGGAATCTCTCGGGCAATAAGATAAGAGCCAGTAAAAAAAAAAAAATAAGAGCCAGTATCACAGTCTACATGGCATGAAACTAGAGGAGAGGGAGGGAGGGCAGATAGGCTTCAGTCTGCAAAACGTCTCACTTATGCAAGGGCTCACTGCCTCCCCACCACTCATCTTTCTGTTTGCCGTACTGCGGTGCCTTGAATGTTACAAATACCGGCAGACTGGCCCATGGTGAATGGGTTCCAGTGGAGTGTCCAGACTCGGAATAGACTACACAGAAGGAATAGGCTGTCTACTTCTGAGAGATTCTGAGAGTCACTGAGAAACCTTCTAAAGAGTTGCAGAACCCTGTTATGGAGAGTGCTGAAACAATATCTATTTGTACAAGCCATTCACTTGTGGTATTTCTCTTACAGTAACAGTAGATAATACAGAAAGGTACCAAATAACTAACATGTAGGCGACATATTGGCCCCACAGCATGATTCCTACTGCCCAGGCCACCCTAGCTAATGGTGCCTGCACACTTCCAGCCTCAGAGACCAGTGCTAAACACTCTGGGATACTCTACCTTGAAGAAACCAACCAATTTCTTGGTGGCCCATTGATGACACTGCACTCCTTGTACTAGAATAGTCAATGATTCATCCTTACAAGATTACATAGCTATTCCTGGTGGGGAGTGACCAGAACCTTAACCCACACCACTGTCCCGAGAGCACATGATATTTATTTCAGAGACATAAAATCCCAGAAGACACAGATCCCACTGGGAACCCACTTCACCATAAAAGAGCGGTGGTATGCCCCATGACCCCGGAATGCATTGGGCACATTATACCACCCATCCAGAAACCACTAGCCTTGTAGAGTATTGGAATACCCTGCTAAATGTGGAACTGAAGTGCTGGCTTAGAAGTAATCCTTTCCCAGGATGCGGTGCCAACCTCCAGGATGCTGTATAGGTACTGAATTGCTACAGTACCATATCTCAGTATGAAGAATTCACAGGTGTGTGAGAAAGATGAGGTTTTCTACTCCCATAAAGAGTTAGTCTTGAAAACCCATAGGGACAGTTTTACTCTGTCTTACAGGGTCGCTCTGAGTCAGTAATGACCCAAGGGCTGTGAGTTTGATTTATTTGGAGGGGGAGTGGTATAAAGGTACAAGCAGGAGTGGCCTTACTTATCATCATTTCGAAAGACAACTCAGGATCTTAATGTTTCCTATTCTCTTTACTCTGGGTTCTGCAGAGTTAAAAGTCCTGGTCTCCAAAGCAAGTGCACTCTGCCAGAGTACACAGCAAAGATTTTTTAAACGATCCACCACTGTTGCCACCAGGAAATTT
Source organism: Tenrec ecaudatus (assembly GCF_050624435.1). NCBI lineage: Eukaryota > Metazoa > Chordata > Mammalia > Afrosoricida > Tenrecidae > Tenrec > Tenrec ecaudatus. The sequence continues at coordinate 73,505,833 of NC_134543.1, forward strand.
TGGCCTTCTGTGTTCAGAAACCAGCAAGTAAGAAAAGATATCACCATGTCGATAAGAATAATTGCAAGAAGTAGATTTGCTCTTACTCAGCGGCAGAGATGGATATATGTAGAACCCAGGTCTACTCAGGTGGCTCTTGTTATGTCCTTAATCAAACTTAACTGTGAGTGGGCACACGTAACAATTCTGGCCTGAGGAGGGTCTGATTACCAAGTGCGCAGACCCTCAAGAATGAGGGTTTGGATTGCATCCCCAGGTAAGCCATCAGGACTTGCAGATACAATAACTCCGTGAAAGGGGTGAAGAAAATGCATGCTAATCGTGGTCCCCAAAACAACTTCAGAAACAGCAGATATAATTTATCCTAAGAGCATCCCTTATTAGTTCCTTTTCAGAAAGAGGTATCCAATGGGTATAGAGAAGTGGAGCTCTGTGACTCAAATGTGGAGTGGTAGCCATGCAGAACTCCGCTGCAAGGCATGGAGTAGACAAATGGCCTTCAGTAAGTGCATCTCTGGCATCCCCCACAGCAGTCCTCCACCACAGCACCATCTCCCTGGGCTCCTCCCAGCCAACAGCTAAGCATAGCAATACTAGTAGAGCCATGCCAATTTAGTCTATGTTCTGGAGTACCTCACTGAGCTACCTCAAATATTCTTAGAACTAGGACAAAGTCTAAGGCTCTTTCTATCCAATCCTCCTTCCCCCTTCCCCCATTTTCAGACTAATGGTATTGTCTAAAAGACTCTCCATTTTTCCACTCCCTCTTCACGTTATCTTTCACCAGCCTTTTTCACCTCCCACTGAATCTCTTGCCATTCTAATTCCATGTGGGGAACTACTCCTTAAAAGCTTGCAACTGACACTAGGAATTCAGTTTGGGCATGATCATTTTTAGTGTCGACTAGACATCAAGTAGAGAGATCAAATTAGATATACGAGTAAACGAATGAAGTGAGTTCTGGACTGTAGGAATAAATTTAGCATCCATCAGTAAATGGGCAGTATTTGAAAGTACAGATTAAATGGCTATCACTAAGGGAGTGAGTATAGATAAACAGCCAAGGACTGAGTCCTGGGTGTGCCAATTTCCGATTCTGAAAAGTATAAGAATAATCGGTAAAGGCGATCAAAAAGGTTGATAGTGAACCAAGAGAAACACAAAAATGCGGTGCCCAGAAAGTCAGGTGAAGAAAACTTAGCAAGGAGAAAGAAATGCTCTGGTAGGTCAAATTAGACGTCTAGGAATTGATCGTTGGGTTTAACCAATGAGGAGAAACTTGTGGTCGTGGCAAAAGCAATGTACTGTGGACAGCAGGGAGAGTGGAAAACTGGAATTTATGAGGACAAAGAAGAAGTGGAATCCGAGACAGCATGCACAGGCAAAATGTTCAGGATGTTTTAAACTCTATACTACTCTCAAAAAGGAACACTGGTGGCACTGAGGTTTGGGCATTTTGGTGGCTAACCACAAGGTCAGTGGTTCAAATCCACAAGCCCCACACCCAGCCCCCGCTCCCCTTCACTGAGCAAGAAAGATGAAGCTATCTGTATCTTTAAAGATGTGTTGTCTTAAAACCTTAAGACTTAAACAGTTCTACTCTATCAGATAGGTTTACTATGAGGCAAAGTTAACTAGATGCCAGTGGATTTAGCTAGTTTTAAATGAGCAACAGAAAAATGGGATGATGGCTGGAGGGGAAAATGAGGCAAAGATGATTTTGTTAAATGGGAGACCAGTTTGTATGCTGATGTAAATGCCTCAGTGGGAAGGGGGATATTGATAGTGTAAGAAAAAGGAGATATAGCATCTGAGGTCTTAAAGGCTTGAAGGTAAACAAGCGGCCATCTAGCTCAGCAGCAACAAAGCCCACATGGAAGAAGTACACCAGCCTGTGTGATCACGAGGTGTCGAAGGCATCAGGTATCAGGCATCAAAGAACAAAAATATCATATCATAGTAAATCTCATTATAAATGAGATTGGGGACTTAAAACCCATCTATAGGCAACTGGACAGCCCCTAGGAAACTGGACACCCTCTCACAGAAGGGTCGTGGGGAGGAGACGAGCCAGTCAGGGTGCAGGGTAGCAATGATGAAACATACAACTTTCCTCTAGCTCCTAAATGCTTCCTCCCCAACTATCATATTCCCAATTCTGCCTTACAAATCCAGCTAGACCAGAGGATGTACACTGGAAACACAGGGAATCCAGGATAGATTATCCCTTCGGGAACAGTGGTGAGAGTAGCAATACCTGGAGGGTGGAGGGAAGATGGGGTAGAAAGGGGGAACCGATAACAAGGATCTACATATAACCTCCTCCCTGGGGGATGGACAACAGAAAAGTGGGTGAAGGGAGACGTCAGACAGTGTGACAAAATAATAATTTATAAATTATCAAGGGTTTATAAGGGATGGAGGAGCGGGGAGGGAGGGGGAAAATGAGGAGCTAATATCAAGGGCTCAAGTAGAAAGAAAACGTTTTGAGAATGATGATGGCAACAAATGTACAAATGTGCTTTACATAATGGATGGATATATGGATTGTGATAAGAAATGTATGAGCCCCCAACAAAATGATTTTTTTAAAGAAAGAAAAAGGAGACTTTTTAGAGCTATGTTTTTGACTGAGTGGGAATAGCATGTAATTCAGAAATGGAGGAACCAACCTTTGGTAGAGTCAGGGTAGTTAATCTGTGTTAAGAATTGTGTCCTGCAAAAATACATGTTGAAGTATTAATTCCCTTTACCTGTAAATATAACCTTGTTTGGGAATATAATCTTTGAATACATTATTAGTTAACATGAAATCAAACTGAAAAACAGTAAGTCTTAATCTATGTGAATGGTGTTTCCCTTTTAAAAGAAAAAAAAAAAAACAACAGAAGAAAGACAGCCAAGCGAAGACAGAACCAGAGGTTGGAGTGATGCATCCCTAAGTCAAGCAGCATCCAGGCTTTCCAGGTGTGTGCAGAAGCCAAAAAGCGGCATGGGACAGATGTCCCTCAAGCCTCCAAGAACTCAACATGGCTGACACCCTCCAAAAGTGTGAGGTACTAAGCTTCCCATTCTTAGAAGCCGCCAAATTGTGGCACACTAACCCTAGGACATCACAGCATCTCTATGAACAGAGGGAAGGCAGAGTTTATAGATACAGAGGGCGGTAGGTAAATAACGGTGCGGGTCTGTGTCTGTCTTCTACCTCCTGCTTCAACGTTGAGAACAAAAGGGGGGAGATGTTAATGGTTTGAATAGAAGATGTGGATAGTTATTCTACTTGGAATGCAGGAATATGCAAAGTATATGAGTGTACACTGCATAGCATCTTAAAGCCCCTTGCCTATGAGGACCTTCCTATCTTTGTAGGAATACTTCAAACTCTGCCCTCAAGTCAATTCCCACTCACAGTGACAACAGAACGACACAGGTCTGGCCCTACACCACCCTCCCAGTCTTTGTTATTTTGGACTGCATGGTGGCAGCCACTGCCCACGACATTAATCCATCTTATCGAGGGCCTTCCTCTTTTTCACTCCCCTCCCCCCTGCCCTGTACCAAGCATGATATTCTGCTCCAGGTACTGGTCTCTCCTCCTCACCTTTCCAAAGTACGTGAGCTGGAGTTTGGCCATCCCTGGTTCCTTAAGAGCATTCTGAGTATACTTCTTCCAAGATAGATGTTTGTTCTCCTGGCAGTCCACGGTGCTTTCAATGGTTTTCACCATTTTCCATGAGCTTTTTGAAGCCCCTCCAAATGCTATCTTCCTGGTCAAGGGGGGAAATTAAATGCCCAGCCCAGAGTCCAGAGTGCTAGCCGTTACACGATGGAAACCCAAAGGGAATTAAGAAAGACTAAAATACGCTTAACCTTTAATACAAATTTCAATATATTTGATACCTGGTTGTAACTGTAACATAGCTCCAGTGTTAACTACCTACTCTGCCTCACTAAAATATCAGAAAACGTCCGCCAAGGATAATCAGTCTTTTCCCATGTCCATCTTCCTGATGATGCCGCCATCTTCTTGCCCAGTGTCAGCCTAATCGGCTCATGTCTTCATACCCGACTGGCCGTTTCCCTTGATATCAATGCAGCCTACTAATAGCAGAGCTCCTCATGCCTGGAGAGTTAAGACACAGGCAAGCCACCACCAACTCTGCTTCCACAGCTCTTCAGCCAACAAAGATCATCCTCTGGTTTCAGGCACAAAACTGCCATGATCTCTAAACTACCTTTGTGATCCCTAAACTACCTTCCTCACAGGCAGTTTCCTGTAAAAGTCCTAATGTAGGTAGAGATCAAAAGAACCAGCTGCTGCCTGAGGGCAGGGCTGCATGGGCTGATGTGTTCCAGTTTGTCTCTGTAGCTCTTTCTCACTCGCCAGATGTGGGTGACACTGACTCCCTCTTGGGAAGCAGACAAGGCAACACTGCATTATAATGAACATCTGAGACCAGACATGAAAATAATGAGCTTTTGTTGTAATGCATGAGATGTTAAAAATCATGTTCTTAATATGCAGAGGCTAAAATGGCAGCTCAGTTTTCTGTAGTGAATTAGAACATAAGTGACTGTATGATGATGATGATGATGATGATGATGATGATGATGATGATGATGATGATAGGAGAAAGCACCACACCCTTCCTCTTCTAAAACACATTTAAAAAATAGGAAATCTCCAAATTCACTGTCATAGAGTGGAGGAGAGCTGAAATAGTTGGATTTTGAAGCATAGGAAAGTTGACGAGTTTAATGTTTCCCTGGGTTACAGAATTAATAAGAATGAGAAACATCAAGCTGAGATGTCTTTTCTCCTTAATACTAACATTGCAGAGTCAGGCTTTTAAAGTACTTTCTCACAAGGTGACAAAACCCAAACTAAATTTGTTGTTCCAAAAACATTCCTTCTAGAAAGTTCACTATCACTAAAGCAACAAAATTCTATTACACTAGACAACTAGAGGGAGCCCCAGTGGCATATTGCTCACAGACTGCTAACCACAGATCAGCAGTTCGAAACTACCAGCTTCTCTTAGGGAGACAGAGTTTCTACTCCCACAAAGAGTTGCAATCTCGGAAATCTACAGGGGTTGTTCTCCACTCCTAAAAGGTCGCCAGGAGTCGGAATGGACTCGATGGCAGTGGGTTTGGTTTGGGTTTAGGTTCAAAGAGTGTCAGCCCAAAGAGCACCCTCTTTTTAGATGGAGTTTTACACCAAAATAGGATTTCATTTGTGCAGGCCTGGGATCTGGCTAGGTTTCTAAGACTAACTAAGGACTGTGGATGGTATCCCCCAGCTTACCACGTCCTTGGCCTGAGGTGCAATGTTTCTGAGGGGCAGACTAGAGCAGGCGTCCTCAAACTCCGGCCCGTGGGCCACATGCGGCCCGCCGAGGACATTTATCCGGCCCGCTGGGTGCTTTTGCCCCGTTTTTTTACTTCAAAATAAGATATGTGCGGTGTGCATAAGAATTTGTTCTTAATTGTTATTTTTTTTTAACTATAGTCTGAGGGACAGTGAACTGGCCTACTGTTTAAAAAGTTCGAGGACCCCGGGACTAGCGTATGCGGGAGACAGTTGTTAGTTTCAAGGCCCTTCAGCTGAGTTTGATTTTCCTGAAATGCTACGGGAGGAAAGTTCAGGCCAACCCAGCCCTTTTCTTCTGAGAGACTGCCAAACTCTAGTGACGATCTGATATGGGCAGCCAAGAAGTCTGAGTTTTGATCCTTTGTAAGGGAAAGTTGAGACTGTGCCCAAGTCAACAGCAAAGGGAGGAAGCCAGGGTGGGAAGAAAGCTTGGGGGAGGAAGCCTGCCTACACATTGGGCTGGCCTCCTGCTTGCCTCCTTGTGCCCAGGCCATCCCTGAGCTCTGGCTCTTCACCGAACCTTTCCAGAGGTTATAACACATTCACTGACTCAGTCTTTGTTGTGCCCTGGTGACCTGGAGCCAGAAAGCAGGACCCTGTTGCCTCCTCAGAGCCCTTTCCCAAGAGAACTCCATCAACTCCTGGCTTCCTGAGATGCTGGAGAAGAAGGTGGCTAGAAGGAGTACTAGGATGGGAGCCCAGTGCGAGGTGGCTGGGTGGTAGAGCTTTCTCCGGAGAGGATCGCCGCAGTATGCTGTGTGGTTTCAAACACTGCCATCACGTCAGAGCTCTGTCAGATCCCAGTTCTGCGACTGACTGACTGTCAATTCTAACAAGCTTCCTCATCTCTGTAAGTCACCATTGCCTCACTTGGAAAAGGAGGAATCTACCTACCTCACAAGTACACATAAGAATGCAAGCAAAGACCTTGGCATGCAGTAAGTTGGCATTTGCATGTTCTTCAGTGCCAATAGCACAGTGGGCTGAGAAAAAAAGGAAGACAGGAAATGGATTCTTCACCTGCGATTCATGTTAAGTTAATTACTTCTTCACCTACACCCATGTATGTGAAAGCGTTATTCGAAAGGCAAATGAGAGAACAGAAGGGAACTGTGTTGGGAAAGAAACCCAGGTGGTAATATTAACAACAGAGGCTACAACTGAAGAAACTAGGCTGTGGACTCAACGTGCACACAAGTGCTTCCCTCGGGGGGTGGGGTGGGGGGGTGGGAGTTATTGCTCCTGAACTCTAACTTTCTGCTTTCTGCTTCTCCTAGTATGTAAGAGATCTCACACCTCCAAGTGCTGTTGAGTCAGAAACTGAGATGTGAAGATGCAGGGCATGTCAAAATCACGTGAGTTCTTTAAGGCAATAAAAAAGTTTACAAGATGCAGTACCAGCTGATGAAAACTGAAGCTGCCATGCTACATGACTTACAGAGTCAACAGGCAAGTCTCAGCAAACTGGTCGTCTTCAATGAAAGAGAACTAAAATGAACTCAATTCTGCCACAAATAAGAGCCTCTCCACCCACCCGCAAGAATAAAGCCGCATTCTCTTACTAAAATTCTGATATGAAAAGTTAACAATTCTGCTGTGTTTTGCTTTTATTGAAGGGGGGGAAAAGTTTCTACAGTTTACTGAAAGTCCTAAATATTTACCAGATGATACAGATCTGCCAGGATTTTCAACCAAGCTTCCAAGTTTTATGAAATCACTTCTTGGACAAATTTCCAACAATCTGGCCCATGAACATTTCCCTGGGAAGGATTTCTCCACCTTCCTCACCATTGTCTTTAGGTCACAGCCCCTGTGTGTGGCCAAAAGAACCCCCTACTCTACCATCCTGAATATTCTTGCTCATTCAGAGCAGTTGTTGGTGACAGATAAACACACTGAAAAAGGTTGATTCTTTGAGAGTATCTATTTCCAATAAAGACATTATATGCTTTGACTTCGATACCAGCTTATTTCCCCAGCCTCCACATACTAAGATCTCACTTATCCTCTTTAATCAATATTTTCTTTAAAATAATGTTTAATTCAAGTTTCCTACACCAGAAATTTTCAATTCAGTTTCCATAGGTCAGTTGCCTTATCTTTATGATTTGTCTGAATTGAGGCTTTAAATCATTTGGAGAGAAAACACACTCTTTTGTAATTATAAAAAACAAACCAAACTTGCTGCCGTCAAGTTGATTCTGATTTACAGCAACCCTATGGGGCAGGGTAGAATTGCCTCTGTGGGTTTCCTAGACTCTTAACTCTTTATGGGAATAGAACGGCCCATCTTTCTCCCTCTGTAACTATAGCCTTTAATAAAGAAAGTCAGTGTCATTACTTCAGTGGCTAGGCTTTTTAACGTATCATATAAATAGTAAAATGTCATGTTCTTACTTGTAATCTTTCCAAAATGTGTATGCGTCTAAGAAATTTCATGTGGAAAGAGGGAGGTTGGGCCTTCACATCCTGTCCCAGTTGCCTCAAGGCATCTGGCTGCCAAAACCTCAAGTCTTCCCCTTGGGGTCCCACATAACACATCCAGCCAGTAAGGTCACATTCCACTCGGAACTCAGAGGAAGAAGAGGATCCAGAGGGGTGTGAAACCAGGCCAAGCACTTCCTGCAGCCCAAGTTCTATTTGTAAAACAACAGCCAGTTAGGAAAGAGGCATGATCCTCATTCTGCCACAATCTGATTTCTGTGTGTTGATGTGGGTCGCAGCATAGAAAAATCCACGGAGAATTTGCCAGGAAACACACAGGCATTGCCACGGAGGATGGCCGAGCCCACCTGTGCCCTCAAATTGACGCGTGCAGGGCAGGGGAGAGCACGGGGAAGAGCTCAAATGCATTTGTCCAGGTTTTGAGATGGTACAGGCCGAGGAATATTGTAAAGGAATTAGGAATCTGACTTTCAGTTTTTAGCTTTTTCTTTTGCCAAGCAACTATATATTTAAAGTGATAACTCTCATCTAGCATCACCATTTTGTAAAAGGGTATTTTAATACTAAGAAGTAGAGAGGAAAACAAGAATATTCCTTTCCAAATAGGCCAAGGGGCCCCCTTATACCCACCCAACAACAAACACAGCCATCCTGCCTCCCCTTTTAGAGTTAATAGTGTTTATTTTGCTTTAGACTAGTGAAAATGACTTCAGGGCAATCTCAGTCAACAAAGAGGGAAGAGGGATGAGGACAGAGTGTGATGTGATGAAGTTCTCAAAGCAGCAAGGGTGTTGGGGGGGAGCATGAGCTCAGAGCCTGGCATTAACACCCCTGCAGGATAAATGAGCTGAAGAGATCCACCGGAAAATCAGCAGACAATAGCATTCCACAACTTCCTGGTGGGTGTCCAGCCCTGGGACAGCGGTGGAAAGGCTAGACCAGTACACCCTCCTCCACTTTCCCAGATCCAGCCTGGAGGTGCTTTACCAGCAGGTGGCAGAGCACACACATAGAAAACTCCAAAGCCGCCCAAGCTTTCTGCTTCTCCTTGGCATTTGTGTTCTCTCTTTAAAACTCAGCCATGAGTAGGAAGAAATGTTTGCAAGTGAGACATTCCACCCACATTCCATTCCAGGGTCCCATGTACACAATATAGGTATACATGACTTAAAACCACGTAGTCACTTAACATCCTTTCTGGGCAACATGACTCCGTAAACCTTCATGGGCCAGGGCACTGAGGTGTCTGAGTGCCACGCTGCCAGACCCTTATCTTGAGGCCAGAGCCCCACTCTTGCCCTGCTGTTGCACCTAATCTAAAGCAACGGAAGTCCACATCTAAATTCCCAACCCTGGTGCTCCTCAGCCCCCGAGAGTCAGTGGGTCCAGTCCTTGTGTTTAGCCCAGTGAGGGTCCATGTGGTACTGGTGGAAAGGTATGTATCATGAGCGTATAGCACTGGCTTTCATGCCCTTGACCTCCTGGGTGAGCTGGCCTTCCCTGCGTCTGCATTAGCAGAGAAGACCGTCACAACAGCATGCTCCTGGCAAGCCTGAAATGTCTGTATCTGGAGCTGCCCAGGTCACCAGCTGCACAGCAGTGCCTGAGCCAGTGTACCCTGACCCCCACGCCCTAGGGACACAAGTGTTTGTGCAACATCTACATCGCGTAACATCCTATGTCACAGAATGTGTTGTGGATACAAAGTCACACCTACCTGTACTTTGGTTTTCAGAGAGGGTGAACGACCGAGTGCAAAGGGAAGGATGGCAAAGTACAGAAAGCCTCGCCAGTAAAGTGTTTTCAGACCAACATCTTCTAGTTGTTAGAGAGTCTAGAAAATTACTGAGAGGGGGGGGGGGGTTGTTTGTTTTGCATTAGAGTTCTAAACCCCATCAAAGCTTACACTAATATTCACATATAGCTATATAATGGCAGTTACGGTTGCCTTTTCTAAAGAAGCTCGTGCATCCTGCATTGCCTCTTTCCAAGAAGACCGTATCCAAAGTTACACAATAGGTCAGGGGAATAGGCCAAGAAGATCAGTCGGTGTCTTTTCTATTGAAGTATTTTTTCACAGAAGAAAAGTCATGTTTCAAGCTGAAAAAGTATTTCCTCAAATACACTCTAAGTGAATATTTTGGGCACAATGGTAAAGTAGGTCACTTGCTCTCTAGGCCTCACAGAGAGTCAGCCTGCTGTACTTTGTTCCTGCCTTGAGAGGAGGGTTGAAAAGAAAATACTCCACACAACAAGAAAATCTACCCCACACAGTTCTTTACAGCCGTGGCTGCAGCTCGGGGCTCAGGTCTATGGCCATGAACTTTGTAGATCATTTTCAAAACCCATTTGACCTACAAAGTATAACAAACTGGACCACTCAAAAATGTAGGACCAATCATATCCACACTACTAACCTCCCACTTCTAGGCAATTTCTAGTTGGAAAGTGAACCCAGGAATAAATGGCCTACATACATTCTTTAGATAGCCCAGTTGTGGCCACAGCTTGGGGAGGGGTGAGTAGGAATAGAGCACACGGGAGAAATGCAAAGGGATGGAGAGGACATCCTGGCCCCCCAAGCCCCGAGGACAACATTCCTGCTCGGAGCAGACAATGCACGGGGGGGGGCGGGGGGGGCGGGTAGGGGGAACCACAGAGCCCCACCTTGAGACACAATGTCCCTCATTAAACCTTAGTGCTGTGGGGGACAACACTGGAGACACAGTGCGGGAATTGTACACAATCTGACCCTATCACACTGGGGCAAAACACTAAGGACCTGCAGCAGAGCAGCAAGGGGAGCAAAGTGATGAAATCCCAAGGGAATACCAAAAATAGATGTTGGAGGCAGAGTGTGGCACCCCATCAGACTCACTGGAAAACACTCCTAAAGGTCAACAAACAGACCTTGAACTATTTACAGGCTTTTCCATTTTTTGTAAGTGGCTTTCTTTTTGTTATTGTTATTTTGTTTCTGGTTTTGGGGGGTTGTTGTTATTGTTTTGTTGGTTTTGACTTACTTTGTTGTTTTATTTGGTTTTGCCTGGTTTTTGCACTTAGTAATGTATCTGCATGTCTATCTAGATAAGATAGGTGGGATAAATAATTCGGAGATGAAAAGAATAGGACCAATGGTTCCTGGGTGATATGGGAGAAGGGAAGGTGGGAGAAATAAAGGGGGAGGTACGAAACCAACTCAGGGACAAGGGAACAACAAGTGAACTTAAATCAGTGGGGGCAAAGGCGTAGGATGCCTAGTGAGCCTTAATCAAGGGCAATGTAGTAGCAAGGAATTACTGAACCCAAATGAAGGCTAAACATGATGGTGAGATGAGCAAAGTAAAATGAAAGACAGGGAAGAAACATGGGGCAAAGAACATTTATAAAGGTCTAAATACAGGCATGTACATATGTAAATATATGTATATAACAAGAGGGGAATAAAACTATGTACTCATATCTATATGTTAAGAATTAAGGTTGCAGATGGACATTGGGCCTCGACTCAAGTACTCCCTCAACACAAGAACACTGTGTTCTAACAATCTGGCATTCTGTGATGCTCACCTTCCTGACATGATCATTGAAGACAAAATGGGTACATAAGCAAATGTGGTGAAGAAAGCTGATGGTGCCTGGCTATCAAAAGATACAGCATCTGGAGTCTTAAAGGCCTGAAGATAAGCAAGTGGCCATCTAGTTCAGAAGCAAAAAAGCCCACATGGAGGAAGCCCACCAGCCTGTGTGATCAAGAGGTGTCGATGGGATCAGGTATCAGGCATCTAAGGCCCAGAACAAAATCATACCCAATGTGAATGGGGCGGGGGCAGCATGGAGTGGAGACCCACTGCCCATCTGAGACTATTGGACATCCCCTCACAGAGGGGTCACAGGGAAGAGATGAGCCACTCAGGGTACAGTACAGCACTGATAAAACACACAACTTTCCTCTAGTTCTTTGGTGCTTCCTTTCCCCCACTATCATGACCTCAATTCTACCTTACAAATCAGAGTAGACCAGAGCATGCACACTGCTACAGATAAGAGCCCACAGCACAGGGAATCCAGGATAGATAAACCCGTCAGGGCCAACAAGGAGAGTAGAGATACCAGGAGGATTAGGGGAGGGTGGGGGGAGGAAGGGGGAATTGATCACAAGGATCAACCTATAACCCCCTTCCAGGGGGAACAAATAACAGAAAAGTGGGTGAGGGGTGACAGAGGACAATGTAAGATATAAAAATAATAATCTATAATTTATCAAGGGTTTGTGAGGGACAGCAGGGAAAGAAATGGGGAACTGATATCAGGGGCTCAAGTGGGAAGAGAATGATTTGATAGTGATGATGGCGGCATATGTGCAAATGTGCTTGACACATTGGATGAAAGTATAGGTTGTAATAAGAGATATGAGCCCCAATAAAAGTAAGAAAAAATATATACATAGCACCTAGTTGTGATTGTCAAATTTTTCCAGCCTCTTCATGTTCCCCTTTTTGCTTTGTACCCAGTCTGGTCCTGTTCCCATCCCCAAGCAACTATCTGGGGTTGCCAGGGGTAGCCCAAGTTCTGTACTTGCTCTGATATGATCTGCCAGTCAAGGTAGCCTCTTAGCGGTAGAAGAGAGCTGACAGCGGAGTTAATACAGTTGTGTCTGTAGATGAGGAAACCTTGGCCTGGATAAATAGGTTGCTCAGTTTCACCAGACAGGAAGTTGGGGCCAGAGTAACTGACTGTTAGACTACTCTTTTCAGAAAACAAATCTTTAAACAACCAAGGGTTTCAGTTTGGAAACTTCAGAAAGACAAGTCTCAGGACACAACTGTGAGCAATGGGTGTTTTCCTCTATCTTTGAATCAGATTTTGCCCATAAATTGCACCACGTGCTGCTCTTCAAATTACAGAGATCCTAAGTGCCAGGAGTGTAAGGACTTGGTGTTACTAACACCTGTACCTTCCGTTCCTAGAGCAGCCTGGCATTGAATAGTAATGGATGAACGTAATGAAAGAAGAGTCCTTTTCCCTACTCTCTGTAGTCCATCTCTTCCCTAACTTCCTCCCGAGTGCACTTCAAGTTTCTGCTCTCTCCTTAATCGGGGCCCTGTTAGCAGGAGTGTCTCTGTCAGTCACTTTTACCACTTTTAAGTCACTGCTTCCGAAATAAACCAACAAACAACTCACTGTCATCAGGGTGATTCTGACTCATACCACCCCTATAGGACGGAGTGGACGTGCCCCTCCAGATTTCTGAAACTGTAACTCTTCACAGGAGTAGAAAGCCTCATCTTTCTCTCACAGAGCACCTAGTGGTTTCAAACTACCGAGCTTGCGGTTAGCAGCCCAATGTGTAACCACTTCGTGGCCAGAGTTTTGAACTTCGTTTTCACCTCTAAAGGCAGACGTTTGTCATTTGAGTCAGTAACCAGAGGGCTCTGTGGCCAGGCTCCAGCCAGCCCTTGTCCGTGTGGCCAAGCACGGGATTATTTTGAAGAATGGCAAATTGCTCGTAGGCACAGCTCCCTTCCCTGATTGCCTCCCCTCCTCTTTCACATTTTTATGAGTAATCTAAAACCCTCTCTTCCTGCTCTCTTCATCCTCCTTCCTCAGCCGTCAAAGCCTAGAAGACATGCTGCTGTTGTATATTTAGGCTCCGCTATCCTGGGTAATAGCTGCCAAGCCACCTGGGTCCCAGCAAGGACACTGCCCTTTTGAGTTCACCAGGAGCCTATCCCCACCCTTTCTCACACTAGGGGGTGCTGTTGCTATATGCAGGCCCAGGGCGTTTAGAGACAGAAAAAGGAAGTGACAGCAGGCTTCAGGAGCCTGGGAGACATTTCTGGCTCTGCCTGTTGGCCTAAGCCCTCTGTACTCATTCCATAGCAGCCAGCTGAGCTACATAATTCCAGGCCAGAGCTCAAAAGTCGTATAACAAAACAGTGCATTAAAGGGGAAAGTTGATGATCTCCCAACGAACGGCTCATTTAGGTACATGGATTCACCTAATCATATTTCTAGCGACTGCCAGATGTGAATAATTAATCCTTCCTGGACAGTCGCCATGGGAGAATATTTTGTTTAGAGTCAGCCAAGAGGCAAATACTGTCAGGCAAAATTAGATCTATGAGAGGCAAACAGGACAGCCGGGAAACACTTGCGTTTGTCCCTGCTTTTCACAGTCCTCTATGCTGGTATGTGATGTCTAAGCGTTTGGGAATGAACACTTCATACACAAACAAATGAATATCAGCCTCTCTCAGCCCCCAGCTTGGCCAAGACACAAAGCTTGCAGACTGCCTCAGTTAACTCTTTGCTTCAGCGGCAGCAGGGCAGTGTGGCAAAGAAAGTTCTCTCGCCTCTGAGAAGGCCTTTGTAAATTTCTAAACAGATCATTGTGCCAAAGGAATCATTTTGTGTGTTTGTGAAGTTTTTAAGATAACTTGAGGACAATATGTATTTTTTTTAAAAAAAGGACTCTCACCTAACAGTATGAATGTTAAACATTCCCACACAGAAAAGAATGGATCTGCACTGAGCGAAAGAACTCTGGTGTTAATCCAAGAAGAACAATCCCACTAGCCCCTCCAGCCCCAAGCTAGGGTTTCTCCCCCTTTGTTGATGTGATTTGGGTACTCCACACAAATGCTAATGAGCATCAACTAATGATTCGAATGCTAATGATCCGGACTCTATTTAGCTCCAAAAGCTGCCCAGCCAAACTAGAAACTTGAAGAATCTTAAAGTAGCTTAAGGGGCACTCAGCCCGAGGTGGCATTTTAGGGCAAAGCTTAACAAAGAATGGCTTTCTTTTTGCTCTAAACCCACCCCTACAAGAGACAGAGTCCCAGCCCGAGCTCCTTCCAGCGTCCACAAAACACTTCCAGCCTCAGGTGTTTTCTGTTGACGCGTGCACACTGCAGTCTAAAGACAAGGCCAGATACATCACACTTACCGAATAGCGTGTAAGAGTAAAGTGATTTTTTAAAAAGCGATCTCTGTCATTTCTGCCCTCACACACGAAACACTCTAATAATTCACCGCAGTGATGCTTAACCGGGGCCCACACCACCAGTGAAGGTTCCGGAATTCTGGTGGTGCAAATAGTTCCAGGTTGATGGTTTGAACCCCGCAGCTGCTCCCAGGGAGAAAGGCCCAGAGACCTGCTTCTGAGATGTTCAAAGCCAAGAAGACCAGGCAGTGGGGAGAAGGGGCTGGGTCCGCTCTGTCGTGTGGGTTGCTGTAAGTCCCAATCGCCATAATGGGTTGGAACCACAAGAATGTGCTGTGGACACTTCAGCGAAAGGCCATACTTCAGTCAGCCCTGTGCCCTGCTAAAATTTATATTAGTCATATTATTACTTCATGGTGCTGAAGTCTGTGTGAATCATAAGTCATGCCTAAAATTATTGGTGGCATCAAGAAAAGATAATTATTTCACTTGGAAATTTATTTAAAAGTCTAGGTAATTGTGTTTGTATATTCTTAAGAGGTGGACAATTTTCAAGTTTCTTAGGAAAATAGGGTATGACAAGAAAATAGCAGTATTTTTAATTTAATGAAATTCTTGTTATTAAAACATTTCTTACTCATAATTTTATAGTGACACTTAATTTTTTGGTCAGGAAAGAGTATAAGTCTAAGTGAAAATTCTCTATAGGTAGTCATTTATTTCATGTGATTAATCTGTCCCTCAAAAAGTCACGGTACATCGTAAGTCATATTGCTATTTTAATACTGTTTATGTAATTTTTTCAAATCCCATTTTGAAAAAGTTTGTTTCTCTTAATATTGGGTTTAATATTAGATTGCCACAATTGGGCTTTTATTTTATCCTTTGTATGATATTTATTTTTTTAACTTTGTTAATATCTGTCATTTATTCAATTATAATAAATTTTATGGGAAATTTAATTTTTACTATATAAAGAATGATTTTATCTTTGAACACTGTATTAGAGAATCAAGTCAGTCAACTAAATCATATCCTTAAAACTAATATTCTTGTTATATCCTTAAAACTAATATTACAGAAAGAGAAACTTAATCTATGTATTTACCTTATAGGGTGGAAAGATTTTTCATCTTATGTTTTCAGATTCATATAAAGATGATGCTGCAGAGAATTTGTATTTTTTTCATGAGCTATGATTATAGATCTTTCTTGACATTTCCTCCTTAACTCTTAATATCTATCAGTTGGTCAACATGATGATTTTAAAGCCTGATTATTGGTAAATGATTGAAGCACAGATAAGAATTTTGCTATCCATGTTTTATCACTATCTATTTCAAATAAGAAGTGACCACAGAAAAAGCTCACCAGCCTGTGCAATTACGAGGTATCACTGGACTCAGGTAACAGGCATCAGATGACCCAAAACAAACAAAGAAACAAAACCATATTGTTGAGAATGAGGGAGGCAGAGCAGAGACCCAAATCCCATATGTCGACAATGGGACATTCTCTCACAGAGGAGTCACAGGGAAGGGATGAGTCGATCAGGGTGCAATAAAGCACAGATGAAACACACAATATTCCTCCGGTTCCTTGAGGTTTCCTCACCCTCCACTATTATGACCCCGGTACTGCATTTCACTTAGGGCTAGACAAGAACATAACCACAGGTACAGATAAGAGATAGGAGCTCACAACACAAAGAATCCAGGAACAGGAATGGGAGTAGCGAAACCAGAAGGATTGGAGGAAAATGGGGAGAGGAGGGGAGAACTGATCACAGTGATGATCACACACACACACACACACACACACACACACACACACACACACACACACACACCCTTCCCAGTGAGACAAACAACAGAAACCATGGGGGAAGGGAGACAGCAGTCAGTGTGATATGAAAATAATAATTTATAATTTATCAAGGGGTCATAAGGTGGTTGGGAGAGGAGTTTATATCAAGGGTTTAGTGGAAAGTAAATGTCTAGGAAATAATGATGGCAACATATGTATAAATATACTTGACACAATTGATGTATAGATTGTTATGAGAGCTGTAAGAGCCCCCAATAAAATGATATTTTTTTAAAAAGAAGTGACCACCTATAGTATCTTGCTTAAAGAAATATATATATTATAATCATTTTATTGGGGGCTCATACAACTCTTATCACGATCCATCCATCCATCTTGTCAAGCACATTTGTACATATATTGCCATCATCATCATTCTCAAAACATTTGCCCTCTACCTGAGCCCTTGGTATACAGTTCCTCACTTTTTCCCCTCCCTGCTCCCCCTCCCCCATGAACCCAGATAATTTATAAATTATTATTTTGTCATATCTTATACCATCCTATGTCTCCCTTCACCCATTTCTCTGCTGTCCATCCCCCACAGAGGAGGTTTTATGTAGATCCTCGTAATCTGTTCCCCCTTTCTTCCTCACCTACCCTCCATCCTCCCGGTATCGCCACTCTCACCACTGGTCCTGAAGGGTTCATCTATACTGGATTCCCTGTGTTTCCAGTTTCTATCTGTGTCAGTGTACATCCCCCAGTCCAGCATGTAAGGTAGAATTGGGATCATGATAGTGGAGGGGAGGAAGCATTCAAGAACTAGAGGGAAATTGTATATTTCATCATTGCTACACAGCACCCTAACTGGCTTATCTCCTCCCCGCAGGCCTTCTGCAAAACGATGTCCAATTTCCCACAAATGGGCCCTGGGTCCCCACTCTACACTCCCCCTCATTCACAGTGCTCTAATGTTTTTGGTCTTTGATGCCTGATACCTGATCCCTTTGATACCTTGTGATCTCACAGGCTGATATGCTTCTTCCATATGGGCTTTGTTGTTTCTCAATTAGATGGCCCCTTGTTTATCTTCCAGCCTTTAGGCCCCCAGATTCTATATCTTTTGACAGCTGGGCATCATCAGCTTTCTCCACCACTTTTGCTTATGCAACTGCTTTGTCCTCAGTGATTGAGTCAGGACAGGCTGGTGTGTTTCTTCCATGTGAGCTTTGTTGTTTCTTAGCTAGATGACTGTCTGTTTATCTTCAAGCCTTTAAGACCCCAGATGCTATATCTTTTGGTAGCTGGACACCATCAGCTTTCTTCACCATATTTGCTTGTGTACCCATTATCTTCAGTGATCATGCCAGGAAAATGAGCATCTCAGACTGCCGAATTGTTAGAAAAAGTGTTCTTGTGTTGAGGGAGTACTTGAGCAGGAGCCCACTACCCGTATGTTTCCTTAATAGTAAACCTATAAATATATGTACATAGATATATTTCCTCCTCGGTGTATGTAAATGTATTTGCATCTGTATATGCCTGTATTTAAATCTCTATGACAACCCTTTACTTCCTAGTTCTTTCCTCTATTTCTTTGTACTTCTCTCTTGTCCCACTATCATGTTCAGCCTTAATTTGGGTTTTAGGAATTCCTCTCAGTTACATTGCCCTTGATCCAACCCTGCCAGACCTCTTACACCCTCCTTGCCACAGATTTTGGATCACTTGTTGTTTCCTTGTCCCTGGGTTTGTTAACACCCACTTCCTTTCCCCCAGCCTACCCTTCTGCCATGCCCCCCCTTCCCAGCCCCCGGGAACTGTCATACCATTTTTCTCTCTCTGGCTTATCCCACCTATCCCTTCCAGGTAGACATGCTATGTACCATCACAAGATTGAGTACAATGAAGCAACAATAGAAAGTAAAACAATAGCTACAAAAACAACACAAAAAAATATATAAATAGTTCAAGGTCTATTTATTGTCCTCCATGAGTGCTTTCCAGTCAAGTCTGATGGGGTGCCATGCCCTGGTCCCACATCTATCTCTGGGGACTTCATTGCTCTGCTCCCCACGCTGTTCTGCTGCATACCCCCGGGGGCTGGCTTCAGTGTAGTGAGCTCATGGTGGGCACAATTCCCACAGCGTGTCTCTAGTGTTGTCCACAATGGCGCTATGGGTCAATGAGGAACGCTGTGTCCCGTGGTGAGGCCGGCCCTGTGGTCACCTCTGTGCATTGCTGCTCTGAGCAGGAACATTGTCCTCAGGGCTTGGTGAGCCAGGCTGTGCGTCACTCTTTTTTTGTTGTTCCCTTTCCCCCCTCGTTGGCTCCTGTGTGCTCTGATCAGACAAGTCCCTCTCCTTGAGCTGTAGCTTCACTGCTGTCCTCTGAAGTGAATTCTTGGGGGGGGGGGGGGCGGGTGAGGAAGGGTTGTGCTGTCCACTGAGTGGGTAATAGGGCCAGCCCCTCAGGCCTCTCTATTGGTTCCCTGCTTCATGTCAGTGTGTTGCGTACTTGTCTTGGAGCTCCGCCGGTTTGAAATCTGGTCCCTCTTTCTCTGTGGAGACGCAATCAACACCCTCCCCCGATCTCCTCAGAGCTTCAGGCCTGAGCTACCTCCTCTCTGGCAGTCATCTTCCCCCGACTCTATCTGAAGAAATACTTGACAGGAAAACAATACCTGCCATTTGTAAGTTTTCTGGCTCCAAATAAAACAATTATGTTCTATAGCTATGAATTATGTAAATTAAAAAATTTAAGAATATTTTGCGGGAAATATGTGAAAAAAGGCCTAGGAGCATTTGATGGTGGAGATAACAAACTCTGGATAACTTTACAAAAAATAGAAATCCTGTCCATGTGGAATCTCTACATTGACTAAGAGTTAGTTTGAACAGAAAAAGGAGAAACTGAGCAAAATCAGGAAAGATGTCTGTCAAGGTTGCATCCTCTTGCCATACTTGTTCATCTTGTTGCTGAGCAAAAAATCGGAGAAGTTAGACCATTTGGGGAACTTAGAATCAAGATCAGAGGAATGTTCATTACCAATCTACAATACACAGATGATACAGCCTTGCTTGCTGAAAGCAAGGGCTAGAAGCACTAATGAAAATCAAAAACTACACAGTATAGATTACAACTCTGCACAGAAAACAAGAATCCGCACACCTGGACCTATATACAGCATTATGATAAATAAAGATTGAATTTGTCAAGGATTTCATCTTACTTGGATCCACAATCAATGGCCATGGAAGCCAAGAAATCAAATGCATGTTGCACAAAGATAGGCTACATAAGACCACGTGAAAGTGTTAACAAGCAAAGCTACCACCTTGAGGACAAAATACCCCTGGTCCAGTCATAATACCTTCAATCCGCTCCTTTGCAAGCAGAACCTAGACAATGATCAAGGAAGACCAGAGCCCTGATACCTGGGAATCATGGAATTGGCAAAGAATATTGAATGTGTCATGAACGTTCAGGAAAACAAATCAGTCTTGGAAGAAGTACAGCCAGACTACTTCTTGAAAGCAAAGATGGCAAGCCCGTCTTATACTTCGGGCATACTATCAGGAGGAATAATTCCTGGAGAAGGACATCACACTTGGTCAATATGGTAAAAATAAAATTACTTATGACCTTTCCATTCATGTCACTATAACTCCCACCAAGTGATTGGGTGAATCATGGAAACAGGTATAGAGGACTCTAACTCAGAGATGGGTCAACTCTTTTATACCCATTCCTTTGGCTATAAAAGAGCCACTTCAAAAGCAGGAACAGAGAGGATCCCAGGACCATAAGAAAGAAGAGCCACCAGTAGAGCACACCTGAAACCCACGTCTGAATTGGTGGAGGAAGAGACACGCCAGAAGTGCCCAAGCCAAGACGCTGAGCCTGAGACCATGTGGTAGTGAGGCAGAGCCCTAGATGGGTTTGCTCACCCAGAGACTGCATGACTAGGACACTGATGACCAGAGAAAGATTTGCTGGTGGCTGAAAAGAGGTGCTACTGTGGACCAATGATTATAGTGTTAATGATTTCTGATCTGGGCTTGTGCTAACCTGTAAACTTCCCTGATGAGCCCCCACAATCGTGTGTATTGTCTACGAGTCCCATGGGGCTATTGCAGATTATTGAACCCAGCTGGGTAGTATTCTTAGAAGAATGTTTGGTGTCAGACTAGAGTGTGTGTCTACCTCTGCCTGTGGCAATCAGCTTTGGGCTGGTGTGGACTTAAATTCTCCCTCTCCATTCTGTAGTCACAGGAGGTCAGACGTGGACCCTGCATCGCTAGCTCAGTAAATTCAAGGACCGGTGAAGAAGAAAACCCTCAATGAGATGGATTGACCCAGTGGCTCTGTGGAAGCAACATGGAGCTTTGAGGAGAGATGGTGGGATGGCCCAGATCCAAGCAGTGTGCCTTCTGGAGCTCAAGGGTGGCTATGGGTTGGAACACATCCATGGCACTGACAACCGGGACACTTTACTCAGCCTCAGTGGGAATCACTAACGTGAACAAAATCATATACCAAAGAGAATCCAGACCCCAATATCAAAGTTCTGGTGAATGTTATATTCTTTAAAACTCACTACAAAAATTTGTAGTGATTATTATCCAAAATTGACTTCAAAAAATAGCAGAATGAATGTTTTAATTTACTGTTAACAGCTCCATTTAAAATAATGTGCCGTTAAAAAAACAAAACAAAAAAAATAATGTGCGTCAGTCATGTGTCTTCTAATCCAATTAAAAATAGCATCGCCTCCTCAGTAAATTCATCAAGGACTGTCAAATATATTTGAGCATTATATTTACCTGGACATACTTCTTTAAAATACCCTTACCTTGACCTTACCCTAAGGCTGTCATTTTGAATTGGCTTGGGGAAGGACCTGGGCATCGGTATTTTTGGAAACCACTCAGCTATACAGAGAGGATGGGACCATCCAGCTGAACACCAAGGCGTGGGCACTACTGAAGCAGGGTCTCCAGACCCACCATCTGGATTTGATTAATTGCATTCCTGGAACTTCTCTGAATTTTACTCTACAAAATGAAGTTAATAAAGGGTCTTTCTCCCACCTGAATATAGCGAAGCCTGTAATGTAAAGAAGTTGGAAGTCAGTTTTAAAAAGCGAAGTGGTTATCGATGATTGAAACCAATATTGGGCCCTGCTAACAATGAAGCCACAACATTTGGATGAGATGGGGAGCTGATATAGCACATATGTAGCAAATCTGCTATTTTGAGGTTGGAACATACTGCATTTCCTTACCCAGGAATTTTTTTTGCATTGCAGAATTTAGCATTAAATGTAAACAAGGAAGCTCTAGAGGGACAGAAAGATGAAAAGCATGTGAGAGACTTGGACCATGAAAATGCAGATGCTGGTGGCGGAGGGGCTGTGCGGAGCACACCAGGCAGTGCCAGAGGAAAGAAGTGCTCTGGGTCAAGATGCGCCTCGCCTTTGCTCCTTCCTCTTCCTTTCTTCCGCCCTCTTGAAAGGCTGGGGAACAGTTGGGTTGCTGACTGAGAGTGCCCCAAAAATCTCCTCTACCCTCAAGAGCAGAAAGCCACCAGCCTTCCCTCCAAGCTTTCGGGACTAAAACATCATGTACCAGGAAACCAGATCTCTAGAACGAGACTCATTGTACGGAATCCTAGGAGCCCCAAAGGTGTTGCAAAAGATGTGTCCGCGCGGTACTCTACAGACACACAGGCTGCTTCAGCAAATTTCTCCTTCTCCAAGGAGAAACACTGGCCTCTTGGTCAGCAGAGGATGACACATCACCAAGGACTCACACCTGCATCATCAGCACGACAGTTGCCCCGCTGGCTCCAAAAGGAAGCCCAGAGAAACGGCTTATGTCATCAGAGATGGGCAAATGGGGATGTGTAGGGACCTGTGTTAGAATGTCACCAGGGAGAAGTCTCCAGCTCCTTGCAAATGTATTTTTAATGACCAAATTCGGTAAGAAGTTTGATGATACAGCTTAGCAACCAGCACCAAGTGACTTCCCTCTCCCTTCCTATCATGGACCCACAACTCCTCTTTCTGGTCTTCTCTCACCCCTCCCCGTTGGTGAGCCCTGGCTTTCAGTTTCCTAAATAGGGCCTGGGTTACTACCACGATTCTTCAAAAGCTGGCCAGTTTGTCATACTCTTCCTTCTGTGAGACTTAAGCAAGCCTCTAATAATCCATGGTTATAGAAAACATACTATGTTCTAGACTGTTACTTTACCTAATACTTTCTTCAAAACAATTCTATAAATCAAGTCAATTGTTTTTATTTTACAGGGAAGGAATTTGATGCTTAGAGGAACTGAGTAACTTTTGTCCATTGTCACATAATGAATAGGCAAGAGCAGACGGGAGTTCATTGAGTTCTAAGCCTGTGTTCTTAAAGGGTATTGTTTTTACCACTGCGATGATCACATCAGACACTGAAGAACAGAGGTTCAACAACTCCCTAACTGATGTACAGCTAGAAATTGACAGGAGCATCTAGACGTCACCGACTGTACAAACAGTCCATTCTTTCTCCCTGCTGCTTAGCTCTTTGGATAGTCATTCATATTGCACAGGGTGCTACTATTCACCCACTAACCACAGGTACTGCAGAAACTAGCAAGTAGTCGACAGGTTCCTCTGTCAGGCTGCAGCAGTAAACTAGATGGGGGAACCTCGTGAAGTAATGTAAGAAACAAGGCAGTTCCCAGAATGTGAGGCCAAATCACGAGTGCTGGCATCAGGAGGACCCCAACATGGGGACAGTGTCTTCGTTACCTGGGGCTGCTATAACAGACATAGTACAGGTGAGTGGCTTTAACACAAACTTATTTTTCAGTTAAGGGACGAGCAATCCAGCTTCAGGGGGCTATCTCTGGGGGTCGGCTGTCTCTCGCTGCCAGCTCTGGAGAAAGCTCCTTGTTGCTTCTGAGTGGCTCCTGGTGGATCTTCGTGCAGGTTGGCATCTCTCTTTTCCTCCTCCATTACTTGCTTGATTGCATTTAATCTCTTTTCTCTCTCAAAAAAGACGGACTCAAGATAAACCCCACACTAGCCTGCCTTATTAATGAAACAAAGACAACCCATTCCCAAATGGGATTGTAACCACAGGCGTGGAGGTTAAGATGCACAACATGTATTTCGGAGAACATAATTCAATCCATAACAAGACAAGCAGGCGGGTTTGCTGAATACCAAAAGATGAGTTGAATTTGGAGATGTAAAGAAAATGGTACAGGTGGGGACAATTATTATTTTTGTTGTTAGGTGCTATCCAGTAGGTCCTGACTCATAGCAACCCTATGTACCAGAGGACACTGCCCAGTTCTGCCCATCCTCACAATTTCTCTGATGTGTGAGCCCATGGATACAGCCACTGTATCCATCCACCTTGTTGAAGGCCTTCCTCTTTCTTATTGCCTCTCTCCTTTACTAAACATGAGGTCTTTCTCCAGGGACTGGTCTCTCCTGACAGTGAATCCAAAGCATATGAAAGGAAGCCTCCTCGCCACACTGGCTTAATCTATATGTTGAGCAAATAAGCAGAGAAGTTTGATTAAATGAAGAAGTGTGTGGCATCAGGGTTAGAGGAAGGCTTATTAACAACCTGTAATATGCAGATGACACAACCTTGTAAGTTATATAAGTTACACAACAGTGTAAGATATGACAAAATAATAATTTATAAATTATCAAAGGTTCATAAGGGATGGGGGAGCAAGGAGGAAGGGGGAAAATTAGGAACTGATGCCAGGGGCTTAAGTGGAGAACAAATGTTTTGAGAATGATGAGGGCAATGAATGTACAAATGTGCTTTACACAATTGATGCATGTATGGATTGTGATAAGATTTGTATGATCCCCCAATAAAATGATTTTTTTTAAAGAGAAAAAAAAGTAAGGATATTACTTTGAGGATTAAGGTGGACCTAAGCCAGGGTATTTTCAGTTGCCTCATATGCATGTGAAAGTTGAACTTTGCATGAAGAAGACCAAAGAAGAATCGATGCGTTTGAACTACGGTGCTGGTGGAGAATAGTGAACGTTCCATGGACTGCCAAAAGAACAACTAAACCTGTCTTTCTGTCCTGGAAGAAGTCCAGTCAGAATGCTCCTTAGAGGCAAGGATAGGGAGAACACGACCTTGACGCACACTTCCCTGATTTTAACCATGCAGTGTGCCCTTGTTCTATTTCCATGTACAAGGAATCTGTGTTTGGTAAACCCAGAACATGTTTGGTAAAGTAGAGTGGCAGTGAAAAAGAGGAATCCATGTTCTGGGATTCCCATTCTTCTCAAGGTTATCCATAATTCGTTATGGTCTACAGTCAAATAGGATTAGGTCCCCTGTGAATGCCTTTTAACCATGGACCAGGGATGTGAATCACCTTGCTAACATGCAGAGTACATTGGGGGGTCAATTGTTGCACGTACAGTTAAAACGTAATACCCTAAGGTTCAACCCCCCTTATAATCCATTTAACTTTCCTCTAGTTTTTAATGTTTTCTGCTTTCTTTTCAAGTGAGGTTTTTAAACCATTTTACTTTGCTATTCTTGTTAGTTGTTTGGTTGTTAGGGTTTTTTCTGTATCTGAAATCCTGGATGAGTTTATCTATAGAAGCAGTAGCTGGATCAATGGTTCTTTGGTGATATGATAAAGGAAGTTGGGGAAAATGAGGAGCTAATTATAATGAGCATAAGAATGAAGAAAATGTTCTCAAACTGATTGTGGTGATGATTGTATAACTCTTCTTGATGTGCTTGAACTACTGAATTGTATGATGCATGAATTTTATGCCAATGAAACTAAGGGGTGGTAATAACAGAAAAATTAAAATAATTATAAAATAAAACACAAATAAATATCTTTCTGGTATTCTCTGCTTTCATCCAAGACCCATCTGCCATCAGCAGTGATATCCCTTAATCCCCACCCTCTCTGAATCCTGCCTGAGCCTCTGGTGGCAGCTACTGCTGCAACCATGATTGATGATAATCGGCAAAACTTTAATTATATGTGATATTAATGATATTTTTAATTAATTTGAGCATTCTGTTGGGTCACTTTTCTTTGGAATGGGCACAAACATGCAGCTCTTCCAGTGCGTTGGTCAAGCTAGCTGTCTTCTAAATTTCTTGGCACGGACAAAGGAGCACTTCATCAGCTTGTAGAAACATTTCAATCAGGATTATTCTATCAATTCCTGGAGCCTTGTTTTGGCTAGGACCCCTGGTAGCGTACTATGGATTAGGTGGCTAACTTGCAAGGTCAGCAGCTCACAACCACCAGCCACTCCTCAGGAGAACAACAGGGTTTTCAGCTCCTATAAAGGGTCGCATCGACCTGATGATGGAGTGAGTTTGACCTTTGTTTTTCTTTTTGGCTGATGCTTTCAGTACAGCTTAAATTTCTTCCTTTAGTACCATTGGTTCTTGCTCATATTCTACCTCCTGAAAAGGATGTATTTCGATGAATTCTTTTTGGTACCGTGAATCTGACTTCTTTTCTCTTCTTTTGCTGCTTCCTACAACGTTAAATATTTTTTAACGTTTTATTAGGGCTCATACAACTCTTATCACAGTCCATACATACATCAATTGTATACAGCCCATCTGTACATTCTTTGCCCTAATCATTTTCTTTTCTTTCTTTCTTTCTTTTTTTTTTCCTTTTCTTTTTTTACATTTTATTGGGGGACTCATACAACTCTTATCACAATCCATACATATACATACATCAATTGTATAAAGCACATCCATACATTCCCTGCCCCAATCATTCTCAAAGCATTTGCTCTCCACTTGAGCCCTTTGCATCAGGTCCTCTTTTTTTTGCTCATAAGAACCTTTCAGGTTCCGGGAGCTGCAGGCGTCGGTGCAGACATGGCCAAATCCAAGAACCACACCACGCACAACCAATCCCGGAAATGGCACAGAAACTGCATCAAAAAACCCCGGTCACAACGATACGAATCTCTTAAGGGGGTGGACCCCAAGTTCCTGAGGAACATGCGCTTTGCCAAGAAGCACAACAAGAAGGGCCTGAAGAAAATGCAGGCCAACAAAGCCAAGGCTGCGGCTGCTCGCGCCGAGGCCATCAAGGATCTTGTGAAGCCCACAGAGGTCAAGGCCAAGATTCCAATGGGCGTCAACCGCAAGCTCAGCCGACTGGCCTACATTGCCCACCCCAAGCTTGGCAAGCAGGCTCGGGCACGTATTGCCAAGGGTCTGAGGCTCTGCCGGCCCAAGGCCAAGGCACAAAGCAAGGCTGATGCTCCAGCCAAGGCCACGACTCCAGCAAAAGCTCCCAAAGGCGCCCCTGCCCCAGCTCAAGCTCCCAAAGGCCCCCAGGCTCCCACAAAGTAGAGTTCTCTGTGAGGGCGAGAGGGACTGGTGTGAGCCCTGGGCTGCTGCCTGCATGGCGCTGGTGTCTTCTTGTGCTGTTTGTTGTACAAATAAACCGATGTGGCGCTGTAAAAAACAAAAAAAGAACCTTTCAATATTACAACTTGAGGCTTATAGTGTTTCTTGAGTTCTGGTAGGGGAAATAGGATGAGCCAAGGTGGAAGAGAGGAGGACTGGGGACAGTGGGAAGTAACACCTACCCTTGCCAGATACCAGGCTGTTGTTTTATCCATGTCACATATTTAAACTTCACTTCGACCTATGAGACACTCTTACCTTAACATATAAAGAAAATAAGATGCAGAAAGTTCAACAACTCACAGTCATACAACGACCATGTGGCAGAACTAGATATGTCTGCTCCCACTGCCTTATCTCTAAACAGGGAGCCTCTTAGCCCATGCACACGCAAAGCAATAGGAGCTAGACGGGAGCGAAGCACTGGAGTCCAAGTAGAATCTAACCATTCTGGTTTCTAGGCCCCTCAGAAACAACTCTGCCTCTTTGTCTTCCTCCAAGTCCCCAGAGGCATACGTGCATTTTAAACTTAGAAGCTTCTTCCTGTGGTGTCCCCACTCCCAGCAAGCTTCCTCCCTACAGACTGACATATCATGACTTGCCTTGTCCAAATATAGAGCAGACCTCGAGGGTCAGCTAGCCAGCCGGAGAAGGGCCTGGCTGAGGACGAGCCTTCTCTGCCTCTGCTATACACTGGGGTCAGCTGGTGGGGGGCACAGGGATAGGCCTTGGGGGAGGAGGGGGGGTGACCTCATGAATCCCCCTAATCTAGGCTCCTTCTGTTAAGAGTTTGAAACTAAGGCCTGGGAGAGACAAGGAGTGAGTCACTCAAAGATGCACATTTCCCACACCCCACAAAAAAAACAAAAAAAAACCCAACTGAGCTCCATAATGTGCTCTGGCAAGCAGAGGTCTGAAATTCCTGCAACAGCTTGGGGAGGAGGTAACTAAGGCTCTGCCTTCCCACAGAGTCTGTCTTTAGATTCCACTGCTGCTAAGTCGAAAAAGAGCAAATCTGTTTACTTAGCAAGGTTCAAGCTTGACTCAAATTTTGTGTTGTTAGGAAGGGGCTGGGCAAAAGGGAGACATCTCAATAGGGATCATCTCTGCTACTCACCAGCAACCTGCAGAGTGGGATGTTTGGGAAAGCACGTGTTCAGCACCCCGGTAGTCACTCTCTCCCCTCTGCAGGGGAAGCCAGCCCTGGTTGGTGTGATCTGAAGACTGCCGTGCCTCCAACAGCACCCATGGATTCTAACAGAATTAGGTGTCATGACACTTCTTCCATTAGACCAGTAGTTCTCAACCTGTGGGTCCCGACCCCTTTGGGGGTCAAACGACCCTTTCACAGTGGTTGCCTAAGACCATCGGAAAACATGTATTTCCGATGGTCTTGGGAACTGAGACACTGCTCCTCTATCCATCTCCAAGTGGGTCTACCCAGATGCAGATACGCCCACATACGAGTATCCAGCATGATGACATCATCGCGCCAACCCCATCACATATACCCCATACAAATACAGGTGCATGTGGCAGGGTTAGCACCATAATGTACTTATGTGGACCAGTCACACATGTGTAGAGAACAGCTACTATGTAGCAAGCAGCTGCTGTGTTGAAAGCAACTACTCTGTTAAAAGCAGCTATTGTGTGGAAAGCAGCAGTATTGGAGGTAAAATGACACTTCATGAATTATAATTACTGGGTAAATGTAAAATCATCAACAACTACAAAATATATATAGATCTGTACCATGGGAACTTAATCTGGATGCAGTCTTTTTATATTCAGCTGTGATTGATGTGAATACTGCCCCTTTGTGATAATAACAGGTATGTAAAAAAACTACACAGAATAGTAAATCACAGGAAACTTTAATGAACTGTATTGACTGAACAACACCATGTATCATCTTTTATATTATTAAAGCTATTGTTATATATTATTTTCATAAGGAAACCATCCCATGACAATGGATTGTATAGAAAAAAACATTAAGAAAAGAAAAGAGGATGAGGATTTTTTACAGTATGGTTTTACCTCAATAATTACAGCAGGAATTGAGAAACCAAACCGCAATGTATCATTTGTTGTGAAGTTCTATCAGCCAAATCTATGAAGCCAAACAAATGAAAATGCCATTTTGATAGTAATCACTCAAGCGATGTCAGCAAGGATACCAAATGTTTTAGAAGCAAAGCTGATGGACTGGGGAAAGCCAGACTTGACACTGGTGGCAGGTACCACAAACAAAACGTAGCAGTCAGTGAAACTTCATATTTGATGGCACTCAGAATTGCCAGAGCTATGAAACCTCACACCATTGCTGAGGAGCTTCTGTTGCCAGCAGCCAAAAGCATTGTTCGAGTTCTGATCAAAAACAAATTTGTTAGGAAATTGAGTGCAATCTCCTTATATAACGATACTGTCTGCAGAAGAATTGATGACATGTCTGCTGAAATTCTTGGTGAGATAATCCAGGAAATTCAATCTGCTCCACTTCCAATATTTAGCATCCTGCTTGATGAATCTAAACGTTGCAAACTGTCCAGTTACTGGTCTACGTGAGGTATATTAGTGATGGCGACTTTAAAGATGAGTTTCTTTTTTGCAAACCTCTTAAAATGACAACTATTGCATGTGATGTATTTGACACAGTTGGTTCATTTATGAAAGAGCATACGATCACTTGGGGAAAGGTGTGTGGTGTTTGCATGGATGGTGCTCCAGCTATCCTAGGATGTCCATCTGAATTTCAATGTTTGGTACTAAATGAGTCACCAAAAATCATCGGAACTCACTGTATGATTCATCAGCAAATATTAGCAACGAAGACACTGCTACAAGAGTTACAAGAAATAATGAAAAGCATCATAAATTCTGTCAATTTTGAAGAGGCGAGCACCTTAAGCAGTCAACTGTTTTCACAACTGTGCAATGAGTTGGATGTCCTGAATTATGCTCTGCTATTTCACACTGAAGTGAGATGGTTGTCAAGAGGAAGTTTTAAAATGTGTTTTTGAGCTTTGTGATGAACTCAAAACGTTTGTTTGTTTTTTTTTAATCAGAAAGCAAGACCACAGTTCGAAAGCACTTTTCAGCAATCAAAGTGAACTGCACATAATAGCATTGAATGAGTTAGATTTATCCTGCAAGGACCAAATGCAACATATCTCGATTTGTCTGAAAAGATATGATCATACCAAATGAAACTTCGGCTTTTGGGGAAAAAGGGGGATGAAAATAAAATTTACATGTTGCCTACCTTATCTGCTTTCTTTGAGGAAGATGACATTGAACCAGACTAAAGGGTTACGATGATCATATCTGTTAAAGAACACTAGAACATGCTTGCAGATGAAATTTCATTATACTTTCCAAATCTACCTGATACCCCATTTGCACTTGCCAGAAGCCCATTCACAAAGTTGAAGATGTTCCTGAGACAGCACAAGAGGAGTTCATTGAACTTATTAACAGCGATGCAGCCAGAACTGATTTCTCTACAATGCCAGTTACAAATTTCTGGATCAAGTGTTTGCAGTCATATCCTGTTCTCTATGAGACTGTGTTGCACCTTCTTCTTCCATTTCCAACAACACATATCTGTGTGAAACAGGGTTTTCCAGCTTGTTGGTTATCAAGTCTAACTACAGAAGTAGACTTGTTGTGGAAGATGATCTTCGTTGTGCTCTTGCAAGACTTCCCTGAGAATTTCCAGTCTAGTGAGAAAGAAGCTATCTCAACCTTCCCACTGATGTTGGCTTTTTACCCATACTGTCACAAAATGTAGCAATGTAGTTTCCTGTTGTTATATTAAGACTGTTACCCATCCTACACCATGCTTCAAGACAAATTTCATTTATTTGTAATTAGAAATAAGTATTTCACAATATAGAATTAAATATTATTTTTGTGATTAATCACTATGCTTTAATTCAATTTGTAAAACTGAAAATATATCTTGCATATCAGATATTTACATTATGATTCATAACAGTAGCAAAATTACAGTTATGAAGTAGCAACGAAAATAATTTTATGGTCAGGGGTCACCACAACATGAAAGGAACTATATTAAAGGGACATGGCATTAGGAAGGTTGAGAACCACTGCATTAGACCCTTAGGTAGCCATCTAAACAGGCTTGAAGTAGCAAGAATCTGCTGATAAAAAATAAAAGCAGCAGGCAAGACTTTCTTGTCAGAATGTCTAAAATGCATATCAAGGTCATTCATTACTCATTAAACTTTCCCTCTGGGAACAGATATAGCCCATTGCTCTTTCTAAGGCCAAAAAACTATGTGCTGCCTTCCATTAATATTTCCTGCCACTATTCAGTTCCATTTTCACCAATCATCACATTAGATCATAGCCAAAAGATATAACTCTTAAAAAGAAAAGTACTTACCTTAATGTGCTCAGAGTATTTATAGGTCAATTTCCCTGTAGGCTACTTTTAATGTTGTTGGGCCATGTATAAAAGGATTTCTTTTCATTCTCTTTAGTATTAAGTAAAATCCTTAGAGGAAGTAGAGTCTAGATCATTAAAAATTAAAATAAACCAATGACCTTGGGTTATATCTTCCTTACTGTAGTAGATGAATATCCGTTTGTTTTTCATAACCTAGGATTGGTGGTACAGTAGTTATGCATTGGGCTACTAACCGCAAGGTCAGCAGTTCAAAATCACCAGATGCTTCTCAGGAGAAAAATTGGGATTTCTACCCCCATGAAGAATTACAGTCTCAGAAGCCCACATGGCAGTTCTACCCTGTCCTATAGTGTCTCTCTGAGTCAGAATCAACTCAATAGCAGTGAGTTTGAGTTTGGGGAAGATCAATTTACTAAAAGTGATTTGAATGTTTGGAAGCCTAAAGACTAGATAACTAAGGGTAAGGAAGTCAGACTATTCCCTTTTTCTTGACAGTCTTTCTCCCTCTACCTCTCTCTTCGTACCTCCTACAGTTCAGTAGCAATAGAAGGAGAGTTCAGGAAACGTGGGCTTCACTGGTGACATTGCCAAAGGGGATGACATTAAAATGAATGTACGATTTGGGGGCAGCATGTCAACAGAAATTATTTAGCCACATCATTTACCAATAGTTGTAATTTAATTAATGCTTGAAGATAAAAATATTTATACCAGATCTCCCAGCATAATGATTTTAATGAAATCATCCCTGTAATTAGTTATAACAACAAAAACATTTTCTTATGCTTTGCTTACATGTATCAATATGCCATAGGGCTAAAAAGTTGTGTCAAATTGCTTTGTGAGACTTTTCTCTGGGGAGACCTTGAAGCTTATTCCTGAATGTATAGTAGATAGATTGGAAGATATTATGTAAGAAAAGAGCTGAAATTTTTTCAAAGGACAGTTCAAGAAGACTAAGTAGAGCATTTTAATTAAATGTGCAAAGATCTGGAATTAGAAATCCAAGAACAAAAGCATGTTCAGCATATTTCAAGCTGAAAGAACTGAAGAAAAACTCAAGCCTGAGTTGCAATATTAAAGGACATTCTGACTGTTATAAGACTGAAGAAAGAAAATGGAAAAAGAATAGATGCATTTGAACTGTTGCACTGGCAAAGAATATCGACAGTTCCATGGATTGCTTGAAGAGCAACCAAATCTCTCTTGGAAGTAGAGCCAGAATGCTCTTTAGGAGCAAGGACGGCAAGAATTCATCTTATGTACTTGGACATGTTATCAAGAGAGACTTGTCCCTGAATAAAGGCATCATGCTTAGTAAAGCAGAAGGACAGCAAAGAAGAGGAAGACCCTCGATATGATGGATTGACTTAGTTGCTGCAATAATGGGCTCAAATATAATCATTGTGAGGGTGGCACAAACTGGGTCATATTTCTTTGTCTTGTGGCCAGGGTTGCTATGAGTCAGAAATGATTTGATGGCAATTAGCAATGAGAATGGGCAAAATACTGAATGATACAGGAAGAAATACAGAGTCACTGTCCCCAAAACAATTGTTTCATCAGCAACAACTTCAAAGAGCTAGCATATGATCAAGAACCAATGGTACTGAAGGAACAAGTCGACACTACACTGAAGGCCTTCATGAAAAATAAGACTCTAGGAACTGACAGGATACCAACTGAAATATTTCAACAAGCTGGTGAAGCATTAGAAGCACTTATTCATCTATGCCAAACAATTTGGAAAAAACAACCTGGCCAACTGACTAAAAAAGATCCAATTTGTGTACATTCCAAAGAAAGGCAACTCTACAGATCTTAGAAATTATCAAACAATATGACTAACAACACATACGACTAAAATTTTGTTTAAAATAATTTTTAAAATAGCCACACCAGTACAATCACAAAGAGTTGCCCAAAATATAAGTTGGAATCAGAAGACAATGCAAGTGGGATGCCATTGCTGATGTCATATGCATCTTGGCTGAAAACAGAGAATACAAGGAAGATGTTCTATTGACTACACAAAGGTATTCCACTGTGTAGAATCATAACAAACTATGTATAACACTGTGTGGAAGGGGAAATCCAAAACCCCTAACTGTGCTCATGTAGTACCTATACACAAACCAAGAGACAGTCATTTTCAAACAGCAAGAGAATGCTGTGTATTTTAAAATCAGAAAATGTGTGTTTCAAGGTTGCATTCTTTTACCATACTTACTCAATCTGTATGTTGAGCAAATAATCCAAGAAGCTGGATTACAGAAAGGTAATGATAATATTTCTAATCACAAGTTTTTTTTAACTTTTGACATTAAAACCATGTGCTGTTATTTTCATTGATGCCAGCATTTTTATAATCACTAATTTTGTTAAATTGTCTGGTGTTTTAGCTACAACATTATGGTAATTAGTATTTATGAACCTGTATCAATAACTTTTTGAGAAGGAAGTTGTGGTAATTAAAGGCTAAAAACGCTAATTCAATACCATTGAGTTGATTCTGACTCACAGCAACTCTATGGGACAGAGTAGAACTGCCTGTTTCCAAGGCTGTAACTCTATGGGAGTAGCAGACCCCTCTTTCCCCATGGGGCAGCTGATGGCATCCAGCTGCTCTTCTTGAGATTAGCAGCCCGAAGTGTAACCACCGCCACAGAGCCCCTATAGTTAGTTTTCTTTGTAAACTGTCTCCTGCTAAGCCTTTCTGGTACTGTTGAGCAGGTTCCAAGCCTTTAAGTGTTGCAATTTCCCTGAATAAACTCATCTACTCCCATGTCAACATCATATACGCCCACGTTTGTACTTCAATTTATAACTCTTCAGAGCTTCAGGCCTACTTCTTATCCAACTCCCTCCCTAGACTACCCCCAAATCCTCTCAATCTCAGCATGTAGAAAATTGAACTTGTGTTCTCTCTCATTGCATCATGTCCACTTCCCTTCCTGGTTCTTATCTTGACAAAGATCCACCTTCTATCATTGTCCAAGTTAGAGCCTTGGAAGTCATCATTGACTCTGCACCTCTGTAGCCAAGGGCTCTCACATCCACGCAATGCCAAGGAGCATCGAGTCTCTCTCTCTTTTTTTAATCCATTTATTTTCTCTCTATTCACTGCCAGTACCCAAGTCCAGGTCAAAATCATCCTTTCCCAGAATTGTTATAATGCCTTCCAAATGGTCCCCATGTCCCCACTTGAGTGTCTCCAATCCATTCTTTATGCTCAATCCAGTCATCTTTGTAATGGGTATTATGACTGCGTTGCCCCTCACTAAAACCCCTCATATAAATCCACTCGGTTTTTAGGATAAAGTCCTTATCTTAGCCAATTGAAGATTCCCATCTTAAGTTGGCTCAATCCATCTCCCTTGTCTCTCATTTCTTAATCAGGATTCCTTCACAGTCTGTGTTCTAGTCCCAGTCAATCTCTTTTACATCCTCAGACCTGCCTATTTCTTTCCCACATTTTTGGCCTTCCCACAATCACAAAATTGTACACATTTAAAGGGACTGGGAAAACACCAAGGTCAGTGCTTTCCACCAAATTCCTGTTCCACTTCAGAAAGCTCAATTCATCTGTGACTCTTGATTCAGTGTCCATCAAGAGTAAAACACCCCCTTAGTTACGGAAAAGCTTCTGAAATAGACACAGTCCATGCCCCAGGAGCATGCGCTCTGAATTGCTTCTTTTAATCCTGTTTACAAGTTAAAGTTGCTGAAATTTAGTTACCTTCCTCAAATGTAAGTCTAAGTACACTAAGAAATCACAGTCCCTGGCACCGCTAGCGTGTTGCTTGCATTGCAACTCTATTTGTCTTACTAGGTGTTTCTCCCAGCCTTCTCTGCCATCCTCAGAAAGCTCTGTACCACAGCCTAATCTGGATAACTATGCCCAGTGTCAGTTTCTGTTAGCTTTCTCTGCTACTGCTTCAGACACTCCAAAGGACATTGATCACCAGGGAGTCCCAGAAGTTGGAAGCCCTGTGTATCAATAAGGGCTGAAGACAATCTTTGGGTTTTAAATTATGGGATACAGAAAAGGGAGAGAGGAAAAATTCATTCAGAAGAAACTGAATAACTAGCATTTTTGGTTTGCTCCTAGTCACGCACAGAACAACTTGATGGCACCAAGCAAGGGACACCTATTTATAACCAAAAAAATCCAAAGACTGTTTCCTAAATTTTCTTTGAGTAAGAAATGTGGTTGAATAATGGAGACATAGATCCTTGTTTTAGTTTTCCTTCTTTTTTGCAGCGGAATAACTAGTAGGCTTACTGGTGATGTGAGAAAGTATCCCCTCTGGACAAATAACAAGTGTCTCATTCCTCCTGGCTGACTGGGGCTTGGCCAGATGCTTAGAGGCTTGAGATGCAGCTTTATAGAGGATATACACTTCTTGTCCTTACATGGTCAGTCTTTTAACACCTCTTTGTCTTCTAAGCCCATGACCTTCATTATGCACATGAGAAATAGCATCTTCAATTCTTACCACCGAGCACTAAACAGCAGCTCAAAGGGAGAAACACGGGCTTTCTACTCGCGTAAACAGCTACAGTCTAGGAGCCCCACAGGGGGTGCTTTGTGTCAGCATTGACTCCATGGCAGCGAGTTTAGGTTTGGGTTTCATTCTAAACAGGAGCCCGGGTGCCACCGTGGATTATGCATTGGGCTCTTAACCACAACATCAGCAGTCTGAAACCACTAGCCTCTCCGCAGGAGAAAAGTGGGGTTTTCTACAACTGTAAAGAGTTATAGTCTTGGAACTCCACAGGGGCAGATCTACTCCGCCCTCTAGGGTCACTATGAGCCAGCCTTGACTTGATGGCAGTGAGTTTAGTTATTTATTTTTTAAAACCCTATACAAGAGTAAGTGTATTTCCCAGAGAAACTGGCCAGGATGCATTTTACATACTTCTGTTCTGCTTGGAGATTCATTCAGAGATCCCTAATGCCTTGAACTTTTCGTCATCTGTTCACAACAGTCCATCCTGACCCCTCTCAGTGGGGCTAAAACTTGGACTATTCTCAAAACACTAACACTGCACAAAAAGGGTTCCTGGCAACCAGAGTTTCTTTGGCACTCAAACTCGAGTAATACTGAAGCCTAATAATCCCTAGCTGACCAGAAGCTCAATGGCTATGATAAAAGAAGCAGTGGGAAGGTGTCAAAGAGGGCAACAGCATGCTACAGCTGAGCTGAAACACTAAATAATTAGCAACAGGACGTAGAAAATGAAGTGGCCATTTGTCCTCTGTCTTACTCCTTTTCCTCTTTTCAGCTGCAGTGGTTCTTGCCCAGCTCTAGGTGGAAGGCATCCTAGCCTAATTTAGTTTAGGAGCCAGTTGAGATTCTGGGTGTTCCTTTTAAAGCAGACCCAACTTTAGCCAGGTGTTCCTGGGTACATGGCACTAGCCAGTCTATCCATTACAAAAAGTTTGTGTATATACAAATATCAGGCAGCAACTGAAGCAAGATTGAAAAATATTTTTTAATCATTTTATTGGGGGCTCATACTGCTCTTAGCACAATCCATCCATCCAACCATTTTGTCTAGCACATTTGTACATTTGTTGCCATCATCATTTTCAAAACATTTTCTTTCTACTTGAGCCCTTGGTATCAGTTCTTCATTTTTGATGGGAAAAGACTGAATGTGGCATCAACCCAGTGTTTCACTTAGAGGACTAAAGATTCAACTTCCAAAGTAGCAAATGCTCCCTATAGGACTGCACATGGAGTGCCCTTTACACTACGCCTCAGCATGACCTTATTGATCAAAGAGCAAACATTAACTACTGTGTTCCACTCTGGGACCCTGTCAATGAGTCTTTCAGTCTAGAAGATATTCAATGTGAAACCACCTATTAAATTATCTTCTTTGGGAAAACAGTGGACTTATCACTGAAGTGCGGTGAAGAAGGGCTTGAAAGATGACAGAGACACAAGAACTCTGTCTTCAGGAGACCTTACAAAAAAGGAAAAACTGACAGGCACACAAATAACAAATACAATGAAGGGACAGAGTCCAGGAGTCTGCGGTTGTCGCTGGCGAGAGATCATCAGATTTAGCACTTGCCCAGACCCATCCGCACCTTTGAAATAGTTTTCATTCCTCCAGAGTAAAATGCTGTCCCGTCTGCCAAGGAGAGAAACGACAATAAACAGAAACACGCTCCTTGGGGAACATGTCTGTTCTACTTTGGTATTCCCAGAGAAGAAACTCTGAGGTCTGTTTTCAAGTTGATCTGGTTTTGAGGGGTGTGAAGCATATCAATCAAAAGACCTAGTCTAGGCCACTGAAGTCAGGTTGTGATCCATTCACCAGCAGGTGCCTGGGCTCCACAGCAGGGCTGGGGGGACACAGACCTACGGATCCACAGTCATAACTGGGTACCCCAAGGCTCTGTCGGCCTTAGACACCCTGGGGGAAAGTAATTACGGTTGTAACAGGGAACACTGTGAGACCAACTGCAGAGCTCCTCAGTAAAGTGCATTAAAAGCCATCAAAATAAGAGGCTTTGCTGACAAAAGAAGGGATGGACTAGCGAAAGGAACTCAGGACACTGAAAATCCCCAGTCAGACCCACTTGAGCTTGATTGTACTTCTTGACTCCAAGCCTATCTCTGAAAGACATCAAACAGAAAGAAAGGCAGGGAGAGTCTGAGAAGAAACACAGTTTATTCTATTTGGAGAAGAGTGACCAAGACATGTAACAGATGGAATGGGGTAGGGCAAACGGCTTAATAGGATTCACTACAGGATTAGGCGGTCATTTGATTAAAACCAGCATATGCAGGGGCAGAGGCAGAACAAGATCATGCTGCTCTGACTCATCATGCTTTGGGCTGTGTCAACAGCACCAGGCCGGCAGGACTAGGTGGGAGCCACATCCACACAAGCCCCACGAAGCAGCATCTTCCTGGGTGGTGATGGTTTTGCCTTGCTCATCAGTGCCATGAAAGTCCCGGCCTCAGAAAGAGAGCCTGACTGGGACAGACAGAAAGGGGGTCAGTTCTGCATCCTCTGTGCCTAGCACAATGCCAGACACATCAGAGCTTCATCATCACTGTGAACAACCTCTTAGTAATACCATGAGGTCTGAGAGGGGGATAGATGTAGGCTCCATGTCCGAATATGCCTAGCAGTCTCAGTTTACACCTGTTACATCAGCATAATCATTAAAGTCTCTAGCACCAGTGTGGACAGCAAGCTATATAACATAAAAAAATGCTTTCCATTGATGATGCTCATAAATTCACATCAGGCCCTTCATTTTGCATCCGATTGCTCCTCATCCTTAGAGGCCCTCTTGAGGGTGCTGTGAGAGGCCTTTTCCTTTCCCGATATCTGGTTTCTCTCCACCCTCTGCCACATTTCCTTCTTTCATTACTTCTTACACTCCCATCTCTCCCCCAAGGGTACTGGCTCCATTCCTGGGCTGTAGAACCAGCCTCTTTGTAGTCTCTATTAAAGGGAGTGCAAACAGCTTCACATCTTAGAGGGCACTGCATTGAGCAGCACCATCCTTGACTGCTCGTTACTGCCATTCATAACACGATGTTAACACAGTGTTGGAAGAGTCTATAACTTTCCTCCAATGTACCAAACTCCTCCCCCAGAATGAGTGACATAAGCGAAGTGGAAGAGCGCGAGCCCGACGTGCTGTGCACGGGGCGTGGTGCCAGAGAAGCGCCAGCAGCCTGAGCACTGTGTAGTCGGCGCACCTAGAGGTGCCTCCCCCGAGACTCTGAACATCTTCAGCTCAAAGCAAGGGCCAACCTGACTTAAGCTCTCCCAAGATGGCCAAGCAGCCGGACTACGACCTGGAGAAAATTGAGAACAAAGCAGAACCCACCGTAGCCATGCTTCCCAAGTACCTGCAAGCTTTCAGGAAGGCCCTGGCCCTGGTCATGCAGGTGGAAGAGCAGGCGAGGAAAGAAAGCAGCAGCAAGAAATAGCCCCAGTGATGACTCTAAATAAATTAGAAAATATATCATGGAAGTTTCCTACAAACTTTTTGAAGCCCCCTTGTATATCTGTCTATCTCACAACTTTTGCCTGTTCAGTTACTTACCGGTTTAAGCCCTATTGACAGCAATTACAAGAATCTGTTTGCAAGCTAACATTCCATGATCCATGTAGTTTTTCCATCACCCCTACCCTCCACCCCCAACTTTCTGTATACTGACCCTAGTAACCACTAATAAACTTTGATATCTATAAAAAAAGAAGAAGAGGAGCGGGAAATGGGGCAATGGAGGAAGAACGCGCGTACTCTGCAACTAATGAAAAAGGGCACAAGACGCTTGAGGGCGGTCCTGCACATGGACAGGGAGAAGGATTCTAAGTCTGAGGGTTCTTCTTCCCTGCCAGGAAGAGCGGGCCGATCGCATCCTTGCTTTTTAAGCAGAGTTTAATTTGTTCCTGGAATTTATCTATCTCTGTTTGGCTTAAGTTTATACCAGTAGGATTCAGGAAAAAATTCTATTTCGTTCCCAACAAATCATCATTCTCTTCAGGATGCTTAAAGCCATCACAAAAAAAAAGAGAAGTGGGCGGGAGAAAGAATGTTAGTAAGAACTGAGCCGATTAATGAGTTTGGAATTTTGACTTTTTTACATTTTTTTTTAATATGAAATGTTTTCAAACTTCCTCTCAGATCGTGGGTGGGTGTTTGTTATCTAGTGCATAAATCTCTTGTAAGTTTCTGGAACCGGTACTAATAAGGAAATAATAGCAGATCTTTAGTCTCTTCCTTGATAAAAAGAAGCAAGAGTCTTGTGGCCAGATCAGAAACCTGGCTGAATTAATTACTTTAAAAACAATTCATGTAATTCCCACATCATGTGGTGTAGTTAGAGTCCCAAGGGGTGGAGTGGGATCCCACAGTCCTTCCTGACTGTGTGGTTGGGGGTACATTTCTTGGAGTCTCAGTTTCTTGTCTATACACTGAGGGGTTAATAAGCTCCACCCACCACCGACTCTCTATGGACCTATAATTGGATCCCTAGGTCTAGGAGAATTCAGTTCTCCCATCAGCTCCAAGGGAAGGGCATCCAAGCCATCTTTTCTTCTCACATCTCATTACAGCAGTCCCGGGCTCTGTATCTGACTGCTGTCCACCCCTCCCCCCGCCCTTTCTCCGAATCTGACTCTCTGTACCCACAGAACTGCATCAGGAGGGTGATCTCTGGCAAATGAAAATGGTCTGTGCTCATAGGACCTGGCTGTGTTTTGGCTACAGACCCCCTGCGCACAGCAGAGCATCTATCAAAGGGTCCATCTGTCTTTTGTTGGAAAATAGGGCTTGAAAAACTGTTTTGCTAAAAATTGGCCAGCTCAGGCCCATCACTAAGAAATCAATAACAGCCTTCCATGTTTCTCCTGAACCAGAGTGTATGCCGTGTACTCAATAATACAGCAATTTTGACCCTTGCCCTTCCTTGGCAAGGAAGGTTACTGCATTTCCACCTGCCTAGAAAGGTACCGACATTCCTGGCTTGCTGTTGATACTCATTGACTCCCAGGTTCCCAGCCATGTAAGCTGACTAACAAGAGCTTAACTAAGCAAAGTGTAGCCATTCAGTTTCCCTTGGCAGAAGTGGACCGTACAGCAGGGGTTCCAATTTTAAAACCACCCAATTTGAAAATTGTTCACAGTTTGCTAGTACCCTCTGCTCCTGTGAGATGGAAACATCTTAATATAATCGGGGGCAAAGACTTTGAACTCCATTTGGAGATTTCTCCAGATTCCTCAACATATTATTACCTCACGGATTTGCAGAGGCCATGAAGTGAGATGAGACGTGTCAATGCACAAAGTCTAGCACATTACAGAAACTGTCTCAGAGAGCTCTTTCTGATGGTGGTAAATAACCGACATTTTAGTAGTTAAACTGAATCAAAGGTCAAGATGGGAAAGAAATGCATAGGAATGCAAAGGTAGGAAAGTGAAGTAGATACAGAATAAACCGTGGCCACAGTGTAGGAAAATTTTTCTGGATTCCGGATTCTCCTCAACCCAAATGGTCACAGTTTTAAAAATCTGGTTCTCTGTGGGTCTCAAGTTTCATCCTCAGCACAGAATCTGTAATTCACCGACCAACTTCGTTTTCCCTTTCTGCTCTCTTATTTCACAGCCGTAAGAACTCACTCTCTTGCTCCCTGGTTCTTAGGTGTAATGACTGCATCTCCCCCAGGGTCACAGCACCATTCATTTCTGGGCAAATGATTTCTATGATCTGAATCCACATAGGCACGTGAGATTCTGCTTTATGGTAACTTGATATATTCCACAGTGACAGGAATCACACCCATTTAATTCACGAAGAAGTATATCCACCGCTGCTCTGCTATGTTTAAGAGCCTTTGGGTGATATTTTTTTTTGTGGTAATCATGGAAGGCACATATAGACTTCCAAATACTTACAGTACCTAGATGAAAACCACACTAGAAAAATATGTCAATGTCACCCTCCCCACATTGGTAAACGCCCTGTCTAACCTAATAAAATGCTGCCCCAAAGAGAAGCTCACTGAAGGTCTCAATAAATTCAAGTCTCAGTCTTCCTAGGCTGACTCTTTTAACCTATTCTCACCTCCTGTCCCCTGACCCCCATCCCCTCACCTTTATA
Source organism: Tenrec ecaudatus (assembly GCF_050624435.1). Lineage (NCBI taxonomy): Eukaryota > Metazoa > Chordata > Mammalia > Afrosoricida > Tenrecidae > Tenrec > Tenrec ecaudatus. The sequence goes on from NC_134543.1 coordinate 73,547,940, forward strand.
GGCAGGTTTCAGGGACAATGGCTGACACAAGACTTCCTTGAACTAAGATTTCTAAGCCAAATCTATCAACCTTCTAACTGGACTTGTTCCCAGTCTCCTTTCCTTGATTTCATTTCTCTAGCTTCCTCTGCCCTTCTTATAATTACTGATTTACCTCTTAATTGCAAATAAGCCTCTTTGTGTTTCTGTCATCTCCTAAACTTCCCTGAAGGAATTCCCTGGAAAGTTCTGGCAGTTATGCTAAAGCAAAGTTGCTGTAGATCCTTTTAAAAAGGGGGGGGGGCATGCTTATGATTTCAAAAACCATGTGTTTTTCTACCGTCCTACCCACCACAGCAGAAGCGTCCCTTGGGAAGGAGTCATGTTATAACATTACTTAACTTTGAGTAGCACCGCAACACTGCCAGGTAATATCGGCCATACATTTCTGCGTGCGGGGGTGCTGTATTTCCAGCAGCTCCTTCCCTCGGGCTAATTCCTAGCCATTTTATGGACAAAAACAGCTGGGCAAACTCTAGAGTTGGAGGACAGAAATGAGATCTCAGGGCATTGTGAATGCCAAGCTGGTCTCTGCAAGGGACCGAGGCTGGGAGAGTCACTGGCTACTCGAGCATTCTCCACTATGTGAAGAAAACGTGTGAGGCCTGATCCAACTCAAAAAAATGATTGGCATCTCAGCTGCCAGCTTTACACTGAACTAAGAAAAGAAGCACCCTTTAGTAGCTTGGGTGTCAGGCCTTAACTCCCACATCACCAGACCCACAATAGAAAGGCATGCCCAGGGTGAGGTTCAACAATAAGTATGAGGTTCAACAATTCTCCCGCAGAGGCTGTAAATGCTTCCTTGTGTGGTCACCACAGTGTATTTGACATCTGTAAGCCATACAGAGCTTCCCCAGCCCTTAAAGCAGTGGTTCTCAACCTGTGGGTCGCGACCCCTTTGGGGGTCAAACGGCCCTTGCACAGGGGCTGCCCGATTCATAATAGTAGCAAAATGACAGTGATGTAGTAACAAAAATAATTTTATGGTGGGGGGAGTCACCACAACATGAACTGTATGAAAGGGTTTTGGCACTAGGAAGGTTGAGAACCGCTGCCATAAAGGATCAGGGATGAATCAGGCTGAGCAAGAGTCAGAAACGATAGCAGGTGCCATATCTGGGTCAGTCTGGTCCAAATTCAGACTTCTCGTATTGTGCTGAGCACTGGCTATCCATCTGCATCAGTCCATCTGAGAAGTGGGGATACTAGGAGCACGGATGGAGGATGCCCAGTGGTCCTGCCAGGGCTCCACCCCTGCTTCAGGCAGCCATCTCTGCTTCCCTCTGAAGCAGCCACGGAAACATACTACACTCCAGCCATCGACTCAGCCACCATCTACTTCTAAGGAAAGTTATCAGTGACAACTCATGCTTGCTTGCTCTGCATGGGTTTGGGGATTCGGCAGTGTTGTGAGGTATGAAAATGAGCCCAGCAGCAGGCTAACCAATTAAGGGGTGAAAGGGAGTGGGAAGCAAGCTCTTGGATCATCCTAGATTAGTTCTTGAAAGGAAAGGAGAGGAACAGAACAGCTCCCCTCCCCTCATTGCTTAAAACACAGGGGAGTAATAGCTGTGTGTGTTGTTTTAAGGGAGATTTTTTTAAGATGGGCCCTAAAGATAATATTCTCCCTGGACTCAATTTATTTAAACTCTTAGGATTCCTAGGGACTAGAGGGACTCCACAGGGCAGATACTTAGAGCCAGACTCACTGCTAAAAATAGGGCTGGTCCCGTGTGCTCTGATCAAATATGTCCATCTCCCATAGCTGCAGAGTCAATGTCGTCCTTTGGAACAAATTCTTTTTGGGGGAGGGGCAGGAATCCAGTTAATTTATGGTGCTGGGGCCAGCCTCCCAGACCTCTCCACCGGTTCCCTCCTCCACGCCGGGATATTGCATTCACACCTTGCGACACTGGGTTGAAGTCTGGTCCCACTTTCCCTGTGGAGATATAAACAATACCCTCCCCTTGGGTAGATTAATGCCCCATGACCCCACTACCCTTTTCTTCCTTGTATTCATCCTTTTGTTTTCCTTTCCCCACCTCCTCCACCATTGTCTACCATGTACATCCCTGGTTTTGGTCTGGTCTCTTCCATACTACACCGGCCAATGGAGATCCCCTCATAGAGGGGTTTAGGGGAGGAGATGGGTTAATTAGGGTGTGAGGTAGTATCGATGAAGAACACAGCTTTCCCCCAGATCCTGGATGCTTCCTCCCCCCAACTACCATGATCCGAATTCTACCTTGCAGGGCTGGATAGGACAGAGGCTGTACACTGGTACATATGAGGGTTGGAGGTACAGGGAATCCAGGGTGGATGATACCTTCAGGACCAAAGGTGTGAGGGACGATGCTGGGAGAGTGGAGGGTGAGTGGGTTGGAAAGGGGGAACTGATTACAAGGATCCACATGTGACCTCTTCCCTGGGAGAGGGACAGCAGAGAAGGGGGGAAGGGAGACTCCGGATAGGGCAAGATATGACAAAATAACGAGGTATAAATTACCAAGGGCATATGAGGGAGGGGGGAATAGGGAGGGAGGGGGGGGGAAAAAGAGGACCTGATGCAAGGGGCTTAAGTGGAGAGCAAATGCCTTGAGAATGATTGGGGCAGGGAATGTATGGATGTGCTTTATACAATTGATGTATGTATATGTATGGATTGTGGTAAGAGTTGTTTGAGTCCCTAATAAAATGTAAAAGAAGAAAAGAGAAAAAAATGATTAGGGCAAAGACTGTACAGATGTGCTTTATACAATTGATGTATGTATATGTATGAACTGTGAAAAGAATTGTATCAGCCCCAATAATTTGTTAAAATAAAAAAAAGCATTTAAAAAAAAATAGGGCTGGAGTTCCCTACCCTGACCAACCTCGAGAGGATAACTCCGCTTAAAACTGCCTGAGGCAAAGCCTCCTGTGAAGCTGCAACCCAGAGGTGGAAACCACAGTGTAAAACTACCTTGACCTCAGCAAGGTTGCCCACATAAGTCAGTACCACACAAGTCAGGAACTCCCCCCTACCCACCCACCCACAGGACACCTACTACTGAACGGTGGGCTTAGGAGGAAGGGGTAGCGAAAACTATTCAAGGGGAGGCAAGGGAAAAAGTTAGAGAGGAAGATACACTCTGAATGAAGAAAGAGCATCAGTAACAGCCAGCACAGCAAATGCAATGGAAATAATAGAATACTCTTAACATCATTTTTTGCATCCATGATTTTTATGGAGAGAAAGGAATAAAATAGGTTTTTTTTAAATGAAACAAGAATGAAATCAGAAGAGGTAGATAAAAGTATGATAAATGATCAAACAAAACCAAAATAACCTTAAACTAGTGGCATCAAGTCAACTTTGATTCACAGTAATCAGATAGGACAGAGAAGAATGCCCTACCGGACTTCCAAGGCATGTACTCTCTGCAGAGGCAGACTGCCACATTTCTCTCTGGCACACTGGCTGACCTGTGAATTGTTGACTTTTAGTTAACAGACCAGGGCTAACAACTGTGCCACTTGGACATCCTATGAGAAACATCGAAACGGGGAAAAAAAACAAAAACAAGAGCAATTACAAAACCTGGAGAATATAGAGAGGCTTCAGCATACACCTAATCACCTCCAGAAGAAGCACTGAGAGTCAATGGAAGAGAAGCAATATCCAAACAGTTCCTGGTCAGAAACATATGAGTCTCGGAAAATGTACTCTAAGAGACCAAATTAATCAACAAAAATAATTCCAAAACTAAAGCGTGTTGTCAACATTGTAAAAGCTACTAGAGAGAAAAGACAGAATCCTATTAAGGAATGATAATTATCAGACAACACATTTATCATCAGCAACTAACAATATCAAAACAAAATGAAGCCATATATTCTACCTACTGAGAGGAAATTATTTTTCAATTCTATACCCAGCTAAGCAAATAAGAGATGGAGAAATGTACACAGCCACTGGAAAAACAATTGAAGAATGTTCTTCAGCAAGAAAGAATCCAACCATCAATGAGCACACAAATTAAGAAAAATATAATAGTATAATAATTCTTGGGCATACAAATAATCATTACTTTTGTTTGTTTTATGTTTAAATTAAACTCTAGATGTAATTAAAAGAAAATGTGTGGAATATCTGTATAAAGGTGAGGGAACTAAGAGATTCTTATCTTATTCCAGGAGAGAAAATACATATTAAATAAATGTAGACTGCATAGAAATTTTGTTGGTGGTGGTAGATGACATCAAGCCTGTTCTATCTCATAGCAACCCTTTGTAGAATAGAATGAAACACATCCTGGTCTTGAGCTGTCTTCATAATTATGGCTGTGTTTGAAGTCACTGTTGCAGCCACTGTGGCATTCCATCTCATTGAGGGTCCCTGCCCACCCTTCCCACCCCAACCCCGGACCCTAATCCTTTTTACTCTTTTACTGACTCTCTACTTTATCAAGGGACTGATTCCTCTTGATAACATGTCCAAGTACACAAGACAAAGCCTCACCATTCTCATTTCTTTTTTTTTTTTTACATTTTATTAGGGGCTCATACAACTCTTATCACAATCCATAAATATACATACATCAATTGTATAAAGCACATTCGTACAATCTTTGCCCTAATCATTTTCAAAGCATTTGCTCTCCACTTAAGCCCTTTGCATCAGGTCCTCTTTTTTTTTTCCCCTCCCTCACCGCTCCCCCCTCCCTACCATCCTCATTTCTAAGGAGCACTCCATTATATTTCTTCCAAGATAAATTTGTTCTTCTGTAGTTCATGGGATATTCAATATTCTTTGCCAACACCATAATTTAGGCATCAATATTCTCTTGGGTCTTCATTGTTCATTATTCAGTTTATCCAGCCATAGGAGGCAATTGAAAATGCCACACCTTGATACTCAAAATGGCATCTGTTTTTTAATAGGTTAAACAGGTTTCTGCAGCAGATCTGTGCTGTGCAATATACCATTTGATTTCCTCACTGCAAGGGCAGTGATTGTGGATCCATGTAAAGTGAAATTTACAGATTTAATCTTTTCAGTGTTTACGATGCTGTTTATTGGTCTAATTATGAAGACGTCTGTTTTATGTCAAGGCGTGTGTAACCAACCATACTGAAGCCTTTGGTCTTCATCAGTAAGTGCTTCAAGTCCTTTTTGCTTTCCGCAAGCAAGGCTGTATCATCTGCATATCACAAATTATTAATGAATCTTCCTCTAATCCTGATGTCACATTCTTCTTCATACAGTTCAGAAATTTTTAAGATAAGTACATATGTTAAAACTGTACAAAAATAACTGCTAAATTAAGAAAAATACATCATAAACGTTCCAAAAGAACAAAGAGGAATAGAGAGGGAAAAAAGTATCAATCCTACAGAGGGCCCAAAAGGGCGAAAGGCGGCAAAGCAAGAGTGGTTGTGCCAGAAACATCCAGATGTCTACAAAAGATTTGTGATTCTCCTCAATAGTAAAGAACTGCTGAGAGGAAATATCAAGAACTACATTTCCCAGGCCTCTTTGGCCCCTGGTAGGGCCGTGTGCCTAGTTCACACCAATGACCTATGAGTAAATATCACGTAAATTACCTTCAGGCAGTGGTGGACGTGTGTGCCTCCAACTCTTTCCCTTTCTATGCTAACCTTGGGAGTTACGTGTTACCAGTGACAGAATCACAAGACCAAAGGGACCTGCTCCCTGAATAAGATGGGTGTGGGACACATCACCCCTGCTGTGTCACTGATTGCATTTCATAGTATCCACAAATATTCTTTTGTTTTGTTAAGCTAGCGACCAAATATATACTTTGAGCTTTCAGAATTTTTTTGTAACCTCAGGACTGTCCTAAGTAAAATATGAGGGGACTTCAAAAAATTTTATGGGAAAGTGGAATTTTTCATGAACTTTTTAAAGCCCTCTCGTATGTAAATAAATAGAAAACACAACATAAGATAAATCCAACTATGCCATCAATCACAGACACACAAACTGTAAATAGAGTAAACCATTTTTTTTTTTAGCAAACTAGAGTTGGTGGCCAAACCTAGCCGTGTGCATTATTTACCCATTGACGTGGGTGTTTTTGAGTAGGTGTGGCAGAGAAGGCCCACACAGGCCAAACATATTTACTAGTTGGCCCTTTACAGAAAAAAATATAATAATTACTGACTTCCTGGATTAAGCGTACACAGTGAAAGAGTAAGGTAATAGATCGGATCAATTTTTTTTAAGTTCCAAATAATGCTAGTTACAAGAAATAAAACCATTATATTACATACCAAAGATTTGAAAACAAATGTTTCAAAACTAAATATCTGCCAAGCAAATATTAATCAAACATAGCATACTTGGCAACTCAAATAATATAAGATGTAATGCTATAGCATTGAGGTTAAGAAATACTCAAGGTAAAGACCAAAACAAAACAAAACACACATACAAACACACACCCCAAGAAGATATAATAATCTTGTAAGCAGCTAATCACATAAAATAACAAGGAAAAGATTTTCCAAACTGTATTAATTAGGAGGTAAATTTTAACATACTTCTTCAGAAACTCATCAATCAAGCCATTGAATTTTAACTACATTTTCAAAAGAGCACCTAGGAGATTTAAAAGCTATGTCCCAGTGGAGAATGAAATGAGGCATAAGAATCATCTGAAGAGCTTTTTAAACTAACACACGCACTGCCTATCTCTCCCACAGACAGGCAAAGAGAAGAGAGCTTTTGAAAACGCTTGATGTAGTCTTTCTCTGAAGGAGACTTGGTGACACTTTTGGGTAAGTTGGAATGCTAACCTCAAGGTCAAGATGAAGCGATCTGCTCCTGTGAAGATTTATAGCCTCAGAAACACTGGATAGGGCCGCCGTGAGTCAGCTAGCAGTGGGTTTGAGGCTGTGACTGTGGGGAGGGCTTTACTTCATGAGGGTTATCAAACGCACGGCCCTCCAGACTCAGGACTCATACTGACTCTGTAGGACAGAGTAGAACTGCCCTGGGGCATTTCCAGGGCTATAACTCTTTATGAAAGAGGTTACCAAACATTATCCCACGCCCACTGAAGTGGCTGGTGAGTTTAACCCACTGACCTTCCAGTTAGCAGACACATATTTTAACCACTGTACCACCAGGACTCCTTTAGCAGGGGCTATACAGTGATAAAACATAGACTGAGAACCATACATCTTTCTTAAGGAGGTGGCTCACAGTGGCCAGTCTCAATGATAAAATACTCTTAAAAGAAACACTTTGAGGTATCAAGTATTTTAACCATTTCTAACATAAAGCTCTTTGCAGTTAATCAGGGATACAGAAGATTGTGAATAAAAAGAACAAAAGATCAGTTTTGATAGTGGCCAAATTAACCTAAATTTCTGAATAATTCTTTTTTTAAATCATTTTATTGGGTACTCATACAGCTCTTATCCCAATCCACACATATATCCATGGTGTCGAGCACATTTGTACATTTGTTGCCATCATCATTTTCAAAGCATTTTCTTTCTACTTTAGCCCTTGGTATCAGCTCCTTATTTTTCCCCCTCCCTCTTCCTCCCTTCCTCCCTCGTGAACCCTTGATAATTTACTTTTTTTTTTCATGTCCTACACTGTCTATTGTCTCCCCCTACCCCCTTGTCTATTGGCCATCACTTTGGGAGGGGGTTATAGTAGGTCATTGTGATCTGTTCCCCTTTTCTCCCCTCATCTGCCCCTTACCCTCCTGGTATGGCCACTCTCAATATTAGTCCCAAGGAGTTTATCTGTCCTGGATTCTGGGTTTCCAGTTCTTATCTGTACCCATGTACATGCTCTAGTCTAGCCAGATTTGTAAGGTAAAATTAGGGTCATGATAGTGGTGGGGAGGAAGCATTAAAGAACCTGAGGAAAGCTGTATGTTTCATTGGTGCTATAGCTACACTGTACCCTGACTGGCCCATCTTTTCCCCACAACTCTTCTGTAAGGGGATATTCAATTGCTTACAGATTGGCTTTGGACCTCCACTCCGAACTCCCTGCCTCATTTACATTATGATTTCTTTGCTCTGGGTCTTTGATGCCTGATACCTGATTTCACTGATACCTCATGATCACACAGGCTGATGTGCTTCTTCCATGTGGACTTTGTTGTTTCTCAGCTAGATGGCTGCTTGTTTGTCTTCAAGTCCTTAAGACACCAGACACTATATCTTTTGATAGCTGGGCACCAACAGTTTTCTTCACCACATTTGCTTATGCACCCGCTTTGTCTTCAGCAATTATGTTGGGAAGGTGAGCATCTCAGAGTGCAAGATTATTAGAACAAAGTGTTCTTGTGTTGAGGGAGTACTTGAGTAGAGGCCCAATGTCCATCTGCTTCCTTAATACTACACCTATAAATATATGTATATAGGTCTATTTCCCCATTGTCATATATAAATATATTTACATATGTATATGCCTGTATTTAGATCTCTATAAATGCCCTTTGCCTACTAGTTCTTTCCTCTATTTCCTTTTACTTTCTCCTTGTCCCACTATTATGTTCAGCCTTCATTTGGGTTTCAGTAATTCCTCTCAATTACATTGCCCTTGATCAAGCCCTACCACACCTACTACATCCTCCTAGCCTCCCATGTCCCCCTGGAACTGTCATCCCGTAGTTCTCTCTTATGGCTTGTTTATCCCACCTATCCCATCCTGATAGACATGCAATATGCACAATATGCACAATATGCACAAACACAAGACTGAGCACAACAAAGCAACAATAGAAAATAAAATAGCCACAACACCAATAACAAAAATGCAATGACCAAAAAAAGCCTATAAATAGTTCAAGGTCTATTTGTTGGCCTTTAGGAGTGTTTTCCAGTCTAGTCTGATGGGGTGCCATGCACTGGCCCCACAGTCTATTTTTGGTGTTCCCTGAGACTTCATTGCTCTGCTCCCCTTGCTGCTCTGTTGCATGCCCCCAGCATCTCACCTCCATGTGGCGGGGTCAGGGTGGACACACTTCCCACCGTGTGTCTCTAGTGTTATACCTACCATGGTGCTATGGGTTAGTGAGGGACGTTGTGTCTCCTGGTAGTGCTGGCTCTCTGGTCCTCTCTGTGCATTGGCTGCTCTGAGCAGAAATATTGTCCTGGGGCTTGGTGGGTCAGGATGTACTCCACTCTCTCTTCCTCCCCCCTCATTTGCTCCTGTTTGCTCTGATCAGACACATCCCTCTCCTTGAACTGTAGCTTCAGTGCTGTCCTCTGAAGCGAATTCTTCTGGGGGGAGGGGTGATTGTCTACTTAGTTGGTAATGGGGTCACCCCCTCAGGCCTTTCTATTGGTTCCCCGCTTTATGCCAGTGTGCTGTGTTCTTGTCTTGGAGCACTGGGTTGAAGTCTGGTCCCTCTCTGAATAACTCTTTTTAAATTTCAAAACATGTCAAGGGTTAGTTGTAACCAAATACTGACCTGGTCAGAACAGTAACTGATTTTCAAGTTGTTCAAAACAATCTATAACATGATTTAAAATTTTGCCCATCCAATTTTAAGGAAATTTCTAAAACCCAACTTAATCTAAAAAGACTATCAATGGGAAGTTGGACTCAATGATTAAGAAAAAGCTGACAGGAATTGAGTGTCCTCAAGTAGTCAGTTCATTTTGTTTCTTTTCTAGTCCTCGCCTGTGGAAAAGCTACTTGTAACTATAACCATACTATCAGTGCATCAAAATCCAACGTTTACAAAGTACATTTTATATCCATTAAAATTTGTAGCAAATACATTTCAAAAGTATGTCACCAAAGGGAAAAGCAGAGGAACTGTATGTAAATCATTGGCCAGAGGCAGTGATTCAGAGATTGAAATTCTTTACTTTGCAGTGAAGAGTGATGTTGGAAAGAAACATAAAATACTAAGGAGAGGGGATTGGTGGCTGTGGGCGACAGGATCGTCGCTGATTCCTCAATGAGGGCGTGATGACAATGGGATTTGTGGGAGGTCTTTGCAACCACGACAGGAAGAGAGACGCTAGAATACTTGGAATTGTCCAGCTACAAGGCGGTGGCCTGGAGAACAAGACGTGATGGGAATGAAGACAGCAGAGGAGAAAACCAACTTAATGAATGACTAGATGAGAGTCTTAACATAAACGTGGAAATGACAACATTTGCAAAACTCCCGCCCAAGCAAATGACAGAGACAAGAACCCTATACCTGTTTGTGGAACGTGTGTTTGTTTTAGGCCCTCTGAATTTTAAAGATAAATATCAAAGATGAAAGATTTTTTAAATTGAGTCAGCAACTAGAAACCACAATGACTGTCAAAATGTAGCCCACAGTGGCCATGCATCTTAATTCTCAGGGTGCCAATTAAAAGGCAGATTCCAGGGCCCCTCTCCCATCTGAGTGATAACCTCCAGGGTAAGGGCCCAATTACATGGCTTACATGAATTCAGAGGAAGGGGGTGTTGTGCACACTTCGACGTCTCCACCATGGATCCATGGATAGTTATATGCACCCAGCGAGACAGAAACTCCCAGTCGGGTCTGGGGTCTCCCCGAGTTACCCATGAGGACAACCAAAACCAACCACTGCGGTGTGGGTGGGGTGAAGTGGGTGATGGCTCATATAGTCGAGAGTTATGGTCAGACAATAGTCAATGAAGGATATCAGAATATGGCTTTTAGGAGTTTAGTGTGGACCACAATTATATACTATCCCAAGGACAAAAGGATTTAGGGCAGAAACACTATGAGGTGCTTGGATGTTGGGCTTCTTTTCTTCTTGTTTTCTGTTCCCCCTTGTAGGTACATTGTGGATAGTTACATTAGAAATCACACAGCTGACCAAGACAAACTTGTCCAGTCTATTGAAAGTCATTGTAGAAAATATCAACAGGCTAGAAGTGAAGTAAGAAGAATTTTCAATCTTAACTTCCCCAAAGTTAATACACATAGTTATATTTGTCATTTTCATCATGTTTCTAATGAAGGTAACAAAACTTTTAAGGGCTAGAAATAATTAAGAGATATGTTTAAACAGATGCCTAATATTTTAAGCTTTGGAAGAGGGAAAAATAAATTGATCCCAAGTGTGCTTTTCCTCTAGTTTATATTGTTTTCTTTTCAATGTTGGTAGTGGTTTTACCATCTCCTGGTTTCCAAGGTAACAACAGCCAGTGGACACCAGGTTGCATTGCTCTGCTGAAGAGTTGTAAACAGGTGCTCTTCAGGAAGTAGTGCAAGCACCTGATGCACACACCAAATGCTCGTCCTGAATTAATGAATAAACTATCAATCACTACAAACTATGAGCTTGGGGGTGGGAAGGGGTACAAGCAAAAACTTCTCACGGTCACAACAGCAATTTACACACTTGCAAAACTTTACTAAGCATGGGAGTTATTTTCCTGAGCACTTTCACAGACAAATCCTCCTCCCAAGCCTCGCAGGGCAGAGTTATTACTACATCTCACATCACCTTATCTACACCAGTTTCTACTTTCCTGCCTGCTGTGTTTCATTCACACGCTGAAGGCTGGAGCTTTCTCAGCAAATTGAAATTTCAAGTCAATAAGAAAAACATAAGCTGCCCCCAATTTGATCATGGAAACAGTAAATAAAACATCTACCAAGTAGAATCTCTGAGATTTATTTCTAAAGAGGAAAAATATATACTCCAAAGGCAGGCACATAGGAGTTCTTTCCCTACGAGGTGTGAATTATCCAAAGGGTGACATTCTAGGGTTTGAATTCTGGACAATGAACTTCAAGGATCTTTCCAAAAATCAAAGCTCATTGCCACTGAGTCAATTCCCACTCATAGTGACCCTACAGGATAGGATAGAACTGCCCTGTGGATTTCTCAAGACTAGTTTAGGAGTAAAAAGCCTCATCTTTCTCCAGTGGAGCAGATGGTGGTTTCGAACTGATGCATAACCACTAAGCCATCAAAGCTTCCTAGACCTTTCTATAACACCAAATAATAATAATACACTATGTTAATGAGACTTTTTTTTCATTTTCCACAAATGATTTGAATCTGCCTTGTATAGAAACATTCCTAGGGGAACGTTCACATGGATAACAGGTTGGGAGTGGGGTGGGCAGTGGGAAATGGGATGGGGATCACCAGAAGAGCCTGCTAACCAAAACTTTAGATATTCCAGTACACCAGTGGCACCTTGACTACCAGAGATAGTCAATTTCCAGAAGATTAGCCATTGATTCCCCTAGGGGAATAGTACTATGCTGACACATATGGGGGGGGGGGGGTTGTTGTCACAATGAGTTAGTAACTCCGGGGCAACTGGTTGATTTGGTTGGTTGTGGGGTGAGGCAGACCCACAGGAATCATCTTATGTACAAGCCTACACAACTTCCAAGGAAGGAGTGGTGGAAGCAGTGGAGGCTCATATGAGTCCAGGGCCTGAGTCTCTCAGACTCACTTTTTTAAAACGAGTCAGGACTAAATCCATTAAAGGCGCTGAGATTTAAAAGGTAGGAGAGCAAATTAAAACTAACATTTCACTAACATCTTTCTTCATAGAATCCAAGTCAACGGTGTTGGTAGCACCAGTTGGGCTGAAGTGGACCATAAAGCAAAATGAAGTGTAGAAGTTATTTCTGAAATAGTTTTTTTCCTGAACAGAGGTGATTGTTCTATGTGGTAAGAGTGGCAAGGAGAGATGGTGGAGTTTTTTTTTCACAGTTGGCATCTAATAGATTCTAACTCATAATGTCACATATACCATAATAGCACCCTGTTCCTTAGGGTTTTCAATGCCTGGTTTTTCATTAGTAGATCACCAGGTCTTTTATCCAACACTGACTGGGTTGACTTCAACCTCTAACCCTTTAGTCATCTGCCATGTACATTAACCATTTGTACCACCCAGGGGGTCCAAGTGGGGTAGTCATAGAAAGATTACATTCCTACAGTTCTTGTGAGTCATTAAGAGAATATTTATTGGGGTCAGATGTTGGGACAGATAGAGGTAATTGGGATACAGCAATGAGAAAGACAGATAAGGTCTTGTACTTGGAAGTTTTATTCTAATGATGAAGATAGAAAATAAAAATATATGTATGCTAAAGATAGATACCATGGGAAAAAATTGAATCAGGTTAAGGGGGATATGGTTTGGCGAAACACAAGTTGTTGCCATTATAAATCTAGTCTTGTAAGTCAACAAAAATCATACTGATTATTCTTAGTTGTTGTGATATTTGGTACACATGTTAGGCAGGGTTCTCTAGAGAAACAAAATCAGGAAACTTATGTTTATATATAGATAGGTTTATATAGCAAGAAGGGATATAACAGCTAATTAGTCCATACAGCAGTACAGAGGGCTCAGTTCAACACACTTTAGTGGAACACTTAATATATTGAAGATCCTTCAACTCACACTAGCTGCTGCTCCCAGGTCAAGGAAGGAGAGAAGACAAGCAGAGTTGGTCCACAGGTAGCAGATGGTAGGGTGGGGCAGCAACAGCCAGCAGTGCATGGGATCCTAGAAAAACAGGTCCCAATGGAGTCTCAACCTCTAGGGATACACTCATACTGACAAGATCCACCAGTAATGTGATGAAGCAGGTCTTGATGATGCCTCAAGCTCTAGAAATACAGGGCCAGGTGACACCATCCACAAGTTGACTCAGCCCACAGATAGTGCAGCACCCAGTTGAGGCAAAGGACTAACTCAAGCAGCAAAAATCTGGTCCAATAACCAGCAATAAAGAGGAAGAGGCCGGCTTCAGAGAGCCATTTATCTCAGTTGCCTGTGACCTGATTAAAATCCACCCACATGTTCCTACAGAAGCCTAGTTGGCACCATAAACCTATCACAGTCTAACCCTTGTCAACTTGGCACTTGTACACAATTCTTTAGCCATATAAAATTTCCAGACATTAATGAAATCATATTTATACCTAACATCATATAACTAGCATCATACAAATGAAGACACACTGAACTTATTTGTTATCTGGTATACATGAACAAGGGAAAGATATTCAATAAGTACATCTAAAGAAGAAAAACTGATAATCATGAACCTTACCTCTTCAATTGATCATGTGGTCATAACTAATAGCTAGAACTACTTTCCTCCACTATCCATTCTGTATTTCCTTTGTTTTCAGCCAGCACCTCCAACTGAGCATGGTTCTTTGCCTGGTGGGGTGACCCAGTCCTTCATTCTTGAAGGGTCAGGGTCATCAGCGGTCCTGTCGGGATTGGGTTGCGTTGCTGTAGTTTACCATTTACTTAATGAGTTAGTTTATTGTGCCAACCTGGCCAATAAACACATGTGGGGTTAATTTGAAGGGCAGAGGGATAAATGGCTTGGTGAGCCTCGCCTTTCGAATTCTCAGGTCTCTTGCTTTGTGATGGTCGGACCAGGGTGCAGCTGCCTTAGCAGTTCCCTGCTTCAGCTGGCAAGACTGACTTCTTGCAAGACATCCCGGAGGAGAAGCCACATGGACCTAGCCCAATGCAGCCCTGGAGCAGCTGAGTGGGGCAGCTGTGTGGAGACCCCTGCAAGCACTGAGATGCTTACACATTCACTGACTAGACTTTCCACCTGCAGTTGGCATCATTGCTTGTTTTGTGAGATGGAGGAGGGCTTTGTGGATTGGTGTTGGACATATGGGTTAATGAGTTATTGTTGGGCTTGTGGGCTTGGGCAGCACTAGGTTGGGATGTTCTCTTGATTTGCACTTAACCTTTATGTAAAACTCTCTCTTATAAATGAGATTCTGTGGGTTTGTTTCTCTAAAGTACCCAGACTAATACACTTAGTAACAGGGCATGATAGTACTAAGAGACAGCCTAGGAGATCTCCTGGATTCCAGGCATGTTCTCCTTTATCTCCAGTAAGTAGCACCAGTCCAATTCCCCCTTGGTAATCAGGATCAGTCATACTACTCAGTACAGTGACACCCTTCTTTACCTGTTGATCCAAAGACATGAAGAGACCAAAATGGCCAGGGGCATTCTTAGCTGCCAGTTCAGTGGAATCCCTGCTTATTTCCAGTGGGAGTGCTCCTTCCTTTGTAACTAGCGTCTCCAGCCCTGCAGAGCATAGGGTTGCTGGGACGGGAAGCAAAAATTCTGCAAGTGGATCACTAGGAGTAATGGTGAGTGGTGCCACTCTTGCTTTCACCCCTTGGTTCCTGGACACATGTATCCTGACCCAGCACTATATATTAGCCGCTGACTTAGAGCACATACAGCCTTCTGGAGAACATTCGCCCAGCCCTACAAGGTGTTGCCACCTCGCTAGCACCATATTATGTCTTTACAGGCCATTCCATCATTCTATAAAGCCAGCTGCTTCAGGAGACGAGGAACATGGTACAACCAGTGGATTCTATGGGCATGGGCCCATTGCTGCATTTCATTTGCTGTGAAGTGAATTCCTTGATCTGAAGCACTGCTATGAGGGATGCCATGCCAGTGGAAAAGACATTCTGTAGGTCCACTAATGGTAGTTTTGGCAGAAACATTGTGTGTAGGGAAGGCAAATCCTTATCCAGAATAGGATTTATTTTATTCCAGTAAGAACAGAATGCTGCCCCTCCATGATGGAAGTGGTCCTATATAATCAATCTGCTACCAGGTTGCTGGTTGATCTCACAAACGAATGGTCCCATATCTTGTACTTAACGTTGGTTTCTGCTGCTGGCAGGTGGGGCACTCAGTTGTGACAGTGGCCAAGTCAGCCTTGGTGAATGGAAGTCCATGTTGCTGCGCCCATGCATAACCTCCATCCCTGCCACCATGTCTACTTTGTTCATGAGCCCATTGGGCAATGACAGGAGTGGCAGAGGAAAGAGGAGGGCCCGTCTCCACAGCGCGTGTCATCTTATCCACTTGATTGTTAAAATCCTCCTCTTCAGTGGTAATCCTTTGGTGAGCATTCACATGAGATATGATTATCTTTACTTTCTTGGTCTATTAGAGAGGTGTATTCACATACCTCTTCCCCACACCTCCTTGTCACCAATTTTCCAATCATGTTCCTTCAAATTCCCTGACCATCCAGTCAAACCATTAGCCACAGCCCACAAATCGGTATATAATCTCACATCTGGCCATTTATCCTTCCAGGGAAACTGAATGGCCAGGTACGCTGCTTGAAGTTCTGCCTATTTAGAGGATTTCCATTCACCACTGGCCTTCAGGGAGATCCCAGAACGGGGCTGTGGGGCTGTGGGGCTGTAGCTGTCCACTTACAAGGAGCACCTGAATATCATGCACAGCCATCCGTAAACCAAGCAGGAATTTTCTGTCCTCAGTCAACTTAGCATAAGGAACTCCCAGGAGGCCCTAGGTGCAGACTGGGAGAAAGAAGGTGCTGTGACAGGAGTGGAGACTGTGGGCATTTTGACCACTTCTTCAGGCAGCTTACTTGAACCTTCAGGTCCTGCTTTAGCCCAATCTCATATATATGACTTCCATTTAACAATGGAGTGTTGCTGCACAAGTCCAACTTTATGACTTTGTGGGTCAGACAATGCCCAGTTCATAACGGGCTGTTCAGGCCTCATGGTGACTTGGTGGCCCCATGGTGAGGTGTTCAGACTCCACCAAGGCCCAGTAACAGGCCAACAGCTGTTGGTCAAAAGGAGAGTTGTTGTCTGCAGAGGATGACGGGACTTTACTCCAAAATCCCAAGGGTCTACAGTGAAATTCAACAATAGGGGCCTGCCTAAGACACCACACTAAATCTCTATCTGTGACTGACACCTCTAGCACCGTTGGGTCAGCTGGATCATATGGTCCCAGTGCAGAAGTGGCTTGCCCGGCAGCCGGAACCTGTTGCAGAGGCTTTTGCTGTTCTGGGCCCCACTCAAAATTGGCGGCATTTCATCTCACTTGATAGATAGGTTGTAATAGCACACCCAAATGTCTCTAAAATAAACGTCGTGCCTCCTGTTTAGTTGCGGGGGGGGGGCGGATATAATAGCTTATCCTTCACTTTAGTAGGAATATCTTGACATTCCCCACACTACCAGACGCTTATAAATTTTACTGAGGTGGAGGGTGCCTGAATCTTCACTGGGTTGATTTCCTACCCCTTTTCAAACAGATGTGGTACCAATGAATCTAATCTGTTATACGTCTTCCTTAGTGGGTTCAATGAGCATAATATCATCAATATAATGAACCAGTGTGACATTCTATGGAACAGACAGGCAATCAAGATCCCTGAGGGCTAAATTATTGCCCAGGGTGGAAGAGTGGATGTACCTCTTGGGGAGAGTTGTAAGAGTGTATTGTTTATCCTGCGAGTTGAAGGCAAACTGCTTCTGGTGGTCCTTTGAGACTGGTATTGAGAAGAAGACATTTGTCAAATCAATAGCTGCAGACCAGGTACCAGGAGAAGTATTAATTTGCTCAAGCAATGAAGCCACAATTGGAACAGCCGTTGCAATTGGAGTTATCACCTCATTAAGTTTATGATAGTCCACCTTAATTCTCAAAGGTCCATCTGTTTTTTGCACAGGACAAACAGGTGAGTGAAAATGTGCATCCTTCAAGTCTTTGATGGTGGCACTGATCTCTGAAATCCCTCCAGAAATGCAGTGCTGCTTTTGGTTTACTATTTTCTTAGGCAACAGCTGTTCTAATGGTGTTCTTTACCTTTTCTACCATAATAACCCTTATTTCACATTTCAGGGATCCAATATGGGGGTTCTGCCAGTTACTAAGTATGTCTACTCCAATGATGCATTCTGGTAACTGGGGAAATAATGACAGGATAGGTTCAAGGGCCCACTGGACAGGCTGTAAGACATACCTAAGCTACAACTCCAATACTAACTTGACCTCTATGTTAGTCTGTATTGACTAGAGAAACAAATTCTTAGACACTCATATGAGTGTCAGAGAGAACTTTATATCAGAGTAATTGTACATTAAGAAAACACCCCTGCCCAGACCAGATCAAGTCCATAAGTTCAATATTATCCCATATGTTGATACTAGTCCATAAATTCCTCTTTAGACTCACACAACTATGCAATGACACCAAATGCAGGAAGATCATAGGCCAGTGGGTGGAAAGTCTTGAGGATCCAGTGGTGGCTTCTCCAGCTCCAGCACCCTGGCTCTATCAGCGTAGTTCCATGTGGCTTGTCAACAGGCATATCTCACAGGGAGTAAGTCTGTATCTGGCCTCCAGTGAGCTATTAATCCCTGTTTGGACCTCCCAAATGAGGTCATTAAACTGTGCCCTGATTGACAGACTAAACTCCCCTCCTTCACTCTTAACAGTCTCAAGTGACATCAGATTATGTAATTGCCACAACCTCCATATGCCCTCACTCTGACTGGTGGGCCTTCAAAACATTTTGGGTCTCTGGAATTAGTGTCAGCTCAGAGGTAGTATCCAGTAATCCCTGAAAAGTTTGATTATTTCTTTTCCCCCAATGAACAGTCACTCTTGTGAAAAGCTGCAGGTCTCTTTGGGGACAACTAGAAAAAAGACAAACAGCAAAAACCTTTGGCAATGTAGTACTGTCCTTCTTCAAAGGAACTTGCCCTTCCCCTCATTCAAAGGGTTGTGGGTTTGTAAACTGCCTCGAGTCTGGGAATTGATTGAGGGCAGTAACTCTCTATTCTGGTGATATGAGTTGAACTGCTGTTCAGCTGATCCAGCATTCTTCTGCTTGTATAAATTAGTAAACAATAAGTTTCCCATGTATTTCACTCCTAGGGACACCATGGCTAAGTAGCCAATGCCATGAGGCCACATGCGACAGGTTGCTCTAATTACCATGTAAACCTTGCTGTCCATTACAATATCACACCTCCCTCAGCTCTACTGATTAAGTGCCCCGTATCACCACAGGACCCAATCATCCCCATTGTAGGCAAATGTCAGAATTCACTTAGAGCAGTTTCCACTGTTAATTTTGGTGTGCATTAACTAGCAACCACAAGAGTCTTTAGGGATGTTGGGGCCCCTTCACAAACTTGTTCCTTATGGTTTGATGAAAGGTATTGTCCTCAAGGAATTCATTTGGTGGGTCTATGGTGTTATTCGGATAGATCCATTCGAACATACTCATCAGTCTCCCTAAGCTTTTGGATACCTTCCTCTACAGTGTACAAAAATAGGTCAGGTATCTCAAGATGGTCTAATGCTTCAGTGAACCAACCAAAAAAACTACTAGATCCTTTCTTAACCTCTCAAATTGAGACATTGAAAGAAGAATCTATGCTTAGGGGTCCCATATCAATAAACTCAGACTGGTCTAACCTTACAATCTTTGCACCGGTATCCCACACCTTAGCAACCATTCCCATGCATATTCTCAAACTTCTGTTTGTTCATATTAGAAAACTCAAGCAGGTCTTTATGAGTATTAGCACACTTTTCTTTGAGTCATTATCTATACCTCACCTTTAGCAACTTTCTGAGACTTAAATTCTAGTTATAGGTCTAAAGGAAATAATGAATAGTGGGAGTGTTTCCTGGGGGCTCTCAACAATATCTTGTAAGGCATCTTAGATACATACACATTTAAGACTTCTATGGCTTCTTGAGCAGGTACGGAAAACTTTGTGGTTAAAAGCAGAACATTATCTACAACCGATGAGGAACTGCCTCCTCAAAGTAGAGTTGACCTTAATAATGTGGACGGAGCAAAGCTCGAACCTATCCTTGCTGATGGGGCAAAACTCAAAATGAGAAGAAACAGATGGGAAAATTCATTAATAATCAGAACATGTAGAGTACAAAGTAGGAAAATAGGAAAATTAGAAGTCATCAAAAGTGAAACAGAATGCATAAAGATGGATATCCTAGGCACTAGTGAGCTGAAATGGACTGGCATTAGCCAATTTGAATCAGGTAATCATATGTTTTACTATGCCTGGCGTAAAAAATTCAAGAGGAAAGATGTTGTCAAAAAGACCATCGCAAGATCAATCTTAAAGTATCTTGTCTGCAAATGGATAATATCTATGTACCATAAAAGTAGATAATTGATAAAATTATCATTCAAATTGATGTACTATGATGGTTAAGTTTATTGTGTCAACTAGGCTTCTGCAGGAACACGTGGGGTGTTAATCAGCTTGATGGGAAGGTAAGGAGATAAATGGCTCTGTAAAGCAGGCCTCTTCCTCTTTCTCCCTGGTGATCAGACCAGTGTGCTGCTGTTTGAGCTAGTCCTCTTCCTTAACTGTGTGTTGCACTACCTGTGGGCCAAGCCAACCCGTGGATGCTGTTGTCTCGCCATTGATCACTAGAATTTGAGACTCCATTGGGAAATGCTTTGCTATACTCCCATGCACTACTAGCTGTTGCTGCTCTACCCTGTCATTTGCCACCAATAGAACAACTCTGGTTCTGCCTGAGGGAAGACTCTGTTGTCTCGTTCCCTGACCTTACACTAGCAGCCAGTGTAAGTTAAAGGACCTTCCGTATATTAACTGTTCCAAGAAAGTGACTTGAACTGAGCCCTCTGTATTGCTGCATGGACCAATTAGCTATTATATTCTCATCTATCTATATATCATCCATCTATCTATACAATCATAAGTGTACTGGTGTTGTTTCTCTAGAGAACCCTGCCTGACAAGATTTGGCACCAGGAGTGGTTCCAAAGAAATAAGATCATATGTAAGGGTTTCCTGAATTGGTTCTCCAGCCTGATTGGGCCTAATAATACTGAGAATGCGGTCTCCACCCACAAAAGCATGAATGCGTCTGCCACTATTACTAGAGTGGGTGGCGTTAATCCATGGGGTGGAATGACAAAGCTAATATTTGTCAGCAGTTTTGTCAGGATGAGAAGTACAGGGAAGTTCGTTGGCTGGTCCTCCTTACAATAGGCAATGCTATCAAAGAAAGGGATGATCTCAGAGCCTCAGAAGCACGTCTCAAATGCCAAATAAAAGATCTAAAAGCTTCTGTGTGTGCTTCAAAGGAGGGCCTTTTCTCCTCTTCTAATAAGGCCGACATTGCCAAGAACCAAATCCAGAATCTCATCATACGAGTTGCTGAATTACAGGCTTAGAACAGTGTCTGATGTTAAAGTACAGGGATTGATGGGAAAGAAATGAGACCCTGAAACGTGGGATGGGAACATATGGACTCATGATCCAGAAGAGGAAGCTTTGAGCCCCTAGAGTCTATTGAGTTACCCCAGTAAATATATCTACCTCCCACCTGAGGATTTAATCCACTATCACCTGAGGGTATTAATACCTCCTACCTGAGGGTATTAATCCACTATCAGTAAAACAACTCACACATGAGCAGACTAACCAAATTGTTAAAGCTGAAATGCCACTTGGGGCTACATCTGGAGCATTGCCCAAGGAAGATGCCTTACAAGATATTACTGAGAAGTTGGACATTGGGCCTCCACTCAAGGACTCCCTCAACACAAGAACACTTTGTTCTAGTAACACAGCATTGTGTTTAACTGACGTAAATATTGTCAGAACTGAAAGATTAATTTTGTCCACAATTATAGCTGGAGGTTTCAAGAGTCCTCTTCAATAACTAATGGAAGAAATACAGTAACAGAGGAGGGATAATTAAAAGTTGAACATTCGCAATTAAGCTGATCTATTATTGTCAGAGAACATTATCGACAACTGCAGAATACACACCCTTTTTTCTGTCCACGTGAAAACCGTCACTACATCACACCATGACTTGTGTTGTAAAACACATTTCAAATATTTGAAACTACATGGAGTATGTTGTTTGGTACCAATGAAATTATTATTTTAAAGAAACAAAGACATCTAGAAAATTCCCTAATATATGGATATTTAAAAACACAATCTAAATGATTCATGAAGCAAAGAAAGAAGGAAAAAGGGAATGGAAAACAAATGTCCAAAACGGAATGTAAATGAAAACAGCATACTAAAGTAGATGAGATATAACCTAAGTGGTGCTTAAAGGAGAGTTGATGGCTTTAAAATATTTATTTTAAATGAGGTGTCTCTAAAATCAACAAACTAACCTTCCACATTAAAGAATCTGAGAAAGAACAGCAATTAAATCTAAGGTTGGTAAGAGAAGGAATTATAAAGATAAAATCAAAATCCAGTGATATAGAAAGTGAACAGGCAATAGATTAAATAAATATATATATGGGTTTTTTTGAAAACTATATTAAAATTCTAGCCAGCCTGAAAAGAATGATAAAAGGGAATATACAAATCACCAACATCAGAAATGAAACCAGAAAACCTTTACAGACGTTAGAGATATAAAAATATGGGAAAATAAAGAACAAGGGAGAGGAAAAAATAAAGGAGCAAAAAATGTATGCTACTTTTTAGGACAAAATTACCCTTTTTCTTCAAGAAATAAAAGCATACCCATACTTATATTTCTTTGAATTTATTGCTTTTGTTATCCAACCTTTTATTGCAAACTCATCTTTTAACCAATGTAATAAAAAAACCTGGAATTTCCCAGAGAAAACTGGAGGGTAGATAAATGTGAATTATCACACCTCAACATTTTACCCAACTGAGGGAGCTCAAGAGAACACATAACTTTCTACAATCACTAAATCTTATGTAAGTTAGATTGAGGCTCGATAATTAATATTCTAGGATTTTCTCTTTCTTTAAAACAAGCTAAGTACACAATGATTATACATGAATTAAGACAGTTTAAGACTAATTGTAAAGGAGATTTTTTTAAATTCTGATCCAAAGTAAAATGCCTAAATTAAACCCAACAACATTATACCAGACTTTTCACAGATGTCTGTCATGGGATTTTTTTTTTTAATACACAAGAGTATTTACTGGATTACAGAAGGCATAGATTATATTTATTTTACCATGTCATGGGATTCTTATCGGTTTAAGCAACCATAAATTACTAAGGGAAGGTTTCTCTGCAGACAAGTCAGGAGTTGGAAGGAATAAACAGCAACGAAGGCTTTGAAACAGACTGGTGTAAAATGGTGATCAAAAATATTATTTTCGTAATGATATAATAATAAAGCCTCTAGAAGAAACTTTGGGCAAGCACTTCATAGGTTTCACTTGAGCAAAGAATTTCTAAGAAGCCTAATGTTAATTCTCATCACCACGGGCCCAGGAAATGTTTTACATAAATCTAGACATTTTTATAACCAGTTCTAAAAAGTATATATTATGAGCATCCTGTGATTATGATTGTTCATAACCTACTTAATCATATCTACATATTTGTACCCTGAGGAAACCTTTCGTACTTTCTTTAACCTTCAATCAAAACTAACCAATAAATGATATTGTAATCTGTTTCTTATATTATGTATGCTTCTTGGGATCACCTTGCCAAAAGCTGTTGGCTTTGCCTATGCAAGCTGGTGATTTCCCAGGCATATGTCCGTCGAATGCGGAATAAAACCTCTGAATTATTTAAGGTCTCGGTGATTTTCCCCTTATGACACTTTGGGGACTTGTCCAGTATTCTCAAAGTAGTTCCATTTTCTATAGACCAGAAGAACCCTGGATCGGTGTTCTGACACTAACCTGAAAATGAATTGTGCCTTCTCTACCTCCTTGACCTCGAGCCACTGTTTGGAGGTGAGCTCCTCTGAGAAACAATGTCCACTCTCCCTGTACACCGGTTCATCTGAGACACTGTTCAGTTTACGTCTTCTCCTTTCTTTTACCCTCCCCCTTCCTTCCTGCCTCCTTTCCTCTGTTTATTTCTTGAATAGCAGATAGTAGTAGCCTTGTTCCTTCTTAAGGAAAAGCTTTAGTTTTACCTTTCTGGATATATTTTCAAATATTCTTTGGTAAAATGGAGAATGTCCATTTCACAGGGCACTGGGGAGGCTGCTGGGACCCCTTCAATACCTTTAATGGTGCAGTACTAAGGCCCTCAGTTCTGGGCTGCCCTGAGTCTTGGCGTGTATTCATCCAAAGCAGTCTGCAGAAGGCCATTTCTGGGACAGCTGAGCCTAGGGAAGAAACTGGCAAAAAGAAAGCTAAACTCATTTTTCCTTTTGGTTTCAGTTTATGTTTCTTGTTTGTTTCCTCAAATGTTCGACCTATTCTGATAAATTTATGTAATGATTACATCTTATTTTATGTCTAACTGTTTACATGTCTTGTCTCAAGCAGTCATGAGTAACTGTTATTTGTTTTTGCTCTCATAAGGCAGCTTTTAAGTCTGTTTAGTAAGCCCAGGTTTCTAAAAACTACTTTAAGAAACTTTAATATAAATGAGTATATATTTTAAATACTCTAGATAAGGAATAATTTATTTAACTTGCTTCCTACAAAGTTTCATTAAACATACTGGAATAAGATTATAAAAATATATTATTGTTCAATTAAATTATAGTATTCCTTCAAATAACTTTTCTGATTATTTTCTTAAGAAGCTCATATCAATTAAATAGTTCTACAATTCTCCAGAATTAATAAAAGTTAACTTACTCTAACAAAAGTTCTTATATTTTATAATAGGTCTTTTTTATCGTTTTATTAGGGCTCATACAACTCTTATGACAATCCGTACATACATCAATTATGTAAAGCACATTTGTACGTTCACTGCCCTCATCATTCTCAAAACATTTGCTCTCCACCCAAGCCCCTGAAATCAGCTCATTTTGCTCCTCCCTCCCTCTTACCCCCTCCATCATGAACCCTTGATAATTTATAAATTATTATTTTGTCGTATCTTGCACTATCCGACTTCTCCCTTCACCCACTTTTCTGTTGTCCGTTCCCCAGGGAGGAGGTTATGTAGATCCTTGTAATCGGTTCTCCCTTTTCAACCCACTCTCCCTCTACCCTCCCAGTATCGCCACTCACGCCCCTGGTCCTGAAGGGATCATCCGCCCTGGATTCCCTGTGTTTCCAGTTCCTATCTGTACCAGTGTACATCCTCTGATCTAGCTAGATTTGTAAGGTAGAATTGGGATCATGATAGTGGGGGAGGAGGAAGCATTTCGGAACTAGAGGAAAGTTGTATGTTTCATCGTTGCTACATCACACCCTGATGGCTTGTCTCCTTCCCACAACTCTTCCGTAAGGGGATGTCCAGTGACCTACAAATGGGCTTTAGGTATCCACTCCACACTCCCCACCTCATTCACAATGATATGATTTTTTGTTTTGATGATGCCTGATACCCGATCCCTTTGACACCTGGTGATCGCACAGGCTGGTGTGCTTCTTCCATGTAGACTTTGTTGCTTCTGAGCTAGATGGCCGCTTGTTTACCCTTTTTCTTTTTTCTAACAGTTTTAATTGCAAATTATTCACATTTCATGCAACTCAATAGTTCACTAAAATATCTTTAGGTAACTTTAACTTAAGTATTTTAAATGTATTTTAATAGTAATTTTATCCTAATATAAAAAATACTAACTCTTTTACCAAGGAAACACAAAATAAAAAGGAAAAGACTCAGTTATCACTTTCTTATCAAAATACTTAGGCTAACAGAAATTTACAGAAATAAATTGAAATAACTAGTTCATGTTTCTAATCACAAGTCAAAATGGAAAGGAGAAAACAAAATTAGGGTACCTCAGCCCCAGTTTCTGCCCCCTACCACCAACAGTTTTATTGCATATTATAATAATTTACATATCATTCAATTCAATAATTCAGTCATATAAAGAAGAGTTGTACAATCATCACCTGATCTTAGCCAAAAGGCCAAGACGCGATGTGCCATCATCACTACACCCAACTTTAGAACCCAATTTTCTTCAGTTTTGCACTCATCATTATTAGCACCCCATCCTGCCTCCCACCCCAACCTTCCCTGTCATAGCCCCAAGATTCATTAACTCAGTCATTATTTCTAGATCTTCCTATCCTGGATTTCATATACAGAAAACATTAAAAAACTAACAAGAATAACCAAATAAAACATAAAATCTCAATGGAAAAGAAAGCAGAAAACATTAAAAACTAGAAAAGATGTAAATAAGGGAGATCAAAGGAAAAGGCAGTCAATTTTAACCTTGCTGCATCTGCAACAATCCACTCTCCAGCGCATCTGCATGGTAGCACGGCTAGTCGCCTCCCTGGTCCGCGGGCAGGGGCGAGGCCCCAGGGGCTGAATCCACGTGTACTGTTTTAACTGAAATAGCTTTAAAATGGGTCTAAACAGAGATGTATTAATAAGATATTGCATTTTGAAATAACTGTATTTTCCACGATTGATTTCACAATGTTCCCTGTCTGATAACAGGGCCATTCACATTCCTCAATGATGATCAAAGGGGATTCTCGAGGCTAAATCCATGTGTGGGAACCTGCAAATGGATTTCAGGCTTCCACGGCCATCCATAATTAGCTGCAAACCAGGTGTTCACAATTTAAGCTCTGATGCCATTCCCTCCTTTGGTGTTGAATTATATCGTTTACAATCCCTTGGGTAGCACAGAATGGTATGCTTCGTCCATGTGGACTTAGTTGATGCCTCACTTAGATGGCTGCTTGTTTGAAAACAAGCCTTTAAGATCCCACATCTATTCTTTCTGATAGCTGACCACCATCTAGTTTGTTCACCACACTTTGGTATCACATCCGTATCTTCATTGCTCTCTTCATGAGGTTGTGCATCAAGCAAGACCATGTCCTAAGAACTAATTGTTCTTAGATTGGGGCTAGAATGAAGTGCAAGTCCAAAATCCATTCATGCACCCATGGTTCATATATGTCTCTGGTTCACCTTAGAGACATCATTGTCATTTTATGTTAGGGAACATTATCAATCATTTCCTGGTAGCCCCAGTTTTGAAGGTCACTGAGGTAGTTAGTTTATTGTGCCAACTTGGCCCATAAACACATGTGGGATTAATTGTAGGGTAGAGACATAAATGGCTTGGCAAGACTCGCCTTTCTTGTCTCTTGCTCT
The DNA here is from genome assembly GCF_050624435.1 of Tenrec ecaudatus. Taxonomy (NCBI): domain Eukaryota; kingdom Metazoa; phylum Chordata; class Mammalia; order Afrosoricida; family Tenrecidae; genus Tenrec; species Tenrec ecaudatus. Next base: position 73,574,834 of record NC_134543.1, read on the forward strand.
TTGAGCAGACCAGTGTGAGGCTGTCTTGCTTGTTCTTTGCCTCCATTTGCAAGCTACACTATCTGTGGGACACCTAACCTGTGGACTGTGTCGCTGTAATTTGAGGTGCCTTCAAGACCATTGGAAGTTACATCTCTTGAGCTGGGGACTGTTGGACCCTGTCATCTGACTGACTGTTGGTGACCTGCCTTGCTGTTTGCTGCCTGTGGCCTGAATTGCTCAAGACTTGAAGGACTGCCAGTGTCTCACAACTGTCTCACGGGAATGAGTTGCACTGAGCTATTTGTACTGCTTTATAATTTGATTAACTGTTTATTTCTTATGTTATATATCTATCTGTATAAATATATATAAAATTATTAGCGTTCTGGTTTTGTTTCTCTAGAGAGCTCTGTCTAACACAGTCACATAGCTCCAAGGATAATTTTTAAGGACCCATCCCAAACCAAATATAAACCTCTCAAACTAAAAGAAAGTAAAATGTTTAATAAGCTCTATATCAACAGTAGTTATATTTTATGGTATATAGACTTAAAATGATTTCTAAAATCTTTGGAGTAACCTACTAATATTAATTAAAGTAAATATTTTATAACAAGATTTTAAACTCATGTTAATGTCACAGGGGGATAAAAATATTATTTGGTTTTCTGATAAATTTATTAATTATTATTACTTCAAAACTTACTGCCATCAAGTCAATTCTGATTCGTGGCAACCCTACAGGAAAAGGTAGAACTGCCCCTGTGGGTTCCCGAGACTGTAAGTTTCATCGGAATAGAATGTCTTATCTTTTCCCCGCTGCAGAGGGACTGGTGGTTTCAAACTGCTAAACTTATGGCTAGCAGCCCATAGACAAAGTCTGTAAAGCTTAATAAAGAATTTACTTGATGTAGTTTTTATCTGCCTGGCAAATGTTTAAAAGGCTAATTTATAAAAATTCTAAAAGCTTGAATTCAAATAATTCAACCCTTCCATGCTAGCAGAATAATGTCAAAGTGGTCCTTCCTACAAGCATCTATCATTTCGCTGCTGCGTTAGGTGCCACTGAGTCCACTCCACGTCCCAGTTACCCCGAGCGACAGAAAACCCTGCCACAGCCTGCACCAGCCTCACAACTGCTCTAACACTTAGCTACATGTAGAAAATCTTTAAACTCAGCCACCCTTGTCCTCCTATCGATGATGCACCATCTCTCTGAGTCCAGCTACTGACCCTGAGACAACATGTCCCTGCTTCACTCTAACTTAATCATTTTTTTAGATGGGTCATACTTAGATCCAACTTGTAGTGCTTCTTACCAAAGGTGAATATGCTGTTACTAACTGCACTGCCGTGCTGAAGAGCACCCTTCCTCCCAAAATACCTACTGCCCAACAAGCTGATTGATCGTATTCTTGTTAACTCACCCCGTCTCAGAACAATAAGTAGCCATTCATATATAACTTTAAACATGGATTTAATTGTACATAATATTGAAATGCTTAAGAACCAAAAAGAGACTTCTGACATTCTTCAGGATCTCAAATTAAAAAAATAAAGATTTTTTAAAATGCCCTTTAGCATCCAACCTACTGAAGAATCTCTTACTCCTGTGTAAAATACAGTCATCAAAATGTCGAGCCACCAGCCTAAAAGGAAGCACTCAACAGACACTGGAGATAAAAGGGAAGCTGTAGCTGACAGCGCTACAGAACGGGCTGCACCCTCATCCCCACATCTGTGTGACAGCTCCTGCCACAACCAAATGGGGAAAAAAATTTTTTAAGAATTATATCCTTTAAAGTGATCTGTTTCTCACTCTATTTTCAAAAACATTGGGCCTTATTAAATTTGTCTGAACTAAACAGAAACTATGCATTTTTAAAATCTTCCTTACTTTTTCTGATATTTTTAAAACTATAGTCAATGCCAGTGACTCCCATCCTAAAAAAAAAAAAGAGGTAAAATATTAGGTATACACTGATGATTATCAGAATTTCATCACTAGCTTACAGAGGAAAAAAATTTAAAAAAAAACAAACACCTCACTACCATTGAGTCAATTCTGACTCGTAAAGACCCTACAGAACAGAGTAGAACTAACTGCCTTTTAGGTTTTCTGAGACTGTAAATCTTTATTGGAGCAAACAGTCTCCTCTTTGTCCTGAATTTGAACCTCTAACCTTGAGGTTAGCAGCCCAATGATAAGCCCTGATATCATAGACCCATTTTGCCTATGGGTTTACATGTCTCTCTACTTTGAACATGCTTAAGTCATATCAAAAACACATCAAGTGAATACCTCATTTTAAAAAGACAATAAAAAATACAGTGACCCCTATTTATAAATTTAATTGTCCTACTGAAAATCAAAAATATCACCATTTTTATAAGTAATCGTTATTTATAGAAATGTTCCCCATTTTTCCAAAATCTCCATTGCTCTGATCACACTAGCCTTCTGTGCTCATGTAAAGATCTAAGAGAATTACAAAAACACAATTGGTAAAATTCACACCATCCATGGGAATGGCTTGACTATAAGCCTTCTGTCAATATGAATGATGTTAATGTTAAATTTCTTAAGAGACCTGTGACAATAAGGCTCTAAGGACTCACTGCTCCACCCCTTCTGCCAAAGGATTATGGTTATTAAAAAAGAAGGCACCAGCTAAAGGGTTTCTTGGAACCTTGATAAAAGAGAGTCTTGTTGGAGAATCCATGTGCTGAAAAATTACAAAGAATTGCTTGTATCCATTTATCATAATTAAGAGATCCCCAACTTCAAGAAAGAACTGTTGGGCCTCATGACAAATTAAAACTAAAATCCACGTATCAGTAAGAAGATCAAAAGTGGCTGGTTTCCCAGGACCTGGAGACCTGACCTGAAATAGCCTGTACAACCTACAGTAAAGCTTGAAATTGATTCTCTGGTCTAGTCTGAAAACAATTTTGTATTTTATCAGCTAAACCTTTGTAATAAACAAAACCGATCTCGTTGCCATCAAGTCGGTCCTACTCAGAGCGACCCTGCAGGACGGGGTGAAACTGCCCGTGGGTTTCCAAGACAAGCTCCTTAGAGGAGGAGAAAGCCTCAGCTTTCTCCCGAACTTTAACCTGCTTTATATTTTTCTAATCACTGGACACATAATTGTGGGTGTTTTCAAGGCGCTAGTGATCTGATTCATGCAAAGTACCATCATTGACAGTGAAAGTTCTTTTTGCTAAAATATATGACTTGCATGGAAATTTGAAGATTAGTGGTACTTTGTTTAACTTCCATTGCCTTCGAAATAACTTTTGCTTTATAAATTGAAACTTTAAAAATGGTTTTTAAAAGTTAACTATAAATATCTAAGAAATTTATTGTATTTTCTATTTGTCCTAATTAATTTTTTTTGTCACTGGATTACAACTATTTTATTCCTTATTTTTGTATATTGTTTTTCTCCTATAAACCCAGCCCTCTTTATAAAAATGCTTTTTAAAAATATTTATATTTTTATAACCTGTTTGAGAATAGCATACTCCCATTTTTTTGCTTTTAAGTGTTTATTGTCTTATGTATAATTGCTTAGACTTTTTATATTCTATTAATTATCTACTGTTATCCCCAGTCATAAATTCATGTAAAATAAAACGCATGTTTTAAAGAATATTCAATTATTTTATTAATAACATTTTAATCAAATTTATCCTTTGATGATTAAAAAGGTATTTTGTCCCCACTAAGCCTTTCACTGCAAAAACTTGTAGCAATCATTTATGTTAGTAACTCTTGTTTATTTCTTTTAGGCTGTGTTTCTCCTCATTAAAGTCCTCTTTATACTTTGTGCTCGTACTGTTGCTTTTTCATAGGGCTCTTTAACTCCTAACATAAAGAAATTCATTTATTATATTAACTCGAGTAGTTTCCAGGGCTGTCAATCTCACCAACTTTCTCAGAGAGCCCTTAGACGATCCACCGTTAACAATGCCCTTAATTATTTCAACGTAACTCCTACAGTGATTAACAAAACCCACTTATTCAAATAAGACTACAATACCTCGCTGACTTTTCACGAAACTCTTACATACCCTATTATAAGTTAACCCACGTCAAAAATAAAGCATGTACATTTAGGTAAGAAACACCTTATGTATGAAGAATACTTTTAATAAGCTTAAAATCTGACTTGACTAGGGTTTAGAGTGTTACAACCTAATTATTCATGTTATAAAGAATGAAGGCCTGCCTACAATAACTGATACAGATTACCTCCCCGCTGCATAAAACTATCGCATTCACTAAAGATGGAACCATTGTTCATTTTATCTGATTAAAAACTGGCTTAAACCAGCCAATCAATCTGTCCCATTTCTTCATAAGTATGCTGGGGGGAAAGGTTATACAAGACAGAAATAAAATGTACAGAAAGGCTGCCTGGTTACACGTACCCCAACAGGAAAATTAAACCCAAACTCATTGCCATCAAGTCAACTCTGACCCTTTTCAAGGGATCACCTAATGAGATGGACTGCTTTGTAAGCTCTGCTTCACTTAATAGATCTATAATCTTGATAGCTATTGTCATTATAATCAGAATCATTAAATGTTATATAAAAGTTACCACTAAAGCCCCCTCCCAGAGAAACCACCTGCCCTTGTGTAGGCTGACATACACATACATGCACCTATATCTATAGGAAGCTATTAACATTCCTAATAAATTAGAAATACCTCGAGATTAATTTTGTCCATTTGAAATGGTCAATAGATTTGTTTAGAAACAAGTTACCTTCCCTTTTATCCTCAAAGTTAACTGCCAGCGCATGGTGAACAAAATAAGCCAAAGTTATCCCAAACCAAACTCACTGCCATCAAGTTGATTCTGACTCATAGTGACCCTACAGGACTGGGTAGAACTGCTCCTATAAGTTTCTGTGACTCTTGACAACTCTTAACACGCAAAAGCTTCCTCTTTTTCCCAGAGCAGCTGATGGCTGACTTGCAACTAGCAGGTGAACAAGAAAACCGCTACACCACTACCTGGGTTCCTCAAGTTCCCCAAGGCCAGAACAATCTTGTATAAAATTAGTTATTCTTCTGTGGGCAACACAAGACCAACAATTCTCAACTCTCCTTGAAATTGAGGATTTGTAGTTAGATAAAAATACTTCATAGTGGCCAACCATATGGCATCTGAAGTCTTAGATGATTGCTTGTCCAAACAGCCACTGAAGAGCCAAGTTCAAGCAGAAGATACTTATTCTGAACATTAATCGGAGGATGGTGATTAGAATCCCTGATCAAGAGGAAAACTGTAAAAGAGATTTTTTAAATATATGATCCAAAATAAAAGGTGTGAATTAAACCCAGGTTTAGGTTGCCTTCAGCAAAATTCAAGAAAGCCTTTCACTGATGCCTACCTGTGGGGTCCTTACTTAATTAAACAACCGATGGAAGAAATATCCCTCCAAGAAATGGTTGTACATTGATATAAAATGTCCTTAAGAAATATTCTTTTCAGGACTCTGGCAAGATGGCAGATTATGCAGACCCTCTACAACAACAAGAGCCCAAATGACACAGATATATACGGAATCCTGGAACCAGAGCTGTAGAAGAAAGGACAGAGAAACACAATGAATACTGATGGGCAATGGAAATAGAGCAAGAGAAGACCCCAGTTGCGGGGATGAATTGTCAGCTGTCCTGACACTGTGGCCATCTTAAACTTTTGCAAGCAGCATTAGATCCAGATGGTGGCCTGACAGCACAAGCACCCACTGGTGGTTGATGACAAGAAAGGTGCAGCCCTCCCTTGTTCTCCACACCCTCCTAGTTATCCAAAGAATGGCCACCCCTCACACTCAAGGGTGACTGGTGACACCCGTAGCCCCTGCACAGCCCCTGCTTTGCCTGAAGTTGGAATCATACCTTCATGGATCAGGTACATCACCTCCAAGTCTGGAGGTGCAAACTCCACCTTCCTCAGAGCAGCAGATTGTGCGGTGCCTGGTCCCCGGCCATCAGTGAGCAGGCAAGAACACCTTCCATAGCCAGTCACCCTGTTCCCAGCTGCCTCGGGGCCAAAAGCATTCTTTCCAAAATCTGGCACACAGACCTCAGCCACATTCTGAGCCAGAGCAAACTACTTCCAGATCAGGTCCCCAAACACCAGATACCACTTAACAACGGGAACTCCACTTCAGGCTGGGGGACAGCTCTCTTTCCCCAGGCCCCCCAAAGCTCCTTGGCTGGTACAGGAGGTCAACCCACACCACAGTGTTCTCTCCTGAGTCCTGCCCTTGCCACAGTTTCCTCCCTCCCCACCCCCCTTTTCTTTCCTCTCTTTCATTTTAAAGACTTATTTTTTATCTTTTCTTTCTCTGCCTTTTGCTTTCTCTCCTTGTTTTCTATTTCTCTATTCTTGTCCTCCACCTCCTTTCTTCCCCGGTTCTCTTTATTCTTCTCTTTTCCTCCCCCTCCCTAATTTATTTTTTAAAATGTTGTTTACTGTGGTTTTTATTTATGTCCCCATTATTTTTCTTTCCTTTAAAAAAGTACCTTTTACTTTTACTCATTTTAGTTATGAAATCCTTTTTCTTGCTATTCTTGCTTTCTTCTGTTTGTTTGTCTTTACATTGTTTGCTGTTGTTTTCATCCTTGTTTCTTAGTTTTCTTTCCCTTTTTCTCCTCCTCCTCCCTCTTCCCCTTTTTCTCCTGTATTCTGAAATCCTCCAGGTGATTACAATGTACGCCCCATGCATATGAACTGCTCCCACTGAATGCCCACTTCACACCAGGCCAGTTCCCTGACTACCCTAATTTCACACCAGGTAAACCTGGTCATTGATGCTCAGGTTCCACATGACAGAAAATTCCCTGCCAAAAAGGCTATAAGGGTTTGGGCGGAGTTTCTTCTATCTAGCTCGAGCAAAAATCCTGAAGGAGAAACAGCTTGTGGTTCTTACCTGATTCCACTGTCACAGTGCTTACTGCTCCCTTTCGGATTAAAATAAAAGCTAGCCTTTCTACGTATCCGTGTAGCATGTTGATGCACTCAAGTACAAAGAATTCAGAATTGTGGTTGTGAAATGGCAGGTTCTATTTCTTATTCTTTTCCTTGTAAAAAACTACAGTAAATAGTTTGACCTAGTGACCCTGCGCATGCTGCTATAGAAAGAAGAATGAAGTAGGCATCAGAACATGGTACACCGGTGCCTGTACCACTCTGTAACATCCCTGGACTTACCTCAGCCTCTGCTTTCTTCTTTGAAAAATGACGTAGCACATTTACATCTAGGACACCATTGGTTTTAAAATGCAGCATGATTTTATAGACACCACTAAGGAAGACAGCTTTTCTATATGTATTAGTAACATAACCTAAATGATGCAGAATATAAAAATAAGACTTTTGTTTGGGCGGTGGGGGGGGGGGGTGTGTGGAAAAAGGATACACTGGAAGCATCTTTTAAGTCAATCTGTACCCAATCTGCGTAAAGCACCAAGTCATAAGACCAAAGAGTCAAACATCAAGGCTCCTTATTCATCTCTTTCCCTGATCATAGACTCTTAATTGTCTTCAATGGGCCACAAAAAAACAGGATGCAGCTCATAAGCCAAAGGCTGAAACAAGCAAATACCACCAGATCCCTTTCCACAGCAACATTCTCTGGTGGACTCTTCAAATCATTGAGTGAAAAACTTATGGGAGCCGTTACAACGGAGAGATCAAGCTATTGACCTCACCTGTGGTTGTGTCAGATACCAGATGCAACGACAAGTCTACAACCTACGATCTCAAAAGTTGAACTGGAATCTAATCAAGGCTCTAGGATCCAAGCAAAAGAATTCTGGAAACACGGAACACAGGAGAGACAAGTTAAAGGGAATCAAAGATTAAGAAAACAACCAAATAATTCTGAAGGCCGGACATTCAAAATAGGAAACGCCCCAGTTCTCCAATCAATTAATGGTATGGAAAGAAATAGAGGGGAACCCCGTTAGAACTTAACAGAGACCTAAGAAGCACAACAACCCAATCTAACGCCAGACCTCGTTTGGGTCCTGATGACAACTCACATTTGAAAAGACATCTTTGAAAGGAGGAGCTCTGGTGTGCCCTTGCTCCTGTTGTGAGGTCCTAAGGAGACGGTCTGACACACCGTGACCCCTATCGAAGCACAACAGAACCACACTGCCCCGTCCTGTGGGTCCTCACACCTGGCCTGACGTTTCCAGCCAACGCCGCAGCCGCAGGGGCAATCCCTCGCTTCCAGGGCCTTGCTCTCTTCGGCTGCGCCTCCACTTCCTTAAGCGCAATGTCCTTCACCGGGGCTCGGTGGGCGGTGTTGAACCATTACCTTCTCTAGGGCGCGGGATAAGGGTCAGGGATTCCTTTCTTATTTTCAAACGTAGTTGCTACCGGAAGTATAGGTGGTGAAATGACGGGCTGCAAGAGAGTGGGGCCTCCGTTGAGGCTGCCCTCGCCAGGGTCGTGGAGCGTGCCTCGCACCCAGCTCCCGGCATGCTCTGCCGGAGGGCGTGACTTCCGGACAACTCTGGGCCTGGGTCTACCCTTACCCAAGGTGCCCCGGTGTACATTTGCATAACCCACCTGAGAGTTAAACCTCCCAGGTCAATATGCAGCCTCACAATTAGACATTTAGGCCTTGTGATATCAAACAAATCTCAATGGGTTTCTTGCATTGACGTTATAAGGCACGAGGGTTGGAAACCATAATCTTTAAAAGGAAGAATTTCTGGAACCTTATATAGCTTCTGATAGAAATCACGACCGTGTTTGCTTCGGCAACACATGTGCTAAAATTGGAACGATACAGAGAAGATTAGCATGGCCCCTGCACAAGGATGACACGCAAATTCGTGAAGCGTTCCATATTTTTATACTTTTATTAAGTTATGCAGAAGACCTAAATCACGTTGTGAGCCAACATAACTTGAGGTAACATCTTTTTTTAAATCATTTTATTGTGGGCTCGTACACTGCTTATCACCATCCATCCATCCATCCATCCATCCATCCATCCATCCATCCATGTGTCAAGCATATCTGTACATTTGCTCCCATCATCATTCTCAAAACATTTACTTTCCACTTGAGCCCTTAATATCAGCTCATTTGCCCCCTCCCTCATGAACTCTCCATAATTCACAAATTATTATTATTATGTCATATCTTACATTGTCCCATGTCTCCCTTCACCCACTTTTCTGTTGTCCATTCCCCAGGGAGGAGGTTATATGTAGATCCTTGTAATTGTTTCCCCCTTTCTACCCTACCTTCTCTCCACCCTCCAGGTATCACCACTCTCACCACTGGTCCTGAAGGGATCATCTGTCCTGGATCCCCTGTGTTTCCAGTTCCTATCTGTACCAGTGTACATCCTCTGGTCTAGCCAGATTCACAAGGTAGAATTGGGATCACAATAGTGAGGGTAGGGATGAAACATTTAGGAACTAGAGGGAAGTTGTAGGTTTCATCATTGCTGCACTGCACTCTGACTGGCCGGTCTCCTCCCACCACCCTTCAATAAGGGGATGTCCAGTTGCCTACAGACGGGCTCTGGGTCTCCACTCTGTATTCCCCCTCATTCACAATGATATGAATTTTTGTTCTTTGATGCCTGATACCTGATCCCTTCGACACCTTGTGATCTCACAGGCTGGTGTGCTTCTTCCATGTGGTCTTTGTTGCTTCTGAGCTAGATGGCTGCTTGCATACCTTCAAGCCTTTAATACCCCAGACACTATATGTTTTGATAGTAGAGCACCATCAGCTTTCTTCACCACATTTGCTTATGCACACATTTGTCTTTGGTGATCATATCGGGAAGGTGGGCACCCACTGATATGATTTTTTGTTCCTTGATGCCTGATACCTGGTCCCTTCGACAGCTCGTGATCACACAGGCTGGTGTGCTTCTTCCATGGGGGCTTTATTTCGTCTGAGCTAGATGGCTGCTTGTTTATCTTCAAGTCTTTAAGACCCTATACGCTATATGTTTTTATAGCTGGGCACCATCAGCTTTCTTTTAAGCACATATTTGTCTTCAGTCAGCGATCCTATCAGGAAGGTGTGCATCATGGAATGTCAATTCATTAGAACAAAATGTTCTTGCATTGAGAAAGTACTTGTGTGGAGGTCCAATATCCATCTGCTGCCTTATTACTAAACCAATAAATATATGCACAGATTTATTTCCCCAGCATCCTATATAAATATATTTACATATGCACATGCCTGTATTTAGACCTCTATAAATACCCTTTGTCTCCTAGTTCTTCCCTCTATTTCCTTTTACTTTATTGAGGTAACATCTTGAAGTTGGTCTTTTATCACTACAAAAACATTCACGTGAAATGAGACTGAAGCTGAGTTAAACATTATGTGCAAATACCGCGTTCTGTGTACTTCTGGTCTTGGATTCTTAATCTCTCCATCAGAATAAACTTCCTCGGGGCCCAAGGAGGCTGACTGTTTCACGTGGAGACTGGCTGCTACATGATAATTACTTCATGAATTGGCTTGCGCCTGCTTTGTTTTTCGGTCATTTTAGGCCAGAGTATTTACAGCATCTTTCTTGCACAAAGGGAAGGATTGTTATCTCAGGCCTGGCTGGCTATGGGATCAATTGGGCTTATTGGTGGCTGTTGATTCTAATCCACTCTGGAGAGAGGCCTGCTGATCTGCCTCCCGAAGGCCACGATCACTGCAGTGCACCGAATCGGAATGGCTGCATAGTTTGGGTATTGATTCCAAAATCCCAAACAGAAAACAGCTAGAAGTCACCAGCTCCTTGGTATCTGCCACCACCAGTCATCTTTCTGATAACTGCCGCCATCTCTGTGCCTATTTCCAAGTATCCTCTATGGAGCATGGTAGATTGGATGGATTGTGTGGTGTGAAATGCGATTCCTAGAGAAACCGTCCGTATCTAAATCAAAAGCTAATTTGAATCGGAAAGAATACAGACAGGATCCCATATGTTAAGTGTAAAAGAAGCCGACTTAGATGTCTAAAAGTCGTACGGTTATGTAGAAATGCGAACGTGAGGCGGCCTCCCCGAACTACGCAAAATATGGAACGCTTCACGAATTTGCGTGTCATCCTTGCGCAGGGGCCATGCTAATCTTCTCTGTATCGTTCCAATTTTAGTATATGTGCCGCCGAAGCAAGCACAAACTGTCTACCATGCCAGAAGCTATATATGCACCTAGCGAATCTAACATTTTAAGATTATGGTCTGCAATTAGGATGGCTTCCAACTTCGATCCCCGCATGCTAATGAAATTCGATGAACTTGACCGACATCACAAAGCTTGCACTGTTGAAAGATATGATCGTTAGACCGCAGATTGCCCTGCGAGGTTTACTTGTCAGGTGGGACATGCAAATGAGCACCCGGGGCACCTTGGGTAAGGGCCCCGTGGCAGGACCTTGGCCGGGAGCTGTGGCTTCTCGGCCGCCACTCGCCGGAGACGTGCCGTGCGGTCCATCAGCTGCCGGGTGCCCAGTCGACCCAGGCCTGGCGCGGGGCGGCGGGACCAACGCGATCGTGGCGGCGGCGTCCACCGTGTTTCCCCGAGGAGCTTGCCAATCAGCCGTCAACTGTGTCACTGGGTCTCCGGGTTGAGCACGGATCCTCCCGTCTGCAATAAGTAGGTCGCCAGCGACCTGGTGGCCTTGTGCAAGTTTCCAGGAGGCGCTGCTGCGAGGAGCCCAGCGACCACTCCGCCGAGGGGTGCCTCCGGGGCCCGGCCGCTCAGGTCCCGGACAGGGGCGCCCAGCGCGGCGGCGCCAGTGTCTGCGTCCATTCCGCTGAGGAGCTGTGCAGCCAGGTGGCAGGGGGCTCCGACTGGCAGCCAGCCAGCTGTCCCGCCGCAAGCGTCTCCGGGCCAGTGTCCCTGCCAGCAGGCAGTAGTGGGGTCCTGGGGGAAGAACCTGCGGCTGGGTGACCACGCCCCCCACCCCGCCCTCTTCTCCGACCACGACATTTTAAGGCCTGTCCTTGCATGGGATGAACTCTTACGGACATGCTGCAGCTTGTCAGTGAGGCCTGGGAAGTGGCCTTGAACTGTCTGTCCCCTGGGAGTTGAGTTAGAGAGTCACCCTTGTCTTTCCCTAAACATCCCTAGGTAAGGAACAACCTTCCGCCCTGTTGTAAGAATGTGCAGGAGAAGCTGACTTGACAAGAAATTCGCATATTCGTGTTAAATATTCTCATTTTAATTACAGCAAAAGGCATGCTATTCAAGTCATAGTATTTGATCGTTATACATACACAGAACTGAGGGCAAAAGGTTTAGACCTCTGGTTATGGTACTCCACAACCTTGGCCTTCATCTTGTTAAACTCAACTCACTGCCAGTGAGTTCATTCTGACTCTGAGAACTGTTCCTGCCAGTTTCCAAAATTAACACCCTCAAAAGGGCTATGGTATATTTACGGAAGAGGTGGAGTTTCGCTTTTATTTCTCCCTGGGATTGTATCACCCCTCGCCCCCCTTGTGATCTGAAGTAAAATTCTGATTGCTAAAAACTGGCTAAAGATCAATAATTTTCAGAATTGTTTGAATTGGTACCTGATTTTCTGATATACAAAAAGAAACTATTGTGAAATCAAAATACTGTGAGATCAAAAGAAAATAGGGTGAAACCATGCTCTTGGGGCAACAAGAAACAAAACTCAGAAGTTATTGCTAAACCAGAAGTTATTGCTAAACCAGTCTTTTCCTGTGTTTATAATGATAATTCTTTGCTTTCTCAGCTTTTGAAAATTAAAATTAAAACATTAAAAGACTAAAACATCAGTAACCTTCATATTAACACATTAACTTATTGCAGTAAATTATGTGCTTTGCTACAATTAATAATCATTGCTGGGTTTGATGATGAAAAGATGGAATTCAGGCTCAGTTCTACATTTAATCTATTTCCGTGCTTTGAAAAATGCAGGGTAAACCAATTTGCTTAAGTATGTTCTAAAAGCGAACCTTGTTTACTATAAAATTATATAGTGGAACACACAATTTTTTCATACCTTAACATCTGAAATCAGGATGCATTTTATCAGCAACAGTGCTTTCCAATCACCATCAGTCATTTTAACATCTGAGAAATCCAGATACACCACACAATAGATGGAATCTTGGTTGTGACTAGTTGCCAGTGAGTGACTCTCAGCTCCAACTCATGGCCCCTTTATACGCAACAGAGCACAGTGTTGCCTGCTCTTGTGTCCATTTCCTGAGTGCTGGTCTATTTAAGTTCTGGATCGCTAAAAACTCATTGCCCTTGAGTCCATACTGATTCATAGTAACCCTGGGCCTTGTTGTTGTAAGGTGCTGCCACGTAGGTTCTGACTAATAGTGACCCTATGTACAACAGAATGAAACACTGCCCTGTCCTGCGCCATCCTCACATTGTTCTTATGTTTAAACCCATGAAATAAGGTCATTTAGGAAAAGCAGGCCTGGTTCTTAAGTTAAACTCTCCCAGAGCAATCCTCGAATGCCAAGCTAGTACTTTATGACTACAAAAAGCTATTTCAACAGTCAAACAGCTTGACAGTATAATTGAAACTAGGACGAAAATATATGTGTAATCAATTTTTCGCTGGAATTTGGTACGAGAAAGGATTACTGTCTTAAATTGCTAATTTTAAAAATTACAAATATGAGTTATTCCTAGTTTCATACCTGAGCTCATAATCAGACTGTTAAAGGTAAAGAAGGAATTTGGCTTCTCATTGTGTTTGCTTTATATCTACTTGAGATTTTATTTGGCCAATAATTCAACAATTGTTGGCAAGAAAGGAAAGGATTAATGGAGAGATTCTGTGTAACCAAAAATTCTGTCTCACCCCAAAAACAAGGCAAACAGGTTCCTACAGTGAAGCACATCTCACACACACATCCCAGGCTGGGTGATTTTTCGGATAGACTCAGCACAGCATTTGTCATGCATGAGCTTTGAGAATGCAGAATTTCACAAAGGCAGTTCATAAGTACTAAAAGGGACTCATTTGCATCATTTAAAAAATAATCGTAAATCAAATGATATTATTATTGCTGCCACTGTTTTCAATTTAGAATATTCAAATTATCATTGAACTTTTATTTGTCTAGCATGTGCTAAAAGCATTTGGCTTTCACTTGGTGCAAATATATCATTTGCATTATTCAATCTGTCTCTGTTTACTTCTTATTAGACCCTACAAAGTAGTACATTACTCAGCGGCAAGTCATTTTTATGATGTGAATGAATCAAAGTATTGATTTACTAAATAATATAAAACAGTCACATCTGAATCATTGAAAATATAATGCACATGTTATCATCAGGGAAAATAAAGTTTGCCTTCAGCATGAGTATGAGGGGTGTACCCACCAAAAGCAGAATTTTTTTTCAAAACTATGTATTCAATTTTTTTTTACAAAATCACCTTATCACCTTCAAAGTAGTCTACTTTACCCTTAAAATATTTTTTTAAATCTCTGATACCTCGTTGACTGCACACCTCCATGATAGGATTGCTGAAGACAAATGGGTGCATAAGCAAATTTGGTGTAGAAAGCTGATAGTGCCCGGCTATCAAAAGAGATAGTGTCTGGGGCCTTAAAGGCTTGAAGGTAAACAAGCGGCCATCTAGCTCAGAAGCAGAAAAGCCCACATGGAAGAAGCACACTGGCCAGTGCGATCACGAGGTGCCAAGGGACCAGGTATAAGGCATTATGCAAAAAAAAAAGAGATATGTGTGTGTATGTATATATATATGTATGTGTACATGTATATATATGTGTATATATATACCATATTAAATGAAGGGGGAAGTGCAGAGTGGAAACCCAAGGCCCAAGTGTCGGCCAATGGAGATCCCCTCATAGAGGGGTTTAGGCGAGGAGATGGGTTAATTAGGGTGCGAGGTAGTACCGATGAAGAACACAGCTTTCCCCCAGATCCTGGATGCTTCCTCCCCCCAACTACCATGATCCGAATTCTATCTTGCAGGGCTGGATAGGACAGAGGCTGTACACTGGTACATATGAGGGCTAGAGGTACAGGGAATCCAGGGTGGATGATACCTTCAGGACCAAGGGTGTGAGGGGTGATGCTGGGAGAGTGGAGGGTGAGTGGGTTGGAAAGGGGGAACTGATTACAGGGATCCACATGTGATCTCTTCCCTGGGAGAGGGACAGCAGAGAAGGGGGGAAGGGAGACTCCGGATAGGGCAAGATATGACAAAATAACGATGTATAAATTACCAAGGGCACATGAGGGAGGGGGGAGAGGGGAGGGAGGGGAAAAAAAAAAGAGGACCTGATGCAAAGGGCTTAAGTGGAGAGCAAATGCTTTGAGAATGATTGGGGCAGGGAATGTATGGATGTGCTTTATTCAATTGATGTATGTATATGTATGGATTGTGATAAGAGTTGTATGAGTCCCTAATAAAATGTAAAAAAAGAAAAGAGGAGAAAAAAATGATTAGGGCAAAGAATGTACAGATGTGCTTTATACAATTGATGTATGTATATGTATGAACTGTGATAAGAGTTGTATGAGCCCCTAATAAATTGATAAATAAAAAAAATAAAATTAAAAAAAAGAATTCAACTACAAAAAAAACTCTGTGATACCATTCTTGGAAACTTTTTTCAAATTCATCTGTTTGGAGGGTTAACAGCACCTCCCTCATTTTTTTCTTCACCTCTTCGATGTCATCAAATCACTGTCTTTCCTGTCCCTCTTTATTCTTGGAAACAAAAAGAAGTCTCATGGAGCAAGGTCAGGTGAGTAAGGTGCATGGGGGCAAGAAAGGCATGCTGTTTTTTTGCCAAAAACTGGCACACTGAAATGGCTGTGTGAGCAGATGCATTGTTGTGGTGACAAATCCAGTCTCCTGTGTGCCACAAATCAGGACTTTTTGTCACATACTGTTACACAATCTTTTCAGAACCTCTAAATAGAAAACTTACAGTGTGATTTGGTGGAACAAACTTCAAATATACTTCCAGTTGACATTTTCGTCCATTCGGGAAGTTGATGGATATACAGAACACGGTTTGTCATCAATCGATATTTCACCTTTTTGAAGTGAAAAAAACACTCATACACTTGAGTTTTTCCCATAGCACTGTCCTTGTAAGCTGTGTTCACATCACAACAGTATCTGCAGCACTTTTCCTAAGCAGGAAACAAAATTTCACAGCCTCACGCTGTTACTTAAATTGGCCATCACAAAAAAAAAAAAAAAAACGGGGTTTGAATGAAACTGCTTTTATGAAAAAAATTCAGTGACCAGAGATAATCTTCCCACAAGACACAACTGGGAGCACTGACTCAGAGTTAGCTGCGTGATACTTGCCAATCAGAAAAATGAGTTCTAAAATAGTTCCACTCTGCCCAGCACAATCGTATCTAGTGGTTGAGATGGTCATTGATGTACCTTTGAAAATATTACATATCAACCTATGAGCAGTCATATACATACTGTCACCTTGACAGCACCTTAGTGCAATAAGATGACACTGCAAACATAAATGAAAACTTATCAGGATGTCTGATGGTAATGGTTAGTTCCAAGGTGATTATCCATGTTTAGGCCTGTGTGTATTTTAATGATATAATCACCCCCCAAATAGCAATATCTTTTAAAATCCTGTGGAAAGTATTTCCTCTTAAGAATCTGCTTACTCTTGGGGTAGGGGGGTAGAGGGGGTAAGGAAGTGGTGTTAACAAACCCAGGAACAAGGGAAAAACATGGGACCCCAAATGGTAGAGAAGGGGGAGTGGCAGGCCTGGTGGGAAACAATCAAGGGTAAGGTTGCTTAGAGAAGAGGTATACTCTAGCCCAGGTGGCGACGAAGCATGGTAGTAGGGCAGGAGGAAAGTCAAGGGAGATGGAGGAAAGAGCTAGGGGTCAAAGGGCATTCTTGGAGGTCTAGATAAATACATGTACATGCAAATATATATAGGAAGATGGGGAAATAGATCTATGTGTCTATATTAAATATAGGTCAAGTATTAAGGTGGCGGAAGGACCTTGGGCCTCTACTCAAACACTCCCTCAATGCATGAATACCTTCTTTTATTAAATTGGAACTCTATGATGCTCACTCTCCCGACACAACGGCTGGAGCCAAAGTGGGTGAACAAGTAAATGTGGTGAAGAAAGCTGATGGTGCCCGGCTATCAACTGGGGTCTTAAAGGCTTGAAGATAAACAAGCGGCCATCTAGCTCAGAAGCAACAAAGTCCACATGGAAGAACACACCAGCCTGTGTGATCGAGTGGTCCCAAAGGGATCAGTTACCAGGCATCAAAGAACAAAAAATCATATCATTGACTGCACACCTCCACGATAGGATCGCTGAAGACAAATGGGTGCATAAGCAAATGTGGTGAAGAAAGCTGATGGTGCCCGGCTATCAAAAGAGATAGTGTCTGGGGTCTTAAAGGCTTGAAGGTGAACAAGCGGCCATCAGAAGCAAAAAAGCCCACATGGAAGAAGCACACCGGCCAGTGCGATCATGAGGTGCCAAGGGACCAGGTATAAGGCATCATGCAAAAAAAAAAAAAGATATAAGTGTGTGTATGTATGTGTATATGTATATATGTATATATAGACCATATTAAATGAAGGGGGAAGTGCAGAGTGGAGTCCCAAGGCCCAAGTGTCGGCCAATGGAGATCCCCTCATAGAGGGGTTTAGGCGAGGAGATGGGTTAATTAGGGTGCGAGGTAGTACCGATGAAGAACACAGCTTTCCCCCAGATCCTGGATGCTTCCTCCCCCCAACTACCATGATCCGAATTCTATCTTGCAGGGCTGGATAGGACAGAGGCTGTACACTGGTACATATGAGGGCTAGAGGTACAGGGAATCCAGGGTGGATGATACCTTCAGGACCAAGGGTGTGAGGGGTGATGCTGGGAGAGTGGAGGGTGAGTGGGTTGGAAAGGGGGAACTGATTACAGGGATCCACATGTGATCTCTTCCCTGGGAGAGGGACAGCAGAGAAGGGGGGAAGGGAGACTCCGGATAGGGCAAGATATGACAAAATAACGATGTATAAATTACCAAGGGCACATGAGGGAGGGGAGAAAGGGGAGGGAGGGGGAAAAAAAAAGTGGACCTGATGCAAGGGGCTTAAGTGGAGAGCAAATGCCTTGAGAATTATTGGGGCAGGGAATGTATGGATGTGCTTTATACAATTGATGTATGTATATGTATGGATGGTGATAAGAGTTGTATGAGTCCCTAATAAAATGTGAAAAAAGAAAAGAGGAGAAAAAAATGATTAGGGCAAAGACTGTACAGATGTTCTTTATACAATTGATGTATGTATATGTATGAACTGTGATAAGAATTGTATGAGCCCCAATAAATTGTTAAAAAAAAAAGAATCTGCTTACTCATGCAACTATAAATATCTATAATAAAGTGACATAAATATGGCTTTTCGTGCCCATGTTGTCCTTCACAAAAATAAATGATTCAGAATTGTTGATTAAGTTCAGTTCATGAATAAAATATGTAATGACTTAATTTCTTGGGTGCACATTTTATCTGCTCATATCAGGTTTCAATATTAGGTAATAAATGTGTTAATCAAATATTTTCAACACAAAATCCTGGTAGAGTTATGTATAATTCCAACATTTCTGAGAGCACCTAAAAAGGTAGTTAAAACTGAGGGATGTTGTTGCTAGGCCCCTTAAGTTCGGTTCCAACTCATAAAGACCTTCTATACAAAAGCATGAAACACTGCCTGCTCCTGCTCCCTTCTTCCAATGAGCCACTGATGAGCCCACTGATGCAGCCGCTGTGTCAGTCCATCTTGTTGAAGGTGTTCCTCTTTTCTGCTGTCCCTCTACTTTACCAAGTATGATGTCCTGCTCCAAGAACTGATCTTTCCTAAAAACATATCCAAAGTACGTGAGACCAAGTCTTGCCACCCCTTCCTCCTGAGCCGCATGCTGGCTTTCCTTCTTCCAAGACAGAGAGGTTAGTTCTTTCGGCAGCCTATGGTACTTGGACTTTTCTTCACCAGCATCACAATGATTGGAATGCATTCGTTTTTCTTCGCTCTTCCTTACTCAGTGTCCAATTTCACATATATATGAGGTGATGGAAAACGCTTGGCTTGAGTGAGGCCCACTTTAGTCCTAAAAGTAACACTCTTGCTTACAGGTCTCGTACAGATATGCCCAATGCAACACATCTTTCGATCTCTTGACTGCTAATTCCATGAGCAGTGATTGTTGTAGACCCAGGCAAAACAAAATCCTTGACAATTTCAATCTTTTCTCCGATTATCATAGTGTTACCTATTAGTCCAGTTGTGAGGATCTTTGTCCTCTTCACTTGGAATTGTAATCCCTACTGAATGTTGCAGTCCTTAATCTCCATCAGGAAGTACCTCAAATCTTCCCCAACTCAGCAAACAAGATTGTGTCATCTGCATATCACAGGCTGTTAATGAACTGAGGGATACAGAGAGAGAGAGAGAGAGAGAGAGAGAGAGAGAGAGATTGACAGAGAGAGAAATTAATTCAAGATAGAGGTTCTAAAAGACCGTGCAGGGAGAAGGCTATGACAGGACACAGAAAGAAGAATCTATTTTTCAATTGATGAATTAGGTTTCATCAAAGTTCAGACTTCTGTTCATCAAAAGATAAGATTACATGAATGAATAGGCAAGCTAGAATGTAGGAGAAAATAGTCGCAAGTAGATATCAAAGTAGGGATCTATAACCAAATGTATCCAGAACTCCAATAACTCACCAATAAAAATAACAACTCAAATAAAATATGGGTAAGATTTGAAGAGACACTTTACAAAATAAATACGTAAGCAAATGGCTAATGAGCAATGGAAAGATGCTGAATATTAATCATCAGAGAAATGCTACTTAGTACACAATGATACTAATCGGCACCTATGAGTGACTAAAAATTTACAATGGACAATGCCAAATATTGACAATGATGTACAGCAACTATAACTCATACACTATTGGAAAGAGTATACAATGATAAGATTGTTTTTAGAGAACTGACTGGCATTTTCTTATAAAAATATAAATATACTTACACTATATCCTAGTGATTTTACTCCTAAGTATTTCTCCAAGAGAAAGGAAGCAGTCTGTCCATCTAAGAAAGTTTGCAACTTTGGAGACATGTAACCTGACATGATCTCAACTGGAAACCATGCAAATGTGCATCAGCAGAAGAATGGACAGTGTGGGCGTGTTAATCCAAGGGAACACTGCTCAGCACAGAAATCAACACATTACTAATGTGCACACCAAATGAATACATTTCACAAGCATAGGACACGGGATAAGTCAAGCACAAACTAGTACATCGTACATGATTCCATTTATATAAAGGTAAAGAAAAACAAACCAAATCTGTAGTGATAGAAATCAGAGCAATGGCTGCTGGGAGTGGAGGAGAAAAGTGGGATTTGGCTAGTAAAGAGAACAAGAGACTTTTCCAAATTGATGTAAATGGTGTACATCTTAATTAGAGCATAGGTTACATGATGTATCCATTGGTCAAGCCATATCCCTTCTACACTTGAGATCTGGCATTTCACTCTTATAAATTCTAGTGTCCACGTAGAAAAAAGTAAAGAGAAGAAAGCATACGTAAAGAGGAGCTGTTACTACAGTCTGATGATGACGGGTAGGTGGCTTCTAAGCAGTGTTTCGTGGTTTCTGAGACTTTAGACACTACCTATAGCCTTTCGTTCAACATCGATTGATCCCACCTCATAACAAGGCACCTGCTGCTGCTGTTGTCAGGTGCCATCAAGTCGGTTCTGACTCACAGCGACCCTGCACACATGGAGCACTGCCCAGGCCGGTGGCTTCATCTCAAGAGCCCATTGTTGGAGCCAGTGTGTAAAACTCTCTTGTGAAGGGTCTTTCTGCTGCCCCCCTAATTTACCGAGCATGATGTCATTCAGGGATTGGTCTCTCTTGACCACATGTCCAAAGTACGTGACATGAAGTTTTGTCAATCTTGCCTCTGCAGAACATTTTGGCTTGACTTCTTCCAAGACAGATGTTTGTTCTTTTGGCAGTCCATGGTACTTTCAATATTCTTCCCCAGCACCATAATTTAAATGCCTTTTTGGAGGTCAGGTAAATGGAGTTAAGAAATACACACTTATACTGAACAAATGAATACACTAGGTAATTTTCAATTTATATTCATTTCTCGACTCAGTAAGCATTCATTGAGCATGTACTATGTTCTAGGCAATGTTCTAGGCACAGGGATACATGGGTAAGTGACCAAGAAGGACGAAATCCCTTGCCTAATGGAGTTTCGAATTGAGTGTATTGGACATAGACAATAATTATACAAAAAGTAAGCAATGTAATTTTAGATATTGACAGATGCCATACAACAAAATATTTGACCATATTTTACTCATTTCTGAGGAAAGTTGTGGGTTTCACATACTTACAAGTCAAATTGAATGACGTATTTATTGTATGCTCCCTTATGATGTCAAAGATCAATTCTCAAATAAGTATTTTGTTCTTCTATGATGAAAAACACATTTTCAAAATATGAGAACATGAAGTCACATTTCACCAGCGCACATTTATGTGCATTTATTCTTCACGCAATCTTTTAAAATAGATGGACAATTCACCGGATCATTGCACACAAAGTAAGAGCATACATACTCTGAGTTTAAAGAAAGCATTCACACTAAGATCCACCATCTTTCCTCAGTTTCACTAGGAACGCTCATCTCTCCTGATGCCTTGAATATTTGAGGAATTGAACTAGTAAGTGATGGAAGATTTTCAAATTCCATTAGGTTAAAATGACACGTGAAAACACCAAACCTTCATTCATCACATGCACATTTTAAGGAATAAACATCAGCCTATAAAAGTTTATTTATTCCAGTATATTGGAATTGTTCATCATTTTAAGCATCTATTACCACCAATAAAACGGTTGCTTAGGATCTCTACAAGTGTATCTTGGTTCTCATCAACGAATGAACAGAAAGAGTGATCTCCTAGCCATTACTGGGTTATCTTTGTTTGACATTCATGAAAATCTAAATTGTAGCAGTCTCAAGTCTCAATGTATGGCAGATCAATTTTGCCACAAAAGCAACTTTTCCAAAGTCAGGCAAACCTGTGCAATCGACGAGGATGAGGTTAACTGGTGAAAGTTTAGTTTCTTGAGTGGCTTACACCACATCCAGAAATACTGTGGTCTCTCATTAGCCACCTCTATCAGAACCTCCGAAAAGAAAACGGGTGACAGTATCTTTAGTCATCATCAGCTGGAAACAGAGAGCCTGCCAGGAGGCAATGCAGTTGGCCTAATGGTTTATTGGCAAAACAGAAATTAAACCAGGGAGCTCCAAATGTCCATTCCAGGAAAATCATCTGGCATCTTCTCTCTGCCACACAGCACATATGGAAGAGAAACCTTTACAGATTGTCAGCTGAACCTACACATAGTAAAAATCTATATTTGTGTTCATTTGCTTTACAAAATGACAGTGACTGCGATGGGACACCTGAGAAACTGTGGAGCAAGTACAAAGTGATGGCAAGCCATTAAAGAGAAAGAAAAATGGGCTGGAGTCACCTAAACAAAAAAAATTAATAAAAATGATCCTTTACCTTCATAAGAATGAGAATGAGCCCCAACAGTTTTTACACTAAGATTGAGTTCTTTTTTCCTTTTTTTAATTCCATGAGAATGTAAGGAGAGAGTTAGTGATGACATAAATAATACAACTCAGTGAACAGTATCTTTCAAAAGCAAAACTAGGAGCGACTGGCAGAGCCAGGCTAGCATCTGTTGATCATGTTATTGTAAAAGTAACTAAAGATGACATGTGAAGTGTGACTGGCACGATGCTGACATATGAAATGTACTAAACGACTGCTGGTTTATTCCTCTGCTGCTCCTCGCAGGCCTTATTATGCTGTAGCTTCTGTGAGTTACTCATGCACGCCTTTATCTTTGACCACCCATGAGACCATAGCCTCCTCAATGAAGAGGATGCCAATTCACTCACCGCTGTGGCCTCCCTCTGAGCCCTCTGCAGAGAGCCTGAAATAGAGTAGGGCTTTGGAAACGATATATTGAGTTTTACTTCTTGCAACTAAGCGTCCACTCAGCAATTTAATGAAATAAAACTGCGCTGGAAATGCCAAGTTATTTTTAGAAGACTCTTTCTGGAGCACTCACTTAGACTGATCGCCTTTACTCCACGCAGAGAGTCTTCCTGCCTTTGACTGGGCTTTCTGTTTTCATGATTTAGCTGAGGCTTTGCTTTTGCCCTGAATTAGTTTGTAACGCTCACGTTTAAATTAATTCTCCAGTGAAATGGAAGAAGCGCAAGAAGTGAATCAGCAAAACCATTGCACTTTTTGTGAATTAAACATCCATGAATCATAACGGCTGATTTAGGATACTGATGAACATATGTAGATGCAATTTTTAATAAAGCCTATAAGTTTAATCAAGTTAACTCCAACTCATGGTGATTCAAGTGTGAGATATGCTGAGTATGTTTTTGGCATTTTAGCTCCTGCTCTTTGAACATTTTAATACTCTACTTTGTGTTCTGAAGCTGCCCTATGAAATTTTCTGTTCAGCTCTTTCACTTAATCATTTCTTCCATTTACTTTAGTTTCAGAGTTTCTTCTGACATCCACTTTGGTCTTTCTTTCCTATGCTTTTAACGTCCCCAGTCTTCATAATTTCTGATGTTCTGGATGTCATTCCACACCTTACTAGGTTTTTGGACATTAGTGTTTACTGCACCAAATCTGTTCTCTAAATTCAAATGGGACATGTTTGGGTTTGTATTTTAGGTGCATGGATATGTTTGATTTTCTTCAGTTTCATCCTGCACTTACATATGAGCAAGTGATGGTCTGTTCCACAATTGGTCCCTGGTCTTATTTTGGCTGATGATATCAGGCTTCTATATTATCTCTTTCTGATTATATAGTTAATTCGATTCCTGTGTATCCCAGCTGGAGAAGTCCATGTGGATGGTCACCATTTATGTTGTTGAAAAACGCATTTGCAGTGGGACAGTCATTGATCTTGCAAAATTCCATCATATGATCTCCAGCTTCCTTTCCATCACCAAGGCCATATGGTCCATCTACTGTTCCTTCCTCTTTGTGTTCCACTTTTGCTATCCCACCAGGGCTCCGTGAACTGCTTGGGATCCTCACATTTCACTTACCTTTGTAGTCTAGCTTTTTAGATACAGGATTTTGTTAGCATTTGTGAAGAATTAACTTGCCTTTTATGTTTTCTTTTGTAAATTAGAGATTCGGTAACTTTTACTGAAACAATTTAAGTAGAAAAGAATTCAATAGAAATAGTAAAATTAGTCGAGTGGGCTAGTGATTAATAAGATTCTTATAATTTAAGTATAGTTTGTTATAGTTTCTTTAGTAGTAAAAATTAAAATACATAATTCATTTGTAATTTTAAGCCAGAAGAACTGGAATGTTTGCTAAAGAGTAACAAGACCGAAACTTGTTATTTTGTTCGCCAGTAAAAAAGCAAGATAAGTTGTCCCACTGCCCTGTCATCCCCCAGAGTGTGACACCTACTGACCACCAAAGCAGCAAGATGCCCAAGAATGAAGATGTGAGATTTATTAACCAATTGTGGTCGTCTGGGCTGACTAGAGAAACAAATTCATAGACACTTATGTGTGTTTAAGAAAGAGCTTTATATACAAGAGCAATTGAACACTGAGAAAACATCCCAGTCTAGGGGAAGTCCATTAGTCCGGTATTAGCCCATATTTACGATACCAATCTACAAAGTGTTCTTCAGACTCATGAAACACATGCACTGATGCGGAGTGCAGGAAGATCACAGGCCAGTGGGGCACTATGTTCTGCTGCTACGCATAAGGTTTTCAGAGGCTAATCACCTTTATTAGACAGTACTTACCAAAAGCAACAGCATTCTACAGTCATAAAATAAAAACAACGTCCTAAAATGAAATCATCTAGTATTTGAGAAAAGAAAATAATTACGTATCTAACCAGTCAGATCAGATGAATAAACAACAAGTACTGACTTCAGCTCAGTTTACCTGTCAATTTCTAACTGTGGAATATACAATCTGGAAAGAGTATAAATTGACACAACCTCTTTGAAAACCATTTGGAAGTTAATTGTAAAAACGGAGTATACACAGAGCCTATGACATAACAATTCCACATTTGTATGTGTATAAGATTATTCATAATAGCATTGATCCGAATAACACCAAACTAGAAACAACCCAAAGTCTTCCACAACAAAATGAATTAATAAGTTGAGTGACACAAGCACATATACTGAGATACCACAACAAACCTAAAACTGAGCAAAATAAAAAAGACATAAAAGTTTATTTATATTATTGGATTTTTATGAAGTTCCAAAACAGGCAAAGCTGGTATGTTACGGTAGAAATCAGGAAATCAGTTATCTTTGCAGAAGGGGTGGAGGAAATTACTAGAACTTAGTACAGAGTGAGTTTTCAGGGTTGCAATATCAATTTCCTTTGCTTGGATGATTATTATACTAGTGTTGATTCTTCAACAATTCACTCAGCTATAGACTTTTGCTTGATGCTCTTTTATAATGTCGTATTATTTGATAAAGATATTACCAGTGGAGATAACAGCTACGTACTCCTTCATAAACAGTGTCTCCTTCTGAAGCCTTTCTCAGCCACAGAAACAGTCTGTATATTTCTATGAAGTTGACTTTCCTCATTCTTTAGCCACTTTTGTGCTCATCTTGTTCTCCTACTACAAAGTTTGAGATTAAAGGTTGAGTGCTAATTATCTTTTGGTTTCCTGAAAGCCTTTGGATACAGTAGACATTTAATAAGTGATTGCTAAATGGAGATGAAAAACAATTTATTAGAATCCTCTCTGGATGATTTCAGACAAACATGCCATCAAACAAGTATTACTGATTTACCTGTCTCCATCAACTGCTTTCTCTCTCTTCTATGATATAATGAGGTGAATGTTCACAAACTTGAAAGCATCTAGTTCTAGACAGTATTTTGTAACTTGGGTATTTCCCATAGCCCCAGGGTCTAGACTGGTGAGTGTGTGATCTATGGGTATAATTTTTCCATGTATAGAAGTTAGAGGAACTTGCAAAATAATTTCTGCTTAACTGTTATATATTAAACTTACCACTAAGTGCTCTAGTGAGGAGCCAGTGTCCATTTACTATGCTGTATTTTTTCTAGTAAGATTGAAAATGTCATGTATCCATTTGTTCTCTCTTGCCTAGTCCCATGGTTATCACCCATTACGTGCACTTGAAGGTGTTCTGACCAGGGTTAGAATAGCCCTTGTAAATGCATACTATGGTTAAGATCCACCACTTGTCTGTCAGTTTGAAAGTACCATGGATCCCCAAAAGAACACATCAATCTGTCTTGCAAGAAGTATGGCCAAAATGCTCCTGAAAAGCAATGGTGGCAAGACTTCATCACATGTACTTTGGGCATCTTGTCAGGAGAGACGAATCCCTGGAGGAGGACATCATGTTAGGGAAAGCAGCAAAAGAGGCGTTTAGGAGAGGAGATGGGTTAATTAGGGTGCGAGGTAGTACCGATGGGGAACACAGCTTTCCCCCAGATCCTGGATGCTTCCTCCCCTCAACTACCATGATCTGAATTCTACCTTGCAGGCCTGGATAGGACAGAGGCTGTACACTGGTGCATATGAGGGCTGGAGGTACAGGGAATCCAGGGTGGATGATACCTTCAGGACCAAGAGTGTGAGGGACGATGCTGGGAGAGTGGAGGGTGAGTGGGTTGGAAGGGGGGAACTGATTGCAAGGATCCACATGTGACCTCTTCCCTGGGAGAGGGACAGCAGAGAAGGGGGGAAGGGAGACTCCGGATAGGGCAAGATATGACAAAATAACGAGGTATAAATTACCAAGGGCACATGAGGGAGGGGGGAAAGGGGAGGGAGGGGAAAAAAAAAAGAGGACCAGATGCAAGGGGCTTAAGTGGAGAGCAAATGCTTTGAGAATGATTGGGGCAGGGAATGTATGGATGTGCTTTATACAATTGATGTATGTATATGTATGGATGGTGATAAGAGTTGTATGGGTCCCTAATAAAATGTAAAAAAAAAGAAAAGAGGAGAAAAAAATGATTAGGGCAGGGACTGTACAGATGTGCTTATACAATTGATGTATGTATATGTATGAACTGTGATAAGAATTGTATGAGCCCCTAATAAATTGTTAAAATTAAAAAAAAAAGATATAGTCTAGGGGGACACACACAGGGGCAGTTCTAACCTGTCCTATAGGGGTTGTTATGAGCAGGCATTGACTTGAGGTAGTTGAACTGTTAGTAGGTACCAGATGGATGCAGTGTATATTTTACTAAACCTTCACCAGCTAATATTACCAATGAATCTTAATTGACCTTAAAGAGATGGAGAGTCAGGTTTATGGCTTAATGTCACTTGTCTTCTGTAAGATCATTCAGGACTGACTGAGTGGTTACACCCAGGGAGGTGATGCGCATGGTCAGCACGTTGAAACGACCCGCATCTCTGCTAGAGAAAAACTGAGCTGTCTGCTCCTATCCACAGCTAGTGTCTGAAACTCACCGTGGTGTCGCTGTGAGGCAGCATTGACTCCATGGCAGTGAGTTTGGTTAGTTGGTGTGATATTGGTTAGGGCTTACCTTTGCAGTTCTATCATGGTATCTTTCAAGTAAGATGTCACACAAATGTGTTTTGAATCAAATATAGTTTAATGTTCTGAGCATTCATAAAAATGCTGTTCTAGATAGCTGTTTATAGATACCAAATTAAAATCTTTCCTATAATCTACCAAGGTGTCATTTAGTTTCTAATCTAATTTCAACCCCATTATGTGACAATAGAACACCATCATTTAATTCTTATGGGCCTAGAGCTTACTACAAAAAACACATTTAAAGGGCTTACTCTTGCAACATGATTCAGAATGAAAATGAAGCCTATTACGCAGCCACTTCCTACATTTACTCTCTTTAATTCTCTTCACTCTTTTATTTCTCAGAAAAAACCTGAAGGGGAAGTTACTTTTCACCAACATAAAACATATTTCTAACTCACATGATTAATGTTTAGCATAAAGAATGATCCATTTATCTATAATATCCAGAATATTATAAAATACCTCTGGGTATTAGATTAGAAACTGAATCACAACTTTATTGGTAGTTTCTTTTGGGGAAGAGTTAGGAGTCCAGTGCGCTATCCTATCCATTGCGCCACAGAGCCCAGCTATTGGTAGTTTCTTAATAACCAGCTCTACTTTTTCTTTATTATAGGTTTGTTGGGTGTTTCAATATCTGTCCACATTGAGTGGGTGGTATGCTTCTAGGTATCTGTCCATTTCTAGATTGTGGAATTTGTTTAAATACAGTTCTTCATAGTAGTGCATTATTATTATTTTTTATTTCATTTCAATCCGTTGTAATGCCAACATCTTCTCTTTTTTTCATCTTCTTCTCTTATTCTGGGTATTTACATCTTTTATTTTTCTCCTTTAAGTTTGACAGCTGTCTATTTTGTTCATCTTTTCAAGGAACTAACTTCTTGTCTTGACAATTTTGCCCTTTTTTAAATTGAATAACAACTTGGTAGAACATAGGAACAATGTTTAACTTGGTATCTATAAATATCTTTCTAGAAAAGCATCTTTAGGAATACTCATAATGTTAAACTCTATTTGATTCAAAATATATTCATTTGATCTTTTACACGAAGGGTACCATACCTGCAAAGGTAAGCCCTATCCGATACCACGCAACCAGCCCTTTTAAATTTTTATGTGTATTTGACATCCCTCACTGACCCATAGCCCTACAGGGGATAACACTGGAGACAGGGTGGGAATTGTGCCTGATCTGATCCAACCACACTGAGGCAAAACACTAAGGGAGTGCAACAGAACAGCAAGGAGAACAGAGCAACAAAGTCCCCAGGGAATACCAAAAATAGACTTTGGGGCCAGGTTTTGGCATCCCATCAGACTTGACCAGAAAACACGCCTACAGGCCAACAAAGAGTCCTTAATTAAACTAACTATAAGCTTTTCTTTTTTGTTGTTGTGCTTTGTTTTGTCATTGGCTTTTTGTTGTTGTTGTTTTCTTTTGCTGCTTGGTTTTGCTCTGTCTTGTTTTTGTGCATGTTATTATCTCTGCAGGTCTGTCTAAATAAGATAGGCTAAATGAACAATCTGGAGGAGAAAACAACTGGACCGACAGTTCCGGGGGACATGGGAGAGGGGGAAGTGGGGTGAAAGGAAGTGGTGTTAACAAACCCAGGGACAAGGGAACAACAAGTGATCCAAATCGGTGGTGAGGAGGGTGCAGGGGGCCTGCTAGGGTGTGACCAAGGGTAATGTAATCCCAAGAGGAATTACTGTAACCCAAATGAAGGCTGAGCATGATAGTGGGACAAGAGGAAAGTGTAAATAATTTACATATGAGGATGGGGAAATCAATTTATGTGCATATATTTATAGGTTTAGTGTTAAGGTAGCAGATGGACACTGGGCCTCCACTCAAGTACTCCCTCAATGCAAGAATACTTTATTCTATTAAACTGGCATTCCATGATGCTCACTTTCCCGACAGGATCACTGAAGACAAAGTGAGTGCATAAGCAAATGTGGTAAGGAAAGCTGATAGATCCCGGCTATCAAAAGATATAGTGTCTGGGGTCTTAAAGACTTGAAGATAAACAAGCGGCCATCTAGCTCAGAAGCAACAAAGCCCACACGAAAGAAGCACACCAGTCTGCAATCACGAGGTGTCAAAGGGATCAGGTATCAGGCATCATCAGAACAAAAACATCTTATCATAGTGAATGAGGTGGGGAGTGCGGAGTGGAGACCCAAAGCCCATTTGTAGGCCACTGGACATCCCCTTACAGAAGGGTCTCGTGGGGAGGAGAGGAGCCAGTTAAGGTGCAGGGTAGCAACAATGAAACATACAACTTTCCTCTAGTTCCTAAATGCTTCCTCCCCCACCACTATCATGATCCCAAGTCTACCTTACAAATCTGGTTAGACCAGAAGATGTACACTGTTACAGATAGCAACTGGAAACACAGGGAACCCAGGACGGATACTCCCTTCAGGGCCAGTGATGAGAGTGGCAATACTGGGAGGGCAAGGGGAGGGTGGGGTAGAGAAGGGGAACCCATTATCAGGATCTACATATAACCTCCTCCCTTGGGGAACGGACAACAGAAAAGTGGGTAAAGGGAGACGTAGGAGAGTGTAAGATATGCCAAAATAATTTTAAAATTTTAATTATCAAGGGAGGGGGGAGTGGGGCGGGGGGAAATGAGTTGCTGATGCCAGGGGCTTACGTGGAGAACAAATGTTTTGAAAATGATGAGGGTAACGAATGTACAGATGTGCTTTATACAATTGATGTATGTATGGATTGTGATAAGAGTTGTATGAGCCCCTAATAAAACGATTTTTAAAAAGAAAACATAAATGCAGACAATCTCTATAGATTCCCCCATCTTGCATTTCACATACCAAAAAAACATACAAAAACAAAAAACTAACAATAACAAAATAAAATAGAGAAAAACCTCAATTGAAAAGCAGAAAATATTAAAAACTGGATAAACTTTGTATCTGTCATCATCCACGTGTCCAATGCACCGTGCAGGAGACCAAGGCTATTCACATCCTTGAGCTATGTTCAAAGGTGATTCGCCAGGGGACGCTTCATCCACGTGTATTTCCTCTTCACTTAAAAACAACAAACAAAAAAGACACAACTTTCAAATGGGTCAAAAGAGGATCAAATAAGATGTTCCATTTTAAACTAAATGTATCTATCATAATCTTCTCCACAATGCTGTCTGATAACAAGGCTATTTACATGCCTCAACGATGGTCAGAGAGGACTCACCAGAGGCTTCGTCTATATGAGGAATCTGCAAGTCGGTTTTCTTAAAACTTCATAGTAAGGCAGCGATTGTCCTGTTTGAGTGAATCTATGACAATAACTCCTGAAGAATTCCCAGAAACCATTGCCATAACATTCTGAGCTGACCTCTATGCCTTGAATGTAACTAGCTCAGCTGATTCTCTCAGAAGCCAGTTTTGATTGAACCTTTTTTCAAAGCAATCTAATAAGACCCAAGTGCATTGCTGAGAAAACCCACCCACCAATCACAGAGACATGCTTAAATGTGTATTTGGAATAAACCTATGCGTGTAAGAACTGGAACCCTAGTGGCTTACTCTGTCGATTGGCTAAAATTAAAAAACCAAAAATATGTTCACAAGGGCTCATGAATTGCATGTAGTCTTATTATAATTTGCCCTAGTTTTAGTACTATCAATGTGACAAGATTTCTTCAAATAGGAAATTAAAATATACTCACTTAAAAATGAGTATTAACAGATGAGCATTTGTCACTGAGATTGGGAACACTAGCGTCAAACCCTCAGTCTTAGTTATCTAGTGCTGTCATAACAGCAATGCAATAAATGTCATTAAAAATAGATTTCCTCAGTTTTGGCAGCTAAAAGTTGAAATCAGTCTTACCCATGTTGATTCCTTTGAGAACCTCCAAGTTGTTGGTGTCTGCTTATCATGCCTTGGCAACTGTCTTCCCTGTGTGTCTTGCATCCTACCCTGGTATAAAGTCATGAATATAACAAAAACCCTATTTCTCAGGAGTGTCATATTTACAGGTATATAGGGCTTAGGATTTCAACAGCTATTCTGGAAGTGGGTAACAATTCAATTCTAAACACACCATAGAACATACTCCTTTTCAAAATTCTTTTTTTCATGCCAGTATTACAAAAAATAAAGTTACCTTTGTCACTATTTTGTGGACATTTATTTTCTCTTCGATTATATAAGTATCAATATAAAAATGTCATATAATATTTACCCTCTGCCCCTTTATAAAAATGTTTCAGACCACATCTTGATGATACAAACTGATGTTTTTCCCAGTAATGATTGTTACTAAGAAAAAAAATCCAGTAAGATGTCCTCTCCTCAAAGTGTTCATAGACATTCTCTTTGGAATTTCTAAGGAACAAAATCATATTCATGCAGTTTCTCTGCTATATGAAATCTATAATATGCAATTTCACTTGGCTTCAGTGAAGTCTCTTTAAAAAACATTTTATGAAACTTATATTGGAAACTGCTTCTAAGGCTTTTCCTGTGGTCACTGCAGTTATAGCGCTGAGTACTCTGGTCATATTCAAACTTACAAGTTGCCTTCCTATAGACTCAGATGTATACTTGTGAATTGGTTAAAGCCACTGGAGTCCTTCTTGGTGAGAGTTCTGACAGTACATTGAGAGCTCTGGAAGAATTCTTTTGCTGTTTTCTCCAAGAAGTTGCTTTGGTGGTGCAACTGCTAAACACTTGGCTACTAAGTGTAAGGTTGGCAGTTCAATGGCACACAGCGGCTCTACAGGAAAGACCCAGAACTCTGTACCTGTAAAATTTTCACCTAGAATACCCAATGGGGAGATGTAATCTACTAAATGATTTCCCATTAAGTACAAAATCTCTCCTTTTATGAATTAGCTGATATACCACGGCTTAAATCTAAACCTATTACTACAAAATATGAAAATGTGAAGCTATTGTGTCTTGACATATCCTTCATTGAGGATATGTCTGAAGAACTGCACTCTTCCATTTATACGTTAAAATGGTAGTTTGGGCATCCTCAGGGACTCAAATCATGTTCTTTTAAATGTGTGGGCAAAAAACAAAAGTCAAGGATGTAGCATGAACAGGGTAACTTTCCAATGAAATCCTCAAAATAATGAGCCAGTGCAATGTCATAATGGAAAAAAAATTCATTGACACCACTTCATAAGCACCTGTGATCATCCTGTGTCCTGCAAGAAAATCTCTTTAAACTTACCCCTGTGGAGTCCCCTAAATCAGAAGCCAAAATCTTCTCAGCTGACTGATGTGTCTTCAGAGGTCAGTTTTGAAGGACATTTTCCACCTCAGGTTAAAACTTGTTCCAAAAAATCGTCATTCGGTATAGAAAGTTCTGCTCTTTGAGCTAACTGATCTTTGTGCACACTAACAAAACTATGAGTAATGTTACTGACAATGTGTCCAGTCACCCAGTAATAGTGGAGACATGTATAAGCATGATTTGAAAGAAATCTGCACAGGGACTGGAATCCTAGTAGCAATATTGGATGTGAATGCAACAGCATAATCATGCGTCCATAAAATCTGACTGTATTGGGAACTTGGATACGCAATTGTGTAGTTATTGCTACATAAAAATATGCCAAAAATTCAGCAGCTTAAGTCAAGATCTATTATCTCTATTTGTTAGTAAGGAATCTGGGAGAAGCTAAGCTGGGTAGTTCGGGCCCAGGTTTCAAGCTGTTGGATGGAATATCATATCAAGGCTTGACTGGGGCTGGAAAAGCAGCCCTACATTGTTTAAAGCAGACAAAGAATAGGGTGTACCCGAGCCATGGCATTTTCAATCGTCTCATATGCATGTGAAAGGTGGACAGTGAATGAGCAAAAGACTGAAGAATCATCGACACATTTGAATTCTGGTGTGCTGGCAAATATTGAAAGTACCATGAACTGCCAAAAGGACAAAGTTTTCCTGTATCAGAATGCCCCTTATAAGCAAAGATGGCGAAACTTGCATGTACTTCAGACATGTTATTAGGAGAGCAGTTCTTGGAAATGGACACTGCTTGGTAGAGGGGCTATAAAAAAGAGAAAGACCCTCGACATAGGTTGACAATGGTTGAAACAATGGGCTCAAAACATAGCAACAATTTTAAGCAAGTTCAAGATTGGGTGGTGTTTGTTCTGTTATACTGTCAGTCACTATGGGTCAGATACAGAGGGAACCTACTTTTTTAATAAGATAGTCTGTCATGACAAATCATCAGTTCTGCTGTATGTTATTGGGTACATGGGTCAATTCTGATACAATGCGGTGGGAACAATGTATGATGATGAATATGCAGACCAACTATAAAGCTTGCTAACAGTAAGCACAAGTGACTTGATAGCCTTTCTGTATTAAACAGTCTCTTTCAAGCAAACATTTCTGCTATGACTTCAGGGTGAAGGTTTTTCCATTATTAAAGCATTCTTTTGACGTGTAGTCAAGAATGTTTCCCATATTTAGTACATATCTCTCGTGTATACAGATTAAGCTCTAACTTGGAAGAATTTCCAATTTCCTCCACTTATTCCCCCCACCCCCACCCACCCACCCATTAAGGTGCTCTAGTGGCATCAGTTACATTGGCTCAACTAGTGGATATAACTTTTCCCACTTACTGTACTTTTGTTGTGTTCTCGAGTCCACATTTTGCGTAAGCCTGAAGGCTGTCTCTAAATTCCAAACAAAATTTCGGAAGAGGCAATCTAGAGGCTGCAGATTTTCATAACCTTAGTATTCTTACCAAACACTTTTTATATGAAGAATGTAGCATCAGGATTGGAGCAAGGCTTAGTAACCTGTAATACACAGACGACACAATCTTGCTTGCTGAAAGTGAAGACTTGATGCACTTGCTGATGATCAAAGATTGCAATTCAATACGAATTACAACTCGAATGTAAAGATAATAAAAATCCTTACAACTGGATCAGTAGGTAACACGATGAAGGGAGAAAAGATTGAATTTGTTAAGGATCTGGTCTTGCTTGGATCCATACTTCAATGCATTGCATTGGGTAAATTACTGAACTAAATTAATGAAAATCAAGTGTTATGTAAGGACTGAAGTGAACCTGACCCAAGCCATGGTATTATCAAATGTCTCATATGCATGTGAAAGTTGTGACACTAAGAGAGAAGAACCAGTAATTGAATTATGGTGTTGGCGAAGAATACCAACAGTATTAAAGATTGCCAAAAGAACAGTTGTCTTGAAAGAATTACAGCTAGAATGCCCCTTAGAAGCTAAGATGCCAAGACTTGGTCTCTCATACTTCAGACATGTCATCAGGACAAACTAGTGCTTGGACCTCATGTTTGGTAAAGGGCAGTGAAAGTAATTCCCCTGTTAAAATGTACTGTCACAGTGGCAACAACAATGGACTCAACATAAGACCAATTGTGAGGCTAGAACAGGACCTAGAGGTGTTTCCTTCTCAGTATGTAGAGACAGTATGGATCAGAACAGGCTCAATGGCAACTAACCACACAAAACACCAACAAAATGCACAAATATAAAACCAAACCCAAAGCTGCGGGTTTTGTTAAGTATTTATTACTCATTGACCCTGAGGCACTGAGCTGTTGGAGTTCTCATAGTCACAGGACTAAAACGGTCTGAAGATCATCTCCGATTTCCTTTAGTTTCTCTTACAGTGCAGACCTACTGATGAACTTTCCACTTGTCTGAATGCATTTCTTTCCTTCCCAATTTAGCGCTTTAGTTTGTCGATTGTCTTCTGTCCATTTCTTTTTTAAGGACTCAGATGTCAGGCTTACTGGCACTTCTTGGTAATGCTTTCAATTTGGCTGCTTCAAGACTTCAGGAAACTTTGCTATGGAGGGTCTAGGTGTGGTTCATTTATTCTGCCTGACATCGGTTACACTTTTTTTAACCTGTCAAATTGTTCCTTTTGGAAAACCCTTGGTCCTCATCTCATTGGATACTGCTTTTGTTCCATTCTCTTAAGGCATCTTGAACATATCTTACATGTGTCACGCCGACTTTGCCATTTTCATTTGTTCTTTGTTGGTAATATCTAGAGTCCTGTGTTCAGGTTCACTATCTTTAATTTTTTCTGTCACATACAATGTTACTTTAGCTGGCAAGTCCTTTTTCAAGTCTACAATATCCCTTTTTAAAAACTTAGTTCCGAAAATTTCTACTCTTGTATTTGTCCACCTCACAGGCAAGTTGATTTCTACTCACAATGACCCTGTAAGACATGGTAGAGCTAACTGTCCCAAGTTTCTGAGACTGTAAAGCTTTGGGGAGTAAAAGGGCTCCATCTTACTTCCATGGAGCGGCCAATGGTTTCAAACTGCATTTTTGGTTAGCAGCCTAAACATTGTGGCAGTTACATAATCTGTTGTCAATTTGAGACTTGAGTAAAGGGGTGGAGTTTAGCTTCAAGTCCTCATTTGGAGGCACAAAGGAGTTAAATAGCTCACTGGAGGCAGGACACAAGCTCACTCTGCTGCTAGACATTGACAAACTACATGGAGAGAGGCTGATGGAGCTAGAGCCCTGGAACTGAAGGAGCCACAAGGAGACCCCTGCCCGTGCTGAGATGCTTCCATAGCCACTGGATTCAAAAGACTTTTCCACCTGCTGGCCTGTGATCCTCCTGCATCCAGCATCATTGCATGAGTTTGAGTCTGAAGTAGAACTTTTAGGTGGGCATGGACATATGGGCTATTATTAGCATGCCTTTGAACTTTATCTGGACTGGTCTGTTTTCTCAATATTCAATTTCCCTTGTATATCATGTTCTTATACACGAGTGTCTGAATTTGTTTCTCTACACAAAGCAAATGACTTCTAATTTTGTTTAAATCAGTCTTGTTTTCATACCCAAATTCTGTGATAGTATCCATTCATCTCCAGATTTCCTTATTTACAAGGAGTTAATGGGTAGGACTGTATAGTTAATTTTCTAGACAATGAAACAATATTATCAGTATGTCCTGATTTATGCCATTATCTTTTTGACTGGCTTATTGAAATTTATAATACTGCTCAGTAAGTATAAAATTTACACATTATGCCACAATTAAAATTTGAGTAGTCCTACACAGTCCTTAAGGAGCCTTAGTGACACAGTGGTAAAATGCTCAGATGTTAATAGATAAGCTGCTTGGACACAGCAGCTAGCTAATACACAGGAAAAAAAGACCTGTGATCTACATCTGTAAAGATTTATTGGGACTATTCTGCCACATTGGTTCCGTGTGTCAGAAGTGATTCACCAGCACACAATTAGCCTGTATCTAATACTTTTTCTTCCTTCAGAAATTTCATTTTGCTCTTCACAGATGAAATTCACTTGGGATTAAATCATTCATGCTTAAGCCTCAGACTTGGGGGTTGATAGGGCAGAGGGGTGGTGGGATGAACAGGCTCCTGGCTATTTTTAATTTTAAGTTCCCCAAAGTGATTTTAACATTTGGAAATCACCAACAAAATCACTCTAAAGTCAACCATCTTTAAACTTCTAAAGCTACTTTGAACTATTGATTGAAATTGACCTGACCCTGCTAAATTTTCCTTCTCCGGTCTTCATATAGCACCTACACATAAATCCAATGAAGTTGAGCCAATTGCAATTGCTATCAATCACAATGGGCAGAGAACTGCCCATTCGTGTTTTCAAGGCTGTAAATCTTTATGGGAATAGAAAGCTTCATCTTTCTCCTAGTGGTTTGAAACCACTGGCCTTGCTTGTGGCTCCTAAACTTCCCCAAAGGGTTCCGAGGCTACATAAATAAACCTTCACAGAAGCTGACTGCTACATCTTTTTCTTGTGGATAACCTGAAAGGTTTAAACCACTATGCTGCAAGGACTCTTAATACCCAAGAATGCACACACAAAAAAGGTCAAAAGATATTTCATAAGCAGAGACCTGCATAGCTTTAGAGACTCGCCAATAAATAACTGCCACACACTGTTAGACCTACTATGAACACAAATCTATTGTTCTGGCTTGATAGTATACAACCAGCTCACTAGTCTATAATTTATTAATGTAATTTATTATTATGGTACATGTACAATACATGGAGATACAACCATTACCCCAAAAATCCGTGAGCCAGCCTTAGAATTAAAAATAACGCTGTGCAGAAAACTTTTCAAAATTTATTGTGATTGATGATTATATAACTCTAATATTTTTCAACCACTCAATTGAATGGTATGTGAATTAAATGTCAAAACCCCAGTTAAAATATAAAACATACATGTATGTATGTGTAAAGGAATTGAAATATAAAATTTTGATGTACTGTCAAACAAAAAAATCTTTGGCTATATAGTTAAATAAAAAATCTTATTAAAAAAATTTTAAGAGAAAACAAGTTTGTTCCAATTATACAATCACAAGACCTACTTACCATCTTCAATGACTTACTAAAAATCTTTCAGTTATTTAATCCCAGTTCTTATAGAGTATTTCCTTTAAGAATGGACTGTAGGCTAATTATATATTATCAAGGGTTCAGGGGGGAGGGGGAGCGGGGGGAGAGGGGAAAAATAAGCAGCTGATACCAAGGGCTCAAGTAGAATGCAGGTGTTTTGAGAATGCTGATGGGAACGTATGTACGAATGTGCTGGACACAAATAATGTATGTACAAATTGTGAAAAGAGTTGTATGAGCCCCTAAATAAAATGATTTTTAAAATGGGCTATAGGAAGATAATTATCGTTCTACTTTAAACCATTACATATACATTATGATTTACAAATAATTTACAGCAGGAATTATTTAATTATAATCTGTGAGCGATTTTTTAAGCTTTTATTA
The DNA here is from genome assembly GCF_050624435.1 of Tenrec ecaudatus. Taxonomy (NCBI): domain Eukaryota; kingdom Metazoa; phylum Chordata; class Mammalia; order Afrosoricida; family Tenrecidae; genus Tenrec; species Tenrec ecaudatus. The sequence continues at coordinate 73,613,417 of NC_134543.1, forward strand.
TATTCACTCACATATAGTCTACAGCTGCTTTAATACTAAAACATTGTGCCAATGCTAAAATATTTACTACTTGGTTCCTCAGAAAAGCTTGCTCATTTCTGATTGGTGTAATTAAGTGACTTTAGAGTAATTTTTAGGTAGTCAATAGTTTCTCTCACTTCAAAAACTATAGCTCAAAACACCCAGCAGCTGCTGGTTCTTATAAGATGGAAACTCTGGAAATGAATTTCCCAAGAAGCAAATATGAAGGAGGATATTTAAAGAAATGCTAATAAGCGAGGTGTTTATATTTCCATTTATACTTAAAAATAACACAGGTCTGCCAAAAAAACAAGGGCAGCTTCTGATTTGACATATTAGAGAATTAAATTTAACTTTGGTTTACTGATCACCTATTGACATTTACTTGGATAAAAGGAAATATTCACTTGAAGAAAAGGAAAATCAATAATTCCAAATTTAAAGCTAGTAAGGTTAAGAATAGGAAAATCTTAAATGCTTAGGATATTACCACCACAAAATGACCTAGTGAATAATTAGATAATGTAAGTAAAACAAATATGGAAGCAAATTACGAGCCAATGAATTAATAAAAAAGTGAACTTGTTTTTTTATGTAAATATCTTTAAAGGCAGGATTTCCATCCACCTCTTCCCACCCCCCAAATCTGGTAGCACTGAGCTCCTAATCTCAAGGTTCTCTGTTTAAACCCCTTCCTTTAGACTAAGATGAGGCTGCCTGCTCCCACAAATAATTACACTGACAGAAATCCAATTCAGAGTTGCTATGAGTTTGGATCAGCTAGATGGCAGTGGGTTAATTCTTCCTTTAAGAATTCTCTGTTGATCCATGTCAAAATTGAAGTTTTGGTACTTTCAAAGGACTCAAATCACATTCCTTTTCAACATTTGAGTTTCTGAAGCAAAAAGAAGTCTGGAAGGAGCAAGATCAAGGCTGTAGAGCAGATGGGGTAAGGCTTTGTAATGAAATTTCCACTGGCTAAGCCTTCCAACTTTCAAAATAATGAGCAGGTGCATTGTCAAGATTAATTGCACAGGTCAAGTTTCCTGGCCTTTTACTCATCAATGGAGTTTTCAATTTTCTTAAAACAATCCCATATGATCATCCTATGCCCTTTGAAAAAATTCTACAAAGATTGTAACAGTCACTATAACCTTCTGAGTTTCTCTGCCTTGAATTCATCTTTGGTCTAATCTTCATTAAAATGCGTGATCCAAGAATGTTTGCTTATGCTTATGTAAACTTGTCATAAAACATTAATAATTTGAGAAGTCCAGTTAAGTTTTGTTAAAAATTTGATAGTAGCCCTGCCATAAAAATTGATTCCCCGCTCGAAACACAAAAGCGATCTTTTGAAGGCACCCTAATAAGGCTAATCCAGATACACACTAGGTCTGTCAGCTGCTGATTAAAATTAGAAATAATATCTGCACTATGGGAATAAACGTGTTGATTATTTCTCAACTATAAATTCCAATACAGCTACACATAAAGTACAAATAGAAAGGTCTGAGTACTCCTAAGTACTGGGAAAAACGACTAAACCAGAACTTCAAAACTATGTTTTAATTATATATACATTCTTAGTAATAACAAAAATGTTAACCATGATTAGCTTTTCAAAAATCTTACTACTTGCAAAGTTTGTCTATAAAAAAACATTAAACAATTAAGATGAGAATATAAAAACTATGGATTTCAACACCCTACACCTCCTCACACATAAATATACGGAAGGGGAAAAATGATATCATGCTCATCATCAGAATAGTAAGGAATTCCAAAATTGTTTACCAGTCAGTAGATTCTAAATACTTTAGAAAGACTATGGAACTTGGATAAGATCTAATGAGTAACGTTGGCGTATGACATGACATTAAAAGTTTGTATGGTCTTTTCAATTATATATAAATGCTACCCTAAGACATTATATGAATGGTAGTCCCTTTCCCTTAAAAATTTTATTCTGATATTTAACCTGAGAAGGTTGCTGAGAACTTCAAGAATTCAAATACAAATTAAAAAAATTAAATATATCCATTAGGCAAAAATTCTTACACTGAAACCGGCAAACCGACCTCACAAAATCCCAATGACGTGACACGATACAGTCAGTTTGGCTTTGTAATCGCAATCCATAGACAAAAATGTTACAGTCTACATAAGCAGCTTCACTCCAAACCTAAGAGGCTTCAAAATACTTCCAGAGGTTCAAGACCATCCTAGACACAGCTCAAATTTCAGATTAGGATTAGCAGTTGAGTTTTAGAAATATGTGCTTCATTATCATTTTCAAGATCATTCTCTAATTTTCATCTGTATATACCCAGAATTAATTTTGGACTTCCTTTCATTGTATAGTAAAAGCTCAAGAATATCTAATTAGATTTCTTTCTTATTGATACAAATTCTCATTTTTCATATTTTACTGGAGAAATTTGCTGATTTTTACCAATGTAATGGTAAAAACAGAGGCAACTAAAACTTAAAATTATACAGCTTCTTAATATTTTATTCACAGCATCTTTATACAGAATAAGCTTCACTGATATTTAGTTCACTGCAGCATCCTGTAGGTGAAGCACAAACTTACATTAATTGCAAACAAAGAAACAAAGCACTTTTTACTTTTTAAAATTATATATATTTATATCCAGTTGACAAATAGCATCACATTACTGTATAAAAAACTAAAAATCACCATGGAAGCTAAGGCCTACATTCTTATTCCAATTGTTCCCTTTTGTTTATATCTAGAGATCTTAGAAATTAAATTCCAGTACCTCAAAGAGCTCTACAGTATTTACATACAGTATGGAAAATAAAAGCTGCTTTTCAGCTGAGTTAGATTGCCATTACCTACAGTATTTACATCGTAAATGTTAAAATAATCAAAATAGGAACTAACAAATACCATTTAAAAACAAAGACATATTGTGCCTGAAATTTTGTTCTTAAATTGTATGTCCTAATATGTCTGTTGGATATAGTCACTTTCAATAAATCTACTGAAAGCTTGAAAGAGTACCACTACGCTTCTTTATATTGTGAATCTAGTACTGTTAAATCCAATATTGTAAAATTACAAGCACTGAACCTTAAATGAAACAATGGCAACATGTGTAGATGGCATTTATTTAGAGATGAAAAGTGTAATGCCTTAAGTGTTTTCCCATTAAGTATGAGACTACCTAATATTCTTTCAGTCCTTTAAGAAGTCTCATATATGGTATGTCCTCAGAGAATAAAAACTTTCCTGTACTTAATCAGAAAAAAATTTAATTATATTATTCTACTCTTAGAATCGTTATTTCTAATACTTAAAAATTTACCTAAACCCTTGGCAGGAACAAACACAATTCAGTGTAACAGACTGAGCTTTAAAACCATATTTTAATTTTCATCAACTGTAATCTACTGGTTAACTGCACCAAATGTAGACTGTATAAGTGACTCACTATGAAGTGCATCAAATCAATGATAGAATGAACAGAAAAATAAAGTACTGGGGTAGTTGGTAAGGTAGTTAATGTGGAAAATGATAAATGCTAGCTATAACACATAAATGGTACTACAGAAGTTAACATAGTATAAAAGAGAATAGCTTAAATAAACTGGATTCACATATTACAATAGCTAAGTTATGACAGAATGAACTGACATGAACAGTTCTGAAAATTTTTTTTTCCAGCTACTTCCAATAGAAACAGTCAGGCTTTCTTCCTGTACATAGTTTGATGCTTTGTCTATATCATATATAGTAGAAAAATAAATTCTTTAGCAACCTAGAAACAGTTTATAAAACTCTTAAAGTTTAATTTTCTTTGCCAGACATGCCAATGTTAAACTGACAGCTATAAATTAAAGCTATATAGACAATAGGTATAAGTAATATTGAACAAGTTAAGAATACTACATTTACCGGATTTTTAAAAAAAATTACTGTACTTTCTTAATTCCTGTGTGCTTTGCAATAGGAATAAAAGGGACTTTGTTTTCTTAGAAAAGATAATAACATATAAGAGTATAACACAAATAAGATAATTTATAATATACATGTACTTTAACAGCAGCCTGGTTCACTTTGATATTTTGATTCTGAAGTTTGAAGTAGAAGTATAATATTTAGAACGTAACAGTTGGGAAAGAGTATTTATTTCAAGAAAAACGTAGCAAATCAAATTCTTAGGAGAGCCTTGAATCTCAAGATTTACTATAATATACATAAAACAACCTTAAAACTGCATTATGAATGAAGGTTACTCCAACATTGATGAAAATCTTTTTCACTACATAAAATATAGAAACTAAACCATTCTTTTTCCTTTTCAGAAAAAAAAAAAAAGGGAGGTGGGAGGGAGAGCCTGGTTTGATTATGAAAATTTTTTAAATGAAATCAAAACAATTTACCTATATCATCTATTTTGAAAACTTTCCCCATAACTTAGTGTTCTGGCTGCATCTTCACTAACAAATGGTTTAACTCCCAAAGCAGCAATTGTTTAGAACAAATATGGTGCAAAAACCATCGATTTTAGTACAACATATCACAGGAAAAAAAAGGATGACTACAAGTTTGTAATTTTATATATACACACACTCCAAAGAGGCTGTCAGTACCCAAAGTATTTTTATTGCTATATTAGCAATGGATTTTTGGATATCTTTTTAAGGGCCACATAAAAATAGATTCAAGGAACAGATTAAATCAAAGTCCTAGATTAAAATGTTTGGTTTAAAGAATTTTCTACAACAAATTTCATGGTTATGTATGAAAAGTTATATAACCTTTTATGAAAATGTCATGAACTATTTTCTACACTATACTAAATGTATTCCCCAAGAGGGAAAAAATTAAAATATCTAAAATATATTAGATTAAGATTACAAGACCATCAAAGATCTTTTGAACATGCATCTGTTTACAGAATTAACAGTATACAAAATGTCTGCTTCCTTGTGGATCATAAAGAAATGACTTTGTGACAGCTATCTTTGCACAACATTATCAATTCACTTTAACCACAAGTATGTCCTTGGCATGTGTGTACAAGAAATACGCTCATTTACCCCTCATCAAATAATCCACAGGTTTAGGTAGAAGTAAAGATGAATGTGCAGAAATATAAAGTATGTCAAGTATATATATTTTTCTTTCTTCCAAATAACATCCCAAGCAAGGCATAAGTAGCCTGAAATTATAAAATACATAACTGGGCTTTTATAGTAATCTATACAGACTGCTAGAATGTAAATTAAATAGCCCAAATTAGCACATCAAATAACAAAATCAGCCATAATGCAGGGTGAAAAGCATTAATATTTCATATATTTGAATTTTTTAAGTCATTTAATTTCTATAGAAAAATTTTATTCACAATATAATGTGACAGAAATTGCCACAGGAATGATATATTGATTGTAGTAAGGTTGCATGCAGCAGCAGCTTTGTATTTTATAGCTATTTTTGTTTATAAAAATTAAACCTCTCCAGTCATGCTTATCACATGGTCTTATCTGTAATGTTAATGAATAAGGAATATCACAGAGTTTAAAAAGAAAATGTCTCATTATTTTTGAATGTTAATTATCAGTACGAAACAAAGTATACTACTAAACCCTGAAACATGCATGTCTAGATTTGCTTTTTGTCCAATTTCAGGTTTTCTGCAATTATTTCCTAGTTAAATAATACCAAGAGGATCCGCCTGTAATTGTGGTTGTATCAGTTGAGGTTGCAATGGTGGTGGTAACTGAAGTGGTACCATTGATTCTACCAACTGTCCTGGGTTTGAAGGGGGCGGAGGAGCCACAGTGTTTGCAGTTTCTACAATTTCTCCATTGTAAAAGAAAAACTGACATTGTTGAATGAATGTTTCAACAACAGATTGATGGATCTTAGTGGTAGACAGAAATTCTCTATTTTCAAAATCAGGTCTCATCAAGGTTGGCCAAAAACAGATGGATAAGTTGTCTGCTGTCATTAGGTTGATTTTATTTTGCTGACTAACCCTGGAAATTAAAGGAAGAAACACTTAGACATTGATAAAACCCACTATAATTACAAAATCATGGAGATGGATATCATTATTTAGCTTTACATTTTAATCTCACATTTCTTCTCATGTATCAAACTACATTTTAAGAAGCAGTACAAATCTATTCCTAGAATTATCAAAGCTAGTCTTTCAAAAAAGCGGCGTCTTATGGTTTTACAAAGGGCTTCAAAAAGGTCATGGAAAATCGAATTAAAAGATAATGGACATTTCACATGAAACTTTGTTGTTAAATTTTAAAGCATTCCCAGGTAGAAACACAGTACTAATAAGATAGCCTTAAGTTTTGACCATTTTGAAATACCACCAAAAGACTTGATTAAAATGAGAATACACAATTATCTTTCATTAGCTTACGAAAAATTACATTATCACATCCAACCAGAATGTTCACGTTTCAAAAAACAACTAGTTGCCAACGTCCCCATAACGATCTTTTTAACACGATCTTGAATGTAACAAATGACACTTGCATGATAATATTCAGTTCAATGATTTAAATGCAACTAATGTATACCTAATCATACATTATAAACTTGTTTGCAGATGGCAAATCTTAGATAACTCAAAACTGTTAAACTAGGATGCACCTTAGGAATTTCAGCCTATCCCCTCATTTTCACATATTAAAAAGCAAGCCCACAAGGATGCAGGGTAGCAGGTAAATCTTATCATTTAGATTTTAAAAATAACTTTAATCTAAAGCAAAGGATCTGCCCTTCTCCCCACCTAAAAACAAAAGCTGCAAGTCTCAGCTTTAAAATATGGTATAATAATATTTGTGAAGAGCTTAAATTAAAATACTTTGAGTAACACCAACTTTTTGTAAAAATGTGGTAAAATAGTTAATCACGGCGATCTACAAGCAGATGCTTGAATAAACACATAGGCTGAACAGGCATGTGAGGGCGAGTGGGAATGTAGTGTATCTACCCACCTACCTATCCATCCATCTACCTTTTTACCTTTGAGGTAAATATACCCATGAATATGGTGGAGCATATTAGGACAGGGTTTTGAAAAAGTCTTAGACAGAACAACACTTTGAGGAAATAAGTCACTGGACCTGGAGGATCAGGACCTTAGTCTTGGTAGACACCACAGCGAATTGGCATGACACCGTTCATAAAGGCGGTATTTTACATTCTTCTTTTTGTGTGACAAGTGGGGTCTTAAAACTCTTGAGTAGCCATCTAAGGTGAAAATATTGGTTTCTGCTTGTTCAGAGGAAAAAAAAATATATGTATGGAGAACACTTAGTTCAATAACTATTGACCTCAAGAACTAGATGGTGTCTTGCTTCTATACGAATTGGAACAGGCTGGATGGCACCTGATAAAAACAATAAAAGAGCAACTCCACCAGAGTAGCTTTCTGTTCTTTGCAATTTACGCAACACTCTATATATTTATTAATGATTAAGTTCCTATGCTAGTATGTAGACTCCATGAAATGGATAAAGTTTTCCCCCCGTGGTGTCCAAGCACTTGGAGGTATTACATTCCTCCTACAGTACAGTCAAGCAATCCTTAAAACTTTTTAAGTCTGATCATGTTATTCCTCTGCTCCTCAGAGTAACAGACAATATATAACATGCAATGTTGCTTTCATTCAAAGTCTTCCTTTAAAAAAAAAGCTTAATTCAACAGTGTACTTTAGTGACACTTGGGATTGACAGTAAAAGTTCAATGATTGTCAGTAAAGTCAGTCAACATATCACCCTCTGAGAGCATTTCAAGTAGTTCAGTTGTGTGTGATCGGCTACCGATCTTCCCTTTTTATCTCATCTCTTTATTCTGCTCATCTTTACTCGCCTACAACTACACCGGCCTACATTCCTCAATGTGTCAAATATACTTGTGTCTGTCTCGTATACTTTACAACAAAGTCTAACAAATGCTCTGGGAACCACAAAAATATGTGTTGTCGAGTCAATTAAGACTAATAGCGAACATATAAGACAGAGGAAAACCATAGGATTTCTAAGGTTGTGCAGCGGGTAAGTTCACTCAGCTGGTAAGCATAAAGGTGATGATGGCTTGAACCAAATGGATACTCTTTGGGTGAAAAAGTGGCAGTTTGCCTCTGTAACATGTACAAGTCTTAGAAACCTGTTAAGGCAATTCTACTTTGTCCTCTATACTCCCTGGGCTAGCACCCATTTGACATCAATGAAAACCTTTACATACACACACTGCTACATCTGTCTCTTGTACAGTGATTGATGCCTCAGAACTACCACAGTCGAGCTCTTAACCACTGAGCCATGGTGGCTGCCTTTCTGGAACACTAAGCCAAACAAACAAAAAACTATCCCTAGATTGTGCATTGTGTGTATTAACTCTACAGCACCTTGTGCACATTATGTAAGGAAAAAACAAACCACAGATCACTTGCACAGTACTGTAGTTTTCAAAAATAATTAAATTTCACAAATTACACCAAAATATATGAATACAGTTTTGGTTTTTGTTGTAAGAGCAGACTTTTAAGGAGGAATTATAAAACATGTAAGATTTTACAGTATTTTGATAGCAAAAATCAAACTTAAACATCAACAATCTCTTTAAGAGGTACCAAATTAACATGATTAGGATTAGCAACTCAACAGTGTTAATGAAAAACAAACATGAAAAAACTTCCGTTCATTAAAATGTCATCAAGAAATGTTATAAGTAGACTTCTGAGGGGAGGAAAAAAGCCGTACATATTAATAATCCTATTTAACCCTGACAAAAAAAGAGCCTGGTAGCACGGTGGGTAAGTGCTCAAGTTTTAGCCAAAAGTTTTGCTGATCTTCAGGGGTAAAAATGTGTGGTGTTCTGTGCTTGTCAAACTTACAGTCTTAGAAGACCTAAGGGGTAGTTCTACTCTGTCCTACAGGACCACAAGAAGTTGAAATCAACTTAATAACAATGGGGTTAGCCTTTTGGCTTTGTCCTGAGAACAACTTTATGGGGTGTCAGTCTTATTTTATCGTTAAGAACATCAAGACAAAGTAATCAGGTTTAAGGGGAGTATAGTTGTAGGAAAAAAGTATGTCAAGATCAACACAATTAAGACCACCGAGGCAATAGGTTAATTAGAAATAAGTTTTTGATTAGATTTCCCTATGTGGAATGCCCCAAATAAACAAAACATACAAAGGCAACACAGTGACACCGAAAGCAAATCAACCTTCAAATTTTTCACTTATTGTGACTTCAAACAAAATTTTTCCAAGTCTCGATTTTCTCAATTATAAATAAGTTGGTAAAGTTAATTATGTCTTTTTAAACTTAAAATTATCCTTTACCCTTTTAAATAAGATTCTTCTATTAAAAATCTAAGCTAAAAAAAATACTGTTTAATTTATAAAATTAAACACTTGGAAAAGTGTAGTGAGTTTTATCTATAAAATACAACAAAATAAAATTACCTGTTTAGATGTGTTATTACATATCTGAACACATCATAGTTTACAGGATGGAATTTCTTAACAATTTCTTTCAATGCATGAAGACGCTCTGTTTTGTCCAAGATTTCTGGAAAATTAATGTGTTGGGAATTAGTATGGTATGTTTAATTTAAATAATATTTGATAATGGTTTCTGAGACAATCAAGAATATATTTGAACCATATTAGGAAGGTTAATAATTCTCAAACTCTAGAATCATATAAAACACCTGGAAAACCAGTTAAAACTCAATATTCTCAGAAGCTGCCCCCAAGGGATTCTAATTTTACTTAGATTTAAAGGAAAAGGTTTTTAAAAACACAGTTTTAGCAAGTTGAATTTTACTAGCTATGTAATCTGGCGCATGACTGATTTCAACACTTTAAACATCCTTATCAAAGCAGTGCTGCTAATATACCCCTTTTAAAAAAGGGGAGATTTATACTTACTTGCTGCTTCCAACAGCTCTGGATGAAGAGAATATGGAATTAAAGGATCTGGCAGATCTGCAAAAAATGCTTTAAGAGCTCCAGCTACAGCATTTACTGTTACTTCCATTGAAACTAGGTCGATATTATGATCTATAAAACAAAATTAAAATGTTAATCAACAATGTATTTGATAAACTTTATATTTATAATAGGATGTCTAAACTAAATTGGTCTTTTCATTGAAATCCTTTCTTTAAAGAAATTCTCGCCCCATTGTTTTAATGTACATTTGCACCTGACAACCCCACAAATATCTATTAAGCTATACAGATCATAGATGAGCGAACAAAAATAAGAATTGTTCTCTGTTATAAGCAAAAAGCTTGTATTAAAGAACTTCTAACGTTTAGTAATATCTATTTTCTCTTGTTTACATAAAAGCATTTAGACAAGCCCATAAAGGCAAGAGGGATTTTACATAAAAATTCTTATTTGACTCTTTCATGTCTATACTTAATTTTTTAAGAATAAGAAATACTTAAATAGCTGGTACCCAATAAACATTTTAATACAGGGCCCTAAAACTCCATTCAGCATTATTTCATTGTTTTTTATAGTTATTCTGATCATTAAGAGATCGTTAGAGATGCTGTAATTGAGTTTTAAAGATATTAAGTAGCCTGGGGTACGAAGGCCAAAGGAGGCACAACCAAGAAATAAACCCAGAAAGTCTAATTCAAGAGATGCTGGCATTAACAAGGTCCGTATGTGGTACAAATGGTTTGGTCTCAGCTGATAAGTGTAACACCCCACGCATCAATCTTTTTGCTCTGGCAACAAATGCAATTGCTTCATTTTACTATTTAGTTTTAAATATTAAAGTAGACTTTCATATTCATTAGCCACTTTCTTCTGATGTAAATTGCTTAACCTATCATTCAACCAAAACAAAAACCTACTGTCATCAAGTCACTTCCAATTCATAAAGACACTACATAGGGCTTCTGAGGCTATACAATCTTAACAAAGGCAGGCTCATCTTTCTCTCATGGAATGGCTGGTGAGTTTGAACCAACAACTCTACTGTTTGCAGTTCAACGCTTACCCAAGAGGGTCAACAGGAATCCTTTAAGTTAGCATAGGTAATCCATATTCTCCCCCAAATAATTTGTCACTTTCTCTTATGGAATTTCTGCTTTTTAAACAGCAGTTTACTATCTTAATTCATGCTGGCAAGGTTTCATGTCAAATTTAGATCTTTTGCTATTCCAAGATTACAAAACCTCTGATCACTATTTAAAAATTTGAGCTCATATTAAAGTAAAAACTATAAAAACAGCAAAGACTTAATATAGAAAATGATTGGCTAACTAGGTAACTGCATTTATACATACAATTTTAATATAACGTTCATAATATATTTATATACACAAGAGATTACAAAAAAGCTTATGGAAAATCCATTTTGATAAAAGTATGCATGGATTTCAGATTTTCTTGTACCAAAATAAACTTGCACTGACTATAACATGTTACAATAGGGTCTAGTTTTAAGCATCAAGAAGCATTAAGGTATCATTTTGAAAAAGCAAGGTGAACTGTATTAAAATTGAAGGACCAAGGATCAAACTCGGTGTGAAGCATGGGTGGAATGGTGAAATCATTGTGCTTTACAAAATTTTATGGAGACAATGACTCAAAGAAACCAGATAAACAACTTGATTTAAGAAGGATGAGACAAAAGGATGAAACCTGCAGAAATATCGGTTTGAGAGGAAACACTCTTGTGTGTCCCTAATTAAAGAGGAACTAACGATTAATATCAGAAATGACAGCTGACATTATAGACACATCTCAATTGGCTCAGCTTACACAACTTTGAAAAATTAAAGTTGAGAAAACTTTCTGCTCTCTGGACACAACTGCGCCTAGATTACCTGCAGACAAGATCAGAGCTTTCTACAGAAACTTTAAACAAGTTGGATCAAGATTCGGCTGCATTTCTTGCAAGGAATATAACAGGATATGAAACATGGCTTGACCAGTACGATCTTAAGACAAAAAAATGGCTACCAAGAAGTGAAGTAGCCCAGTCTACAGAGAATGGGCTAGTCAAGAGCAAAGGTCACACAACAGAGCATGCTAGGATACGCAAGGCATTTTGTTTATGGATTTCCTGGCAAGCCAAAGAATGACACTATTTGCTAACAGTGTTTTGAGAAAGTCTGACAAAGCTTTAGCAGAGAATGTTCTGGACAGCATCACTGGAGAGCTCCACAGATTGATAATGCTCCTGCTTATTTCTCTCATCAAATGTAGTGATTTTTTTTTAAATGGGAGATCATTAGATATCTACTTTACAACCCTGATTTGGCTCCTTCTAACTTCCCTTTATTTTCCTAATCTTAAAAATCGTTAAAAGTGCATTTTCCCTTAATAACGTAAAAAAGACTACTTAAATGGCTAAAATCCCAGGGAATTCAATTCTATAATGATGGACTAAATCGTTCACATTATTATTTACAACAGCATTTTGACCAAAACAGGGCTTGCACTGCGATAAAGTTTGTATTTTTTTTTACTATCTCCTGAATTCCATTTTCCACATATATTTTTTTCAAGTCCATAATTTTGAAAAACAACTTGAACAAGTGTTTAACATACTTGATAATATAAAGTTGCCGGCCCATCATCATACTGCTTTTCTAATTTTTATGGTAGGGATTCAGTAACTGTCAGTTTAATTGCAAGACAGCTTCTGAGGTAAAGACATGAATTATATATAGGAGGAGACAGAGTGAAGACAAATGTGCAATAAAATAATCACTTACTTCAAAATACATTGTTTTCAACTATTCCCTATAGTCTCAGGATAAGACTTAACTTCTCAATCATTTCTAAAACAAAATCTAGCCCACTCTCTGGACGTTATTTGAATACCTAGATTTTCTTTTTAGTACCTCAATTCCTTATTTACTAGCTCTTCTGATTTTATACCTACATTAAAAACTACAGTATTATAGTTTCTTGATCAAATTGCTTCCTTTTACGAGCATCACTTTTTTCCCTTCCATTGCAAGAGCAATTTCATAGCACTTATTTCTACTTGATACTACCTATACTTCTTATAATTTCTTTGACCCGGGATTACTAACATCTTACGAACAGACAGTTTCCATTTGTCCTTTAAACAGGGCTTTCAACTGATACGAACTGGTTTAATTATGCCTGGCAAGGCAAAACAAACAGATCTGAACTTTCAAAATTTGAAGATTCAGCAAATAACTGGAATCAGAAAATTATGAGTCAAAGACCTGGAATGGTATGGTGAGTTCTTTCAGAATCCTGGTGTAGGAGATTGAATTATTGACAGGACTGTGGAGAGGCACAATATTCAAAGTACTGCAGTGAGTCCTCAGCTTTAGGAGTGGCAGTGCTCTCTTGGTTTAAAATCCATCTTTCTGTTTATGTAAACTTGCCCTCATTGTGAAACAATCAAACCAATCCCTACTTGCACAAAAAATTTAAACACAATCAACTTCACTTGCTTGTGTGTACAGCTTTTAAATCATTTGACCCTTTTCCTGGACTACAGTAAACCTAAATAAGCTCTGGATGTACTTGTTTTGACCAACCTACAATGACATAGTCAAAACCAGACCTGTTTAAATCCCAAGACTGCAGGTTCTCAACTCCTTAATACCAAACAACTCTATAGTATGGACTTGTCCTTAGAGTGTACTTAAGTTATTTAGTTCCTTGACAGTACTATTTGTTTAATTAATAATTCTGGAATAGTGGGTTACATGTTGGACTATTCACCAAAAGGTCAGTAATTTGAACCCAGCAAGCATACTATAGGAGAAGGAAGACGCTTTCTGCTACAATGGAAAACCACAGCGACAGTTCTACTCTGTCCTAAAGGTTTGCTTGATGGATATCTTGGGTTTTTGGTTTTTTTTAGGAAAATCTTACATGTCAATTGTTTTTGTTCCTTACATTCCTAGGGAGATTTTAAAATTACAATAAATCTTCCCCTTCAAGAAATTCCAAAAAGGAAAACAATAAAACAATCATTTTACCTTGATCAAACTGCTTTTGAATATTGTCTTGATCAGTTTTGTTTCCGCTAACACGGTAGAGTCCTTCAGTACATAACCCTAAGGAAAAAAATAAATGCTTTTATATACAAATCTGTATCTACAACGAGGAATATACTTAAACTAAATACAACTACGTACAACTTCGTAAGTTATAACAATGTGTTGGTAATATATGTTTAAGAATGAATTAACTTTTGATCATTTCATTTTAAAATAAGTTCTTAATGGACTTTTAATTTTAAACCATATAAGAGATCCTGTCTCATACAAGATAAATACATTTATTTCTATGCATTCCTCCCACACTACATATAGCTAAGACCTCTGAATGTAACACGTAAAAACAAAATTAAGAAAGTGAGAAGGTTAACTACTTAAGGGCTTCTGGGACTTAACACTACAGTGCGTTCCTTGGGGTTCCTATTTGCCTGCTATGCAGTCCTGTACTTCACACAGAGAAGTATGTAAGTGGTCAGGCAGATGCAATCAAGAGAAACCAGGTCTTTCCAGAGAGAGGACTGAAAAAGGTACAGGTCAGCAAGACAAAAAACCAGGAGGAGAGGAAGAAGCACCATGATTGCCATTCAATAATAGTCTTTTCTAATCAAATACCACTGGAGTCCTGGTGATATAGTGGTTATTGTTTGGACTGCGATTCTCATCGTTGACTGTTCAAAATCAGTCTATCAATAGGAGAAAGACTAAACTTTCTATTTCTGTGAAGAGCTACAATCCTGGAAACCCACAGGGGTCACTATGAGTCAGCTCTGACTCGATGACAGTGATTTTTGACTTTTTTGGGAGTCAAACACCATGGAATGTTTAATTATCCCATCAGGAAAGGTTAAGTGGAAAACTAGGCTTTTACCATGATCCCAGAGTAACAAAGAACCCACTCTTGCTCCTTCCTCAGAATATTACCAGAGGATAAGTGAAGCTCGAACTTGCACTATCACCCTGAATTAAGAGGCACCCTACCCTTCTACTTCAGAGGTCAATGAAGGCTGATTGGACTTCTACTTCTACCTTGGCAGTAAGAAGGCACATGACATAATCTTATATGTCCCAAAGAATCCCACAAGAAAGCTTACTCACTATAGTTGAGTTCATTCTAATTGTGACCTCTATGAAATGACCAAAAAAAAGCTACTGGAGCTAAACAATGCAGTCAGAAAAATGTCATGATACAAAATTAATACACAGAAAACAGATGGGAGTTTTATATAACACTAGTACTAAATAACCTAAA
Organism: Tenrec ecaudatus; assembly: GCF_050624435.1. Lineage (NCBI taxonomy): Eukaryota > Metazoa > Chordata > Mammalia > Afrosoricida > Tenrecidae > Tenrec > Tenrec ecaudatus. The sequence goes on from NC_134543.1 coordinate 73,628,714, forward strand.
AATGAAATTAGAAACCAGTTGCATTCACAACAACATAAATAAGAGGGCTTCAAGTTGATGGGGGCAGGGTGGATTCTATTACCAAATATGCTCCTATATAAGCAGAGTTTTCCAGCACATTTTAAATGCAGTTTTTGTGGTAAAATTAGGTGATATTATGGTCGGCTTATACTCAAGTATATATGAAATCTTTTAATTCCATTTCCCATGGAACTTTATGAACCCTTCTGATATAGACCAAGAGTGAAAATGAGAGTCCAGAAATAAACTCATACAGTTATGGTTGACTGACTTTTGACTGAGGTGCCAAAATCATTAAACAGGGGGAAAGATGGTATCTTTAATAACTACATCATATAATCAACTCAAAATGAATCAAACTTGTATGAACTAAAACTATTAAAACACACCTAAGAAAATGCAAGGTTAAATCTTCCTGACCTTGGATATAGCATTGTATTTTTAGGGGAAAAACAAAAAAAACAACAACCCAGAAATACAAACAACAAAACCCCAAATAATTTAAGCTTTTATCAAATTGAACCCAAATGGTCAATAAATATGTGAAAAGAGGCTCAGCACCACCAGTCTTTAGAGCAAAAGAAATCAAAACCACAAGGAGACATTACTCCACACTTATATTAGTATAGTCTCAAAACAATGAAAATAACAAACACTGGCAATGATATAGAAAAACTAGAACTCAAAATACCTCAGAAGTGGGAATGTAAACTGACGCACCTGTTATGGAAAACAATCTGGCAGTTCCTCAGAAGCATTTACACAGATTCACCATATCATCTGGCAATTTCACTCATAAACATATACTCAAAAAAGTGAAACCAGGTACTTTACATGAATGCTCATTGCAGCACCATTCACATAAAGGAGGAAATAGTTCTAATGTTCAACAGAGGAATAAACAAACACAATGTGGTACAAGTGTGAACTGGATTATACCATAGCCATAAAAAGCAATGTTCTAGTAACATGCTACAAGGATGAACTTCAAAAAAACATCATATTCAGTGATAGAGCTAGATGTTTAAAAAATAGCATCTACTGTATAATTCCATTTATAAGAAGTATTCAGAATAGGTAAATCTCTCTATATAGATAGAAAGTAGGTTGATAGTAGGCAAGGGCTAAAGATTTGGGGGAACAATGCTTAACACTTAATGATTGGCTACTTCAAGCCAAAATTAACCTGTGCAGCCAGCTATTTTTCTGCAAATGAATTTACAATTAAAACAACTAAATAAACTCCAATGGACTTTACGTATAAATTGTGTTATTTTAATTAGTGTTCTCTATTTTTATCTATAGGTTCTAGTATCTATTGCAATGGCTACATAGAACTTGAAGACAAAATTCATGATTAATTAGGTAAATGAATAAGCTGTAATGCTCCGGGTAGCTGTTTATCAGGATATGTTACAAAGTTCTTTCAGGTCTGCTAATAAATGCCAAAAGCAATATATCACTCCAGTATAAACCTAATGTTACTCAGCTGAAGCTCCATGGGTCAACAAACCCAGCAACTTGGATTAAGTGTCTGATGGCAACCCACTCCAAAAGCCAGCTTCCTGCAAAAAAGGATTTTGCTTTATTTGCTGTAGGATGGGAGGTCCATCACTGCTTAATGTTCCAGTTTCTGGTTCTGCTGTTGCTCCTCCCATGTTAGAGCTGTCTTCTGAATCCAAGAGGTTCACTGCACAGGGATCTCAGGTCCAGACAACATACTCCACTCCTGGCTCTTCCTGGTAATGAGATCCCTCCTTCCTCCTGCTTTTCCAAAGGCTCAATTTATACACAGCAAGATGTGCCACCCCAGGAAATTCTGTTCACAATTACAGGTAAATCATAACAGAATCTTTCCCTAATTTTTTACGGGACCCATGCATGAAAAGGTTATTTGGTGGGAGTTAAAGAGAAGATTTGGCTAAAAGTCACATTAAATAACCCACTGCCCCTGAATACATCAGTGCTAAAAGAAAACTTATTACATATACTAATTTTGTTTCAGGTACAGTATACTGTATAGTATTTACCTAAGTGCAATGATACACTTAAGGTTCCGTGCTGCACTCAATTGAATTATCAGTTACCCATTCTCTAGATATTTTTAGTAGGAAATGTTTATCTTTCTTGCCCTTTTGGGGGTTGTGGTGTGGAGGTAGGGAGCTATAGTTGCAGTTAAAGGCAATTTATAAAGCACAATTATCAAAAAGGCTATTTTCTGAGAACAGTTAGTTCTTATGATGTGGTTCTGGTTCAATATACAAAGAAATCACCCAATCTATGAGCACATACCAAAATGTGGAGAAGATTTCAGAAGGTGGCTGGCTATCAGAAAGAATAGCTTCTGGGATCTTAAAGGCTCTTCTTAAAACAAGCAGCTAAGTGAAGTGACAACTAAGTTCACATAAGAGAAGCACAGCAGCCTGGGTGATCCAAGAATTATAAGTAATAAAACCCAAGACTAAAGGAGGGAACAATATTGGAACTTAAATGCTGACTAGTTTGCAGAACATTATTGATGACAGTGATAGCTCAAAAACATTTAAGAGTCCTCACATAGAATTAAGCTCCCATTGAGTTCTTTCTGTTAAACAGTTTTACTGGCATATAATCTATATATCATCAAGTCAATCACATCAAGAGTTGCAGAATAACCACAATTTTAGAACATTCTCTTTTTTTTTAGACTTAGTTATTAGCTACCCGTTTCAACTCAATCTCTCCAGACATATACCCAAGAAACCATTAGTCCAATTACCTTCTCTACAGATTACTTATTATTTCTAATAATTAACAGAAGATGTAGATAATCATACCCTCAGGCAGTCAGGCTTTCTGGAAGGACAAAGCATGATCATGGAGATTTATGAAAAAATTTAATAAAAATGGAAAACTGCATTGGTGGAAAAAGGCCAGAGTGTTGTTCCAAGGATTCTTTTTTTCCATCATGACCCTGGGAAACCTTAATTCCACCCACCCTCCAACCTTGATCTGCCCCTTCACTTTTTTTTGCAACTCTAACTCAAAGACCATTTAAAGGAACACGAGTCCTATCATGGTGTCAGAGTAAAAAAATTCTTTAGGAGAGTCTACAGCAGCAGTTCTCAACCTGTGAGTCGCGACCTCTGGGGGAGAGGTGTGGGAGTGTTGAACGACCCTTTCACAGGAGTGGCCTGACTCTTAACTGAAGCAAAATTACAGTTAAGAAGTAGCAATGAAAATAATTTTATGGTTGGAGGGTCACCACAATCTGAGGAAGTGTATTAAAGTGTCACAGCATTAGGAAGGTTGAGAACCACTGGTCTAGATAGAGCAGGGTCCTCAAACATTTTAAACAGGGGCCAGTTCACTGTCCCTCAAACCCATTGGAGGTCCAGACTACAGTTAAAAAAAAAAAAACTATGAACAAATTCCTACGCACAATGCACATACCTTATTTTGAATTAAAAAAAAAACCAAACTGGACAAAAACACCTGGCGGGTGGGATAATGTCCTCAGCAGGCCGCATGTGGCCCGTGGGCCATAGTTTGAGGACCCCTTCTCTAGGGAGATGAAAACACTGCCTGTTCAGAACTATTTATAGGCTTGGTAAGAAGACAACTTGGTATTTTTGTTTAATAAAAGCTTATTTTTTACCAAGACTTTTGTACTTATCTTCATATTAAGTGAACCCGTTTATATGAAATTATAAAATAGGCAAAAAATATAGTGACAGAAGGCAAATTATTGGTTGTCAAAGGCTGTGAGGATATGAGATTAACTGAAAAGATAGCCAGAAGGAACTTTTTGAGGGTTATGCCCTACATCATGACAGAGGTGGTATTAACATGATCACAGACTCATCAAAACTCTTAAAATTGGTGTGCTTTAAATATAGGTGTATGTATGCATACACAGAAAGATCTATTTGTATGTTTAAGTATAGATATGTGTATGCAGGTACATATAAAGGGGCTTCAAAAAGTTCATTTGACTTTTTCATGGAATATTTATAAAGGTGCCTTGGATATTTATTCAAACTCACTGTCGTCAAGTTGATTCCTGTGTGTCAATTCCTATAGTGGTCTTATGAGACAGAATAGAACTACCCATTTCACTTTCTGAGACTTTAAATCTTTTTGGAAGCAGAGAGCCTTATCTTTTCCCTGTGGACCCTCAGCAGGTTTAAAACTGATGACCTTGTGGTTAGCTCAATGCATAACCCACTAGGCCATCAGGGCTCCTTAATATATTCACAGAAGACACAATTATAATTCTCCGACACACACCTTGTGAGATCAGTTTCCTATGTGTGAAAGTTTCAGACCTTAGTTTCAAGGGACAATTCAGTCAACTGGAATAATATAGTTCACAAAGTTCATGTTCTGCATTCTAGCGAGGTTATGTACTGTATGTATCAGCTGAGACACTTAATTTTACCGCACAAACTGCATTAAAAATGTGTTGGAAAACTCGGCTTATACACGAGTATATATGGTGGGTAGTCTCTTAAAGAGTTTTAAGCAGCCATTTGAAGATATAGCTGTTGATCTCTATTCACTAAGAGCAAAAGAGGAAGGACACCAAAGCCTCAAAGAAACCACTCTAGGGGCTAACAGCCTACAGGAGGCATGTCTTATCTAACCAAGGTCAGAACAAGAAGATAGTGATCAGCATCACAACAGATGGTGCTAAATAAAATGAAAGAAAAATATATGAACAAAGTTCAAATTCTTAAGAAAGGTCAGACTTACTGGACCAAAGGACTCCCTGGGATTATTGCAGAGATACTCCTGCAATCTAAAACTCAAACTATACTATAGATATCACCTGAAGTACAGTGCTCTACTAAAAACCCATCCAAATGAGACAGGTCAACATTTATACCATAGTAAAGATGGGAAGGTAAGTGAGTAGGAAAATCACAGCACTGGAAATGGAACTGGAACACATTCAAGAGATTGTTGACATACGACGGAATACCCCCAAAATCCTGGAATTGTGCTGGGCGGCGCAGAGCTTTTGTAGTATGCATTTTTACTGCTAGGCAACTATTCAGCGATTCACTGTAAGTTAGTGGACTCAGTGGTATCTCCTGAGAAGGTTCTCTGGTCACAGTGATTTTTTTTGGTAAAAGTAGTCTCACTTGAACTTCATTTTTGTGATGGCAGATTTAAAACCACAGTGTGTGGCTACGAAATACTTTTTCCTCCTTGGGGAAAAATGCTGCAGAAAATGTTGTGCACTACTTACAAGGACAGCACAATGGGAAAAACTTGAGTGTATGAGTGGTTTTCTCGTTTGAAAAAAAAAATGAAATGTGGATTTATGACAAACCTCCTTCTGGATGTCTGACGACTTTTCAGACAAAAATGTTGACTTGTACATGTGGAGATTGTTCCACCAGGTCAGACTGTTAATCAAGCTTTCTATTTAGAGGTTCTGAGAAGATAGAGTAAAAGTATGCGACAAAAAGGACTGATTTGTGGCAGACAGAGGAATGGTTGTCACCACAACAATGTACCTGCTCACACAACCATTTCAGTCCATCAGATTTTTTTAGAAAAACAGCATGCCTCTCTTGTCCCATACACCTTACTCACCTGACCTCGCTCCATGCGACTTCCTTTTGTTTCTGAATGAAGAGGGACATAAAAGGGCAGCGATTTCAAGATGTAGAACAAGTGAAGAAAAAAAGGAAGGAGGTGCTGTCAGCCATCCAAACAGATGAGTTTGCAAGAATGAAATAGCATATTTGACAAATGTATTAAGTGTAATGGAGAGAGTACTTTGAAGGTGATAATGTGGTTTTGTAAAAAAATTTAAATACATAGCTTAGGAGGTTGGGAGGGGGGCTTCCTTTTTGGGGGGTATCACCTCATATTGTGGAAAAGGTAATTCTCATTAAACAACTTACATAAAAATTATCAAAGTATATCTTCATTTACTCTGTAAAATTTCACCAAAACCAGAAAAATTATTTAAAAAATTAACAATTACCCTAATATTTTCTTCAAGGTTGTACAAATTTAGTCTTATAAACAAGGGGACTGATTATATATAATAACAAAATTACCAATCATTTATACATCACAGAAATCTATAATCATGTAAAATTTAAAAACAACAGGTATATGCCACAAGTTTACATTACTTTAAGTTCTGTTATAAATATTAGTGCTATATGTCATATTGAGCGTTCTAAGCTGAATTTTAAAAAACAAAACAAACAAAAATATCACTGTCATCAAATCAATTCTAACTCAGTGATTTTATAGGGTAGAGTAGAAGTGCCCCTTTGGGTTTTCAGGACTAAATGTTTAGAACAGCCAGACAAACCTCATCTTTCTTCCTCAGAGTAGCTGGTGGGCTTGAACTACAAAACCTTGTGGCTATTAGCTAAACTCAGAGTTCACCATACCACCAAGAATCCTTAAGGAATTCTGAATTTTAGCTAAATAAAATAAAATATACTAGATTAAAAAAAACAGGTTAATCTTAATATAACTTCTTGTGGTCTTATAATATACCTCAATATACTTCTATAAATGCACTTATATTTCCTACCAATTGACCTAAACGAATTCAACTTCCAATTAAGAATTGGACTAAATTTAATTTTACCAAATCAAAGTAGTATAAAATATTCACAAAGTATTTTTTATTATAAAAAGCCAATTTATTAGTTTCTAATAATTTGATTTAAAAATTTTATATCACTTTATTTTAAAATTGCCCAGTTGTTATCATTAAGGCATAAAATATTATGAGAAAAAAAAGAAGTCTTTAAACCCAAAGCAGAAAGCTACTATTATAAGAATCTTTATGTTTCTATCTTAAAAGGTGAATAGAGATAGGAATTTGCCTACTACATACTTTTCAAATACTTGCTGAAGGGAAAAAAAGATTAAGGAGTTATACAAATGTAGGCTCTATAAATTAGTACTGATTATCTAGAAGGGTGTAGTAGTTACATAATTCCGTGTCAACTAGAAGGTGTAAAAGTGTAGGGGTGGAGTCTAGTCTATCAATCAGGTCACAGACTGATGGTGCCTCCTTGTGGGTGTGGCCTCCCCTTTCCTCTCTGCCTTTACCTTCCTGTTGGTAAAACACACCAATCTGCACCAGCCCTGGGATGCTTCCACTACCACTGGATCCAGAAGCCTGTGATCTTCCTGTATTCTTCTGCATCATTGCTTGTGACTGTGAGTCTGCAGAGAGACTTATGGACTAGTTTCAGACTTATGGACTTGAGTTAGACTGGGCTGGGGTGTTTTCCTGATATACAATTATTTCTTGCTATAACGCTCTTTCTTACCCATATGATTGTCATTGGATTTGTTTTTCTAGTCAAGCCAGCGTAACACAAAGAGCGACCACTTGTCAGTCTGTTATAGTGTGATGGCCTCAAAATGGCTGCAAAAAGGGGGTCATCCATAACATCAACTATGACGGTTGAAGACCAGGCAATGTTTCAATGTGGGTGCTAAGAGAACTGACTTTGACAGTATCTAACAACAAAATCTTAAAGTAGAGAAATATATATTTTAACTATAATACTTGTGTCTAACAGTGTTTCTCTATATTCCACTTCCTTATTTTAACTGGATTAAAAGAACTACTGAAAATTAGCATTTTTAACATTAACAGCTTATTAAACATAAAACTTTTCTGAAAATTAGACCAAAGGATAATGATGAGCATGGCTTGCTAGAAAAGAACGTGGACAACTTAATGTTTCCTTATGAATAGAATCATGTATTATAAAACAAGTTTAAGACAAATAATGCAAAAACTGAATTAGGTCATATTTCCAAACTATTAAAATTTGTGGTCCAATCACTAAAATCTCAAGCTTAACCGCTGTGTTCATGGAAAATGTACTTAACACTCTTAAACCTTTTGTCACCATTCTCCACCTTTGGCTGGGCCAACCCTCAGATAGTAGTTTCCATTGGATAAAATAAACAGAAGAGCAAGTTTTCAAAATAGTGAGGACATCTATAATACTCCTTAAAAATACAACTAAAATCCTATAAAAAGTATTCAAACCAGTACTACATAATAGTCACATCACAAATAGAACAAGAAACTTTCTTACAGCTGTAAATATCAATATAAAGTTTAAAGGAAAAATTGTGTAATAAGTAGTATTGTTTGGACTTAAAAAACACTGAAAATGTTCTTATTATCAATTCAAACCACAACTACAGCTTGAATAAAAAACTTACTTTCGGTCGAGTTGTTTTCAATGCAGAATAAGTTTAACATTTTAGTATTTAAACCTACTCATTTATTAAATTCAATTAGAAGTCTAACAAAGCAGTATTGGCCAACATCAAAATTTATTTCAATTATTAGCTAGTTACAGAGTTAACACTACAATATTTAATCTAGCCATAAGAATAAACTTCTTCTAAAATTTTAGCTTTAACAGATTAAACTGTCATTTGTGAAATTCTCAAGTTTCACAAATTTGAGAAGTTGTCAATGTAGCAAATGTGTTATCTTAAATAAAATTTCTTGTATCAAAGCTTTCATCTTACCTGTGTCTTCAATGAATTCCACACATTTTTCAACAAATAGTGGTATAGGCTTCTCAGCTGTAACCAGATCCTGAAGAGGCATTCCAAAATAATTACTTTCCCAATTTCTACGTGTTGGTGGATTGAAATTCTTAGTTTTCTTTTTCTGCTATAAGAAAACATATTCAAATTGATTATGATCAATTTACTTCAGAACAGTATTAGTCCTCAGCAATACAATATAAATATTAGACTAAAAAACATTTAAAAGTCACATCCAACTTAACTGGCCATCAATACAGGATTTATTAAATAAATTATGGCACAACCAGAAACAAAAAAAATAAACAAAAAATGGATTCTAGTCATAGAAAAAAAGTTCCCCTTGGAAAAATAACAGAAAGGCTGTATCGAAAAGCACAGAATTCAATGCTAACGAAGGGCAAACTAGGACTCCATGATGACTAATTCCAGTTTTGTGGTTTATTTGGTCTTTGGGAATAAGGTCTAAGTTTTTATGCATATCTGTTTTTATAAAAAGACAGGATTATACAATAAAGCTACATTACTATTCCATGAAATATAGTCCCATGATTTGTCCTTTACCTACCTACCTCACCCCACACCATTTTCTTCATATCTACTGAGTCGCCCTTGAATAGTCAGCTAATTTCCCTAAGTAATGTACAAAACATTTTCCCAACAGTAGAAACAAAATGAAGAATTTCCCATTTAATATCAATCTAACATCAGAGAGAAAACGGCTTCTCAATCAGACAAAATGACAAGTAAAAAATAATTAAGGACGTTTTCTCCTGGAAGTTATTCCTTGATAAAATTTTGATTCAATCTCTTTAGAGTTTAAGAAGTATTTCCATAGATGGTTTTAGAGTGTACCCCACTCCCAGTTGACAATTTCTACAATATAGGAAATGAGGAAATTTTCAGAAATTCAGAAGACTTTAGAGGATTTTATTAATAACCTTGCTTCCTTTTTCATTCTAATTTTATTTATGAACTTATTTTCTCTGACCTAAATATATTACACACCTACTTGTACTTTAAGGATCATTACTAGCTTACAAACAGGACAAAAAAGTTCTTTTAACCAAGTGTGTGATGAGGAAGGAATCAGAGAGGCCAGGGCTCTCAATGGTTTTTTTTTCCCAATCCTTATCTTAGTTAATGTTTATCATTCTTTTTTGAGTCTCCTCTTTTGATTTACTACTAAATGTTTTCTTTCAAGTCTACAAATACCTTGAGGAAGCTAATTAAATTTCTTGTTCATTTTAATTTCATACTTTCACATTGCACTCTGACAAAGCTCAAAAAATTCATCTTTTAAGTACTAATATATTATTACTCTCCAAGACTACACATTACAAGTAACACTACTGGGAGTCTGGAATATTGTCAACAGGGTGTCTTGGAGTGTTTGATCAGTTACAAGACCTAATGAAAACAAGTGGGATGGATCTTTTCTTAACTATACATCTACTAATACCAGCACCAACCACCACAACCATAGTGTTGTACTGAACACTATATATAAGTAGAAATAAAGCTACAACAGAGCTGAGATAACACAGTACCTCAATCTTCTTTTTCAGAGAGAATAAGGTATTTTCTAGTCTGCCAACTATGATTGGCCCTATTTATTTGTGAAAACTGAGGCTAGGATGGTTAAAAAAAATTTTTTTTGAGGGAAACCATACAGTGGCCAAAACAGATGCATTCTCAATTTAATGACACTGCTTTGTGATGAACTGGTTTGGTTTTATAAATTTTTTTTATTGGGGGCTCACACAACTCTTATCTCAATCCAAAGATCCATCCATTGTGTCAAGCACATTTGTTGCCATCATCATTCTCAAAACATTTTCTTTCTACTTGAGCCCTTGGCATCAGCTACCTTTCCCCACCCCCTCGAAGCCTTGATAATTTTATAATTATTATTTTTTCATGTCTTACACTGTCCAATGTCTCCCTTTATCCACTTTTCTGTTGTCCGTCCCCTAGGGAGGGAGTTATATGTAGATCATTGTAATTGGTTCTCCCTTTCTTGCCTACCTTCCCCTTATCCTCCTGGTATGGCTACTCTCAATATTGGTCCTGAGGGGTTCATCTGTCCTGGATTCCATGCGGTTCCAGTTTCTATCTGTACCAGTGTACATCCTCTGGTCTAGTGAGATTTGTAATGTAGAACTGGGATCATGATAGTCGGGGGAAGGAAGCATTAAAGAACTAGAGGAAAGTTGTTATGTCTCATTGGTGTTACACTGTACCCTGACTGGCTTGTCTCCTCCCCGTGACCCTTCTGTAAGGAGTTGTCCAGTTTCCTACAGATGGGCTTTGGATCTCCACTCCTCACTCCTCCTCATTCACAATGACAAGATTTTTTGTTCTTTGATGCCTTACACCTGATCACACAAGCTGGTGTGCTTCTTCCATGTGGGCTTTGTTGCTTCTTGGTCGCTTGATTATCTTCAAGTCTGTAAGACTCCAAATGCATATCTTTTGATAAATGGGTCCCATCAGCTTTCTTCACATTTGCTTATGCACCCACTTTGCCTTCAGCAAATGTGTCAGGAAAGAGAGCATCAAGGAATCCCAGGTTAATGGAACAAAGTTTTCTTGCATTGATGGAGTACAATGGATTGCTTTTATAGGATCTTTCTCAACATCTTGCAAGTCCCACTGAATGATTGGGTGGCACTATGCAAATATGGTGCCCACCAAAGGGATAGACACATCTAATAACTGGGAAATGCAATAATCATGCAAAGAAGGTACATGGAACCCTACTGATGGGATTGGTTAGTTTTGCCATCCCATTAGGCTTAAAAGAACACAAGAACACAGTGAGAAACAGTAGTCCAGCAATAACAAGAGCAATAGAGGCCTGAGACAGCTGGCAATAGGGTTTGTCAACTCATGGAGCTCAGAGATGTAACATGCCTTAGAAGAACACTAGCAGGTCCAGCAGAAGAGAACCAGAAGCTATTCTGATCAAAAACTGTATCTTGAGTTTTTCTTATTACTTTATAGTTACTTCTGATTCTGTGTTATATGTGCCCTGTTACTTCCCTAATAAACCATCTAACTGTGAGTATAGTTTGAGAATTCTGTTAAGGCCTTGCACCAAGCTACACATTACAGAAGTCAAAGACAGAAGGCAGAGTACAGAGAGGAAGAGGATAATGTGATGATGGAATGAATGGTAAGTTTGAAAAAGTTGGATATTTGGGACATCTTTTAACTTCTGCTCATGGGAAACAGTTTTGTGCTGATCCTTAGAAAAGAAATTATTCATATAATCATCCTTTAGGAGCCACTCTAAACTGCTGGATGACTTTGAAATCATCCCATCTCCATTTTTGGGTAAAAGACTATTATCTTTAGGAAACCTTCAATGTGCAAATAAAATTGGGATGAAGGCAAAAAAAGTAGCAGAATAAAATAGATTGTGGTTTATACTCAGTGAATATTCCCCAAGGCTCATAACACTGCAAAGGAAAAGTTACCAAATTTTGCAGTTACCTTAAAAGTTAGGACTAGCAATTTAAGGCACTACTGAAAGGCAAAATGGGCTACAGCATAATCTCTGGAAACTTCTAAATGGGATAATTTATTAACACAGTACTAGCCTTTCTGTTGTTATAATCCATAAAAGCTCTTGGAAAAATTCCATTATCTTTCAATTCCATTTTTATATGAACTTTGGAAGCCCACTCATATTAGGAGAAATATTAATAAAAATAAAAAGCATACTAATTTTTCTATGAAATGGCAATGCAATAACAATTTCATATGCAGAAAAGTTTTAAATTTTCACCAGTTGCTGTTGACTCATGGTGATATGTGCTCCACAGTTTTAAATGGCTTGGCTCTTTTGTCAGGTCTTTTTTCCAATGTACCTGTGTGTAACTCAAACCCTCAATGTTTCAGTTAACAGCGTGGGAAATTCATTAACTGTATGCACTGACTTTTATGATAAATAAAATATATATTACTCCTTTTTATTTCTAGTGATAGCTCTTAACTAAGGGATGTATCAGAACTACTTCAGTGGATTCTATTGAAACATACAAATTTTGAAAAACTACAGTACACATAATTCTGATATGGAAGCTTTGTGTAAGATTTGTTGATCTACAGCTACAAACTTACATCAATTAAAAATGATTTATATAATTTAAAATCTTTCCTAAATTAAATCAATGCTATCAAGGTTCTTACACACAAAAGAGAAAAACTAAGTATGATATTGATGTTTACATTGCCTTTAAAGACTTTTTCCTTAAAAACAAAATTCCCAAATAATCAAGTCATTTTGGAAAATAAGACAGGATTAAGGATAAATCCAAGGCTTAAATGATTATTACATTCAGTCGTACCTTGATTTCTGCCTAAATTCAAATACCTAGTCTTGTTTTTAGTTACTTATGCAAATCTACTGTCTGCAAAAGTTATGACAAAGAAAAAGATTCCATTCATAAATAATATAAAACCCGACATAAAAATGATAAACTCTTTATAAGAAGCAAATAAAGCTAGTATGTTCCCATTAAATAAAAAACTCAATCGTATTCATAGCAACTACCCCATTAAACTTCTGCAAATTGTAGGCGTTTCCTATATTAACTATCTTCAATCCCTCTCCTTTCACTCTCTCTTAAATATACTGAAATTAATCTATTACTACAAGGGTTCTCATCTTATGTAACCTTTGGCAGTCATTATTGTCACAATACTTTTAAGATACCAGCTCTATTATCTCACTGGTTCTCCCCAAACCGTCCCCCTCCCAAAGTCTCTTTTACAGGTCACTCCTCTTTTTAACCAAATATGTTCATTCCTTAGTAATGACATTCCAAATACTTCCTGCTTAGCTCTTACACTGCATACTCCTGTAAACAGCCTACCTGACATTTCCTATTGAGTGTCTAGGAGACATTTCTTTCCAAGTCCAAAACCAAACCCCTGTTGCTTCCCTAAAATGTGTTCTACCACTAGCAGTCTCATTCTCAGTTGTTGGGAATTTCATCCTCACCCACTCAAGATAAAGGGGCTCTGTCATCCTTGACCCTCCTATGGAATCTAACTACTTGCTATTATCTTCTAAGGTTAACTCTGGCCCATGAAACTACAATTTGTTCCATCTGGATTACTGCATCAATTGTTTAATTAATCCTACCCCCTGCCTACTTCTTCTATTACCTGGAGTCAGAATAGCCTCAACAGCACTGAACAATGAGCAAAAATGATTGGCTTCTATTATTATCTGCAAAACAGTTAAAATGCTAGCTCTGAAAATAACGGATTTGCAACACTATGCAAGTCTTGGGCCCTCCTCCTTTACATTCTGATCTCATTTCCCCCTACTTTCTGCATCATGTATTTCATTGCTCAAGCCACATGACTTCCTTTCTATTCTATCATGCCAAATTTGTTCAGACCCTAGGACCACCTTTGAATTGAAGGTTACCTTTAATCCTTTCAGTGAAACCCACAAGCATCAAATGGATTCTTACTCATAGCAACTGTATAGGTCAGGGCAGAACTGACCGTGTGGGTTTCTGAGACTGTAACTCTTTACAGGAGTAGAAAGCCTCATCTTTCTCCTGAGGGGTGGCTGATGGTTTCGACCTGCTTACTTTGTGGGTAAAACCTCAATGCATAACCACTACACTATTTTCCATTCTCTTTCACTACAAAATTTCTTGAATGGGTCCTTTATACCACTGTTACTTTTTACTTCCCATTCACTGGTTGACCACTTTTCCACCTGGCTTTTCTTACCATTCCACTGCACTGCATGTCGGGATCAGCTACATCCATGCTGATAAATCCAAAAGAAACCACCTAGAGTTCTTATCAGCATTCTATTTCTACTACTTTCTACTTGAACATTTGTGGTCAGCTCCCATTTCACTTTCTATGTTCCTCTTTTCTCACCAAGATTTTCTTTTTCAGCCTCAACTGTCAACAGCTCCTCCCTCTTCTACCCAAACTTGGTTCTGAGCTATATTTCTTATTTACCTATATTCTATCAAACCTCACAGCTTTAAATTATTTTCTATGCAGATGCCTCTCTCCCTTTGAATGTGATTCAAGATTTAAGACATCTAACTTTGAGACAATTTGACATTTCTTATTAGAGGTCAATATGGATTATTAAAAAAATAAATAAAAACCACAAAACAGATGTCTAGATTTCTTCTGGTCTAAAGTCCTTCACCTCTCTAGCCTATCATCTCTAATTTTCACAATCTCAGTAAATCTACCCACTTGCTCTAACCATAAACGTAGGCATCGACTTTGATTTCACCCTTTCATTTCCTTTCCACATAAATGTATCAGAAGTTGTGTTGGTGTTACTTCCAAAATACTGTCTAGAATTTACTTTTCTTAGTACCGCTACTGGACACAACATCTAGCACATGGTAGATGCTCAGAAATTTACAGAAGCAAACCAAACTATAAAGAAAAATCCTTGAGGTTTTCAAGAGGTTCACAGAAAATTGAGTGATGAAATAACTATACATGGATTTAAAAAAAAATTCCGCACCAAAACAAACTTGTACCAAATTGTTATAGCTGAAAAGGATCTAGTTTGTGCACCTAAAAAAGCATTACATCATTAGTATGAAAAGAGTTCCTAAAAGAGCAATACAAATTCCATTAAAATTTAAGAAAAGAAGAAACATCAAATTCAGAATAAAGTTTGAGTGGAAGAATAAAGTGGGAACAATGCCCTGAAGAAATCAGCAGTTTACAAATGGAAAGCTTATTTTAAGGGACAAGACCAGTGGTTCTAAACCTTCCTAAGGCCACGACCCTTTAAGACCGTTCTCCTCATGTTATGGTGACCCCTCAACCATAAAATTATTTTAGTTGCTACTTCATCACTGTCATTTTGCTACTGTTATGAATCGGGGGTCCCCTATGAAAGGTCGTTCAACTCCCTCGCAATCCACAGGTTCAGAACTACTGGACAAGACAATGTTGAAAATGAAGCCTCTAACAACAATTTGCCAAGAAACAATCTTATTTGTATCCTAACTCTTAAGTGAAGACCAACAGTTCACCGCAGAAACAGCCAACACTTTTAAGATATATCAATTGGTACCACTTACACAATTCTGACTGGCAAATTACAGTTCAATAAAGTTTCTAATCTATGGGTCCCCAAATAGTTGTACCCAGATTGAGTGGGACAAGAGTAGAGCTTTTAATGGAAATTTTAAACAAGTGGGATCAAGATCCTAAAGCATTTCTGGCAAGAATTAACAGGATATAAAACATTGCTTTACCAGTACAATTCAAAAGACAAAACACAAACAAGCTGTGGGTACACCAAGAAATATAAGTGGTTTCATCAAAGCAAAAGCAGACCAGAAATACTAAATTCTCTGTCATCAAGTTAGTGTTGACTCATAGGGACCACGTAGGACAGGGTAGAACTGCCCAGGAGTTTCCAAGACTCTAACTCCTGTCTAAAAAGTTTTATTGGGATATAATCCACATAATATACAATTCAATGGTTTAGACGTATCAAGGAGAGGTGTACAATCATTTTTAGAAAAGTTTCATCTTTCTTGTAGCCCTTGGTATTAGCTTCCCATTCCCCCTAGCTTGCTATCATACTCCCAAGAAAATCATTACAACAGTTACTGCCACTATAGATTCGCCTGACCTGGATTTTGTATACCTAAAAACATACCCAAACAAAAAAGCTAGCAATAACAAAATAGAAAAAAATTAAATATTAAAAACTAGCACAATTTATAAAGGGTTCAAATTGGACTTTTACCTAAGTACTCCCTTAACGCAAGAACACTGTTCTAATAACCTGCATCCCATGATGCTCACTTTCCCGACACAATGTGGTGAAGAAAGCTGATGGTGCCGGCTGTCAAAAGATACAGCGTCTGGGGTCTTAAAAGGCTTGAAGATAAACAAGTGGCCATCTAGCTAAGAAGCAAAAAAGTCCACATGGAAGTAAGTCAGCCTGTGTGATCATGAGGTGTCAATGGGATCAGCTATCAGGCATCAAAGACCCAGAACAAAAAATACCTATCAATGTGAATGAGGGGGAGTGCAGAGTGAAGACCCAAGGCCCATCAGGAGATAATTGGACATCCCTGTACAGAAAGGTCAAAGAGAACAGACGAGTCAGTCAGGGTGCAGTATAGCAACCATGAAACATACAACTTTCCTCGAGTTCTTTACTATTTCCCCTCAACCCCCACCACTATCATGACGCCAATTCTACCTTACAAATCCGGCTAGACCAGAGCATGTACACTGGTAAAGATAAGGGTTGGAAGCACAGGGAATCCAGGACAGATTAACCCCTCAGGATCAATAATGAGAGTAGGGAGAAAGGGAGAACTGATCACAACGATCTACATATAACCCTCTCCCTGGGGAACAGACGACAGAAAAGTGGGGGAAGGGAGATATCGGTCAGTTAAAGATGTGAAAAAATAATAACAATTTATAAATTATCAAGGGTTCATGAAGGAGGGAGGGTGAAGATGAGAGGAGGGGGAAAATGAGGAGCTGACACCAAAGGCTATGTTTTGAAATGATGGTAATCAATGTACAAATGTGCTTGACACAATGGATGTATGAATGGATTGTGATAAGAATTGTATGAGCCCCCAATAAAATGATTAAAAATAAATAAAAAGGGATCAAAGGGAGATCAATGTGTTGCTTTTTATCCTAATTACATCTGCTACAATCCATTTTCCAATGCACTGTACATGACAGCAGAGAAAGTCACATCCATGGTCTATGGTCAGAGGGGCTTCACTGTAGGCTTAGACTCTGTAACTCTTTATGAGTAAAAAAAACCTTGTCATTCTCCCACTGAGTGGTTGGTGGTTTTGAAGGGCTTTCCTTGTGGCTAGCATTCTAAAGTGCAGCCACTATGCCACCAGGGTCCTAAAAGCCACCAAGGCTCCTAAGAGCAAAGGTCCAGACAAAAGCTGTTGGGGTGCTTAAAAGACATTCTGCTTGTTGATATTCTGAGAACGAGAACTTATCAAAGAATGAGAACATGTGCTAACTATAAGTGTGTTTTGAGAGTTTGTTCAGTTTTAGGAGAAAAAAAAAACCAGGAAAGTTTCGTCACAGAGACCTCCTCTCCACACCGTAACATAATGTTCCAGAGCTTATTCCTCTAATGCTCTATTTCTGAAACTGGGCGATACCACCCCCTTGGGGGACACTGCAATGCCTGAGCGTGGGTGCAAAAAGCAGATACCTATACTTTATCCTGTATTATGGACTACAGAATAAACAGTCTGTCAGAGGGCAACTGAGTTTTTGTTTTTCCCTGAAAAGGCAGTATGTCAAATTAAGAAGCAATCACAAGTGGAGAAGATAAGCGCCTTATGGAGAGTGCTCAGGAATCAAGGAATGCCAGGTCTACAAAAGCTGAGAGTGTTCCCTAGAAACAACAGTTTTCTACGAAAGTCAGTGTCCTGAATTTGGAATTTTAAACTCCTATGAGAAAATTAATTATATATTTTTAAAACCATAGACCCGAGGTATTTGGTAAAGTAGCATTTCTAAACTAAGAGGGACAGTGCTTCTTTATCTTTAGGGGTTATTTGAAACAAGAACAGTGTAACCGAAAATACAGAGGCATAAAATGACTTATTTGAAGAGAACAGACTTGGAATTTATATATAAGTCAAGAGTTTAAATGGAAAGCTGGGCAAGAGAAAGCGGTTTTGAGTGCCCATTAAAGGAAGCTAAACTTTATACCAAAAGCTACAAAGCGATTTTAAGCAGGAAAAGGATCAGGTATTTTTAGCATTATCCCTCAGAAATAAACATAATAAGCATAATGAATATTTTGATATAAGAGGAAGTGGAAAACAGAGAAACAAATGAAAAGATTACTGCCCTACCAATCAGTCAACTCATTGTTGTTGAGTCAATTTCAACTGCTAATGACCATGTAGGACTGAGTAACTGCCCACCCAACACCATAGGCTTTCCAAGGCTGTACTCTACTCAAGCAGACTGCCACACAATTCACCCTCACTATTCCCACTAAGGAAGTCTACAAAATAACAGATACCATGGTTACTCTATAGAAAATACTCTCATTATTTCTACTTTAAATCCTTACACATAGTTAAAAATAGAAAATCTGAAACTTTAAAGCAGTTCAAGAATGTAAAATTAAGAACCCTTTCTCATTACACAAAGCACAAATATAGCCTCTATCTAAAAATGCTCTTTCTTAAGTAAGCTTCAGTATCCAATTCTTACTCTTAATATTCCTTCACATGCCTGATTTCTCTCAGATGTACACAATGATAACTGAGGTTAAGTGATAGACATTAAAAGCAACAAGCAAACTTACTCTATAGCTTAAGCATTTTGATACAAACAGCAGCTCAATTCAGACATATTTTTATATATTTCATTACTTTTACATCTGGAATGAACCAGTAGATGAAAAGAAATTCTGCTCACCACTAGTTAACAGTATTTATTTTAAAAGAACATTTTACTTAATAAAAGACTATGATGTCCTATAAGAGTCGAATAATTATAAATCTAAGAATTACATTCCAAAGGATCTACCACACTAGTAGCATGGTATCAAGCCACTACTTGCTACTATCAAATTCATATATTGTGACTGAATAGATATATAAGCTCCAAACCTTATTACAAAGGCTTAAACATCTTAATATTCAAATACACTGATTGCAGGATTTAGGTAAGAGAGGAACTATAAAATACAGAGTTTTAAAAACGGGCTAGGAGTAACATGAAAATAAGAGTAAAGGTAATTAATTGTTCATATGAATAAAAATATCAAAAAGTTCAGGTCCTAGAAACGAGAGGAAAAGTTTTAAAAGTTAAAAATGAAAAAGCATCAGAATCTTGCTAACTTAGTGTAATGTACCAAGAAACTGACCAGGCTTTTTCCTACTTCCTATATGATAACTTAAGCTACCACCGCCAAAAAATACAAGGGGGAGAAAAAGTTTTATCTTAGACTCATTAACAGGACAAGTCAATTGCTTTCTTTCAGTTATTCTCTTAAGTGTATTGTTTCCCAAACACTATGAGATCATTTAACAATTTAGTTCATTAAAATTAACACTTATTTTTCACTATAATAGACCAGAAATTTAAAATATTAGCGTAAGTATTGTGCTAGAAAATTAAGTTACTATGTGTAAATATACAGTTAATGGATATAATTTTTTAAAAACTTTCACTGCTGTTTCCAACTAAGAATGTCTACAAGGTTTAATTTTCCTAATGGTAACCTCATTTTAAAGGATGAAACGAAAGACAGAGAAAAGCATACAAACTTCTCTAATCCAAACCCAGTTTAAGTGGAACAGAGATCTCTGATTCTTCCTTAGAAGACACTGATGCCTAAAAATTAGGATTTTTCAGGAGTAAAGGAATCTGAAAAAAATTCAAACTATGGTTTCTTGGAGTCATACAATAAAGGTAAAACAGAATGATGGCTTTTTCTCTTGGAGGAAAAAGCTAAGTCCATAAACCTAGGATGAAATATAATAAAACTATTGAATTTAAAAATTAATCAGAGAATTAACCTAGCAAAGGGAAAAAAACTGATCTGAAATATAAGAGTATACCAGGGTTCTTCAAGCCGGAGACAAACTACACTAGCATTTACTGAGCAGTACTACTCAGGCCAGACATTCAAATCATTATTTTCAATCTTTACCAAAACTAAGAGAATTATTACAAGGTAAGTGGTTCATTTTTACTCTACTGTTCTTAAGATCTTTCTCTTCTCTTGATCAAGATGTACTCCTGCCCTACCTTTTGAACAGTATTACTACTTAAGTTACAAAAGCCAGAAATCTATGTGTAGCTTTGTATCTTGTTCATTACCCTTGACCCTCATCATCAAATACACGTTCTAAGTATCTCTCAATCCACTCCATGCTCTTCACTGCCACTACTTTCCCTCCTCCTCATCCCGATAATTCCAAGCTTTCATCACTGTTAGCTTCAACTATGTAGTATTCTAATGGGTATTCCATATTTTCTTCAGTTCTTGCTCTCAACTCATTCTCCAAATTACAATCCAGTGATCTCAAAGTACAAACCCGACCACCCTCTTAATTTTAAATTACTCTAAGGCTAAATACCCAAATTCCGAACATTTCCAAAAAGGTCTTGAGGAGCATCATTTGGGTTCTCCAATCTCTCATTGTGCTAAACTCTACCCTAGATGTGGGGAAGGTAAAGGAGGGTTAGTAACAAATTAGGGCACGTGCGCCAAATGTAGCCTACCACTTGTTTTGGGGAATTGATAGATCACTTCTAAACTTACTCATTTGTGTGTTGTAGAAAAGGTGACTGCTTTTGCACAACATGGTTGAGTAGTTATGAGACTAATACGTGGAATGATATATTAACGACCAATTAATAAATTAAATATTAAAAAATAAAATGTCATCTATCTCCAAAAAATAAGACTGTAGCCTAAATGTTTTTTAAAAAGGAACTTTCTACATTCCCTTCCACTACATGTTAATTTACATAACAATAAATACTTTCCTGTCCCACATACTCTTACCTACTTAACTTCTATTCATCTATCGGTTTTGACTAAAAATGGAAAGGTAAGGCCTTTCCTTTCTTCTAGGCCAGCACTTCTCAATTCAGAATAGTTGCCTGTCAAATATTCTATATCTTCATTCAGCTATTGGTCAAAAAGGAAAACAAACAAACCCCAAGTCTACTTCTATTGGTTGTAACTTTACAGGACTAGACTGCTCCATCTTGCTCCAAGGCAAAAAGAAGCTAGTTGGTTTGAACTGATGATCTTGCAGTTAGCACCTCAACTAACCCATGACACCTGTGTTTCCGCAAGTGGGCAATACCAACCACCCTCTGGGGATACAGAGGTGCTGCAAAAGCAGAAACTGTCCGTTTATCCTGGATGATGGGCTCCAGTACATGAGTTTTAAATTGCAAGAGGAGTCCTAATCCCCCTCCCAAGGGAGCAGTTAAGTTTAGGAAACTGCACTACACCATCAGGGCTCTACCTAGTTCAGTGGTTCTCAAACCTTCCTAATGCCACAACCTTCTAATACAGTTCCTCATGTTGTGGTGACCCCACAACCATAAAATTATTTTTGTTACTTCATAACTGTAACTTTGATAGTTATGAATCGGGCGACCCTGTGAAAGGGTCTTTCGACACCACCACCACCGGGGGTCACGACCCACAGCTTGAGAACCGCTGACCTAGTTGGAAGAGCTTAAATTAAGTCTGTGTCCAACTATTCTATTGGTTATTGTGCCTACCTCATGTCATCATCAAGTTGTCTTAAACATTAAAGTTTTCTATTAACATAATAAGCATACAAACACCATGACTACTATCTTTCTTCCACAAAAATATCCTGGCTATTGTTGATAATCTAGCCTCTCAGGAGACTTCGAAAATTTCTTGCAAAATTTAATTTAAAAATAATACAATTTCTCCAGGTACTGTTTGAAACCACCTTGTATTTATTGGAATCATTTGTTAAACTCCTTGAAAATCCTTTGAGGTATTTGAATGAAACCAGTTACCCTAGAAATCAGGCTGAACACCTTTTAGAATGACACCCTCATAGAAGAAGGAAAAAAAAATCAGGCAATACCTCACCTATTTATATGTTCTTTAATGTTGTACAATAAAATTTTATATTTGCACATACTATAATTACTCCTATGGATTGCTAATTTACCATACTTTTTTTTTTTAACCAATGATCTGTTTTGATATTTTTCCTGGTTGCTTATGTAAATGATACAAAAAAGTGCACTTTAACTTTTGGTTACCAATCCTTTAAGCTACTTTGCTAAACTTTAACTGTTAAAAATCACAAATCTTTATTAAATAAAAATATCAAAATGTGAAGTTATTGTTTCTAAAGTATTTTTAACAGTTCTATTGGCAAATAATTCACATATCATATAATTCTATAGCTCAATCACATCAAGAAGAGTTGTACAGTCACCATAATCAATTGCAGAACATTTTCTTCTTTCTTGTACACATCGTTGTTAGTTCCCCATTTCCCCCCAACCTCCCCGGTATACCTCCAAGGCACCATTTATCCTGTTACTGACTCTATATATTTGCCTATATTGGATTTCATAAACATAAAAACATACCCCCCAAAAAACATAGTAACAGTAATAACAAAAAGATAAAAAATTTAATGTCAAGGCAGAAAATATTAAAAACTACAATTTAAAATGGGTCAAAAGGGAGATCAAAATAAGGCATTAGATTTTAACCTAACCGGATCTACAAAAATCCACTTTAGAATGCATTCCGCATTATTTGCTAAACTCTGTAATACTAATAACTAGTAGAATCTTGTTATGTTGGCAATCATAACTAATGATAAATTTGCTCTCTCTCCAATATTCATGCCTTTATATTTATTCGTACCCTATTGCATTAGTTAGGACCACTATAGTGGTGAAGAGTATACACATGTTGTCTTGTTCTTGATTCAAGAAGGTATACTAACTTTACTCCATGTTGGATGTTTTGGTATAGAATTTCTCTCAAGTTAGACTCATATATTCCTAATTTAATTGTGTGGTAGTTACATAATTTTATGTCACCTTGATGGATAAGTGTAGGGGTAGAATCTGGCCTGTCGATCAAGTCTGATGATGCATGGGCTTCTCATGAGGATTCTGAGATTTCTCCCTCTTCTGCTTTCACCTTCCAGTTGACAAGCCATGTTGGAGACACGTTGAGACCAGCTAAAGCCTTGGAGAATGCTTCTACCACCAATTGATCCACAAGACTGTACACCCACTCGTCTGTGATTTTACTGCATTGTGCCTCATGGTATGTGCTGCATTGAGTCTAAAGAGAGACTTGTGGACTAGTATCGGACTTGTGGACTTGATCTGTACTGGACTGGGATGTTTTCTTAATACACAACTATAAAAAGTTCTTTCTTAGACATATATGAGTGTCTTCAGATTTGTTTCTCTAGTTAACCCAGACTAATACAAGTAGTTTATCTCATAAATTTGTTACATTTTACCAAGTGTTTTTCTGCATCTGTTGTCATTGGGATTTTTCTTTTAACTCGATCAAGCAAAGAACTAATTGTAAAAAAATTTCTAACATTATAATTCATTCATGCATAATTTGTATAAATTCAACTTAAGCATTAATTTCCTTGTACATACTGTTGTACAAATTTGGATACATTTTGGTTATTATAAATCCACAATAGCTTATAAAACTCTTGTGGCAGGATATATTAAAATTCAGAAAACTTTCAGGCGCTAGCAATAACAGAATACGAAAAAACTACTTTATGACCCCACTATATTGTTGGTCAGCACTCTGATAAATTATATAATTTTTATATTTCTGCAGTGAAATGTATGAACATTCACTTTTAAATAAATGATTATAGTTAGGATCAAGTTTTGCCACCATCAAGTATAAATCAGATCAGATTTGCTGTCGATTTCTAAAAATGCTTTTGGTTTTCAGAAATTATTGAATTTCACAATTGCAGTTTAGGATCTCTGAAATTTTAAGTCCCTACAAATTCCCCCAAACTTAGGATTGAAACATCTTCATCTGGTTCTCAAATTAAGGATAGATGACTGCAGAGAGACAACCAAAGAATATGCAATGATACTTGAGTAGTCAAACAACTCCAAGCTCAAACTTTCCACTACTCAAAACAGCAAATTTCAGAACTTTGCTATATAGCCAAACTCCATGTTCAGAACTTTGCTATATAGCCAAACTAAAAACTGAACTTGAAAAACCTGTACTTGACAGTGGTCACATGGCATATCTTGCTGAGGATATAAAGGGGGAAAGGATGCTTCAGTCTAAATGCTGCTCTTGCTCAGTTAACATATAGTGCTGTGTTAGTTCATTAAAGTACTTGTCATTGTACATTTGGGGGGTTTTATTTGCTGAAAATATTGCAACCATGGCTCCCAACAAAGTTAGTGATACCAGCAGTATAATAAGAGGAAAACTATGAAAACTGCAATAGGGTTAAAGAAATCACTGTGAAATTGCAATCAGGTCACTGCTTGTCTGTTTTGGTCACTGACTACAACATGGCTAAGTTGACATTATCAATATTTGGGGGAAGGGGTAATTGATGGTGGTGATTAAAGCAGCCAATATTGTGAAAGATTTCAAATTGTTGACCATGAGACAAAGAACCCAGACCATCAAACAGGGTGAAAAGTTGCTAATGTGGATAAATCAGAAATAACTAGATGGCAATAGCTTATCTGAGACATCGATATTTGAGAAACCTACAGGCCTCCATAGTGAATTTATAAATGTAATTTTGGGGCCTCACAAAAAATTTATCTGGTTTCCCATCATTTCCTCTGGGAAAATATGTTCAGTTCTTGAACTTTCCAGTGTTCAAACAAGAATTTGGAACAAATAGAGTTCGACAACCGAGAGATCATTGTACTGAAAATACGCGAATGAACTGTTTCTTGAAAATTCTCCTGTAAAATTAACGGGATATGGGATTTCTTTGTAGGAAGATTTAATTAAAGCTCATAATTTATTTAATGGTTACATGATTATTACAGGTTTTATCACTTTAGTACACATTTTTCTGGATACCTATTAATTGTGTTTGCATTTTCAAACTTGTTTTAAAAAGTGTTGACAGCATTCTCTATCATTTTGAAATTTTATTTGTAGTTTTATCTTTTGTAGTCATTATTTATGCCTTTTTATTTCACATCAATCCTGCCCATTTTATATATTTTTCTACTTTTTACAGAAAATTGACCTTTAGCTTTATTCCTCATTTGGTAAACATTTAACATCTGCTTGCTAACTAAGCTAAAATATGTCCATTCTTTCTCTATTTGTTATCTGAAGTACAATATAATTTTCCTCGCCCCTGAAGCCCGGCTTAATGATTTTTGGATTTAAACTAGCTCTTCAGTTGAGCAAAATGCTTACAAATGTAATGCTCTTTTGCAATACCCCAGATCAGGAGAGCCTACGAAAAACTATGGAGCAGTTCTATTTTGTCTTAAAAGGTTGCTGAGTCAGAATCCATTCATGAGCAAACCATTAAAGAGCAATGGATTTTGGTTTACTGTACTTTATACTTTGTTTAGCGTTAGATATACATACTGACTCTATAAACTGATTTTCCCCAATTTAAAGACATTTTTCTTTTTTATATTTGAAGTAGTCTATCACACAATACCTGTGTATGGACCACTAGAATAGAACAAAAGGAAGGCATAAAGGACTTGAACACTTACTAAAGACCAAAGAATAAAGGCTTCATTATGGATTGCACCTCAATACAAAGAAAACAATAACCTAAGTCAGACAGAGAGCATTGTTAAGTCGATTATGATAGATACAGTTAGGTTAAAATGTAGTTATCTTTATCATTTGATTTCCATTTTGACCCATTTAAAAGACATTTGTTTAAATTAAAAAAAAAGTGAAAATGTATGTGGATTAAGTCTTTGGTGGATCCCCTCTAACCACAGACCAACTATGTCAACAGCCTTGCTACTATACAGGTTACATTTCAAGTGCATTAATGTAGATGCAGTTAGGTTAAAACATAACCCCTTTATCATTTGGTCACCCTTTTCACCCATTTAAAATTTGTTTTAGTTTAAACTTTTTCCTACTTTCCTTTCAATTGCGGTTTTTGTTTTACTTGGTTATTGTTGTTAGGAACTTTTTTGGCATGTTTTTCTGTATATGAAATCCAGGATAGGTAAATCTATAGTTATGTAATATACAGGTAAATATATACTATATAAGTAACTATATAGTTATAAATCTATAACTGGTTTAATGGTTTCTTTGGGGCTATGGCAGAGGGAAAAAAGTGAGGAAACAAGCTCATAACAATGAGCACAAAAAAGTAGAACATTTTCTACATTGATTGTTGTAATGATTGTACAACTCTTCTTGATACAACAATTAAATTGTAAGTATGTTACATGGATAATGTGCCAATGAAACTTTAAAAAAATAATCCTCATAACTAGACCAATAAGTAACAATGATAAACAGAGGAAAGGTCGAAGTGGTCATGCATTTAAATTTACTTGGATCCAATCAATGCTCACGGAAACTGCAGTTAGTAAATCAAACAAAGTATCACACTGGGCAAATCTTTAAAGTGTTAGTTTGGTAGAGTGACACAGATGTTGCCACAATGGGCTCAAATCCAGCAATGAGTGTGACAATGAAGCTAGAGAGGCCAGTTTCATTCTGCCCAGAGGGTGGCTATGAGTCCAAATGAATGCAATGATTTTTAACAATTGGAAAATTGTGTGCATACTTATCTTTTACTATAAAATCTTAACATGCACCAGGGAGGTTATATGGCAATATAGTAAATAGCAAGAGTCTGAATTCAAACCCCAAAGTCTGGCTATAGATGATGTGATACTGTTTACTTACTGTACTATGATTCCTTCAATTACTGTAATACTGCGTTTCCCAACCCGATGCTACATGATATTGTTTCTTTACCACTATTATTTATACTCTATAAGGGATACACCATTCCAAACTTTTTATTTCCTTCTACAACATACCACCTGCAGGCATGTTAGTCACACATTTAATTATCTGACACAAAATGTGATGACTAGAACCGTTTCTTGTTGGTCAGGTTTGTGTTATTAGCTGTTATTGATGATTTCTCAAGCCTTTCATGGTCCAGAGGCGACGTTCCTCATCCCTCTTCTACAACTTTTTGTAGGAAGTCTTGTGTTTTAATGGGTTACACTTTGGGCTTATAATGACAAGGTTAGCAGTGAAACCACCAGCTGCTTGAAAGAAGAAAGCTGAAGTTTTCTCACATAAAAAATTAACAGTCTCAGAAACTCACAGGAACAGTTCTGGTCTGTCCTAAAGGGTTGCTATGTGTCAGAATTGACTACAAAGAAGGAAGACAGTCTTTAGTCATTGAGCAGGTCCCACTGGATCACTATGAGCTGGAATTGACTCAATGGTATTGAGTTTAGTTTTGTTTCTTACCCAGTGAATACTTATAGAATTGAAACATATGACAACTTCAATGACTCAGGTTCTAAGCTCAACATTATGAACAGATTTTTTTGACAAACTAAACTAAACATAGTGCTCTAGTCATTTTGAACTTATTAAAAAATATTATGGGCAGAACAACATGGCTGGCCCCACTATGAGAAATGATGCCAATCAGTGAATAAGGGCGATACAGGGGACAGCATCGGAGACACAGTGTGGGAATTGCACCTGACCTGATCCCACCACACCGAGGCAAATCACTGGGGGAGTGCAGCGGAACAGCAAGGGAATGGAGTGGCAAGGTCCCCAGGGAATGCTGAAAGTGGACTTTGGGGCCAGGGCATGGTGCCCCAACAGACTGGACTGGAAAACGCTCCTAAGGGCCAGCAAACGATCCTTGAACGAACTACAAGCCTTTCTTTTGTGAAGTGTTTTGTTCTTTGTCAGTGGTTTGTTTTTGTTATTTTATTGTCTGGTTGTATACTGTTGCTTTGTTTTCCTCTGTCTTGTTTTCGTGCATGTTAGTGTCTCCACAGGTCTGTCTGAATAGGACAGGCTGGATGAACTATCTGGAGGAAAAACAATGGGACTGACAGTTCCAGGGGGATTTGGGGTGGGGGGGTAGGGGGGGTAAGGAAGTGGTGTTAACAAACCCAGGGACAAGGGAAAAACATAGGACCCCAAATGGTAGAGAAGGGGGAGTGGCAGGCATGGTGGGAAGTGATCAAGGGTAAGGTTGCTTAGAGAAGAGGTATACTCTAGCCCAGGTGGCGACGAAGCATGGTAGTAGGGCAGGAGGAAAGTCAAGGGAGATGGAGGAAAGAGCTAGGAGTCAAAGGGCATTCATGGAGGTCTAGACAAAGACATGTACATGCAAATATATATAGGAGGATGGGGAAATAGATCTATGTGACTATATTTATAGGTCAAGTATTAAGGTGGTGGAAGGACCTTGGGCCTCTACTCAAACACTCCCTCAATGCATGAATACCTTCTTTTATTAAATTGGAACTCTATGATGCTCACTCTCCCGACACAACGGCTGGAGTCAAAGTGGGTGAACAAGTAAATGTGGTGAAGAAAGCTGATGGTGCTCGGCTATCAACTGGGGTCTTAAAGGCTTGAAGATAAACAAGCGGCCATCTAGCTCAGAAGCAACAAAGTCCACATGGAAGAACACACCAGCCTGTGTGATCGAGTGGTCCCAAAGGGATCAGTTACCAGGCATCAAAGAACAAAAAATCGTATCATTGACTGCACACCTCCATGATAGGATCACTGAAGACAAATGGGTGCATAAGCAAATGTGGTGAAGAAAGCTGATGGTGCCCGGCTATCAAAAGAGATAGTGTCTGGGGTCTTAAAGGCTTGAAGGTGAACAAGCGGCCATCAAGCTCAGAAGCAAAACAGCCCACATGGAAGAAGCACACCGGCCAGTGCGATCACGAGGTGCCAAGGGACCAGGTATAAGGCATCATGCAAAAAAAAAAAAAAGATATAAGTGTGTGTATGTATGTGTATATATGTATACATATACCATATTAAATGAAGGGGGAAGTGCAGAGTGGAGACCCAAGGCCCAAGTGTCGGCCAATGGAGATCCCCTCATAGAGGGGTTTAGGAGAGGAGATGGGTTAATTAGGGTGTGAGGTAGTACCGATGAAGAACACAGCTTTCCCCCAGATCCTGGATCCTTCCTCCCCCCAACTACCATGATCCGAATTCTACCTTGCAGGGCTGGATAGGACAGAGGCTGTACACTGGTACATATGAGGGCTGGAGGTACAGGGAATCCAGGGTGGATAATACCTTCAGGACCAAGGGTGTGAGGGACGATGCTGGGAGAGTGGAGGGTGAGTGGGTTGGAAAGGGGGAACTGATTACCAGGATCCACATGTGACCTATTCCCTGGGAGAGGGACAGCAGAGAAGGGGGGAAGGGAGACTCCGGATAGGGCAAGGTATGACAAAAATAACGATGTATAAATTACCAAGGGTACATGAGGGAGGGGGGAAAGGGGAGGGAGGGGAAAAAAAAAAAAGAGGACCTGATGCAAGGGGCTTAAGTGGAGAGCAAATGCTTTGAGAATGATTGGGGTAGGGAATGTATGGATGTGCTTTATACAATTGATGTATGTATATGTATGGATGGTGATAAGAGTTGTATGAGTCCCTAATAAAATGTAAAAAAAGAAAAGAGGAGAAAAAATGATTAGGGCAAAGACTGTACAGGTGTGCTTTATACAACTGATGTATGTATATGTATGAACTGTGATAAGAATTGTATGAGCCCCAATAAATTGTT
This sequence comes from Tenrec ecaudatus, assembly GCF_050624435.1. Lineage (NCBI taxonomy): Eukaryota > Metazoa > Chordata > Mammalia > Afrosoricida > Tenrecidae > Tenrec > Tenrec ecaudatus. The sequence continues at coordinate 73,658,634 of NC_134543.1, forward strand.
AAAAAAATATTATGGGCAATGCCTATAACAACTAACCCAGCAGAGACCCAAGATATTTCACTGTGCGTGTATAAATACAAGGGTGCTTCAAAACGTTCAAAGAAAATTGGAATGAATTAAAAATGGAATTCTTCCACTCTTTGAAGTCCATTAATAAAAGCCCTAATTTATAAACAACACAAAATTGTCCAGATACCAAACATTTGAATAGCACTAGGCTGAAAACTATGCACAGATCTAAAAGTTTCTAAAAATGTCTTTTCTCTAATTTTTTTTGTAAGGTTCACACACCACAGCATGGATCTAATAATTAAAGCACTATTTTTTAAAATTCAGGCAATTTTAAAATCGCTTTTTAAGTTATGATACTACTCTTAGCTAAATTAATGGAAAGATTAACAGCATATGACTCAAACCCTGTAGCTGACTTTAGTTTAAATGAAGCAGGCATCCAATGAAGGGAGGCATAAATATGCAATACAGAGTGGAATCAAACGTAATTGTGGAGGAAGAGAATCTAGTTCTGATGTTAGTTCCCATGTGTCTATGTGACTAGGAATAGTAAAAATTAAAGACAAATTACTGTATTTCTGTGAATCTAAGATGCACCATTATTTTATGTAACACTTAAAAAAATCCTTGTCATTTAACCTATGACCCAACATTAACTGTTATACATAATCAGATTCCAGAGGTAAGTGGTAGAAAAACTAAACTGAATTTTAGAATCAGTGAAATATACCAAGTGACTACAAGGCTTGAGGAAATGGAATTCAATTAATATAGCATTAACATTCAATATAAGGTATATTATTGTCAAACAAATTATAACTGCTGTATATGCTTGTGTATAAGCCGAGTTTTTCAGCATAAAAAATATGCTGAAAAACGGGGGTTTCGCTTATACACGGGTCAGTGGTACCCCAGGGAGGTGTAACATCTCGCGGGTGATTGCCGTTCCTCCACTGTTCATTCAAAGTCCCTCTGACATTGCAGGGCTTTGAATGTTTGTTTACTAACATCTAACCAATCAGAGCCGTCCTATGATGTGGACAGCTCCAATTTGCAGAAGCACTCGTAGTGATTCACTTATGCCAGCAGCTGGCAGCTGAACTGGTAAGGATGTGTCTGTGGCTGCGCTCCATCTCTCCCCTCTGGTCTCTGTGTTAATTCACATGCTGCATTTCCCACCCTAGGCTTATATTTGAGTCAATCAATTTTTCTGGTTTGCCAGGTAATAATTAGGTACCTTGGCTTATATACTCAGGCTGGCTTATATTCAACGGGTAAGCTAAAATTTGAGTATAAGAATAAATTTGGCATTGTATTTCCCTTCAAGGTGCTGATAGCTTAGAACAGACCATAAAAGAACTGTAGTAATACTAAGCATTGAATCACTGAAATATTTTGCCTTTTGTATCTAGTGATTCCACTGTTGTACATTATCAGACAACCCAAAAGGAACAAATTTTATGCAAATTGATCACTGCATAAAATGACAGCAATAATAAAACCTTAGAAACTTAACCATCCTAATTTTATATACTTGCTAAGCTGAAAATTATATAATAACTAAAATTTTATTTGGAAAACTATACAGCATTACAGATTACTTAATGACTAGGTGAAAAGTACACAGAACATATATAAATTATTGTTGCTGTTATGTGCCATCAAGTCAATTTTTGTCTCATAGCAACCCCATATAAGAGAAGAATTGCCCCCAAAGGATTTTTTTGGAGCCTAGTGGTACAGTAAGTACTCAGTTGCTAAATAAAACAAGGTCAGCAGTATGAACCCGACCAGCAGCTCCTAGGGAAAATAGGACCTGGTGATCTGCTCCGTTAAAGGTTAATCTAAGACACCCTATGGGGCACATTTACTCTGTCCTACAGGTTGCTATGCAGGTTAGGTATTGGGCTGCTAATCATATGATTGGCAGTTCAAACCCACCAGCTGTTCTATGGGAGAAAAATATGAGGCTGTCTGTTCCTGTAAGAAAACCCAATATAGCCTCTGTGAGTCACAATGAACTCAGTGGCAATGGATTTGGTTTGAAGTTTTATTAAATGGTCACTATGGGTTAGAAAGGGCACATTGGTGGTGTCATGATTGTGTGCGGCTGATAACCATAAATTCGAAACCACTAGCCAGCTCTGTGACAGAAAAAGGAAGCTTTCTACGTCTGGTAAAGCGTTAGTTTCAGAAACTCACAGGGGCAGTTCTATCCTGTCCTACAAGATCACTATGGGTTGGCATCGATTCCATGGCAGTGAGAAGTTAGAACAGAGCCCTGTTGGCATAGTACATTTGGGGTTGGAGTGTTAACTTGCAAGGTCAGCAGTTCAAAACCACCAGCTGCTCTTGTGTTAGAAAGAAAGCTGTCTACTTCTGCAAAGATCTGGACAGGAACAATTCCACTCTGTCCTATGGGGTAACTATGAGTCAGAATTGACTCAATGGCAATGAGATGAGTTAAAATGAACTCAACACATGGGGTCTCAAACTACCAACCTTTTGGTTAGCAGGTGACCACACTATGATACTAAATAAAAAGCAGAGAAAACTGAAAGGTTTAAAGGACATATCAACAACCCTCCAAAATGTGTGTTTAAAAACCTATGTGTTACGTATTAATGTGTACAGGTATGTCTGGGTACATGTGTGTACAATGAACAGATGCACACAGGTATGTGTACACATGCATACACAATCATATATACAATAAACTACATAAGGAACACAACTTGTTACACATACCCAAGTACTTCACAAGACTGGCTCTTTGGGTTTAAAGGTTTAGGAACACAGTCTCTTAGGACAACTCAGCATAAAGTTCATGTTCATCATCCCAAAGTGTTGAGTAGTGTTTGAAGTCTAAGAGTTTGCAAGAGGCCATCTAGGATACAATTACTGGTCTCTTTCTTTGTCAGAAACAAAAGGGAAAGAAGAAAATGAAAGTCTCCTATAGGACTAACAGTCTATAAGAACCATAGCTGTATCTAGCCTGAAACCAGAAGAGCTAGATAGTATGTAACTACCATTACCAACTAAGAAAAAATGTGCAACAGAATTCAAATTCTTAAGCAGGCAGACTTACTGAACTTAATGGAGACTTAGTGGAGACACTCTAAACATTAAATCTAAATTATCTTTGAGATTGCCTTCTAACAAAATAACAGGTTGGCTTATAAAATAAAGAGTATGACTCACAAGTAATGAGCTCCTTCAAAAAGCTCCTATAGGTAAACAAATTGTCAAAATTTACTCTTTAAGCAAAGATAAAAACTGTAAGGAACCAAGGAAACTAGAGTACTGGAAGTGATACAATCAGAATGGAATGAATGAGGATGATGATTATGAAAAATGTAACCAGTATCATTAAGTAACTTGTATCAAAATTGTTAAAATAGGAACCTAAGTGGCGCCGCAAACTTTTACAATAAATAAAAACCATCTAAATGATATTACTGGAAACACATACAAACTTGAACAAGGTTTAGGCATTAAATAATGGTGTTTGGTGCCATCAAATTGGTTTTGACTCAGAGACCTTATGCACAGAATTAAACACTGTCCGGTCCTGCACCTTTCACACAATTGTTCTTATGCATAAGCCCATTGTGGCCCCCACTCAATCCATTTTGAGAGCCTTCCTCTTTTTTCCTCTGCCCCTTTAACACAGTGGTTCTCAATCTTCCTAATGCTGAGACCCTTTAATACAGTTCCCTGGGTTTTGGTGACCCCCCCCCACGATAAAATTATTTTTTTACTACTTCATAACTGTTATTTTGCTACTGTTAAGTATCGGTCACCCCTGTGAAAGGGTCATTTGATCCCCAAAGAGGTTGCGACCCACAGGTTGAGAATCGCTGCTCTAACGTAAGTAACATATTTATATTTTCTAATTATGACTAACTGTCATGTGGCTATGTAATGGAATGTAGTAGAACTTTCTTGTTCTTGAGTAATGAAGTATTTGGGGGGGGGAAGTTCAATGTCTCTAACTTATTCTCAAAAGGCTGACAAAAATGTCAATAAACACACATATACAAAAACACTAATGAAGCAAATGGGGGTCAAATTCAAGCTATTAGTAAAACTGGGTAAAGGGTAAATATTGTTCCTTTTATTAGTCTTACAATTAAATAAAATGTTACCAAAACAATTAAGTACGCTTGCGATCAGACATGGAGATAATACCACCATCCACAACAAAAGCAATTTAAATGACTATGATTGCTTTCTTGCTGTTAAGTTTAAATTTGAATATCATAAATATATAGACAAAAATACTGAAGTCTTCTGACAGTGGAAAGAAACATATGTAGATGGGACTTTCATTGCCTCTGAGTCAATTGTGGCTCATAAGACAGAGCAGAATTGCCCCTGTGGGTTTCCAAAATCACCAATCTTTATGAAAGTGGAAAGCCTCATCTTTCTCCCGCAGAGCAACTAGTGATTTAGAACTGTTAACCTCGGTTAACAGATCAATGCACAACCTACTACATCACAGGCTAGTGAGAAATATTGCCCAAGACTTAATTTAAAATCTGCAATTAATCTAGGTAAGTCTTCTTAAAGTGACATGAAGAAAATACCTATACTTAAGAAAACAGATAATATAAAAGGAAACATTGCAACTTAAGACAAATAAATGTATTGTATGAGCCCCAATAAATTGTTAAAAAAAAAAAAAAGACAAATGGAATCTATTCAACCATAATAGTATATACACTTGCTATATACATGAAACCTGTCTTATGTAGGAAAACTAGAATAGCTACCCAATTAGATTATCTGTAATAATCTCAAATAATGTGACAAACAAGTAGCTTTAACAAAGATGGATAATTTATAAGATAAAGACTAGATGAAGAAATTATCAATGATGAATTAAAAAAATATTCTTTTAAAGTATCCTAGAATTAAAATCTTGTGTACAATTCTGTTCCAAAAGGCAGAAGTGAAATTACTGAAGTATCACTTTGAAAAGGATGAAAAATTCTTAAATATAACTTTAATATGTATTCATTAAGCACATATACATACATATCCATCATAAAAATGAGTATTGAAAATTAAAAACTGAAAGATGAAAACTACCTCTTGGATCAGAAGTCTACAAATTTTAGAAACCCTTTCACATGCTTTTAATTAGTATTAGGCGCGCCTTACAAAAATGATGCCTGGAAAAGTTGTGATTATAGGACCATAAATTATGGTTTTACTGCAATTATTAATCTCAAGTAAAGCAGGTATAACCAATAATATAAACACCACAAACTTGGAAGACCTAAGAAAAGGACAGGCAAAAAATGCCGATAGACAAATAGGAAAAAAATAATGCATCCTGATTTCAGTAAACAAAATAAACATGTACAACTCAGATTTGATGCTAAATGTGAAATCAAGCTTCTAGTTTAAATTAGATAAAGAACAAGCAAACAAAAGCCAGGAATCTGTTACTACAAAATAACTACTTAATTCAAAAAGAGCTAACTAATCTCAACAAATTAGAATTGAGTTTTAGCTCTCACTGTTAATCCATTTTCTTAGAAAAAACAACGCATAGACAAAAAACATTTTTTAAAAGGCAAAATCAAAAACATCTTTATAAACATCAGTTTATATATCAAGCTTACCTTCTTATCTTCTTTTCCTTTGTGGGTTTTCTTCTTCATTTTCTTATCATCTAACTCTTGGTCTGAAGTGATTGCAGGATTATCAATACCACCTTTCCAAGTTTCAACAGGAGAAAGAAGTGGATCTTCTTCACTTCCACGATGCCTTCCTTTTCTTTTTGTTTTAGAAGTGGTGAAAGCCTCATCATCACTTGCATCTGAATGTGTTCTTCTATAGTATGACTTGGCTTTACTAAACAAGGTTTTAGATTTATATTTGTATTTTGAAGGCCTCCGTTCACCATGACTTTTTGAGGTTCTATCAGAAAATCCGTTTTCTTCATCTCCTTGGGTATTACTTACAAATGAGTTTCGTATTTTAATAGTGCGATTCTGACTATCATCTGGGACAACATAAATCTCATCAGATATATAGCCCTTCTGTTTGAAAATTGTGTCAATGGGTTCCGCATAGTTATCTGAAGGATCCATATCTTCAGGATGTGCCAATGGCACCCGGGAAGTCTGTTTTCTTGGATTTTTACCAATACCAGCTTCAATTGTTTTCAAAAGGTTTGGATCCAGTTTCTTTACATTTGTCTTAGGTACAACTGGTTTAGGTTTAATGGGTGGAGGCACTTTATGGTTGCGTTCATGGTCATGACAATTTGGGGTGCTATGAATAGGATATTCATTTCCTTCCAAATCCAATCTGTACCTGGATCGATCACTAGTTGTTGGGAGCAACTGTACATCATCCCCAATTGGGCTATATGGAGGAGGTGCTTCTGTGTCATCATCTGAATCGGGGTAGTTGTTATAGGGAAAACAGTCTCTGGGAGATGGTAGAAAAACATCCTCACTTGGATGTGTCGATTCTCTTGCATTATCAGCTAAATAGGAATTTTCTATCATATTTTTTTTCTCTAGAACATCGCTGAAAAACAGAGTGAAGACCTCAGTTTGCCTATGATACTGAGATAAAGAATACAATGCTGTAAATTTTGCTGTGATCTCTGTTGCTATGTGTTCTCCCTCAGTCATTAACTCCTTGATGGCCTCATTTTCAAAGAAATCTGCTTGGCTATCAGTAACTGCAACCAGCTGTACAGGAATGGTGTCTTGAACTTCCGACAGAAATGCTCGTAGCATTCCCATTGATGCTTTCCGTTTGGCAGAGTAAACTAATATATACCCATGAACCAGTTCATCTTTCCTTACTCCAATTGAAGAATGGTAAGATAATATTGTGATCTGTATTCGTCTCCTTTTTTCACCAATGATTTTATCAAGCATCAGGGAATTATTCTGTTCAGCTTGAGCAGCACTACAAGAATGAGAATCAAGGAAAGGTGAAAGAATAAGATCCACACTAAACGGATCACCACACATGGCACACATGACAATTCTCAAGTCAGCTTCTGATACATCCTTATTGGTGGGAACTGGGCTCACCACGTCTAAATTGTGTTTAACTGAATCCAATACGCCTCTTAGAGCTTGCTTTATTTGGGTTTCATTAAATTTACGAGGGTATGTACCAGCAGGTACATCTACAAAAGGACACTGTAATTTATTTGCCAACTGCTGCCCTTGGTGCCTGAGAATTGGTAGGTTCTTACTAATGGAATCTCTCTGGTTAGCCAGAATTAACGTAAATGGAAGATTAGCCATGTACTTATCTTTTCTGATCTGAGAAGCTTCAGTTCTTAGTTTTCCAATAAACTCCCCAAGAAAATTCAGTGACTCAATAGAATTAAATACACAGAAGCACCCATGTGGCTTAAAGGCAGTATTCCACAATTGACTTGAAAGGTAAGGCGATTTGGCATCAAGTGGTCGAAGATCAAGTTCATAAATTTTTCCATCTAAGGCATACTCATCATCAGTAGATTGAGTCCTTATCTCATTTGCTAGTTCTTGGGCAAGGCCGTCTTTTCCTAAAATGAAAAGGTTGACTTTATCTATATTGGTACTATCATGATACAACCGTAAGCGGCCATGATCCAACTGCAAAAGACTACTGGCAAGTAACTGCTCCACTTTAATGTCTGTACAATTTTGGCCACTAAGACACGTTTCTTTAGTGGGGTGATAAACAAACCCTATGTGCTTAAGGAGAAGAGATTCCCGATCAGGTGCAAGTTTCTGTAAAGCTTTGTATCGTGGTTCTTCACTCAGAACTGTATGAATTTCACTCATTTTGTCTGAACTAGGTGTTGCATTAAGATCTAAATCGTAAAAAAGTTCAGAATGCTCAAAAAGCATTTCCTGAAACTCTTCTTTGGCTTTTTCAACTATTTCTCGCTGATGCCTACCATATACTTCTTTGCTATCAGCCTCAGTGATATATTTAAAGGCTTCATCCTCCATAACAAAGCACATAACTTCCTCCCATGGCTGCCCAGGTGAAATGAACGGGATTTTTTCCAAAGTCTTTTTGAATTTTTCCTTCATTTCTACCCTTCTCTTCTCTGATATTAGATGTTGTACGTGGTTCTGATAGACTTTTTCAGCTTCTAAAGTGCTCAGGAGATCAAATGGAATTCGTCTATCATTAATTTTGTCTATGTGGTCAGTTTCATCCCACGGTGTTTTTTCTAGCACCACAAAACATAGATGGAAATCTGCTCTCTTTTCCATTAGCTTCAAAGCTTCTGACCAATTCAAATGTTCAATCTCATCTAGATTTGGCAAAAGTGTGTTAAAAGCTCTTGGTAAAGTATTTATATATTCTTCTCTTCTTTTTCTTATATGTTCTTGTTTAAGTTGTTCTATATGTTTTGAAAATGTATTTCTAGCCTTTTTTGTTCCCTCTAAGTTGATATATTCTTCATAGTCAGGATGATTTTTTAATTTATTACTAACCGTTTTCCAAGTTGCATGATAATCTCTCACAGTTTGCACAAGTTTTTCAAACTTATCTGTTGCTGTAACAACAAGTTGTCTCTGGGTTTTATAAGCATCAAGATAGGGAATAATTTTAGGCTTGCCACGAGTTTTATCCAACATTTGTACCAGTGCAGTGAAACAAGTCTCAATGTTAACATTAAATCGTGCTGATGTTTCCACTACAAGAAGATTCTTTTTGTTAGAAGCAAATCCTTGAACTTCTCTCAGATAATGATCCACACATTCATCACATTTAGTTGCAGCTATTACTACAGGCTTTTTTGATTTTGATAGCTGGACAAAAAGGTTATTCACAAATTTAAGCTGATCATCAAACTTCCTATTGCATCCCTGACTTACATCAATGCACAATAAAAATCCATCCACATTGAGCTTCCCTTCAGGCATTTGCTTCTGTTCAAAGTCTTGTTCCAAGCCTAGTTGATCAGTACAAATGTACATCAGTTTTTCTGCTGACTGCAATTTAGTGGCAGCTGCACGTTTTATATATGGTTGCAAATTCGTACTTCGATGAGGCAAGAAAGTCTGGTCATCAATGAACTCTGTCTGTTCAATGACATGAATTTTGCACTCTACTCCATCTTCACCATTCTGTGTTATGTCACCCCAGTACAAAAAGTGATCATTGTTTACTACTCGTCCTCCAAAGTCAATTGTGCTAAGCACAGAAGTATGCTCTGGATAATATTCATCTGCCTTTGAGCGTACAAATCTATTGCACAAACATGATTTTCCAACTCCACAGTTACCTTTGTCTTTTTCAGTCCCAGAAAGTCCAACTACACTGATAGTATAGGATGGGGGACGAGGCTCTCTGTTTTTTGCCATCATAACTCTCTTCTAATGTCTCTACATTTATAAATGTAACTGGATGTGCCTCTCATTCTGAAAATAAAATAATCTCAAAATACAGATCCCAAATTTCAGAACAATATTTGGTTCTTTGTATTTCCCGCATTTCTGTGCAGAAAGGTCTTCCAAATCATATCCATCATCTTCCTACAAAGGGAGAAAAAAAGAACAAATCTTAAATCATGAATTATACATATTAAACAAACTCAAAGCGCCATACAATAACTTTGTTACACGTACTTTAAGAAATCACCATAAGTTTATTATAAACAACCTCAAAATTTAAAGCAAAAAAAAACAAAAACACTGAAAGCAAACTTAAAACTGTAAAAATTAAATATTTCAATAATGTTGAAATAGCCCCTTATCAGCCAAATTTTCCTTCTAATTATTTCTTATGAGTTAGAAAAAAAGGAATACATTCCCCCTTTCTCTTCCGTGAGTGAAGGCTATGTTTGGTGATAACAAAAATGTTATAATGGCCTTAGTAACTTCATCACAATTTTTAAGAAATAGAAAACTTGGATTTTTTTATTAGTGTTCCTATCACAGGTTTTATTAAACCTTGTTTCCTAAAATGGAAAATAGTTGTATATATATATATTATATATATACATATACACATATATATATATACACACGTTCTTAAAGGTTCCTAAATACTTCTGTAAAATCTACCAAATTTATGTTCCTAAAACAATTTAGAATATTCAATAAAGAAAAGAAACATTGGACAATTAACAAATAATACTATTTCTCTAGACCCAAAATCAAACCAAACTCACTGCCATTGATTCAATGCCAACTCATAATCACCCTATAAGGGAAGGGTAGAACTAACTGACCCTGGGGGTTTCTAAGATTGCAATTCTTTACAGGAGTAGAAAGCCTCATCTTTCTCCCAGAGTGGCTGGTGGTTTAGAACTCCTGGCTTTCTAGTTAGCAGCCCAACATGTAACCCACCATGCCACCAACGCTCCTCAATGCTTTCAAATTTATGAACAATTAATTTTTATTTTTAAATGTCATGCTAATTTTATAAGCTGCAACAAACAAAAATAAAACAAAATCCAAGCCCCAACTTTTTATCTGACTCAAGAGACACGTGTCAAAATGTTTCTAAATGATCATGTGATTTCTGGATTTTATTTTTCACAGTAGCTACAGAATTCATGAGCCACATTTTGAATAGCATCATGCTAAATATTTGTAAGAAATCTGTGAGACAAATTTTTCATTTGGTCTAACAGCAATATTAAATAACCTTTAAAAATCACACACAATTTAATAGCTTATTTACACAAAAGCAACATCTTTTAGAAAATGTTACATTGGAGATTCTTTATCTGACAGTAAATCAAAAACATCCTAACACTTCAAAACACTGCAAAACTGTGTTTATGTGTGTGTTATTTTCAACTCAGACCCAAAATATATGACTAGTGTTAAGGTGCAAGGTTAAGAGTTGGCCTTCATCCCTCATGGAAGGGTCGTGGGGAGACGAGCAAGTCAGGGTGCAGTGTAGCAACGATGAAACATACAACTTTCCTCTAGTTCCTAAATGCTATCCCACCCCACCCCACTATCATGATCCTAATTCTAACTTACAAATCTGGCTAGACCAATGGTACAGATAGAAACTGGAAACACAGGTAATCCAGGGTGGATGATCTTTCCAGGACCAGTGGTGAGAGTGGTGACAACGGGAGGGTGCAGGGAGAGTAGGGCGGAAAGGGGGAACCCATTACAAGTACATATAACCTCCTCCCTGGGGGACAGACAACAGAAAAGTGGGTGAAGGGAGACATCAAACAGGGCAAGATATGACAAAATAATAATTTATAAATTATCAAAGGTTCATGAGGGAGGGAGGAGTGGGGAGGGAGGGGAAAAAATGAGGAGCTGATGCCAGGGGTTTAAGTGGAGAGCAAATGCTTTGAGAACGAGGAGGCCAATGAATGTACAAATGTGCTTTACACAATTGATGTATGTATGGATTGTGATAAGAGTTGTATGAGCCCCTGATAAAATGATTTTAAAAAGAGAAGCTCTTGGTTAATATACAATAATGCACCTTATTATTTGTTAGATTAAAATTCCAATTAGCCTATTTAGCAATTAAAGAGTGGCTTAGATGCAGTAAAGTCTCCTGTGTTTCTGCAAATTTCTTTTTAGATTTCTTATGGATTTTGAATTTTAATACTTTTGATACTACTAATTGGTGGTATATAAATATGTTTCAGGTAATATCAGTTATTAATTAAAAATGCTTTATCTTAAAAAAAAAAGAATTGGCCTTACTGATTACAGTTATGGCTCAACTTGGGTGGGCCACGATTCTCATAGGTTTGGCAATTATTTTGTTATAATTTGGCAGTTTATGTAGTGAGTGATCATCTACAAATTTGTGATCTGATATTATTATCCTCCATCTTCACATAATGATCTGGTCATTGGAACCTAATCATTTTGATAAATGAGACAGTAATGGATTATACTGCCTGCAGTACTATACAAGTAGATAGTACTATGAAATACTCTTACTTTAAATTTTTAACCACTAATTTTGATAAAATTATAATTCTTAAATAAAAATTCAGGTATCTATATTCCATAAGTTGATTATATCATGGTACAACTCAGTTATAGTCTTAACTTAATGTTATATTTACCAAGTAAACATGTATTAGGTTCATGTCTGTTAAAACATTGTGTTAGAGCACCAAACACAAGTAAAAATCATGAATAGACCATATTTAAGAACGAAATCATCTTAAAAATGTGAAATGACTAACAAACACAAGGTATTTACTAAAGACTAGTTCCATTACTTAATTTGATCTTTGTAACCATGGAAAACTAAGGAAAATTTATTAAAAATGTGATCAGATCTGTTTCTTACAAATATTTATGTGGCAGCAGTACATGCAACAACTACAAAGTAAAGGAACTTGGAGCAGTCCCATCCAATCCTATTATTTTTAGTCAGTAAAACTTAAAAATATCTGGCCAACTAAGTATTTTCATTTAGCTATAAGTTTAATATTCTTTACCTAAGCAGCATAAAAGTATAATTGGATGATTTTAAATGGATTATTTACAGAAAAGAAAATTAGCGCACTAACTGGAGGGCTAAGTTATACACTAACAAAAAGGGAAATTCGTTTGTGAAATAACAATAATTTCACAGCTAACTGAGAAAATTGAAAACACTATGGATAAGTGTCTATGCTTCCTTTTTAAGAAACTGCAGATGATTTAACTCTAAAATGTACATCAAAAGAAGTTATCTAGTGAATGCTTTGGGGAAATTTTTACTTCCAAATAAGGTGAACACTATGAGGTTACATAGTAAAATACAGCTCTTTATTAAACAAGCATTTATTGAATCTAGTATTATTTGATATGTACAATTTTGAAAATTCAAAGTAATTCAAGGTTCAGAAGTTGTCTCACTCTCCAGTTGACAAAATAAAAGAAACTCACTGCTATCAAGTTGATGCCAACTCATAGCAACCTTGTAATAGGACAGAGAAAAACAGTCCCCCTTTGAGTTTCTCAGGCTGTCAACTATTTTTGGCAGTAAAAAGTCACACTTTTTTCCCACAGAGTAGCTGGTGGTTTTAATTAGCAGCCCAACTCATAACCACTAGGCCGCCAGATTTCCTTCTCCAGTTGAAGAGACATAAATTAGTTAGTAAAAAATACCAATATAATTTAATAAGAACCTGAGTATTACAGTAAAATCTTAACTACAAGCCTAATCCACATCTTTAATATTTTCTATAGATGTTTATCTCTAAACATAAGTCTAGCGACCACTACACAATAAAACTCACCTTTGTTTTCCTATCCCCAAATATTGAACTATCCTGTATTCTCAAGGAATGGAATGTTAAGAGTAGAAATGAAAACACCCCAAAATAAAATGCACTTATAGTTTAAATAAAATCATCTTAGAATTAGATGAAGATGAGTGAGGTCATGAAATCAACACCTATATTTATTTGCTCACTAAAACCTAGAAGATTTTTTCAATTATAAAGAAACCCCTATTATTACATTGAGGTTTTGTAACACGAGGCTTCAACACATCTTCATTGATTTGATAATGACAATCTCTGAATAATGAATATTAAAGTTTAAATTAAGAATAAGGTAATTTTGTATGACACTTCTGATTTTTTACACAAATTTAAAGTAAACCGTCAATCAGACACAGTGAAGAATATCCATGTCTTTTCTTTCAATGTTTCTGGCAAGCTACCTACTGCCAATTTTGAAATCAGCTCCTGCGTTTTTGTTGTCAGTTGCCATACAAATTTTCAAACTGTGGTATAAGTCTTTAAGCTAGAGGCTGAAAGGGTATTGGAAAAGGAAGTAGCTGGTTTCTACTTCAAACACTCTCACCAAAGCAGTATCTCTGATGACACACACAATTTGTAATCTGTTGCTATAAGGTGTACGTTGGTGGTCTGAACCTACCCAGTGGCTTGGTGGAAGGACCTGGTGATATTGTCTGCAATATATGTGCAAATGAACACCGTGATACATGTCAGAATGAACACTCAAAGCAATTGGTGGGTTTTTTTGTTTGTGGTATTCAGAGTCAGTATGAGTCAAAATTGATTCAATGGCAGAGTACATTGTTCACTTATACACCTTACTTTGTAGGGAAAAAAAGTATTTTCAGGTTTACAAAAAACTGAGAACTCCTTAAGTTTAAATAAATCAATAGACTGATAGCCTTCCATTTACAAATAGTCAGCTAATTTTTCTTTAGTACTAAGAAAAAAAAATTGTTTTTTCTTGGTAATGAACAATATCTTTAATTACGTTTGATTTCATTTCATTTTTGTTTATGCTGTATCTATTTATTAAAATTTTACTGGGGCTTTTACAGCTCTTTTAACATTCCATACATCAATTGTATCAAGCATTTTGTACCATTTACTTTTTGAGAGGTTGGTATCAGCTCCTCTCCGCACATGACCCTTTGATAAATTATAAATTATTGTTTTCATATCATACATAGACTGTTGTCTCCCTTCACCCACATTTCTGTTGTTCATCCTCCTGGGGAGTGGGGTGTGTGTCAATCATTGCAATCAATCACATTGGGAGGGAGAACATCACAAAATTCCAAGTTGTTCGAACAAAGTGTTCTTGCATTGAAGGAGGGCTTGAGCAGAGGAGGCCCAAAGTCCGTCCACTTCCTCAATGTACTGCCATATAAACATATGTACACAGGCCAATACCTCTATTTTTATGCATTATGTTTACATGAGTGTACACCTCTATCAATAGCTTTACTTCCTAGATCTTTCCTATTTCCTTTCCCCTTCTTTCTGCCCCACCATCACACTCTCTTCTAGCAACACTTGATTGTCAGTTCATGACTATCTTTTCTATTTGAAATAACTTTACTTTCAGATAACTTAGGGAGCCCTGTGGCGAACTGGTTACACACTGGGCTGTGATGAGCCAAGTCCATGGCTTGAAACCATAAGATGCTACTCAGAAGAAAGGAGGAACTTTCTACTCCCATAAACACTCACACGGGCAGTGCTATCCTGTCCTACACGGTCGCTATGAGTTGGTATCAACTTGATTTGGGGTTTAGTTTTGGTTTTCCTCTAACATTGTCTCCTAACATCCAACATCATGCTTTTTACTGATGAACAAACCAAGGTGAAAAGAACAACTTACTCAAAGTTAGGGTTTGGACAAGTGTTTTGCCCAATTTTTTACTTTCTTCCCATATAATAGAGCTGCTTTTAACAGTTTGCAGCAATGCAGTTTCTCATTTACCTTTACAATTCTTAGAAATTTTTCTTTAAAGGAAACATTTAGATAGGTATCTTTATAGGTATCACTGGCAATAAATATATGAGGGCTTCAAAAGATAATGTGTTTTGGCCACTAACATTTTGAAGCCTTCTCGTATATTGGTGAAAACAAAACAAACTCATTGTACTGATGGGTTTCCAAGCTCTGTAGGGCTAGAAAGTCTTACAGATCTCCCACACAGGACTGGTGGTTTTGAACTGCTTATCTTGTGGTTACCAGTCCAACTGATCTTGTGGTTACCAGTCCAACATGTAATCCAGAGCTCCTTGTTTGGGTGAAACTGTCCTGCAATTGATTTTATGTCAAAATGACACTATCTAGTTCTCGCTATAAATAAGTTCCTAAGAAATTTTACTAGGCCATGCAATTACCAATGTTTGCTTTAGGGTGATTAATATGTAGTAATATGAAATGGGGGGGTGGTGCTCCTTACAGAAAATCTAGAATGAAAAAAGTACAGGCTTAGTAATTCAGAACTTAAACTTTTTCCTTTTACACTTTTTAATGTTATATTCATTAATAAAAAGTGTAATTTAAAAATCAGGAAAATTCCTATTAGCCCTATCTTTAAAACATATCTAGAATTTACTACTTCTCATTATATTTACCATAATAACCCTAATCCAATTCATCAGTATCTCTGGCTCTAAACTATTACGCTGAGGTCTTCTAAACTAGTGAGTGTCCCTCCTTCTTTTTCTACCCTCCCTAGATCTATTCACATCACAACAATCAGGGTAATACTTTTAAATAAAAGTCAGAGCCTTCCATTCTTCTCCAACTCTCCAGTAGCTCAAACACTAAAAAAGTCAGGTCCTTTTAATGACCCACTGAAAGATTTTTCTTCTCCCACCCGATTGTCCTCATCCTCATTTTGCTCCAGCTATAGGAACACTAAACTGTGCCTCAGCATACCAAGTATGCTTCTGTCTTTGCACTTACATTTTCCAATACCCAAAAGCCCCCATTGCTAAATTCTTACCTTCTAGTTTACTATGCAACTTCCTCATTATTTGATACTCCAGATTTAATAAAAGATGCACCAAAAAAACAAACTTTCATTATGTCACCAATCTATTGCAAGAGCTTACAATAGTGTCTTCCCACAAAAGACCTACTTAGTAAAATACTTGGAAGATGCATGAATCCTAACAAGTATTAAACTAAAAATATTCTTAATTCTTTGACAAAAAATAAGAGTATACCATGTCTACTTAAAAAAGTGCTGTAATCTATTTATCAAAAAACTTTTTCTAAAGTTGGGGAAATGTACAGGTATACAAGTAATAAAATGTAGCCCAAAATGAAGCTATCAGAATGAAAACAATCTATAATGTATAAAGTTTAACATTAATATGTATTGTTTTAAAAACTATTTTTCAGAAATGAAGACAACCCCAAAATTGATTCATACTTGTTTACTTATTCTTAAAGCCTAGGCACTTTAAAAATATAAATAATATAGAAAATTATACTTCCAAAACCTAATTACACAAAAGGAGTTTTGTAATTGCTCCATCTTCTTTAAGTTAAATAAAAACAAATACTAAAAAAAGAAGATCAAACCAAGCCCATAGATTATCATGTATCCCACAATCTTAGGCAAATTTTTCCAAAAAAGTTTTGAAGTTATCAACTGCACTAAATGTGAAACAACATTGATAAGCCACTTTTCTTTTTTTTTTAACAATTTATTGGGGCTCATACAATTCTTATCACAGTTCATACATATACATACATCAATTGTATAAAGCACATCTGTATAGTCTTTGCCCTAATCATTTTTTCTCCTCTTTTCTTTTTTTTACATTTTATTAGGGACTAAGCCACTTTTCTTAATGTTGCTAATTCTCAATTATAAAGTAATCACAAAGTTTGAAGTGAGATGAGCAAATTAAAAATTGTTAACATGTAAGACAGCAAAGTGATTCACCAATGTAATCCCCGTGAGTCAATCATATTCCAAAATATTTTCTATTGAGTTGAAGATTTCTACCCTCTTTTCAGTACAAAAACAAACCAAATTCATTGCCATCAAGTTAAATCCAAATAACAAAATAACTGGTATAGAGTCAATTCTTACCAGGGACCTAATATGACAGAGTAGAAACTGCCCCTCAGGGTTTTAAGAGACTACATCTTTAGAGATGAAAGACTAATTTTTCTCCCAAGGATTGGCTGGTGATTTTGAACAGCTGACCTTGGAGTTAAAAGCCCAATGTACAAAACCCATTAAGCTACTAGAGATTCAGTGATTTCAACTCAAAGTGATCCTATACAGTATTTGAGACTGGAAATCTTTATGGGGCTAGACAGCCTCATCATTTTCCTCTTTGAGCAGCTGGTATGTTTGAACCATCAATCTTGTGTCCAATACCTAGACCCACACGGCCACCAACATTCCTTAAGTGAGCAAAAGGGGGGATTTTAAAAGTTCATGGGAAAATGAAATGGAAAGATAATGCATGTTTTCTACCAACTTTTTGAAATCCCCTAATACATAAAGGTGAAAGGAACCCTGGCATCATCATTCCGCTGAATTAGTCCTTACAAATGTATAATAGGTAAATGAAAAGAAAAATTTTGCAATGCCTGCGGCATACTTTGTTAAAAATCATTGCCATCGAGTCAAATCTGACTCATAGCATCCCTATAGGACAGGGTAGAACTGCCCGTGTTTCTGAGACTGTAAATATCTATGGGAGTAGAAAGCCTCATCTTTCTGCTGTGAAGTGACTGCTAGTTTCATTGCCGACCCTGTTGTTAGGAGCCCAACGTATAACCACTACACCACCAAAGGTCCCTCAGATTCTGTTTGTTTGTTTCCTCATCTCCAATATCAAGAATTACTACATGCCTGAATGGCTCATAATAAATGGTCAACAAACATGTAATGAATAAATGAAATCAATACCCAGACTCTGAACACAGTCCATAAACCACTTTATAATCCTGAAGTCATACTGGTATTCATTAGTTAACAAAACCCACATATTGTTATAGGATCATCTTCTCAATACCTACAGGAGCCCTGGTGGCATAATAGCTGAGTGATGGGCTGCTACATTGCAAGGCCAGCAGTTCAAAACCAACAGCTGCTCCTCAGGAGAGAGATGGGGGCTTTTTGCTCCTGTAGAGTTCAAGTCTTGAAAACTCACAGGGGTAGATCTACCCTGTCCTAGGGTCAACTATGAGTCAGTTAGCAACTGGATAGCAGTTAGTTCAGTTTTGGGGTTTTTGTGGCATTAAGTGTTGGGCTGGCACTGAGGAAGTGTTAGTCTGCTAATTAAAAGGTTGGTGTTTTTGAAGTGTTCTTTAGCTGTTCTGTAGAAGAAAGATCTGGTTCTGAGCTGGTTTTGAACTGTTTTTCAGAAAGATCTGCTCCCATAATGATTTGTATACAGCCTTGGAAATCCTGTAAGGTGCATTATAAGTTGGAATCAACCCAGTGATAGTGGGTTTTTTGGGTTATAGTTTGATCATGAACACAAAGGTTAACCTTAAAACTGACTTCAGTAAACCTGAAAATTTGATAGAGACGCTTCTAAAACAGGCCATAGTAGTTAGTATATGGGAAACTCCACAAATGCTCTCTGCAAAAAATAGTAATTCTATGCTAACTGATTTTTAACTTTTGATATTTCAAGTAAGCATTACTTGAACAGTTCCACTGCTGAAAATATTTGTAACCCAATGATCTAAATTACTCCAAGCAAGTCGACTGCCTACACTTTTTATTTAATCTATGATACCTTCACTTCATCAACAGGTTATGTCCCTGAAGTCATGGCTTAAAAGTTACTCTATACTCTAATTCTTAATCCATTTCCTTATTCTGTGGTGAAAACAGAACCAAAGTTCATCTCATTTATATCAAGCTAGTATTTACTATGCTTAAGCTTTGTCAGAGCTTCTGCGAGCACAAAGGGAAGTCCACTAAGCCAGTACTGCTACTGATATGCTTGCCTCCATTCCAAGGTTATGTCTTTATTTTCAAAACTGCACAAAATGTAAGTATAATTTTAAATTAATAAAATGATTATCACCATAACACAATGGACCAAACTAACCACAAGGTTAGCAGTTTAAATCCACCATGCACTCCTCTGGAGAAAACAAGTTTTCTGCTCCCATCCTCAGAAATCCAAAAGGGTAGTTCCACTCTATTCTACAGTGTGACTATGAGTCAGAATCTATACAATGAGACTATATAGGAGGGGACCATTATATTTTCATTAAATAAACTATAATCAGTACAGTAACAACTTCTTAGTAATAGAAAGACAATGTAAAAGGAGTCATAAATTAAAACAAAGGTCAAAAAGCACCATAGCTAAGGAGATAAAGATACTATATATGCAATAGGAATTCAAGTAAGTGAAAGATCAATAGAAGCTGGAAGATTGGGATTTGGCAAACTTTTCCTGTAAAGAGCCAGCAACTAAATAGGACAGGCTTCACAGGCCATATGGTCTCTGTTGCAACTACTTAACTCTAGCATTACAGAACAAAAGCAGCCACAGACAAAGCTCAAATGAGTAAAAATGGCAGTGCTGCAATAAAATGACATGAAATTGAAATCGGAATTTCATACAATTTTCACGTTATCATTCATTTTGATTTTTTTCCATTTCTAAATGTAGTCATTATGCAAATAGCAGCAGCAAGCTAGACTTGGCTCATGTGCCACAGCTTGCAAATCCTTAAGAGAGATGAAAATCTAACTAGTATTAGCAACAGATGGTATTCTACCTGAACTTCAGGTGACAGCATGTCTAAAGACAAAACTTGATAGTAGTGAAGTGACACTAAGCCAACATTTGTAATACAAATTTTAAGATTAAACATGAATAGAACTTTTAAAAATGACCTAACACAAATTATTTAGTACCCTGATTTTTACATTAACTACATAATTTATAAAGACATCGAATCAATAAAGAGTAGAAATCTGAGCCTCTCAAGGTCCTGGGTCATAGGATAGTTTTCTACTAGTTCTCAAAATAAGCCCAAGCCCACTGCCATCAAGTCAATCCCAATTTACAGCAACCCTATGTAGGGTTTCTGAGACTGTCAATCTTTACAGAGGCAGACAGCCTCATCTTCCCATTTGGAGAGGCTGCTGGGTTTGGATTATGACCCTTGTAGTTAGTCAAACACTCCTTACCCAACAGCACCACCAATGCTAAGTAAAGACAGGTGTTATCTTGGTCCTGAAAAGCTAAGTAAATAATTTTGGATCACAAAGAGGACATGAACAGGATAAATATGAACAAACTAATATATCAAGACCTATAATTCAGAAGCCCAAGTAAATATTTTTCAAGGCTTTCTATGTCAAAGAGCAGCTATGAAATAGTATTCAAGTATCTTTGTTTTTATTTCTTCACAATCCCTTCTGTTACTCTAACATTAATACTTTCTTCCAAATCTTTCAATTTAGCACAAAAGGTGAAATGAATATAATCTTATATTTTTACCTTTCATTTCCTCTACATCCCTCTGGTTTTGGTTCATAGCCACGGTCATTGTTCGCTGCCAAAGAATCTATTCTAACCCATGGGGGACCCAAAGACAGAGAGCCAGGCGAATTTTCCACAGGTTTCCAAAGTTGCAGTCTTAGGAAGATTATCAAGCCTGTCTTCCATGGCATCTCTAGAAGGGTTGGAACCCTCAGCCTTCCCACCAGTAGTCAGGCATTGCCTTTGTGAACCCCACGAATGCACTCCACTGTCAGTAAGCCCACTGACATCCAGTCGATTCCAACTCAGTGACCTCATAGGCCAGAGTAGAACTGCTCCTTGGGTTTCTGAAACAGTAAATCTTTATAAGTGCAACCAGCTTGATCAGCAGACTTAAAGGTTAGCAGCTAAAACTTAACCCACTAGCTAAATTTCATTTTTACTCATTTATATCCCAAACCTATGAAAATATACTCCCCTATACTGATTTCCAAAATCAGTATGGACATCTGGAATTAGCATTCACCTATTCACAAATTGGCATAATCTCTTATCAAAGCTATATGCTTTTTTTAAAGACAAGAAGCAACATCTTATACTCCCTTGTATCGCAAAGTACCTGTTAAGTAAAAACAATGATCAAGGATAATAAAACTGTAAATTTTTTAAAAAAGGAAATTCACTTTTGCCATTATATTATGAAAAATTTTAGAATTTAGCTAAAGATACATATTACTATTTTAATCTTGAAATCAAAGTTATACATAACTCTTTTCCCAAGTAGTAGTTTTAACTGAGTAAAATACACAGACATTACCAAGTGCTAAGTAAGTTTCATTTCACTGTAAATCTAAATCAGCATGGGCAGTCAACCTCTGTAACAGTGAAAAAGTGCCCACCTTTGCTTACTATCTTACATTAAAACACTTACATGCAGTTAAAAGCACCCAAATTAAAATGATTCTTCCTCTGAAAAGGATTCCCAGAGACTCTGACCAGAAATATTTGTTCACTTTTTCAGTACTGATAATTACTCCTTTATAGTTACTATCTTATTGATTACTTCTCCAACTAAAGGATGAACTACACCATATGGCTCATTTATCGTGGAACCCTCAAAGCCAGTGCACAGGTAAATAAAGGTAACTGAATTTTCAAAGATATTCTTATATTTAAGTATAATATTTACCAAAAAAAAAGTTGCCCTGGTTTGGGAGGGTGAGTTGTCAGAGGATGTCTATAGGGAAAAACCAAGGTACATAGTCTGAAGACCAATTAATCCAAAATTCCTATTTAAGATTTTCAGTGTTAAGCTGTTTTTCTTAATTTCTAATGATTTTTTCTTAGCCTGGTAAAATGGACAAAAGCTTTACTTAAATAAGAACCTGATTACTCAAATTACCAGTTGTTTACTTTATCAAAGTTTCTTCATAGTTCTTTTACAAAACAAATGCCACTGATAAGTTCAAGTTTTAGAAACATAACTATTACTAAAACAAAATACTATGTGATGTTTCTTGAGTCAGTTATAACATTATCCACATTATCTTCTTGGCATGAAATATGACTATTAAAACTTACTCTAGCTACAAAAACGCTATTATGTTCTTTTAGAAGTGAATGCTAAAGAAAATACTTTTCGAAAGCCCTGCTAATGTTGAAAAAGTAAACATTTTGTAGTTTTCATGAAGCAACTTTGCTCAAATAATCAAAATTTAATTACAAAACTATTAGCCCATGTATGTATGGATTGTGATAAGAGTTGTACAAGCCCCAATAAAATGAAACAAAACTATTATACTAAACTGCACCATAACTTCTATTCCAAAAAACACTTCATTCCTTAAAAATCCTAACTTTCAATGACAAAATAGTTTTCTCCAAATAAATCAGAGTACTAAATCTTTCAAACAAACCTGTTAAAAAGGGGGGGGGGCAGTATTCAAAATGTTTAGGATAAGTATTAAGTGGCAGAATTAAGGGGATTATTTTACATTTAAAAAATCATTCAAGTAGTTTAAATGGGAAAGAAGAGTTTCAAAAACTGATTAAAAACATCAAATTTTCTGAAAATTCTTTTATATAAAAATGTATCATAACCCATTCCCCAACACAGGTAATAATTAAAGTATGAAGAGCCACGAAGTAAGACATACTGACTTGGGTTTGTATTTTTTTGATGGTGCTTACACATGACAACTACATCTATTGTTACATAGCATTGTTCTAATTCATTCTGCATTAAGCCAAATCAGGTCAATAATGCTATTTCGTGGAAGTTAAAAGTACATCTGCAAGTTTTCTGTGACTATAGACACAAGAAATGTGGGTCAGTCAATTCTAGACGAAAGGAGTAAAAATTGAGAAAGCAATTTAAAATGGAAGTGAACAATCTGAAAAACGTCTAGCAGGTTATATGGTTAGTATGAAAATCTAAAAAATCAAAGTGAGTACCTTTTTATCACACTGAAGTACTAATAAATTGGAAATGACACTTAAACATTTCCAAGTTATACATCTTATGTAATATATTTTTCCCCAAAAGTTACACTGACATAAAATTTTTTGCAAAAAGAACTACTTTCTAAGGCGCTAAGTCTTCTCGTCCCTTAAATGAATGAACGCAGATAAGCAGTCCCTGAGATCCTGCTCAAACTAAGTATTGGTGTGATTTTTGAATCTTTTAAGTGGCGCTAAGCACCCCCTCCACGCCCCCACCCCCGCCAGCCCAAACACCTGTAGAAGGCAGCATAAGCAAAGATTAGTAAACGCAGCGACTCACTGGTTTCGCTCCGGACCATATTGTTTCCCACCTCTCACAAAGGAAAAGGCGAACTTGCGAAGGGAATTTGCACTTTAAAAAACGCGCGTGCACACCTACCTACCTACGAGCCCATTTCGATTGCTATGTCAAGCACTCACATTCCCACGTATTACGCACGGCCCGGACCAGGCGTTTTCTCGGGTGGGAAAGTGTAGGACTCTCCCCGGCAACTTCACTGGAATCTTCCGAGGCGGCCCAAGTTTGCTCCCTCTCACTCGCCAGCACCTTCCAGCCTCCGCTGCACCAGGAGCCGCCACCTCCCTTGCATTTCTAATAAAACCGTAGAGGGCGGGTGCGGGTGCGGGCGTGTGTGGTTGTGTGGGGGTTAAGCGCGCGCGCTCTCGCGCCGCTCCCCACCCCCACCCCGATACTTTTCTTTCGTGGGGACGGGGCGAATCTGGAGGTGATTCCAGCGAAAACTCCCTATCCAAGCCCGAACCCCGTCGCGACCCAGCAAGGGGAGTCCGGGGTTCCGGTTGCGCAGTGCCAACTTCTCTCCGCCGGCCCCGGGCTTTCGCAGCAGATGGGCAAAGGGTGAGGAGAACCCCGGAGGCGCAGCGGCGAGAAGGGGGCGGGGGTGGGGTGAAAGGGGTGACCCCCCCTCCCCCGCCGAGGCCGTTCAAGTTTGCCATCGGGATTGTATTTCCGCGAATTGGGCACGCACCCACCCCTTCTCGCCCTCCCAGGTGGAACTCGTTAGCAGCGGCCAGCCAGCAAACAGACACCACCCCACCTCCCCCCGCCCCCCAACCTGGCACCCAGACCCCGGCAAGCCGGGGCGGCCGGCGAGCGCGGACGCCGGCCGGGGCCGCCGCGATCGCCCGCCGCTAGGCCTCCGCCGACCCCGGCCCCGTCACCTGGAGGGAAAGCGTCCCCTCCCCCGGTCTCTCTGCCCTTCAAGCCGACCGTGCCCCCCTCCCTCCCCCGAACCCCGCCGCAGCCGCGCTCCGCCGGGCCAGCCAGGAGGATGGAGCCCGGCGCCAGGTCCCCCTCGGCGGCCGCGGGGCCCCAGCCCCCTGGAACTGGTTACAACCGGCGGCGGCGAGGGCGCGGGGCAGCCGGCGGCGGGAGGGTCTTCGCGGCGAGGGGAGGGGGCGGGCGAGCCGGCAGGCCCGGGGACGCCGGGGGTCGCAAGGTCCTACCTAACACCGTCGGTCTCCTCCGTCTCCTCCTCAACGGCTGCGGCCCCGGCGGTGGCGGCGGCAGCAGCGACATTCCTGGGGAGCGCTCCCGCCGCCGCCGCCTCCTCCTCCACTCTCTGCTCGCCTCTCTTCCTCGGCGCGCTCCCCGAGCTCCGCGGCCCCTCGGCCACCTCCCCCCCGCCCCAGCACACACGCCCCGAAACCCCGAGCCTCACGGCTCCCGCTGCCTGGTAACCCACCCTCCCCACTACCAGCGGCGGCCCCGGCCCTCCCCCCTGCCCTACGCCCACCGCCGCCACAGCCGCCGCCGCGCCGGGCTCAGTAATGGCGGCCACTCTGGCTCCCTCGCGCTGACGGATCTCTTTCCCTCTCTCCCGAACTTTACCTCAGCATCTCTCCCGGCGCGCACCGCCGGAACGCACGCGCGCGCGCACAGCCACACACCCGGCCGGGGGCGGAGCGGCGGCGCGGCCTCGACGGGGCGCGCGCGCGTCCCCGCGCCGCCCGCCCCACAATCCCCCGCCCCCGCCGCCCTCACCTCGCGACGCCTCCCGCGCCGCGCGCCGGACTCGGCCCCGCCCCTCCCCTGGTCTCCCGGGAGCCTGGGAAGGCGTGAGCGCTGGAGCCGGAGGGAGCGGAGCGGGCGCGCGGGCCGCGTCCCCGCCCGCGTCCCCGCTCCCTCGTTGGCGTTTGCCCCTCCCCCTGCCTCGGCCCCGGGCAGCCGTTGGTTGCCTCTCCTACCCCTTTCCTTCTCACCTTTTCCCTTTTACCCGTTGGCGTGAGTGTTTCCCTCAGCTTTTCCCTTTCTCCGTGTTCTGCTCCTTTTCTGTCCCATCCTCCACGCTTTGTAAGCTGCATACCGCGCAGCCCAGAGCACGGCCGTCTCCGGTCCTTGCCTTCTGTTCGTGTTTATGGCCGTAACTCAGAGCACACCACAATACTGCAAAGGAACCCGATACTGCGTTAGCCGTTGCAAAACATGACGTGGCCACCGGCTGAGAGTCGATCCACCCCGTAAGACTGGGAGTATAAAAGAATTCGTGGGAGGAAAACATGCGTCCAAGCTGATTCGTAGGGACATGCTCTCGTCCGCTCCAGCGGGAGCAGCCAGTTTTCTGCCTGAGGATCGCTCACCAAGTGCTGACATCACCCACCCGGGACCTGGTGCCATGTTCACCAAAAGGCAAAACTCCACCGGGGATCTAGGAGGAGTCCATTTCTCAATCCATGCATCACCGGGAAGCAGGCCCTGAATCTGGATCATTTTTTATGGAAGTTAAAAAAGAGGCCGAGACTTGGGAAGAATTTTAGGGTGACCCTGAAGACCTCCCTTGTCTCCAGCCAAACTTTAGGAATCACAGGCCCCCTGGGTTTTATTGGATGGCTTTAAATGTATTCAGTACTAGGGGTGGGGGTGTTCCAGCAATTTCCCAACTTTGGGGGTACACTGTGCTTCTGTTTTATTTCTCAAATGGCCATTTCACGTGGCACTGCCTTTCATGTTACAGTTCCTGTGACTTTCTCAAGGTCACCAGAATCAATCTTGAATAAAAGCCTTTAGGTAGTTGCCAGCAAGGGGGCGGAGGGGTGGGGGGGAAACAAAATACAAATCTATTCCCAATTGGTAAATCTAAGAAAAAAATAGTAGTTTGGGGAGTATTGCTCTTTGGGAAAATGTTTATTTGCTACCTTGAAAACGGTTCATCAGTACAATTAGCATGTAAAACGTTTTCGAATTTCAAGTTATTCCTTATGTTTCTTCTGTGTTACATAACATACTGAAGTTAGCCAAGGTTGCTTTTTAGTGTTAGAATGATGTAGTTGCTGCCAACCAAAAGTACATTTACGGTCTGTCAGTAAAGAAAAACAAAAACTGCCTGTTGGTAAAAATCTGTTGGAAAATATTTGTCAGTTAATCTGTCACAATATTCTAGCAGAAGTTCTGTTCCCACCCTCCTGCCCCATCCACTTTGCATATTTCTCAAAGGTAAGCTTAATTGACAAAAGCAGAAGAGACATTTCTAAGTTCTCTAAATGCCTCTTACTCCTTAATTTTATAAAAGTGAATGGATGGATTAACTATGCTCCAGATACTTGCCTTACATCTGAAAGCTACCTAGGAGGTTAAGTCACATCTGTAAATAGAGAAAGAAAGAAGGGTATTGTGAACTTGGAATGTGTGTTAGTCTGGAGAAACTAGGGAAACAAATCCACAGAAACTCATGTATAAGAGAGTTTTATATAAAGGGTAAGTGTACATTATGAAAGCATCCCAACCCAATGCTGTCCAAGCCCATAAGTCCAACATTAGACCATATGTCCGACACCAATCCACAAAGTCCTCCTCAATCTCAACACGCAATGACACCAACTGCAGGAGGAAAGCCAAATCAGTGAATGCGTAAGCATCTCAGCACTGGCAAGGATCTCCACATGGCTGCTCCAGCACCCAAAGCCTGCATCAGGGTAGGTCCATGTGGCTTCTCCTCAGGGATGTCTTACAGGAAGTGAGCCTTGCCGGCTGAAGCAGGGAACTGGCTGAGGCAGCTGCACCCTGGTCTGATAATCAGACAAAAAGAGACCAGAGAATAAAAAAGACAAGGCTCACGGAGCCATTTATCTCTCTGCCCTTCAGTTAATACCATATATTTATCAGCCAGCTTGGCACAATAAACCGTAATTATAGAAGTAAGCACAGACTGGGAGGAAAAAGAGAAAAAGAAGAGAAAATAGGTAGGGGAGTGGCCACTAATGTCACAGAAAAAGCACTACTCATACTGATTGGAAAGTTCATGCACTTAAATGTAATTCTTGACTTTTGCATTAAAAGCCTTTAAAAATACAAGAAGCCAGTTCAAAGTTGCAATTAATAATTGTATGAAACATTGTGTACCATAGCGTGGCTTCCCTGAAGATACTTAAAAAATGGTTTTCCAAATTTAAAAAATGATTTTCCTACATAATCAAAATTTTTATAAGCATAGAAATGCATTAACATAAACCAAAGTCAAGTCAATCAGAACTTTTAAGGGAGATATTAAAGTGAAAAAGGTGTAACTTTCAGTTACGAATGCTATACTGGAGAAAAAAGGCAGGGCGGGGTGGAGGACTTCATTTTCCCATAATGTAGACCAGAAAATGGACAAAGGTGACGGTTACCCAATGAAATTTTCATAGTTGACATTTTTATTAATCCTACATCATGTATATTGATTTAGGAAAGTTAGAATTTTAAGACATTGCTTCTTATTAATACTAATTGTCTCAAGCTATTTACCAAGACAATACACTTCCACTTATATTGTGGGGAAGAAGGTCTGATAGGTTACCATTCAAACCCACCAACTACTCTGTGGGAGAACTATAAGGATTTCTGCCTCCTGTAAATGTTTCCTACTCTGTTCTATAAGGTCACTATGATTCAGAATCGACTTGAGGACAGTGGTTTTGTATTTGAGTTTTGTTTTTTTGGTATGTGTGTGCGCTTGTTTTGCTATCAATTTTGAGAAAAATAATAGTTTGCTATACAAAATAGGGATTGAGGACCAACCCATCTGTGGTTGAAAAAATTAAAAACCGTTGTTATCGACTCAATTCCAACTCATAGTATCCTTGCAGGACAGTGAAAAACTTCTCTATTGAGTTTCCAGGGCCAGAAATTCTAGCAGGATACAGAAGAAGAATTTCAGTATTTTTTATGTCAGGTGGGTCTTGATTGAAAGCAGAGAATACCAGAAAGATATGTCTACCTGTGTTTCATTGACAAGACACTGAACTGTGAGGCTCATAACAAATATGAATAACATTACAAAGATGGAGAATTCCAGAACACTTGATGATGTTCATTTGGGACCTATACATAAACCAAGAGGCAATTGAACAGAATAGAGACATACTGCCTATTGAAAAATCTTCAAAGAGAGTGCTGGTGACATAGGAGGTTAACTGCAAGGTCAGCAGTCTGAAACCACGAGCTGCTCTGAGGGAGAAAGATGAGGCTCTCGACTCCCATAAAGAGAGTCTCATAAACTCACAGGGCCAGTTAAGTTCTACCCTTTCCTTTAGCATCACCCTAATTCAGAAACGACTCGACAGTGAGTTTGATTTTGGGTTTAAAGGTGTGCCTCAAAGTTGTATCTTTTGATCATATTTATGAAATCTTCAGACTGAGCAAATAATCTGAGAAGCTGAACTATACACCTATGAAAAAGGATGCAGCATTAGAATCACAGGAAGACTCATTTAGAACCTGCAAAGGAGCCCTACTGGCACAGTTAGTTATTGTGTTGTGCTGCTTAGCGCAAGGTCAACTCTTGGAAATCAGTCACTCCTCTGTAGAAAGATGGTGCATTCTACTCCCTTGAAGATTTACAGTCTCTGAACATCACAGGGGCTGTCCTATCATATGCTATACTGTCACTCAGTCAGAATCAACTTGATGGGAGTGAGTTTGGGGGTTGTTTGTTTTTTAAGATATGCAGTTGACACAACCTTGATTGCTGAAAGTAAATAAGATTTGAATCACTTGACAATAGCCTTAAGTATGGATTACATGTCAACATAAGAACAAAAATCCTCACAACTGGACAACTAAGCAACATGATAAGCAGAGAAGACTGAAGTTGTCAAGAATTTCATTTTGCTTGGGTCCACAATCAATGCCCAGCAGTCAAGAAATCAAGCAACATACTGCGTTGGGAAAATATAGGTATTTACAACAAAACAGAAAGAGGTCACTTTGAGTGCTAAGGTGAACCTGACCCAGTTGATGGTATTTTCAAAAGCCTCCTATGCATGGGCCATGAATAAGGAAAACAGAAACAGCAGAATTGATGTCTCTGAATTATAATGCTGGCAAAGAATATTGAGTATCATGGACTTCCAAAAGAACTAAAAATATGTCTTGGAACAAGTATAATTCGAACATTCTTGTGAAGGAAAGATGATGAGACTTCATTTCTAGTCCCTGGAGAAGTGTAATATGCTTGGTAAAGTAGAGGGTCAGTGAAAAGGAAACCCCTCAATGAGATATATGGACCCAGTGGCTGCAACAATGGGCTCAACATAGCAATGGTGGTGAGGACCAGGCACAGAGTTTTGTTCTGTTGTACATTGGGTCCCTATGAGCCAGAACCCACTGAACAGCACCTGACAACATATTCACAGAAACCGACCACCGCATCTCTCCTGCAGTGGGACTCGTATGTTGGAACTAGACCTTAAGTTGGCAGTAAGACTTTGCTTCTACCACTGCCACTACCAACAGGCTTCCATTGAAAATTATTCCAAAAACGAAACTCATTGCCATCAAGTTGATTCCAACTCATAAGAGCAGAAAATAAAAATTAAAGGATAAGGTGACATCTTTTTTAAAAAAATCATCAGGAGCCATGCCTTCAGAGAAGTATCCTACACATCTACTCTTCCTACCAAAAAGAAGAACTTTTGAGAAATATATATGAAAAAATATTAATGAAATATGTGAAATAAATGTGAAAAGGATGGAAGAATATATATGAGAAAAATTCAAATATTGCCAAATCCTCTCATACCAACCACACCTCTTAAACTAAAGTTAAAGCACTTGTTCCGCTATGCTAGATAACTAAAATCATGCAAAGCTTTTTCTTTATTTACTTTGAAAATATTCTAGTTAGATTTCAGTCAGGTATTTTAGGTTTTTAAGTATTTTTCTATAAATGGTAGTTCTTTTATACATCCTAACAAAGTGTTAATATACATGGTATTTTAGGATCAAGAGATGACTGTCATAAAAATATGTCATAGTTAATTGGGCCTCAACTCCAGTACTCCCTAATACAAGAACACTGTGTTCTAACATACAGCATTCTGTGATGTTCACCTTTCCTACACGATCACTGAAAGCAAAATGAGTACATAAGCAAATGTGGTAAAGAAAGCTGATGATGCCCGGCTATCAAAAGATAGACCCTTTGGGGTCTTAGAGGCTTGAACAAGCGGTCACGTAACTCAGAAGCAACAAAGTCCACATGGAAGAAGCACACCAGACTGTATGATCATGCGGTGTCTATAGGATCAGGTATCAGGCATCTAAGACCCAGAATAAAACCAAACTCAATATGAATGAGGTGGGGCATGGAATGGAGACCCAATGCCCATCTGCAGAAAATTGGACATACCCTTACAGAGGGGTCACAGGGAAGAGACGAGCCAGTCAGGATGCAGTATATAGCTCTGATGAAACACAACTTTCCCTAACTCATTGGTGCTTCCTTCACCCCACTATCATGACCTCACTTCTACCTTACAAGTTGGATTAGACCAGAGCATGCACACTGCTACAGATAAGAGCCCGAAACACAGGGAATCCAGGGTAGATAAACATTTCAGGGTCAACAATGAGGGTAGAGATATCAGGAGGATTAGGGGAGGGGAGGGGAAAAAGGAGGAAATCGATCATAAGGATCAATCTAGATAGAACCCCCTCCCAGGGGGATGAATAAGGAGAAAGTGGGTGAGGGGCGACGGAGGACAATGTAAGATATAGAAAAAATAATTTATAACTTATCAAGGGTTTGTAAGGGCGGGCGGGTGGGGGAGCGAGGGGGAAGAAATGGGGAGCTGATATCAGGGGCTCAAGTGGGAAGAGAATGCTTTGAAAATGATGGCGGCATATGTGCAAATGTACTTGACACAATGGAGGAATGTATGGATTGTGATAAGAGATGTAAGAGCCCCCAATAAAAGTATTTTTACATTTTTTATCTAATTTATATCCACAAAATAAAACTTTTAAAACAAAAAAAGATATGTCATATTTCAGCTTCTACCATCTGATGTGATGTAGCTTCAAAAGAATTTACCCTATAGAAACACCTACACCCCCTGCTGGAAATCTTTGATCACAACAACGTTGGCTGTGTAGCTTCAACCAGGAACATATAGAAAGCCAAATAAAAGACCTTTCTTTCTGTTCATGCCCAAATTGACCAGTACTTTTTAGAATAAAAAGAAATTTAGAATTTTGCCTGGATTGCTGAAAAAATACATAAATAAGTGAGAGGATAATGGCAATAAATAACTGACTAAGGCACAAAAGATTGTTTTCTGTTTATTTTCCTACTAAATTTCTCAACAACTTTCTAACTCCCTCTCCCCACCCCCCCTCCACTGCCACACCACACCCCCTTCCCTTTTTTCCATCTCATAGAGTTAGGAGTCTTCATGGTAGAAGGTGTGTCTGTGATGGGAGAGTAAGATTTCAGCTAATAGGTAAATCATGTCAGACCAATGGCTACTTATAGTAAC
Organism: Tenrec ecaudatus; assembly: GCF_050624435.1. Lineage (NCBI taxonomy): Eukaryota > Metazoa > Chordata > Mammalia > Afrosoricida > Tenrecidae > Tenrec > Tenrec ecaudatus. Next base: position 73,690,591 of record NC_134543.1, read on the forward strand.
CACGTGCTAACAAGCTCCAGTGCATGAGGGTTTCCTCACATTTGTTTTCTGACTATCAGTGATATTTTCTACATGAAGAAAAACGGCTAATGACGTCTTGGCTGTTTCCATGGAAAATATTGTGACAAGAGTTGAGATAATTGTGAGGACGGGACTGGAGCAGGAGGAGAGGAATGTATTGACCTTCCTGGGCCTTTGTTCCACAAAGCCTTGTTCAGTTGATTTTTCAAAAATGTATCTTCGGATTGAAATCCCAATGATGGTATCAGGGACTAGCTTCAAAATGTTCAATTATGTCCTGGTCACAGGACAAAATTGAAATAGTAAAGGCAGCATTTTATTTTTCAAGAATTGCTATTTTATAGATTTTGTAATGCAGACTCCCATGAAAGGAACACCTGTTCGGATCATACCAGCACACATATTTTAATTAGACAAAAATGTTCAACTTATTTTCTCTCACAAAAGGAGGTAGTGTTGGGCCATCTGGACCCTCCGTTGAGTTTTTATGGAAGGTCAGAGCTTGAATTTAATCAACCCCAATAAGGTTAACCCCGTAAAACTAAAAGATAATCACAAGGTTGCTAAATGAAGGATTTGGATTCTCTCTTTGAGACTGTCACCACTGTCATTTACAAATCATTTCAATGAAATAATTTTGGTCACTCCCTTATTTTCACTTTCTTCAGGTCAAATTGAGGTAGAGAGCACCTCTAGGTAAGAAGCACAAAAGGATTTGGGGTTCTGTACGATAACTAGAAGATTATTAGTAAGTGTTTGACAATATCAATGATTATTTGACAATAATATAAAACACTCCAGGTTTTAAGATTTCTGTGGATTTATCGCTAACAGGAGGCTAGAAATTACATTTTGAAGTTCCAGCCGAGATAATCACTTTGGAAAATACACATTAGTCTCTGAAAGCTGAGCTAGATGTCCTTCTCAAACACAGCCTGCCCTTCTCTGCATACCATCTTTCTGGAAGTATATGTGAGTTATGAGCAGCAAATATCTATGGGTCTGAAACAGTGGGAGGCGTCCTAAAGAGCTGGTATAGCATAAGAGTTTCTGCGATGGTAAATACTTGTTCTGTCATTCCAAGCTTCTGCATTTTCATCAAAGCATCTCTCAGAAAACTTCCAATATGATTTTTTTCTGGTAAACAAACAACTTCTTTGGCACATATTGATTGCATATAGTCATCTATTTCCCCAAACTGAACTTTCCATCTCTCTTCAGCACAGTCCCAAAAGAGCATTTAAGCTAGGAACTCTGATATATTAAAAACATGAAAAAAGTGATAACAAAGTAAAGGTGAAGATATATATATAGATACCTGGTGGTGCAGTAGGTTAAAGATTTAGTTGCTAACCAGAAGGTAACTGTTTAAGCCCAAGAGAGGAAACTGAGGTGGTTTACTCTTATAAAGGTTTACAGTCCTGGAAATACTATATGGACTCAATATTGGTGAGAATTAACTCACTGCAGTGCATTGGTTTGGATATAAATCAAATTATTATAATATTTAAATATCAGTTATTTCAAACGATCTTATATTTATGAATATATGAAATAATTATATGTAATAATTATTTTAAATATAAAGATTGTTTTATAAAAGGCATTATGATTATATTTTTAAGAAAAACATTTTGGAAATGAGATGATAATATTATTAACATGTTAATAGAGATTGAATCTGGACAGCAGGATTCAAATTAATGTTTATTTTCCTTTTTTACATTTTTTTCTACTATAAACATAGGATTTCTTGGGCAATAAGAATTTCATTACACTGGGGTGAAAAGGCATTTGAGAGAAAGACCATTGTGTGAAGCAAGACAAGCAACACAGCTATTTTCTCTTTTTCTTCTCTCCTTTTTTTTTTCCCCGCTCTTGCTCTTAGTTCAGATGTTTCTTCCTTATTTCTTTTTGCTTTTTTCATTCTGCATCCTCTTTTTGTTCCCTATTAATTCTCTCTTGGGCCTTTTACAGGCCCCTTGGGCATTACCTGGTTCCACTGGCAGCTATCTCTGATGTAATGGAATGAAACAGTCTAAGCAAACATACAGTTGCCGCTCCTGGGTTGTACTGTCTTGAGTGACTTCTCATTTTTTCAAGTTCTTATCGATTAAACGTAAGGCATTTATCCAGCAAATAATATACATTTTATGCTATGAATGATATTCTTCTTAGTTTCAATTGTGCAAATCAGCCAGTACTATTATCTATATTGCTCCTGGTCTCATAACACTAACTCTATTTTTAAACTCGGTTTCTGCACCACGGCGCTGATGCTCAAAAGCTTTCAGGTACAAGCAATAGATCCTTTCTCTAATGCCGGTAACGCTGAGCTGAGCTTTCCCTTTGGGACCACAAGGTTTATGACAAGAGGTGTGGCATTTGGATCACTTCTCATTTGGATTTTGATACTTGGGGTACCTTTGGCTTCCCCCACCCCAAAGAACTGTAGGCTACGTTTCCAAGTTGGGACATTTCTTATGTCGATCTCTTCCTCCATTATATCCTCCTCAGTTCAGCACAATCAATCACCAGTTTAAAGAAAAGGTAAATATGGCCTGGCTACCGTGCAAAAGAATGCTGAGGTACAAATTATGTATAAATTAAATAGTCTGTAGTGGAAAGACTGCTGAACTGGGAATGAAGAGACCTGGATTTCTGTCTTGGGTTCTGCTTACTTTGACAAGTCACTGAATTTCGTTGAGTTTCAGATTTCTCACTCAAAAAAGGATCTTGTAGTATGTATTTTGATGTTATTGTGCAGGGTAAGCACACAGACCAGGCTTTATGGCTTTCTGGTTCACACTTAATCTGACGCACACCCATGGCCACCACCACATCTATGACGACATAGTTGAGCTCAGCATTCTGTTTGTTGGTGGTGTGACCATCCTGTCCCTCAAAGAGAAGGGCTTGGGTATTGTAGTGGGTTGTGAGCTCAGCTGCTAGCCACAGGTCAGCAGTTTGAACGCCATGTAAAAAAAAAAAATCAGGCTTTCTATCTCAGTAAAGATTTAGAGTGGAAACCCACAGGAGCAGCTCTGTCCTATGGGGTTGCTGTGGGTCAGAATTAATGACAGCGAGTCTCTCAAAGAGAAAACATAAAGCAACTATGGTAGTTTCACTCTGCTGAAACTAAGCTGATTTGCACTGCTCGAAACCACTCACCTGAAACACTTGCTGAAGATGAATGATTGCAGCCTTCAGTGTGGATAATAACAGCATAGAGAAAATAAAAATCTACCCAGTTGGACCACTAAGCAACATCATGATAAATGGTGAAAAGACTCAAGTTGTCAGGAATTGTATCTTGTTATGGAGGTACCTATATAAGCCTTTGGTGGACACGTTTTCATATCTCTGGGGTAGGTACCTATGGGAAGAACTGATGGATCCTCTGGGTCTTATATTTAACCTTATAGGAAATTGACAAATTGATTTCCAAAATAGCTATGGTATTTTACATTTCCACCAGCATCTTATGAGTGCTCTAGTTTCTTCACATTCAGACCAACACTTGTCAGTTTATGATAAAATTATAGTCATTCTAGTGGGTGCCAAATGATATCTCATCATAGTTTAAACTCATAATTCTCTAGTGATAAATGATATTGAGCATATTTTCCCATGCTTATTAGCCATTGGTTCTCTTATTTGGTAAGATTCTATTCAAAACTTTAATTTAGTTGTTAATCTTCTTATAACTGAGTTGAGCCTCATTGGACTTGAAATTCTTAGACTGAATTCTGGAAAAAAATAATTTTTTATAGTGCAATGATAGTCTTCATTTTAATATTTTTCCTGCAACACCTCCCAAGAATCATATCCTGGCATATCGGCACTATTCTTTTTCCAAACGTTCAGAAAGTTGTAAAAGACAGTTTCATTGAGTAAAATACTCTCTCTTTCTCTTAAATTTTTGACGCGCTTACAGCCTGTCAACTTCATTAGCAGTTCATAGTTGTTGGTTCTCTCGTTCCTCATTTCTTACTGCTTCAACAGGACAGCTTCATGCTACATATCTTATTAGATTTTGTTTTTGAAACAGCTCATTCAGTCTATCAAAAGCCTGGGTGAAAGACTATGAAGCAGCGAGTAATATGCTCGCTGCTTCACAACAAATGACATCATAGCTCAACAACACGAGCCTTGAGCAAGACTTGAGGCACATCAACCAAACATGAGTGACTACAATGACCCTTCTTCTCCTTGGTGTCATATTTCAGTTCCTAAGTGGAAAGTGAGTTGACTCTTTTAAGTCAAGGGTGCAAAATTTCAGACTGCTTCAAAGTGATCTTTTCATTTGAATCCTCAAAATACTGCCAAGCCTTTTAATATTTGTGGCACAGTGATTTGGGGATTAGGAAAAGGAAAAACAAAAGAGGCTACTGCAGTTCGGGTAGTCACTTCTGAATTACTGTGCGTACATCTGCAGTATGGCCTGCGGGTTCATGTTATGTGGAACACATCCTAAGTGTCTCCTAATTCTAATAAAAGAGCTCTGGCCTTGACAGTGTTCTGTACGTTTGCCTGGTAATGGAACAGGTTCCTGGCAAGTCTTTGAATAACCTTAAGGTAAAAGTCTTCACCACCACCCAATCATCTCATCAGTTAACACACTGTAATCGGCTGTCCACAGCCACCATTCAGATAAGCATTTTCAGCTAAATCATCACAAAAGTTTAACTGTTCATAATAATAGGTATTTGCAATGGCATCTTCTGATCAGATACCCCTATGTGCACCTGCACTTTAAAGGGAACTTTTATGCATCAGTCTTTAAGACATGGAGAATGTTCTGTATATTGTCAATAGGCAACGTCCTCACTCAGTTACAAATGTGAAGAACCTTCCTACACAGTAGAAATGCTTCAGGAATACAGGCAACCTAGAGGCTCAGGAACTCTTAGTCCCCCAGTCCTTGAGCAGGATTTCCCCATATTGACCCCAGATCTCAATTTAACTTTAATTTAACTCTTTATGGCTTAAACATGATGCGCCTTAATAATAACCTGGTTGTATTGTTGTGTGGTGGATTCAAGCCAGTTCCGACTCAGAGTGATCCAGGCAACAGGACTCACTCCACACCATGTTGTCCTGCACCATCTTCAAAATCAGGCTCGAAACCATTGCTTTAGGCATTGTCAGTCCGTCTTACTGAAGGTCTTCCTGTTCTTTGAGGCCCTTCTACTTGAGCAAAAGGCCCCCAGGATCAATAAAATACTAATTAAAATGTATCAATATGCTGATGAAGTACTGGGAACACTTATTCACCTATGCCAAGAAATTTGGAAGACAGCTCCTTTGCCAACCAACTGGAAGAAATCCATATTTGTACTCATTCCACAGGGGTACTAATTTCTCACTTCCTCTGGACTATTTTATGCATGAGGTATATTTAGGGTCTTATGTATTCTGGAACAAATATGAGCCCTTATTTTTACAAAAAAATATAAAGGAATAAATAATCCTTGAGGGGACTATATCACATATTAACATGGTTATCTCTGGGTGATAGGATTATACTTTTCTTAAAAAGTATATTCTTCTTATATACTTTTAAATATATACCTTCTTTTTTAACCAATAATGAGTATTTTAATGCATGAACACAAGTACTATACATTTTCTGAGTGAGAAGGGGTGCTTAGACGGAAGGTCACCTCTTTTGTGTTCATGGTGAGTTACAATACATGACCTTCTCTCAGCCCATACAAGTTTTTTCAAGTCAGATTTTCTGTCAGACTTTTGAGCAAAGTTACAAACATTGAGACAAATCTTCTCAGACTTTATTGTTCAAGTAGTGTAAGTTTGAGCTTGGAGTCATTGGATAACTGAGCTATCACTGTATCTTCCTTGATTTAAAATGTGTGTCATATTCAATTAGTAAAAAGTAACATTCTGGGCTGAAAAATCCCTGTAAAATAACTTAGTATATCCCAGGCTGCTAAATGATGATCTACTTAAGCGTTGACTTAAAAGTCTTAACATGGACTGAAAAGCTAGAAAGAAGACAGAATGCCTTTGGGGGTGGTGGTGGTGTTGTTTTGTTTCTTTAAAATACTTTTATTGGAGGCTCTTAAATCTCTTATCACAATCCTTACATTCCTCCAATGTGTCAAGTTCATTTGCACATATGCCGCCATCATCATTTTCAAAGCATTCTCTTCCCACTTGAGCCCCTGATATCAGCTCCCCATGTCTTCCCCCTCCCTGCCCTGCCCTGCCCGCCCTCCCTCATGAACACTTGGTAAGTTATAGATTCTTTTTTCCACACCATACATTGTCCTCTGTTGCACCGCATCTATTTCCCCATTATTCATCCCCTGGGGGTTCTAGATTGATCCTTGTGATGATCCCCTTTTCCCACCCACCCTTTCCCTAATCCTCCTGGAATCACTACTACCTTTGTTGGTCCTGAGAGGTTTATCTATCCCGGATTCCCAATGTTGTGGGCTCTTATCTGTAGCAGTGTGCATGTTCTCATGTAATCCAACTTGTAAGGTAGAACTGAAATCATGAAGTGGGATGAAGAAGCAGCAAAGAGTTAGGAAAGTTGGGTGTTTCATCGGTGCTATGCTGCACCCTGACTAGATCATCTCTTCCCTGTGACTCCTCTGTGGTGGGATGTCCAATTGTCTCCAGATGGGCATTGGGTCTCCACTCCATGCCCCACCTCATTCACATTGAGTTTGGTTTTATTCTGTGTCTTAGATGCCTGATATCTGATCTCATCGACACCTCAATGATCACACATGGCTGGTGTGCTTCTTCCATACGGGCTTTGTTGCGTCTCTGCTAGATGGCTGCTTGTTTAACTTCTAGCCTTTAAGACCCCAGATACTATATACTTCACCACATTTGCTTATGCACATATTTTGTCTTCAGTAATCATGTTGGAAAGGTGAGCATCACGGAATGCGAGGTTATTAGAACAAAGCGTTCTTGCATTGAGGGAGTACTTGAGTCGAGACCCAATGTCCATCTGCAACCTTAATTCTTAATACATAGATACGAGTACATAGTTCTATTTCTCATTATATATATTTACATATGTATATGCCTATATTTAGGCCTCTATAAATGTCCATTGCCTCCTAGTTCTTACCTCTATTTCCTTTTTACTTCCCTCATGTTCCACCATCATATTCAGCCTTAGTAATTCCTCGATGCTACATTGCCCTTGATTGAGCCCCACTAGACATCCTACGGCCTTCCTTCCATTGATTTTAGTTCACTTGTTGTTCTCTTGTCCCTGGGTTGGTCCTCCCCCATTTCCTTTCTCCCCCTCCCCTTCTCCCATATTCTCCGCCACCCCCCCCCCTCCCACTGGTACTGTTCTTTGCATCTCCGAATTATTTATCCTGCCTATCTTATCTAGAGAGACATGCTGGTTACATTGCTAAGTGCAAAAACCAAGCAAAGCCAAATAAAACAACAAAGGAAGTCAAAACCAACAAAACAATAACAACAACAGCAGAAAGCAAGAACAAAATAATAACAAAAAGAAAGCCACTGACAAAAATGGAAAAGTCTGTAAATAGTTCAAGGTCTGTTTGTTGGCCTTTATCAGTGTTTTCCAGTTGAGTCTGATGGGGTGCCACACTCTGTCTCCCAAGCCTATTTTTGGTATTTCCTGGGGGTTTCATCACTCTGCTCCCCCTGCTGCTCTGCTGCATGCCCTCAGTGCCTCGCACCAGGGTGATGGGGCCAGACCATCCCCCGCAGAGTTCATGGTTCAGTGAGGGACTCCGTTTCCCGTGGTGGGGTCGACCCTCCGGATCTCCCTGTGCATTGTCTGCTCTGAGCAGGAACATAGTCCTCGGGGCTTGGTGGGCCAGCATGTCCTCTCCTCCCACTCCATCCCTTTGCGTTTCTCCCGTGTGATCTAATCCAGCGTGCACCTCTTCCCAAGCTGTAGTCCCAGCGCTGTTCTCTGAAGTGCATTCTTCTGAGGGGTTATAAACCTTCTTATATACCTAAAAATGCTTGGAATTTAGGTGAGCATATTTCTTTTTTTTTGCATCTCTTTTTTTTTTCTTTTTACATTTTATTAGGGGCTCACACAACTCTTATCACAATCCATACATATACATACATCAGTTGTATAAAGCACATCCATACATTCTTTGCCCTAATCATTTTCAAAGCAATTGCTCTCTACTTAAGCCCTTTGCATCAGGTCCTCTTTTCTTTCCCTCCCTCCCCGCTGCCCTCTCCCTCATGAGCCCTTGATAATTTATAGATTGTTATTTTGTCATATCTTGCCCTATCCGGAGGCTCCCTTCCCCCCCTTCTCTGCCATCCATCTCCCAGTGAGGAGGTTACATGTGGATCCTTGTAATCGGTTCCCCCTTTCCAACCTACTCACCCTCTACTCTCCCAGTATCGCCCCTCACACCCCTGGTCTTGAAGGTATCATCCACCCTGGATTCCCCGTGCCTCCAGCTCCTATATGCACCAGTGTACAACCTCTGCCCTATCCAGTCCTGCAAGGTAGAATTCGGATCATGGTAGTTGGGGGGAGGAAGCATCCAGGATCTGGGGGAGAGCTGTGTTCTTCATCGGTACTATACTATATCACACCCTGACTGACCCATCTCCTCCCCTAGACCCCTCTGTGAGGGCATCTCCAGTGGCCGACAAATGGGCTTTGGGTCTCCACTCTGCACTTCCCCTTCATTCACTGTGGTATATATATATATATATATATATATATATATATATATATATATATATATATATATATATGTAATTTTTTTTGCATGATGCCTTATACCTGGCCCTTTAGCACCTCGTGATCGCACAGGCTGGTGTGCTTCTTCCATATGGGCTTTGTTACTTCTGAGCTAGATGGCCGCTTGTTCACCTTCAAGCATTTAAGACCTCAGACACTATCTCTTTTTTGATAGCCGGGCACCATCAGCTTTCTTCGTCACATTTGCTTATGCACCCGTTTGTCTTCAGCGATTGTATCATGGAGGTGTGCAACCAATGATATGATTTTTTGTTCTTTGATGCCTGATAACTGATCCCTTCGGGACTTCGTGATCACACAGGCTGGTGTGTTCTTCTATGTGGACTTTGTTGCTTCTGAGCTAGATGGCTGCTTGTTTATCTTCAAGCCTTTAAGACCCCAGACACTATCTCTTTTGATAGCCGGGCACCATCAGCTTTCTTCACCACATTTACTTGTTCACCCGCTTTGACTTCAGCAGTTGTGTCAGGAGGGTGAGCATCATAGAGTGCCAATTTAATAAAAGAAAGTATTCATGCATTGAGGGAGTGCTTGAGTAGAGGCCCAAGGTCCTTCCGCCACCTTAATACTAAACCTATAAATATAGACACATAGATCTATTTCCCCATCCTCATATATATATTTGCATGTACATGTCTTTGTTTAGACCTCTATAAATGCCTTTTGACTCCTAGCTCTTTCCTCCATCTCCCTTGACTTTCCTCCTGCCCCACTACCAGAGAGCATATTTCTTAATGCTACACATGCTAATGATATTTTATCACTCACAACATTCCTTAAAGTTAAACTGATTACTAAAATATAAGCAACAAGCATTAAGCTTCGGTAGACAGTCTCTTTGAAATACTACTGGGAAATTCTTTCTCATTCAACAGCTACTAGTTGTACCCAGTATGTGCCAAAAAGGGTCTCTGTGACTTAGTGGTTAAAGCACTTGATTGCTAACGGAAACGTCAGTGGTTCAAATCACCCAACTGCTCAGATGGAGAAAAGGGTGGTGGTTTGCTTCAAAAACTGTACAGCCTTGAAAACTGGGTGACTGATGGTGCCCGACTATCAAAAGAGATAGCATCTGGGGTCTTAAGGGCTTGAAGATAAACAAGCGGCCATCTAGTTCAGAAGCAACAAAGCCCACATGGAAGAAGCACACCAGCCGGTGTGATCACGAGTTGTCGAAGGTATCACGCATCATCAGAACAAAAAAAATCTTACCATAGTGAATGAGGGGGGGAGTATGGAGTGGAGACCCAAAGCCCACTTGTAGGCCACTGGACACCCCCTTACAGAAGGGTCTCGGGGTGGAGATGAGCCAGTCTGGGTGCGATGTAGCAAAGATGAAAAATACAACTTTCATCTATTTCCTAAATGATTTCCACCCCCCACCCCCTGCCCCACTATCATGATCCGAATTCTACTTTGCAAGTCTGGCTAGACCAGAGGATGTACACAGGTACAGATAGGAACTAGAAACACAGGGAATGAAGGGTGAATAGTCCCTTCAGGACCAGTGGTGTGAGTGGTAAGGGTAGAGGGAGGGTGGGTTGGAAAGGGGGAACCAATTACAAGGATCTGCATGTGACCACCCACAGAAAAGTGGGTGAAGGGAGATGTCAGATAGTGCAAGATATGACAAAATAATAATTTCTAAATTATCAAGGGTTCATGAGGGAGGGGGGAGAGGGGAAAGAGGGGAAAAAATGAGGACCTGATGCCAGGGGCTTATGTGGAGAGCAAATGTTTTGAGAATGATGAGGGCAATGAATGTACAAATGTGCTTTACACAATTGATGTACGTATGGACTGTGATAAAAGTTGTATAAGCCCCTAATAAAACAATTAAAAAAATAAACCATACAGGACAAAACATAAAAAAGAAAAGAAAACTGGGTGGGGTGAGTCTACTGTCATGTAAGGGTCCTCTGAGCTGGAAACAACTGGACCTCAACAGCATTTAACGGCATTTCTTCGTATTCAAGCTTACCAAGGAATTTACGTTTTTGAAAGGTAATATGAATCAACCCCATCATTCTACTCTTCTATTGTCAAATTTTCAGTCTGGTGGTTTTGTTTTTTACAATCACGAGATTATGCCGCCAAGTGACACGAAGACCGATCTGAGAGCAAATTACGTCTTGTTTTAACTGGCACATAACTGTTTTATTTGGGTTTCTCTGGAATTCAGAAGTCTGCAACTCATCCAAAGTAAGGGCATTCCAGAAATTCCATTTCATAAAAGCCACCCCTCTTTCTTAGACTGTTTCAATTTCCTTCAATGTACTTAAAACTTTCAGCAGAACATTCCAAGAAAAGTGATGAAGGGAAGTGTTTAAAGACAAGCACAACACAATTCTTATGTAGCAAGTCCCCTTGGCAGTATTAATAACAGCAGTAGGGCACTAGCAATAGCAGTATGGAAAGTAATATAGCTAAATGTTTAAACATCAGGCCACTCAGAGGGAGAAAGACTGGTCTTTAGAAGTGACAGTCTCAGAAACCCACAGGGGCAGTTGCAACTTATCCTATAGGGTTACTCTGAGTCCGTACTGACTTGATGGCAGTGGCTTTGAGATCTCTGGGTGATAGGATAATGCTTTTCTAAAAACGTATACTCATTTAATATCCTTTTAATATATATATTTTCAATGCTTTCAGCTAAGTGCTTAAAACATCAACTCTTTTAAACAAATTCAGAATATTCCACAATTAAAAACATCAACATTTTGAACCAATAATAGTTGTATTCAATATAAACAATTTTCATTATTCATGTGTGCTATTTCCCATGTTGTTTGACGGTAAATATATTCTGGGGGTTGTCATATTTGTAACCAGGAAACAAAAAAATCTAAGTGTTTCTACTTCTTGTAAAATTTGGTGAAGTGAGATGCGTGCAGTTACATCGATGGCAGTCAGTGGCATAAAACATAATGTGCATGGATTGTGGAGTCGAAAACTGATTTGCTCCATAGACTTTCACCCAAAATATAATAAAAAGTTAGTAAAAACTTTTTAGAAATCCTGGTTTCCAAGCACTTTACATGGAAAGAGAAACAGGGACAAATTCTGCCACAGCGAGGTGGCCTTCTAGAAGAATTTGGTTATTTGCTGATGTAAGACTACTCTGGTGACATACTGATGCTTGGAACATGCAGTGAATGGCAGTTTGCCGCATTCGGGCCCAGTTTCTTTTGATATGCAGCTAGAACTTATTAAAGTTACTGGAGACGAGGCACATACCTCAAGGCAAGCAGGGAGCCTACGGAATGTCACAGCACAGGAGACACGCAGGGTGTGTTTACTATGAATTTCCCGTGGTTTGATGAATGGCCAGAAGAGCTGTATTCCGGTGCTCATTTCAATTGGACCAGCCTCAGCACATTTCTCACGGCCCTGCTTTTGTGCAGGTTCACGGCTGAACATTTTGCTCCAGTGATAAGCTGCTCACCGTCTCCTTGCTGGTGCAGTTAGTACAAAGCAGTGCATGGCCAAGCCCACTTATGTATGGGAAAGAAGTGCCCTAAACGCGGAAGCAGCTTGGACTCCTTTGCTTGGGAAAAGGAAAATAAAGGGAAACAGTGAAGAATGCACAAAGGGAAATGAGCTTTAACTGCCATGTTAAGAAGGAAAAATGTCTTGTGAGGGCTGATTTGGTAAATTATGTAACAGAAATTCTGTGATTTCCTCCAGAACCAAAGCAAGCCCATACCCACCACTGTTACCCACAGTAACCCCAATAGGATAGGGTAGCCCTGTCCCTTCAGGTTTCCAAAGCAGTAAGTCTTTTACAGAAGCAGACTGACACATTTTTCTCCCGCAGATCAGAGGTTCCCACTACCCATCTTTTGGTTGGCGCTGAGTGCTTAACCACTGCGCCAGCACTGCTCCTTCTGGTCTTCTCTAGAGGTGTTTACAAACTGGGAGTTGGAGGTGCTGCAGCTAAGTCAGGGTCAAGAACTAGGTTGTAGCTGTTCTTGTGGGACTATTCTTGTCTAATGAAAAAGTGCCATTAAGATACAGTAGTTCTAGTTTCTGAAAATGGTCAACACATTGCACATGGTCAAATCAGAACACTTATGTTATATAGGAACTCTAGTGACACTGTGGGCTAGGCTTTGGGTTGCTAACGCCAAGGTTGGTGGTCGGCGGTTTAAACCCCCAGCCACCCCACGGGTGAACAATCAGACTGTCTGCTCCTCTCAATATTTCCCGCCTCAGAAACCCCACAGAATTTCATGGAATTGACTCAATGACAATGGGTTTATCATGTTGCTTTGCTGTCAATGGACTACTTGTCTAAGTTCCTGCATTAGTACTGTTGGCCCTCTGTTGCCTTGCAAATATTAATGGATAAGAGATTAAAGTATTGCCCTTCCAATATTTGTGATACTCTGAGTCATCTAAAGTTTTAATAAGTGGATAGAAGGAGAAGTGATATTGTGCCATGCTTTCGAAACCCTTCATATTCACTAGAAAGTAATTCAGTGCTTTTCCTTTATACATGATATTTGTCACATGATTCACTCTGGGATAAATGTGGGGTCTTCAGTGGTGTGATGTTTAAGTGCCTGGCCACTAGCCTACAGATTGGCTATTCAAATCCATCCACTGGTAACTTGGAAAACAGACCTGGTGATTTGTGTCTGAAAGGTCATAGGCTTGAAAAGCCTAAGGAGTAATTTTATTCTGCGCACATGGGATCAGCACGAGTCAGAATCAACTGGACAGCAATTAGCAACAACAACAGCAAGACAAATACAAAGGACAACAACAAAATTATCATAAAATTATTACCGTTTTGAACTGATAGTATTTGGTTAATCCTAAAGGTATCTATAGACATTTGAAAAATATGTGGATCACTATTGGTCAAATCTCCAGACAATGCTAGATATACATATTCAAGGTTCTCTAGCAAAAGTCAGCTCCCTCAATCAGGTGTGGTAGTTACATAACCTATTGTCATTCTGAAACTTAGAAGTGAGGGGATGGAGTTTGGCCTGCTATCAAGTCACAGCTTGATGACCTCATTTGGAGGCTCTCAGGAGCTAAATACTTAGCTCACTGAAGGCAGGACACAGGCTCACTCTCAGAGAGACATTCTTGTTGATATGCCACATGGAGACAGGCTGATGGCCGTCAAAGCCTTGAGCTTGAAGGAACCACATGGAGACCCCTGACAGCCCACAAGACTTCCCATCCCCTGGCCTATGATCTTCCTTCATTTGGCGTCATTGCATGTGTTCCATGATTCTGAAGAGGACTTTATAGATTGGTATTGGACATATGTGCTAATATCGGACTTATGGACATGATCTGGACTGGGCTGAGGCGCTTTCTCAATATTGCTGTTGTATATAAAGCTCTTTGCTATACATGTATGAGTTTCCCTGAATTCGTTTCTCTAGTCGACCCAGACTAACATAGTCAGGGAAAGGAGGAGGATACAGAATGGGTGGCTAATTGCCTCCATAAACAACTGCCTCCTCCTGGGAATCAACAAAGCCCACATGGAAGAAGCACACCAGCCTGTGTGATCATGATGTGTCGACAGGATCAGGTATCAGGCATCAAAAAACAAAAAAAATCATATCACTGTGAATGAGGGGGAGTGTGGAGTGGAGACCCAAAGCCCATTTTTAGGCATCTGGACAACCCCTTACAGAAAGGTCGTGGGGAGGAGATGAGCCAGTCAGGATGCAGTACAGCACTGATGAAACATAATACTTTCCTCTAGTTCTTTAATGCTTCCTCACCCCCGAACCCGACCACACACACACTATCATGATCCCAATTCTACCTTACAAATCCGGCTGGACCAGAGGATGTACACTGGTACAGATCAGAGCTGGAAACAAGAGAATCCAGGACTCATAAACCCCTCAGGACCAGAAATGAGAGTAGAGATACCAGGAGGGTAAGGGGTAGAAAGAGGGAACTGATCACAATGATCTATATATAACCCCCTTTCTGGGGGATGGACAACAGAAAAATGGATAAAGGGATACATCGGACAGTGTAAGACATGAAAAAATAATAATTTATAAATTTTCAAGGGTTTGTGAAGGAGTTGGGGGAGGGGAAAATGAGGAGCTGATACCAAGGGCTCAAGTAGAAGCAAATGTTTTGAAAATGATGATGGCAACAAATGTACAAATGTGCTTGACACAATGGATGGATGTATGGATTGTCTAGGAGTTGTACGAGCTCCCAATAAAATGATTTAAAATATAAGAATAAAAACAAACCAAAAAACCTACCTCCTTTGCCATGAGACCATAAGAAATGAGTGATGCCTGGCTATCATTACTGAATATTTTGATAAAAGATTCCATAAGAAAATCCTGGTCAACAGGGGAAAAATCCAGAACAGAATCTCAAATTCTCATGGACTCTAAATTTCTCAGAGGTTGAGAGTTCAATGGACTCCTGAAACTATTTCCCTAAAAGAATCTTAAGACTTTAAATAAAAAATATCCCCTGACCTTTTCTTAGAATAAAATCAATAGCTCAGCTTAACTATTAAGAAAACGTCTGCTTGAGCATTATGCTCTTTTCAGAACTATCTATGTGGAATTGAAATGATAATAGAGCTCACAAGCTTGGATAGGAATCTTAAGGAGAGTGAATTTACATTAACAGGGTGGGAAACAACTCATTAAAGGAAAGTGAGAATCACTTCACAAGTAGAGGATTGCAATCAATGCTGTTAAATGGTACATGTAGAAACTTGGTGCACATTTTGTTATGTATATCCTCAACAATCGCAACAAAATAAAATAAAACAAAGGCATTTGTGACCACAAATTGAAAGCAATAGCCAGGATACTTAGATCTGTAGCAACTCAAAGAACAAATTTCTAAAGGACTTGTTTCTGAAACTTAATTTTCTAAGCCATAAAGTAAAATGATTAAACTAAAATCCTTTGATTTCTAAAGAGTCTTTGATTATATCATGTCCATTATCAGCAACTGTTACACAAGTAGGTTTAGGTTGCCATAAAAGTCGTTCTTATAAAAATTATCAATAACCCAGTATGTTTATGAACAGTACCTGCTGCTATCAAGTCAATCATATCTCATAGTGACTATTATAGGTTGAATTATGTTCTCCCTAAAATATGTGCTGTAAATCTTAACCTCTTCACCTGTGGTTATAAACCCATTTGGGGAAAGATTGTCTTTATTATGTTGACCAGGCAGGATTATTGTAGGTTGTACTTTAAGTAAACCTTTTTTGAGATATAAAAGAGATTAAACTCAAACAAAAAGCAGAAATGGGAGAGATACCAAACCACATGAAGATGGTCCAGGAGCAGAAACTCAGCAAAGGCACAAATCTTCCTCCAGAGCAGACAGAGAAAAAGAGCCTTTCCCCAGAACCACTCCTCTGAAATCAGATTTCCAGCTCTCTAACCTATAAGAAAATAAATTTCTGTTTGTTAAAGCCACCCACTTGTGTTAGAGTAGCACTCAATACCTAAGTCATCGATTCTAAAGGGCAGAGTATAAATTGCCTTATAATAATCCCAAGACTGAAATCTTCATGAAAGCAGAATGACTCATCTTTTTGCCTCACCTGCACGGTGACAAGTGGTTTGAAATGCCAGCCTTTTGGTTAGCAGCCAAGCATCTAACACTGGTCCAGTAGGGCTGCTTCTTCATGCTTAGTAAACCCATTATACATACCCACTATGGTCATTCTTAACTATTTTATCTTCTGCGTTTAACTTAGTCAATTAAATTTTAAAATTAACTTTTAAAATTATCCTGATATTGTAGATGGAAACACTGAACTCCAGAGAATCACATAGTCAGTTGGTGACAGATTTCAGAATCGAGCTCTCCATAGATAATTTTTTCAAAGACTGTGAAAGAATTTGTTTAATTGTTTACTCAGATTATTCACAGTAATGGAAAAGCTATTGAAATAAGTAATTAATCACTATAGGTGATTTCCTTCTCCTAAATTATCAACTTCATAAATTCTGATGCTTATTAACTATGTATTTTTCTACTTTATATGATTTTATTTTAATGATTAAAAGATTTTAATATTGAAATATTAGGGTTTTGTATATTTTTAAATTAAACTATACCATAATAATAATTAATATTAATATTATGATAATATTATTGCTTAGTAAATAGCATTTTCATGAAATTTTTTAGTGATGAGTTAGTAATTCTAAACAGTACTGTTGTTAGTAAGTTTCAGTAAACTGTTATTGCCAGGTGCCATAAAGTCAGCATCTCCTCACAGCGACCCTACAGACTAAAAACAGAAGCACACGGTCCCGCGCTAACCTCACATCCTTTACTATGTTTTAACCCAGTTGTAGTCATTATGTCAGTGCATTTCATGGGGAATCTTCTTCTCACTGGTATTTTGTGAAGCAGGATACCCTGCACCACGGACTGGTACCTCATGATAACATGTTCAAAGTATATGAAATGAAGTCGCATTATCATCACTGCTAAGGAATAGGATGGCTGAACTTCTTCCAAGATAGATGTAGTTATTTTCCTGGCAATCTATGGTATATTACATATTTTGGTCAAAGCTATAATTCAAAGGCATCACTTCTTCTGCGGTCTGATTCATTCATTGTCCATCTTCTAGGTCATCTGATGTGATTGAAAATACCATGGCTTGGGTCAGGCATGGTCTGTTAATCCTCAGAGTAACATCGTATTTTTTAACCCTCAAGAGAGATCTTTTGCAGCACATGCGCCCAATGCAATACATCATTGATTTCTTGATTTGTATTTCCATGGGCATTGATTATGAATCCAAGTCATCAGAAACCCTTAATAATCTTAATCATTTTTATGTTTATCATGGTGTTTCTTATCGGTCCAGTAAGTCATACTGAAGATTGCTATCTTTGTCTTCATTAGCAAGTTCCTCAAATCTTCTTCAGTTTCAGCAAGCAAGGTTGTGTCATCTGCACATGCTGTTAATAAATCTTCCTCCAATCCTGATTCTACATTCCTCTTCATGCAGCCCAGTTTCTCAGATTGTTTGCTCGTTATTCAGATTGAATAACTATGGTAAAAGAATCAATCCTGCTGCACACCTTTCTTAGGGTTAAGCCATGCAGTATTCTAGCGCTTGCCTCTTGATCCACATACAGTTTCCACATGCGCAATTTAGTGTTCTAGATTTCCCATCGTCTCAATATTATTCATAATTTGACATGATCAAAAGTGAAATGCCTTTGCAAAGTCATTAAAACACGAGCAAACATTTTTCAGTTGTTGTATGCTTTCACCCAAGATCCAGCTGCCATTACCAATGATACCACTTATTTGAAATTATCTTCTGAGCCTAGCTTGAATTTTTGGCACTTTCCCACTGTGACCATTGTTTTGATTGTCTTGAGCAAAACTTGCATGTGGTATTAATGATATTGTTTGATAATTTCTGCATTCTGTTGGATCACCTTTCTTTGGAAAGGGCACAAATATGGATCGGATCCAGTCAGTTAGCCAGGTAGCTGTCTTCCAAATTTCTTGGCACAGACGAATGAGCTTAAAACATTGTATTCATTTATTGAAACACCTCAATCGGTATTCCATCAATTCCTGGAGCCTGGCTTTTTATTAAGGCCTTTAGCACAGCTTGGACTTCTTCCTTTGATAGTATAAGTTCTTGATCAAATGCTACTTTCTGAAAAAGTTGAAAGTGCTTTTCGGCACAATGACTGGTACTTCCATCACCTTTTGATGTTCCTGTGTTAGTCAACATTCTGCTCATAGAGTCCTTCAATATTGCAACTCAATGTGTTTTTCCCTTCAGTTCTTTCAGCTTGAGAAATGCTGTGTTCCCTTTTCATTTCTAACTAAGTCTTTGCACATTTCATGGTGATACTTTGTCTTCTCAAGCTGTCCTTTCAAATCTTCAGTTCAACTCTTGTTAATCTTTTCTTCTATTTTCTTTAGCTACAGCATAATCCAAGTCTCTTCTGACACCCATTTTGGTCTTTTCTGTCTTTTAAAGGATTTCCTCATGTATCATGTTCTTTACGTCACTCCATAACTCATCTAGTTTTTGGTCACTAGTGGTCGATGCATCACATCTACATCTAACTGCGATTTTCTCAAGGTTGTACTTTGACTCTCATGAACAAAGTATAGCCTTGATTTAATTGTCTTTAGCTTCAACTTGAGCTTGCACATGAGCAATTGAAAGTCGTCTTCACTGTCAGCTAACAAGATTGTGTCATCTGTATATTGCAGGCTGTTAGTGAGTCTTCCTCCACTCCTGATGCCACATGCCTCTTCATATAATCCATCTTTTACATACCAGCCCCTGATTTTGTTCTGACTGATGATACTGACCTTCTCCAGTGTCACATTCCACAGATGCAGTGGAAATCTCAAATCTCTAGCATCACTATGTATTCCATCTAGTGAGATCAACATGTGTAATCACTGGTTCAGTTGTTGAAAAATATATTTGCAATGAGTGAGTGCTTCATCTTGAAAACTTTTATCTTGCAATCTCCTCAGTAGTTTTTACAAGCAAGCATTTATGTTCCAATTACCAACCCTCCTTCTTTGCTTCCATCTCTTGCATGCTAATAACCAGTAATTATCAATGAATCTTAAGTGAATGTTTGATCAATTTTATAATGTAAAAGTTGGTAAAAAATGTTCCATTTCTTCACCTCTGGCATTCATGATTATTGTGTAGACTGGAATAGTAGCTATATCCACTGACTTCCTTGTAAGAATACCAGTTTATCACTGCTGTGGTTGTCAGGCTCCAAGGAGTCGGTTCTACCCATAGCGAGCTTATGCCCCACTGAAGTTAGCACCGCCCAGTCCTGCGCCACTCTCAAGATTCTTCCTCTGCTTGAGCCCGTTGTTGCAGCCACTGTGGTAATCCATTTCTTTAAGGGCCTTTCTCTTTCTTGCTGCCCCTCCGCTTTGCCAAGCACGATACCTTTCTACAGGTATTGATCGCTCTTGAAAACATGTCCACAGTATGAAAGATAAAGTCTCACCATGCTTACCTTTAAGGAACACTCTGGATGCACTTCTTCCAAGGCAGATGGGTTTGTCCTTTCAGCAGTCCACGGTACTTTCAGTATTTTTCCCCAGCGCCACAACTGAAATGCATCGATTCTTCTTTGGTCTTCTTTAGTCAATGTCCAACTTTTAAATATATTTAAGGTAACTGAAATTCCCATGACTTGGGTCAGGCACACCTTAGTCCTCAAAGTACCATCCTTGCTTTTCAATACTCTAAAGAGGTCTTGTGCAGCCGATTTCCCTAAAGCAATGTGTCTTTTGATCTCTTGACTGCTGCTTCCACTAGCATTGATTGTGGATCCAAGCAAGATGAAATCTTTGACAACTTAAAACTTTTCTCCATTTACAATGATGTTACCGATCACTCCATTTGTGAGGACTTTGGTCGATTTTACATTGAGTTGTAATCCATACTGAAGGACGCACTCCTTGACCTTCATCATCACATACTTCAAGTGCTCCTCGCTTTCAGCAAGCAGGGTTGTGCCATCTGCATATGCTGGGTTGTTCATAAGCCTTCCTCCAATATTGATGCCACATTCTTCTTTGCATAATCCAGCCTCTGATTATTTGCTCAGCATACACACTGAATAAACATGGAAAGACGATACTTTCCTGATAGTGTTACACTGTCTCCAATCTGTCATCCCTTCAACAGCAAATCATACATTTGTCTGATTCAAAATGTCCAATACCAATAAATTTCAGCTCACTAATGCCCAGGATATTGATCAATGAATTATAATTTTAAAATAAGTCATTTTAATATTTTAGATTTATTTTATATGTTTACTTTTCTTTATTAATCTGATTCTAGTGCTCTCTCCATCATTTATTTTGCATTGTTGGCCATGTTTTTCCCCAAAGAAAGTTTATATGTATAAAGTTTATATAAAGATTATATGTATAAGGGACTTTTACATACACACACAATCTTTGAATGTTATGAATATACATATCTTCCTCTTCTTGAGTCGTGTAGACTGGTGAATATTTTTTTATTTTAGTTGATTCATATTTTAATTGATTGTAAGACTAACAGTTATTCATATATTGTTAAAACCTAATTAGAGAAAAACATTTTGTGTTAAACTAGAGAAATGTGTACTCCAACAGACTGGGGGTAGCTGATATTTGAAGAGAAATTAAGCACTTTATGTAGTGGGAAGAAGAGCTGATTTCAACTTGGGCAATAGATCTACTTTTCATAATAAACCAAGACCAGTATACAAAGAGTTTATTATGTTACATTTTTCCTAACTATAAACAATTATATTGATCTAAGAGGATTCATGTCAAGGTAAGATACACACGATAGAAGGCCAGAACCTTAACTGGCAGTGGAAAGCAGCTCAAGTAGAAAGAAAATGTTTTGAAAATGATGATGGCAACATATATACAAATGTGCTTGATATAAGTGATGTACGGATTGTTAGAAGAGCTGTAAACACCCCCAGTAAAATGATTTATATATAAAAAATTAGAGAATTTAAATCGAGAAAAATTCCACACTGCCAGGGAGCACAGCATCTAGGCCTCCTTTCTTCCTTTTGTTCATCTACTTCATCACTGAGGGATCTAAGAAAGAGTAGGTCACATTGCAGACGCCAGTAAGGGGTTGGGCCCCTGCACAGTCTCTGGGACATGTGGCTATAGATGCATTCCTGGAAACTAACTCGAGGCTGTTGCAGCCTGAGTAAGCATTGCAGATTCAAGGTTCCTGAGGAACCTCTTGATTGTTAGAGGGGGGTAGTGGTGGTGATGGGGTGTTGTTGGGGAGAAGGCAGGAGAAAATCTTCCTCAAATACATACTGAGGAGGGAAATGTGAAGTTCAGACAGAAGCTACGAAAGTGCTGCACGGGATCAACATGTCAGCAGGAACAAGCCAGAACTCACGAAAGTATAAATAGAACCTTACTTGATCACTATATGATGGGAAGCACACCAAATAGAATTCTATACACAGCCACAAATACAAGGTTGAGAAACTCTACTATATTGTTCAAGGCTGGGGAAAAAACCTCCAGAAATTAATTTCAGCTTTACATAATCACACAGGAAGCAATTAAATGAAACAAGGCAACCTGCTTGTTCAGAAATTAATTTCTATGCTAATCGTGAACCCTAATTTTTTGCTAATCCTATTTCAGTTTATTCACTTTTACAAAAGTATGCACACTTAACTATGTTTCCTAAATGATAACTGTTAGCAGTTTTCACAGCATATTTTATATTGATACAGGTTTTATTCCTTAAGAAGAAGATATAACAAGCATTCAAACCTAAGCACTAAAATATCAAACTCCAAATTCACTGCTATTGAGTCAATTTTGACTCATAATGACCGTATGGGATAGGCATACTTGTCAATGTGGGTTTCTGAGACTATAACTCTGTATGGGGGTAGAAAGTCTCATCTTTATCCCACCGAGCAACTGATGGTTTTAAACTACCGAACCTGTGGTTAGCAACCCAATACTAGTAATCAGGCCTCCAACCTAAACACAGTAACATAAGAATTGTGAAATGCTTCCTGGTACAAAAAAATCCAACGTTTTATAAATCAGTTTGGTCTATACAATTAAAGATAAGGTGTTTCAATCAATCTCTAGAATCACTTGCATGAGCTCAGCATGAATCCAATGAATTACCAAATGATGTCTGAATCAATTGTTATGATCCTTTTTGGAATATCAACAACCCAATCACATAGTAGTCATTCTCCAAAGTAAGAGCTCATCATGCTTACACACAGATTTAAAGAGTCCGAGTAAAGTGACTCAAGCTAAAGTTGGACTTATAATGTTTAAAAGAACCTATAATCCTTCTTCCTCTAGATTCAGCTATGTATGATATCTGAAAGGACTGTTTGTCTCATGGGTTTATTCAATCAACTGTTCATTTATACATCCATTTGAGCAAATGTTTTCTGAATTCCAGATGTGTTTGGTGCTGAGAATCTGAAAATAAAGGACAAATAAAATCTCCCATCCTCATTGACTAATGGGAGAGACAAACAGAGAAATATAAAATTATAGTGATAAACATGATAAAAGAATGGACAAGGTTTTTTGGGATGAGGGTGCATGAGAGAAGGCTTATTTGAGGAGTCAGTGACAAATCAAAGTCTGAAAAGGGAAGAAAGTGTAGAATCAAATGGGTCAGGGGTGGGGGAAATGACAAAGAACGACATGTGCACAGAGGGTATGAAGAAAGGGTGACAAGAATTAGTTGTTTGTTTTTTTATATGCTCTCATTATTCATCAATTTTTTTAAGGAAGAAAAACAAAGAAAAGGTCAGAAAACGAAATCAGTAGGAAACACGTGGAAGGTAGATGATCTGGGATTGCCCTAGAACACGGCTAATAGGTTTCTGACTGAGTTGTGCTCATAGTTTTATTGCTGCAGGGCAAGGGAAGGGAGGTGGTGTTCATCAAGGATCCCTGACCAATTTTAGAATTTTCTCCTTTTAGAAACTGTGGTATAGGGTTTGTGATGAAGTTGACAAAGAAGGCCAAGCTTTCACTTGTGCACATAGCAGAAAAGATAGGTGGGGGAGGATAGAGAACACAGGGGGAGTCCAAAGGCTTGGCCAAATGGCCCATTGGAGAGCCTTCCAAAATTAGACATCCCTGGTTCTTCAACCAACTTTGAGCTTTAGTCCACTCTTCCAGAAGTCATAACTTTCCAGTTGGGGCATTATAATGTATTCCCATTCTTGGAAATCTCTGTGACCTCTTAAAAATGTAATTCATCATGTGATGCATCTAGTTCTAATCTGAATTTCTCATTTGTAAGAGTCAGAAGTTGTGAATGCTTCCTTTTCTCCAGTACAGAGGGAGTAATAGAAACAGTTGCTAAAAACAAAATCAGAAGAGGTGCATTAAATGTAAAAGCTATCAAGCAACTCGGTGGGGCTTCACTAAAACTGGAGTGTAACTCGTGAGTCTATTTACAAACATTCCATTCCACACTTGCCTTGCTACTCTGCACCCTCCCGCCTGTGCTATGAGATTAATTTCTTAAAGGGCTACATAATTTAAATACTTAAATTCCCCTTGGCTGCATCTTAAGATAGAATAAGTATAAACCTTAAACTGAACTAAACTTCAAAAAAACCCTCTTTCTGTGGCAAGAACTCAAATATTAAGACATCATGAAAGTTTTCTCCTTAAATAAATAAGTAGGACACTGTCTTTTCTCTCTCTTTTCTCCCTGTCCGGCTTCTCCACACTGACATCTCAATGTGTCTGAAGGATCTTTTCACTGAAGTGGAATTCCAGTATTATATAAAGCAAGGGAGAAAAAAATCAAGCTGAGAAGATTATTATTAAACTTGTAACTAGATTATTCTAAATGGCACACACACACACACACACACACACAGAAATGAATGCCTATTGACATAGCAATCCCTGTGCTAGGACTCTATCTTATGGAAAAGTATATATATAACAATGACCATTCCATCACTATATTGCTTATTTTAACAAATCAAGCAAACAAAATTAATGTTGATTCAAAGCAGAATGGATAGAGTTTGCTACAATCGTGGTATGAAATACTACGGAAGCACTAGAAACCTTCTGTATGTATGGTAGAACGTTCTGTATGTTTTATCATGAAAATATATCTCAGATAGATATCTAAGATATATTATCAAGTTAAAAAGTAAAATATTTAATAGTGTATACAGCTTGATATCATTTATGTGAAACAATAAATGTGGATATGTGCATGGATGTGTAAATTTATGAGAAAAGGTTTGGCCAGATACAGACTTGAGGGGGAAAGTGGGTTGAGTGCCGGGGAAGAGGGTAACAAAGCTCATGCTTTTATATCAGTTACATTTGTATAATTAAAACATTTTAACAATTAAAAAAAGAACAGCAATCACTAATTGTTAACCAACCTAAAAGACAGCAAAGGCACCCAAACGCCCATATTGTAAAAATTGGGCACCACAGCACACATTGTGGGTTGGTAAGATCAGGAAGGCTGTTTCTGAAGGCTGATAACTATCTTGGTAACTGCTTCTTCCTTAATATCAGAGAGGATATTTTACAATGCTGAAATATGTAACCCAAAAGCATCACACCTCTGATTGGTATGCATTGCACCTTTTCCTGTTCAGATTGTATCGTTTTGCAATATGTGTCGAGCATGTCACTAAAAAACTATGCAACACATGCTTTTTACCTGTGATAAATCACCTTGACTAGGTCACAGAACGAGTAGACTGCAGACTGCAGAATTCTCTAAGTGCCACAGAGGAGTCCTGAAACGTGGGAACAAGTCCTCTCATTTTGCTGACATAAATAACAAGTGTCGTCAAACCGCGGCTGCCTCTCACAGTCACTGCACTTTGAACGAGCTAGTTTCTTCCAGTACGGTTTGCTCATGTACGCTGGCACAAACAAAAGGAGACCTACAGTTGTTTGTGTCATTTCAAAACTATGAAGGAGTTTTGAGCTATGCTTTTATACAATGCCAGTAGTTTCTTAGAATTACTAAAATGAACTAACACATATTAACTTGAATAAGATAGCAATTTTTGTACTCAGCCTTACCCAGTGCTGCCTTCCTTCATTCCCTCCCTTTCCTCTCTTCCTTCGTTCACTCTTCTTTCCTCCAGCCTACCTTCCTACCTGTGGCCAGTCAACGCGTGTTAAACACCCATTATGTATCAAGCAGGGATTTGGGATGCAAAAACAGGAATGGCACAGTTCTGACCCTGGATGAGCTCATGGTATAGCGGAGCAGACCTGCATGTGTAAGCAAGGGGATTGGAAAAACACATGCTACGTGTCTTACACACAAATTAAAACCATCTACTGTCTACGATTCACTGGGCTAGATGGTTTAAGTACATTATTCATTTAACCTTGGAACTTTTCTTCCTTTTACATTAAGTTCCTTTGTTCTCATTTTTTTTCGAATGTGGAATTTGTAGCAAAACTAAATACACAAAATAAGTTCTTTAATGCATCTAATAAGTGATGAGAAGTACAACTAGGGTGGTAAATTATAAACTTGGCTGGATTAATTGACTGGTTAATATAGGTTCCTGAACTATAATTCCAAAGTCTTTCTACCCGCCCAAACTCACCTATTAGCCTGAAAGAAAGAGGGCTGCTAGTAATCTTGGTGGCATTGTGGGTTGCTTAC
Organism: Tenrec ecaudatus; assembly: GCF_050624435.1. Taxonomy (NCBI): domain Eukaryota; kingdom Metazoa; phylum Chordata; class Mammalia; order Afrosoricida; family Tenrecidae; genus Tenrec; species Tenrec ecaudatus. The sequence continues at coordinate 73,716,579 of NC_134543.1, forward strand.
TATGCTGGCTTGCTAACCACAAGGTCAGCAGTTCAAAACTATCAGCTGCTCTATGGGAGAAAAATGAGGCTTTCTCCTTCTGAGTAACAATCTCAGAAATGCGCAGAGGCAGTTCTACCCTGTCTTTCTAGGGTCACTATGAGTTAGAACTGACTCTGTGGCAGTGAGTTGAGAATTAAGAGTTTATAATGAAACACAATGTTTGTTTTTAGTAACTGGGTTTTGAATTTCAAGTATAAGAAGATAGACAAATGATTTTAAACAATTAATTTGAATGGAAAGAACTTATCATTAGACAACTGGATTTTCCTGAAGACAAAAGCAGTGAGATGATTTACAGAAGACTCTAAAATTCTATTCAGCAGTGTATCTGACCTCCATTTTATCAAGTTTCTTCGTTTCATAGTTTATATGCATCTTTAGATTGGAAAATATGTTATTTTCCCATTTCTGGGAAATTGTATTTGTACAGTTCTTATAGCTGAAAAGTATCCAAAGACTAAGCCATTTTTCCCTGTTACACCAGAACCTTTCTTCATAGATGGCAACTCTTAAGATCTGTGACTATTAACTTAAAGGTGACAGAAAGGATACATAATGAGTATTCCTTGTAAGAAGTATACAGTTCAAGATATGACAAAATAACAATCTATAAATTATCAAGGGCTCACGAGAAAGGGGAGAGCGGGGAGGGAGGGGGGAAAAAAAGAGGACCTGATGCAAAGGGCTTGGGTGGAGAGCAGATGCTTTGAAAATGATTAGGGCAAAGAATGTACGGATGTGCTTTATACAATTGATGTATGTGTATGTATGGATTGTGATAAGAGTTGTATGAGCCCCTAATAAAATGTTAAAAAAAAAAAGAAGTATACAGTTCACTACTTTCTGCTTCATTCGTTGATACAGATTAAAGGTATCTTGCTTTCTTCATTTCTTTATGCTAACAAACATATATTGAACATGTCCTGAGTTCTCCATGCTAGATATTTGGGATACAAAAATTAAGTGGCTTACAATTTAGCAAAGAAGCTATCTGTATAAAGAGATCGATATAATATCGTAGTACTGTTGAGCAGTTACTGTCTCCCCGGCATTGTACTGTGGGTTTTATGTGGATTATCTCACCTTGTTCTTAACACAGCTCTGTTGTGTAGGCACTGATGTTTGCTCTACTTCACAAAGATGATAAGCTAATGGAAGTTAAGCACGTGTGTAAGATCTCACATCCAGAAAGTGGCAGATCTGGGTGTGTGTAAATTTTAATAACCACACGATGCTACAATAATAGGAGAGAGAAACAAAGAGCTATGAAAAATAGAAAGGAGATGGGTTGGCTTGGTTTTAGGTTGTCCAGAGATAGTTTGTAGAAGAGATTACATTGAGCTTTGCCTTTTAAAGGAGAAACAGTGGATAAGTGCCGTGTAGAAAAGACTGGAAAAGGTGAGCGAGGCTGGAAGTTCATGCAAAGGCACGAAGGTGTAAAAGGGCACAGCACGGTTGAAGGAACAGTCCAGGATGCACAAGACATGAGTCAACAGATTGAAAGCTGGATGAGGAAGGGTTAGCATGATTCAACAGGTGCTTAGCTTTATGCAGCAGGCGGCAGAAAGCTAAGGAAGGAGTGGAATAAAGGACTGTGTGTGTGTGCTGAAGATAGTACTGGTGGCTGGAGCACTTATAGCTGATTTGCTTAAAACTGCAACAGTGGGTGCTAAAGAGGAGCCTGCCCGGAGGCTACGTGACTCTGGGGATGCCTAGGTATTTAGGCAACCTACACTTTTCAGGATGCTGAAGGGGTAAGTAAGAACAGGTCACAAGGAACGTAATTACATACCCACCTTATCCAAGCCATGCTATTGTGCTCATCGTTCTACATATACAAGGGGTACCCCCTCCCCCAAAAAACACCCTGGATTTTTTCTTCAAAGCTGTGTATTCAATTTTTTTCCCAAAACAACCTTATCACCTTCAAAGTACTCTCCATTACACTTCATACATATGTCAAATATGCAATTTTGTTCTTGGAAACATTTTCCAAATATGTTCTTGGAAACATTTTTCAAACTCATCTGTTTAGATGGGTGACAGCACTTCCCTTGATTTTTTATTTACCTCTACCACATCTTCAAATTGCTATTCTTTCATGTCCCTCTTCATTAGTGGAAAAAAAAGAAGTCACAAGGAGCAAGGTTATGGAGTAAAGTGCATGGGGCGAGAGAAGCATGTTGCTTCCCCAAAAAAACTAGCACACAGAGATGGCTGTATTGACTAGGTGCATTGTCGTAGTGGCAAAACCAGTCCCATCTGCCACCAATCAGGGCTTTTTTGTCATACACTGTTACACAATCTGTTCAGAACCTCTAAATCGAAAGCTTGATGAAGAGTCTGACCCGGTGGGATGAACTCCAAATGCTCTCTGAGTCAAGTCAATATTTCGGCCATTCTGGAAGTTGATGGACGTCCAGAACAAGGTTTGTCATCAATCGACTTTTCACCTTTTTCTGAAATGAGAAAACCACTCATACATTTGAGGTTTTTCCCACAGCGCTGTCCTTTTAAGCCGTGTTCAACATCACAACAGTTTCTGTGGTATTTTTCCTGAGCAGGAAACAAAATTTCACAGTTGCACGCTGTTCTCTTAAATAGGCCATCACACCAAAAAAAGCAATGATCCAGCTAAACTGCTTTTATGAAAAAATTCACTGTGACCAGAGAGAACCTTCCCAGGTGATGCCACTGTGTGTACTAACTCAGAGTGAGTTGCTGGATGCTTACCTGGCAGGGAAAAATACATACTACAAAAGCTCTGCCCAGTGGAGCTTTCTTCCATTTTAGGGGGCAATACCCCCTCATATTATCTCACTTGATCATCACATTAGGCCTAAGAAGTCCTTACTTGGATTATTGTTTTATAGAAAACTCTTTAATGTTAAGAAATGTATCTAAGGCCAAATGGGATCACTGGAACAGCTAGAATCCCAAATACCAAGTCTGCCTTTCTCCAGAGTCCATGATCTTTTCACTGAGAACAAGCTCAAGGACGTCACAATTTATTTAGCAGTTCCATTCATTCCAGTTCGCCTTCACTGAATTTAAATAGGGTGCCTTTGAGAGTCAAAATGTTAAAGCAACAAATGGAAATGATAAAATAAGGGTCATGTAGGAGATTTAGAAAATACAGACCTACTTAGGAGTTCTCTAAAAAACTATACATCACCTTTGCTGGCATACTGCCATTCTCCTAAAAGGGAAATTTCTAGAGATGCATGTGTCATTTGCATTTGTGGCTTTGAGAATTTCCCAGAAACTGAATATGCTTTGAATAAAAGGATGTGGCATTAAGACAAAAATTACACTTAGCTTTACTTAGCAACCTAACTTCCAGAATCATGATTATTACTGAGATGATTCGGAGCAGGCGTTGCGCATTTATATGAATGCATATACACAGACATGTACTTGGTAAAGTAGAAGGCCAGGGAAAAGAGAACGACTCTCAGCGAGAGGGATTGACACAGTGGCTGCAATAAGGGGCTCAACCAGAACAATGCTTATGAGGATGGTGCAGGAATTGGCAGTGTTTCATTCCGTTGTGAATTGGAGCAGACTTAATGGCACCCAACAATTATAACAACATACGTACACAAAAAGTGTGACCAAGCACACATGCACCGTCTATGTAGAAGAACCAGGATAATCTGTTGCTCTTGGAACTTATTCACAACATTGCACTCCAACAGCTAAGTGTCCTTAATGCCAGGTATATCAAACTCCATTCAACTGTGGCCAAGTGTCACTATACTTCTATTGTCATCTGTTACCTTTTGCAAATGGATTTAAAAAGATACCCAGATGGTGTACGTGCTATATACATGTTAATTGCTGCTGCTTTTGCAATTATTGTTCCTCGTCATTATCATTTTTCCCACTAAGTGTATCAGTCCACAGCATTATCAGAGATTCCCCCTCCATCCTTGTTAGAAAGATCCAGTAGTAGCAGCAAGCTCATACGACTTTGCCCAAATAAGTATTTTCTTTCATTTTAAAATGAAACTCTTTGATGAGCTGGTTGGTTAAGCTAATTTGATTATTTGAAAAGAAATCCCTTGGATTTGATTATTTGAAAAGGGAATTACTTTCAAATAATCAAATTAGCTTAACTAACCTGATCATCATCATTCTATGCTATCCCTGTACCATTTTCCCCTTTTCTGTTTTTGCTTCAATCAACCTTTATTAACCCAGAGGATGAATTCCTCTTATTTATCCAATATTTACTGAGTGACTACTCAATGCCAGATCCCATTCTAGGTGTTGAAACAAAAATAATGAATAAAACAGACAAAATCCCTGCCTTCCACTTTAAGGGCAGTGAAACTATTCTGTATGATCTGATAATAATCAACACATGACATTCTGTGTTTATCAAAAACCATAGGCTTCTGTAATACAAAGACTGAAACTTAGTGTACTCTCTGATCTTTAATTCAGGAGTCCTGTTGGTGTAGGGGTTCCCTGTTGGGCTGTGATCCTCAAGGTTAGCAGTTTGAAACCACCAGCAACTCCTCGGGAGAAAGGCTGGGCTTTCTACTCCAGTTTTATTGAGTCGTCACATTGACTCAATGGCAGTGCGTTAGGTTTGTTTTATATTTTCATGGTCTTTAATGAATAATAGTGCATTGATATAGGTTCATCAATTATAATGAAGGTTGCATATAAATACAAGATAGCAATATAAGAACAGTAGATGAGAGGGGCAGGGGATATATGGGGATTTTAAGTACTTTCTTCATAATTTTCTTATAAATCTAAAACTGTTCTAAAATAATAAACTATTCAAAAACCCTACTCACACACACAAAAAAGGTAAAACCAAACAAACACACCTGTCTTTAAGAAGCTGACATTCTGGTGAACCCATCAGGCCACACATCTTAGTTCACTTAAGGCCTATTATCAAACATCCTGTCAACAACTGGGACTAACATTAGGTAAAGCACAGAGAGGAAAACAGGCCAGGATTCCAGACAGCTCCCGGCCCCCCGTCACCCACACTGCTAGATGTGACCACACACGAGCCAGCAGAGTTAAGAGAAACTTCCCTCCGCTGTACTCACCTTTTGTGTGACGCTGTGGGTTGTTACCAGCTCTGGCACCTCAGTCCTTCAACTGTGGGCAGTGGACGTCTCACACCAAGCACTAGGGGTAGAGGACCATTCATAAGGGAAAATACCGGGGAGGAATAAAGGCGGTTGATACTAAAATAGCAGGTCCTGCAGAGTCACCTCCTCATTAAGCCCAAGCCTTAGTGGAGAAGCACCGCCATCCAGGAATCCATCCCCACGCAGCCCATTTCTGCCAACGCTAGGATCTGCATCAGGAACGCCTGCAGGGTGCAACCAGGGAGACGGCTTTGACCTGCTTCACCCTTGGACTTTTTCGCCACAGTTTCTTAATGAGTTTTGTTAAATAAAAATTTCTCAGTTTTCCTAAAAAGTGAGGGGGGCAATGAATTCAAAACGATTCATTTAGAAATAACCTTTTATAATGCAATGCTGATTAAAACCATTGCTTTTAAATGAGGGCTTCCAAGTGGAAGATTACCACGTGTCCATTGTAAGAGCAGTAACAGGAGCCATCTAAAACACAGGTAAAGTGAACTCTCAGAGAAGTAAAAAGCAAACAAAGAAAACCAAATAAGCTACTGCTGGCCAATGAGTCAGCCTCTTTTACTTAAACCCAGCCTTTTACTCAAGGTAATAACACAAGAGGAAAATGGCTGCTTTAAGCTGCATTTCATATTTCGGGTTCCTCTTACGATGGTGGAGGTGACAAATGAACAATGAAACGGCCAAGAGGTAGGCAGGAAGTCACAGAGGCGAGGAGGCGGAGCAAGGTACAGAAATAATCCACAAATGGGGAGCTGAGTCTAAAACACTGTAGAATTCAGTAGATTTCCCTTTTACAAGGTAAGAGAAGAGGCATGGGATATAATAGTTATATTAGCTTAGCTAATGACAGTAATTAATACTTACATGCTTCTCCTATGCCAGGCCCAGTGCCTGCCAGGCATTTTATAGCCATTATCTCATAGCGATCCCGCAAGGTTGGCATTAATCTTGTTTTAAAGAAGAAAAATTGGAGGCACTGAGAGTTAGGCGGTAGAGTCTGGATTGGGACCCACAGTCCATAGCCCTTCTTTTTAGCACAGGTCTTTGCTGCATCACTCTTTTGAATCCATTGTGAAACATTACACATTTCTCAAGTGGGAGTATATTACAGTTTTATGTCATTTTGGCATACTTAATATTAGTCTAGTGAAATATGTGGGATATCATTGGCCTCTGGGGTGGGAACTGTGTGTTTGTTGTTGTTCGGCGCCATCGAGTTGGGGCCCACTCCTGGTGACTCTCTGTCCAACAGAATGACACACTGACCGGTCCTGTGGCACCCTCGCCGTTACTGCTACGTGTGAGCCCACTGTTGCAGCCACTGTGTCACTCCGTATCTAATGTACTAAAAATTACTAGGAGAGCTTGTTTAAATGGCATATTCTTGAGTCATTTTCCTAGAGGTTGAAATTCTGCAGGTCTCCCTTCCTGGGTTAATTGTCGGGCTGCTACCTGCAAGGTTCGCTCTTTGACCCACCGGGTGTTCTGCAGGAGACCTGTTGTGGTGTAAGCAGTCATTTTCACTTTCAGGAGCATCTTGAAATTCGAGCTATTTTGAATTTGTTTTTAAAGGTCTGAAGATACCATTGATTTACATCAACATAATCCTGTCTATTCAAAACTCAGACTGAGAGTTGCTGATTTTTATAATGGCTAGAAATACCCAAAGCATGACCTGTTGGATGGTTGATGTTCTCAAGACAAATGTGATAAGGTGAAATGATTCACACAAATGAAATCTCACGTTTCAAAGAGGAACCATTGGTGGAGGAGCTGTGGTACCAACTCCCTGAGGCCAATTTAGACCATGACATGAATTTGCAGAACCTTCAGAAAATTATATATACAAGTAGACTCACTGCCCTTGACACCTTCCTTTTAGCTCTGCAACGTCTTAGCACTTTCCTCTGAGTCCTACGATGGTTGATCAGACACCCAAACCTAGTGGTAGAATTTGGTTACCAAAAGAGACAATGAAAGAGATACATGGGAAATCTGAATCACCAGAAATGAAAGACACAATTCACTCAATTATAAACTAAAATTGAGATGCACTACTTATAGCTATGTTGAGGGAGACATTAATTTCACATTTTAGAGTGTGTATAATATTTTTCCCGCATTCTGCAGTATAATTTAACAGTTCTTATTTAAAAAGAAACTTTTCAACCCAATTGATGCGAGTTTTATCTCCAAAGCTTTCAATTATACTGCATTCCCCAAAGCATCATATTAAGGAAACTCAATGCATTCGTAATCTTACACAGCCTGTATAATGTAGTAGAGTCACTTAGGGAAGTGTTCTGAGATTATTTGCAAGTATCATAAGGATAAATATACGCTTTTTATGTATTTTCTAGCTGTTTCCTTAGAATGATCTTGGAGAGTTCATAAATTGGCTTTGACTTCCACATTTAATGACCGTGTTTGGAAAATGGCAGTGATAAAATATTTTTCCCTGTAGCTACCAGAAACCCAAACTCACTGTCACCGAGTCGGTGCTTACTCACAGTGATTTCCCTGTGGGTTTCTGAACTTTCACTGTTTACAGGAGTAGAAAGCCCAGTCTCTCTCCTGCTGCTGGTTTCCACCTGCCAACTATATGGATCGTCGCCCAACACAGCCCACCAGGGCTCCTGTCCTCTGTAGCCACGGAGTATAATACTGCTGCAGTGCATGTACTTGTAGTAAAAGGTAAGCTCAGAAATGAAAATGAGTAGGTTATACTTTGAGGTCAATAGCTCTACCGAAAATAATTTTTAATATGTATGTATTCCATACTAGATTTTAATAGCATGCTAACAAACTAGAGACCAAAGTAATTTCTTTTCTCATTCTGACTTTTAAAAAATTCCAATCAGTCATTTCAAAATCTACACATGATCCAAAATATGAACCCTGGAAGCAGACCACTGGTCAGCCTTCAAAGCTCAGGTGGGCGTATGCCATATAGATGCCTCAGCTCTTCCTTCCTTCACCAGGTTAGCTTGCACCTTCTAAAATGGAAAAGCAGTAACAACAAAAAAACACAAATAAACAAGCCATTCTGTGAGCCTGAGAGAGAGTGATGGAACCAGATGTACAAACCCAAATGTGAAAATTATGCCCCATTTTGGTCAGAGATTTCTATAATTGGTGTTTCAGAAATCACTGGAATGCTACTTGGCCTACAAAATTTGCATTTAGTCACCTAATTTCTTAGATGCTCTGGGCCCACTTACATAACTGGGTATAATTATGGTCTGAAGATATTCTAGCAATGTTGAAGGGCACCCAAACAGAGAGGTGGTTCTTGGGGGGGAATGTGTCTATTTTGTACTTGAAGGACAAATAGCTTTTTCTGGAATTATAGTTTAGGCATTCAGAATTTTGGTTTAGGAATTCTGAAGAATAATAATTTTGAATGATCCTGGTGTCTCAGAGACACAAGAAGGAATAACAAAATAGATTAAATGAATTAATAATAGTGTTGGCTAAAATGTATCAAGTGTTTGAAATAAAAGAGCTTAAGTAATCCATACACTAATCCTCTGAGATAGATATAATTGTATCTTCCACTTTACGGTTGAGGAAACTGAGGTCCAGAGAAATTAAGCAATTTGCCTAAGGATTCATAACTAATAATGGCAGAACCAGAACTTAATCATACATCTTGGTTCCAGATCGGATGGATTTAACTATGATGATTTATGTACTGCCTTCCACTAGGCCTCTTCCTTTTCCAGCAAATCAGCTCATCTCAGCCCACGTTCATAAGATATCAGAGTGAGACAACCCTTAAGGGAATCAGAATCAGTAAGAACTTATATTCTCTCCCTTTTTTCTGATCAAATGTGTTTTGTGAAAGGAACTTTGCTTTTTTCCTTTATATATTTTATTGAGGTAAATATATATGTAATAAAATGTTTGCAATTTTGACATTTTTACACGTATAATTTAGCGACATTAAGTTCCAGATTGTGCAAACATTACCACTACCATGTCCAATTTTTCCCACCATTCTTAACAGAAAGAGTGACCCCTAAGCAATAGTCAACAAACATGCACCCCGACATTGCCCTGGTGTCCACTACTGGTCTCTATACCTTTGATTATGCAAGATATTTCAGGTAGGTGGTATCAGAATTTTCCCCTTTTTAAAAATAACTTATTTCACTCTGCACAATGTTTTCAAGGTTCATCCATGTTGTACCTTGTATAAAGAACATTTTTCTTTCTGGTTGAGCAATATTCTCTATCTATAGATCACATATTATCTACTCATTCTTCTATTGATGGGTATTTGGATTGTTTCTACCTTTTGACTATTGTGAACAATGATGAAATGGACAAGTATTTGTTTGTGTACAAGTATCTGTTTGTGTCCCTGATTTCAAGTTTAGCGTGTACAAGGGAGCTTAAAAAATTGCGGGAAAGCTCATTAAAAAATAAATTTTGTGGGAGATGATGTCAAGGAGTCCAGGAAGAAAAGAATGTTTGGAAATTGTGATAGCAATTGTACAATACTGCTCGACATGATTGAACTATGTAGAAACTCTCAATAATTTCTTCCAATTGCTGGGTTATATGAGAATTCTATGTTCAATATTTAGAGAAATTGTCCAATGTTTTCATAGCAGCTGTACCATCTTACACCACCACCAATGGTAGATGAGGATTCCAATTAAGGATTTACATTTTTATTTATGCTACATGTGTTGTATGTACTGGAGACAGTTGACCCCATTCAGTATTTAAGAGGACATTCTATTACTTTTGGAACAGGATGCTAGGACCAGACTTGCCTTGTCTAATCTGCTATACTTTCATTAGCAATTTCTTCAGTATTGAGGCGACCAATGGTGCTAGGGGTTTGGGCCAACTTGGCTGGGCTAGAATTCTAGTGTTTTGAGAGCAATGTTGTATGATGACATAAAACACTGGATTATCCTCCACAGTGAGATATATGGGGAACAGCCAATTGAAGGGAAATTTCCTCACCGGTTATGGCCTGCTTCCAATATAAATGAACACTGTGGGCAAGCCTACTTGCTTTTTGCTGGGTCTGGATCCTGTGCCTGCCTCATCATCTGATCTCTGGTTTTGGACTTGAGACAGCAGCCTGCTAATCCTGGAGCATAAGGAGTCTGCCACTTAACTTATTAGCCTTGGATTCATTCACTTCTGCAGTCAGAAGCCTGCTAGCTGATCCACTGATCTCGGGTTCAGAAGGTCCTGCAGCTACTTGAGCCAAAGAAGTCTCAAGCCTAACATCTGATCCATAGACGGAATTTTTTAAAAATCATTTTATTGGGGGCTCTTACAACTCTTATCACAATCCATACATCCATCCATTGTGTCAAGCACATTTGTACATTTGTTGCCATCATCATTCTCAAAACACTGTCTTTCTACTTGAGCCTGTAGTATCAGCTACTCATTTTACCCCTCTCTCCCCCACCCTCCCTCGATAATTTATTATTTTTTTTCAATGTCTTACATTGTCCGATGTCTCCTTTCACTCACTTTTCTGTTGTCCATCCCTGAGGGAGGGGAATATATGTAGATCATTGTGATCGGTTCTCCTTTCTCCCCTCAACCTCCTGGTATTACTCTAATTATTGGTCCTAAGGGGTTTATCAGTCCTGAATTCTCTGTGTTTCCAGCTCTGATCTGTACCAGTGAACATCCTCTGGTCTAGCCAGATTTGTAAGGTAGAATTGGGATCATGATAGTGTGGGGGTGGGGGGAGGGAAGCATTAAAGAACTAGAGGAATGTTGTATGTTTCATCAGTGCTATACTGCATCCTGACTGGCTCATCTCCTCCCCGCAACCCTTCTGCAAGGGATGTGCAGTTGCCTACAGATGGGCTTTGGGTCCCCACTTTACATGCCCCCTCATTCACAATTACATGATTTTTTGTTCTTTAATGCCTGATACCTGATCCTATCTATACATCATGATCACACAGGTTCGTGTGCTTCTTCCATGTGGGCTTTGTTGCTTCTCAGCTAAATGGCTACTTGTTTATCTCAAGTATTTAAGACCCCAGATGCTGTATCTTTTGATAGCTGGGCACCATAAGCTTTCTTCACCACATTTGCTTATGCACCCACTTTGTCTTCAGCGATTGTGAGCATCATGGAAAGCCAATTTAATAGAAGAAAGTGTTCTTGCATTGAGGGAGTACTTGAAGAGAGGCCCAATGTCCATCTGCTACCTTAATACTAACATAGACTTGGAATTTGCCTCACAATGGTATGAGCCATTTCCTTAATATACACCTCTCTCTCTATTTCTGATCTTAGTCTGGAAGCTCTGTTACAACCTGTTCACTTTTGAAATACCAGTGATATAACTTCCAGTTGGTGGTTTCCAGCTGCTAATCTTCAGGATCAAAACCCAGATGCTCTGAGGGAGAAAGACTGGACTTTCTACAGTGGTAAAGAGTTAGGGTACTGGAAACCCACAGGGGCAGTTCTACCCTGTCCTATAGGGCACTATGAGTCAGCATCAACTTGGTGGCAGTGGATTTGAGATTTTTTAATATTATGATGTTGTCTGTTGGTCCATTTGTGAGGATTGTTGTTTCCTTTACCTTGAGATGCAATCCACACTGAAGGCTGCAGCCACTGATCTTCATCAGCAAGTGCTTTGAGTCCTCCTTGCTTTCAGCAAGCAATTTGTGTCACCTACATACTGCACGAAGTTAATAAATCTTCCTTTGATCTTATTACCATGTTCTTTATATAGTCTATGTTTCAGATAACTTGCTTAGCATATACATTGATTAAGCATGGTGAAAGGATACAATCCTGGCATACAACTTTTCTAACTTCAAATGACTCATTATTTACTTATTGTGTTAAAATAATTGCCTCTTAGCCTATAAACAGGTTCCACATGAGCACAATTAAGTGCTTGGAAATTCCTAATCTTTGCAAAGTTATGATTCACACAGTTGAATGCCTTTGTATAGTCAATAAATAAACTACAAGTAAATATAGTTCTGATAGTCTCTGCTTATAGCCTAGATTCATATGATGTCAGCAACAATATCCCTCAGTACATATCCTCTTTCGCATTCAGCTTGAATTTTTGACAGCTCTCTGTCAATGTAATGTTGCAACTATTTTAAAATTACCTGTGGTGAAATTTTAAGCATGCTGTATTAGTGATATTGTTTGAGAATTTGTGCAGCACCGTGACATTTATGATGTTCTTGATACTTGCCAAGTGTTTTGTCATTAGTGTTCAGTGTATCATATCTGTTCTTGAGATATTCTGGAAATTCAGATGGGATATAATCAAGGCCATATTTTGGCTCTCATGAGCTTAAAAAAGTTTTTTCTTCAGCTTCAACCTGAACTCTCATTGAGAAGTTTAAATTCTGTGTCATGGTGGGCCCCTGGCCTTGTTCTGACTGCTAATATTGAGCTTCTCCATTGTCTCTTCCCACAGATGGAGTCAACCTGATTACTGTGTATTCCATCTGGTGAGGGCCACATGTATAATTGCTATTTATGCTGTTGAGAAAGGTATTTATGCCAATGAAGTCACTGGTCTTGTAAAAGTCTGCCATGCAGTCTCCATTTCTATCACCAAGGTCAAATTTTCCAACTACTGATCTCAAATTCAATTCACTGGCAATCATTAATGCATTTAAATTGCATGTTTGACCAATTTCAGTTTGAAGAAGTTTGTAGAACTCTTCATGGGCTATAATGGTTGGTGTGTTCATTTGAATAAAAATTTTATTGAATAGATTTCCTTGAATGTGTATCGATATTATCCTATCAGAGACAACACTGTATTTCAAGATAGATGTTGAAGTTTTCTTTTGGATGATGACTACGATGCTGTTTTTCTTCAATTTTTCATTACCAGTATAGTAAATCATATGTTTGTCTGATTCAAAATGGCCAATGTCAGTCCATTTCAGCTCACTTATGACTGGGATATTGATCTTTCTGTGTTCCACTTCATTTTTGACAACTTCCAATGTTCCTAGATTCATATTTTCACACATTCAATATTCTGATTATTAATTGATGTTTGTATCTGCTTCTTCTCATTGTAAATCATGTTCCATGTGCAAATGACGGCCCTGAAAGCTTTGCTCTAATCACATCATTATGGTCCACTCTACATTGAGGAAGCCAGCTGTCTGTTGGGAAACCCCAGAGTCTCAGCATTGCACTGCTAGTCATAGATTTTTACTGCCCATATTTGAGAAGTGGACGACCTCTTCTTCCTAGTCTGTTCTTAATCTAGAAGCTCCACTGACATCTGTTCACTATGGGTAATCCTGCTGGTATTTGAAATGCCAGTGGCAACCTGCAAGTCACCACAGCAAGACAACTGACAGATGATCGGGAATACTAGATTTAGGGGCATGGATTTATGACCTGTGTGAACACAACCCCAAGTCATCAAACTCCTTACAAGTGGCTGGAAAAGACCGGGCAACTCTCTAATTAAAATTGGTGGGAGGAGGCCAAAGAAAGATTTCATTCTCACTCTCGTCACGATGACGGGGAAAATCTCAAAGCCAGTAGGTGCCCTGGAGAAACTTATTGCCAACTTTGAACTGAGCATTGGCATGTCGCAGCAGCGACGCTCCAGGAGTCAGACTCATGTGGTCAGACCCTTACCTTTAGAGACCAGTGAGGGTCCTCAGCTCCAGCAGTGATGCTAATGTAATACTTCAGAGTACACATATGGGTCACTGTTTCCTTCCCTAACTTATGTATCCTGCATTGTAGCATTGTGTCCTTTTCACCGCACATGGATGTCCCGATCTTCATTCACACAGATCCCTATGCCTTCATGCAGTGCCACTGATCAATCCTGTCAGAACGTCATCTAAAGCTTGTGGTTAAAACAAAGATATCGCTGGAAAAGTCTGTAAGACTAAGAAGGTTTTAGTAAACAGACTTTACATAAGATAGCCTAACAGCAGAAGTGCCTTTTCAAAAGGCAGCACCCTAATCTGTAACTGTACGGCTGTTATCAAGCCACATTCATTCTATATTTTATTATTTCCTGATCTGACGATGGTTATTCTTGAGCCTGTGGTCGGATTAGAAGATTGGACAGATGGCACTTTCAATTTAAGTGGACTTTTAGGCCATGAAAAGGAATGTTTGCTCTGCCTAAGAAGAGTATTGACTATAAAAGTCACAGGCTCTGGGCCATTTCCTGTGGGAATTTTCCACTCTCCTTCCAATTAGTCAGTCAATGTGATGTTTCTCTAAACATGATCATTTATTTTTCTCTGGAGGGTTGCCATCTATCCTGTTCAAGAAAGATGATCTTGAATTTAAAGAAAGCTTTCTGTGCCCCCATTGTAATATTAGGAATAATTGCAGTCCCATGCAAAAGACAAAAGAAAAAAGCATTAGTTTCTTCTTGCATTAAAAAACAAAACCCCAATATTTCTCACAGTTTGATTCCCAGCCAACTTCCATGGTTTACAAAATAATTAGCCAAATTATGCCAATCACTAACAATCATAGCAGAGATTATATAATTATAATTTAGACAAATAACCTTGGACTTTCAGAAATAAAATGTTGAGTGCCTAGCTGCATAATGTAGAACCACAAAAATATACCTTTAAAGTCACGGTTTGTATATTAGCTAATTAATTTATAATGCCTCATACCTCAATATTACTGAAAACAACAAAAGTATTCAAGGTCCAGAGAATACAGAAATAATTTAATTCCAAACATCCATCTACATGTGTGTGTGTGCGCGCACGCGCGTATATATATTAGAATTAGATGTTGGCTCTCATATAGAGAATGACTTCAGATATTTGAAAGCATATATGGATTTTACAGAGAGCATGCTTAAATCAGGGTTTTGAACTGGCTCGTTCTGGCTTGACCCCTTGCCAAGAATTTGCATTTCCATTAGAGATGAATGGAATCAAATTTACATTTTAGCAATGTATACCAAAAAAATCACCTAAGGATGTTGTTAAAAATGTAGATTCTGATTCGGTATATCTAGGGTGGAATTGCAAATTCTCAGCAGGAAACCAAACTAGAATGAATGAGTTTGAAGCCCTGGTTAAAATCCAACTGTTTCAGAGGATTGGACTAGTTTTAAATTACTCAATGATTAAAACAAATAAACATCTTTTCTATTGAGAGCAAAGCAGCAGAATACACACTGTCAGTAGAGTCCACCCTAAGAAACAGAGGTCAGACATACAAAACTTTCCAATGGGATGCTTCTCGTCATCACAACAATGAATAAACGACTCTTCCAGCACAGTAGGCAAATTTTCCCTTTAAGAAACAGCCGGGAAAAAGCAATATTTCAATGTTTGCTTTCCTTCCTGTGAGGGAGAAGGTTTCACTATGACTTACTTTACTTCCTTTTTATTCTGCCCTATTTTCTTGGCTCTCAGAGACAGCTCCAGTAGCAACATGACAATACCACTTTGCACTTGCCAACTCTCAGCTGCGGTCTATGCGAGGAGAGTGTAAAACAGGGGAACGAGGGAAACAGAGACGTTCATCCTCTCATGTGAACATTTTGAGACCCAGAATCACCCCAACTCAAAACCGGAAATGAGAGACATCAAAAACTACCCCCAATGTTCGTATTTGCTATCCTTGAGTTTTCTTAAGCTGTGTGTCGCATATAAAGTAAAGCAATGCCATCTTCTTTAGGAGGATGTGAACAGTAACTAGACTGTAACTTCTAAATTAAAACTTGGAAAAGAAGCAGATTCTCAGAATTCTAAAAATAAGTCTAAAGTGGATGCCTAGAGAATATCAATCTTGAATGCATGTTTTGGGAGCAGGAAACATTGCACTTCTTCCTGCTTTTTTCTTTTTAATGAAGACTTACTTGTCCAGGGAAGAAAGATCTCAAAATAAGAAATGCTCAAAAAGAAAAAGAAATGCCCTCTGAATAAGCCTTATCAGAAGATTGTTGATGTTTTTTAATCCTCTATGTATGTGTAATATATGTATAATATACCTATGTAGTATCAATATATGTATAATTCTACATCCATATAAGTATTTTTAATGGAAGAAATAAAGTTCTTCCTTTACAAACATCAGAGTTCCCTGATGTATACTGGAGCTTAGTTACTCAAGGTTAAAATCACAGAGATTTTGGACTTCCCTTTATAATAACCTTAAAACTTAAAGCATGTTTCTTTACATTTTAGTCAAAGAAGCAAATACTTCTATTCACAGTCTACCAGCTAATTATAAGAGTTGGTTTGTGTGGGCTGGCAATTACTTATCCCACTTTTTTAATATAACGAAACGGAAACAAAATGCATATAGCTATCTGCTCTCCTGACAAAAGAAAATATGGAAAAACTAATAAAGCTATTGAAATAATCAAAAAGGGCTTTAATATATATATACCATATATACTTGAGTATAAGCTTACCCAAATATCAGCTGAGGCGCCTAATTTTACCACAAAAACTGCATAAAAATGTCCTGAAATACTCAGCTTATACATGAGTACATACTGTATATGTTTCTTTTAGTTAAAGAAATGAGTCTTCAAAACGAAGTTAAAAATGAGTATATATAGTACTATACAGCTTTTGTTTAACACACACACACACACACACAAACCAATAAAATATAGCAACACATAGAAAGGAAAATCCATCATGCCCAAATGGGATTTACTTTGAAAATTAAAGACTGATTTAATATATGAAATTTGATCAGTGTAATTTATCAAATCAGTAAAGTAGGAAAAATCACATAATCATCTCAATATTCACAGAAAAGCATTTTACAAAATGGTGCCTCCATTAATGATAAAAACTCTCAGCATATCAAAAGGTATAGCATCTGGGGTCTTAAAGGCTTAAAGGTAAACAAGCGGCCATCTATCTTAGAAGCAACAAAGTCCACATGAAAGAAGCACATCAGCCTGTACGATCACGAGATGTCGAAGGTAGCAGGTATAAGGCATCAACAGAACAAAAAAAAAAATCTTACCATAGTGAATGAAGGGGGAAGTGCAGAGTGGAGACTCAAAGCCCATTTGTCAGCCACTGGAGATCCCCTTGCAGAGGGGTCTCAGGGAGGAGATGAGTCAGTCAGGGTGCAATGTAGCAATGATTAAAAATACAACTTTCCTCTAGTTCCCCACCGCCCACCCCCATCATGATCTGAATTCTACCTTGCAAGTCTGGCTGGACCAGAGGATGTACACTGGTGCAGATGGGAATTGGAGGCACAGGGAATCCAGGGCAGATGATACCTTCAGGACCAGGGGTGTGAGGGGCGATACTAGGAGGGTAGAGGGAGAGTGAGTTTGAAGAAGGAACCGATTACAAGGATCTACATGTGACCTCCTCCCTGGGGAACAGACAACAGAAAAGGGGGTGAAGGGAGACGTCGGACAGGGCAAGATATGACAAAATAATAATTTATAAATTATCAAAGGCTCATGACGGAGGGTGCAGCAGGGAGGGAGGGGGAAAAAAAGAGGACCTGATGCCAAGGGCTTAAGTGGAGAGCAAATGCTTTGAAAATGATGAGGGCAAAGAATGTACAGATGTGCTTTACACAATTGATGTATGTATGGATTGTGATAAGAGTTGTATGAGTCCCTAGTAAAATGTTTAAAAAAAAAACCTCTCAGCAAACTAGGAAAAGAAGGAAAATTCCCTATGATAAAAGGGCATCTGCAAAAGACCTACATCTAGTATTGTACTCAATGGTGAAAAATGAATATTATCTTTTAAAAAGGAATTATTAAAGATGTTTATTTTCTTTTTTTTGGATGTTTACTTTCATCACACCTATTCAACACCATAACAAGTTCCTAGCAAGTAAATAAGATAGAAATATAAATAAAGAACATACAGAGCAGAAAGAAACATTATCTTTTTGCCAAGAATTATTGTCTGCACAGAAAATTCCAAAGAATCCCCAGAAAACTCCTAAGTCACTGAGTTTAGTAAAGTTGTGTAATAAAAGGTGCATGTAGCAAACTCAACCAAAAATAAAATAATTTTTAAAGTAGGAAGAAAAAATCCATAAAATGCCTAAATATGAAAACTAAAAAACCCTGAACCACTGCCCCACCAGGACTCCTCAGGGCCCCAAATAGACCCATAATAATGGTAAATTAATTTTTTACCAAGGCAATTCAATGGAAAAGACCAATGCTTACAACAGATGGTGCTAGATTTCCTAGACACCCATATTGCAAAAAAATAATAACCTTGATGCAGACTTTGTATTATGTACAAAATTAACTCAAAATAGATTATAGATCTCAGTTTAAAAATGAAAGCTATAAAATAGCTAGAAGAACATATATGAGAAATCTTTGTTCCCTTGGTGTCAGGGAAGATTTTCTAGTCATTTCAAAAATAGCATGATCCATTCAAATAATTTTGATACAGTATTGTTGTTGCTGTTGTTAGGTGCTGTTGAGTTAGTTCCAATTCACAGTGACCCTACGTACAAAAGAATGAAACACTGCCCAGTCATATGCTGTCCTCTCAATTGTTCTTGGAGTCCATTGTTGCTGCCACTGTGTCCATCCATCTTGTCAAGGACCTTCCTCGGGTCTCAGGGAGGAGACGAGTCAGTCAGGGTGCAATATAGCAACGATTAAAAATACAACTTTCCTCTAGTTCCTAAACGCTTCCCCCCCCCCCCCCCCATTATCATGATTCCAATTCTACCTTGCAAGTCTGGCTAGACCAGAGGATGTACACTGATACAGATAAGAACTGGAAACACAGGGAATCCAGGGCAGATGATCCCCTCAGGACCAGTGATGTGAGTGGCGATACTGGGAGGGTAGAGAGAGGGTGGGTTGGAAAGGGGGAACCGATTGCAAGGATCTACATGTGACCTCCTCCCTGGAGGATGGACAACAGAAAAGAGGGTGAAGGGAGACATAGGACAGGGCAAGATATGACAAAATAATAATTTTTAAACTATCAAGTGTTCATGAGGAAGGGAGGAACGGGGAGGGAGGGGAAAAAGTGAGGACCTGATGCCAGAGGCTTGGGTGGAGAGCAAATGTTTTGAGAATGATGAGGGCAACGAATGTACAGATGTGCTTTACACAATTGATGTATGTATGGATTGTGATAAGAGTTGTATGAGCTCCTAATAAAATGATTATTTTAAAAAAGGAGCTTCCGCATTCTCGCTGCCCCTCCAGTTTACCAAGCATGATGTCCTTCTCCAGGGACTGGTCTCTCCTGATGACATGCCCAAAGTACATGAGATGAAGTTTTGCCATCCTTGCTTCTAAGGAACATTCTGGCTGTATTCCTTCCAAGACAGGGCTTCATTAAAACAAATACATTGGCATAATCCAGTAACAGTGAAACCCAGAATCCTTTCTTTCAAACAGAAGCAGGAAAGATAGGGACTGAAGAATTATTCAGACTTTGTCTTCTTTCCTTGTGGCTTATAGTCTCCTCCTGCCTCCCTGGAAGCCTGTCCCCGTCCAAAGCCTCTCCAGCCTCTGCTACTGAATCCTCCATGGCCTCTGAACCCTTCCCTGCTGCCAGTTCATCCCCGAACGTCACTTTCACCCTTGGACTTGGTGGGCCAGGGTCATTTTGTTTCCATCCATCTCGCTATCCTCCACGGCCTCCTTGGCTGTGTTAGCATCCTCTTCAGTCTAGGAATGGAACTTTTTGGAAGAGCCGTTTTCCAGGTGGGTGACTGCTTTGGCCCAAACAGAGTCATGGAATAATTCAAGATCTTCAGACATACCTCGACAGACTGTTTTGTTGTTGTTGTTTGTTTGGTTTTTTTAATGGCTGGCTCCTAGCCATTAGGTGACCCCCCTGGCTCTTTGCAACTCCAACCAGATTGCTCTACCCTGGGTTTCTCTTTAATTGAGCTAAGATTCGATTGGAGAATCCTGATAAAAAGATGGGGGAGGAGTGAGATAGAATTTCCCATTCTCAATAGAATCTAGACTTTTTGGAGCCATTGAGGGTGGCCAAACACCAAAATGATTGCCTTGAATAATCTTTAAGCCTTAAACCTCAAACCAAAATGTTCCTTAGATATCAGCTTTGAGCCAAACAATAGTTTAGCTTAGTTAGTAAAATATGTGTGCTTTGAGCATTAAAAGATTTATGGATGAGGATTCAAATTGACAATTGCACCCAGCGTGAAAGTTTAGCTGAGAAGCTGAGGGGTCAATACGTTGATGTTCATGGTGATTGAATAAGTTGGAAAGGATGCTGAGAAGGGTTTTGCCACTAGAAGAATGGCAGCAACGTCACTGAATGGGACATGTAGAATTCGTTGAAATGATGTGTTCTTCGCACTATTACACCAAACTTTAATTAATCAATTATTTTTTAAAGCACCAGATTTTTAAAAAACATATTTTCTATCAAAGATGGTGCATGAACAATTGAAAAGATGATCAACAGGTTTAGTTTTAGGGAAATGCAAATTAAAGCCATTATGACATATCATTACTTATCTATTCGAATGGTTTAAGAAAACAAAAAGGCACTCAAGCCACAAACTGGTCAGGATGTGGAAGCACAAAGACGCGCATACTTGATGAAAACACCAAAGTGGTATTATCATGCTGGAAAAAAGCTGGACCCTGTCTTATGAAGTGAAACATGCACTTGCCATATGACTTAGCAGTCCCCTTCCTACGCATCTGTCCAAGGAAAATAAAAACTTATGTTCAGACACAAAAACCTTTCTCGGTTTCCAGTGGCTATTTTTATAATTGCTAAAAACTAAAGACAACCAAATGTCTTCCTACTTAGAATGAACTACTCACACATGCAAGAACCTGGATGAATCTCAGATACTTTGGCTAAGTGAAACAATCCAGGGCCAAAGGCTACATCGTGTATAGTTCTATTTATATGACATTCTAGAAAGGTAAAAAAAATAGAAACAAAACCAATCAGTGCTTGACAGGGGCTGATGGGCAGGGGGCAGGGTGGGATGAGAGGAGGATTGCCAACAAAGGAGACTTCAAGGGATTTTCTAGATTAAGAACACATTAGGTAGAAGAGGTGGTCCACTTCTCAAAAATGGGCAGTTAAAATCTCATGACTCGCAGTTCAATGCTACCTGGCATGGGGCTAGAATATGAGTCTCTCAGGTTCCCCAATAGACAGCTGGGGTGGTGGTCACATCTTTCAAAACCCATAGAACTATACACCAGAAGTTAAGTATAGCACATTTTAAAAAAGCTATTAAATACACGCAGAAACAAATATAAAAACGTAGAAGGCTAAGTACAAAGGTAAGTCAAAAAGTATGTTTGCCAGAGTACATGAACCGTTATGAAGCAAAAACATCAAAGTGTGACACTCTGCTTCTCACCATCTCTTTCATCTTGGGAAGGTGGTGTGTCCCTCTCCCTCACCCTCTGGTGCTCCTCCGTTTATACCACGTCAACCTTGCTGGCACCCGTGAGGAGCTCAAATCGCTTCCCTTGCGATGCTCTTTGAGTCTGGGGAACACAATGAAACCTCAAGGGACAAGATCAGGACTATGACTACAGAGTGGATCATCCTTTGTCTTCTGAGAAAATTCTACCAACATTCCCCCTCTGAGAGCTCCCCAAAGTCACGACCTCTTCGCCTTGAATTGAATGGCATATCGGAGTCCTTAACAGTCACTGCTTGGATTGGCTGGGTTTTGAAGGCACCCTAGTGAGATGAAGACATGTTTTCAGCCAACTACTGACCACAAAGACATATTTGAGCATCCACTTCTTTGGAAGAAACCTGCACATATATGAACTGGTGATCATAGTAGCAATACTTTTTGATTTATCATACCAAAATACTTGCGACAATTCTGTCCTCTACATGAGATTATAGGTGATTTTAATTTGTCCTTTTCTGAAATTTAAAAATGCCTCCCAATCGATATGTTTTGCTTTTATTTCTATGGGAAAATGAATGTGCACCCCTCCCATCTGTTAGATATGAACTTTCAGACCCTGATCAGGTTGTAGCTGCCTACTGGGAGACTTTCTTGATTTCCGTTTCCAACCCTGTCCTTTAAATAATTTGTCCTTAATAATGAGTTTCAATATGTCAATCTTCAGCTCAAGTAATTTGCAAAATGGTTTTACGCTGCTTACTTAATACTAAGCAAGACATGATTTCTTTGCTATCTTTTGAATCTTTATTATATAAAAAGAAGATTAGGCAGGAATTATGTGCCAGGAACTGCTAGGTTCACAACATGGAATATCTTAGACAATCCTAGCACAACAACCTTAAATGATATCCTTCCCCCCTCTCCCCCCACGTTTTATACAACCATGTCTCAGGTTGGGTTCTCTAGAGAACAAAAACCAGTGAAGCTTGTACATATAATTAATACTAGCAAAAAGCAGAAAAATGAAGCTACATTGATGAGGAAAAGGCCAGTGCATTTGTGATGAGGGCCTTCGTTGTTCCTCATGAACAAATCACCAGACTGTTCCTACTGCTTCTTCAAGACTAATGAGGATGGCCAACATTCCTCATTTCACTGGGGAGACCTTATCTCTGGGCTAGCCCTTTCAGGCTTCCTTTTGTGCCCTAAACCAAAATGCTGAAAAGGAACATGACTGAGTCAAACCTGCAGCTTTGAGGTGGTATAAACTGAAGGGTGCAGAATTCTTCAGGTGAAAGGCTAGCTAGATAAAGACACCCCCTTTGGGAGTGTCTTGATGTACATGGAGGATAGCTAGGCAAGCAATAGCGCCACATTTGCTGTTTTTGTTTAATAAAAATTTTATAGAAATACTTGTTTACTTACCCTGCGAGATGCCTATAGTCACACACAAATAGAGACAGACATAGCACGACTCCAGGGTCCAAATTCTCAGCACCTGCAGCAGAGGGGACATCCGACACATGACAGAAAGCGGTCTGAATTCTAAAGCCTGGTTCACTACTTCCTACTGGGTGACCTTGGGCACATTATTTAACTTCTCTAAGTGTGCTTCCCCAAAACAAAGTGCCAAATATAATTGTTATTGGTGCTTGTTGCTGGGGAGTCAATTTTGACTTAACCACTTTATCAGTTGCTTGTGGCTGAAATTACATGACCCGAAGGGTCATTCCCAATGTCTGTCTTCTCTTGTTTTCTGTTCCCATCCAGGTTGATCTCCTCACTCTCTAGTAGCAGCACCAGTCTCTGCTTGCCTCTAAGTCAGCTATTGATTGTTCTCTCAACTTAGAATATCCTCCCTCATTTTTTCCCACTTTCCATCTTGGCTTAGCTCAAGATTCCCTTCATCCAAGATAACACTGAAAAAAATACCTCCTTAATTGTGATCACACATACATGTATAAGCATTAATTCTGTCTTTGTTTAAAACAGTCATCCAGTGAGCCACTATCCTGGTGGCTTTTAATACTAAAATTAAATTAAATTAAGCATTTCAGTTCCCCAGTCAAAGGCTCAATGTTTTGTTCTGTTGTCCGTAGGGTTGCTGAGTTGGAACTGACTGATGGCACCTAACAACATCAACAACAACAACAAACGAGCTCAGTCATCATAAATGGCTGGTGTCTACTGGATTAGATAACACCAATATAAAGCAGTTCTATCAGCCTAGGAAGTTCTGCTGCAGAGCACTGGTCTAAAACGTAAGCGCCTGGAAAGCAAGGGCGTAGCGGAGGCAACCCAGCGATGTACTGTGATGACATAGCCGGAGCTTGGCTCAGTACTTGTGTTTTGCTTTCTTGATTCACGCAGGGGACCTGACATTTGACAGGAATGTTCATGTAACCACAGTTTTTCAGCCTAGGTTATGAAATACCAATGGATTCAATTATTCACACAATTTTAACTTTACTTCGCCAAGACCCACTTTTCCAAGAGTCCAGCTCTTCTTTCCTTCTTTAGGGAGATGCAGTTCTTATTCTTCCTATGACCTCTTTAGTTAGGAGTAATTTTACAGTCTCTTACATCGGAAGTTGCCTGTGTTTAAGACAAAACAAGACCAAGAAAAAATACACAGAAAAAAAAACATCTTTTGCAAAACTTGAAATAATTCTCCTAAAGTGAAAATATTTCTGTATACTTGGCAAACACTGCCCTGAAAACTTGCAGTATTTCATTTAAAGGAAAATACACACATTCACCTTCTTTTAAAGGTGAAGAATTAAGGTCAGGCGATTTACCCAGGGTCACCTGTGAGCGCAACTGTGGAGACAGTTCTCTCAGACACCTGAGCCCCTGTCTTATTCTCTCTTCACTGAATCCCAGGGTTCTAAATCACTCCCATGCCCTGAGGGCATTTTACACCCACTAATGATGCCACTTATTCTGAGTGCCTACAATTTGTAAGCTCTCTGCAAAAGCTCCGGCCACTGCAACACATCCCGCTCCTGTAAACGCCTTGGCTCCCTCCCAGCTGCGTCACTGGCACACAGTGAAGGACACACAAAAACTCCCACCCAGCTCAAACCATTCCACTACAGCTTCTGCGTAGAAGTAGGTCTTTAAGAAATGAAACATAAAATTAGAAAAACAGCATTCCTGCCCCGCTCCCTCCCTCCACCCCCAACCATATGCCAAGAGGTTTCTTCAAATGGAAACACACACAAAACATCCATACATCAGACAGGAGGACAAACTGAGAAAGTGGCTTCAGGGATGCGTTGATTGAGATACTCCAACAAGATGAATTGCTTTTTGAGAATTAGATTTGGGGATTTTTTTTCTTTAAATCTTCCGTGACTCCAATGTTTATGTATCACAGAAAGGCTTAACATTCCAAGGAGATAAAGGTCTTTCTCCACGTGCTTCGTCTCTTTGTGCTCATATTTGAGACACAATGAGAACTCTTACAACATTTCTCTTACCAGGCTTATTTGCCAAATATTTTCAGCGTTAAAATGATTCCGTTTTTCACCCGAACTATAATTAAGACTTGAAGGAAATTATTCCAGGATACATCATCATTAACATTCAAAGAGAATAAAAAGGGGATAGATGTGAGTTTCCACAAATGAAATTAGCAGAACGAAACGGATTTTATACTTAAGGTATTTTTGACTGTGGAGCTCTTGGACTCGTGGCATAAATAATGCCCCCAATGATTAAAACCGAGAAATTTAACAAGGCACAGATCAAAGTGCACACACAGTGGGTTAACCTCACACTCATTCAGTCACAATTATTAAAAAATGCTTTCAGCTCGGTTTGCACTTTGAATTCAAGTGGATTTCTTAACTGACAGCAAATTTAGAGTCTCTCCTTATTGCAACAAATTTGCTTGACTTTTGGTCTTTATGCTGACATTTTGATAAACTAGTACTCCAGACCCATCGAGAAATAACATGATAATAATCTATGGCAAACACTCACAAATTAAAAAGAGAGCGAGAAGAGATAGCAGGATAACACAGACCTCTCCTGCATTCGAAAAAATGATCAACAGTATGAACAAAAAGCCTGATGGCAGCTTCTTGGCTTTTGTCTACATTGAAATCCTCCCCCACTTCATCCCCTGGGAGGTGCATTGAATCTTTTATTAAAGAGATTGGAATGGGGAGGGAGAGACAGAGACGGAAGGAAAGAGAGTGTGGTGAGGAGATACAGAGAAAGCAATAGACGCAGAAACAGAGGGAACTACAGAGACCAGGATAGATGATATGGAGAAGAGGGAAGAGGGAGAAAGTCCTCTGTAATCAAACTACTTGGTGCAGGATTGGGAATTGCTTATAATAATCTAATGGAAAGTCCAAACAAGAGTAAAACAAAGATGGATGTATTCAGCTGAAATTGACTTGCTCAGAGGCCCCTGGGCAAGGGCCCTGACCTTTGCACTGCAAAGCATGCTCAACCCGCGCTCACAGGCGACCTGGATCATCAGCTGATCTTGGAGGTTCATTTGGGCCATTCACCAGAGAGCGGAGAATACGCATTTGTATTTATTTGGATCAAGAAGTTATTTTTCACTAGAAGTCAGGGCTTCAAACCACTTTATTCCAGTTTGGACCCCTGCTGAGAATGTGCACTTCCAGCCATAGATACTGCCCCAGAACCAGAGGTTCTTGTTAAAATGTACATCTATCTGGGGTGGAAATACAAGTTCTGAGCAGAGGATCAAACCAGATTAACCTGCTTTGAAACTCAGGGGTCTGAGCCACTCATCCCCTGATACCGTTACACTGCATAGCCACCCAGGTTACTCTCAGATCTTGGCATTTCATTAATTAACTCAAGAGATCGTTGTCTTTGACACTTGCCGTTAGTCAGAGAATCCTCTTCACCAGTGAAGCAGGAAGTAGGGATATCATAGGATTGACTGGTTCTGGGGGGTTTACAATACAAAGCGAGAGGCTGTGTGATGGGATCGGTATCATTGGTCTACTTGTCAAACACTCCAGAACTACTGAGTATGCTGTTGAACCTCATGTTAAAATGCAGGGCAACCACATTAGCGGTACTAGTTGTTCACAAAGTGCAACGTGCATTGGAATCATCCGGACTAGAGGGTGGAGCTCACAGATCATGGGGATCCTCCTCCAGAGCGTCTGTCTCAGACCACTCACCAGCGCTCTGTCATTTGAAAGGGGGGGGGGGGAAATCTGTGGAGGAAATGAATATAGGTAAGGAAGGAAGAAGATGACTCCACTCAAGTCATGTTTTTTAAAAGGGGCTCATTTCTGTTCAATCCCCTCCTGAGAATTTGCCTTTCCACCCCACATATACTGAATCAGAATCTACTGTTTAAGAAGTTTTCCAGGTGATTCTTAAATATTTCCAGGGCATTCTTATGTATACATAGAATCTTGTTAAAATGTAGATTCAGTATACTTGGGGGAGAAATGCAAACTCTCAGTAAGATGTCTAATTGGAATAGACCATTTGAAGTTCAATGTTTAAACCTAAATTCATAGTATTCACTTCAAGGCTCTAGTTGAAATGCATAACCTGATTGAATAGGCCGAGGGTAGGACCTGAGAGTCTGCCTTTCTAACAACCCCCTAGGCACTGGCCCATGAAACATACATTGAGTATAAAGGTTCTATATTACCTAGGGCAGCATTTACCAAATATATTCTTTAAAGGAAGCAAACCAGTAGCCCTGTGTCAATTGCAAGTCACAGCGACTCCGTGTGTGTTGGTGTAGACTGGCATTCTATAGGGTTTTCAAGAAGACCACCAGGTTGTTCTTTGGAGGCCCTGAGGGTGGGCCTTTAGGTTAGCACCCAAATGTGTTCATCATTTGCACCACTGGGGTCTCTTCGGCCATTGCACTTGGATCCTTTCTGACTTGCAGAGTAGAATAAGCCTCACAATCCTTCCTAGGCTTGAGCCCATTTTTTGAGCCGTTCTGGCCAGTGTTCCTCCTCTTTTGCTGCCCTGCTACTTTACCAAGCACAATACCCTTTTCCAGGGACTGTTTTCTTTTGATACCAGGTCCAGAATATGAAGGACAAGTCTTGCTATCCTCTCTTCCAAGCAGCATTCTGACGGTCCTTCCAACACAGACGTATTTGCTCTTCTGGCAGCAAAGTCAACATTCGTCACCAACACCGTAATTCCAAGGCATCGATTCTTCAGTCTTTCATGTTCACTGTCAAGCTTTTGAAGTGGAACGTTCTACGGCTCAAGCCAGGCACACCTTAGTCCTCAAAGTGATATCTTTGCTTTTCAACACTTCACGAGATCTTGTGCAGCAGATTTTCTCAATGTCATTTGATTTCCTGATTGCTGCTTTCTTGGGTTTTGACTGCGGTAGATGCAAATAAAATGACCCGAGAACCAGATGACGTGTGGGAGGCCGGTGGGGGAGGGAGGGCTTGAAATTAATTCTCCCGGAAGAAACCAGTAGTCATTAAAGGGGCAGAAAAGAAAGAAAAGACCAAAATGGATGTCAGAAGATACTCTGAAACTTGCTCTTGAACTTAGAGCAGATAAAGTGAATGGAAGAAATGATTCAGTAAACAATTAAACAGAGGATTTCCAAGGGGGCTTGAGAAGAGAAAGTAAAGTATACTATACTGAAAGGTATAAAGTCCTGAAGTCCTGAAACCAACAGAGAAGAATAAGCGTAGCATTTCTCAAGCTAAAAGAACTGATAAAAACTTCAAGCCTGGTGGTGAAATATTGAAGGACTCTGTGGGAAAAACTGAACAGTTAGAGAAGCTGAATTATATGAAGAAGGATGTGGGATTGGCACTGGAGGAAGGCTTATTATGCAGATGACACAACCTGCATGCTGAACGTGAGGACAGTTGTGGGGATGACACAGGACTGGGCAACGTGTTGTTCTGTCATACAGTGGGTCACCATGAGTCAGAACTGACCCAATGGCACCTAACATCAACATGAGACAAATATTGATGGGCCAGGGAGCATCAACAGAAGATGGAGGAATATATACAGTCACTGTGCCAAGAAGCATTTGAGAGTATTCCGTCATTTCAGGCGGTAGAGTATGATCAAGAACCAATGATATTGAAGGAAATCCACATTAAATGGAGGTCTTGGGGAGAAGCAAGACTCCAACAACTGCAAAGAATATCATCGGGGATGTTCCAACAAAAGGATGCAGCACTGGAGGTGCTAACTGGTCTACGTCAAGGAATTTGGAAGACAACTACCTGGCCAGCTGACTGGAAGACATGCATTCCTGTGCCCGTTCCAAGGAAAGGTGATCAACAGAATGTGGAGATTATCACACAATGGCACTGATATCACACACAAATAAAATTGTACTGATAATAAATCAAAGGAAGACGCAGCAATATGACACAGGGAACTGCCGGAAGTTAAAGCTGGATTCAGAAGAGGATGTGGTATTTTAGGATGCAAAGGAGATCCCATCTCAAATATAACTTGAGAACATTTATGAAGTCTTAATAGAAACAAAGACACGGACACGTCATTCAGATGAGGGAGACCATTGGCATAAGGCCAAAATGGCAACTGAGGATTCAAGCTGGGTGCGTGGTCAGTACGGCTTGGAACAAAGGAACTGTCACAAATGCATGATTGGCAGCAGAACAACACATCACAGATACAGGTGAGACTACAGAAGCAGGTATGGGACCATGATAGGAACACGTACATTGTTAGAAGGGCTTACAAGACTGGTCCAGGGCCTTCAGACCAAGGTAGTCAGAGTGAAACTGACAGGGCACAACCTATGTCTATGTGACCCCCTGTACTGTCCACTTAGCGGTCCTGGTGGCACAGTGGTTCTGAGTTGGGATGAGATCTACAAGGTTGGCAGTTTGGAACCACCAGCAGCTCCACAGGACAAAGACTGGGCTTTCTATTCTCAGAAACCCACAGGGAGTTGCCATGAGTCAACATTAATTCAGTGGCATTGGGTTTGGTCTATCGTCCCCAGTACTGTGACCTCTATCAAGGATGCACCCAAGCAAGCCCCTATGAGAGATTGCTCCTCCCTGGGCTTGCTGGAGAAGTGGAGAGATAACCTACTTTCGAAGGCACACTGACTCAGGGCAAGATTATCTACATCCTTCGTTAAGGACCGGAAAGCATTCAATGGAGGCGTAACCTATGCAGGGTCTATGCGAATGGATTGGGGCAGTCAGGGCCTTCCACACAGCCTTTTGCAAACCAAGGTGCCCAGAATTTAAGCTTTAATGCAGTGGAATGAGGGATAGCATTCAAGATATCAGCTAGATCTTGGCTAAAGTCAAAGAATGCCTGAAAGATACTTATTCATGTTTCATGGACTATGCAAAGGCATTTGACTGTGTGGAGCATAACAAATTATGGTTAACACTGAGAAGAACGGGAATTCCCAGAACACTTAACTTACTCATGTGGAACCTGTACACAGACCAGGAGGCAGTCTTTTCAATAGAACGAGGAGCCACTGTGTCGTTTAAAATCAGGCAACAAGTGTGTCAGGGTTGTTGTATATTTGTTCAATTTGTATGCTGAGCAAGCGAGAGACAGAAGTTGGACTCTTAATCGGGCATGGCCTCAGGATTGGAGGAAGACTCCTTAACAATCTGTGGTGTCCACAAGACACAAGCTTGCTATGAAGATCAAAGACTAGGGTTTTCAAGATGGATTATACCTCAACAAAAAGAGAAGAAAAATCTAACATCACTAGATCAATAAGCAACATCATGATAAACAGAGAAAAGATCGACGGTGTCCAGGGACTCCTAAAAGCCATCTATATGAAAATCACATGGTGTGGGTGTTACTAGTGAAGCTTTCTAGGTCAACTCCGCATCCTACTGTCAGTAACTCTAGCAGTGGGTCCCAAAAATATCCATGTTAAAAAAGAGCTTTATGGATTTTTATGTATAAATAGTCTGTAAACATTCATATCTATTTGAGAACAATAGATGGGGTGGGCCAATTGACAGCTGGTTTAATCAAAGATCCATATTTTCAGGCACTGGCTACCTGCGTCCCTTGTTATTTTCTCTCATTTTCATCCTGCCAATCTTTCATCAATTGTTGTTGACATGATCAAAAATGGCAAGTTTCCTAAAGGAAAGATTGAAACTTCTAACAGTTTATTTTGCTTTCCGTTAGCCAAAACATAGAAATGAAAAATACCCTCTGTCTCGTCCCCACCAATATTTTTCCATATATTTAAATTATCCTTGTCTTACCTATCTTGCTTTTGGCTCTGTTACCACCACAAAGTGTTGTGCTAGATTTTTTTTGTTAGTAGTAGTTGAAAAATATTTCTATAATGATTACTTAATATGTTGCTAAATCCAGGAGACAGAAACTGTCTGCCAGAAAGCACCATATTGAAGTCTCCTAAACACTACAAAAAAATAGAAGTTATTTACAGTTAGTACTCAACATTGGCAAACAAGTCATGCTATTAAAGATGCATTTGCATATGTTATATTAAGAGATATGTAAATGTATGTGTAAAACTGGGCATAATTAATTACTTCCACCATCAATATGCATCCCATCTCCCAATCTTATCATTCAATTCTTTCTTTCTTTTGTGAAAAGATACATGCATTTCTAACCTCCTGGGCTCACAATGTTAAATGTGCAATCCTTTCCCCCCTGCTCCCAGAGTTACCTAAAGTTAAAGGACCGAGCCATTGGAAAACGATTCCATGTTCTCGTTGAAAGATAAGGAAAATAAAGTTTTGCATTTACATATCAAAATCACCTAATACACTTTTCCAAAGTTGAGCTTTCTCTACCCAAAGATTTGGGTTCACTATGTCTGGGGTGGCTATCGGGACATTTGTATTAAGAACCAAACGCACGTGATAGTCAGCCATAGGTGGCCACTACTAGCATCCGTCTAACGTTCGATAGCATCCAGAAGATTTAGAAACATTGTCATTATGAGTTTTGCTGCTAGCAATACAGTATCTCCTGTATTATGTATCATCTTTTCCCTAAGGGCCAGACATTGTGCTAATCACTTTATATATAATATTACTGAATAATCTGAAAGACCTTAAGAATAGATACCATTTTATAGATTAAAACAAAAACTTGAGAAGTTAAGCAATTTGCTTGAAGTCGAAAACCAACCCCTGGCTAGCATGAGTTTTGACTCCGAGTGACGCTATGGGATAGGGTAGAACTGCCCCAGAAGGCTTCCAACGCTATCATTTTTACAGGAGTCCTGCTGGTAGAGTGGTTAAGACATTGCCTGCAAACTAAAAGGCTGGTGGTTTAAATTGACTAGCGACTCTGTGGGAGACAGTTTGGCACTAGGCTTCCATTGAGATTTATGGCTTTGGGAACCCTACCAGGAAAGTCTACTCTATCCTTTGAATTGGCATTTACTCAATGGCAGTGGGTTAGACTTCACAGAAACAGATTGTCATACACTTCTGCAAAACGATTAGCAGCAGGACTCCTGGTTAGCAGGGGGGCGCTTTCACCACTGCGCTCTCAGGACTCCTTAAGTTACCGAATGCCCCGGCAATAATACGTGGTAAAACGAGAATCTGCTTCTATTCTATCACTCAGTGAGAAGTGAGTAACTTAAGTAGTTATGTGATTTATTTATGCCATTCATTTTTCTGCTTTGGACACTGAATGGACCAGAGACTGCGATATCTTAGATTCCTTTGAGCGCTAGCGTTTACTTATAGAATTTAATTCAACTAAAACACGTGGCCCCTGACCTCTTGGTGGTAGCAGTGGGTTGTCTATTAGACTTTCTTGTCTTCCCTTCCATTTCAGGTTGAGCTCTCACTGACATCCAGGCGACACTGACTCACAGTGACAGGGTAGAACTGCCGCTGTGCCTTTCTGAGACCGTACTGTTCATGGGAGTAGAAAGCCCAGACTTTCTCTGGAGGAGCTGCTAGTGCTTTTGAACTGTCAACCTTAGGATTGCAAATGTGTAACCAATGCATAACCAGGGCTCCTGAGTTTCAGGTCTAATCTCCTGCACTATTAGCGCTCCTCCTCCTCCCAGGTCCCATCACAGCACTTCAGGGAAGACTCCCCAACCATTACGGCCTACAGCAGAACAGGCTTACCCAACTCCGGGTCCCTGCTCACGGAGCTCTTTCTGGTGAGAGGTGTCCACTGCTGGATAGACGAATCCTGCTCACCCTACAGAGCCAACGCACGCATCATACCTTCGGGAAAACACACCCTCTTTTCCTAGTCTATTTATTCTTCTGGGGTTGTTTCAGGTCTGAAATCTCTGAAAATATCAGTTTCAAATAGTG
Source organism: Tenrec ecaudatus (assembly GCF_050624435.1). Classification (NCBI taxonomy): domain Eukaryota; kingdom Metazoa; phylum Chordata; class Mammalia; order Afrosoricida; family Tenrecidae; genus Tenrec; species Tenrec ecaudatus. Next base: position 73,749,382 of record NC_134543.1, read on the forward strand.
TGTCACATGATTAGAAAAGTACACTACCCACTGTCATGAAGTCAACTCTGATGCCTAGTGCCCCTCCTCGTACTTGGCATCTTCTCTCAGCTCCTGTGGCAACTAGAGCTATGACACACACCTCACCAGATGTATGCAGGGTTTTCCTTTGGATGAGATTCTAGAGTAGAAGCCGTGTTCTAGTCATCTTTGTAACCCCACACCTGCCCGGGCTGTTTGGCGACTCTGCCCACATGGATCTATAAAGCGCCAACAGTAGTTGTCTAATCACCCCTTAAAGAACCGCTTACCTAATTGCCCATACCTCAAATAATACATATATCCCAACTGACTCCAAGGCACCTAACAGAATTTAAGTTGTCTATACCCAGCACATTGTAGACACTTAGTTTTGTTGAATTGCGTTTACTTTGTTGAATTTAGGAAAGCTGCATCTAGGTACTGTCTCTGCTTAGATAAATCCTCTACAATCAGCTTCTTCTCCACGACTGCTCCCGCCACTTTGGGGAAAAAACGATTTCCAGGGAGAAGAAAGTAATGGAGTAGCAAAGGCATCAGAGTGATGGAAAATGAATGGAAAGACAAAAATGTTAAATTTGATTAGTGCGGCTTACCAGCATAATAAAAGAGACCAAGCTGACATTGTGCTTTGGTTGAAAGACAATGATGAAGGCCAGGCTCTTCAGCTGGACCTGTGCCCAGCACTGCCTTTGACTCGAGCCTGGAGGAGGAGGTCTCAGACAGCACGTAACCCACATGATTTGGAGGACTCCGCAAGGGAAGTAAGGGGCCACGAGCAGGTTACCAGGGTCAGAATAATTCAACCATGACAATCTAGGGGACAGTGTTTGGTGAAAAGAAACATGGTAGGCTTCTGAAATGTAACAGTGTGCATAAAGAAAACTCTCATTTAATTCAGTCTCTTCTTTTCATTAAGTCATTGTTACTTGGCAATTTGCGGATGCTTTCACCAGCTTCCCAAGGTCTTCTTAAGCGCATCTTGGTGTTCCCAGATGTGTACCTGCTACAATTCATGACCAAACTACAGCAGTTTCTTGTGATTTTCTCTCACAAGTGAAACTGGAAGTGCTATAAAGACAAAATATGATTCACTTTGAAGCTCCTGAGACCTAATAGAGAAGTGGAGGCTACTCAGTGTATGATGGTAAGTAAAAGGTATTGCTATGGAATCAAAGAAAAGTTCTACTAAATAAAAATATCAAAATGTGGAGCTATCATTTCTCGACATATCCTCCATTTAGGACTATACACTGCATCCTTCTAGACAGTGCTTCTGTCATTCCTACCCTTCCCTAAAGAATTCGGTGTTCTTCTATGCATTGCATGTCAAAATGACAGGATTGGCCTTCTCAAGGAATTTCAATCATGTGCCTTTTCAACCTTCTTTGAGTTTTAGGAGCAAAAACTGAAAGGGGAAGATCTGAGCTGGAGGATGAATGGGGTAAGGCTTACCCACAAAATTTTCATTGAGAATTCTTTCTACTTTGAAGACTGAGCAGGCGCATTGGTGTGGTAGGAAAAATTTCCTCCATGCAACCATCTGCCTTTGTGCCCCCACCAATTCCGTTTCCAATTTTCTTAAAACTAGTCATAATAAGGCTCTCTCATTGTCCCGTGCCCATTAAGAAATCTGTCAAGATAATCTCTTTAGAATGCTCCCAAGCAGGCACCACTGTCTTCTCAGTTTTATTCTTTACCTTGAATTTACCTGGTCCAGCAGATCCCCTTAGAAGTCATTGTCCTTATTGGACCTTTTGGGGGGAAGCCACCCTAATGAGATATATACAAATGTATTACTTAGAAAATTTGTTTTAGCTATCCACTGATCAGAGATATGTTTGAGTACATCCTATTTTGTATAAACCTATGTATTATAGACTGTATCAAAACAATACTTTTTGACTTACTCTTGTATGTTTGATGAATTAACAAAGGAAAACACTCACCATCTGTATTTATCACAGGGCAGGGACTTTCACATTGAGAGCTGTTCTGTGATATCTTGATGAAAAAGTAGGTTACTTCAGATTAGGTAATACATTTCCAAACTTTTTTGGCCTACCACCCTCTTTTCAGAGAAAAAAAATTACTTAATGGCTTCCTGGCCATTAAAACCGTTTGTACTATATTCCACAATCCAGAATCAAGTGTAGGTATCTGCTTTTCCAGTCCCCCTCCCCCCAATCACACCAGCACTCCCCAGGGTGAAGTTGTCACCCACTTTGGGAAACACTGGACTAGCTGGAGAGCTTTGACACTGGAGAGAGCTAAGTTTGGTGAAAATAAGGTAGAAATGATCAAAGGAGAGGGGCCTGGTTGAACTAAATCCCCTCTTATAGAAGACCAAACCTTCATTTCACAGTCATTTCTAGGAAGCAGCTCTATGATTTTATTCTAGTAGCACAGGCAAATATATTCCTTGTAAGATTTTTTTTGTATTAGTATCTAAAGAATTCGTGTAGCGGTACAGATAGTTTCTTCCTTCTGCAAGAAACTTGAGCATTAATTTCCTCTGCACCAGGACCCAGAAATCCCGAATCCTTGCTTTATACTTTTTTTTGCTAGCTCACTGTTCATATACCCTTCCCTGTTCTTTTTAAATCACTTACAATTAGCTTTCCGTTAAATTCTGTTTAGAACAGAGGATGAATTTCCCTTCTTTATCTCCTTACACAATTATTCCACATTTGATGAAAACCTGTCAAAAATGAGTAAACGGGTCACATTTTCTTAGAGGGGGCAGGGAGTTGGCTTCTGGGGCTAGCATGTAGGGCTGGTGGCAAGTCACAGGACTATTGGAACTATCAACAGTCTCCCACAAGGCCTCCAACACATTCTGAGTCTCTTTCACTGTATCACAGTCAGAAATCAAAGATGTGATGCCTGCCTCAACCCTGTTAAATAAGATGATCTATTTAAAAACACACTGTCTATGACAAAAAAGGAGTCCCTGAGTCCCTGCAATCCAGTGATAAAGAGCTTAGCGGCTGACTGAAATGCTGGCAGTTCTAATCCACCAGCTGCTCCAAGGGGGAAAGCAGTTGGTTTCCATCAAATCCCAGCCTTGGAAATCCTAGAGGTCATTCGACCAAGGTCAATAGGGTCACTATGAATCAGACTCAATGAGATGGCAATGGCTTTAGGTCTTCTTTGTGTGGATGTGTGGATATAGGGTGCATTCTCACTATATGTGACTCTTGTTCCTTTATCAATTCCATCTCCTTTCCAAAATATATACTTACAGAATATGACCTGACTGTCACTCAGCAGACATGGAAAAGACTGCTCTGCTACAATTCCCTGACAGGCTGCCCTGCCTCTCAACACCAGTGGGGGGTGACCCCAAAAGCTCTCCGATGAGGTCTTTTTGAGATTATCTTTTTAATGTTTGTGACCAGTTCCCGTGAATAATCATCTGGAAGAGTGATCTGTGTATCTTCCCATTGTAAAAATCTGGTCATTCTATTATCTAAAACTACACGTGTGTGTTTTATATTAACAGAAACTCTGCATTCTTCTCAAACCTGTTTTTTTTTTCCCTTCTCAAAACTTTTAAGTCAGATTAAATCTAGATTGAGTTTCAAGAGTAGTCTTTCAGGTAAAAATATGAAAGCATTCAAGAAAGTATTACCTACTTAAAATAGTTCATGCCCTCAAAGGAGATTTTGTTGTTTCTAACATTCAACAATCCTGACCATTGCAACAGCCCATAGATAGAAGGAAAACTGCTTTTCTCTACTTTATTATTTTTTATCGTTCTATCACAGGCAAAGGACCAACAAAATTGAGCCCGAGATATTTTATTTTCTTCAAGGGAAGGTGTCAAAAGCGCATGCCTTTAAAATCAGCTTACCATTGACAAGTCACTCCGTAGATTATTAAAGTCCCAAGAATTTCCACAACCATCATTTACTTTTTATGGAGAAAATATTTAATTGTTATGATAAGAAGGGAATAAAAATGTAGGTTTATTCAGAATTATTGAGAAGCATAACTCACTAGAAATTATGCAGTACTTTGTCATTCCGGCACCTCTCAATCACTCTAATATCAATTCTCTGCTTTGTGTATGAATACAATCTTCTGCTACTGTTTTTCTCATTGGTGCCAGAAAGCACTTTCTCGAGACTGTCCTATGCGTCCCAAGCTAGTGTTTTCCGGAGAGCACTGGGGTTTAGGGTGTAGAAGTGACAAAAGAGCAGAGTGGGTAAGAGTGTAGTGGTTATGGACATGAAATGGACCAAGGTCACTGATTAATTCTGTGTCTGATGTATGAAAAGACCAACCAACCAAAACCTGCAGGTATGGGTTGCATGCTGGGCTGCTGACTGCAATCTCAGCAGTTTGAACACGCCAGCTACTCCGCAGAAGAAAGTCTTACAGTCTTGCAAACCCGAAGGAGCGACTCCCCTCCCCTGTGCCACATGGTCGCTGTAGCTGGGAATGACGTGAGGGCAGTGAGTTGTACTGCAGGTCCAGCCTTAACCGGCATTTCTTCTTTGATTTCATGCTGGTATAGTCTCTACCCCTCAATCGCATTCTTGGTAAAATGGTGGTGGTGGTGTCAGTTGTCATTGAATTTGCTCTGACTCGTGGAGATCCATGTACGACAGAATAAAACATTGTCTGGTCCCGCGCCATCTTCATATGCTTAAGACCATTCTCACAGTGACCCTGTATTTAAAGCACTCTCTGATGTGGGACCTCCTCTCCAGGCACTATATTGAACAACACTCTGTTTTCTGCTGTATTCCATGGGGGTTTTGCTGGCTAATTTTCAGAAGTAGCTTCCCAGACCTTTCTGCCTGCTCTTAGGCTGTAGCCTCTCCTGAAACACACCCACCACCAGTGACTCTGCTGGTTTTTGACATACCAGTGGCACAGTTTCCAGCATCACAAAGGCCCCACAATATGTCCGACTGATAACTGACGGATGGTGGATTTATAAAGTAGGTCCATAGCCCAAGCTGCTATGAGAATGTGAAGTCTCATGTCATTTTTGTTATTGTTTATATACTGGTTACTTTATTATTGTAATGTTTTCCTCCTACTTCATTCTCATGGTACAAATTAGGGATTTTTGTTTTGTTTTGCTCGTGGAGGTATCCCCAGCGCCAGGAACAATGTGGTACGTGTAGTGGGAAATCAATACATGTTTCTTGAATAAAAGAAAAAGTAAAAGAGCATATAGTACATTAATATGATGCTCCAAATAATAAGTGCTTCATAAATAGTACTAGAAAGAACCCGAGTTCTGTAAGCTGCTTCCCAAATAAAGGTTTTGTAAAGTATATGTTATAAAGGCTTAGAGATATCCTCTGGTGAAATAATTCCTGCAACATTGTCTAGTTTGATTTACCAATCTTGTTTGACCACAATGCTTTCTTCCCAACCTCGCCTGTTCCTTATGATTCTGCAACACTAGCTCACCAATGAACGTACTTCTGGATATAGTACATTAATCTAGAATACTATTTTAGCGTTAAGGAAACCATTTGCCTAGTGGATATTAAACAGTTTGCCTAAGTAGCCAGCAGCAGCAATTCCTAAACTAGAGCCTAACTCCTAGGTCTGTATTCTTTTGCCCAGGCCAGATGAGCAGTGGCATGGGCAGTGCCATTGAACTTTGGAATTCGAAGGTGTCTTAGTTATATCTATGCTGCGTTGAACAGAAACACCACATGTGTATGGCTTTAACAAATGGACATTTATATTCTCATCGTTTAGGAGGCTAGAAATCCAAGTAAAGAGCACCAGCTCTAGAGGAAGATCCTTGTTTCTTTTCACCATCCATGGGACTGGAATCCCTTAGAGATCTCCATTTCTGTGTCTTCCATCAGGCTTCTCTGGGTCTAGGAGGTTCTCCGCTCAGGAAGGCTGGATCTGAGGGATGGGCTGTACTCCTGGCTCTTCTTTCTTGGTAGTAGTCATGCCCCTCTTCTCCGCCCGCTTCTCTTCTCCTCTTATCCCTCATACGATAAACTATGTGACTCCGGTCAGGGTGTGTATGACTTCAATAAGGGTGGTGGAGCTCAAGCCATCCCTCACTCTAATTTGATCTGGCTGACTCTTGTTATTAGGTTCTATGGCGTCCCTTTCAACTCACAGCCATCCTCTGCGCACAGAATGGAACACTGGCCGGTCCTGCCTATCCTCACGATCGTCGTTATGTCTGAGTCTCTAGTTGCAGCCACTGTCTCCTTGGTGAGCTTCCTCCTTTTCGCAAACCTTCTCTTTTCCCTGGCTTGACGTCCTTTTCCAGGGACTGGTCGGTCTTTCCTGAGAACATGTCCAAAGTATGGGAGGCAAAGTCCCCCATCTGGACTTCTAAAGAGCATGCTGCCTGTGCTTCTTTGAGACAGATCGGTTCTTCTGGCAGTCTCTGGCATGTTCCCAAACTCTCCGCCCGCACCAGAATTCAAATGCCCTCTTCAGTCTTCCTGATTCAATGTCCAACTTTCACATCCATAAGAGACATTTGAAAATACCATGGCTTGGATCAGGCACACCAACATGTTCAAAGTGACATATCCTTATTCCACTTTAAAGAAGTTTTGTGCAGTCCTTATAGGATAGTGAGTTACATATTGAGCTATTAACCACAAGGTCAGCAGTTCCAGACTACCAGCAGCTCCACAGGAGTAAAAAGAGGCTTCCCATTGCCATAAAGCTTTACAGTTTCTGAAACCCACCGGGGCAGTTTTACGCTGCTCTATGGGATCACTATGAGTCAGAATCGGCTCTATGACGCCGAGTGTTAGAGTTTGTGCAGCAGAGTTGCCCAAGGCAACAGATCACTTGGTTTCTTGACTCCTGATTTTGTAAGCACTGATTGTGGATTCTAGCAAAATGAAATTCTTGACAAGTTCCGTCTTTCCTCTGTTTATCATGATGCTGCTTACTAATTCAGTGGTGAGGATTTGGCTTTTCTACACTGAGTTGTAATCCACATTGAAGGTTGCAGTCTTCGATCTCAGCAAGTGCGCCCAGGCCTCCTCACTTCCAGCAAGCAAAGTTGTGTGGAGTCACAGGTGGGTAATAAGCCTTCCTCCAATCCCGATGCCTGGTTCTCTTCCCATAGTCCATCTTCTTGGAGTATTTGCTCAGTCTACAGACTAAGTATTAATATGTAGAAGTGAGGACTTATAACTCATAACAAATGGGAGATAATCACATCAGCTCACAAGATGAAGGACAATCACACAATGCTGGGAATCATGGCCTAGCCAAGTTGACATACCTTTTGGGGCGAATTTATGACAGAAGGTATTGGATCCAAATCCCACTTACATATTCTATCATTGCAGTTTGCACCAGCTACAGCTGCTTTCCCGCCTCACAACGTTTCCTTTGCCCCCTTCCCGTAAAACACTCTGAGGTACAATCTGTATAGCTATATGGAGGGCCACAGTGGGGCCCATCTCAACTGTTCACATCAGTGGCATAATTCACAACTGGGAAGCATGATAGGCAAATGCTCCATATTCCTAGCTTTTCATTTTTTCTAGTCATGCTGCCATTCCCCAGGTGTGTTTCTCTTTTGCTTCCTATTGAAAACAGCTGTGTCATCTCTCGTGAGCCCATTAAACAGGTGCCGTGTTTCACACCAAAGGTGGCAGTGATTCGGTGGGAGGAGGTGTAAAATAGGAAGTGACATCTAAATATAGTTTGGATTGAAATGGAGGCCTCTAACAGAAAGGTGCTACTAAGCTTAGAACTCTGTTGTTTTTATTTCCTCCTGAGTTTTCGAGGATTTTGAGGAGGCACGAGAAGAATGTGTTTACAAACATACTCTGTGTTTATGACACCTCCCCAGTTTATTTTTGCTTCTAATTTTTTTTGGTTGAATAAAAAGAAGGAGATGCCCTTGATGTGGAAGTCTGAAAGATCTTACGGTCCTTTAGTGAATGTATGCTCTCGTCTACCAGGGGACCTGCGGGTTCAAGCCATGCGGTTTTTTTTATAGTACACTTAACCTCCGAGGTAAGAAAGGAGGGCAATGTGGCTCTTATCAGTTAGAGGACACAAAGGGACCCAGAAATTTCAGTGTATTTCTTTCTCGGGTAATAATGCAAGAATGGTCAAGAAGGATACTTCTAAAGCCCTGAAGTTCAGATCTTAGTTCTGCCACTCAATAGCAGTAGGGTCTTGGTTACCTCTTTGAGCCCTTTCCTCATCTGTAAAACAGGAATGATTAAAGAACCTACCTCATAGGATTGTTACGAGAGTTAAACAATGTCATGCACATGCAACTCTTGTCACAATGCCTGGCCCATAGAACACTCAGTAAACAGTGCTGCTTCTATTGTTTGAAGCAATGCCATTATCTCAGTGAGATGCATTAATTTCCGAGTAACAGAGACAAACAGGCTGAATTTCCATTTGTTTGTTTTGTGAAATATAATGAAGTGAAAGAGGCAAGGAACAACTGAGCAGCCCCATAGCTGGTTTCTTAGCTCTAGAACACCTGCTCAAGTGATGAGACAGTCTCTAACTGCAGAACAATGGTCTAAGAGGCTCAGGGGCAGCTCTCAGAAGGGCATTAGTTCCCCATACAAAAGACTCAGTTCCATGTTAATCTCATCATTTCCCCTTTCTGATCTGCTGCTTCTTTCTGTGATTGTTAAACAACTCTTATTCAATAAAAGGCACCCACCTATCATTGGCCTCGGAGCCAGTCCATCCAGGCTATTGATGGCTGTTTTGTACACAGCAAGAATCTCTGACTCAATATCTGTGGCTGATGGCAGTAGGAATGTATTCAACAAACATGGTGGTCTTTGTGACAAGATTTCTTGTGCAGGAAAGAAGATTAGGATGGACAGGCAGTCCGAATATCAGGATGAATGCAAAGCTTTTAAAAATCATTGATGAAAGGCTTCTAAATTATTATCTGCCCTCAATTCACCATAGATTAACGTGATTATCTCATGAATGCGTGCTTAGAAGTGAAGTATTGACGTCGTCGTCACTTGGCTGGTATTCCTGGCTAAAGTTGTCTCTATGAGAGTAGAAGGCCCTCTAGGGCTTCCGAGGAGGTGATTTTTACAGAAGTTGACTGTCACAGCTTTCTCCCAAGGAGTAGCTCGTGAGTTAGAACTGCTGACCTTTTTGTTAGCAGCCAAGTGTCCAGCCACTATTCCACGAGAGCTCCTTGAAGTTGTCTATGTGTACCAAGTTTCCAGTCTGTCATCAGGGTTCTTGTCTCCGTATAAACTGAATTATTTTCCTGTCTGGCTGATGTAATTGGAGTCCCTTCCAATGGTAAGATACAGCCTAACATCTTCGCCTGACATACAAACCAGGCCCTTTATAATCTGCTGCCTCTCCTCCACCTGTCTACCAGTGCCCCCAAATCCTGCTTTTTCGTTCACATGTTTGTAACCTTGTGAAGATGTGATTCTTCGACTGGAATGCTATATCCTCAACCATTGCCACCTGGAAAATGTCCATGTGTCTTTCAATGTTTAATGTAATCAATGCCTTCTCTCTGAAGTTTTCTCTGGATCGTCCCGTCTTCCTTTCCCACATCACTTCCATGCTCGAGTGAAATTGACTGCCCCTTTGTTTGATTTCCATAGCATGTCAACAAACCTCGATGACAGTATTGATTGTTCTACGCCCTGGTTATCCAAGAGTCAGACTTTCAGGCACAGCTGTGAACCTTAAGGGCAGAGACATGTCTTACTGGTCGTTTATATCCCCAGGATCCAATAGAGCATCTGTCTCATTAAGCACCCAATTCCTGTTTCTTGAATTTTATTGAAATGCAAAACCCTGACATTATTGAGGAAGCTGGAATAGGACGCAAAGCCCCATGGTTCATGTACAGGGTCTCTGTGTTTGTTATATTCTTACATATCTTTACTATGGAAGAGTAATTTTATGGTGGACCATACCATATAACAAAAAAGACAAACAATTTCACCATTCCTATAAAGAAGTGTGATGAAACACTCTAACGCGCTAGGAAAAGCATTCAGGGGAAAGTATGATATTTTAAAATATCAGCTATGTGACTTTCAAAAACCTTCTTATTCTTTTTCATTTAATCTAAATGACAGTGTTCTAAAGGGCAACGGAGTCACTCACTAACTGCAGATGTGTGCGGGACTAATTGAAGACACATTTTCCACACGTGGACACAAATCTTTTTTGGGGCTTTTGAAAACTATTTATTATCAGGCCTCCTTTCTTCAGAGGGCATTCCCACTTTCAACTCTATCAAAGAAGTTGAAGATATATGTGAGGCTGGCATTGCTGTCCCAATGATCAGGGAGAGGTTCCAGCTGTTAGTGGGTGGCCAAGGATGTGAAATACCTGGCAATGCGTGGGAAATCATGTAAACTGAATATTGTTCCACCTAAATGTCAATAAAACCCCAGTTGAGGACCACTGAATTACATGATACAGTGCCTTAATTTTTTTTCCTTTTTAAATATGAGTGCTAACAATAAGAATTCAAAGGAAAATTCTCCTCTCATCATGGAAGACATCAATTAAAAAACAAACCAAAAAACCCCTTTATCTTCTATGTATAAAATGTGACTTATATCACATCCCTCTAGAATCAGGAGACTCCTAAAAGAACCAACGACATACAGCATTTAGCATACTCTCTTCTAAGTGAATAGAATAAAGAATGCAGAATAAATTTGCTTTTCCGTTGAAATGCATTTAATTTAACACCAAATTAAAGGTAGGACAGTCTCATCCTTACTGCAAAATAACCTGCCGAGTAAAAACTGAAACAGAGGCAATTTCATTAACCTTCCATTCATAAAGCATAATGCAGGAAGAATTCCATTTTAACATCTAACGGAACAAGGCTATTTCCATGCCGTGAGAGAGCTTCTCATACTCAACAGTGTGGATTCAAGAAACATGGTGAAGGAAAAAAACAACATTAGTCATAGAAAGCTTTTTATCAATCTTTATCTTTTTACTCGTCTGTCTTTTGCATGAAGGTATCTCCCTTTTCATCTGCTTTTTATCTGCTTCATTAAATTTCCTGAGCAACATTAAGCATGGCAGTTGGTGACTTAGTGATGTTTATAGCATTTGGGGATTTTGTTAAATCTTGGCCAGGGGTATGTCAAATAATAGGACTTTAGAACATCAGAGACTCTAGATCATGAGTCTTAGTGATCATGGAGTCTCGTTACTATTGTGCAGATGGGAAAACAGGTTCAGAGAGCGGTGATGGCTCTTTCTAGGGCCAGGTCGTGATGACCGTAGGATTGGGTACATTTGCTTTGTGAACTGTCCCAAAGCCTTTGGTGTGCCAGAAAATTTTTCTCAATAGAGAATGGCAATTAAAAAAAGAAGTAGCACATTTTTTAACACTCTTGTTGTTTGTACTAATACAATGAGACCCTGAGCCAAAAAAAAAAAAGGGAGAGAGAAATTGGGATAAATCCAAATTCCATGCAATTTATGAAATTGCAAAACCTAACCATCTATCACTTGGAAAACATCGCATTTCATTAAGATATTGTGTTTTACAATCAAATCCACTCATTGCACAAGGATGCGGCATCATTTACCTTCTCTGGCGCTGGAACAAGCCAAGCACATCATTTGGTGCCCAGCTAGGCCTCCCTCCACACGCACAATGTTTGCAAATGAATTGCAACACCTAACATTTGCTTTGTGCAAATGAAGTTTACAGCCGGGAAACAATATAGTATGTGTTAGTGGCTATAGCAATAGGTTTCAGGTTTAATGAGATTCGGATGTGATGTCGTCATTCGGAAGTCTTTTCCCCTTTATTAAAATGCGCTTCCACTGAGTTTCCAGGCAGGTGCAATCACACTTGGAATGAGCCAAGGTTTGGGATACGGGGCTTTGTACTGGTTTGAACTGCTTCCGGCCAACGCAGTGACACCGGAAAGACACACCTGTGCCAGATGTGCGTTTCCCAGAGCAGTCACAGACATGGGGATAGAAGCCTGGAAGGAGGGGCTCGGAGGAGGCACCTCGAGCCCATTCGGGACCGAGTGGGGGGTCCCTGGAGAGAGCGCAGTCCCAGCTCCATGGGGCCGGCTGGGGGCTGAGCACCGGGCTGGGCAGGGCACACGCGACCCTCGTTTGCTGCCAGGAGGACGGGGCAGCGACCATCGGGTCCACGCTGGTCATTTACGTCCTTCCAGCGCTGTTGGTCCTCGGCCGGGGCCCAAGAGGGAAGAGCCTGCGGGAATCGCGGAGACTTTGGGGAGGAGTGTGCGTGAAGCAAATTGCTTCGGTCATATTCTTCTTTTCTTCCCTGAGGTTCATCCTCGGCCTCGGACCCTGGCACCAGAGGTTCCCCTTGGACAGGAATCGCAGCATTTCGGTAATCCGTTTAAATACAGATAATAATACAGCGGATGTGTGCTTCGAACGCTTGTTCTAAAGCCACTCAACGAGAGGCAGGACCACGACACCTGTTGCCTCTGATTTCCTCCCCATTAAATCCAGATGAATAATTTAATACGAACTGCTTATCCGCAGCGGCTGGTTCTCTGCCTGCTGACGTGTTGGTATTTCCGGCCGGGATTGCGCTGACCGTGGTCCTCCTCCACGCGGCAGGAGGCCAACTAAATACTCCTGTGCCCAGCCTTTGGCTCCTGACCTTGCCCCTTCACAAAGGCCATGGTGCCCGTGGAAACCGGGCAGGTACCTTGAGCGGCATGAACAACGCTCAGCTCCCCGGCGGTTGGGTTCCCAGCGCCCTTGGGCCAGGATGGCCTCGTGGCCCGTTTCCAAACAGCCACGCATAAGGCAACATCTGCTGAAGGACTTTGGGGACAGCCTCTTCTCCTCCAATTGAGAGATGGTTTAGTTGAAAGGGCTATGCCATCAAAGTGCGAGAGATCGAATCCCAGGTCTACTACTTCTTGTCTGTGGGACCCTGAGAAAGTTCATTATACTCTTGGTACTTTGCTTTCCCTACTCTGTAAAAACAGCTAGTAATAGAGATAACTCATTAGGTTGCCTTGAAAATTAAGTGACAGAATACATATAAAGAATTTAGAATAGTGTCTGGCATGGAGTAAATCTAAAAAAAAGAACTTTTATTATAATTAATGAAAGAAAGGAGGCATGTGTTATGGATCAAATTGTGCCCTTCACCCCCTACCCTGGCACCTGCCTTCCTGCAAAAAAAGAAAAGAGGGCCGTCCTCTGTCGCCAGTGCCTGAATCTGGACTGGCAGTCTCCGAATCGGTGAGAGAATAAATTTGTGTTCTTTACAGCGGTGTCTTGGTGGCATTTCCATCGCAGCAGGAAAGCCCACGGAAACAGCATGGAACGAGAACTTCTACTTCTCGTCGTCGGAAATGGCACTGTGAGGTCGCGAGGCCCGTGTGTGACAACGGAAAGCCAGGAGAAACTTGAAGACTGATCCAGTGTCTGCATTCTGGTGATGCTGACTCAGTACTGGGACTGCCTTCCTCAAGTTTTTCTGAAGTAAACAATATTCTTAAAGTGAGTTTTCTTTTAATTGCTGCTGAATAATCTATCGGAGCACACTAAGTAATACACCAACTCTCTTCTAACCACTACTCACCCAACCAAACCTCCTGCCACCAAATCAATGCTGACCCACAGTGACCCTATCTAGGGCTTCAGAGACCGTAAAGCTTTCCAGGAGCACACAACCTCATCGTTCTCCCAAGGAGTGGCTGGTGGATTTGAACTACCGACCTTGTGGTTAGAGGAATCACTAATAACCTCACAGACATAGAATTGATTCTGACTCATAGTGACCCCCCAGAACAGAGTAGAACTGCCCCTTTGGGGTTTTGGAGACTTTAAAAACTCTTTACAAAAGCAGACAGCTTCATCTTTCTCCTGCAGAACTGAAGAGTTTGAACTGCTAACCGCAAGGTTAGCAATTCAATGCATACATAACCCAGGGCTGGGTGACCCAATACTGAAGCTGAGGTTATACTTGGCCATCTCTGCCTCCCGCTGCCCTCTCTAGTGTTGATCACCATGTACTGCCTCCTCCTCTGGTGGAAACTCTGTATGATGCTTTCTCCCAACAACATGCAACATTTTTTTTTAACTCTGCTATGGGAGTTCGCATAACTAGACTGTGAGTCTGATTAGCAGCTTCCGGTGTGGGGACACAGAGCTTAGTGGGAGGAGAGGGAGCTGTTCAGCTTCATCTCACTTCCTCTGAGTAGGGTATGCTGGCTCCCATAGGTCTAGCTGCACCCCAAAACATCTCCATGGTTGCAGGGGTCCCAGTCATGAGACCCACAGCCAGTGGCTGAGGTGGACATAGCAGTCTCTTCATCCACCAGGTGCCATAGTAACATAGGTGCGGAGAGGAGGGCTGAGGAGACCCTGAAGGTCCGCTGGTGCTTCTTGGCTAAGTTCACTGGAAAGCCCCTGCCTCTGCCCCTTCAATGGACTAACATTTTAAAAAAATCATTTTATTGGGGCTCATACAGCTCTTATCACAATCCATATAAACATCAATTGTGTAAAGCCCCTTATACATTGGTTGCCCTTATCATTCTCAAAATTCGCCTTCCGCTTGGGTTCCTGGAATCAGCTCATTTTCCTTTTTTGTCCCTTCCCCCTCCCTCCCCACTCTGCTCCCTCATGAACCCTTAATAATTTATAAATTATTATTTTATCTTATCTTACCTAACGTTTATTTTTACAGGGGTTTGTTCTCTATGGTTCTTGGTTCACAAATCACTCCTGGGCAGACTGTTCTGAAAAATATTGATGACAATGATTTCGTAGAGTGACAGTAGTTGGAAGAAATACAAACGTAGAAGCTCTGGGACTCACTCTTCTCTAGACAATTGGTTTCTTGCTGGGAGCATTACATTTCTGTTTTTATATTCATCTTTGATGATAATCTCCTAAGAATCTCTTTTAGTTTATCTTTCACTGAAGCCACTTCAAAATTACAATCAAAACAAGAAATCATGAAAAGAGGGTCACTTCATTGCCTATCTGGATTATATCCCCGCTAAGTCCAGGGACAAGCCACGAGATTCAATTATTGTCACCTATCATCAGACTTCAATAATCCCCCCCGCCCAATATTTCCAGTGTTCTTGTAGAGTAATTTTATGTCATATAACATTCAGAATGAGAAGAAAACAGAAGAACGGCACATTCATCTACTACCTAGACCTGATTTCATTTAAAGCATATCAATACATTTATTATTTAAACACCCACAAGGTATCACATGCAGGGATTAAAAAAACACTGCCGTGGGCTGGCTACGTTCTCATTCTCGGAAGAGGCTGGCCCCTTCTGGAAGGCAACGTGAATGACTTGGGCCATTAGAGTGGGGGGTAATGAATTGCCCCAGGGCTTCAGCCCCCTCTGACCTTTGAAACTGCCACCATTTCTTCCAGCTGACTCCTAGGATCTGCTTGCTCAAGGAAAGCATTTGACTCAGTGTGCATACACATTGCTATGGGATGACTCAAGGCTGCACAGGGACCCAGGATGTAGAACTTCCAGAAACGGAGTGATAGAGGTTGCTTTATGGGACTTCCCACCCCATGGTTTTCAGACATGTCTAAGTCCCCTGTCCCTGCTAAACAAACCATTTCTTTCCGAGGCTTCCTGAGTCCTTAATCCTTTCCCTGAGATGCCAGAAAACGAGGTCAGTGCAAACGGATGCGGGAAAAGAAAAACCCTGGGCCTCTTTGAACCGAGGAAAGCAGAGCAGTTCTGAATTCTGGCTCTGGCACAGAAAAGCTGTAAGTCCCCGCTTGTGACGATCGCCTGGGGACTGGTTGAAAAAGTACTCAGGCTAATCTGAACTGCTGTGGTTACGTGTTTCCCAGGAGAAACATTGTAAAGGTACCCAGAGTCAGTTTTTTTTTTTTTAAATCAAGTAGGTAATCTATCATATTTATGTTTAAATGAGATACTATGTGTGTATATAAGGAGGCTTTAAGCTCATTGCAGTCAGAGGCGTGTGCCCAGCAGTGTGCCAAGTCCCTGGGAGATGCAGGAGCTTCAGAAGTTGGCTCTTTATCCTCCAAGAACTTAGACTTTAGGAGGAAGTCAGAGCCAATCTATGCAAGACAACGGAGCAATTAAAGTAGTGGGCTGTGGGTCATCAACACAGCAGTGCCAGGGGACATGGTCAGGGGGAACTGGCAGAAGTGATTATCTCAATGCCTGGTGCATCACCAGAGAGATCACGATTTGGGGGAGAATTTTGCTGGGGCAACGTATTTTATATACAAAGGGTGTCTGTGTGGGTCAGGAATGCAATCAGACAACTTACGTTGGTCTGACTCAAACTCTGTTCTTAGTTTCACAGTATGATTTATAGCTCCAAACACTTTTTACCTACTAACACAAAACCACTGCCAAAAAATACTCCGTATTCAAAATAAACATTGGAGAGCTGGTTACGATAGCATGGAGCAATGTAAGAGCAAGTATGTTTGTCTGATGACTCTCACTCCCCAGATGAAAAGTCAGGACTTTTATTTCGAGGAACCAAACAGTCATGACTTTGGTCACCTCCTTGCTAGAGAGACAATAGGAGGAGGGACTACATTCATTCCAGCCGGTATTTTACATCATCTCCAGGCCCAGAGTAATGACTGCGTTTTAAAGCAGTGGTTCCTGAATTCTTCTTTGCTTTGTTCTGACAGGCAGGAAAATCAATTCAGGAAGTATTTATTGGGAAAAGTACTGCTGTCAGTAATTTACTGTGAACTACATCAAAAAAATAAGATGGATTAATGGATGAATAGGGGGATGGGTAGCTATGGATAAGTATAATAAAATGTTCATGGGACAATCTAGATGGCAGTTGAAAGGATATTCATGTAAAATTACAAATTTTAACCTTCAACTTTCTTCTAAAGTGTTTTGCCATAAATGATGGGAAAAAAACAAGTTCTTTTTTGCTGTTCTAATTGGTATGGATCATCATCTGATAGGATAGAGAGAGACAATGGCTTTGACTAAGTCCTAGACATAAACGAAAAGTAAGATTCATGTACATAATTTTTGTATGAGAACGCTTACAGCAACCGGTCAACTGTTGAGGCCAGAAATTCCACCATTAGAAACATGGTCCTTTCAGTAAAGGAGTTAGTCGATTAAAAGCTCCTGGGATTCTTGGAGGACTACCAGATTAAACCCTGTTATTAAATCTTATTGACTATAAATCAATATAACGGACCATTTTCAGCCGAAAGGACTGAAATCCGATAGAGGAAAAGAACATAAGCACTGAATGTATTACAGGAGGGTGGAAGATATGGAAAACTCCAGGGGGACGTTAAGGATCAACTTTACTCCCTGTACAAGGTTGCCCTGGACCAGCCCGAGTCCTGACACCAATGTATGCTGCTCCTCAGTTCTATATAATGGATTGCTTGTTCTATCCTGTATCAGTAACTCTGATACGGCTCTGATCATGAAAGGAAGCCCCTGTTCTGTAGTTAGGCCCTTAGTCTCTGTGGGTTCAGTAGCATGCCAGGAAGACTTTTTCAAAAGGAGAGCAGTTCTCTGATGTAGGAAGCATGCTTTTCTCTCAGCCTCTAAGTGTCTGTGCTGTGCTACCCGGAGACTCCCTATCGATACCTTTGCCACAATCTGAACAGCTGGCTCTTCAGGTCCAAAGGGCTGAGCATCTTGTGTCATAGCTTGGACTTACTACAAAGCCTGATCTTTCCCCTTAGGTTCACCTCCACCGGAAAACCTTATGAGTTGCTCAGTAAATTGGTCTGAGTAGCATTCCAAACATGCTGCTTTAAAACTCGAGCAGGCCCCTCACGCACTGCGCCTCTCTCTCAGCAAGAAGAGGTGCGAGGTGCAGCAGATCAGCTTTTAGTGTCGCGCCAGACAAGCTGGCCCTTCCATTTCCCCACCATGACAGGCCTGTGAATCTTTATAGGGTTCTCTGGTATGCAGATGGCCCGTTGGGGTTCCCAGCGTCCCTGCCATGCTCTGCTCATCAGGTTCACTTTACAAAACGCCAGCGCAGTGGACTAGCAGGATGCACTGTAGAATATCAAGATGGACTATAGGAGAGGTTGGCAAACTCTGGCTCCTGGGCCAAATCCAATCTGCTATTGTTTTGTGCATGCATATTAATTGGAGCACAAGCACACCCATTTGCTTACATATCATCTGTGGCTGCTTTCCCATGACAATGGCAGAGCTAAGGAGTCGTGATAGAGACCCTATTGCCCATAAAACCTAAAATATTTACAATCTGGCTCTTTATACATAGTAAAAGGCTATCTAATAAACCTCCTGAACTACATAAGAGATGACAGCACTGTGCTACAGTTAATACAGCCCAAGGAACACTGTGAGTGTCTATTGCTCTCTTGGCTAGGTGGAGATGGGCTGCTTTGACTCCTCCTATAGAATTGAGAAGAACGCTTTCACAGTCTCTAACCATCTGCAGAATGCCGGGTGCTGTGTGGTTCCGTTTCAGTAAAGATCCTTTATTGAAGCAGCAGCTGCCCTGGAAGCGACCACTGGATGAAGCTGATAGTAGGTCCCCTATCGTCCGGCACAATGACTCTGCTTGGGCAGGGCCCGGCGCTGGGAGGTTCAGGAGTTATGTGTGGGGCTGCGAACTACGAGGTCAGCAGTTGGAAACTGCCAGCTGCTCCTTGGGATAAAGACAGGGCTTTCAGCTACTGTGAAGAGTGACAGTCTCAGAAACGCACAAGGACAGGCTCTACCCTGTCCTCTAGGGTCACTGCGAGTCGGCATCGACTTGATGACCATGAGGTGTTTTTGTGCGTATTTGTTTAGAGGCAAGTAAACGGAATTAGGTTATGATCGAAACTACTAACTCTGGAACGTTCAAGTTTTAGAGAATGTTCCTAACTTCCAGACTACCTCCATGATTCAGTATTTCTTCAGGTTAACTCTCTTGGCAGGGAAGGACAGTGTAGTGGTTTACATGTAACACCTTCTTACCGTGTGACCTCACAGGATAGTAGAGCAACATGGGAATTCTGCTGACTTCTAAGGATCCACCTCAATGACATTCTCAAGGTCAGAGAACAGAACCTCAGATTGGGACCCTATGCTCCCCGATTTCCCTATGCAAGAAAGCTGAGCAAAAATTCCCTGTGGTACCTGGCTGCCGTAGGCCTCCACCCTAACAGAGGGCATCTCAATGCTTCCAGTTCTGCGATCAGTGTCAGCGCACACCTAATGATCTTTTAAAATCGAGGTAATTCTTTTCTCCAGGGCATAGATACCCTGGAGAATGATTGGCCATAGGACCTATGAGAATGATTTCGGTGAAGATTTTCCACGATCCTCTGCCACGTTGACGCAGGGCCCTTCCTGAAAGAAATCTGGCAATGGAGGAAGAACCAAATTTGTCTATTGCAGTGGCTGACATCAGTCTCCTATAAGCTTTCAATTTTTATGTTGTACAAGTCAAGAAATACTCAGGGCATCTGTCTACCTATCTTATATCTAGGAACACTGTGAACTAATAACCATCACCTGACAATTAAGAAGCCTAATTGCCAACATGACCTTGCAATCCAGAATAGTAATTACATCCACTTTGCTGAAAGCCTGGGGCAAATTTTTAGCATAGTCATCCTTGTAGACTAAAGGAAAGATGGGCTCTGAAAACGTTGTCATAGATGGCCTTGGACTTTCACCTTGTACATTGACTTGACTGCCCTCAACCCATCATTGGCTTTGTATTCAGATATCCCATACAGTTAACAGAAGCTGGTCTTTTGGACAACTCTTACAATTATCCCATATCCATACTGTTCAAACACACCTCCTCTCAATGTAAAATAGGTGAAAGCCTTCGTAGTTGTAAGGTCATTGTAGGCTGGTGTTAAAACCACTCCAATGACATTCTTCTTGCCATAATCAGTGAATAATCGAACTGCAAAATCTAATTTTTTTTTCTTCAAAATCTAATTCTTAAGGGCTTTCTAGGACCACTTTTTGTACCAACGTTTGGTAGCTTGGGTTCCCAGCATGCAGAGTGAGGCTTTTTGTGCAATTATTTTGTAGGATGTGTAATTCCTCCAAGCAGGAGTGAGAAACGAGGGGAACAGAGCCAGGGAAATGAAAACCCAGTGTAAGGATTATATTGGCCACCACTAAATACTACTGATTGCTCCATCTCCAGGTCTCCTGCTCAAAAAACAAACAAAACTGTGTAAACTACATCTCAAGGACTGTGGTTCTATAGGAATCGTGGGAAAAGAGATTTTTATCTACAAACTCTCACTGGTCACAGGATTAACTCTGAGGATTGCTAGTAACCTGCATTTCCAGGCTGTTGTGCCTACATGCACACTGAATAGTGTCTCATGCTATAACATCATAGGAAAGGCCAGGGGAGGGAGGTATGCACTTCTATGTGGTTACATACCTAGACAGTGTCCACCTGTGTGAAGTCCGTCAGTGCCCGCCCAGACTTAGTCAGGGCTGCAGCAACCCTAACAAGATAGATACAGTGAATGGTGTGTGTGAGAGAGGGTGGGGGGGAGGCGAGAGGGGATGCATTTGACCTCTTATGGCTTCCCTATTCCCACAAAGGATGGGTCGATCATGCCTCTGTGCTCCATCTTTCTTTCTTCAATCCCATTTTACTCGGTATTTGTACAGATATATCATTCCATCATTCAATCACATCAAGCAGTATTGTACTATCGCAACCACAATCTGTTTCAAAAAAATATTTTCCTTCCTGAACTCCTTGACAGCAACACCCCCACCCACCCCTGACACCCACAATATGCCCCCAAAACCTTTATTCTACTTGCTGTCCCTATAGCTTCATCAATCCTGGGTTTCATACACCGAAAAACAGAAACACAAAAAACAAAAATTCAAGAGTGTGACCCACAATAACATAATGCATCTGAGATCAACCCCAGGATGAGCAAACAAAAAAATACAGAAAATGTTGTAAACTAGATCAGGCCTAATGTGCATGAGAGGGAGGGGGATCAACTGCATGGTTTTCACCGTTCCAGTCAGGTTGATCGTTTTGATCTACCAGAGGCATCTCTCCAGTGCACTCTATTTGCTAATCGCTTTCCTCCCATCCCTCTGTTATGGACAGCGGGAAATCATCGGAGGCTTAGTTCTTATTAGCGCCCACAAATGTGTCCTGGGCTCCCACCGTGATCCACAGCCTTCTGCAAACCGGATTCCCGCAATTTAGGCTCTGATACTAGTCTCCCCTTCAACTTCAGATGATATGACTTACAGTCCCTTGGTGACTGATGTTTGTGTGCTTCTTCCATCTGGACTTAGTTGACCTCTTACTTACTTACAACGGCTGCTTATTTGGAAACAAGCCTTTAGGACCCCAGATGCTATTCTATCTGACAGCCAGCACCATCTATTTTCTTCTCCACACTTTGCCATGGTTCCCTTCTGAGGGCGAGTATCGGGCAGGACGTGTGTCCGAGCTAATTGTTCGTAAGTTGGCATACTCCATCTTTCTTTATTCTGCCATCAACCGTTTTCTCCACAGCACTCAACTTCTCTGCTGGGTTTGGTCACCCAGAACTCAGAGACAGTGCTCACAATCATGGGGGCTAACAGGTTACCACAAGCCAGTACACAGTAAAGAGAGTCACTGGTCCATGGCAACATCTCTCCTCAGCCTGCTGCCAGGCCTCTCTGGTCCTCAGCCCATCAGCCACATGGTCCTTTGGCCTCTGCCTCCAAACACCAGGAAGCCAGCCTGTCGCTCTGTCTCAGTCCCATACTCTCGGCGCTGTTCTTCTGTTCTGTCTCATGGTTTCCTGCGTCAGCCTGTGGTCTCAGCCTGGCTGATTGCTTCATCTCCAGATCTCCAACTTCTTTGCTCTGGGTCTAGTCTCCATGCCACCGTCTCTGGTGCCTGTGGTCTTGGCTTCCGCCGCTTCAGGCAGGGATCTGGAATGGCTCATTGTCTGACGGTCATGGGATTTCCCTCTGTGTCAGAGATGGCTCTTACACCCACAGGAATGGCTTTGAGGTGGGGCTTTTGTCTTTCAGCAGATCATCCCCCAAGGAAACAAAGGGTGTGACCTCATTCATACCCTCTACCACTAAATTAGAGATATAATCCCACCTTAATCCTATCAGCAGAGCCGAGAACTCCCTCCAATATGGGATTATAGCCACAGGCAGAGAGTCCAGAACTAGAAAACATCACATAAAGAACTATGGGTCATATTCATGGACTACATCTCAACATGTGAGCTTGGGAATACCTGAAATGGAAGGTGAGTGTCTGATACATCCCTGATATTTCCAAAGAAGTGCGACCAGATTTTAGGCATAAATGAAGCAATAAGTCCTTACGATGGACTTATCCGAGGGATCCCTAGTGGTAGAGGGGTTATGCACGGAGCTGTGATCCGCATCAAATGGTCATCAGTTTGAAACCACCAGCAGCTCCGAGGGAGCTTTTTACTCCTGTAAACAGTTACAGTCGTAGAAAGCCCACAGGGGCCACTGTAAATCAATACTGGCATATGGCATTCTATCTGTGTCACTTCCTCTCCACCATCCCTTGTCCTGCAGATATTCTTAGGAGGCCCCAGGGGATCCAGGTGTTTGAGGATCCCTCTCGGCCCTTGGTGGCAACGTCTCTGATTGCTCCCTGTTCCCCATACTTCCAGCTCCTGACCCACAAGAGCACTGCTGTTGGTGGTGCTCTGCTCTGGAGACAGAGGCTTGCCTTGGCCATTGTCGCAGGTGGATTTTATGTCAACTTGAAGCTGCCTCCGTGGCGGTGTGGCCTTCATAGAATAGAGACCACTGGAACTGTTTCTCTTCTTGTCCTTTGTCTTCCTCTGCACCGGGATTCTGTGTCTGCTTCCAACGGTCATCCCACGTGGGCTGCCAGCGACCTGGGTCCCACTCAACCGCATCCACCAGCTTGTGATCTTCTGGCTTCCCACTTGACCTCTGCGTCGTCGTCGGTGTGCCGGTGAGCATCAGCCCCATGGACTTGAGTTGGACTGGCTGGGGTGCCTCCTTGGTATAAAGTTCTTTCTTAGGCACAGATGACTGTCACTAGGTTTGTTTCTCAACACAAGCCAGCCCAACCCAGCCCCCGAGAAACTGCTGCAATGGAACCGGTGCTCCCCATCCGTGGCCTATCGAGAGAGGGAGATTCACTGCACAATGGGATTACTTGGACTGCACAGTGTTAAGCTTGGGGACACTGCTTTTCCAGTTTTATTTACCCGACTCTATAGGACTGGAACGCGTCACCAAGAAGACTGGGCCAGGGTGGGTTCAAATCCCAGCTTCCGTCCTGAACCAAGAGGCATGCCTCCCTTTGATCCTTAAGTCCTATTGCTAAGGCCGCTTGCAGTGCCAGTTTTCTGCCCCTCACGATCACTTTCCTCCCAGGAACCCCCGGCTCAGCAATTTAGCATTTGCAACATATTTCTCCCTCAATCCCTTTCCTCCAGTTTGCTAGAGGCCTCAGTTCACATTCTTTGTCTAGAAGGTTCCTGGGGGCTCTTGTCAACTAGGATAACTGAGGGTGCTGGAGTGCTACTTGGCTATTTTCTCATCTCAGCTCTGCCCCAGCCCACAGGGCTCCCTCCTCATGAGGAGGAGAGTGGACAAGACAAGTGTGTGTGTGTGTGTGTGTGTGTCACTCACACACACGCACGCACACATTGACATAAAGGTTTAAATTGGAAGTAAGCTTTTTTGAATTCCTGGCAAATATTTACAAAGCTTGCACCTGAGCTGCATCCTCCCCCTTGGTTCTTGGTGCCCTTCGTGCTGCGACACGTGGCCTTTCGCTCTGCAGGTTCAGAGACGGAGAACGGCTGATGCTATGCCTCAGGGCCTCAGAGACCTGTTCCTAGGGAAGTGGGCAGCAGATACTCTCTATGCCTGCACGCGCACAGCTCCTGCTCCCCTCACTGTCACCACCTCCTAGGGGATGGATCCGAGTGCATGAGAGCAACACAACAGAGCTGCCCACCGTGGCCTGCAAAGTCATCTTGGGTATGCCAGGCCCTGTTTCAGACTTCGGGTGGAAGCTTTTCCTTTACCTGGTGTATTGTTTCCTGGTCAAAGGAAGGGAGATTTTGTGTCAGTCCTCGTTCATTCAAGCTCGTCAATACAGCACTGAAGAAAGCACTGTATATGATGCCGGGCACAGCGCAAAGCCCCAGCACCCTCAGAAGAGCACGCCCCGGACCCCTGGATTACTTGCTTTCATCTGAAACACTTGCGAACATGCTCACTTCAAAATGGACCTGCAGGTGAGATTCTGTGACAGGTCCTCAGGTGCAGTGAATGTTATTAGGCTGTCATTTTGTCGCGGCATCTTAAGTGCAGTGGCCTTATCAACTTCTGTTGGACAGCACTGGGCACAGCTTTGGGCTCAACTATGCCTGTTCAATAACTGATGAAATAGTTAACTATAGGAATTGTTGCTTATACTAAATGACATGAGATGGGAAATCTGTCAACTTTAAAAAAATGACATGGTAATTTTCATTGTAGCAACATTTTGGAAAGGAAATGATACATAACCAAGCTACACGCTTGTGTAGACACTGATAAACATGGGGGAAATGAAGAAATGGCACCAGTATGAATGGCAAAGCTATCTCATAGTTGATATTTCACTTTTACATCCTCTTGTGCTTTAACAAGGATATCAGAACTGGGAGAAGACCTGCCCAATACAGAAACCAAGACCCAGAGCAATTAAGTGACTTGCCCAAGGACACACATTCATTAGTAAGTACCCGATCCTGAACTAGAGCCCAGATATCCTAACGCCTATTGGGCTTCCCCCTCCCCGACCCCACCACGTTTCCTGCTCAGTAATGAAGGCTGGCTACATTTCTGCCACCATGTCACATGTCTGTCTCCCACTTATGTTTTGAAGCCCACGGAGCCAGAGGCGAGATAGTTTCCCTCCTTGAGAAAGGCTTCCGAGAGCAGTCTTCACAGCACCCGATGTCAGGCATTCTCGAATTCTCTCTCTGATGAATCAGTAGAAATACCACCACTGTCTGAAACCTTTCCAAGTCAGAGGGCACTTCTTCATTTCACTAAGTTCTTTAACTGTACTGTTTATAAGCAAGGCAATATTATTGTGAAACTGTTTGGCTGGAAATGGTATGAGTTTCTCTTCCTCGTCCTCTCAGTCTTTCTCGTTCTCAACAACTGTTTCCTGCCTTCAAGTAGCTGGAAAAGGAGCCCGAGTCGTTACCCAGCTTGTCCCCGTTACACATGACCAGACTTGAGCATCCAGATGCAAGCAGTCCTCCCTCAGAAGTGCCTTTCGCTGCAATAACGCGTATTAGGAAGTACCATGCACTGACAGTCTAGAGAGCTCCACAAACTCACAGTCCCGGGGCAGGCCGTGGTGCTGAGTCTTCCGAGGAGACAACCTCCGCCCCAGCCCCCGTTACTCCTGAGCTACACTTTCTTGCACGTTATAGTGAGTGGTTTACTGGGGAGCTTTTCCTGGCGGCCCGCCGGAACACTCACCACCTTCTAAATGGACACATCCAAAAACAAGCAAGGAGCATGTCCACGGCGCGAGAGTCTCGGTATTCCTCATAAGATTTCCTTATTAAGAAACGTCTCCTATGCTCTCCCTGCTTCGGAGTCAATTCTGACTCAGGCACCTTACAGTGCAGGGGAGACTTGCCCCTGCAGACTTCCAAGACTGTACCTCTCTATGGGGGAGAAAGCCTCATCTTTCTGGTGGTTTCTGCTAACATTTTGGTTAGCAGCCCAGGAGCCCTATTTCCTATCCCCACCTCTAATAATGGTACCCTGGGGGCCACTAACCAAGAGGTCAGTAGTTTGAAACCACCAGCCGCTCCGTAGGACAAAGATGAACCTCTGTAGCCTGTAAAGAATGACGTCTCAAAAACTGACGAGGGCAGCTCCCCGCTGTCCTATAGGGTCACGAGTTAGAATTGACTGGACGGCCGTGATCTGGTTTTTGGTTTTGATCCTTCATAATAAAAGCTTTTTTTATCAGCACATGATTTACATATCCTACAATTGACTATTTCAATCGTCCATATCAAGGGGAATTGCACAATCACCACCACGTCTATCTTAAAGCAGCCCCCACCCTTCCCCACCATGGTTAAGTCACCTTCAATAGGAGTAGTACAATCGTGGTCAGTTCTAGAACTCCTTCTCCCGCCCCTTCCTCATTCTCCACTCCCCAAATCCCCTTCCCCTCCCTATCGCCCACCCCCACCCCTGCATCAGTGATTTATCATTGTATAGCCACTGCCCCCGCGCTTCACTACTGGCAGAGAGACTCCACAGAAAGCAATGAACAAATTGCACTAAGGTGGTCAGCGTAAGATCCTATTAGTGCAAAGACCACAATAGAAACAATGCATGAGAGGAAGAAGACCCCCAGCAACATTAAAAAAGCCAGGGAAGAAGTTTCTGTCATGGAACAGCTGGGAGCTACTTGCACCCAGAACAATTTCAGATCGTGTCTTTAGGGAGGTCAACTGACCGAGTACCGTGTTCGATTCAGCACAATCAAGATTCCTATGGTCTCTGCCTGATTGCTGGCCTGTTCGGGACTCTGGACCTTGGCTAGAGCATATCTGCAGAGGCTCCGTCTGGCTAGATACTCTGCAGATGGGTTTGGGGCTCTCACTGAATAAAGGATAGTCTTACCACTTTTTGCTGCTCATTGAAAAGATGTAGACTAGTCGGTGACTGCTGTATCACCATGTGACTGTCCATATCATGTTGGCCCCTAGCTTTCTCTTGACTAAATCACCTGGAGAGATTTAGTCTAGAAACTCTAGTTTCTCTACTAGTGGTTCTCAACCTTCCTAATGCCACGACCCATTAATACAGTTCCTCATGTTGTGGTGACACCCCCAATCATAAAATTATTTTTAAATTAAATTTTATTTTTTTCATAAAATTGTTTTTGTTGCTACTTCTTCACTGTCATTTTGCTACTGTTATGAATCAGGCCACCCCTGTGAAAGGGTCATTCGACACCCCCCCCAAGGGGTCACGATCCACAGGTTGAGAACCGCTGTCTAGAGGTCCGTCTAGCCTTTTACTACATGGCAGCTAGTGCTATGAAATGCACCCAGGTGACTCTTACTGAGCGCTTCCCACATGCCTCAATTCTTAGTAGTTGCAGAGAAAAAATAGAGACCCTGCACTTGCAACATGTCTGATCAAATGACAAAGATGATCTTACTGATGCTGCTGGTAGTGATTTAATAGGTATTATCTTTCATTTTTATTCATAGGAAATTGAACCCAAGATAAGTAAAGTGACTTGCCCAAGGGCACACAGTTAATTAGTGACAGAGTCAGACTGCCTTTCTCCAAAGGCCATCTGGCAATGAAGGGTGTCAACCACTATAAAATTAGAAAGAAAACAACGCAATTTCAGTAGAAGATGTTAGGAATTGTAAGGAGGTGTGTACAAGATACCTGCAGAGCATGGAGCACCTTGCTTAGTCTGTGGAGGTGAGCTCTGAGAAGCCTCAGCCCCCTCCCCCTAGTCCAGGGGCAGGGTCCCTAGTGAAGTCAGAAAGGTCTGTTGCCACCTCCCTGGGGGCCTGTTGGGTCTCTCCCCACTTTTCCCTCCTCCACATCTTGGCCGAATGTGACCTGCCCAGACTGCTATTGGTCCTGGTACCAGATCTGTAGTCAGAAGGCGTTTATCCTTCTTATTCTGCCAACCCCTCCCCCAACTCCAGTTGCTCAATTCCTGTACAGTCTAAATCGAGGACGACAACTAGCTTCTGCCTCCTTTCACCATTAAGTGAACCCGGTGGCAGGCGAGGAGAATCAATGCATTGAATCTGAGTGTATCTGGGGTGGAGCGACTCCATTACAAACCCATTGTGTCATACTTGAACAATATAAGGATTCTCTCTGCTCTGGGAGAGCTCACAGCAGCAATATTTCTGTGCTGCTTTGCACACTCTTATCACAGTTTTAATGAAGTGTAGTTGGTTTGAAGTAAAGTCTGTCGGTTCTTATGAAAAGAATTACATTTGGTCTTGCTCTGTGTATTTAGCTACAAAATAGGATTTGGGGCTCATTATTCAGGAAACAATTATTTACTTTTCAATCCCCCAATATTAATTGTGTTGCTGTATTTTTGCCTGATATGATGAGCTCACTATCGAGAAGGTTTTGCCCATGATTGATTACAGTGATCTAGAAGCCGGTTACTTAGAAAGGATTTGGAAGGGACAACATTGCAAAGCTGAAGGAGCCCTTGGCTGGTAAAAGGAAACTAATGATTACCCACAATCCCAGTGACATTCCAAGGCAAATGAGTCTGCCCATTACAATGTTTGCAGCATTTATAAAAAAGGTCTCTGGCTGCACTGTTGGGGTTTTTTTGTAGCTATAATCACTGATTATGAAAATGGGGTGGGAAAAATACAGGTCTTTTAGCCCATTTTCTAATCTTCAATTAAGCCTAGATGTCAGATGGGCAAAACACTCTCTTTCGGCTTAAAGATTACCAATTATTTTAATCTCAGGGGCCTGGCACCTAGCAGCTGCTCAATAAATATTTGTTGCATGAATCATCAAGTCTGAATGCCTATCCTGACTTTCCTGCCCCTCCCAGAAGTGATTCCCAACCAGACTGTCTATACTGAATTTCAGGAAGTAGTCTAACTTTCCCAATCATGGCTCTGAAAAGAAAGGTGTTGCAGAAAAAGTCTGCAGAGGGAACAGCTTCCAGGGGAACAGAAGGAAAGAAGATGGGGAAGCAGGAACTAAGGGAAGGAGAATAGGATGGGAGAGGGAGGGGCCAATCAGGAGACTCCAGGAAAGTAACCAGGGAGGGGCGTAGACAGGGAAGCCGGAGGGAGACTCTGGGAGAGGCCAAGTGCAGTAAGGCAGTTAATGGCCTAACAGCAGCTTTAAAGAGCTCTGGGTTAATGGAAAACAAGGGATATGACCTGATAGGCGCAATAAATGGGAGGTAGAAATAGCACCCTAGGAAGTCTGTGCCTCTGCTGGCTTAACTGAATTAATTAAAGAAAAAAAAGAGGGGGGAAGGCAGGGTGTTGGGGGGAGACACTGGCAGGAAAAAAAAGAAAGAAAACATGTACCATAAAATAAAAAAAAAGAGTCTAGATTTTGCCTAAAACTGTCCATGAGTTAAGCGTCACAGTGTGGAGAACGGCACTCGTTTCTCAAAGAGACTTTCCTGGGGAGAGTCCCCTGAAATACTGCCAAGCTCACAGGTTCGAGGGCTGGCTGTGGAGAAATGAAGCATGCTTATCCCAGGACGGCAGGCTAATGGATTTAGACTGAAATAGAGGCTCTTTCCTCGTGGGAAACTTGGCTTGCATCAATCATCCCTTTCTATATTGGCCAAAGACAACACTGTGGTTTTTACCTGCCTTTCTCAGCAACTTAGAATGCTCACAGTCAGCACGTTCTTCATTATGTACCCCCATGTCCCTTTTGCTCTAGCACAAGTTCCCTCGATCTCTTCTCAGCTTCACCCGAAGAGACTACTAGTGAGTGTCTATCTTCTGTCCAGTAAATTCCTTCAGACGTTTTGTTTATACTTTGAGGCCACTCATTAGCCATCTTCCCCCAAGGAGGGCTTCGAAGAACTAACTAGAACTAACTAGACCCAGTCCTGCCCCCTTCTAACACGTCCTGGTACAACAGCATCATGAACCTGCCATGGGGAAGAGAATCACAATAAAAATATTTCAGATTGGGAAATAACTCCACATATCCTTATTTTTAGCATTTAGTGTACTGTATCACCCAAAGACTCAGCACATAATCTTTGGAACATTGTCGTGACTCATTTGGGACAAGGATGATCACCTTCATGTGAAGGAAAACGCTGGGCACAAACTCCAGCTCAACCAGGAAAACCCTCCTTGGACTGGATGGAATGTTTGTGCCCTGCGCTCCAGCCCGTTACCCTCCGGAATGCTCTTTGAAACTACATATATCTGCAAGTTTGAAGTCTAGAAAAAACCCCAAGGGCATTCTGAGAGCCACAGCCATGAAGGGGAGCTTGTTCCTGGCCTCTTGGACACTTCTGAGATCCCCCTAAATTCTCCTTTCCACCACACCGGGATGCTCACCCTGAAATCCTTCTGCTTCCAACAGAGCCTTGCAGGAAATGCTGCTGCCATTGAGTCAGTTTATAAGACAGCTTTCTCAAAAATTCCCATGTGGCACTAGCTATTCTTTAAGCAAAGAGAAAGGTCATCGTCTTTCTAGATGCTTTAACGGGAGCATGAGTCAGAAGAACAAACAGGGAAGAGAAGGCGTTAATCCCCACACTATTTTTTAATACTCCACATGGTACCGCAGGCCCCACACAGCAGGGACAAAAATGAGTCTATGATTCCTTATGCAATTGCTTTACTTTTGCATACGGTTCTTAATCTCCCAGGACCTGCGGGTACCTACGGAAAAGACACTGAGTATCTTTTCCCTCGAACTAGACAGAAACCCACCAGTCAAGCTAGCTTCCTCTGGAGTCAGATAAGTAACCCCGCTGCAGAGCGGAAATTGGGGGTCTGGAGACATTTTCACGTTCACAGAGGGTAGAAGGGACTGCAGGGAGATAAGTCCCTACCCACAAGCAACAGCCGCTCCCAGCCACAACAGTTTATGAAGATCCATCATTAGAGTCATTGCCCTTGTCCCCTGGGAGAAGTCAACAAACCCCACACTGAATCCTTAAAAAGCCAGTGGGCGTTTTGGCAAGGAGTTAGGAGGTAGTGGGACTCCCCGCTGCCTGAGCTGTGGGCAGGGGGGCCAGGAAGGTGGAAGGGCGTGCAAACAGGCTCACTGATTCGCAACACTTGGGTGCACACAGTCAAATGGATAGCTGCCTCGCCTCCAGGCTGAAGGTCACGTGCTCAGAAGCACCCCAGGAGAAAGATGTGGTGGTCAACTTCTGAAAGTTAGCCATTGGAAACTCTGCGGAGCTCAGTTCTACTCTGACCTGCATGGCCTTATGTTGGGTCTACATCAACTCTACAGGTTTAGAAACAATGTCCTCAAAGCCCCATCGAAGTAAGAGGGTGTAGAATGCAAGTGGCAGCAGCCATCCCAGGCCTCTCTCTCTCTCTCTCCCGTGCCCAACTTGTGGTTGGGTATTCTCGGCTTGTTGGCATAGTATGCCTTTTACATCCACAGAGGACAGACCTGCTCTCAGCACGGAACCCTTACAACCCGAGAGAGCCCCTAGGTTTTCAGCATGTGGTTTTCCTGGGTATAATGTCAACTTGGGTTAATCGACTCTCAGGTTCAATGCCTTGGCAACTCTGGTGAGGAGAAAGGCTTGGTTTCAACAAACAACAGTGCAGCCATTGGTCTCTCCAAGTCATGAAGACAGAAAGGTGTTGAAAATGGAAAGAGGGAAGGGAGGGGAAAAAAAAAAAAAGAGGACCTGATGCAGAGGGCTTAAGTGGAGAGCAAATGCTTTGAGAGTGATTAGGGCAAAGAATGTGCGGATGTGCTTTATACAATTGATGTATGTATATGTGTGGATTGTGATGAGTTGTATGAGCCCCTAATAAAATGTAAAAAAAGAAAAGAAAAAAAAAAAGAAAATGCTTAGGGCAAAGAATGTACAGATGTGCTTTATACAATTGATGTATGTATATGTATGGATTGTGATAAGAGTTGTATGAGCCCCTAATAAAATGTTTAAAAAAGAAAATTTAAAGAGGTAAAAATAGTGGATTAGTCCAATGACCTAATATACGATGCAGACATCAGTCTGCCCAACTGTGAGACCAGGAGAACTAGAACTAACTAGTGCTCTAAAAGGAACATATTAGAATGTCTTGGGAGAAAACTGTGGGCCAGAACTGAAAATCATAAAAGAAAGCAGGCTCACGGGTTGGATAGAGATGGGGCAGATGGGACCACAAGACTATGACCCTTAGTTACCCTTCAAGTCTGGAACTCAACTCTTAACATTACCAACCTCCCCTGCCCCCCAACTCCCCGGTTTAAAATGATCAACAATTTAAGAGCAAACAGGCAGCATTTACCACTTACCCAAGGAGCCCTGGTGACATAGAGTTTATGTATGCATTGGCCTGAGATCCCCACAGTGGGTAGTTCGAAACTACCAGCAGCTCTATAGGAGAAAACTGGACTTTCTACTCCTGTAAACAGTTATACTCTCAGAAACCCACAGGGGTCACTATGAGTTGCCATCGACTCGGTGGCAATGAGTTTAGTTTGGTTTGGGTACCATTTAACCAAGGACAAAGTTCAGGAAGGAGGAATGGAAACAAGAAACACGGAAAAGAAATGGGCTACATGATGGTACATTGAGGGGATTGCAATAGAGGAGTTGAAACAAATGTGCATGACTTGTTGAATGATGATTTGCTCTGTAAATGTTCACCCAATTCACAATAAAGTCTCTGGGGAAAAATGTAAGTTTATAATTTGCCTTTTGGGTGAGTAGGAATTATTTGTCTTGGGTACCGTTTTAGGAGGGCCCTGCCTACTCTGTCTTGAACAGGCGATGTGGGCTGGGGTCTATCTTTACTCTCAAAATTTCTGTTCATACAGTATTCTATGGATAACTTCAGATGCCCTAGTGGCACAGTGTCACATAGCTTGGCTGCTAGCTAAAAGGTTGGCAGTTCAAACCCACTAGCTGCTCCATAGGAGAAGCGTCCGTAAAGACTGACAGTCTTGGGAACGTTGTGGGGCAAGTTCTATTCTGGTCTGTAGAGTCTGTGAGTCAGAATCCACTCGATGATGATGATGGAACTGGCAGCCTGCCCCCCATCCACGGGGCGCGAATTCTCTCAGTCACCAGGTGGAAATTTCACATGTTGGCAAGCCAGCTCTCCGTGACAGCATTTGTGTCTGCTAGCCCCAGCCTCGCTGGTGCGCATTTCAAACTGAGGTAATCTCCTCCTGGGCCGTGAGAGCTCTTGCTTCATTTAAAAGAGCAAGTCTCCCAGGGCTCATCCTTCAGCCAAGCCTGAAGTTAAAGGATAGCATGTTTCCCTCAGCGTTGGGAGGTTTTATTAATTCTCCCCAAGCAGGACACCCCTCCCCCCCCCCCAATGAAAAGATAGCCTCCACTTCTTGATGGAACGCCTCCCAGGTTTTGCGGTGGCTCAAGTGACATATGTAATGAGAGGAGAAGAGTAATGGAATGAACGACACATTCATAATTCTTCTCTGTAACCAAGTTTGTCAAGGAATTGGCCAGTTATTCTTCTGGCTGTGGAAATATCTCAAACAGTTTTGTCCAGTCTTCCTTTGAGGCAAGCTTCCAGCATCCCAAATGCCAGAGGAAATCGTGGCAATTAGCTGGCCCTGTCTGGCAAAATCTCACTTGTGTCCTAATCCTCTAGGCTAATTAAGGAACAGGCTAGAGTTTTACCTGGATATTTGCCTCCATTGTCTGGTTTACTTGGGAAACCTGGCATTTTAGACTTCAGTGGAGTTTCACAAGTCTTTCTCTCACACGGCTTATCTTACCCCAAATGGTCAGTCACATCAAGAAGTTTAGAAGGCATGGGATTTAAAAATTATTTTCTCTTCAACTTCTACCCTATTTTAGGAAAGATGAAATTATATGTGTCCTTTTTCTGACCACTATTTCCACTCCACATTGGGGAAAAAAGGAAATTCATGACCAAACAGTTTTGATCATCTGTCTCAGAACATTCTTTATATAGTTTGATCCAGTGAGGACAGAGGCTTCAGCGATTCTATCTCTGAAAGGCCGAAACAAGTGAGTTTCAGAAATGCTTAATTTTTCAATCTACCTAGGAGGTGGCTATGTGATTGTTTATCATAACCGACCGGCTAAGAATCGGCAGAAACTCACATTCAAATGAGGCCAGCACCAGGGCACAGGGTGGAAAGCAGGGTCGATGCTGGCAGTGCCAGGACTCGTGAAACAACGGCATCCCAGCCCAGCACGTGCAGGGCAGCATTTCCATTAGGATCCTCGCTATTCCTTTCCACTATGGTTTCTCAAACCAGAACGCCCGCGCCCACCTGGAGCCGTATGGCAGGTAGTGGTAACCAAGTGATGAGCAAGTACGGAGAATAGTATCATAGTCTAGGGTAGAACCCAGTGTTTCCACCTGCAATGGGGTCTGTTTGCTAGGTGCCAGGCTCCCAGAGAGATGCTTGTCCTTACTCTGTGAGAAGCATGTCCTGCTGCAGCTAGACTGCCTACCAGATCGGTGGCCCAGGTTGCTCAGCAGCTGCAGTTCTGCTGGACAGACTTAGCTCATGCACACTGCTGTAAAGGCTGGTTGTATGGGGCCCGGACTGAAATGAGCTATTCTATCCCAACTGCTCGAAATAAATCCCCACTGTTGGCTGTTGCTTCTCACTAGACAGTAACTACGGGGCCATTAGTGGGGGGCGGGGGGGGGGTCTGCTCTTTCCCCATCTGCATATTGGACAAGTCCTGCACTATGGAGCTTGTGAATCCTGACAAAAAGCTAGCACAATCTGCCCATTGATTGCTGGCCTTCTTTTCCAATCCCAAGTACCAGAGTCTCCTGGCTTAGACTCTTACATCGCATGTCTCTAGCTGTCCCTGTTTGAATGCTTTTTAGTCGCACCTGCACGGCACTTATGAGAGAAGAAAAAGGGCTTCCTTTGAGTTAGTTCAACCCTCTGGCCCTCACACTTGTCCCACTCTTGTGTATCCCAGGGATCTCTAATTTGAGACTTAAACATGTTTAAAGAAGGCTGTTTTCATGCCTCTACAATGCCCTGTTTATATTGACCCGTCTCTTCTGCACATGGTGGGCACTTCCCTTGCAAGGAGGCGAGGCTATGAAGACAGGGAGCTTTCACCTCCTCCCCCTTCGTGGTGGATTTGAGGCCGGCTATGCCTGTATCCAGGCCTTTGGGGAGCGTTCACATTAATCTCCTCTTCACACACTGAGTATCTCCTTTGGATCTGGTTCTACCTCCACGGATTTTAAAGTACAGAAACTTGCAATATGAATATACCCAACTGCCACATTGCCATGAGTGTGTGACACATTTGAACATTATTATAATGCTGAAAGGATATTGGATGCCACGATGAAATAGCAAGTTCAGGTGCAAACCTATAATGTTGCTTTTAGATGCCATCGGGTGGGTTCCGGCCCAGAGCGACACTGTGGGACAGAAAATAAACACTGCCCAGGCATGAGCTGCCCTCGGAATCGTTACCACTGTGTAGCCATCATGGCAATCCATTTTATTGAAAGTCTTTCTCTTTTCCACTGTGCCTCCGTTTTACCAAAACATGATATCCTTTTCCAGAGACCAGTTCCTCCAGGAGAAAAGATTCAAGCTGTCAGTCTTACTTGGATCCACCACAATCAGTGCTCATGGAAGCAGCAGTCAAGAGATGAAACGATGAGCTGCATTGGGTAAACCTGCTGCACCAGACCTCTTTATAGTATTAAAAAGCAAGGATGTCACTTTGAGAACTAAGGTACTGGGCCTGACCCACGCTGTGGTATTTTCAATGGTCTCATATGCATGTGAAAACGGGGCCTTCAATAAGGCAGGCCCCAGAAGGATCGGAGCATTTGGATTGTGGTGCTGGGCAAAGAATAGCGAAAGCACCGTGTACTGCCAACAGACAAACCTTGGAAGAAGTGCAGTCAGAGCGCTCAGTCGAGGCAAGGATGATGAGACTGTTTTATGTACTCTGTTCATGCTGTCAGGGAAGGCCGGCCCTGGAGAAGGACATCATGTTGGTAAAGCAGAAGGGCAACGGAAAAGAGGAAGACCTTCCATTAGCTGGACGGACACCGTGGCTGCAGCAATGGGCGCAAGCATAAGAACCGCCGTGAGCATGGTGCAGGACTGAGCAGTGTTCCATTCTGTTGTGTCCCGGGGTGCTGCAGCTCGGAACCGCCCCGATGACATCTAACAACAATCCCTCCTGGTAACGCCTGCAAAGGACACAAGACAAATGAAGTCTCAACACCCTGTGTCTAAGGAGAACTGGGCTATTCTTTCCCAAGACAGATCTGTTCATTCTCGACATAGTTTATGGTATATTCAATATTCTTTTCCAGCACCAAAATTCAATGGCATCGATTCTTCTTCAGTCTGCATTACCCTCTCACACATAGGAGGAAATTGAAAATAGCGTGGCTTGGGTCAGGCACACCTTAGTACTCAAAGCGATGTGTTTGTGGTTCAGCATTTCAAACTGTCTTCTGCAGTAAATTTGTCCAATGTAGCACATTGGTTTCTTGACTGCTGCTTCAATGAGTGTTGACTGTGGGTCCAACGAAAATGAAATCCTTCACAACGTCAATCTTTCCTCCCATTTATCAGGATGCTGTTTGTTGATCTAATTGCAAAGGTTTTTGGTTTTTTTTATGTTAAAGTATGATGCGCAATGAAAGTCATAATCTTTGATCTTCAACAGTATGTGCTTCAAGCCTTCAATTTCAAGAAACGCTGTGTCATCTACCTTTCACAGGTTATAACGGAAATTTCTTCCAATCCTGATGCTTCCTTCTTCTTCATATAAGACAGCTTCTTGGATATAGCATACAGATTGGATAATATGGTGAAAAGATACACCCCCGAGGCACACCTTTCGGGATTCTAAAATGCACAGTATCCCTGTGCCCTGTTACAAAGACGCCGTTTAGCTTATGTCTCATTTCTGCATGAGCACCATTAAGTGATCTAGAATTCTCATTCTTCGCAATGTAATTATCCAAAATATGTTATGGTCTATGCGTTTTCATAGTCAATTAAATGCCTTTTCATAGTCAATAAAAGACAGATAAACATATTCCTGATGTGCTTTAAGCCAAGATCTATTTGATATACCTTTTTTCCTGTGCATTTTGGTTGTTGTTTTCTGGCTTCAATTTCTGACAAGTTCTGGTCTATATATTGCTATGATCATTTTTGAGTTATCTTTAGCAAAAAATTACTTGCATGATATATTAATAATATTGCTCAATAATTTAAGCATTCTGTTGGATCACCTTTTCAAATTTCTTGGCACAGACAAGTGAGTGCTTCCAGGATTGCATCAGTTTGTTGAAACATCTCAATTTGTTTTCAGTTAACTTCTAGAACCTTGCTTTTCAACAATGCCTTCGGGTAAACTTGGACTTCTTTCAGTACCATTGGTTATTGACCATATGATATTTCCTGAAGTGGCTGAAAGTTGACCAGTTCTGTTTGGTACAGTAACTGTTTCCCTTTCACATTTTTCAGCTGTATCATTCAATATTTCATTGTGAGGCTTGAATTTTTCTTCAGGTCTTGAGAAACGCCGATGGTGCTCTTCTTTTCTGGGTTTCTAATTCCAAGTCTTCATTTAATATTTTAATGTCTTCTTGAGCTGCCATTTGAAAATTTCTGCCAAGCTATTTTTTTAAAATCGTTTTATTAGGGTTCATACAACTCTTATCACAATCCATACATACATCAATTGTACAAAGCACATTTGAACATTCACTGCCCTCATCATTCTCAAAACATCCACTCTCCACCCAAGCCCCTGGAATCAGCTCCTCATTTTTCCCCTCCCTCTCCGCTCCCCTCTCCCTCATGAACCTTTGATAATTTATAAATTATTATTTTGTCATATCTTGCCCTGTCTGACATCTCCCTTCACCCACTTTTCTGCTGTCTGTCCCCCAGGGAGGAAGTCACATGTAGATCCTTGTAATCGGTTCCCCCTTTCCAGCACACCCTCCCTCTACCCTCCCAGTATCGCCACTCTCACCACTGGTCCTGAAGGGATCATCCGCCCTGTATTCCCTGTGTTTCCAGTTCCTATCTGTACCAGTGTCCATCCTCTGGTCTAGGCAGATTTGTAAGGTAGAATTGGGATCATGATATTGGGGGGGGGGAGCATTTAGGAACTAGAGGAAAGTTGCTACATTGCACCCTGACTGGCTCGTCTCCTCCAAGACCCATCCATAGGGGATGTCCAGTGGCCTACAAATGGGCTTTGGGTCTCCACTCCGCACTCCCCCCTCATTCACAATATGATTTTTGTTCTGAGGATACCTGATACCTGATCCCTTCGACACCTCATGATCACACAGGCTGGTGTGCTTCTTCCATGTGGGCTTTGTTGCTTCTGAGCTAGATGGCCGCTTGTTTACCTTCAAGCCTTTAAGACCCCAGACGCTGTATCTTTTGATAGCCGTCTGCCCAGTTCTTTTATTTAATCATTTCTCCCATTTACTTTCGATACTCTAAGTTAAAAGGCAAATTTCAGAGTCTTTTCCAACATCCATGTTGGTCTTTACTTTCTTTCCTGTTTTTTTTAATGACTTTTTTGTTTCTTCCTCTATGATGCCCTTGATGTCACTCCATAACTCATGATATTCAGCCACTTATTCTCAATGCATCAAATCTAATACCTTCCAATTTGAGAGGGCCACAAATTTCAGTAGGCAAGAGGAAATATTTTTCAACTAATAGTGTAATTAAATTCATTTTTAGCTTGTTTAGGTTTCAGGGATATAAATGCTCTATCTTCTCATATTTATATAAAACCTGGTATATGAATATAGTTCTCAAGTGGTAGTTTTTGTTGCTTCACTTGCTTTGCCCAATCTCTCCCCTGTGGAACTGTTGGTGGTTTTGAACTGCCGATCATATGGATCACAGCCCAGATAGTAACCACTACACTAACCGGGCTCCATAAGGTAACAATTAATTGTCATTAAATAGATGATAAAATCTAAAATTCCAAAGGAGAATTTGAAGAAGAAAAAAAAATCATGCCCCCGAAGAAATGTTTTCCCATCTTCAGCTATTTTACCCACCATGATGTCCTGTAGAGATGAAAACAATGGTGCTCTATCCCTGACTATGATAATCAGTGTCCCTTGTCATATCTCTTTATCCAAACTTAAAAAAATGAATAGCAAGAGATGGTGTATGTTAATGTCCTTAGAAATTAGGTCGGGCTTTCCTCCAAATTCCCTGAAGAACTTTTCCCTCAAGTAGTGCCCTAGGAAGAGTTTTGGTATTTTATATCAGTAAATTTAACATTTAAAATTTCTAGAATTCGTGAGTAACCCTGCAGTTCTATGAGACAAAAGAAGTTGCCATTTTTAATTCCATCTCAATATGGCTTGTGTTCTCTATTGCCTTGGCTGTCCAAAAGTAATAAACTATCTTTCTCTAGGAAAAAATATCCAATGAATTTACTGAGCATTGAAAGAGCAGGGCCTTGGTTTAGTAGTGGTGCTGTAAGAAAAATACCACAAGCTTTTGAGAACAAGAACTGACTGCCTTGTGGTTTTGAAGGCCTGAAATCTAAATCACAGCAATGGCTCCTGACAGGCCCCTTCCTTGTAGGTAGCCTTTGGAGCTCTTTGGTATTCCTCAGCGTTTGTCTTCCCCCTGGTGTGTCTGTGTCTATCCTACTCCTATTCTTGACGCTGCTCAGGAGGGTTTAGGTTGAACAGCCACCCTGTTATGATGTGACCTTATTAAGATAACAAATACCAAACTGAACTCACTGCCATCGAGTACATTCTGACTGATGGTGGTTCTATAGGACAGAATAGAACTGCCCCTCTGGGTTCCCAAGACTGTTACTCTGTAGGGCAGTAGAAAGCCAAGTATTTCCCACAATATAACAAAAAAGGGAAAACTTATTTCCAAACAGGGTCACATGCACAGGTATAGGGGTTTTAGCATGTCTTTTTAGGAGCCCAATTCAATCCACAAGTGGCTAATTCATGGTGAGAAAATGACACAAGAGCAGATTTTTGCTAAAATTGTTGTTCTAGAAAAACCTGAAATTCTCCAAGGCAAGAAAAGCAAACCTTTAAAATATTAAACAGCTGTTTGCTGGTTCTGTGTGAAAGAAGTCATGGTTCCAGAAGAATCATTTTTTTAAACAATTTATTGGGGCTCATACAACTCTTATCACAGTCCATACATATACATACATCAATTGTATAAAGCACATCTGTACATTCTTTCCCCTAATCATTTTTTTCTCTTTTCTTTTTTTACATTTTATTAGGGACTCATACAACTCTTATCACAATCCATACATATACATACATCAATTGTATAAAGCACATCCATACATTCCCTGCCCCAATCATTCTCAAAGCATTTGCTCTCCACTTAAGCCCTTTGCATTAGGTCCTCTTTTTTTTTCCCCCTCCCCTTTCCCCCCTCCCTCATGAGCCCTTGGTAATTTATACATCGTTATTTTGTCATATCTTGCCCTATCCGGAGTCTCCCTTCCCCCCCTTCTCTGCTGTCCTCCTCCCAGGGAAGAGGTCACATGTGGATCCTTGTAATCAGTTCCCCCTTTCCAACCCACTCACCCTCCACTCTCCCAGCATCGCCCCTCACACCCTTGGTCCTGAAGGTATCATCCACCCTGGATTCCCTGTACCTCCAGCCCTCATATGCACCAGTGTACAGCCTCTGCCCTATCCAGTCCTGCAAGGTAGAATTCGGATCATGGTAGTTGGGGGGAGGAAGCACCCAGGATCTGGGGGAAAGCTGTGTTAGAAGAATCATTTTTATTATCGATTCTTACCTCATATTTTAATACAGAGGCATCTTATTGAAGTGACTTTATATTCAGATTATATTTCTGACTTGTCTACTTGCCATTGTGAATTTGAGATGGTCTCTCTTCAGTGTTGTCATTGTCACCATCATCATGGTCAGTAGTTATTGAATCCATACCATGAATGAAGCATTATCTGAGATCTTTCCATGGATTACCTCATTGAACATTGTAACAACCTAGTGCAGCAGGTACCCTCATTACCTCTGTTGTTAGGCACTGTAGGGTTGGTTCCAACTCTTAAGACCCTATGTCCAACAGAACAGAGCACTGGCCAGGTCTGAGTCAGACGCACACTGACTGCTAACTTTGAGCCCATTGTAGCCACGGAGTTCATCCATCTCATTGAGAGTCCTCTCTCCACCAAGCATGATGCTCAAGAAATGGTTTCCTCCTGAGAATGTCCAGAGTACACAAGATGGAGCCGTACACAAGATGGAGTACACAAGACGGAGTTCCTAAGGAGCTGTCCTTCCAAAATGGATTTGTTCATTCTTCTGGGAGTACCTGGTATATTCAATATTCGTAGCCAACACCACAATTCAAAGGCATCAATTCTTCTCTGGTATTCCTTAATTGCTGTTTTACTTTCC
Organism: Tenrec ecaudatus; assembly: GCF_050624435.1. Lineage (NCBI taxonomy): Eukaryota > Metazoa > Chordata > Mammalia > Afrosoricida > Tenrecidae > Tenrec > Tenrec ecaudatus. Next base: position 73,790,536 of record NC_134543.1, read on the forward strand.
CATGCATATGAGATTGAAAAGACCATGGCTTGGGTCAAGTACATCTTAGCAGTCAAAATGACATCTCTGATTTTTTAACATTAGAAAAGGTGAAAGTCCTTTTGCAGTGTGTCTGCCCAGTGAAATATCTTATCTGATTTCATGACTGCTGCTCCATGGGTGCTGACTATGGGGGCAAGTAAAATGAAATGTTGGACAACGTCAACTTTTTCCCCATTTATCATGAGGTTGCCCCTTGTTGTTAGGATTTTCATTTTCTGAAGTGTGAGCCATGTTGAAGGTTGTCGTCTTTGATCTTCATCAGTAAGGGCTTCAAGTCTTCTTCACTTACAGGAAGCAACGGCGTGTCATCTGTAGATCACAGGTTGTGAAGGAGTTTTCTTCTGATCAAGTGTCTTTCTTCTTCACACGTCTTCTGGATGATTTGATCACCATGCAGACTGCATACCTGTGGTGAAAGGGTACAGCCCGGAGGCCCACCTCTCCTGATTATAAAGCACACATTACCCCTGAGCTCCATTTGAAGATCGTCTCTGGGTCCATGAGCACAATGAAGTATTCTCGATTCTAACTCTGCCCAATGTTATCCATAATTTGTTATGATCCACACAAATACTTTTGTATCGTTAAAGACAGTAACTAACTAACTGACCAGAGCTAATAGTCACGAGTGCCTATCGTGAGTGGTAAACACGCTAAGTCCTTTACCTGCAACACCTCATATAATTTTAGTAACACTCATAATAGTGAACTGGATTCTATTCAACTTCTATTTAACAGTAGGAAACTGAAGCTTAGTGATGTTCATCAATTTTTCAAGGTCACCCAGCTAGTAAAGAATGAATAAAGGTTTGGCATTTTTAAGTATCTTAATTTTAAAGTCAAGGTCTTAACCACCAGGCTCTCCTAGGTAAGAACATAATCATACTGAAAAAATTCGACATGTATTTAGTTCCTTATAGTTACATATGCAACAGGTATTAGTGACGTGCTATCAGTTAATCATTATGTCATTAGGATGGCATTTATCACCCGCAAGGTCAGCCTTTCACACTGTTTCCCCATAGTACTGCTCCTGGAGCCTGGCCCACTTGGGGTCGGTCCTGTATGTGGTCACCGGCAGACATGAAGAGGACAACTGTTCGAGGTTCAGGCAGTAGAAACACTGACTATGAAGCTGCTGCTCACCTACCTGTGACTCTGTGCATCCTTAGGGATTGAACTCATATTCTGTGTACATTACCACTGGACTTTTCCCAAAGATACCAGTGATATTTAATAACTCCTAGTGCTACCTTGAGCTGTTTCATCTTTGGTACTCTGATAAGATGATTGCAAGAATATGCTTCTGACAATTGAGCAAACTTTCTTATTTAAAAAAAATTCATTTCACTGGGGGCTCATACAGCTTTTATCACAATCCATACATCCATCCATAGTGTCAAACACATTTATTCATGTGTTGCCATTGTCATCTTGAAAACACCTTCCTTCCACTTGAGCTCCTGGTTTCAGCTCATTTTTTGTTTCCCTCCCTCCGTCTCTCATGAACCCTTGATCATTTATAAATTATTATTTTTTCATGTCTTACACTGACCTGTCTCTCCCTTCACCCCCTTTTTGTTGTCCTACCCCTGGGAAGGGGGTAATATGTAGGACATTGTGATCAATTGCCCCTTTCTCTCCCTACCCTCCCCTTACCCTACTCGTATCACTACTCTCATTTTGGTCCTCAGGGGTTTATCTGTCCTGGTTCCCTGTGTTTCCAGCTCTTATCTGTACGCATGTACATGCTCTGGCCTAGCTGGATTTGTAAAGAATTGGGGTCATGATAATAGGGGAGGGGGGAGGAAGCATTAAAGAACTAGAGGAAAATTATATGTTTCCACTCCATACTCCCCCTCATTTACATTGATATGTTTTTTGTTCTGGGTCTTTGATGCCTGATACCATCAACACCTCATGATCACACAGGCTTGTGTGCATTGAGCAAACTTTCTTTTTGCCTTCTTTGGCTTTGAAGAAAAAGTTAATTAGATAGTGGAAATTCAGTGGGAGAAGTAGAAGGCACATTTCTAAAGCAGATTTCCCATCCCTGCACATGCTCGCACGCAGTCAAATACACAAGCACACACACACATCCAGAGCCGTCAGTCCTAGGGCAGCAGAGACAAGAACACCAGTGATTTGTGTCTCATGAGAGCACAGTGGGGGCCTCGGGAATACTTCATTTTCTTTAAGGAGTCACAGGTCAACACTTGGACTTTTCAGAGAAGCCACAGAACAAATACAATCTGTTAGAGTGGTTGTAAATCTGAAGAGCGGTTGAATCCAAATTATAGTTATTAATGTTATTTCTGTCTCGGAGGGAATGATCAATTACATTCAAGTCCATTACTTAGCAGAGTTATTATGCATTTTGGAACTTCATTTGGGGACAGTTTCAATTTTCTTTGGAAAAGAAAAGGCCAAGCCATCTTTTGGCTGAAGCATGATGATCTGGGGTTTTAATCAGATATCATCTTCTTTGGAGAGAGACTGGCCAAATGTCACTCTTTTCCTCCACGGGTGGTGCTGATGAAAAGCCGATGCACACGCAGGGGCTCTGCACTCAGCTTCACAATGATAGTCTTCCCTTCCCTGTCATGCACTAAAAATAGCACTTGAATGAAGGAATTGGGTCACCTGGTGACATTTTTGGTAGTATCAGAATATTAGGGGAAAAGTCTTTTTGTCTTCGTGCAGAATTTCACGAGTACAATATGTTGGTTTGTGGAAGGCATTTCCAAGGAAAGCTGTGGAAATCCCTCATTTGGATTTCTTCAAAAAATAAGAGAGTGTTGAATTTCTAGGACAACGTGGGGCACTCCCACTTAGAGGCAGGTGCGGAAGTAGATATACAAAACTTTAAAATCTCTTTCCAATTCTGCAAGTCTGTGTGTTTCTTCATGTGCCATACTGGCCCCAGGAAGTAAGCGAGTCACTCAATTGCTTTATCTACCTAATGCATTTGTTCCCTGGTACAGAAAATGCCAGGTGGTAGAGTATTTTCGTGTTAGATGGCTGGAGGGAAATTCAGAGCCTTTGGAGACTTGTGTAACAATTACTGATTCTAGGGCCTATCAGGATAACCGGCATTTAGCAAAGCGCACTGAGACTGAGTGAGTGATAGCCCGAAACCTCTTACACGTTCACCCCGTTCCCTCAGCCCAGCCACAAGCATCCCATTCACTCCGAACACGCGCCTCCCTTGGCAAGCGCCATGCTCACAGCCTCAGATGCTCTCCCTTCCATAGGAGGGGACTTCAAAAAGTTGGTGGCAAAATTCTATTATCTTTTCATTCAATTTTTCCACATTCTTTTTGAAGTCCTTTTGTCTGCATGGGACTGGCTTCCCCACCTCCTAATATCTCAGTTTACATATTACTGGTTTATTTTTTGTTTGTTTTTTGCCATTGAGTATCTTTATTATCATTATTTAAAATTTTTCTTCCCTGTGATCTGGGTTAAAGTCTATTCACTTTCCATTCAATAATTCATACACATTTTGTTTCATGACATTGATTGCCATCTCCACAATATAACAGCCTTCATCCCACTTCCAATGTGTTTCCCATTTCCATTCATCCTTCATTTCCGTTCCATTCTGTCATCTGGACTTTATCACTGGCTAAACGCTGCCTCTTGGATTCCCCCTGACTGGTTGTTGTAAGGAGTGTGTCTGTCTGGTGTTATTGCTCATTTCATGGGCCTGTCTACTGTTTGACTCAATGAAAAGTGAACTATGGAGGTGAGCTTTGTTCCAGGCTTGACAAGTGACTAAGGGCCATAGTCTCAGGGGTTTCTACCAGTCTCTATGCAACCAGCAAGCCTGGTCTTTTTAATGATTTTGAGATGTGTTCTGTATCACATCTACCCCCACCAATGGTTTCAGAGCAGGTCAGCAGTGGTGGCCAGGCACCATCTAGTTCTTCTGGTTCCAAGGTTGTGGAGGCTGAAGTTTGGGTGGTCCATTAGTCCTCGGAACTTTCTTGCTCTGCTCCCCTTGCTGTTCTGTCGCACACTCTTAGTGTTTTGCGTTGGTGTGATGGGATCAGATTGGGCACAATTCCTGTACTGTGTCTCCAGTGTTGTCCCCTGTAGGGTTATGGATCAGTGAGGGATGTTGTATCTCATAGTGGGGTAAGCTATATGGTCCTCTCTGTGCATTGGTTGCTCTGAGCAGGGATATCATCCGCAAGTCTTGGTGGGCCAGGGTGTGCTCCACTCTCTCTTCCTCCCCCTTCATTTGCTTCCGTGTGCTCTGTTCAAACATGTCCCTCTCCCTGAGCTGTATCTTCAGTGCTGTTCGCTGAAGTAAATTCTTGGGGGAGGGGGGGTGGCTGTCCACGTAGTTGGGATTGGGGCTGGCCCCTCACACCTCTTTACTGGTTCCCTGCTTCATGCCAGTATGTTGCATTCACATCTTGGAGCACTGGGTTGAAGTCCTCTTTCCCTGTGGAGATATAAACAATACCCTCCCCTTGGGTATCAGTTGGGTTTTTAGTTGGCTACAATATGTATCCCTGGATTTGGTCTGGCCCCTGCCAGTGTATTTGATTTTCTTCACTCTTCTTTGCTCCAGGGAGGGAGACTCCAATAACCGCATAGTGGGTGGCTGCTGGTAAGCTCGTTAGGATCCCAGCTGTTACACACCAAGGGAGGATCCAGGGTGTAGAGCATCTTTTCCAACTCTATTCTGTCAATTGGCCTTGATTAACAGATCCCCGACTAATATTTCCCCAGACTTTGGTCCTGAGACCTCACACCCAGCAATTCATCCCCTCAAGATATTTGGTTATGGCTAAGAAGCCTTTATAACTTTGCCCCTCTTATGCAGGACTTATATTCATGGCTATATTTGTGGCACATATGAAACATTTGCAGAAATAACCTCTTCCAAGTGAATATATATTTTCGAGTATAACCCCATTTTTCTTCCCAAACCTGTTCAGGTTACATGTCTAGTTATGTATTCCCTTGTAGGCGATTGCTATGATGTTACTGCAGGCTTGTGTATGTGACACTATTTACTTCTGCTGCCTCTGAACTCTTGCCCATTTTGTGTTGACCTATCCTTTACTGTCGATTGCCTTTCCCTTCACCCGTGTTACAACATGGCTACTAATAAACTCTTGTCTTCAATTTTAAAAAGTCTATTTCTAGCTACTCTTCTTCCCCCTCCCCATCCTGGTGACCATCAAAGAACGCTTCTTTCTGTGTGAAAACCTTTTCTTGACTTTTTTTTAAGATAGTCGTCTTGTCTTGGCCCTTTTTGCGCACAGTGAGGATTTCTCTCACTTCCCCCTGCCTTGATTCACCGCGTTCTTCCAGTGCACGTGAACACGATCTTATATAGTATATGTGCACTTGCTTAGTGTCTTTATTTTTCCTACCCAGCACAGGAGTTCCAGAAGGGGCAGCTACCGAGTAGCCAAGGTGAGAAATGAGAAAGGCAAGCCAGGGGTCCAAGAAGAGATGGTCGAGTCAGGACAGGGGGAGGCAGCCTGACTATGGAGTTGTCCATGCTCCCACCCCGGCTTGCTCTGCAGCCCCAGAGCTAAGTGGGGCATGAAGATAGCGCTCGCTGAGCTTTGGGGTTTTTATTCCTGCTCAGTTTATCATGGTACTTCCTTCTGAATGTAGAGGTCGTTTACTCCCTCATTAGCAAATTTTGTTGGCTCTACCTTTCAATTCTATTCAGAATTCTCCTTTTCTCTGATTCCCTCCAGCTCCCCCATTTCTATCACTCTGATCTGGTGTACCATCAGAGCTCATCTTGATCACTGCCACCGTCTCACTCATCTCTCTGCGCTCACTGCCACTCCCAGTCCAGTCTCAATGCAGCTGCCGGAGTCGTCCATGGAGAAGGAAAGTCGGTCCTATCACGCCTCTGCTCCAAAGGTCCAGTGGCTACTCAGTTCATATTTGGGATGACCTAGAAGTCTACTTGCTCGGTCCTTTCCTGTTTCTTTTTGACTTAGTCTGTCCTGTTACTCCCCTGCTCATTCTGCTCAACTACAGCTACATGCCCTTTGATGTTCTCAAACGCCCCGTAGGCTTCTGCTGAAGGGCCTTTGCCTGCTCTGTCCCTCTCACTGGAGTGCTCTTCCTACAACTATTCAGGCCCATGCGAACTACTTACCTCCCATGAGCGCTTCCATCAAATGTCACTATCAGTGTGGTGTAATTAATCATGTTTAAAATAACATTGGCACTTCCTCATACCTGAAATTCTCCTTACTTTTCATAGTTGTTATATCATTTTTATTGTGTGTTTGCAGTAGAACGAGGTAAGAAATTTAGGGGACTTTTCTTGGTTAGCTCATTGTAGCTACTCGCTAAAATGTGTTGATAGAATAAAGTCAAATCTAATATTCTATAATCTCATAATATTTTCCCAGGCTCAGAATCTTTCATTGAGTTTTTCGGGTAACTGACCACCTCCTTTAAATCTCTGTACCAATATCTCAGGTTTTATCAATGAAATGGCAAGGTTGTGGGCTTGAAGCCCTCCCCCCAGGGAAATATGACAAAGCCCAAACCACAGCGCAGCTTCAGCTGGACCGTCAAGGGCAGCATGAGCACAGTTCCCCTCAGAGGGGGTGGATAATTCAGACACAGACCCTTTCAGAACGTTGGCTTTTCTCCTTTTCCTTGCTTTGGTCTGTAATATTTTTTTAAATTTAGTTTAATTTTTTTCTTTTTATTAGGGGCTCATACAACTCTTATCACAATCCATATATATACATACATCAATTGTAAAAAGCACATCTGTACATTCTTTCTCCTAATCATTTTTGAAGCATTTGCTCTCCACTTAAGCCCTTTGCATCAGGTCCTCTTTTTTCCCCTCCCTCCCCGCTCCCCACTCCCTCATGAGCCCTTGATAATTTATAAATTATTATTTTGTCATATCTTTCCCTATCCGGCATCTCCCTTCACCCCCTTTTCTGTTATCCGTCCCCCAGGGAGAAAGTCACATGTGGATCCTTGTAATCGGTTCCCCCTTTCCAACCCACTCACCCTCTACTCTCCTAGTATCGCCCTTCACACCCCTGGTCCTGAAGGTATCATCCATCCTGGATTCTCTGTGCCTCCAGCTCCTATATGCATCAGTGTACAATCTCTGCTCTCTCCAGACTTGCAAGGTAGAATTTGGATCATGGTAGTGGGCGGTGGTGGGGAGGAAGCATTTAGGAACTGGAGGAAAGCTGTATTCTTCATCGGTGCTACGTTGCATCCTGACTGACTCATCTCCTCCCCTAGACCCCTCCACAAGGGGATCTCCAGTGGCTGACAAATGGGCTTTGGGTTTCCACTCTGCACTTCCCCCTTCATTCACTATGGTATATATATATATATATATATATTTGCATGATGCCTTATACCTGGTCCCTTTGGCACCTCGTGATCACACAGGTTGGTGTGCTTCTTCCATGTGGGCTTTTTTGCTTCTGAGCTTGATGGCCGCTTGTTCACCTTCAAGCCTTTAAGACCCCAGATGCTATCTCTTTTGATAGCCGGGCACCATCAGCTCTCCTCACCACATTTGCTTATGCATCTGTTTGTCCTCGGTGGTCGTATCATGGAGGTGTGCAGCCAATGATATGATTTTTTGTTCTTTGATAACTGATCCCTTTGGAACCACGTGATCACAGAGGCTGGTGTGTTCTTCCACGTGGGCTTTATTGCTTCTGAGCTAGATGGCCACTTGTTTATCTTTAAGCCTTTAAGACCCCCAGATGCTATCTCTTTTGATAGACGGGCACCATCAGCTTTCTTCACCACATTTACTTGTTCACCTGCTTTGGCTTCAGCAGTTGTGTGGGGAGGGTGAGCATCATAGAATGCCAATTTAATAGAAGAAAGTATTCATGCACTGAGGGGGTGCTTGAGTAGAGGCCAAGGTCCTTCCGCCACCTTAATACTAAACCTATAAATATAGACACATAGATCTATTTCCCCATCCTCATACATATTTGCATATGTACATGTCTTTGTCTAGACCTCTATAAATACTCTTTGCCTCCTAGCTGTTTCCTCTATTTCCCTTGACTTTCCTCCTGCCCCACTACCATGCTCCATCCCCACCTAGGTTTCAGCTATACCTCTTCTTTATGTTACCTTACCCTTGATCATTCCTTACCAGGCCTGCCACTCCCCCTCACCACCAATTTGGATCCCATGTAGTTCCCTTGTCCCTGGGTTTGTTAACACCACTTCTTTACCCCCACCTCGGTCTGTAATATTAGTTACAAGAGCATTAAGTGTCAAGATCTGTATCACTTGAGCAAAGCCCTGGGTCGGTGGGTATGGGTGTGGGTGCGGGGCATAAAAACCTCAAGAGCGTGGATTCTTCATGGAAAACCTCCTCAAGGCTCGGTCGCACTCTGGCCTTTGTTCCATGAGAGATGACTGAGACGTGACTGTGGTCACGGTTACCATAAAGTGTAAGCATATGAGAGTCATAAGTGATGGTGTGGAGCCTGAGGTTAGCAGCTCAATGCTTAACCCACTGTGCCACCAGGACTCCATCTGATATCGAACTAATGTGTACACACACACCCCAGCTATTAATTTTGTGGGTGTGCTTTAAAAATTATTATGATGTCAATCTCCTGCTCCTCCCTTCTGTCCAATCAGAATGTAAGGAATAAATGAAATGAAATCAGTAGCCTTTACAATGACCCAAAGGGCAGTGTCACCCCTAACCAGGGGCCAGCAAGTGAGTCCATTTGCAAAGCTAATGAAGATGAAAAGCAAAGTGACTGAACAAGCTGTACCCCTTTGCATGGATGAATATTTTGTAGTGAAGTTTGACCAGCCTCAAAATTCTTCACAAATTCAAGAGGAAAAGGCACCAGGCTCCTAAATGGCCTGGATCAGGTTTCCATAGTAGCTCAGTTAGACAACAGACTGTTTTCCAAGAGTTATGCAGATCTTGTCAATAATGCTGGTGCAGAACAAGGAAGCCAACAATGGGGTCTTGTTCAGTTTAAGCTGAGTCATGAAAATACTGAGCTAAAACTGTCCTAGGAGAAAGACCTGATTGGTAAACTACAGCCACTAAACTTGGAAGCAATTTTCTAAAGGAAATGTTACCCTTTGCTTTCTGAAAGGCATTCAAAGCAAGGAGAGATTTAAGAAAAATAATTTGACACCGCACTTCTTAACAGCATAAAACATTTTAAAAACTAACTCATTATCATAATTTATATTAGGAACTGGTCTCTTAAGTCTCCATGGATGGTATGTCTGACATCATGGGCCCATTTGTATGATTCATCTTTTAAAAAGGCAATCTTGCCAGACCATTAAAAAGTGAAGCTATTAATTACTTTTATGATCGCCGGCTGCTTCTGGATCCTAGTTTTTCTCTCTGCAAGGAAGATGCCATCTTGCTCGATATTTCTGCCAATGAATGTCAGAATGCCAATGAATTAACATGGGCCATCCTGCAAAATGAGGCCCTTTTTTGCATTGGGTTGTGTACAGCTTCTTCTCCAAGATCTTTTCACAGCAAAGTCATTGTGAAAATGACCTACGCCACCATTACACCAAATGTCTCCATATCTCAGCAAATAGGGAAGTGCTAGCCTGGACCTGGGCTGTTTTCACTGGGACCCTCTCCGGGAGTACAATGAGAAGGTTGTGGTGAGGTCGTGGGAAGAACAAGGATGAGGCCATCTGAGAATCTTCCGATCTTCAGTTACCTCCTCAGGAAAATAAGATGCCGTCGAAGACCAAGGGAGGCTGGCTTTCATTTCTCCACCCTTCCTTTTCACTCCACAGCCTCCTTTAAAGTGACAACACTTCCTGAAATCCCCCTAGCCTCTTATAATTATTGTGGAAACAATTACTGGGTGGATTTTTAATCTGTGATGTTGGACCACATGAAGATAGTAAATCTTCGAACAAGCACGATCTCATTAATTCCTATAATGACTCCCTGATGGAAAGTTAGGACGACACTCTTCCAGAGACATTCTCTTAGAGCAAACTGCTAGGAGGCTCCAAGGGTCTACGGCAAGCTGAAATGAAAATCTAGTGTTTGGATTCTCATTTAATGCTGTTCTACACGACACTACATGTTTCTACATCTTTGAGGGACAAAATAATCATAAACACATGAGGATTAGCTAGACTGTAAATAAAAGTATTTCCAGGAGTTTTAATAGAATTTCTGTAGCTTTTGACTGTAGCTTTCTGCCTGGAGTAAAACATATAAAAAAACCAAATCCTTGAGAACCCTCATCGAAGAATAGGTTGATCCATTCTTTTACACAGTTATCAAAGGGTACAGTTTAAGCCAGTAATTTATGTCTAAAGATTGTAAGGTATGGACTGTACAGGGTCCTTTCCAGGTATGTGAAGGTAAATCACCGTGTGCTCCACTGAAAGTCAACCTGCCCTTACACATGAATTCCACCCCTTCCAAAAAGTCACCTTTCACTGACCTTTGTTTTGATTTTGGTTGAACTTCTAAAACGTGTTTCATCAAAACCATAATTCTATTTAGATGGTATTCATGATGCTCACCTTTCCTGACACAATCCCTGAAGACAAAGCGGGCACATAAGTAAATGTGGTGAAGAAAGCTGATAGTTTCCGGCTATCCAAAGATATAGCGTCTGAGGTCTTAAAGGCTTGAAGATAAACAAGCGGCCAACTAGCTGAGAATCAACAATGCCCACATGGAAGAAGCACACCAGCCTGTGTGATCATGAAGTGTCGAAGGAATCAGGTATCAGGCATCAACGAACATAAAATCATATCATTGTGAATGAGGGGGAGTGTGGAGTGGTGACCCAAAGCCCATCTGTAGGCAACTGGGCATCCCCTTACAGAAGGGTCTCAGGGAGGAGAAAAGCCAGTCAGGGTGCAGTATAGCACCAATTAAACATATACCTTTCCTCTAGTTTTTTAATGCTTCCTTTCCTCCACTATCATGATCCCAATTCTACCTTACAAATCTGGTTAGGCCAGAGGATGTACACTGTTACAGACAAAAGCTGAAACACAGAGAATCCAGGACAGATAAACCCCTCAGGACCAATAATGTGAATAGTGATACCAGGTGGGGAAGGGGAAGGTGGGGGAGGAAGGGGGAACCAATCACAATGATCTACATATACCCCCTCTCTGGGGGACAGACGACAGAAAAGTGGGTGAAGGGAGATGTCAGACAGTGTAAGGCATGAAAAAATAATTATAGTTTGTAAATTATCAAGGGTTCGTGAGGGAGGGAGGATGGGGGAGGGGGTTGGAAAAAAATCAGGAGCTGATACCAAAGGCTCAAATAGAAAGTAAACGTTTTGAGAATGATGATGGCAACAAATATACAAATGTGCATGATATAATGGATGGATGTATGGATTGTGATAAGAGTTGTATGAGCCCCCAATAAACTGATTTTTAAAAAAAAATTCTAGTTAAAGTATGGTATATTGTTTCCAAGGGACAGTAATACACAATAAAATTACCGCAAGTAGAAAGGGGGGAGAGGGTTCATTGAAAGAGGATAGAGTCTATGCTTACAGAAATCAAATATTATTAGTACAAAGGGGACGTCGCTAGAAAGTTGTCAGGTAGGTTTCTATTTTCTGTCTCTGAAATATCTCGATTTCTCTGTGTGCGTCTGCTCTAGGCTTTCTGCCCACCCATAGTTCTTGCGCTTCCACAGCCGCACTTTGGCCATGACTTTGGTTTGCTGGAGGGCTCACCCCATTGCTGATTCTACATTATTGTAAGGGTCAAGCATTCACCACTATCTGAGTGCAGTCTACACATTTCTCAGGTCAGCCTCCTAGAAAGAGAACTCATTGACTAAGCCTTCCCAATGGATTGGTGACCTTTTAGTTAGGTGTCCAATCCTGGTCCAGGTTCTGTGACTCAAGTAAAGGGGAGTGAACATGTGTGACACAGAAGTGTCCCTCTGACTAAGAGGGGACATGAAGATAGGCTTATATGACTTGTCATTATACTTGTATTTTATAGGTAGCATCAAATTGTCTTCTGCCGTGTCCTTTCTATAACTCGAATTGAATTTGTGGCCCGTATTTCCCAGTATAGAAATCTTCTCAGCAGTAGGGCCCTCTCTTATATTCTTTATGCCTCTTTCAGGGATCTGTAGATCGGTTACCAAAAATATTGATTGAGCTTATTTTAGCCATCTTTGATGCACACAACTGGATTAATCTTGTTACAGTTTCAATTGCAATATTTTAAAAATCAATCATTAAAGAAGAGAGTAACTCCCAATACTTGTCTTTACAGACATTTGGTCTTCTCATCGACATGCATCCCATAGTAGCATTTGTTCCTTACTGCATATTTAAAAATAATTTGAAGATGATGTGTTCAGAGACTTTGGCTTCTAGTCATGACAGAGTAACTGATACTTGCCTTCTCACTTAAATAAAGGAAACCAATGAACAAAAGATATGAGGCAATTGTGTCAGCCGAAGAAAAACAGGCAGCATAGAACTATAACTCTTGAAGGAAGGGAAACATGGAGTGAGCCCACACCTGCTCTAGAGTTCACATTCTTGTCACAATGTCGGGAAATGGAACCAAGTGAGAATGGTGGCCTCACTGAGCGCATGAGGCAAAAATGACAATTCCAGGCTGCTAAAACCCCAAACCAAACTCACTGCCATCAAGTCTACACCAACTCACAACGACCCCATGGGACAGAGTAGAACTTCCCCTGGGAGTTTCTGAGACTGTCACTCTGAACTGTTGACCTGTGTGTCCCCACTCAATCACCCAATGTATAACCACTACATCACCAAAGCAGCTCGAATTCATGAAACAGGGTGTGGGAGAAGGAACTGTGCAGAAGTGAGATCCCCAAAGTCTGTGTGGGATTCACCATGGGTTAGCGGGCAAGGTCTGGGCAGGGCAGGAATCCACAGGCCTGGTACAGATATAATACATCACGGCTCACAGCTGAGTGGTAATACCAGCGGTTGTGCAGTGCTGGGGCATGTTGAAATTCTTGTCTGAATTCAGCTGAGATCCCAGAAAGGTGTGCTTTGGGAATAAAGTCCTTACTCTTGGAGGAAGTGCTTTAAGAACAAAACCCAAAACAGATCAGCCCTAGCAAAGGACTGAGAAGGATCGACTTAGCAGCTGCAACAATGCGCTCTGGTGTAGCAACAGCTGTGAGGAGGGCACAGATCCGGGCAGTGTTTCATTCTGTTGTGCACAGGCTTGTTATGGGTCAGAACTGAGTCAATGGCTCCTACACTAACAAGGAGTATACTAGTGATTTTTCTGTTCACCATAGGAACCTCAACACTCTTTAAACTTAAAACTCAAAACATAATCCAGAATCCTGATGGTGGATCATGCACATATCTAACCTACGATAAAATTCTATTAGACATGAAAAAAAAAAACCCTTGAAAGAATCTGACCAAACCAAAAGAATAAAGAACAGAACACAGAAAGCAAACAAAAGAAGATCTAGATGTTCTTATCATGTCCTCTGTCCTTCTGAAGCAGCTGGCTTCACAGAATGGTGGAATGGCATTTCGGGAACTCAGTCAGGGCCCCATCTAGGTGGATTACTTTGCGAGACTGTGGGAATGTCCACTAGGAGATAGTATTTTCTCTAATGAGGGCAACAAATGTACAGATGTGCTTGGCACAATGGATGGATGGATGGATGGATGGATGGTGATAAGAGCTGTATGAGCCCCCAATAAAATGATTTTAAAATCATTTAATATATGGAACTGTTTTTCCCAAAGGCAGCATTCATGGGTCCAGGAATCAAGAGGTGAAAAATGGGGGAGGCCTCTCTTTTTGCTCCAGCAAATCCACTGGCAACATTTGGCTCTCCATCTTTGTGACATTATGCTTTGCTGGGTTAAGAGGTTTTCATTTGGAAGGGCTGAATACTTCCACCAGGAGACAAAACAATGATCATACTGAATGAGAAGTGAAGACTGCCACTCTTAGCTCTGAGTCAACAGGGAAAGAGAAGCGATTGGGTATTGGCTGAGGTGATTGATTTCCATTGTTATTGTTGTTAGTTGCTTTTAAGTCAGCATCGACTCCTGGTGACCTTACATGAGACAATGAAATGTTGCCCACTCCCGCGCGTGTTCTGAGTAGCCAGGGGGCATTGAGCTGCTCCTACACCATGGAGGCAAAACAGAATGTCTGGAACACTGCTAATGCCCTGGAACTCCTCTTAGTACCACCACCTCCTGTAATTAAAGTCAACGAAAAATTGTAACCACTAATGGCCCAGACACTTCAGGAGTGAAGGTTTAGGTCACCCCACCAGGCAAAGACCAAGGACCGGTTGAGATGCTTGCTGAGGGCAAAGGGAATATGAACCGGATCATGGAAGAAGAAAAAGGAGATGGTGTGCAATAGTTAAGCAGTTGGCTGTTAACTAAAAGGCTAGTGATCTGAATCTATTGGCTACTTCATGGGAGAAATACCAAGAAACCTCCTTCAGTAAAAATTATATGCAAGGAAACATTATAGGGCCATTCTGCTCTGTCACATGGGGTTGTTATGTGTCAGAATTGACTGGACAATATCTAACAATAAGCACAGAGGACATCAACTACATCAAAAATAAATCAATGTCATTGAGTCAACTCTTAGCTACCGTACAGGACAGGGTAGAACTTCCCTTGAGAGGTATGAGACTGGAACTCTTTTCCGGCATAGAAAGCCCGCTCTTTCTCCCTTGGAGTGGTAGTGGTTTTAAACTGATGACTTTTCGGAATTACAAATGAAATGCTGCCTGATCCCGTGCCATCTTCTGATTACCAAGGGGAATACTCATGCCAGGTATACTCATGTGACCAGCTGTAGAAACAAAGATTATAATTGTTGTATTTCTTCCTTATTTTGTTATATTTATGTAGATTAAACAAATATTTGTATATTTTAGGCAAATATCTCTTATACGAAGCAGATATTTTCTTCTCTTTTCCCTTTATCTAACACAAGATTTATTAATAGTTAACTTTACATTTTAAATAAATAGTTAGCACAGTCTTTAAGTTGCAGAATATTAAGAAGATTAACCATCACCTGAGAACCATGTCCTCTTCTGGGTAAAGAGTCAGCATGTTTTTGATTGTGCACAGAATAACTATCATGTTTGGTGTAAGAATGACTTTACTAGGCTCTTTATTTGGAGATTAAGTGTGGCTTGACAAGATGCATGTGGGTGCCCAGTTGACAAGGGAGGAAGAGTAGTGGTCAGCATTCTTTGTCAGCTTGACTAGGCGATATAACCAGACCAGTTGCTATAAGTTGAATTTGACTCAACTTGCTACCACACGAGTGTCAGCATGGAACTGACGAACTCTGTTTGATGGGGTTTTCAGGGGCTGATAGTTCAGAAGTCAATTGACAAACTTTTATTTCAGGGGTTTTGGGATAGATTTGAACTTCCAACCTTTTTGTTAACAACTGAGAACATTCACTGTTCATATCACCCAGGTTGTTCCAGTTACTAAAAAACACCAATCTAGATATTGCAGTGAAAGTAATCTTTTTTGAAAGTAATCTTTAGATGTGTTTAACACCTACAATTAGTTTGTATTAAATAAAGGACTACCGGTTGAAATGCCTTAAGAGTAAAGCTGCGATTTCCAAAAGAAAGAAAGAAAAATCCCACTTGTGGACTGCAGCTCTCCCAGAGTTTCCAGACTACCCTTTCTGATTACTTGTTCTCCATATTTCAAACTTGCCTAGACAGTGCAACAATCATGTATGCCAGTTATCTGCAGTAAATATCTATCTTTGTCCCCGCCTTTCTCTCTCTGTGTCTACACACACACACACACACACACACACACACACACACACACACACACAGCTGTTGATAGGTGCCATCAAGTCAATTTCTACTCGTAGCCATCCCAAGTTTCCAAGTCTGTAATCCTTGTAAGAGTGGGTCCCCAGGTCTTTCTCCTGAGAAGCCACTGGGTGGGTTTGAACTGCCAACCAATTGGTTGGCAGCCGAATACTTAACCATTGCACCAGCAGGGATGTATATGTATGTGCTGTGCATATGTGTGTGTGTGTGTGTGTGTGTGTGTATGTATACGATGTATTTAAGTGTGTGTACTTTGGTTTGTTTGTTTTAAAATATGTTTGAGAGCTTGGAATAATCTCATGTTTTTTCATTATTCTCTAAGCAGTCACCCTAACAGAAAGGATTTGGGATTCAATTTTCCTGGCTATAAATATAGTGGAGTTTCCCTGAAGCTCTAAACTAATTTGTAGCCAAGGAAACTTAATCAGATTCAATAAGCACTTATTGATTACCTACTCTATACCAGTCACATTCATGACTGTAATGTCTTTTCAACCTAAAACCAAGAAGCCTTGGTGGCATTATCAAGTGAACACTGGGCTGCTAACCCCAAGGTCAACAGTTCAAACCCACCACCAGCCACTGGGAAAAAGATGAGTCTGCTCCTGTAAAGATTTACAGCCTTTAGAAACTCTGTAAGGTTGATTTGAATCAGCCTTTGGATATCTTCTGTAGGGTGAGTCGACTGGATGGTGTAGGTCTAATCTAAAAAACAGCTTTTGGAAGGGCGTTACATTCCAACTTATTTGATGGGAATCAGAAATTAGAAAGGTTAAACAATTTCCCCTTGCGTTCTGTTGTTGGTAACCGAGTTAAAACATCACTTCAAGGTTCCTAAGGCCAAGCACTCCCATTGCCTCTTGGACAAGTACAACACCCACCCCTCCCACGAACCTCATCAGATTGTGTTTATTCTTTGTGTTCCAATAGAATGAGTCAAGTACATTTAGTCTAAATGTTCAAAACAGCAAGTGCATGTCAAATGAACCCAAACTGTTGAAGGGAGCAGGGAGAAAGCGAGAGAGAGGCATCTCTATATTCCAAGCGACTCAGATCAACCCGGCGTTTCTGCCATTTTCTGGACTCTGAGCCATGGGAAAGAGAAATCAAGGTCTGTAGTCAAGAGTCTCACCAAACGCAAGGCCAATTCTGGCCAGGAAAAGGCCAAAGGAAGCGAAGATGGGCCTGTACTAGAGCCTTGCGCAAAGTCAGCCTGCATTCCTTATTGCTACATGTTGGTCTAGAAGAAAGGTTTCATTAACTACACTCTGGCTGTAGATTTCATCTAGTTGCCATAGAAACTTTGGAGGAAAAGCCTGTTTATAACCCTTGGACGAGGTTTGCCATGGCGTTTGTAGCTCTATTTAAAGCGCCCCTTGGTATTTTCAGCCCTTCCTTCTGCTCGCCTGCTTTCTTCTCCGCTTCAACAGTTGGGCCAGGATCCACCGCTCCTGAGCTTCCTTAGGAATCCCAAGGCACAGTGCCCAGGTGCTCAGCTACAGCCTGAAGGGCGTTTCTGTGTTTATCTGTGAGTGGGGCTCAGTTGCAAGCGATTTTTTGAAGTTGAAGGGTCACTTCATCAAAAATGGAAACGAATTCTCTCATTTCTATTGCTTCTGCGGAACAAGCGTCCCCCTGCCCCCCTCGGACCCGTCTTTATAGAAAGTGTTCAAGCTCCTGCCCCACTCTCCAGACAGTCTCCAGACCGGGCCTAACTGGCTTCTGGATGCCTCCCCCCTCCTGCCCCGTCTTCAGTTTCTGGAGATGCCAAGCGCCTGGCGAGTGCTGCGCGTGCCTGTTCGGTGTTCTGGTTCCGGTGAGGGGTACACTGATCTCAGAACAGGAATCTAGCCCAGTGCACCGCCAGCCAGGTCGCGGGAAGGAAGCACCTGTCTGTCTCCTTCGTGGGCGACATCGTTCTAACACTGCCCTCTATTTTCCTCCCGGAAGCTCATTTAGTGCATGTGGAAAGTCTCATCCGCTTTCTATGGGATTTGCTGCACGAGAGAGGTGGGTGTTGGACCACTGGGTCGTAGTCGAGCCAGCCTTGTTGGGTTTGCAGGGAAAGCTGTGGGGCACCTAGGTGGTGGATGTTGGTGGCAGCAAGAAAGGTAACCTGTAGAGGAACGGAGGGTTGCTTCAGTGTTCTAAAGTTGTAGCTGTTGATGGAGGTGTGCTTGGGTGCCCCGACTGAGAACGACTCCACATCAGTTAGTAAAGAGCCTTCCCAGAGAAGAAGTAGATGCAAGGCCCTTCTTGGTTTCCACGGCACCACTGCGACTGCAGTGGCCTTGCCCTCTAATGGCAAAGAGGAAAATGAGGGCCCACGGCCTATCAAGGAGCTTGACCACCAGGACTGCTATCCACTGGGGCGGTTTTGTTTCCGTCTCTGCATGATAAAGCCCCTTCAGCATAAAGAAAAGCCACGGCAGGGGAAGAAACCGATCCACTGCAGTCTGTTCTGTTCCAGTGATCTGATCGCTAACAAGCAGAGAACCCAGGTCCTCAGGAAACACTCCCTGGAGACAAAAGGAAGCAGGGTTGCCAAGACATGCAGTCTCTTCCTGCTGTGGAGTCGAAAGGGGACCGCTTTCATTGGATGGGGTCTACGCTGGGCTCTCAGCTGCCAAATGTCCCTAGTTGTCGGCAAGGATTTCAATGCATCTCTGGTCATTTTTCTTTCTCATTTTGAAGGCCTCTCATGACTCAGATAACCTGGTACATCCTAGATACTGAAGGCGTGTCTGCTAAAATGTGAACTAGTTGTTTGGTTTGTTTCATTATGTTTGCTATAGACCACAGATTGATCTTTTTAAAATAATAAGCTCTTAATTCAAAGGATTAATCGCTTATAATTTAGATACCATAACATCTGCCCCTTGAGAGTGCACAGTCCAGTGGTTTTATTAATACATCCACAGAATTGTGAAACCATCGCTATTATCTAATTTTAGCACATTTTCATCACTGTCCCTACCAAAACATTTCACCTCTTAGTAGCCATTCCCCATTCTCCCCTCCTCCAGCCTTCCAGCAGCCATTACCTACCTTCTGTCTCTGATTGATTTAATAATTTTATAGTTCTCTATATAAACACAACAACTTTCCCACCAGGGCCATCTCTTTAGTATGCCTTGCGTTATCCTGGTTGGTATGGGTTAAACAAGTTGCCCCCAAAAGATGTGTTAGAAATCCTAATGTCCCGGACTGTGGTTTAGGGAGCCCTGGTGGGACACTGGGGTAAAGCACTTTGCTACTCAGCAAAAAGATGGGTGGTTCTAACCTTCCAGCTGCTCTGTGGGAGAAAGATACAGCAGTTCTTCTTCTACAGAGATTACAGCCTTGGTGACCATGTGGGGCAGTGCTGCTGTGGCCTTGGAGACTCTGTAGGGCAGAGCTACTCCATCCTCGAATCAAAATCAAACTCACTGCCATGGAGTTGCTTCTGACTCTTAGTGACCCTAGGCTAAAACTGCCCCAGAATGCTTCCAAGACTGTAAGTCTAGGGTCACCATAAATCAGAATAGGTTTGACTGGTGTCAGGATGCCTGGGAGTATAATCCCATTTGGGAATCGATTGTCTTTATCGTGTTAATGAAAAAGAATTAATGTCTGCTTTGAGTCAGTCCTTTTTGAAATACTAAGGATTAAAAAGGGCATCAGAGCTAAAATGGGGTGAAGAAAGGCCAAACGAGACGAAGATCGGTCAGAAGCAGAGGTTCTAAGAGCCTCTAAATTCCTCCAGAACTGAAGAGGAAGCTTCCCCAAGAGCCAGCACCCTAACGTGGGATTTCTAGCCTCCTAACCGGGAGAGAATACTTTTCTTTCTAAGTCGCCTACTTGTGAAATTCTGTTTGGTAACAGTAGATTACAAAGACAAAATCTGGTACCAGAAAAGTGGGGTGCTGCTCTAAACTAAAAGGTGGAAGTGGTTTTGGAATTCGGTAATTGGCAGAGGCTCGAAGAGTTTTAAGCTGCCTGACAGTGAAAGCCTATGTTGCCTGAAGAGACTGTGGGTAAAATTATGACCTTGAAGGCCATTCTGGTGGGCGCTCAGAAAGATGCGAGGAGAGCTACAGAGGTGGTCTCTACCATCATGGAGGACAGAGAGGGTGCGAGCAGCAGAATGCAGCCAGAAACGTATCCCGCGCGCCTTTGGCTTTTCCTCCAACTTCTCCCATCTGCAGTGGGAATGCCTCGTGTCACAGGTTCACAGATGAAGAGGAATTTGGGGCAGACTGGATATGTCTCACCCATATTTGATTTAGGTGATTGAGAAGATGAGAGTGTGGACTTGGGACGAAGAGTCTTGGGATGGTGTGCTGGGCTGAAAGTGGCTTATGTGTGCAAAGGACATGAAGTGAGAGCAAGGGAAGAGCATGATGAATTTGTGTTGCCACCAAATATGTGTTGCAAGTCCCAACTTTTATTCCTGTGGTTATAACCCTCTTTGGGAATAGGTCATCCTCGTTCTGTTAATAAGAACATGTTAGTGTTGGGTGTATCTCAAGTAAGTCTCTTGAGTTTAAGAGATTAAACCTGCAGCAGAGCCATGCCCAGTCACACAAAGATCACTCAGGAGCAGAGGCCCAACGAGACAAAGACCTTCCTCCAGAGCTGATCGAGAGAAATTCAGAGAGAAATCCTTTGCTGAGAGATTGTAACCTGAATTTGGATTTTGGAATTAGCAAGATTGCAACCTGCTAATATCAAGGTCAGCAGTTCAAAACCACCAGCTGATTCTTGGGAGAAAGACAGGACTTTCTGCTCTCTACAGTCTCAGAAATTCACAGATGCAGTTCTACCCTGCCCTTTAGAGTCGCTAGGAGTTGGCAGTGAGTTTGTTTTTTTAATGGTTAGAAAACAAATTTGTTTGTTAAAACTATACTGTTGCTTTGTTTTCCTCTGTCTTGTTTCTGTGCATGTTACTGTCTCCACAGGTCTGTCTAAATAAGATAGGCTGGATAAACTATCTGGAGAAAAAACAATGGGACCGATAGTTCCGGGGGAACTTGGGATAGGGGGAGGTGGGGGGTAAGGAAGTGGTGTTAACAAACCCAGGGACAAGGTAACAACATGAGATCCAAATTGGTGGTGAGGGAGGAGTGGCAGGGCTGGTAGGGAGTGATCAAGGGTAAGATAACATAAAGAAGAGGTATAGCTGAATCCCAAGTGGGGATGGAGCATGGTAGTGGGGCAGGAGAAAGTCAAGGGAAATAGAGGAAACAGCTAGGAGGCAAAGAGTATTTATAGAGGTCTAGACAAAGACATGTACATATGCAAATACATATGAGGATGGGGAAATAGATCTATGTGCCTATATTTATAGGTTTAGTATTAAGGTGGCAGAAGAACATTGGGCCTCTACTCAAGCACTCCCTCAATGCATGAATACTTTCTTCTATTAAATTGGCATTCTATGATGCTCACCCTCCCGACACAACCACTGAAGTCAAAGCGGGTGAATAAGCAAATGTGGTGAAGAAAGCTGATGGTGCCCGGCTATCAAAAGATATAGCGTCTGGGGTCTTAAAGGTCTGAAGATAAACAAGTGGCCATCTAGCTCAGAAGCAACAAAGCCCACATGGAAGAACACACCAGCCTGTGTGATCACGTGGTTCTGAAGGGATCAGTTATCAGGCATCAAAGAACAAAAAAATCATATAATTGGCTGCACACCTCCATGATACAATCGCCGAGGACAAATGGGTGCATAAGCAAATGTGGCGAAGAGAGCTAATGGTGCCCGGCTATGAAAAGAGATAGCGTCTGGGGTCTTAAAGGCTTGAAGGTGAACAAGCGGCCATCTAGCTCAGAAGCAACAAAGCCCACTTGGAAGAAGCACACCAGCCTGTGTGATCACGAGGTCTCGAAGGGATCAGGTATAAGGCATCATCAGAAAAAAAAAAATCTTACCATAGTGAATGTAGGGGAAAGTGCAGAGTGGAAACCCAAAGTCCATTTGTCGGCCACTGGAGATCCCCTCACAGAGGGGTCTAGGGGAGGAAATGAGTCAGTCAGGGTGAGACGTAGCACCAATGAAGAATACTGCTTTCCTCCAGTTCCTAAATGCTTTCCTCCCCCCCCCCCCCCGCCACTACCATGATCCGAACTCTTCTTTGCAAGTCTGGATAGAGCAGAGGTTGTACACTGGTGCATATAGGAGCTGGAGGCACAGGGAATCCAGGGTGGATGATACCTTCAGGACCAGGGGTGTGAAGGGTGATGCTAGGAGGGTAGAGGGTGAGTGGGTTGGAAAGAGGGAACCGATTACAAGGATCTACATGTGACCTCCTCCCTGGGGGACAGACAACAGAAAAGGGGGTGAAGGGAGATGCCAGACAGGGCAAGATATGACAAAATAATAATTTATAAATTATCAAGGGCTCATGAAGGAGGGGGAGCGGGGAGGGAGGGGGAAAAAAGAGGACCTGATGCAAAGGGCTTAAGTGGAGAGCAAATGCTTTGAAAATGATGATGGCAAAGAATGTACAGATGTGCTTTATACGATTGATGTATGTATGGATTGTGATAAGAGTTGTATGAGTCCCTAATAAAATGTTTTTAAAAAAAACCAAAACTATCCATTTCTAGTATTTCTGGCAGAGCAGCACTCTACAAACCAAACTAACTGTTTTCAAGTCGATTTTAATTCATAGCAACCCTATAGAACATACTAGAATTGCCCCTTTGGGGATTTCTCAAGCTATAAAATCTTTATGGGAACAGAAAATTTCATCTTTCTTCTGTGTAATGACTGGTGAGTTCGAACTGCTCAACTTGCATTTAGCATCCCAACGTGTAACCTACTAAGCCACCAGGATTCCTGGTTATGTTTACATAACTAAATATGGGTCCCGACTAATCCAGTCACATCCTTACTATCGTTTAAAAGAACAGATGTCTGAAGCCATCTCCAGGCCAAGGCTGCATCTTTGTATTGCCAAACACGTTGATTAGCTCTGAAATTCAGCCCAGAATCACATTGAAACCAAATGTGAAATACTTAGACCTCGCCAAAATAATTCCAGCATTTGCTGTTACTCTAAGCCACTTATCGGCTGCCTGGGTGACCCATTCAGGAGCAGTGTTTCCTAGCTGAAACGGAATGCGGAGTAGTCGAGGTCAGTGATGGACAGCCAGGCTTGGTCTGGAGAGGCAGCATCGGCGGAGGACATTGGTGTCAGCCAATGGCAATTCACCTAAGTGTTGCTTTCGGATGAAGCCCTACATCGGAAGACGAGGGGTGAGAAGTTGCCCCGGGAAGGGAGGGACTTTACAGTGAGCTAGAAGGCCTGGAAAGAGGTGGGTCAGGAGTGGGGTGGGCCACGAAGTACAGGAAATAGGAAACTGAAGGGGGAGCGGGAAGATGAGAACAGGACAGCCACTTTTTCAGGGGAAAGAAATGACAGGCACCAAGGAAGCCTAAAAAGTTGAACCAAACCTCGTCAAATCGCTTGTTACCACCACCACTGGATTTGTCGGGCCACGTCTGCCCTTCGGGCCAGAGAGAAATTTAAGGGCACCATGGGATCTTTGACACTGGGAACTAAGAATCGCTGACTAATAACGAAGTGGAGGCACTTACTTCTTCCTTCAAGAATGTAAACCCTTCAGAAAATGAAAGCTGGTGAGAAAAAAAAAAAAACTAATTTCAAAAGCATCCTGGCAGCTTCCCTTCGAAGCGGGGAGGCCTCCTGTCATGTCTGCAGTTGTTGTTCAGGCTTCCCAGCTTGAGCGGGGGCTTGCTGCGAGGAGGGGTATGCCATATTCATGTTCTTGTCCCCAATGCCTGTGAAACGAGCTGGTACTTAGCAACTACTCAATAAAGGTGTTTAGTGGGTGAATACATTTATGGTAGCTGTCTTCAGGGAGGTTTGATCCCATGTTTTCCCCTAACAAGTCCTAAAACACATGAAAGGGAGCCAACATAGTAAGATTTCCATGGACTTCAGTGGGGAAAAAGAGACTGCCCCTCCACCAAAGGTATATTGTACTGAGGCACCAAAACTACAACGTAGGGAGGAGGGTAATTGTGATAAAATGTGCATATGTCATTTTCAATACGATATTCTTATCAGGAAAGCTGGTACTGCACATCCCCAGGGGGAAATATGTGAGTGGAATATACATTAAACAGACAAATAAACAAAACCCTGATGGAATGCCAGGGAGAGAAGCTCTTGATGCTAGTGAGAGATGGCAAATATCTCCAGGCATGTGAACCCATGTCAGTGGCAGACACTGCAATCAATTCTAGGCTATTTCTCACCAAACGGAAGCTTAACTTCAGAATCCTCACCAACGCTGCATTTTGGCGCCATCATTGTTGGCTGGTTGGTGTGGACAAGTGGAATGAAGCCCATTCGCCATCCCTGAGCTAGGGCGCAGGACGAACAGAGCCGTGAGGGCATTTAAGGCAGAAGAGAAGTCAGACCTGGAGGAGCCTCTGATGGACGACTGACTGGGATTAGTGGTCTAGCTCCGCCTTCTATTCAGATTACGGGGACTCACAGAGCAGTTCAACCTGTCTCAAGGAATTGCCCTGTGACTGCATCTGAGAACCAGAGAGTAAAAATAGCGTTATTTCTGAGTATCCAGGGGGATTAGCTCCAGGACCCCTGTGGTACCTAACCAAAAGCCAAGGATGCTCAAGTACCTTATCTAAAGTGGCATCGTCTTTGCATATAGCTCCAATATATTTCAACTCATCTCTAGACTACTTATCATACCTATTACAACATAAATGCTATGTCAATGTTCTTTGTGGAATTACTTTGATGACTTGGTTGCAGACTTCCCCTCCCCCTCTGGTATTTTCTATCCAGGTTGGTTGAACCCATAGATTCAAAACCCAAAGATAGGGAGGGCCAACTGTACTTGCTGAGATATCCAAAGGCTTAGACAGCTAGGGTCTTGAGATCAGATAATCTAACAAAATCCGTTTTCTCAAAACCTGAGGCCGTAGGGCAGCCAGTTCACTAGGCGAGTCAGCCAGCATTCATCCCCTGCAAGCCTCAGTGAATAATGGGCTCTATCTGGACATGGGCCTCCGCTATAACCTGCCTGCCCCTAAGATCCCCTGCACAGGTGGAAACTACTAGCAGTTACATGATGTGACAGAACAACAAACCCCCCTCCGTTGGGTGTGGCAGTAGGGAAGGGCAGGAAGGAAATCCGTGTGATGGATGGAAGGGTCTTCACTAAGTCCCAGGAAGCTAGTTTAGAGTAGGACTTTTCTCTCCTCAGAGAGCTGAAAGTTACTTCAAGGATAGCCTTCTGTTTGGAGGAAGCGTCTTTGTGAACCTAAAATGCTTGGACCTATGAGTCCATTTCTCTTCATACCACAACCCTGGAGGGCAAAGGACGCCACCTTCTCTTGTACGGTGGTGAGACTGCGACCCTGTGGAGGGCACAGGACAAGTTCTCTGACACACAGCGAGACAGCCCGGATTAGACGTGAGGCTCTTTTTATTCAGGGCCACCTTGCCCTCTCAACAGGGTGGACTTGTCTAGGCTGACAACAGGAAGGCTCCTGAATCTTCGAAGCACGACCCCCCGATGGGGTAGACTCACCATAGAACAGTTGAAACATCCATGAAGAGGCCTGGGCAGAAAAGAACACACCTAATCTGGGTTTTCATTGACATTTTTCCATTGAGTAGCTAGAAGCATTTTCTTGTCTTAGGTTGAAGGAACTCAACGGGTAAAAGGGTATTCAATGTCAGTAACCCCCCTCCACCACCACCCCCTGGTTGACTAGGGGTCAGAAGAGTCAGTGCATGGGTGGTCCATCTGTGCTTGCAGTCAGTGGGATAGAAGAGAAAAGAGCCTTGTTTTGACACTCGGAAGAGCTGAATTCCAACTTCGCCACTTACTGGCTGTGCAACACTGGGCAGTTACTTTCACTCTCTGAACATAGGTAAATTTGGAATATGACTCCTTGAGGGCTGTCCTGAGGATTAACCGTACCTGCACATATGTTAGTGGCTAGCATGTGATCAATAATGTTACATGTATCCAGGTTCGGCAAAGTTGGAGGCTCTTAGTAAGCAGACAACACAAGATAGAAGTCGAAGTAACTGAACTTCTAGGTCACCAGCTGTCCCACCCTCTGAAATGTCATGAACTTAGATTGGCTGTGTGTGGTGAAGGCACTGAGCAGGCGGTGTGGACCTGCAGTTCCCAGGGCCCCAGCTCTTAAACAGAGGAAGGCTTGCCCTCAAGGCTGCTTTGGGTTCATTTCAAATGAAATAAAAAATTGGAGCAAAGTATAAGCATTGTGTTGGGAAGTGACAACAGAATAAAGGTCTAAGAGGAGAGTTAAGGAATTAAGGAAGGGTCTGCAGAGAGCCACATGGCGATAACAAATCCCATCACCAGGGGATACTCCCCCCAAAGCATCTAAGCTGAATTCCTTTCTTGGTTCAGGAAAGCACAAGCTATCTTAGCTTTCCTTCCCAACGTCCTCCCCCTTCGTCGGAGCTGGGGGCACTCCCTTCTACTGGGCGCAGCCTCTGCCAGCTTCCCCAGCCAAGTCCCACAGCTCGCCAGGAGGTGAGGTCCAAACGGCTGCAACAGCAATAGCAAAGGCTGAGCAAACAGCCTGGAATGACGATGAAAAGCGGAGCTGGGGGAACAAGAAGGCTGTCTGGGAATGACACCAGAATGAGAAATCCTGGCAACGAGACCCCAAGTTCTCCAGATGAGAAGCTCTGCCTGGTGCAAGGGAAAGAGCCCAATCTTCCAAAGTGCCACCTTCTTTCTGGTAAGACGGTTGTTAAGATCATGATGAAAAGCCACTGGAGGAAACAGCATAAAAGCTTCCTGACCTGGAGAGGGCAGTCTTTGAGGAGAGAACAGAACACAGCTATAAGAAGATGGATGTGCAACAGAAACAAGGAGAGGCAAAATGCCCTCACTCATCTTTGCAAAGACCTCCGAAGCCACCTGCGTCCTCCTCACTGCCATTCTCACACCTGGGCTCAGGTGCTCAGGAAGGAGACACTTACACTCTCAGAGGACTCATGCCACTTGAGTCTGTGAAGCGTTCTCCCGGTGTGGAGAGCCATCGCGTATCTCTAACAAACCTCCTCTTGCTTTCTTCCTGACAGTTCCCAGGCTTGTCTCTCTCCGCTCATGCCATCGCTCTAGCCCCGTGGTTCTCAACCTTCCTAATCCTAGAGGTTTCTTAGGCTCCACATCGCTCACTCTGAATTTCAGCTAATGGCAGTGACTCTGCTGTGCTCTTGAGTTTCTGATTGTCTTGGTTTCCCGAACTAGCGTGCAAATAGTTTTGAGGGCAGGGCCTCTGCGTGGGCCATTCAATGGTCTCTGTAGAACCAGGACAGAGCCTGGTGTTGGCACCTAAGAGGGTTGCAACTCAGACTTCCTGGTTTTACAACGTCCAGGGTGACCTTGAGTTAGAGTGCGGGCATTTATTCGTCAATTCGATAATGAGATCCAAGTGTGAACAGACAACCGTGGCCCTTGATATGGGGAATTTGTAGACTAGTAGGAAAAATAGACAGTTAAACAAAGTCATACCAGTGTGACAGATGCTCTGATAAGGAACAGGGTTAAAAAGCAAAGTACTATGGGAATACATAATGACACCTAATGTTGGGAGATCAGAGAAAGCACCCCAAAGGTGTGTCTTTAAATGAGACCACGAGTTAGCTGGTTGAAAGAAAGATGCCTTCCAAGAAGTGAAGGACGTTCATTACAGCCTACTCATTTCTAGTGGGAGCCCTGGTGGATTAGTGGTTCCCTGTTGGGCTGTGATCTGCATGGTCGACAGTTCAAAATCACGGGCTTCTCTGAGGGAGAAAGATCGGGCTTTCTACTCCCACAAACAGTTCCAGCCTCCGAAACCCACGGGGGGTCGCTATGAGTCAGCATTGACTCAATGGCGGTGGGATGGGTTAGTTTGGATTGTTTCTAGTGAAGTTATCTTGATTTCTTCTCTATTTTCCTAAAGCTGGAGTGGGGAACAATTTTTCTGCCAAGGGCCACGTGGATATTTATAGCATCATATGAGGGCCATTCAAAGTATCCACTTAAGAATTAGCCGCCATCTTGGGTGAAGTGCTTCACTAACCCTCCCCTAAGGTGATGGCTTGGTGTCTTGGTAGCAGAGTGGGTTTGGAGTTGGGCTGCTAACCGCGAGGTCGGCAGTCTGAAACCACCAGCCGCTGGCTCCATGGGAGACAAAGGAAGCTTTTTGCCCCCATGAAGAGCTACAGTCTGAAACCCCGCAGGGCAGTTCTACCCTGCCCTGGGTGGGTCAGAATCGACTCTGGTGGTGAGTTTAATGGAGCTGCTTCTCTGGGTTGGGGTCGGTGACGTTACCTGTGGGCTGAATGTTTCCCACTCTTGGCTTAAAGGAAACTTATGCCAAATAGTTAATGAACGAAATGTAATCATCTATCCTTTCTCTACTTTGATCCAAAGGGCAGAGCTGACTTGAAAATGTCTGTATTATAACAAACACTCAGTATGAGACAGTAATTGTAGGGAACGACACAGATCAGAGTTTGAAACGGAGACCGAGCAGCCATGTGTGTGGCTGTGGACTTCTATGCCCTGCTAGATGTGATCTGAGAGAGAACACGGGAATTTCTTTAAAAAAAATTTTTTTAATAGAAACTCTGTGGGTTTTCCTTCTTAGCTGCCTGAGATGTTTGAGGCAGGGCTGCTTATAGATGGAGGGGGAGGTGGGAAGGGATTGGACGCTCACTTATGAAACCCTCTAGCCCATTGGTTCCTTGTGCTCTATTGCTATTCATAGCATTTCTTTTTCAACTGGAACATGGGAATAATGTGACTGCCAAGCTATTATGGATGAAATGAAGAGACTAAGTACAGATCTGTATTCCTCTTCTATTACTGAGAGCCAAAGGGCAGGGCCCATCCCAGCTGGGTTTTCACATGTGCAGATTAGC
The DNA here is from genome assembly GCF_050624435.1 of Tenrec ecaudatus. NCBI lineage: Eukaryota > Metazoa > Chordata > Mammalia > Afrosoricida > Tenrecidae > Tenrec > Tenrec ecaudatus. The sequence continues at coordinate 73,819,378 of NC_134543.1, forward strand.
AAGGGAGTTTCTTTCTTGCATAGAAAGAAGGCAAGGTTTACACATCATCCATTTCTCAAAGCACAGAGGCGCAGCCTGGGCGCACTGGTGCTGTATTGTGCTGCTCTAGATTATTTATTTAATATTGTTTCATTAAAATTTAAAGAACACAAGTGGTTTTACAAATAAAGCATAAAACACCAGAGTGCAAAAACGGATGGTTCAATTCAGCAACTATTCTTAAGTTCCTGAAGGTACAAAAATGTGATTTGTCTGTGTGTTTAGACAGGAGAATGGATAATATTTTGTCCGGGGACAGTCTTCCAGTCACACGAAGGCCACCTTCTTGGTGGGTCTGTATACGGAGGCCCCTAACTCTGCGCTCGTTTTTCAAAGCTGCCAGCCTTCCATTCCTGAGTGGAGGAAACGACCAGCCCTTAGCATCTCCCGCTAAGTATTCAGGACACAGACATCAAACTTGGCTTTGTTTTCCGTGGGGATGGCAAGAGGCTGTGAAACACACTCAAGGCCCCACAACTCTATGGACGGGTTTGGAAACAGGAAGGCCCTGGCTGCGATATTCAACCACATTAAATGGCAAGCATTATCCGGAGCCTGCAACACGAGTTAATTGTGCTAGCCGGCTTTGACGCTGAGAACACTGGAGAAAGGCTGTGGGTAATTAGGAGTTGGCCTCGTGAAAAGGGCTTCACTCACACCACATGCCCAGCTTTGTCCTCACAGAAGGGCGCCTATCTGAGAAAGGCTGAGTCCCTCGGGAGACCCATTTACAAAGAATGTTGAGGATGTATGGCTATCTTGTTACGGTGGCTTGGGGGTAGGAAGGATATGCCCAGTTAGAATTTAGGTCACACCACTTGCCAGTGATCGAATCTTAGTCGGACTCTGCTGTTGACAAGTGCACCGTGTAGCACAGGCTCCTGCGCTGGAGGACGGGGATGTGCTTTCTGATACATCCTTCTCAGTCGGAGGGGAACTGTTTCCAGGCACTTCAAGGACTCGATGGCTTAGCATTGCATTGTAAACAGAAACCAGCCTGGACTCTACTACCATTTCCAACTGCAGTGCTGCGCCCAGGATGGCTTCACACGCTGAGGTGGCGTTACACACACACTTCTTTAGAAAACTAGAAGCAGGCTTTTTCAATGCTTTGGAAAAACTTTGAGATGAAGACAGTCTGGAGGTTTTTAGCACTCTTTACACATAAACACGATCTCTATGAATACCATCTTTCATTTGCTAAGATAAAAGCTTTCTTGAGTTCCTGGACTCATTAACTTGGAGTTTTTATAAATAGCCAAATGTGTACATGCCTTTTCATGAGGATCCCAAGCATCTCAGAACATAACAAGCTGTTAGTTCTCCTTTCTTCATTTCTCTGTGGCTGTAACGTCCAAGCCTGTGCCGTCCATCGTCCACCTCATGGGTCCAGTCCAACGAGTCTGGCCGTACAGGGATGCCAGGGATGCTCTTGGCTGTGTCCAGACCAGCTGCATGGATTTAACCACGAACAAACTCAGGAGCTTACCATCTGCTGGGAAACGTGGAGTTACCTGGCTCAGTATCCTTCCTAGCCACTCTTCTTGTCTCCATGTACAGTCCTTGCTGTTTCATAATACAGGCTAGTCTACGCAGCAGTAGGAGAACATCACTAGATGCCAAAAATCTTTTCCCATCCCTGAGCCTGAGGTGCTACTTCTATCATCCCATGTCCCTTTCTGACCTCTGTACAACGGCCGCTATAATGATTACAGTTGTTCATATATGTGGGTGTGTCTATATACCTATATACAAGTATTTATATATGCTTCATCTATAGTTATGTATAGATATATGTGTATACATATATTAGTTAATTGTTTATAAATATTAGTTATTGGATATTGCTAACAAATATTAGTTTATATATAAATAACTACATATAAAAATGCATTTTTTTGGTTTGGTTTGGTTTGTCATTCTTATAGTCTTGAAGGCAGGGACCCTGTCATATTTATCTTTGGAATTTCATTGTCCGTGACATGGGCTGACTAGAAATGGGCAATTCTTCTCACGTTCCATTTCAGCACTAATTCATCTCAGTCTACCAGTCAACCAAGTCAATCTATCTAACTATTCGATTTAATTCAATCCACATTTCTATAATTTATCTGAAAGGATATCATGAAATATCCTGTCAAATCGTCTTCTAAAACGCTGATGAACTCTGAGAATACTCCTAATTGTTGGGTATATGTATTAATGGAACTTAACTTACTTAGTGATTATGTCTTTTTTAGTGAATCCAGATTAGAACCTAGTAGTCATGTCTCCCCTTTCTACATATTCACAAACTGTTTGATTGATCATTTATTCTGGAAATGTGATGGTCATTAATGCTAAGATGATCAATTTGTAGTTTTCAGAATTCACCTCTGAAATTCCAGGTAGCAGTTGTTGTTCTGTGGATGTTCATTCCTTATGGAATCGTTCAAAGATTGTTAAAAGTTATTCTTCAATGATATCTTTAAATTATTTTTTGGTTACCCGGAAAGTATTTGATCTTAGAGACTCGCATGCATTTCAAATGGCTAAATGCTCTCAATAACCATGCCCCCGACTGGGTCTTCACCTCGGAGATGGGGCCTCATTGATGAAGAGAGATGAAAATCAATTTATTCCCGTATCCTGGGGTAGTGTACGTCTGAGGTATAAGGTATGGTAAGAGCTTGGAAGAGAGCCACAGAATTCCTGACAGGTATTGGCAGAAATTAATTTACTGCAAAGCTCATGAAACTTTACCTTTAATAAGCCTTTGACTAGATCGCTGAATATATAAGTGTTATTGCAAAGTGTAGTGAAGAAATCAGGTGGTACCTCACATCAGAAAGAATGGTGTCTAGGGTCTTATAGGCTTGTCTTATAACAAGCATCCATCTATGTGAAGTGACCAATAAATCCACACAGAAGCAGCACAGCAGCTTGTGAGCCAAGTATTGTAAATAATAAAATCCCAGACCGGAGGAGGGAATATATTAGCGCTTACATTCTGAGCATCCAGTTTGCAAAAGGCCATGGTGACAGTGCGGCTCAAATCCATATGCAGAGTCTTCACCTGGAACAAGCCTACAGTGAGTGAGTCCCCTCTGGCCTCTCACCAGGGGTGTCAACAGCCTTGCTGTCAGACAGAGTGCACTGGAAAGTGGGCTAATGCAGGTGGAGTTAGGTTAAAATTTAATACTCTATCATTTGTAATCCTTTTAAATTTTTTTAGTTTTTATTATTTTCTGTTATCTTTTCAACTGAGGATTTTCTAAATTTTACATTGTTATTGCTATAGTTAAATTATTAATTTTTGCTTTTTGTTTTTACATATTTTTTCTCAATATGAAATACAAGAGAGGTAAAGCTATAGAGATAGTGGCTGGATTAATAGTTTCTTGAGGATATGACAGACGCGATTTCAACACAACCTCTAAAAGGCCCTAGACACGTCTTAAAGGCTTGAAGGTAAACAAGCGGCCATCTAGCTTAGAAGCAATAAAGCCCACATGGAAGATGCACACCAGCCTGTGTGATCATGAGATGTTGAAGGGATCAGGTATCAGACATCAAAGAACAAAAAATCATATCATTGTGAATGAGGAGGAATGTGGAGTGGAGACCCAAAGCCCATCTGTAGGTAACTGGACATCCCCTTACAGAAGGGTCACGGGGAGGGGACAAGCCAGTCAGGGTGCAGTGTAGAAATGATGAAACATACAATTTTCCTCTAGTTTCTAGTTTCTAAATGCTTCTCCCCTCCCCCTACTATCATGATCTTAATTCTACCTTACAAATCTGGGTAGACCAGAGGATGTACATGGGTACAGATAGGAACTGGAAACACAGGGAATACAGGGCAGATGATCCCTTCAAGACCAGTGGTGTGAGTGGCGATACCGGAAGGATGGAGGGTAGGTGGGGTGGAAAGGGGGAACCAATTACAGGGATCTACATATAACCCCCTCCCTGGGGGGATGAACAACAGAAAAGTGGGTGAAATGAGACATCGGATAGTGCAAGATATGACAAAATAATAATTTATAAATTATTAAGGATTCATGAGGGAGGGGGGAGTGGGGAGGGAGGGGAAAAATGAGGAGCTGATGCCAGGGGATTAAGTGGAGAGCAAATGTTTTGAGAATGATGAGGGCAATGAATGTACAAATGTGCTTTACACAATTGATGTAAGTATGGATTGTGATAAGAGTTATATGAGCTCCTAATAAAATGATTTAAAAAAAAAAAAGACCGTAGACACAGTGTCATGGGACATTCCAGTTAAATGGCCTAAGAACAGGTTTAGTGTTTTGGGTCTCCTGTTTGTTGTGTAGTACCTTGGATCTTAAAAGCTTGCACGTGGCCATGAAGGTATAATAATTGGTCTTAATTTATCTGGAGAAACAGAGAAAACAGCAGAGTCATGAATAAGAGGAGGATGGGGAATGTATGGCTAGTCATGTAATATATATATAATATGTATGTTATACATATGTGGTACAACTTACATATAATATGTATGTACATATATATATATTAACCTGAACAGAATGATCTTTCACTCTACAAAGAAACTTTTTAAATTAACCAGAATAGAAAAAAGAAAATGATATAAGATTTGATGTCAGGAAAATGATTTCTGAACACCAGCCAGGAAACGGCGGAAGGGTGAGTATATCTCTTAGTCCCTGTGTGTCTTCGCTTCCTCATCTGGAGAATGGAAACAACAACACCTTCTTACAAAGACGTGAAAATTGAGACTACATAGACCAAAATGCTTTCTGAACTATGAGGTCATTTCTAAATAGATGGTCTTAGTATTGCCATAAGTGATCACAATTATAATTTGATTAAAAGAAGTAGGGGGCTGATAACAATGATGACTGTATTGCCCACTCAAGGGGAGTGAATGACAGAATTATAGGTAAATGGATATGTTAGAATAGTATAAGATATGGGAAAAATATAATAACAATAATAAGGGTTTGGGGGTACAGGGGGGAGGGAGGGGATAAAGGGAGTGGATATCAAGGAGGTCAAGAAGGAGAATGTTTTGAAACTTATTATGGTGAAAGTGTACAATCCTATTGGATGTGACTGAACTATGGAATGTTATGGTATCTGTAAGAGCTCCCAATAAAATGACTTTTTTAAAAAATTCAATTTACCCCCAATTTTCTGAAGCATATTCTGAACATTTTATTGGCAGTCATGCAAAATATGAATTAAAAATCCAATCAATGACAATGAAATGATATAATGCTATACCGAATTACCGTATATGCTCGAATATAAGCCGATCCGAGTGTAAGCCAAGGTACCTAATTATTACCTGGGAAAGCAGAAAAACTGACTTGAGTATAAGCCTAGAGTGGGAAATGCAGCATGTGAATTAACACAGAGACCAGAGAGGAGAGACGGAGCGCAGCCACAGACACATCCTTACCAGTTCAGCTGCCAGCTGCTGGCATAAGTGAATCACTATGGGTGCTTCTGCAAATTGGAGCAGTCCACGTCATAGGACGGCTCTGATTGGTTAGATTTGAGTATACAAACATTCAGGGCCTTGAATGAACAGCGGAGGAATGGCAATCAACCGCGAGATAACGGGTGCTCGTCTAGTTACCTCGGGGGGGGGGGGTGGGGGGGGCCAGCGAGATGCTACACCTCGCTGGGGTACCACTGACCCGTGTATAAGCCAAACCCAGTTTTTCAGCACATTTTTGAGTATATACGGTATTTCAATTTTTCAATATCAAAATATCCAACCTCAAGAGCAAATCTCTCAATCCAAACTATCCTCTTCCCAGTCTGCATTTCCAATTTGAATGATATTGGAAGTTATATTGGGATCCCAGATCATTAGCTAATCTTATTATGGGATGAATAATTCTTCAATTCCTTCATTAATGTATCCCAAAGTGTTAGGTATTTTCAATTTTGTGTTGCTACTCATTGGCCCAGGGAAAAACTACTGCAGATCTAGCGCCTTTCCTTCACTGCTTAACGTTACCAGATTCCTGCTCAGGAGACAGACAATGGAGCTTCCCTCCCTTCACAGAAACAAGCTTGGACAAAAGTCCCAGCTTGCCCCTAAGATGCTGAAGCTCCTACATGGTGGAAAGAATTTTGTACTTGGGGAGCCTTCAAGTGTTTTATCGAGTTCTAAGCACCAAGCTTGCAGTGCCTTTGCTTAGCTCAGTTGAACAGCAATTGAAACACAGATTCCTCTACTTTGCAAGCTGTTGTTCTACACGGAAGGCCTCATTTCACAGAGGGCTCTGCAGACCGCAGCCTCTGGGCGCAATAGAGACAGCCGCATGCCTTACCACCAGCCCTGACTTTCACCGGAGGTGGAATCCTGTTTCAGTTCTTTATCTCTTCACCTTCCAGCTTACTCGATCTTCATTAGGAAATAGCTTGTCTTTCAGCCCAGAGACACTGCGGTGAGTGCCCCATCCCCAGGCCACAGGTGCCAGCTTCTAGCATCCCCGTCCTGTCAGCCCCATCACCTTACAGGCCGGGAACTCATCTTCCCTCATTAGAGAGAATCTCTTCTCTCCCAGCCTTGTCCTCTCTGGCACGGAGAACTTGATCAGCCAGATCTTTCTATGCCTCCCTCTTCCCCTTTCTCCATGCACAGCGAGTCTCTTCTCACCTCATAGGAAACCCTGGTCCCCCAAATGATCCGGGCTGGTAGTCAACCCACCTCCCTCAACACCATCCCCCTGCTACCCAACCAGGAAAAAAAAAAGCGAGAAAGGAAATAAAGAAAGCAAGGCCCACTGTGGAGAGAAGAAGGAGGAATGCAATCAGAGAGCTAGAGGTGTGGGGTGAGCCGCCAGGGCTAAGAGGAGCACCAGACACTGAATCAGGAACCCTCCCAGAGACCACGGGCCTGTGGGCCCAAGACATTTTTTAAGTGGAAATATAGTCTCAACAATCCATAATTAAATGTAATGTTTGTGGTCTGGTGGGGTTTTCTTCTGTCTCCATTCTGGTCATTGCTTTCCCTTCTCAGAGCTTAGTAAGACCAAGTAAAGAAAAAGACAGTTTAACATAAGCCATCCAAAGCTTTTCCTGGAGAGATGATACCCATGATGACAGTGAGGTGTGTTTGTGTCCTAGAGCCTCCATTCAAAAAGATCCAAAGTCTCTCTCTGTCCCTTACAGGTGAATGAGCAGGCCCCTTCCCCTCAGGTCTGTCACCATCTTCATACCCACCAGCTGTGACAATCCCAACAGTGGCATTTGCCTCTCTTGTTAATAGGGCACCCTCAGACTGGAAGTGCCTGGGGATTTCTGTCCTCGGGGAGGGGTGAGTGAAAACCCCACTAAGCAAAGATTGTTGGCTGTAGGGGCATAAACCACTCCAGGTCCTTGTCCTCTACCTTTCTGCTGAGGGGTGAGCACCTGTGTCTCCAAGGGCTTCTCTGTGGGACAAGTCTTCATCTCTGCCCCATAAACTATGCTCACATTCCACTCCATCTTAGAGACTGCCTGCGATATCTGAGGATGGAGATGGGCTGCTGTAGGAAGGGAACGAGAAGGAAAAGGGGGAAGAAATAAGCCAATAGTGATGGGGGGGGGGGTGTAAGATAACAGCAGGGCAATGAGGGGCATGGGCTTGAAGCAGAGACTAAAAGATGGCTCACTGATGAAAGAAGTATTTGTACCATCTACCAGGTACCATAGTCTACTACGACTAATGAGAGAGAGAGAGAGAGAGAGAGAGAGAGAGTGTGTGTGTGTGTGTGTGTGTGTGTGTGTGTCCACATACACACGTACGTATGTGGGTTTACTGTTCCCTTCTTGGCAAAGGACTAGACACGCTCTTTTCAGATATCGTGGGCATGACCCAAGAGTTTCTTGTTATTTTATCCTAAAATGTTTCTTTTCTTTTTACTGTCCTCATTTGGGTGCCAACAAACAGCTTTGACAGGAAATAAAAGTAATAAAAACACAGTTTAAAGAAATGTCATATAGGAGCCTCTAGCAAAATACATGTAGGATGTAAGAGAAGAGGAGAGACAGGAGCGGGAAGGCAGTTCCCTCCTCAGGAAGGAGGTGTGCATTTGGCCCGCTGACTTCTGAGCCGTGAGGGCTAGGCTTTAGGACTCGTGGCTGAGACTTTCAATGTCTGCGTCTCCCTCTGTCATATGAATGAAAACAACCCTCTGATAAGATTATCATCATTTAGTTCCATCCTTGTCTCACAGATGAGGAAACTGAGGCATGGGCAGGAGACAACAAAAATTTACTCTACCCACTTCACGTTATTGTGTGAAAAGCATATAAAATCACGTGTGCGAAAGACTTCGACAGAGCTCGCTAATGCACCACACAAGCATCTTTGTTACTGTTGAAAAGATGACTGACCTAAGTAACACTCATGATCAGGGCCACTGGCCCATCCTGGGCTTCAGTGATCTTTCTCTGGAGGTCTTCTAAATAGAAAGGTTACATTCCTGCCCAACAGTGCAGTGGAGAACATACTAATCTGCGGACTGTGTTTGCCTGGAATTTACATGGCTCTTTGTGTCTCCTGTTGGAGCCTCAACTTGAAGTCTCTCCAGCCGTTTTTCTAGCCTTTATCCATATCTGGAGGGCTGGGAGAGTGGAATCACGAGAGAAGAAATACACAGAAGTCTATCTCTGCTGGCCTTGCCTTTAGCCTCTCATTGAAATGTTTCCCCCTTCCTAGTGCCTGACCGGAAGGACAGCCATCCTTGTAACTTCCCACCTTGGGTCAAAGATAGGGCGGAGGAAGGTGGAAAAGAGGACTGCTCACTGGGATCCACGCTGCTCTGCTCTCACCTCTCACATTCTTTCACAGACAGCAAAAGTCAGAGTGGCAGAAAGTAGTAAGTTGGAAGTCCAGGTAGACCCTGGCACGTGGCTGCCGTTGTGAGATGCATCAGCTGAGGGAGGCTGATGGAGAGAAAGTTAAGAATGAGGAGGCAAAGCTGTCCAAAGAGACGGGAGGCAGGGAAGGATGGAGAGGGAGAGGAAGGCAACGAGAGACGCGCCACTCTGTCATTTGTTGACTTTCACTTTTCATCTGGGACTCAACTGTTGTTTCTCTTGCGTCTTAAGCAGCCTGAGCAGGGCAACAAAAACAAAAACACGTCAGCCTCTGGTGAAGAGGGATGTGTCGGAGAGCGGTGACTTAGACTTTCACTTGGTCTCTCTGAATCTGACAAAGAGCAGAATTGAGAGATAAAAACTAAGCGCTGCTTTGCAAAACCCTACAAGAGTTGGTACAAGGTGGAATCGTTTGGGCACGCTGTGACAAGGCAGAGCCCACAGAGGGGGGAGAGGACCAGGGTAAGGACAGGAGTGGACTGCGGGCGGGGCTGCATCCGGAGTGGTCATGAGAGACCGATCCAGAAGGTCCTTAGAAACATGCTGACCAGTTTGACCTTCTCCCTGAGTGGAGGGGACGGGGTGACCCAGACTGATTTGCATTTTTGAAAAACCCGGGTTTCTGCAGGGCATCAAATGGATTATAGGGAGATGCGATAGCAGGCAGGGCATCTAATTCAGAGACCGGTCCAGAAATCTGCCATCAGATGATGGTGTCCTTGGATGGAAACAAAACCCTGGAGGTCAGGACGGGGTCAGAAGAGGAGACATTCACTCCATAAGGTTGAGAGGATTTGGGGCAGGGCAAGGCACAGGGAGGGAGGGAAGAAGGAAGTGATGACTAAGGGGCAGGTTCTTGGTGCCAAAGACCCCAAAGCAGTAACATTCCTACCTCCTAGTGCTGCCAGAAGCAGGTCCCCACATGGAAGACCCTGGCCCCCCCACCCCAGCCTGGTGTTGTCTCATCCCTAGGGGGTGAGGGCCTATGCTATTCCCCAACTGCAAAAATCTTCCAGTTGCTGCTACTTGGAGCTGGCACCAGAGCTCTGTGTTTACACATTGGGGAGAACTGAATCTCATATAACCATATATGTGACAAAGGCCTCTGCTATAAGCACCGCTAATGAAGACAAATGAAGCAGCCCAGCGCTGCGGCTTGCACAGCAGCTCCCAGAGCCGGCCTCGCAGGGAGGCTGGTTTGCAGGGGAAGCTGGGCTGGGACTGCGGCTGGGGCTCTGGCCTTGCTGATGGAGATGCAGGAGATCCCTCCCACGGAGGGCCAGCCAGCCCCGGCCTGGGGGCAGCCAGTCTCAGGGGGCTTTTCCAGTTTCAGATGATTCCAAGAGAATGTTTACACATTTTTATGAAAGCCATCTTAGGGGAAATATGTAAGTAATGATTAGTTGGAACGAGTGGTCTGATCGTGTTAAATAAACAAGCTCCCTGCTTCCTGGTGGTTGCTGATTGGGAAAGCAAGCTATTAGAATTTTAATTCCAGCCAGAGAGCAAGCACACTTCAAAAGGCTCCTCATTGGGTGCCGTGAATGAGTCCTGAGCCCAGAATGGGGTCAAGATCTTGGCTACATTCCCTTCTCCCCCTCCAGGCCCCTGGTATCATATTTCACATACATTTCTCTTTAGGACACACAGACACATGCTCGGCGGGGCTTGGACTCCAGCCCTCCAGAGCACGTCAAGCTTCACAGCTACCAACAGGAAAGGCAGGCATCTAAACCAGCAGCGTGAGGCTGGGGCTGGCGACAACACCCTCCCCCGCTCGAGATCCCCCTCCCCCACCAGACTCCCCACCCTGGCCGCTGGCGGCAGGAATGCATGGCAAACAGGCTGCCCCCTGACGGCCCACGTTTTGATGCTTAGAATCCGCATCCGCGCAGACAAGGGCTAGAGGGGCAAGGGCAGCAGGCCAGTGTGCCATTGGACTTAAAACATCCCCGATGAACAGGGAGAACTGCACCCCGATGCTGGCCGCAGGAAGATCGCCGCGCGCCACCATTTCAGTGGTTGCACCCAGTAAGCCAAGAGGCGCCAAGGAGTAAAACCACTCATTCCCAAAGAAGTCTCCCGCAGGATATTGTGACAAAAGAAAAGCCCCTATCGGAGTCTCCATGAGAACCTTCCCACACAAATGAAGCAAGCCAATTTTATTAGATCGATACAATGGGGGTTGAGACTGATTAATCAGCGTGTCTTGCGGTCGGTCAATGACAGTGTGACGATGGAATGAAAATTCGGCGAGCCTGGGTCCAGCCAGCGCAAAAAACACTGGGCCTCATCCCTATGGAAGAACAGCCGCCAATTGCCCAGGAACAGAAAGTTAGTTACCCACTGTCCCCCTCAATCTTCTTCCGGGAATATCCTCTCCATGACCCCGGTCCTGGGGAGGAGAGGGAAGGAGCAGCGCTCAGAAAACGCTGATATCCCTTCAGGAAGCTAGGCAGACCCCAGGAAGAAAACATGTGTACGGAAGATATAAACAATCAAAACAATGCTCTTGGGAAAAGGAGGCTCCAGCCTTGACAGAATGAGGATGAGCCTGCAGAGGGGGGAGGAACAATGTGAGTCATACCCTCGGGTGGGGTGGTGAAGAGGGAGATTCACGGGCAGCCCTAGGTGGCTTATCTCTGGGCTCCAGTTTCCTTATCTCCCAGAGCAAGCGGTGGGTCCACAGGAACACTAAAGCTCCTTCTGACCGAAAGATGCGACTTCCTGATTGTTCCAGAACCACCTTGCGAAGCGGGCAGGTCAGCATTGCCGAAGATGTTACGGGGGTACTGATGTTTTCATGCCTGGTCATGTGGTAACTCATGTTTGTACTTATGTTAGTGTATGCAGTTTTTAAGCCTGCGGCCTTAATAGGAGAGTTAAGTTCCAATTCTTCATTCTTTTACTCTAGGCTCAGAGTCAAAGAAGTGCACGTGGGGGAGTTAAACCAAGGCACTTCAACGCCCTTCTCTCTTTTTAAAAAATCATTTTATTGGGGGCTCGTACAACTCTTATCACAATCCATCCATCCATCCATTGTGTCAAGCACATTTGTACATTTGTTGCCATCATCATTCTCAAAACATTTGCTTTCTACTTGAGCCCTTGGTATCAGCTCATTTTTCCACTCCCTCCCACTCCCCCCTCCCTCATGAACCCTTGATAATTTACAAATTATTATTTTGTCATCTTACACTGTCCAATGTCTCTCTTCACCCATTTTTCTGCTGTCCATCTCCCAGGGAGGAGGTTATATGTAGATCCTTGTAATCGGTTTCCCCTTTCCACCCCACCCTCCCTCTATCACCACTGGTCCTAAAGGGATTATCTGTCCTGGATTCCCTGTATTTCCAGTTCCTAACTGTGCCAGTGTACATCTGGTTTAGCCGGATTTGTAAGGTACAACTGGGATCATGATAGTGGTGGTGGGGGGTTAGCATTTAGGAACTAGAAAAGTTATAGGTTTCATCATTGCTACACTGCACCCTGACTGGCTCATCTCTTCCCCACAACCCTTCTGTAAGGGGATGTGTCCTGTTGCCTACAGATGGGTCTTGGGTCCCCACTCTGCACTCCCCCTCATTCACAATGATTTGATTTTTTGCTCTTTGATACCTGATGCCTCATGATCTTCCAGGCTGATGTGCTTCTTCCATGTGGGCTTTGTTGCTTTTGAGCTAGATGGCTGCTCCTTTACCTTCAAGCCTTTAGGACCCCAGATGCTGTATCTTTTGATAGCCGGGCTCCATCAGCGTTCTTCACCACATTTTCTTAGGCACCCACGTTGTCTTCAGTGACCATGTAAGGAAGATGAGCATCATGGAATGCCAGTTTAATAGAACAAAGTATTCTTGCATTGAGGGAGTACGTGTGTGGAGACCCAATGTCCATCTGCTACCTTTATACTAAACCTATAAATATGTGCACATAGATCTATTTCACTATCCTCCTATATAAATATATTTACATATGTACATGCCTTTATTTATACCTCGATAAATGCCCTTTGCCTCCTAGTTCTTTCCTCTATTTCCTTTGACTTTCCTCTTTTCCCACTACAACACCCTTCTCTTACTGTGACTATTCCCACTTGTCCTCTGGGTGTGGCAAAAGTTTCAAAAAGCTCAAGTCTCGAAAGAACTTTCCAATAAATTAGGTGCAGACACTCTGATTAGGTTAGAGTGTGCCCTTCCAAAGAAAGTGCAGTGAAATCCGGTCTGTTTGCAAAACTTGCTGTGTACCATTGCATGTACATAAATGCTCTACAGTATACCATACTACCCCTAACTTATTAAATATATGTAGTAAGTTTCATTTCCATGCATGATGTGTGCATAAAGCATATGGAAAGTTTATTTAGATGCTTCATTGCATATTCAATTTTGGAAAAATAGCCAGGGGTATGGGATAGATTTGACTTGAACCAGTCAGTCAGCAACAAGTGTGAGCTGGCAACAACTGTCCTGTGAGAGGACACACAGAGGGGGGAGACTCCTAAACAGAGCTACCTCCACCCACTGCCCTGGCTCCCTTTCCAGAACACTCTCCTAACTCCTCAAACGGTGCCACATTACTCTATACTTGCAGAAACCAGGCCTGCACTGGGGTAGCTCAGGATGCACATACCCATGTGTTCCTCTAGTGGTGAAAAACATTAAGCCTGTGATGCCAGAAAGAACTGGGTTCAAATCCCCAGTACACCACTAGCTGGTTGTGATTCTAGACTGGTCACTCCTGTATGTTGGGCAGGTATTAAAAAGAGTGGAGCGCTGGAGGCAGAGCAGGTTCAGCATTGGGGCTGCTAAACTATAAAGCTGGCAGTTCAAACGTGCCTGTTGCTGCTTGGGAGGAAGACAAGGCCATCCGCTCCCATAAACACTTACGCTCTCGATGTCTATGGAGCAGTAAGACTCTCCCCTATAGGGTCTCCCTGAGTTGGAATGGACTTGGCAGTGGGTTTGTTAAAAACAATGAGGTCGATCCATAGGAACTCACATGGAAAGATATTTACAAAATATTCTTTAAAAGTAAAAGTCAATGGCAGAACAGTAAGTATATCATGATCCAATCTTAATTAAATTCTTTTAAAATACACGTTACTTTTGCAAAGAGGTCAATCTGGAAGTTTGCACACCACACTGGTAACAAGGTTACTTTGGAGGGAAGGGGCACGGGAAGGGATGATTAGAGAGGGCATAATTCACAAGTTTCATGAATTTCAAGATATATTTTGGTTTTAAAATTTGACAAGACATTGGCAGTAAATGCTGACTCTCACAAACCCCTCTGCTTCCAAAAAAAAAAAAAAGATAATTTCTCCTATCACTTTTTCCCGGAACATTATTTTCATCAAGTAAAGTCTACACAACTTGGCTTCTGTCAGACACTAACTACTGCCTTTGAGTTGTCCTTGGCTGGTCCTATGCTGGGGGCCCTGGTCAGCAGTCTGCAGCCACCCGCTGCTCGGCGGGAGAAAGACAAGACTTTCTACTCCTGTGAGGAGTTGTCCTTGGCTGGTCCTATGCTGGGGGCCCTGGTCAGCAGTCTGCAGCCACCCGCTGCTCGGCGGGAGAAAGATAAGACTTTCTACTCCTGTGAGGAGCTGTAGCCTCAGGAACAGCTGGCCCTGTTCTACAGGGTCACTATGAGTTTGAAGCAACTTGCTGGCAGTGTGAGTTTTAGATGCACCAGTTTTTTACCTCCGTGGCTCTGACCAAGCCATTCCCTTTCTAAACGGCCCTTCTCCCAACCCCTGCCTCCTCTGTTGCTCAAAGACATTGGCTCTGATTCCAAAGTGATTCTTCTTCCTCTCCTCAGGCAATAATCAATAATAATCACACCTAGTCTGCTTTTCATTTATTTGTGTGTTAAGGGGGCTTCGAAAAACCTTTCTATGGAAAGAAAAGATGATAGGATCATTCCTCCAATTTTCTGAAGGCCCTTCCTCTATATCTTCTCTCTTCTCATGGACGCCATCTATGCGTGTTGAGTGAAAGATCCGTGCCCAATGTATCTTGGTAATTCCCATGATGTCAACTCAACCCAAACAAATGAAACCCCAAACTCAATGCCAATAAGTTAATTCTGACTCATACTGGTTGGTAGGTTCAAATCTCTGACCTTTCCTTTACGGTTCTCAACCTGTGGGTCGCAACCCCTTTGGGGGTTGAACAACACTTTCACAGAGGTCGCCTGATTCCTAACAGTAGCAAAATTACAGTTATGAAGTTGCAACGAAAATAATGTTATGGTTGGGGGGTCACCACAACATGGGGAACCATATGAAAGGGCCGTGGCATTAGGCAGGCTGAGAACCATTGTATTAGCAGATCAAGGTATAGCTACCAGGGCTCCTTATTAATCTTTATGGGGCAGGTGGCTTCATCTTTCTTTCATACAGTGGCTGGTAAGTGTGAACAGCCAACCTTGTGGTTCTCAGCCCAATGTTCACCCAGCAACTCCACTCGGGTTCTATGGCGCCTTTGCCAGGGACATGGTAGCCTTAGCAACAATGATGAATCCGTGCCATGCAATTTGTGAGTGCCTGCCTGAAGTTTGTGCCTTAGGCTTCTCACCTCACCTAGATCTGGCCCTCGTTGAGGCTTTTCAGGCACTGGGCTGAGCGGTGACACTACCACTTCATCTTAGCACTACCACAGTTTGATGATGTAGGTAATATTGTCCCCATGTTGCCAGTAAAGAGACCATACATGACTGAAAGATTAAATAACTTTCCAAGCATCATACTAATAAGCAGTGTCAGGGTAGAGATTAGAACTCAGACCCTGACTGATTCCATCTGTATGGTTCCAATTACTGACAGGATTGATTCCTTCTGACCTAAAGATGCTATTCAATCTGCATGTTTGATGAGCTTAATTGGGAGCGAGCAGGCAGTTATACCGCTGGGAGAGGACAATGACTGTTAACCTGAGGCTCTAGTACAGCCAGTGGTGCTGTAGCTCCTTTGGCCCTTGGATGCACTAGAAATAACAGTTCACTCCTGCTTGCGGCATTTAAAGGAAAACTCCATCTTGGTTCTACTGTATTGTTCAACCATAGCAGCCCTTTCACCTTCTTCCTCGATCTGTTTCAGACATCCATTTTCCTCCAACAAAAACACAATTCTCTCCCATCAAACTCAGGGCTCAGCTCATAACTGTAGTTGGCTCGAGTCAGGAAGGAAGGCAGTGGTAGCTCGAAGAACCTCTGGGATCCTGACCTCATACAAGCAGGCAGAAGGAAGCAAGCCCCATGGACCCGATTTGGCAGTCTCTACCTATTCTGCCGATAGTTAAGAATGTAGGAAAGATGTTCAGACGCTCACAACAGATTGCCCGGGCTCTTGGAGGGACAGGAAAGAGGGGCTGCCTGCTGCTGAGAGACACAGAGGCCCCTGCCTCTGCTGCCCCCTTTCAGATGCAGACAGCCCCTTACTTTGCCTACCCAGACCTGTGCTACCCAGTCTGGTAGCCATTAACCACAGGTGGCTCTTGTGCACTTGAAACATGACTCAGCAGAACTGAGATGCGCTGTAAAGCATATATTCCTGATTTCAGAGATTTAGCATGAAAAAGGAATGTAAAACATCTGGTTAGTAATTGTTTATGTTGATATGCGAAAATGATCATGTTTTGGACCTATTAGGTTAAGTAAAATGAATCTCACTTCTTTCTTTTTACTTTAAGATTTTTAGGAGATTTGAAATTACATTTGTGTCTTTATCTAACAGAGCTGGTCTAGATCAAGGCCCCTCCCCCAAGCCCCACTCTCTTCAGCCCCACAGCTCACACCACCAGGGCTCCAGCTGCCTGGTCTCGGCTTGGGCTTTCTGCACAGTGGCAGCTCAGATGACTCATACCCTCTAACTGCTGTCACTCAATGGGGTGCTCCTGCCTCTGGGCCACAGAAGGCCGCAGCTCTGTGTAGTCACTCACATTCCCCTCCCCGGTCTGCCTCCTTGGCTCTCTTTTTCTCAGGGCAGCAGTTCTCCAAATGCGATAGGTACCAAGAACGCCAGCGTCCACATCTCTTGAGAGATCGATAAAAATGCAAGTTGACCGCACCATTCCAGAAATCAGGAGGCAGGGCTGAGGTGAGGGATGTGAGGCCAGTGATTTACATTTTAACAAGCCCCCCCACTTTACTCAGACTCGTGCTGAAGTTCAGGAACCACTGTCTCTGTCTGGACATTGTTCCTTGAACTCTGCTGCATCATAGAAACGCCTGGTGGCTTTTAAAAATGCCCAAAGTCCATCCACACCCCCAAACCAAAATGCCAAACTCACAGTTATCAAGTCTATTTTGACTCAGTGGGTTTCTGAGATGCCTTGTGTCTGTTACATCAGAGTCTCTGAGAAGGGGACCCAAACATTAGGTATTTTGAAAACATTCTACTTTGTTCCAATAGATAGCCAGTGTCAACCTTCACCAGGGAATTGGTAGAAATCCAGTATAACAGCTGGGAAAGCTGATGCTTCTGGTCTAGGCAGAGAGGAGTCTTGTGGCGAGAAAATTGGGTTTAAAAGTGGCAAGAAAGTGGCTGAACAGTTCCTGCTAAACTTAGAGGGTCTCTTTCAACATAGATCCACCTCTGCCATGAAACAGCTAATTTACCTTAGATTTTCTGAAGTGGAAATGAAAGTGTAGAAAGGAACCAGCTTCATCTCATTGCCCAACAGGAAGTACTGGCCGAGAGGTTACTCGAAGGTTAAGCGAAGCCCAGACCACTTCCATTGTCTGAAGCTGCAGGAGCGTTCACACAGGGAGAAGCACATAAAATGTCTTAAGCTGGGACAGACTTTAGAAATTCACATAAATTAAGACTCTTAACACATGTACAAAATAAAACACACCTGACAGACAAGGTAGTGCAATCTTGTACTTACCAGACAACAACCGATTTCTTTTTCGCGGGTGTGGAACCAGAAGGAAGCTTAACTTTAGAGTTGTATGATGTCTTCTAGTTCCTGAATGCTTCCTCCCTGCCCCCGCCCCCCACTACCATGACCCAGTTCTACCTTACAAATCCGGCTTAGCTAGACCGGAGTACACACATTGGTAGAGGTAAGAGCTCTCCACCCAGGGAACTCAGACAGATAACCCCCTCAGGAACAGCAGTGGGAGCGATATTGTTAGGTAGCTAGTTCAGGGACAGGGGGTTGTCCCTCCCACGCCTGCAAAAGCCCCCGTCAAGGAGGTTGGGGAGAAGTCAGGCGACCATTAGACACCTACGAAGACCCCCCCAAACTGAGCATGCTCAACTTCAAGCCCCCAGCCAGGTGGGAGGTACACCTGGGAGGCCCAAACTAGGCCCAGGTCCAAGATATTACCCAGGTGAGTTTAACACAGCCAATGAAGGCCAACCAATACCTTCAGCCACGCCTCCGCCGGCCAGGGGGTGGGAGGTGGTCCAGGGTAAGGGCAGGGGGCTCGCTCTGGGACTTCCTCTTACTGCCTTTCACCCTGCTCCTGGTCACAGGCAGGTTGGAGGGTGAGGGTCTCCCTCCCCGGGGGCTGGCGCGCATGCACCTGCTCAGGGCCTGCTTGGGACCCACAGCTTCTCTCTTGTGCCCGCTCTCTCTCTCCCCTCACCACCCTCCTGGCCGTAGGCACCACTTTCCTTTGGCGGCCAAACAAGGACAGTCACAGTAATTAAGGTAATTACTAAGAGGTATCTTAGAGGCAGGAAGAGGCCATGGAGGATACTGCCCTAGTGCAGCACCTGCAGTAGAACAACAACAACCAAACACCCTGCTATCAAGTGGGTTCCAACTCACAGCAACCCATAGGGCACAGCACACAGCCGAGTGGCACCAGGCTGGTAAACCTTAAAGGAAGACCAACCACCTGGCACCTCATGTCTTCTACATCTCCCCTGCCATGATTCAGAGCTGTGCATTCTGGACGCTTTCTGCCCCGTTTCACTTAGGCTGTCGATTTCCCGGGCCTAGGTCTGGGATACTGTATTGATATTGTATCCTCTGGAAAGCTGGATTGCAATGAAAGATGTACCTTCTTGGGATCAGATTTCTGAGGGTAAAGGCCAGATGGTGTGGATTTGGCAGCCTGGTTGCATGCCATTGCAATCTGTCAGATGAACACACAATGAGGTGCCCATCCTGCCGGTGGAGACAGGAATAGTCCCAGTAAATCAGATTAACCCAGCTGGAGCACAACTAGTCGTAGCTATTTAGGGAAAATAACAAATACTCAGAGGGTCTGAGGCTTGTGGAATTGTTCTGAGGTTGAAGAATTGCTCCTTCATTGACTGTGTAGCTACTGGTTCCATAACCCACCCTCTTGATTATGTAAGGTGGTACACCATTAGGGAAAGACAACCCCAGCTGGGAGAGCCAAGCCCTCACAAGTCTTAGCAGAGGTTATGATAATCGTCGTGGAAATAATAACGATCATTAACAGTCACCACTCGCTATGTGCCTGACACAGTTTGGATGCTTTGCATGGATTTGTTCAGGGACCATATTCTCTGGAGTGACACTAGGCTCACTTCCACTCCAGATGGGTCCCAGGCAGTTCCTTGGAGGACAATCTCCTCTCTGCCAGGCCTCCAACACAGACTCATTTTCACTCTTGAGCTTAACCATCCCAGTTGAATTCCTAGCCATCACCGAGAATAGTAACAAAAGCCCCACCTCCATCCCCCCCCCCCCCCCCCCCCCGCTGCCATTCAAGGAGCTGGCCTGCAGGGGAAACACCAGAAGAAGGGTGGGTGCCCATCACCAAGGAGAAAGTGTTGTTTGTTCATTGCCGTTCTCCCCAGAGGGAGCCAGACAAGAACGTTTCATGTGGCGAAAACACAATACAGAAACAGCCTAAATTAAAGTAATTGAGAAAGTTATCATTGTCTGCATAAAACTCCTCCTCTGTGCTTCCTTACGTGTTTAACGTATGATCTTAGACTTACCTCATCAAGCACACAGGCATGGCATGAGGCACCCCTCAAATACTAGTTGGCATGGACCTTATTAACGTGCAGGAATGCGTCTGTGCGGAGGAGGAGAAGCAACAGAGCACCGCAGTCCGGAACGCACGCTTCCGGGAAGCTTCGGTGTGGCATTTGGTCCTCGTAGCACCAGACGAGGAAACCGAGTCTCAGGCAGCCAAGCTGCATTCTCCTGTCCACACAACCATTCATAGCAGAGCGTGGTTGGCGGGCACGCTGGCTTGCCTGAAGCCGTTAGGAGACTGGAAGACCCGAGGTACAGACAAAGGGAGGGCCAGATGAGGTCAGATATGCCCTGATAGACGCCCAGTCTCCCGCACTACCCTTGTGATCGCAGCAGCCTGGCAGTTCCTTTCTTTTTGGCCCTCGTTGGGGGCACAGAGGCTGGGACTTGGGCTGCCAAGTGCAAGGTCATTAGTTGACACCTGCAGCTTTGAGGGGAGAGGCGGAGGCTTCCTCCGCCGGGCAAGACGGCAACCTTGGAAACGCACCGCTCAGTCCTCTTCTACACGGTGGCGATGAATCAGAATCGGCTGGCCGGGCGTGAGTTTGGTTGGTTTCCCAGGGGAGTCGGAGTCCATTTTCGGTGTTCCCTCAAGGAGAGCCTGCATGCCGCTGGACAGTCACCGGACACACCGACACACCGAGCCAGCCCAACGGAAGGGCTCGGACGCAGCGGCGCTTCTGGACCGATTCTCCACGCAGCACGGCGTCGCTGGAAAGATGCAAGTGCCGGCACTGGTCCAAAGGGCTACCCCGCCCCCACGGCGTGGTCTGACCCGGCCCAGTGGTCCCGGCTGCGGAGACAAGCAGTCGCACGTGGGCTCTGGAGCCGGCTGAGCGGAGCACCACAGGAAGTTCGGAAGGCCGTTTCAGAGCGTCGAGAGCGAGCGAGCGAACCGCCGGGAGGATGCAGGCCCGGTTCAGCCAGCTCCAGCCTGGCACGTCTCACCAATGCGGCTCTCACGCCCGCGCCATCCACATCGTTACCTCATGTGTTAAAGAAGCCGAAGCTGCAAGCAATTAGCACTACATCTGCGAGACTCGGGAAAGACAAGCAGGAGGAACCGCGACTTAAAATGACTATTTTGGTCCAGATGGAAAATTGGGTGTGTGGTGAAATCCTTGCAGATATGTTTTTCAAACCCGCCGTTTCCTTAATTGGCGTTTTAAATGTTACTCTAGGAAAGAGTATGGTTTCCTTAACATCGGAGGGATATCTATGTGTAAGGAAGCCAAAAGGCTGTAGGGCCTCGGCACTGGGAAGGCCGTAATGGATGGACTCGCGTGTGACTGCGAAGCAATCAAACTTCAGAACTGCATACAGCTTTAATCAGATGGTCGTGAAATTCCAGCACTCGAGGAACCTACGCCATGAGCTGGCTCCAAGGGAAGGAGTACGGGAAAGAAGTCAAGCTCTGAAATGGACGTGCTCAGAGATGCGTGGGACACCAGGACAGCATAGTGGTGGGAAACTCTGGGGTTGACGTGAGCAGGGGGTGTTTGGAAGCTGAGCTCTGCTACTTGAGGGCCATATGACCCTGGTCAGGTCAATGAACTACTCAAGGATCAGTTTACACCTTTGTAGAGTAGAGAGGTGCGACATAGCTTGCTCTGAGGGGGGGGGGGGTGAGGCAGATGACGCAATAAGCCATGTGTAGCTTGCTGACTGCGTATTATGTTCCTGTCAGGGATTATACATTTGAAAGGGGTTTTGATTCTGTGGGAAGGTGTGATGGGCTGGGGATAGAGACAGGTGGCAGCCATGTCTAGACATAGAATCTCGATGGAGTGAAAAAAATGTGAAATTGCCAATTAGTAAGTAAGCATAAGTCAGCCTGTGCTTACTTCACCTTGCCGATTGTGTAATCTCCGACACTGCTCTGGGTATTAAGGGATTAGTGTGGTTGGTGCCTGGGACACACGAGTGCCCAGTAAATATTAGTTCCACAGAAAGGGGACGTCACAAGTAAAATATAAGTTAATGACACTGATATGCTGTATCTTTATGGCCTTTCTCTTTCGTCTGTCCACGAAAGAGAAAATAACATGCAGTCATCTAAGCACTCGGGTCTCTGACCACTTGAACAGGACACAGCTTCACAGATCTTTTCTGGAGGGAAAAAAATAAAGAAAAAAACCTTCATAGAAGGAGCTAACACTTTAGTTATGAAAGAAGAGCCAACTCTGAGGATAACTACACTCATTGCTATGGCATCAATGCTGATAGCCCCCACCCCCTCCCCCACCATCGGTTTCCAAGATTGTAACTATTTATTGGAGTAGAAAGCCCTGCCTGTCTCCTGAAGAGCTGCTGGTGGTTTTGAACAGCCAACCATGAGGTTTGCAGCCCAATGTGTAACCAATACACCACCAGGAAGAAAGCATAACCCTCCTTTATATGGGTCAGTAAAAGTTGCCAACAACTTTCACGTGTGACTTGTGATATAAGGCTCCCCCCAAATTCTTCAACTCTGAGCAAATTACTTTAACAACAAAGGTTCCAAATGAGCACCAACGGCGTTCTTTTTAGCCTGGAGACGAACCCGTGCTGCATGAACAGTGGCTGCTTTTTGAAATGTTAAGGTTAACAAACAATAGACACCTATGCTTGTGAGTCTGTATGTCTTGATACAAACTTAGAAACTAGGCCTTTAAAATGGAGCTTATTCACTATGCTGCGCAAGGCCATGTCGAGTAGAAGAATCATAATGAACTTACAGAACCAAGGCTCGTACCGGCCTTGGCACCGGAGGAGCCCTGGGGTTCCATGTCGGGCTGCCATCCGCAAAGTCAGCTACTCCCCTAAAGAGCTGCCGTCTCGGGAAACTCACAGGGACAGTTCTACCCTGTTCTAGAGGGTTGCTCAGAGTTGACATTGCAAGACGGCAGTGACTTGGGTTTGGGTTTGGTTGGTCATTGGTCCTGTGAGATCTTGAACGAGAGATGTCCCCTGATGCTCTCCTATGTAAAATAGGGACACCCTGGCTGAGAGAGTTGCTGGGAAAGGCTGGGACAGGGCGCCAGCCTCTTTGGTATTTACTAAATGTTCATTTCTCCTTCCTATTTCTTCCACAGTTGTCAGCAGATCTATTTTTGAGTGGGAAAAGGGGAACTCTGCTCTCTTACCACAGCTTCTCACCCATAGGAAGCATCACTGCTCAGACCTAAGACCTAGGGATAGATCGCAGTTTCTATTCAGTAACGCCGGCATCACAGACATGGCACCGGCAAAAAAATAAAAATAAAAAAGGTGTGAAGTATTAATTTCCCAAACCCAACCTTTGCAGTGCCTGAAAAGACACCTAGAACCAGAATAAAGAGTTTTGGTCCCATTTCTGCTACTAACAAGTACCTTGACCTTTGGTAAGTCATTTAGCCTCCTGTGTCTTGGGTTCCAAGTCTATAAAAATGAGGGCGTAGACTGGACAGTAGCCAAAAGCTCCCTTTTAAAAACACCTACTGCCCTTGAGTCCACTCGGACTCACAGAGCTCCCGTGTCAACAGGGCTACTGAGGCTATGAGTCTTTATGAAGCAGATTGCTCCATTTGCCTCCTATGAAGTAGCTGGTGGGTTTGTACTGTCAACCTTGCAGTTAACAGCCAACGCCTACCTCACAGCACCAGCTCGGTGATTTAAAGATTCCATGTTTCAGTAGCTGGGCTCATATTGTTTGTGCTGTCCCCCAAACCACAGGGAGCCCCCTTCTACCTTAATTCCTGATTTGTACCCTAAGGTCGCGAGTGACTCCGTGGTAAAGGCATCTGCACAAACCAAATCAACGTGCGCCAGGGTGCCAGCTGTCACCGCTGCTCCTCTGCTTACGCTGGAGATCAGCTGAAGCCGCGCTGGCTGGGAATAAACGGATCTGCCGTAAAGATGGGATTTTATGTGAAAACAAGTTTTCTGATGAGTTTAAAGTCGCAAAAATGCTCTGAAGACGGCCTCATACCTGCTACCACAGGAATTAAAAACAAAGCACAACCTCAAATACCTCTGTAGAACCTAGTTCCTTATGACTTCCCTTTAACTCCAATGGACCCTTCTTCCACCATCAACCTGGACAACGGTTTTGACCCACATATAAAAGCAAAACGGGGGTGCAAGCCAATCAAATCAAGAGGCAGCCATTGGTTTAAGAGAAGGTTAAGATCTCACAAGTGAAAACTAAACATTTGAGCGTCATTGTCGTTTTAGCTTTTGCCCGACACTTAGCAATGCTGCGCGCCCAGCAGACGGAGAGCTCTTTGGTGGCAAACATAGCTCGCTCGTCCTAATTCCGTGTTGTGATACTGTAGTGAAGGAGTGAACGGGTGCAGAACGGTGGGTGCATGGATGGATGAACAACGAGGAGACCGACAAATACTTGGTGAAGTGGGTGAATTTAGAGAACCACTTGTGAAGGCTTGGGTTTTGCTGAAATATCATCCAAAGACTGTTACAATAAATATTTTTATCCAGTCTTCCAAGATGTTTTTTTAAATAATTTTATTGGGGGCTCGTACAACTCTTATCACAATCCATATATGCATCCATTGTGTCACGCACTTTTGTACATTTGTTGCCATCATCATTCTCAAAACATTTGCTTTCTACTTGAGCCCTTGGTATCAGCTCCTCATTTTCCCCCTCCCTCCCCACTCCCCCTCCCCCATCCAAGATGTTTTCAAAAATAAACATCTCACTTAATTCTATCAAGTTAACGAAAATAGCTGCACCCAGACTTCACAATGCCACTTCCTCTTTCCCAATCAATCCTATCTTTCGCGATTTACTGTTGTCAAGAAAATAATAATATTCAACAATAACAAATAACTCCTACCCCTCCCATTAATGTCTTTGCATTCAGGGAAACAGACTAAGAGAACAGCGTTAGTTGATTGGTGCCGAATATTGCATTGTTCTTGTCTGTTTTTGTTTTTAACTGAACTAAGTCAGTGCTTCATCTCTTGCTCATTTCAGCCTCTGATTAGATTTCAGTGAGCTCTAGAAATGCCACTATAGAACTATAGGGAAGAAGAAAGCACCCAGCAGGCCTGAGTGAATCTCCCTCGGATTCACCTGGTCACTTCGAGTGTCTAGTACATTTTTGATGACATAGAAATTCATAAGCCCACGCTTCGATGTCAACGTCTCTAGTCCAACCCCATTTTTCCATATGGCTGCAGACAGAACATGGCCATTAGGAAACTAGCGAAGTGGTTGTAGACTAAGTCTGAGCACGGGTCACAGGAGTGCCGTGCCAACTGTGCCCCAGGACGCCATGAGCCATATTGCTGGCGGGTCTGACTCGGGACTCCCCCAGGAGCACTCTTATCACATCAGGAAGCATTGGCAGAGGACAGCCCAGCTCTGATGAAAGAACTGCCTAGGGCCTAGCTAATAGACTGATTCACAGGAGTTACAAGGTCACGTGAGCATTCCTTCTTTCGTTCACTCATGTCACACTCGTCCATTCTCTGCTGGAAAGTCGCTCTTAAAGCAAGAATGGTTCCATAAAAAGATTCCATTGTTATTGACACCAATTCGGTGTTTAGAAATAATAACATGGAGAGAGAAATGAATCGTGCGGGTCCTATCTGTATACTGAGTGAATTAAAATTTAAAGACAAATTTATTGTGGTCCTTAGTCAATGACAATGATGAATTACCCGGGCTCTGACCCTTGGACAGCCTACGGATTCTGTGTAATTACTCCTCTGCTGCCTTCCACCACGGCATCTAAGGCAAGGTAGTATTGATAGTGAAGCTGTTTGATTTTACTGCATGCCTAATGGTCCCACGTAAGTCCGAAGACATCTGAGTTCTTTCTCCAGGGCCACAGACCTGGTTGCTTACATCAGGAATTAATCAAATACACTCATGTGCCATCAAACTTGCTGTCAGGGATTCTAACCAAGTGATTTCTGACCTTTCTGTCAGCCTCCTTTTATAAAATCATAGCTGAAGGGGGAGGGGTAATCTTAGAACCAAGATAATATTCTCAGAGCATGTAAAGTTAAATGAGGAGGTGATGAGACACCAGCAGGGTGCACCTGTCACTCCCATTGTCTGGCCCTGTCCTCTGTAGACTGGGGGATGATGGAAGAGCCATCCTGAGCTCTGTTAGGGGCCCACTCTGCCAGAAATAGAGCATCTAATTCACTCAAGCCTTGCCCTGCTGACAGTTTCATATCACAGAGGGACACGGGTGCAGTGAAGAAAGCTCCTGCCCGGGCCAATCGTGTGCCAGTGAAACAGAACTAGAAGGATGGCCGAGTGGAAGTGACTGGCACTTGGAGTGAAAAGGGACCGTGTCATCCTATGATTTGTAAGCCGTGCACCTGGGAATATGAGCAGTTCGTGTTTCTGAAACTGTAGAAAAGCAGAACTCTTATAAACCCAGACGAAAGAAAGTGTGATTCAATGCAATTAAACAAACACAGAGTTTTGGAATGTGGGGTGTAATGTGGAGGTTAAGGGCACCCTCCGGGATCTGGACAGAGCTGAGTCAGGCTTCTGTCTTTGACTTTACAGCTCTGCAAACTTCACTTCCTGGTGTCCCAGTTGTCCCATTTTAAATCAGGAATAAGACCTATTTATACAAAGACTAAATGAGATAGGTCAGTGAAGCCCTTAGCACAGGGTCTGCATCATAAAGGGCACTCAGTAAAGGTTAGTGTTTGCTGTTAGTGGCATAGTGGGTTATGCATTGGCCTGCAATGGCAAGGTCAGGGGTTCAAATTCACTAGTTCCTCTATGGAAGAGAGACAGGGCTTTCTGCTCCCCTAAAGATGTGTAGCTGTAGAAACCTCAATGGAGCAGTTCTGCTCTGTCCTTTGGGGCACCTACTCTGAGTCCAATAGACCTGAGGGCAGTTACTGTCATATGTAGAAGGTGGTAGGCTAGAAACTCTGGGATCTCATGGTCAGAGACCCTAATCATGTGTACAAATTGATTCTAGAAGGGTTGTAGGCTCCATACAGTATAATTCTGACGACACATTCATATATCATTCCAAAAAGATGAAAAGAAGAAGCTATCCAAAGAAATCATTATGCAAAATACAAGGATACTTATGAAAGTAGGAAGGGGGCATTTACAACTAAGAACGAATGCAAAGGAGTGTCACAAGTAAACGTGCCAACCAAGGAAGCACAGGTGCACACAGAGCTAGGGTCGGGGACTAGGAAAACAACAATGAGAGCCACTGGGGTATGTTCAGAACAAGAGATGAGCTGGCCTATTCCTTGTGGCAGGTGACACAGTTAACTTGGACACAGGGAAAACAGAATTATTCAACACCTACTTTGTTTCCATCTTCTTTATCAAGAAGCATGATCTTTGAGTCAAGAAAAAGAGCAAAAACACGGCCAGCAGGAAATTAAAGTCTGAGATAGTGAGGGGATAAGAGAGCACCTGGCTGCTGCATTAAGTCTCCAGGCGCAGACGAATTCCATCTCAGCATCAGCTATCTGTGCACGCACACGCTGCAGCAGCAGAGACAGTGAAGTAAACAGGCCCATCCTTGGACCAAAGGAGACCTTGCAGTCACTGTCACAGCATCTGGGAGAATTGGCGACACGGTAACCTATGAGAGTTCATAAAGTATGGCGGAGTTTCCGGAAACTTGCAGCGAGACAAAGTTCCCAATTTTAGAAGCAGAGACTTGGAGCATTTTTGGAGCACTGATTAGACAGATGAAAGCTGGTCAGATCAGGCTCACGTAAGCAGGCAGCTGTCAGTACAGTCTCATTTCCTCTCGTACTTGGCTCCTCAGCTGGGAACTGTGTTCCACAGACACTGTATAGTTATGAAATGGCCCCAAGCAGGGCTTCTCAAAATCTTTGTGGACCAGGGAGAAAACCACAGGCTCTATGGAGTCATAACTGGGAGCATTCGAGCACCTTAAGCAGACCCTCTGAGCGGTCTGAAGAAGAGACTATCATCCGCATGGAGAGGCGTTGTAAAGGCGCATGGCCCAGGTGTCAGGGCCTCTCTGGACACAGCGAAGTGGCAACAAGCTATGACTAAGGAAGGATGCTGACATCTGCTGGGAAAGAACAGGTGCCGCTAGCAGGATGAAGCCGGAGGTAAAAGAACAGATTATGGAGTATTTGTTTGACTTACGAGTTGCTGAATGTTAAAAAAGCGACTTGTACTCTCTGACTCAGTTTTGCCTTCTGGAAAATGGAGATAATAATTGTACTTACTAGATATCACATGGTATCATTGTACATAAGGATTGGAAGAAGGCTCATTAACAACTTTCAATGTGTAGAAGAACCACCCTTGCTTGCTGAAAGGGAAGAGGACTTGAAGCAATTGCTGAGAAAGATCAAGGATTGTAGCTCTCGGGATGGGTTACCACTCAGTGTAGAGAAAACCCAAATCCTCACAACTTGAACTGGTAAGTAACATCATCGTTAATAGGGAAAAGATGAGTTTGTCAAGGATTTTGTCTTGTTTGGATCGACAATCAATGCTCCTGGAAACAGTAGTCAAACAACACACGACGTTGGGTGAATCTACTTCACAAGACCTCCCTAAGGTGTTGAAAAGCAAGAATGCTACTTGGTGGACAAGGTATGGCTGACTCAAACCTTGGTATTTCCACTGGCCTCGTCTGTGTGTGAAAGTCTGACGTGGAAAAAAGAAGACCGAAGAAGAACCGGTGCATTTGAACTGTGGAGCTGGCGCAGAAGACCGAAAGGCCACGGACTGCCAAAAGAACAAACAAATCTGTCTTGGAAGAAGCGCAGCCAGACTATTCCCTAGAAGTGAGGATGGCGAGACTTTGTTCCCATACGTTAGGCATGTTACCAGGAGAGAGCAGTCCCTGGAAAAAAACACGGTGCTTTGTAAAGCAAAGGAGCTGGGACAACGCGGAAGACCTCTGACAGGATGGATGGACACGGCGGCTGGATGGATGGACACAGTGAGCTCCAACGTGAAAGCATTAGGGGGACGGCCCAGGACCGCACAGTGTTTCCTCCTCTGGTATATCTGATGGCTGTGAGTAGTTGGAATCGACTCAACGGCACCTAACAACAAGCAGACATCATTACATGAAGTAGATTAAACTAACATGAGCAAATCCTTTAAAATATTATCTGGTTATAAAATGACCCCAACCACCTCTGTCAAGCTGAAATGGTGAAATTTTATAGAATGAAAGTTTTAAAAGATTATAATAAATTACAATAATCTCCCAAACTCACACACTGCCACTGAGTTGGCACTGACTTACAGAGAAGCCGTAGGACAGGGTAGAACTGCCCCTGTGAGTTTCCAAGGCTGTCCCTCTGTATGAGGGCAGAAAACCCGTCTTTCTCCCTTAGAGCTGTTGGTGGTTTCAAACTGATGACCTTTTGGCTAGCAGTCCAACTCGTAACCACTATACCATCAGAACTCAGTAATAATCCCAAAGGAAAACAATCTAAAGGCCTAATCATAGAAGAGTGATTACACGTGATGAAGTGTTACAAGTGTTAAAAACCAAGGTATGGAACACTATTTATATAAGGCAATGAAGCAAAGTGAATCAAGGTAGCAGCAAGGAGAGTGATGAAGGTGGAGATGCTCTTTGGGGACGATCGTCTCTGAGGAGATGATGTTTGGTCAGGGATTTAAAGAAGGGAGTGGCAATGTGGTGCCAGGAAAAAGAAAGAGCAAATGCTCTAAAGCAGGAAGGAGCTTGGCATGCAAGGACGCCCAGGAGGACAGAGCACAGTGAGCAAAGGGGAGAGTAGGAGAGATATTTGGAGAAGCCTCATCATGTAGGGCTGCACAGGCCAGGGAAAGGCTTGGGGGTTTTATTTTATGTTATGCAAAAACCATTAGAGGGGTTTGAGCAAGATAAAACTGGCATCTCAAAGGTTCCTTTTTGGAGAGCAGACTGTTTCGGGGTAAGAATGAAACAGGGACGTAACTTGAGGGATTTTAGTTAAACAGATTTGCAGTAGTGCACGGAACAAGTCCCGATGGCTTAGGGTGGCAAAAGTGGTGCAAAGTGACCCCTCAGAATATATTTTGCGTAGTCTGATTCTCACCCCTCATCCGTCAGTCTGTGGTACTGGGATGACTTACCTGTTACTGTGACACCAGAAGTGCTGCCATCCATGTTTAATGGCAGCAGGGTCACTCATGGTGGGCAGCTTCTAGAGGAATCTAGATGAAGAAGAAAGACCTGGCAACAGCCTTCTAAAGCCTTTGGGCAGTGTAAGAGTGATGCATAGCTGTGGAGCATTATCTGACAGACGCCGGAAGATGAACCACTCCGGTTGGAGGGCACTCAACATGTGACCCAGGAAGAACTGCCTCCCCCAAGTAGACCAAACCCACTGCCATTCCATCTAGTCCAACTCATATGAACCCTCCAGAAGGTTTCTGAGGCTGTAATTTTTATGGGAGAAGACAGCCTTCTATTTCTCCCACAGAGTGACTGGTGGCTTTGAATGAGTTAGCAATTCAACACTTAGCCAATAACAACACTAGGCCTTCTCTTCCCAGAAGAAGAATTGACCTTCATGACACACATGGGGCAAAAAGCTTTCAAGACAGTCATTTGCCAATATGACATGACTCAAGATGGGAACACACAGCTGGCAACACCCAATAATAATTGGGAAGGGGAATGTACAAAGTATGAAGCTAGGAAAGTTGGAATTCATCACCAATGAAATGGAATACATCAAAATTGATATCCTAGGTATTAGTATGCTGCAATGGACTAGTATTGGCCAGCTATTCCAGGTATGACAAATTGAAGAGGAATGGCATCACGTTAATTGTTTAAAGGAACATTTCAAGATCTATCTGATGTACAATGTTGGCAGGGATAGGAAAATACCTATACACCTACAAGGAAAACCAGTTCATATTTAAATTTACTCACCAAACATGCATCCCAAGTGAGGATACAAAAGATTTTACCAACTTATGCAGTCTATAATCTATCAGCCTGCATTCAAGATGCATGCATTGATCATTACTGGATCAATGCCTGGAATGAGAATACTGGAAACAAAGAAGAATTAGCAGTTGAAAGACAAGACCTTGATGATGCTGGAGATCACATGATACAAATTTCCAAGACCAATGATCAATATGCCTTTTTAAAACAACATAAATGGTAACTATGCATGTGGGACTCACCAGAAGGAACATAGATGAATTAAATCAACTACATTTGTTAGAAAAAATGTAGAGAAGCTCTCTATCATCAGTTTGAAAAAGCCAGAGGTTGACTATACAAGAGATCATCAATTGCTCATATGCAAGTTCAAGTTGAAGCTGAAGAAAACAGAAACAAATTCAGGAAAGCCAAAATACAACTTGAATATATTCCACCTGAACTCAGAAACCATCTCAAAAACGGATTTGACACATTGAACACTAATAACTGAAGACCAGAATTATAGGATCTCTTCAAAGACATCACACATAGCAGCGGTGGTCAAGTGAAAACAGCTGCCTTCCACCAAAAGACAATTAAAAAATAAAGAAAATTCAAAAACAGGCATTAGAAGAAACTCTAAATCTGCTCTTGAACATATCTAAGCTAAAGTAAAAGAGGTAAACAGAAGATTCTGAAGGGCAGCTTGAAAAGACACAGTGAATTATGACAATAGAATGTGTAAAGACCTGGAGGTAGAAAACCAAAAGTGAGGAACACTATGAAAGACTGAAAAATTCATACCTGTGTTGGGCAGGGTTCTCTAGAGAAACAAAACCAGGACACTTATGATTTTATATATATATACATACATACAAACACACACATATGGATAGATTTATACAGCAAGAAGGATTCTAGCAGCTAATTAGTCCACACAGCAATACAGAGGACTCAACTCAACTAACTTCAATGGAACAGTTAATATAGAAAGTCCTTCAACTCACACAGGTTACAGGTACAAGAGTCTTCCCTCAGGCAAGACAGGCAGAGTTTGCCTGCAGGCAGCAGACAGGGTAGGCAGCAACAGTCAGTAGCTCAGGCGCTTAGCAAAGCAGGCCCCAGTGGGATCACAAACTCAAGTGATGCACTGAGACAGGATCTACCAGCCTCAAGCTCAAGTGAAGTCTGCACTAGCAGCATGGGGAAGCAAGTCTCCCAGGACTCTCAAGCTCTAACATCACAAACCACTTGTTGGCTTGGCCCACAGGTAGTGCAGCACACAGTTGAGGCAAAGAACTAGCTCAAGCAGCAGCACGCTGGTGCTGGTTGGATCGCCAGGGAGGAAGAGAGAAGGTGGCACCCCATTGGCAAACAATTTATCTCATTGCCCTCCAATCAAGCTGTGACCTGATTAAATTCTGCCCACACATTTCTACTTGGACTAGTTGGCACAATAAATCTAACTATCACAATACCCACACATTGTAATGTTGACAAAGAATATTAAATATACTGGAAATGACCAGAAGAACTACCAGAATGTTCTTTAGAAGTAAGGATGGAAAATCTTCATTTCATGTACTTTGGACATGTCATCAGAAGAGGTAAGGCCCTAGGAAAGGACACCATGCTTGGTAAACTAGAAGGCCATTGATGAATAAGAAGACCTGTTATAATGGTCTCAAACATAGCAACAATCGTGAGGATGATGCAGGGCCAGGAAGAGTTCCATTCTGTTGATGCATTAAGTGGCTCCGAGGTGGAACTCACTTAGAGGCAAATAAAAGCAACAGCAACCATACAATCCTCATTTTATAAATAAAACAGACATACTGAAAAGATACATATGCTGATAATAATAGTGATTCTTTTTGGATCACGCATTCTTAGTGATTTTAACTTCCACCTTTGTACCTCCTGCATTCTTTAAAATTTCCGCACAACAGGCAATACTTTACTAATCAGAAAACAAAAGGAAAAAAACATTTTATAAGAAAAAAAAATCAGTTGTACCAGGGCAAGCCAAGTAAGATGTGGTTCAGCAATAGTCAAAGTAAAAAGGTATCAAGGATTTGGACTGACAGCAATTTCAAATTCTGTTGACAGTGTAAATGGCCAACCACAAAAGTTACTGCCTCTTAAAACTGCAGGTAATTAGCTATAGTGCCTTGTGGGAAAGAGTGACTGTCTCTTTCCTCTCTGCTTTATTCCAGCCCACTGGAAAGATCAGATGCAGTTCTGAGCATCATAATCTAAGATCTAAATGAGCTAGAGGAAACAACTAGGAGAAGGAGGGGATTTCAAGGCAAATACCATAGTAATAAGAGTCATTACCCCCCACTGAGCGCCCACTTGGTATCAAGCACTTTAAAAATGCTCAAAGGATGCTGATTTGAATGGAAGGAAAAGCTAACAAGTGAATTTTTTTTGAGCACTTACAGAGCTGCTATGCTAAACACTTTAAATATTTTATCATGTCTTACCCTCACCACGGCACTTATGGTATTATCTGTTTATATGTTGGCTGGATCCTAGGAACTCTACATGTACAGTCGAGTGACAGAAGCAACAGTGCATCACGGTGGGCTCTGGAGCTAGACGACCTGGGTTCAAATTGGATACTACATGATCCTGGGCTTGTTACTTTCTAAGCATCAGTATCAAGTTCAAAAGAGGGGTATAATACATAATTCATGGGATTATGTCTCAGGCTGGATTCTCTATAGAAGTACAATTGGTGAAGCTTATGTATAAAGCAATTTATTTTAAGAAAACGGCTCATTTGGTTGAGAAGCTGGCAATTTCTAATCCACGAGTCAGGCATCGGACTGGTGGCTTCTTCAGACTCAGATTGCGTCAGGGAGTTAATGTGCCATAAAGGCTAATAAATCCAAGATAGGTAAGTAAGCACTAGGTTGCTGGTTCACAGCCTGGGGAGGTGATGAATCCTAAGACCAACAGGTGAAATGACGTGGCTGGCTCATAGGCAATAGAGGCCGATGAGTCCTAAGAGCCAGAGGTCAGACGATAACGAGCCAGATTCATCATGCAAAGCACAAGAGTGAAGTTTTCAAGAACATCTATATACATACATTATATGTAGGTCACAGTCTCAAGGAAATGGATTACATCAGATAACATCTGAGGAGATGATTGTATCATTATGGAACTGCTCAGATTCATCATTACATAACAACCAAACTACTGAGAATGCCAGGTTATTAGGACAAAGTGTTCTTGCATTGAGGGAGTACATTGGTGTCCCTCTGCTATCTTGATACTTAACATATAACTCTATGTAAATAGACCTATATCCCTGTCATTACATGTTAATACATCTACACATATACATGCCTATATTTATACCTCTATAAATGTCTTTCTCTATTTCCTTTTACTTTCCTCCTGTCCCACTATCATGTTTGTCCTTCATTCATCTCTCAATAATTCCCCTCAGCTACATTACACTTGATCAACCTTCACCAGGTGTCCTAGACCCTATGTGCCATTGACTTTAGACCTCATGTTGTTACTCTGTCCCTTTGTGGAAGCTTTCCTCTCCTTCCCCCACCCCCTTTCCCCTGTCCCACTGGAAACATTGATCCTGTTGTTTTCTCCTTGGGATTGTTTATCTTGCCTATTTTATATAGCTAGATGATGAAAAACAGGAAGATGAAGAAACAAGAAGAAGAAAAAGGCTTTATAAATAGTTCCAGGTCTGCCTGCTGACTCTTTGTTCTAGTGTGCATGGCGTTACTATGAGTCGGAATGAGCCGAACGGCAGCTCACAACAGCAGCATGCCCCCCGCCCAGTGCCAGGTACTAAAACAATGGCAGGGTTTGATGTCTACCCTGACTTTAAGAAGCTCTTAGCCTGATCAAGGGTAAGCTTAGGTTTAGAAGCATAAAGAATACTGAGTAGGAGTGTTTAGCTGGTAGAAGGAAGAGTGGGAACAGGGAAGACTTCTTCAAAGGTGTGACATGTGAGCTAGACTTTGAGGGATACATTTTTAAGTAGATGAAACAACCTTGGCAACATATGAGGTGTGGAAAACAGCATGTACAGATGCCTACAAACAAGTATACCATTAAAAAATATTTTATTAGGGACTCATACTACTCTTATCACAATCCATACATACATCAATTGTGTAAAGCACATCTGTACATTCTTTGCCTTCATCATTTTCAAAGCATTTGCTCTCCACTTAAGCCCCTGGCAACAGGTCCTCTTTTTTTTCCCCTCCCTCCCCATCTCCCCCCTCTCTCATGAGCCTTTGATAATTTATAGATTATTATTTTGTCATATCTTGCCCTGTCCGACGTCTCCCTTCACCCCCTTTTCTGTTGTCCATCCCCCAGGGAGGAGGTCACATGTAGATCCTTGTAATCGGTTCCCTCTTTCCAACCCACTCACCCTCTCCCCTCCCAGTATCGCCCTCACACTCCTGGTCCTGAAGATATCATCCACCTTGGATTCCCTGTGCCTCCAGCTCCTGTCTACACCTCTGCTCTGTACATCCTCTGCTCTATCCAGATTTGCAAGGTAGAATTCGGATCATGATAGTTGGGGAGGGGGGGAGGAGGAAGCATTTAGGAACTGGAGGAAAGCTGTATTCTTCATTGGTGCTACATCACACTCTGACTGACTCATCTCCTCCTCTAGACCCCTCTGCAAGGGATCTCCGGTGGCCGACAAATGGGCCTTGGGTCTCTGTTCTGCACTTCCCCCTTCATTCACTATGGTAAGATTTTTTTTTCTGATGATGCCTTATACCTGATCCCTTTGACACCTTGTGGTCACACAGGCTGGTGTGCTTCTTCCATGTGGGCTTTGTTGCTTCTGAGCTAGATGGCCGCTTGCTTACCTTCAAGCCTTTAAGACCCCAGACGCTATACCTTTTGATAGCCGGGCACCATCAGCTTTCTTCACCACATTTGCTTGTTCACCCACTTTGGCTTCAGCAGTTGTGTCGGGAGGGTGAGCATCATAGAATGCCAATTTAATAGAAGAAAGTATTCTTGTATTGAGGGAGTACTTGAGTGGAGGCCCAATGTCCTTCCGCTGCCTTAATACTAAACCTATAAACATAGGCACATAAATCTATTTCCCCATCCTCATATATATATATTTGCAATATATACATGTCTTTGTCTAGACCTCTATAAATGCCCTTTGTCTCCTAGCTCTTTCCTCTATTTCCCTTGACTTTCCTCCTGTCCTACTATCATACTGCGTTCCCACCTGGGTTTCAGCTATACTCTTTGTTCCCTTACCCTTGATCATTCCCTACCAGACCTGCCACACCCACCTCACCAACAATTTGGATCCCTTGTTGTTCCCTTGTCCCTGGGTTTGTTAACACCATTTCCTTAGCCCCCCACCTCCCCCTATCCTATGTCTCCCCGGAACTGTTGGTCCCGTTGTTTTTTCCTCCAGATAGTTCATCCAGCCTGTCTTATTTAGACAGACCTGCAGAGATAATAACATGCACAAAAACAAGACAGAGCAAAACCAAGCAACAGTATACAACAAAACAACAACAACAAACCACAGACAAAGAACAAAACAAAACACATCAAGAAAGAAAAGCTTGTAGTTAGTTCAAGGATTGTTTGTTGGACAAGTATACCTTTTTATAAACAATTATAAATGTGTGCAAAAAGCAAGGTCCCAAGCAAGTACATGCAAGGGCATTAAAGAAACAGAAGTGACTAATGGAAACATACATTTTCTGTCAATGATTTATAGACTGCAAATAATCCCAGATGACTGAGAAGATGGGCATAAGTTTGTGAGCCCAAGATGTCACTGACCACCTGTTGATGCCCGAGGCTTGCTCATGCCTTTTCTCTAAGGTCCTGTAGTCTGCCAGATAAAGATGGAAGAGGAAATGCAACGCAACACGTTGGTACGGTCCATGGATGCATTCAAGTAGGCAGGTGCGGGACAGAAGCAGTTGTGAAGTCCTTGCCAAGGCTGCGGCTCTGAGATGTTACCCTTACATCCTTTAGAATCTGTGTGCTTCGTTTGTCTCCACAGTATTACTGTCAAAATGAATTACATACCACGGGTGGTCTACAAGGTCAGCGAACATTACTAAGAAATATAAGGACCAAGCACATATGGAGACACATTCCAAGTCTACAGTTCAAGGCTCATTGACAACAGCTTTCGGAGGGCTCGTGCTTGTTTATTTAATACCGATTTGTTACGTACTCTCTGTGCACACTGTTCTAAGTGCTTGGTGAACTGAATAGACAGAGCTCTTTACTTCTGTGGAAGGAGAGAAAAGAAAATAATTAGGTAAATGAAAAAGTATATTAGAAGGCAATAAGTACTTGATCACAGCTAAAACTTTAAATAAGATTAGCAGAAGAGACCTTCTGAGAATATGGTATATAAGCAAAAGGCCAATGCCTAGCAGTGAGAGAGTCCTGTCTGAAAGTTGGTGAGTGCAGAGTGGAGACTCAAAGCCCATTGGTAGGCAAGCAGACACCCCCTTAGTGAAAGGTTGTAGGGAGGAGATGAGCCAGTCAGGGTGCAGGGTAGCAATGATGAAACATATAACTTTCCTCTTGTTCTTAAATGCTTCCTCCCCCTCCACTATCATGATCCCTATTCTACCTCACAAATCTAGCTAGACCAGAGGATGTACATTGGTACAGACAGCAACTGGAAACACAGGCGATCCTTCAGGACCAGTGGTGAGAGTGTCAATGGCTGGAGGGTGGAGGGAATGTGGGTGGAAAGGGAGAACTGATTACAAGAATCTACGTATTGCCTCCTCCCTGGGGGATGGACAGCAGAGAAGGCGGGGGGAGACGTTGGAAAGTGTAACATATGACAAAATAATAATAATTTATGAATTATGAAGGGTTCATGAGGTAGGGGGAGTGGGGAGGGAGGGGGGAAATTAGCAGCTGATATCAAGGGCTCAAGTAGAAGGCAGATGTTTTGGGAATGCTGATGGCAACGAATGTACATATGTGCTTGACACAATGGATTGTGAAATGATTTAAAAAAAAAAGAATGTTTCAGGTGAAGAAAGCAGCATGTGGGAAAGACTGAGACAAGTGCCTGCTGGGTGTTCAGAGAGCTGTGAGAAAGCCAGTATTGGTGGGCAGGGTGAGCGAGGAGGGGGACTGTTAGGTCTCTCTCTCTCTGGGCTAGATTTCAGCCTCGGTCCTTGGCTCCAGCGCGAGAAATATTTCACGCCGAAGCCGGGCTCGTGATCCAAGTGAATTTAATGAGAGTTAAAAGAAGTTTCAGATTTTACACGGCACCCATAGGATTCCTTTGACCATGCAGCCTGGCAGAGACTGCCCCAGGTCACACAAGGATATCTCTCCTCCCACGAAGACGACCAGACTAGCCAAGCCCCTCTCCCTTCCAGTCCCGGCCTTTTCAAGGGTTCCCAGGGGAGGCGTGGTGAATGACCCCAGGTCGATCCCATTGGCTGAATTACAATCACCTGGCCAGGTGGGCTGCTCCAGGTGTAACGCCCACCCGAGCCCACTAGCGGGAAAATCCAGCTTTCCTATGCTGGCTCTCCTGGGCATGCGTCAATGGACTTCCCAATTCCCTAGGCGAAGCTGCCTAACAGGACCACACAGTGAGGCTGGGCTGGCTGGTCTCCTGGCTCGCTGTCAATTTGGCTGTTACAATGAGTGCAACCGGAAACTATGGCGTTTCATATTGTTTTGACTTTATATATATATATATATATATATATATCACTGAGGCTGTTGCTTATATGGAAACATAGTTTACCCTAAATAACTGTCCCTATGATTTGCTGGGACCACCAATCAGCTGCAGTGGAGAAGTTGGGGGAGGGGAGTGAGTAAAAATAGTCTGTCATTTAGTTTAAAGAAGCACTAGGAATAATACCGAATAACAAAAGGGGTAAAGGTCACTGCAGACAGGAAGTGCTATCAAATGCTAACTACTACTTAAAAACAAGGGGCCCTCTAGCAGCATGCTTGGCCCAGTTATTCTGTCAGTGCTTCAAGCCTTAGAGGCAGTTCTCTCTCCCATCTAGGAGGCTGTTGGACAGAACCAAGCTGATTACCAGGTGGACCCAGAACAAAATGCAAACCTGAGGGGAAGGGTTGATGAACCTTGGTTTTTGCTTTTAAATCACTAGCAAGTCTTAATCTGTGCTTATAAGACTCCCCAGAAAGGATTGGACATTTTCTAGCTGTGAGTCCTTTACACCAATCCGCTTGGTCATGGACACTTTGCTTGAGATCTGTTTGTGTGGGCCTAATGCTAAGACAGGAGCTGGCTTGTGCCAGCTTTGAAGTCAGCACAAGGAATAGCTATTGTTCTGACCGTGTCTCCGGTGGCCCATGTCCAATACACTGAAGATGACCTTCCTCTCTAGAAATAGCTTCGTCATTATACACAGACTTTTCATTGTAATCGGTGTACCTAATGTTCTAGATGCCTGGGGAAGAGGGAATTGTACAAAAGACATTTCGGTTTTTCTCACAAAACAATTCTACCACATCTCTATTTCAGTAAGTCAGGATATCAATATTATTGCATTCCTAGTATAATGAGCTATGATCAAAGAGATTTAAAATAAAAGGGAAACGGAAGTCGGTTTATAAAACACCTATTTCACTTCCCCATCATAACACAGCAAAAATAGATTCTATCCTCTGTCCTGCAGAGGAGGAGACTGAGGCTCAGAATAACTCGTTTCTTTAAGACTGGACAACTTGTGTCAGAGTGTCGGAGCCGGGATTTGAACCAGATGCCCTCTCCTCACTGCACAACCTGCTGTCCAGAAGACTGCTATCTAGTGGGCGAAGCAAAACTTTTTTGGAGAAATTAGTATCACACAAAAACAGCACTTAATCAAATGCTTAATTCACATGATCAAAGTTCCTCATTTCAACAAACCCTTATCCACTTGGGTCATTCCAATTTATAGTAACCCTATAGGAAACCGGAGAACTGGCCAAGAGGATTCTCCAGACTGGACTTTTTAGGAGTGCAGATTACCACATCGTTCTCCCACCAAGCTACTGGTGGGTTAGCAGACAAATGCTTAACCATGGCAACTAACTGGGCCAGCAGGGGTCTAGAATGGTTAACTAGGTATTGAAGAACGGAATAGATACAGTGTGCAAAGGTACCATAGAGGGAGTAACGGCAGGACAAACCTCTAGGACTTGGGAGGCAGCAGAAGAGGATGCAATTAAGTTTAGAAGTTCCTTGGGGAGAGGTGGATGAGGGCACCCTGTGAAACTGGTACTGGGAAACTCCAAAGGAGACTCATGTGCGGCTGTTGGAACGAACTTCCTTTGCAGGGTGAAGCAGTGAGACTGAGGAGGTACTGACGCGTTGGCAGCGAACTCACAGGAAAAGGCAGGCCCGTTCTTCTTCCTCCAGCCTCGCAGTCACATGTAGCACTCTTGCTTGGGAAAGCTTAACAGACGACCAGCTGGCTGAGCAGAAATATGACTTTCAGAGTCCCAGCCCCAACAATACCAGGCAGAGCACAGGGGGTAAGTCAGGAGTGAAGAGATTATTATTAATGAGCACACTTGCCATTCCCAGAGGAAACATTAGTATATGGTTAGAAAAGAAGCGAGTTGATATCCTAGAAGCTAAACATTTCAGAAAACATTAATTAGCAGGCTTATTTTGAAAGTTACTGCAGTTGTTATTGGCCGTCTTTGTGACCTCTAATTCACATTGTCTTCAATGCCTTAGGATTTACTTCCCCTGGACTTTCCTTCCCATTGGGTTTTGCTTAAATACCATTTTCTCAGAAGGTCTCTTCTGCTAATCTTATTTAAAGCTTTAGCTGTGATCAAGTACTTATTGCCTTCTAATATACTTTTTCATTTACCTAATTATTATTTCTTTTCTCTCCTTCCATGAGAAAATAAAATCCACAGGGGGCAAGGATTGTCTATTCAGTTCACCAAGCACTTAGAACAGTGTGCACAGAGAGTACGTGACAAATCGGTATTGAATAAACAAGCACGCGCCCTCCGAAAGCTGTTGTCATGAGCCTTGAACTGTAGACTTGGAATGTGTCTCCATATGTGCTTGGTCCTTATATTTCTTAGTAATGTTCTCTGACCTTGTAAACCACCCGTGATACGTAATTCATTTTGACAGTAATACTGTGGAGACAAACGAAGCACACGGATTCTAAAGGGTGTAAGGGTAACATCTCAGAGCCGCAGCCCTGGCAAGGACTTCATAACTGCTCTGTCCCACACCTGCCTACTTGAATGCATCCCATGGACCGTACCACCGTGTTGCGTTGCATTTCCTCTTCCATCGTTATCTGGCAGACCACAG
The DNA here is from genome assembly GCF_050624435.1 of Tenrec ecaudatus. NCBI lineage: Eukaryota > Metazoa > Chordata > Mammalia > Afrosoricida > Tenrecidae > Tenrec > Tenrec ecaudatus. The sequence goes on from NC_134543.1 coordinate 73,860,443, forward strand.
GAGTTGTAAGAGGCCCCAATAAAATGACCTTTTAATTTGAAAAAAATTTACAATCTTGGAAACTCGCAGGGGCATTTCTACTCAATGGCTATAATTTTGAGTTGTTTGTTTTCTTGATTGTATGTTTGATCAATTTCAGGCTGAAGACATTGGTAAAATTTTTCAATTTCTGCATCGCTAGCTTTAGTGGTTGATGCATAAATTTGAATAAATGGTTGTATTGATTGAATTTTCTTGAATGAGGAAAGACATTATCCTAGCACAGATGGCATTGTACTTCAAGGTAGATCTTGACATGTCCTTTCTGACGATGTAATTCCATGCCTCTTGATTGTGTCAATTCTGGCATAGTAAACCATAAGACTTCCTGATTCAAAATGGCCAAAACCAGTCCATTTCAGCTCGATAATGCCTGGAATATATGTGTTTCACTTTATTTTTAATGACTTCCATTTTCCTGGATTAATGTTTCATACATTTCAGGTTCTGATGACTAATTGATGTCTGCAGCACTTTCTTCTATTTTGAATTGTGCTCCATCCACAGATGAAGGTCCCAAGCTTTCCTCCAGCCACATCATTATGGTCATTATGAACACTGTCAGTCCTAAATAAATGTTTGATGATTTGGAATTACTAAAAAACAAAACAGAAGCCCTGTGTTCAGAGAATTTTAAAATTAATTTCCTTTCCCTTCTGTTTGGATGGAATATATCTCCATATGCACAAAATTAAAAACCACTGAGTTGATATTGACTCATAGTGACCCCAAAGGATGGGGTAGAAATGTCCCTGTGGGTTTCCCAGACTTTAATGGTTTATGGGAGTAGAAAGCCTGGTCTTTCTCCTGAGGAGAAACTGTTTTCAAACTGTGGGTCTTGTGAACTGCGGCCTAACCACTACACCACTAGGATTCCCTCCTCCATCTGCAAAGCTGTTCTTACATGTTTGCATTAGATGACATCCTCAGGAGGTGAGGACGTAGTCTGCTTAGCTCAGTGCCAGTAAAGGGTGGAGATTACCATGAGTGCAGAAGCTGCAGTGGGTGAAGGACTACAGAAGGCTACTCTGGATCCTGGCTAAAAGCAGAGCGGTCTTTCTAGCAGGACAGGACACCAGACTGCAAAATTGTCCTCCTAACCATCTTCTGAAGTCAAATATGACCCTACCTAATGTCACCAGAAAATGATCCATAGGTGTAAATGGTCTAAGCATCCTAATAGGACAGAAAGCCTTCGTGAATAAAGCTGTCAAAATTCACCAGGTTGCTAGAGCAATCGAATCTTTGCAGTCTCACATCTTGGAAGCTGTTTCTCCCACTGCCATCTAGCTCGCATGTGTCCCACCCCCTCAGAATCAAAGGAGTGTGACTGTGACATCAGAAAGCTATGGGAACCTGCAGGAGAGTAGCAGGCAGGCAGCACCAATCCAACTCTGACCACGGCCATTGTGTGCTTGCTGGAAAAAGAACCAAGGCAAAAAGAGAAGCGGATTTTCCCTTTGGCTGATGATCTATCCCTGATCTTCTAGCATGTAGACAGCAAGCCTCTGTTCATGCCCAGGAAAGGTGCAGGAGTCAGTCTGGACAGAGAGAACTGTGACCTCTCTAAGAGAGACTGTTTGTTTTTGCTCACAGAGTTTCGGGGAGTCATACTTTCACACTTGTAGACATCACCAGGACTCAGCAGAAACCTACTGGGAATAACTGAGTGCACTGCCTCAATTCAGGAGTAATCACATCTGTTGGAGTTGCTGCCACCTTGTTTTCAGGAACCGGCTGAACAACTGCACACCTATTTATTTTTTTATCTTTCGAATATTAAAGCCTCATGTGAACCTGCTTGAGGGTGAAAAATCCATTTGAGAGATGTTACTTCAGTACAGGATGAAGCACAACAGGGAGAATGACATTAGTGGACGAAAAGCAGAGAACATTTTCTCATCCAATGGAATACATTTCATGAAGCAAACGGGCTGAAGCGAACATCGGGTGGGGTAGCATTTTGAAAAAGCTATGGGAGAAGAAACTTGAGGAGACGGTCGCCTACATACCTACTCTCCAGGATCTCCACCCTGAGAATTAGCCCAGGAGACACAACTGTATCGACTATGTAATCTGGGCTCCTGGGCTTCCTGGCTCCCTACTGGGGTCTGCCAGTGGGAAACTTGAAGGAGATGGTAGTCCCCTTCTTCCCCTGCCTTAAGGGTAGCTTTTGCCCAAGTCTGTGACCTAAGGCCACTCCTCTCAAGGCAGCCTGTTCAGTATCACACCCACCCCTCCTCCACCCACCAGGACCCAGGGTGGGAACAGCTCCGCTGGCCTTAACCTTGGGTTACTGCACTACCCAGGAGCGTCCCTCCCTGTCATTATGGTGAAGTGGTTCTGACTCCTGGTGACCCTTGTAAGACAACCCGAAACACCTCTGGGTCTTGGGCCGTCCTCACAGTGCTTCTTAGGTTTGAAACCACTGCTGCAGCCGCTGTGCCCATCCATCTTGCTGATGGTCTTTCTCCTTTCTGCTGCCCCTCTACTTTACCAAGCATGACTGCCCTTCTCTAGGGTCGAGGCTCCTGATGACATGTCCAAACTACTTGGGAAAAGTCTTGCCAGCCTTGCCTCTGCGTAGCATTCTAGCTGCACAGCTCCCAGCCCTGTCTGTTCCTTCTGAGGCCCATCCTACTTTCTAGTCTTCTTCCGCCAGCACAGGAATTCAAATGCATCCATTCTTCTTCTTCTTAGGTTCTCCTTATTCACTGTCCAGTATTCACATGCAAATGAGATGATTGAAAATGCCTGCCTTGGGTCAGATGCACCTTAGGCCTCAAAGTAACAGCCTTGCTTTCAACACTTCAAAAATATCTCATGCAGCACATTTACCTAACGCAACTAGTCTTTTAATCTCTCTACTGGGGCATCCATGAGCATCGATTGCGGATCCACGGAAGATTAAATCCTTGCCGACATCAATCTTTTCTCCACTTATATGTTACTTCTTGGTCCAGTTGTGAGGATTTGGTTTTTCTTTTCAATGAATTGTAATCCATAGTGGAGGCTGCAATCTTTGATCATCATGGCACGTGCTTCAAGTCTTCCTCACTTTCATCAAGCAAGGCTCTATCATCTGCATATTACAAGTTTTTAAAAGGCCTTCCTCCGATCCTGATACTGCATTTTTCTTCATATAATCCACTGTCTCTGATTATCTGCTCAGCAGGCAGACTGAACATATATAGTAAGAGGATACAACCCTGACAGACATCTTACTTGATTTTAAACTATACAGTATTTACATCTTTGTAAATAATTCATATATATTTATATATATATATTTAAGAGTGTGTCATCACTTACCTGTTAGGTCTCTAACAAAATAATTTTATACTGCTCAGCTCTTAAGAGGAAGAAATGTCCCAGAGCCTTGTTGAGAGCTGGTTCTCCACAGAGATGGGTAATAAGCAGAGTTGCTATTCAAAATATTCCAAACTAAAACCCAAACTCACCGCTATTGAGTCAATGCTGACTCATAATGACCCTTTGTGGGTTTCCGAGACTATAGCTGTTTACCGGAGTAGAAAAACCAGGTTCCTCCCCCCCTCCCCGCTGAGCTGCTGGTAGTTTGGAGCTGCTCACTTTATGTAATGGTTATACATTGGGTTGTGATTCACGTGGTTGGCAGTTCAAAACCATCAGCCTCTCCTTGGAAGAAAGCTTGAGCTTTCTATTCCAGTTACCAGAGACAGTTTCAGAAACCCACAGGAAGTTGCTGTGAGTCCACATTGATTCAATGACAGTGAGTTCAAATATGAGGGGGAGTTTAAAAGTTTGTGGGAAAATATAATCCAAAGATAATGGGATTTTCCACACAATTTTGAAGCCATTTAATATACAGGCTAGCACTCCAGTTGAATTCTGGAGTTCTGATTGGAGCAGGAATTGACTTTAAAGAATGATCAGATTATACAGAAAGGAAGGGAGGGCCCCAGGGCAAGGTTGGGGAAGCCACAAATAGCATTTGGTGGTGTCTGGATCCCAGCTGTTTACCAAATAACATAGAATGGTTTAATGTTTTAACCACCAAGGCAGCCCTTAGTCCAGATATTATGTCTACCTATCTATTTTCACCTGTGGGTTAGTGAATCCAACCACAAAATACGTTTCAACGGTTAGTTAGCATATTCCAGCAGCAGAATGCATCCCCCAAATTAGCAGGGAACAGAGGTTGCCTTGTACATACAGTGAAAGTATAAAGCAACGAATTCTACACCCTCTCATCCTCACCCAAAATCAACCAAAAAGCGAACCAATTTCAAGCCCCTGGCAGAATGGGTGGTGGGCATAACAAGCTTGGCATATGAACCACATTTCAAAAGCTGTCCAGCGCTATCAGGTCATTTTCAGAACTGTGATATTTGCATAAAAATTATGTCTGAAAAAAATTATGTCTGTACTAAGCATTTTGCATCTCTTTTGATAGCCCCTTTAAGGCTGGACTTTAGTTTCTGAACTTATTTATCTGTAGTCTATGAAATAACGCACTGTTTGGCTCCTAGTCACACACACAAGAAGTGTTTTGAGTCTTTCAGAGCAGAGACCATATAGTATAATTGGCTATTTTCCCTTTAAAACATAATTTTATCACACATTTTAATTTTTCTTTCTGCTACTTTGACGGTGATCTCAAGTGATTAGTCATGATAAGGGGCTATGTGCTTATAATGTGAGCTATCTGAGTATTTGATCCTGTTAGTTTGAGCTATGGAAAATTAAGTACATTTCTTTCTTCTTTACTATGTTACAAATGCTGAATAACAAAATCATCTTCGCTGAATAACGAAATCATCCTTCTAGTGAAGCGGTGAGTTTAGAAAGTGAGGTGCCTTGTGGTTTTGCTAGAATTTTAAAATGTGACCTTTAGCTGCAGGACAGGGCTGCATGTGAACAAATAACAACTATCCCAGGAGTTCTCACTTCAAGTACTGTGGTTTCCCATTTACATCATTGACAACTGGTGGCAATAAGGGAACATAACAGAAGTAGGGGACAGGCCAGAACTTTTATGCATACATACGGATAATAGGTTTAGGAACACAGGGCAAATTAAGGTTCAGAAGAAACTATTCTGAAGATCACAAATTGTACAGTGCTATAGTCAAGACCTGTCCATAGTATGAATGTCAGTGTCAGCAAATATCCATAGTATAATTCATAAAACACAGTTGTTTAGTCTTCTATTCATAATGCTAAGGAACCAGAGAGGATCTCCTGTCTTGATACAGATATATGGTCTCTGAAATGATTTATTTTTAAAATATGTTTCTGTACACAATTTGATATTAAACATTTTCCCCTATTGAAAAGAAATTGATGTCAGAAGCCTTTCATTAACCCATCACCTCTGAATAGAAAAAGCTAAGTAGAAGGACAAATAATTAATAGTGCTAACTACTCTTCCCAGAGGACATTAGCCAGGACTTTACGGTTTTATTGGAGTAGTAACAATGAAGCAGAATTGTCAAGTCACATCTCGTACTTTTCCATCACATGAAAGATTTCCAAAAGGGCAAACTGTTGGTGTAAGCAAATTCTCTGTAACATTCCTAAGGATACACTATCCACTTTCCCTGGGAACCCTGGGTCACTGTTAGTCGTGCCTGCCAACATCTTACAAAACAGGCCACAGGACAGATCCGGAGGCATGGAAATAATAAGCAATCTGCTTAGTTTCTAGTAAAAAAAGTTAGTTGTTCTGGGAATAAAATGTACCATTACCCAACTTCTAAGTGAGGAAACTCAATCAAATAGCAGTAAAATATAATGTAAACTAGGCCGCCAAGTACACCCTTGACTTTCGATGCTGTTGACAAGCGGCTGCGGACCACACACAGAGACAATTCCGGAACCCCCACAATGCATTACTGCACGCAAGTGAATTCCCATTTACCACGAAGGTCTACCATTTAACAGCCAAGTTCACACCCATCAACAGTAAAGCCCCTTGCTTTATCTTCCCTCCATTCCCCTCCCCCAATTAGCAAATGCCAAAATTTGTTCCCTTAGATATGAATGTTTTCATCCACCTTTTATTTATAACTCTTTATTTATAGTTGTCCTTTTGTGCATGACTAACTTCACTTAGCATAATGATTTCCAGAGTCATCCATGCCATGAGGTGCTTCGTGGTTTTATCATTGTTTTTGAGTGATGCATAGTATTCTATTGTGTGTGCATGTATCAAATTTTTTATCCATTCTTCTACTAATGGGGATTTAGGCTGTTTTTATCTTCTTGCTATTATTCACAGTGCTGTAATGAACATGTATGTGCATGGATCTGTTTGTGTTATGATTCTCGCTTCTCCAGGATATATACTCAGCAGAGGGATTGTTGGATTGTATGGAATTTCTATTCCCAATTATTTGAAGTAGCAACATATAGATTTCTACAGTGCTTACCTAATTACATTCCTAAGAGCAGTGTATGAGGTTTCCAACCTCTTCATAGCTGCTCCAGCATTTGTTATTTACTGTGTGTGGTGTGTGTGTGTGTGTGTGTGTGTATGTTTTAAGCGTGACTATCATTTCCCCAGTAAAGTGGTATCTCACCATTGCTTTGAAAAGCTCAGTTTTTTATTGATCCTGCATCTGATTCATTATATTCTGACCTCTGGCTCTTAGGACATAAGTCAGTAGACTGCCATTTAAACTGCAGACTTGGGGGTTTGCAAACTCCCACAGCTCCATGAAACTCAAGACTACTGATTTGGGGTTTATCAGTTCTTGCAACTACAGGAGTCAGGAGAACCCTCCACCTGGTGCCTGACCCGTGTATTTGGGACTTAACAACCTCCATAACTATGCTAGTCTTTTCCTTGAAATAAACATCTATCTATCATCTATCTATCTATCTATCTATCTATCTATCTATCTATCTATCTATCTATCTATCATCTATCTATCATCTATCTATCTATCTATCTACCTATCTATCTATCTATCTGTCTATTTATCTATCTGTCATCTATCTATCTGTCTGTCTATCTATCTATCTATCTATCTATCTATCTATCATCTATCTATCTATCCATCATCTATCTATCTATCTATCAAGGGGTTTCAAAAAGCTCCTGGAGAATCGGGTTTGGGTTCGCACTAAATACTGGCTCCAACTTAAGAACAATCAGTTCTTACATCATGGTCCTGCTCGACCCTTACCTTCATGAAATGATCACTGAAGATAAGGATACTACAGTAAAGTGTGGTGAAGAAAGTAGATGGTACCCAGTTATCAACTAGAATAGTCTCTTAAAGGCTTGTGTTCAAACAAGCAGCCATGTACGCAAGGAGTCAACTAAGTCCACACAGAAGAAGCGCACCAGCTTGTGTGATCCAAAGATGACAATCACAAAATTTGAATTTGGCAAAGGCAACAGTATCAGAGCTAAACTTATGAAGACCCAATTTGTAGAAGGCTACAGAGGGCAGTGGGAGCCCCAAACTTATCTGCAGAGTATCTAGTCAGACTGAGCTGCTGGCAGATCTGGTCTAGACACAGACAAGAGTCTCGAACAGCCTTACTATCAGGCAGAGACCATTGTAATCTTGATTACGCTGGATCAAACTCAATACATGGTCAGTTGACTTCCCAACAGACCTAACCTGGATATGTCTGGGTACAAATATCTCTTACTTGTTCCACAACAGAGCTTTCTTCCCTGACTTTTTGAATGTTGGTGGGAGTCTTTCCCTTCTTACACATTATTTGTAGTTTACTATTATCTCTATACTATTATGATTTTATCCTTACCACCTTAGTGTGATTTTATTTTTTATTGTTTTCTGTCGGCCTCCCAGCTGTGAAGCAGAGGAGGAGAGGAAGCATGATGATAACTGACACAAGAGGGTACAGGGAAGACAGAGGTGAGTGATAGCGACAGGGGATTTCAGGAGTAAATAATGAAAGTGGAATGGGGGAGGGAGCACTAGAATGGATTGTGGTTGCTCAACTAATTTTAAAGGCAATTTAAGCATGGGGGGGCGCACTAAAATTGATGTGGTAATGATTGTACAATTGATGTGGTAATGATTGAATGATTGAACTATTGGATTATAGGATGCATAAATTATGAGTCAATAAAACTGTTGGGGGGAAAAAAGCTCCTAGAAAAATTCTATTTTTTAATCATTTTATTAGGGGCTCATACAACTCTTATCACAATCCATATATACATCAATTGTGTAAAGCACATTTGTACATTCATTGCCCTCATCATTCTCAAAACATTTGATCTCCACTTAAGCCCCTGGCATCAGCTCATTTTCCCCTCCCTCCCTGTTCACCCTTCCTCATGAACCCTTGATAATTTATAAATTATTATTTTGTCATATCTTGCCCTGTCTGACATCTCCCTTCACCCACTTTTCTGTTGTCCATGCCCCAGGGAGGAGGTTACATGTAGATCCTTGTAATCAGTTCCCCCTTTCCAACCCACCCTCCCTCTATCCTCCCAGTATCACCACTCACACCACTGGTCCTGAAGGGATCATCTGTCCTGGATTCCCTGTGTTTCCAGTTCCTATCTGTACCAGTGTACATCCTCTGGTCTAGTCAGATTTGTAAGGTAGAATTGGGATCATGATAGTGGGGAAGGAGGAAGCACTTAGGAACTAGAGGAAAGCTGTATGTTTTATCATTGCTACATCGCACCCTGACTGTCTCGTGTCCTCCCCAAGACCCTTCTGTAAGGCATGTCCAGTGACCTACAAATGGGCTTTGGGTCTCCACTCTGCACTCCCCTCTTCATTCACTGATATGATTTTTTGTTCTGATGATGCCTGATCCCTTTGACACCTCATGATCTCACAGGCAGCTTTGCTTCTTCCATATGGTTTTTGTTGCTTCTGAGCTAGATGGCCGCTTGTTTACCTTCAGTCCTTTAAGACCCCAGATTCTATATCTTTTGATGGCCGGGCACAATCATCTTTCTTCGGCACATTAGCTTATGCACCCATTTGTCTTCAGCAATCATATCAGGGAGGTGAGCACACAATGATATGATTTTTGTTCTTTGATGCCTGATAAATGATCCCTTTGACACCTTGTGATCACACAGGCTGGCGTGTTCTTCCAGATGGGCTTTGTTGCTTCTGAGCTAGATGGCCACTTGTTTACCTTCAAGCCTTTAAGACCCCAGATGGTTTATCTTTTGATAGCTGAGCACCATCAGCTTTCTTCAGCACATTTACTTATTCATCTGCTTTGTCTTCAGTGGTTGTATCGGGAAGGTGAGCATCATAGAATGCCAATTTAATAGAAGAAAGTATTCTTGCATTGAGGGAGTACTTGAGTGGAGGCCCAATGTCTTCTGCTACCTTAATACTAAACCAAAAATATATGCACATAGATCTATTTCCCCATCCTCATATATAGATATATTTGCATATGTACATGCCTTTTTTTAGACATTTATAAATGCCCTTTGCCTCCTAGCTCTTTCCTCTATTTCCTTTGACTTTCCTCTTGTCCCACTATCATGCTCAGTCTTCGTTTGGGTTTCAGTAATTTCTCTTGGTTACATTACCTTTGATCACGCCCTACCAGGCCTCCTACACCCTCCTCACCACTGATTTGGATTCCTTGATGAAAAATTCCATTTTCTTTCAATTCCATTCGCCATGAAGTTTTTTAAGCTCCCTTGTATTTATATATATATGTATATTATGTATATATTTCATTAGTTTCACTTCACTACAAAATCCAACCTAAGAGAGCACCTAACTACTAACAACAACAACAACAACGATATTAAGCAGGTTTCCAAACTGAGAGAGACTACGATAAAGGTCTGACCATTTGCTTCTGAGAAGCAGCCAATGAAAGCCGTAAGGGTCATAACTCCTACTGCCAGTCATTCGTGGGGATGGCCTAGGACTGATGCAGCGTTTTCCATTCTGCGGTCACCGTGAGTAGGCATGTAGTTGTACTTCACAGCCCCGAGAGAACAGTGTGAACCACGGTTGAAAGCTGACTTTGGATACAGAAAGGGAGAACTTGAATCCTGCATAGAGTGGGGGAAGGCATGCGTCGAGAGAGGGAATGTGTTTTTCCTAAAGGAAAAGCCATCATAAGCTTCTCGGAGGAAATGTGAAGATTTGTGGTTAGGAAGTTATAGCGATATATTACGAGATAGCGATATGAACTTTACACCACATCACAGACTGAAGTGAGAGATAATAGTAATTAGGTTATTACAATGGCTAAGGTGAAGTGAAGAAAGCTTATTGAAAGATATTTTGAAGATGGAATTAATAAGAGCTCTTAGCTGCCAGATTAAGGAAAGACTTTAAGTTGATGCTAGGGTTTCTTGTTCATTCACTCACTCATCATTCAACAAACATTTACTGAGATCCTGTTGTGCGCCAGAGTGAATTTAAAGATGAACAAGAACTTTTTATCTTTGCCTTCAAAGAACAGAGTGCTGGGAAGAGCTTAGGCACAGAACCTCTGAGTCTTCAAGGCCATCCAAGTGTTTAGGCGATGTGAGGACAATGGCTTTGACAAGGTTACACCCAGGGTACCCGTAACTATTACTGAGAAGCCCAGCCCAGGAGGCATTTGCTTTTACAGTTCTACTGATGCTGGTGTCTAATCTTCGGCGTCATGGGTGCCATGCTGACGTGGTCTTAGCTTAGGCTAAGAATTGCACCATCTGGTAGCCCCGTGGTGGGCCAGTCCTGGGTTTCATTTTCAGGTATTATTTTCGGAGTCACTCCTGTGGCCTACAGGCTGTTCCTCTACCCTTGCAATGATTTTCTCAGCAGCCAGGCCCATTACTGTGTTTTATGCAGGAGTAAAGTGAACCATGGCTAGAATGTGACTTTGAGGATTAAGATGTGCCTGACTCAAGCCATGGTGTTTTTAGTGCCCTCGTATACATGCAAGAGTTGAACATCGAGTCAAGAAGACAGGAGAATAATAGTCAATGCATTTGGATCCTGGTGCAATGGGCTGCTAAAAGAACACACAAATCTGTCTTGGAAGAAGCACGGCCAGAGTGTTCCTGAGAGGAAAGAATGGCAGGACTTTGTTTTGCATATAGAGGGATAGTGTTAGGAGACCAGTCTCTGGAGAAGGACATCACGTTTGGTAAAACAGAGGGGCAGCAAAAGAAAGGCCCTTAACAAGGTGGATTGGCAGTGGCTGCAACAATGGGTGTGGGGACAACTGTGAGGATGGTGCAGAGCTGGGCAGTGTTCGTTTTGTTGGCCATGGGGTTGCTATGGGCCAGAGCTGACTCGATGCTCCCTAACAACCCCTTTACCCTAGCCAGAATGGATTCTATTCACTGCAGTCAATTCCTATGCACACGAAAGGATATTTAACACCAGACTGGGTGTGGTCAGAAAAAGTTTCCAAGAGAAGATAATGTTACATGAATCTTAAATAATGAGTATAATTTTGTCAAATGGAGTAGGAAAACACAAATCCAGGAAGGTGAAAAACAAACAAAAAATGCATCAGGTTTTCAAGGGTGAATGCTGGCATTGACGATAGAAGGGCAGGCTGGAGTGTGTTCATGAGGGCCTTATATGTCAGGCTAAGCGAGTTGAGATTTATTCATAGAAGTCATTGGAAAATGGAAGCAAATAAATAATAAGCAGATTTGCATGTTAAAAAGACATCTCTGCAGAACTGTGAAGTGTAGATTGGCACAGCTGGGGAGTGAAAGTGGGAAACGTCATCAGGAGGAAATTGCAATAATTCTGGCAAGAAATATTGAGTATTGAGAGACTAACTCAGAGACAGAAGGAGCAGAATGTTGGAAAGAGATTTGAAAAGTCTTAAAGGCGCAGAACCTCTGAAGCTCCGAGACCATCTAAGGCAATGGCTGTCCACCTTCCTAATGCCGTGACCCTTTAATACAGTGCCTCATGTTGTGGTGACTGACGCGCAACCATAAAATTATTTTCATAACTAATTTTGCTATGGTTATGAAGCATAATGTAAATGTCTGGTATACAGGATATATTTTCATTTTTACACATTGAACATAATTAAAGCATAGTGATTAATCACAAAACAATATGTAATTATATATTGTGAAATATTTATTTCTAATTACAAAAAAATGAAATTTTGTCTTAAAGCATGGTGTAGCATGGGTAACAGTGTTCACACCAGCTATTTGTATATGGGCACATCTGCATGTGGACCCACCTGGAGACGGGTAGAGGAGTGGTGTCTCAGTTCCTAAGACCATATGTGTTTTCTGATGGTCTTAGGTGACCTCTGTGAAAAGGTCGTTTGACCCCCAAAGAAGTCACTGATCTAAGTGTTTAGGCAATGTGAAGAAAATGGCTTTGCCCAGGGGAACACTCCACCTATTGGCTTTGGCAATGGGTGAATCAAAGACAATGCCATCTAATTAGACATGGAACAAAGAATGGAGAATGAGTCTGGTGGATGAGATGAGATAAAGACTTCACATTTTTAAAAATCATTTTATTGGGGCTTGCACAGCTCTTGTCACAATCCATACATCCATCCATTGTGTCAAGCACATTTGTACACTTCTTGCCATCATCATTCCCCAAACATTTTCTTTCTACTTGAGCCCTTGGTATCAGTTTCTCATTGTTTCCCCTCCTTCCTCCACCCTCCCTCCCTTATGAACCTTTGATAATTTAGAAATTATTATTTTTAATGTCTTATACTGACTGATGTCTTCCTTTACCCACTTTTCTGTTGTTCATGTCCCTGGGAGGGAGTTATGTGACCGGTTCCCCCATTGTCCCCCCACCTTGCCCTTACACTCCTGTATTGGCTACTCTCAATATTGGTCCTGAAGGGTTCATCTGTCCTGGATTCCCTGTATTTCCAGCTCTTATCTGTACCTGTGTACATGATCGGGTCTAGCCGGATTTGTAAGGTAGAATTGGGATCATTACTGGATTTGTAAGGTAGAACTGGGATTATTACCGGATTTGTAAGGTAGAATTTGGAAGAAAGCATTAAAGAACTAGAGGAAAGTTGTAAGTTTCATCGGTGCTATACTGCACCCTGACTGGCTCGTCTTCTCCTCATGACCCTTCTGTAAGGGGATGTCCAGTTGCCTACAGATGGGCTTTGGGTTTCCAGTCCACATTCCCCTTCATTCACAATGATATCCGTGTCTTTGATGCCTGATACCTGGTCATATTGACACATCATGATCACACAGGCTGGTGTGCTTCTTCCATGTGGGCTTTGTTACTTCTCAGCTAGCTAGTTGCTTGTTTTTCTTGAACTAGTTAAGACCACAGACATTATATCTTTTGATAGCTGGGCATCATCAGCTTTCTTCACCACATTTGCTTATGCATCTGCTTTGTCTTCAGCAATCACGTCAGGAAGGTGAGCATCACAGAATGCCAGGCTAATAGAACAAAATGTTCTTGTGTTGAGGGAGTGCTTGAGTAGAGACCTGTGTTAGTCTGGGTACATTAGAGAAACAAATCCACATATACATATAAGGGAGAGCTTTATAAAAAAGGTAAGTGCACATCAAGAAAACATCCCAACCCAGTGCTGCCCAAACCCAAGTCCAACATTAGCCCATATGTCCAACACCAATCCTCCATCTAACAAAACATATGCCATGATGCTGACTGCAGGAGGAAAGTTGAGTCAGTGAGTGTATAAGCATCTCAACACTGGCAGGGGTCTCCACACGACTGCACCAACACCCAGGGCTGCATCAGGGTAGGTCCATGAGGCTTTTCTTCAGGGATTTCTTACAGGAAGTGAGCCTTGGAAGCTGAAGCAGGGAACTGGTTAAGGCAGTTGCACCCTGGTCTGACCATCAGAAAGCAAGAGACCTGAGAACTAGAAAGGTGAGGCTCTCTGAGACATTTATCCCTCCACCCTTCAATTAACCCCACATGTGTTTATTGGCCAGGTTGGCACAATAAACTTTAACTATATCAAGACCCAATGTCCATCTGCTACCTTAATACTCAACCTATAAATATATACTTATATATGTACATGCCTGTATTTAGATCTCTATAAAGGCCCTTTGCCTCCTAGTTCTTTCTTCTATTTCCTCTTACTTTCCCACTATCATGTTCAGCCTTCATTTGGGTTTCAGTAATTCCTCTCAGTTACATTGCCCTTGCTCAATCCCTACCAGGCCTCTTACACCCTCCTTGCCATTGATTTTAGATCACTTGTTGTTCCCTTGTCCCTGGGTTTGTTAACACCCACTTCCTTCCCCTGCCCTACCCCCAACTCTTGGTCCATTGTTTTCTCCTCCAGATTGTTTATCCCACGTATCTTATCTAAATAGAAATGCAGAAACAATAATACGCACAAGAACAAGACAGAGCAAAACAAAATACCAAAGAAAACAAAACAACAGCAGAAACAACAAGAAACAAACAGCAAAAAAAGAGAAAAGCCTATAAATATTTCAAGGTCTATTTGGAGTATTTTCCAGTCAAGTCTGATGGGGTGCCACATCCTGGCCCCAGAGTCTATTTTTGGTATTCCCCAGGGACTTCATTTCTCTGCTTCCCTTGTTGTTCTGTTGTACCCCGTTAGTGTTTTGCCTCAGTGTGGTGGGGTCAGATTTGGCACAATTCTTGAACTGTCACCAGTGTTGTCCCTTGAAGCACTATGGGTCAGTGAAGGATTTCACATCTTGTGGTGGGGCCTCCCCTATGATCCTCTCTGTGCCTTGGCTGCTCTGAGCAGGAATATTGTCCTGAGGGCTTGGTCAGCCAGGATGTGCTCCACTCTCTCTCCCTCCCCCTTTGTTCCTGTGCACTCTCATCAGACATATCTCTCTCCCTGAGCTGTAGCTTCAGTGCTGTTCTCTGAAGTGAATTCTTCTGGCGGGAGGGAGAGCTGTCTACTTAGTTGGGGTTGGGGCTGGTCCCTCAGGCCTCCCTATTGGTTTCCTGCTTCATGCCGGTATGTTGCATTCACGTCTTGGTGTGCACCGTGTTGAAGGACTTCACATTGTAAGGTGATCAATTTAAAGAGCCTGCAGTCTAACTAACTAAAAATTTAAGTAGGTATTGAGATAGATAAAATTGGCATTTAGAGTGCTGATTGAGAGTCCTCAATGTAATTGGACAGGAAGCCTTGGGTATCAGGATTGTAGGGAGAATGTGTAGCCTGTAAAGGAGACGGAGAAAAGATTTCTAAGATAAACTTAGAAAAAGAGAAGAGGGAACCAGAAAAGAAAAATAATGGAGCTCACGGGATAGACACGAAGAAGGAAGCATTAAAAGAAGGATTAGCTAAGTTTCAAATGTCTTAGAATGGTCAATAAACGGAAAAAGATTGAAAGGGGGGTGGCAGTGGGGTTGCAATTCCTAAGCGAAAGCACTGAAGGGAAGGGTTGGGCCAAGCACTTAAGGAAGCACCAAGAAGAAACTATCAAAGGCTTTCCCCAACCCCGAGGAGATTTCACTGTGGAGGGAAGAGCGGTAAGCTTTCCCCAGCCCCGAGGAGATTTCACTGTGGAGGGAAGAGCGGCAAGCTTTCCCCAGCCCCGAGGAGATTTCACTGTGGAGGGAAGAGTGGTAAGCTTTCCCCAGCCCCGAGGAGATTTCACTGTGGAGGGAAGAGCGGTAAGCTTTCCCCCAACCCCGAGGAGATTTCACTGTGGAGGGAAGAGCGGTAAGCTTTCCCCCAACCCCGAGGAGATTTCACTGTGGAGGGAAGAGCGGTAAGCTTTCCCCCAACCCCGAGGAGATTTCACTGTGGAGGGAAGAGCGGTAAGGTAGTTGCTAGGGGAAGACATCAAAGATAGAAGTTCTATGTGCTTTTTTTCTATTAGAAGGACTAAAAAAAATTTTAATGCCCGTAATTGAGAGTTCCCTATATGCCAGAACTGGTTCTAAGTGCTTCAAGTACTTTAAAGAATGCAATCTTCCCAAACACCCTGTGAGATAGGTACCAGTATTCTGTTTGGGGCCAGAGGAAACTGAGCCACGGCAGGGTCACCATTGGGAGTTAGTAATACTCAATCTGAAAGAAGAGATGAGTAGGTGAAGCCCTTGAGGTGAGCAGAGAAGGACTTGAACTAGCTGCATAGCACATGAGAGCTTACTGCCATTAAGTCAGTTTCAACCCACAGTGAACAGCGGTTCTCAACCTGTGGGTCGCAATACCTTTGGGGGTAATGACCCTTTCACAGCGGTCGCCCGATTCATAACAGTAGCAAAATTATAATTATGAAGTGTCAACGAAAATAATTTTGTGGTTGGGGGGTCACCACAACATGAGGAACTGTAAGAAAGGGTCACAGCATGAGGAAGGTTGAGAAGCACTAACCTAGAGACAAGAGACGGAGAAAGTTTTCCCCTAAATCTAGTGCCCTGAATTAGAACTCCTAGCCTCTGAAAGAGAATTTGTTTGTTAAAGACGAGATAATGAATTAATATGGCCCTATGAGCCATAATTCCTTATGTGATTTATTATCATTCTGGTCACCATGTTTGTAACTATGATCTTTTTTGGGGGTTAAGTCCTGACCTTAGTGAGTGTGAACCAAGTCACATCTGTATTTTCCTAGGGGCATCTTTAAACTACTCTTCTAGTGGAAGTGACTTAGGAGACCGTCTTTCTTTTCCTTGGATGTCTGGTTGGCTGAGAGACAAATCTGAGCACCATTGGAGAAGCATGTCCAAGATCCCTGTCTGACGTGGTGAACACTGTGCAGACCAGATGCACCAGAGACTCTGAGAGAGACTATGGAGGACTTCCCTTCATCTGAGAGACTATGGGACTAGGAGACAGACAGACAGACAGGTTGGCTTCCTGGCCCACCGAGGTAAAAGTCAAGGGACCATATGACTGAGAGACTGAGGACCAGAGAGAGACCTGTTTGCTGGCTGTGGAGAGGTGTTGCTATGGTCCAATGACTGTAACCTTACTTTTTGTTGATTCTAACTCCTGGTAAACTGTTCCCTTCCCTGATAAGACCCCTTAATTGTGAGTATTGACTGTGAGCTCTGTGTGGCCATGGCAATGAATCCTTGAATCCAGCATAGAAGGAATGCTTGGTGTGAGACTAGGTAAAGAATTGTGGAGCCTGGAAGCACGTCTGACCTGCCTCACGGCAACAGGCAAGCTAGAGGAGCTCAGGTATGTCCCGCCCCCCCCCATGCTGTTCATGGCAAAAGCCATCCGCTTTGGGTATTTTTGTTATAGCAATACTAGCTATCTAAGACTCTACTCCACCCCTTTCTCCTCTTCTCGATGTTGTTTACTTATTTTAGTTTTTCTATTGATCATGCATTAAATAATAAGCATCTACCTCTTTGTACACAAAATTAGCCTAGCTTGACCTTCCCTACTCCCATCGACGGTCCACCTTATGTCTGGTACATTTTGACTTTTACATTAACAAACAATGTATGCTTAAATCCTGTCCCGCAGCCACATCAGGTCTTATTGTGTGTCTACAGCAGCTTCCCGAAGTGGGTGCTATCATCCCGGTGGGGGCACTGGAATGGTCCGCGGGACTGCAAAGGCAGACACCTACACTTTACACTGGATTATTGTTTACCAGGCTTGGTGAAGTGGAGGCACACCAGAGAAGAGGAAGGCCCTCAACACGAGGGATGGACACAGTGGCCGCAACAAGGGGTTCACGCCTGAGAGGAACTGTGAGGACGGGCAGGACTGGACACAACGACAGGTTACAGGAGCGCAATGAAGAATTGTTTTTCCGAAAAGGGGGAAACAGGCCAGATAAATTTGGGAACTTCTGCTTTACAGGATGATAAAAGAGTAATTACATCATTCACATGATAATGCCAATGCAAAGTTATTCAATGCTCAACCAAGCAGTGTGTTAAGATTACCTCTCCTTTTCTGGTACAATGTCCACAGATTCTGGGCGACTTAAAAGGAGAATAGCATCATGATCGAATAGATATATTTTCTTACACAATTGACCCTGAGACAGCGCTGCTGTAAATGATAATGTGTAGATCCTTTTTTTAATGCTGTGTAATGCTAATCATCTCTGTGTGAGCAGTTCATCTCTCCAGTAAATTCCATATTAAAGTAACAAGCGGGCACTTGTGGTTCTTGCGTATTTTTCGTCTCGTTTAGTGCAACACCATAAACTTGTATGACGTGCTGGGACCCACAAGCAGTGTCTCTAGTGATGCTGGAATGCTCCCGAGAAGCAGAGATAGATCATGACTCTACAAAACAAACGTAAGTTGCCTGATCTATAGTGTAGACTGAAGTCTACAATTGTGGTTGCTCACCATCACCAGATCAATGAATCCAGCGTAAGGACTATTCTAAAAGAAGAAAAGTAATTCATGAAGCTGTCGCTGCAGCTATGCCAGCAGATGTGACAGCCGTGCACTTTTTGTGAAATAAGTTTTTATATTATATTGCAAGTACAGTTTCTATGTGGGTGCAGTAGACACTACAAGTAGCATGCAAACCATGTGTTACTTGTGTTCGTGTAAGGCACCTGACCCAACAGTAGGCTCTCCGTGGTTAAGTGCTGAGGAAGTCACAAGTTGTATGCAGGCTGTCAGCGATACAGACCGGAGCACTCCTAACCTTCGCCTTGTTCAATGGCCAGTTACCTCCCACTAGTTGCCAACTTAAGTTCTGCTGCACTTTTGTTGGTTATATATTTAGAGACTATCTTCCTGTAAATTTTGTCTACTGGCCAGTTTATTTTCTCTGGAAACTTCTACTTTTTTTTCTTTTAAAACTGTTGGCATTGTTTTTATTTACCATAGTTTCAACTCCCCCCCACCCCCAAATTCTCAATTATACTTTCTGTTCTACCAAAGTAACTCCTCAGATTCTTTTTAACCACAGCTTTCTTTTTCTTTATTGGCTGGCACCACATCTTCACCAGCTGTCCATCTTTATTGGGCAGGTATTAAATACCACCCCAGACATGAATAATCTGACTTCCAACGAGGCTGCCACGGGGCAAAGGAACCCAACACAGAAGGATGAGAGAACTGGCTTCCAAAAATTCTTCCCTTCTCTCGCTTTTCCCTGGCCTACTTGGAGATGTGGTTCCCCTTGGGAGCCATCTATCTGTTACCGCTTTACGATTTGTTTGATGTGACAGCTTGGTAATATATCACATTGCACTGATTTTTCATCTTTCCTTGACTCACTTTCCTGCTTCTTCATCCCATTGACTTGAGTTTTCACCTTTCAAATAAGGTGCTAGTGCTTTATCCTTGCCTCAGGCTCTGGAGTGTAGAAAACCTAGACAAAGCTATTCTTTTCCCGCAGAACCTCCCTCCCCCAGATTACTCCCTATCACAGCATCTTGTTCTTAAGGTTTTAATACTGTTTCGAATCTCTATGAAGTTAGCTGAGGATCTTGTTTGTTTGTTTTAGTTTATTTTCTTTGTTTTAAAAATATATTTCTGACTGATCGACTAGGCACATTTTCTTTACATTTTTAATATTGTTCATTTTATGTCCTGCTTTTGTTTTTCTTCAAATGCTCAGCATTACTTCTTCTCTTTTAAATTATAATATAGGTAAAAGTTTACAGAGAAAGTCGTTTTTACACTCAATAACTCATGTAAAATTTGTTTTGTGATACTGGCAGTCTTTCATGACATTGGCAGCAATCCCCACAATGTACCAGCACTCTTCCCATTCTCCCTATATGCACCATTCTACACTGTCATTCTCACATTTTCTCCCCTGCCTTCTGAGCTCTCCCACTGGGCAAATGCTGCCCTTCTGACCTTGTGTGGATGATTATTCTGATGAGTACATGCTCTCTAGTGCTGTTCACATCATGAGCTTGTCTCTCTTTGGGCTAAATGGTGTGCCACAAGAGAGTTCAGTTCCAGGCCTGAAGGATACCTAAGGACCATTGTCTCAGGAGTTCTACCTATCTCTATCAGGCCAGTAAGTCTGGTCTTTCCTGTGATTTTGTGTTTTGTTCCAAATTGTCCATCCGCTCTCTCCAATGCCTTCGTATATAGAGGCTGGCAGTGGTAGCAGGGCACCATCTAGTTCTGTTCTCAGGGTTGTGGAGGTTAAGGCTCACATGGTCTAGCTATCCTTTGAACTAATTCATTTCTTGTATCTTTGTATCTTCACTGTTCTTTTCTCTGGAGAGAGAGAGAGAGAGAGAGAGAGAGACAATAGCTGTACCTTAAGTAGTCCCACACAGCTTTTGAAGACCCTAGTCACTACTCACGAAAGTAGGATGGAGAACATTGTCTTTATGGACCAAGTTATGCTAACTGATCTTACTGGCCCCTGAGACTATAGTCTGGAGTTCCTAGGCCCAGAGATTCAGTCTCTCAAGGTGTTTGGGTATGGTCAATGCTTGGTACTTTTTAGTTGTCCACATTCCAGACTGAAAAACTCAGTTGTCATTGTATAGCAAAACATAACAAAGAAATAATGCATGGTTTAAAATCAGGAAAGGTGTGCATCAAGGCTGTATTCTTGTAACATACTTATTCAATCTGGGTGTTGAGTCAATAATCTGAGAAGCTGACTCTGCAGGACTGGAGAAAGACTTGGTAACATCCTGTGATATGCAGAAGGCACACACCTCGCTTGCTGAAAGCCAAGAGGACTTAACACACTTGCTGGAGAAAATAAAAGATCGCAACCTTCAGTGTTGCTTGCAGTGCAATGTAAAGAAAATAAAAATCCTCACCCTGGACAAATAGACAACATCACGATAAATGTAGGGGACACTGAAATTGGCAAGCATTTGATTTTGCTGGAATCCATAATCAATGTTCAGGGAAACAGCAGTCAAGAAATCAAACAACATATTACATTGGGCAAATTTGCTACACAAGACCTCTTTAAAGAGTTTAGGAACAAGCATGTCATTTTGATGACCAAGGTCTGCCTAACCCAAGTCATGGTATTTTCAGTCACCTCATTTGGGTGTGAAATTTGGACAATGAATAAGGAAGACCACAGAAAACTTGATTCCCTTGAATTATGGTGTTGGCAAAAAATATTGAAAATACCTGGATTGTCCCCACAACAAACAGATCTGTCTTGGAAGAAGCATGGTCAGATGCTTCTTAGGAGTAAGGATAGTGAGATTTCATCTCACACATTTTGGATATACTCTCAGGAATCCCAGGTTGTCATGCTGGTAAAGCAGTGGGATAAGGGAAAATGAAGAAGACCCTCACGGGTACAGACTGACACGGTGGCTGCAACAATGGGCTCACACACAACAACAATTGTGAGGGTGGCACAGGACCAGATGGTATTTAGTTCTGTTGCACCCGATTCAGAACCAATGGAGGCCACCCCACAGCAACAGTCATGTCAGTAGGTCTATTTGCTGGCTAGACTGCTCTCTTAGGACAGAATTATGACTGGTGGCTCCAAGTGGAGTAGGGACATAAAACCTGGTAGTTACAGACTACCCCAAACTCAAGGTGCAAGTGTTACTTTGGAGAAACAATATCCATACAAGAAGCCTACTTTTCTCCTGAGAGTTTGCTAAGTTTCTTCAAAGAACTGTTAAGTGCTATAGCAGCAGGGGTGGACAAACCAAAACTACTAAACAGCACCATCAGTTCCAGCTCAGAGTGACCCATTATAAGGTTTCTAAGGCTGTAAATCTTCATGGGAGTAGCGTCTCCTTTTTCTGCATGGAGTGGCTGATGGTTTTGAACCACCTGCCTTGAGGTTAGCAGTTCAAAGTTGACCAGACAGTGACATGGACAGGTACAATAAAGCTATATTAACTGTATGGTGACAAGATACGTGTACACAAACTTTAAATAGATCCTTGTGTGCCAGCTCCTCTATTCATGCCTACCTTCCACGGGTCCTGCTGCCTCCCAACCCCAACCTCCTCCACTCTGCAGATGGCGTCCTCGTTCTTTGCAGTGGTGCCAGGCCAGGGTTCTTTCCCTGCCTCACGTGTGTTAACTGAATCTCGATCACTCTCCATCTTCCAGAAATATGTTGAAATCTCTCATCCTTTTATAATTCCCAGTTCCATTTTCTTCCCTCTAGGAGTTTATATCTTTCACATTTCTACAACTTCATTTTAGTTGGATCTTGGGAGTAATAGAAAGCAAATATATGTGCGTAGTCAATCTTCATGAAATCAATAACCTGGAACTCATTTTATAAAACAAGGAACTCTACTCTCATAGATGTTTCACATCTCATTTAATTACAATTCTCTCTTAATTATGGTTGTCCTGCCCTTTCTTAGATGAAAACTATTCTAGATAGAATGCATGTGAAGCATTTTTTCTTTGTCTTTGGATTATAACGTGTTGTTATTCTTGCATTACAATATCCAAAGCATTTTCCCACACAATGCAGCATATCCTGGCTACAATTCTTGAATGTTTGTCCCATTATTGAGTGTTTATCCTTGCAATATGTCTCTTTTCTTCTGAATAAGCCATAAAACAAAAACAGGGTAATGCCTAAACATAAAAGATGGAATATCTCTTTCATGACTGCTGCTCTTTAATAGCGTAGGGACTCAGTTCCTAATGCCTTACTCCTCTAGAACGTGATGTATACTTTCGTGATTCAGATAGTCAGCCTTGATCTGTGTTCAGGTTCAAGTCTGATCACTTATAAGTGTGTAATTAGGAAAGTGTCACTAAGCTTGTTTTCCTTTCTTCCCTTTCCGTTAGGAGTAACCAGGTGATTGGGTTTGGGGCCACTGGAACTTGGGGGACAATTAGATGCACTACTTGCAAGGCTAGCTCATAAAAACCAGTTACCCTGGTTGCTGCCTGCATGTGAATATCCAGGGCAACCTCGGAAGCTGCATGTTGATGGCAGCAGGTCCTTTATCAGTGTTTGGGGTGGAGTTACCCCACCCTCATTGGTGCTCCCCATGGGGTTTTACATGATTAAGAAACAACTTTTACAAAACTAAGGAATAATCTTTCTTTTGTTACTCCAATGATATTTTGGGTTTATTGTACAGCAGTTAATCAGCCCTAGTGATGTAATGGGTTACACAGTGGGCTAACTAACCATAAGGTCAGTGGTTCAAACCTACCAGGTGCTCTGTGGGAGAAAGATGAGACTTTCTGCTACCATAAAGATGTATACCCTCAGAAACCCACAAGGGCAGCTCTACTCTGTCCTGTAGTGTCACTGTGAGTCAGAATTGACTCAATGGCTGTGATTTTTTGTTTTGTCTTTTTCAACACTTAATTTTATCATAACCTATAACCTTTCTAAATCTCAGTTGCCTCTTTAGGGTAATTCTAGGACCTACCTTCATTCTATTTTTAAGAAGATTAAAAAGAAACAATGAATAGAAGATATGTTAACTTAATTAATATATAATGAATGTACTATGGTCATAGTAGGACTTATTATTCTGAGACGCCTGTTGCTAACTATCATTCATTCTTTTGTGAGATATAATAGAAGGCTCTCACACACATTAAAATGCTCACTCTCTGCTGCCCGAACTTCCACCATTCACCTTTTAATCAAGCCTTTTAAAAATAAAACTCTGTGCCATTCAATCAATATTGACTCACATCAACCTTACAGAACAGGGTAGAACTGCCTCTGTGAGTTTCCAAGAGAATAAGTGTATGCAGGAGTAGAAAGTGCCATCTTTCACTCTAGGAGTGGTTGCTGGTTTTGAACTGCAGACTGTGAGGATCGCAGTCCAACTAGGACACCAGAACTCCTCATTTTTTCAATATTCACCTTCTTAAGAGTAGTTTTTTCATAATTATAAAAGTAACATATTTAAGTTAATTTTTTAATTGAATACATTATGAATTATTGATCATCTTTAATTCTATTATTAAGGAGCTCTGGCATTCAGGGGGTTCAACATTAGGCTGCTAACTAGAAGCCCTGTGGTTTAAACCCCCCAGCTTCTCCTCAAGAAAAAGAAGAGACAATCTGCTTTTGTAGTGATTTATAGCTCTGGTAAGTTACATATACATACACACACAGCTTATCTATGTAGCTTACCTATATTTAACTGACATACATATATAACTTAATATATATGTAAGCTATGTGTGTGTGTCATAGATACATATAACTTACCACCATCAAGCAAATTCTGACTCATAGCAACATAGGACAGGGTAGAATTTACAGGTGGGTTTCTGAGACTGGAACTCTTTGCAGGAATAGAAAGCCTTGTCTTTCTCCCACAGAGCGGCTGATGGTATTGAACTGTGGATCTTGTGGTTAACAACCCATGGAGTTACCCACTACCTCAGTGCTCTCATTTCACTTGGATCCACAATCAATGCTCACGGAAGCAGCATCAAAAGATCAAAAGATCAATGCATGGCATTTGGCAAATCTGGACGAGATTTCTTTAAAGTGCTGAAACGCAATGGTGTCACTGTGAGGACTAAGGCGGGCCTGACCCGAGCCATGGTCTTTTCCATCACCTCCTAGGTATGGGAACATTGGGCATCGCATAAGGAAAACCAAAGGAGAATCAATGTGCTGGAATTAGGGTGCTGGAGAAGAATACTGAAAGCACCACGGCCTGCCAAAAGGACAAACGGATCTGTCTTGGAAGGAGTACAGCCAGAACGCTCCTTAGAGGCAAGGATGGCAAGAGTTCATCTCACACACTCAGGCCACATTGTCAGGAGAGACCAGTTCCCGGAGAAGAACATCATGCTTGGTAAAGTGTCAGGGCAGCAAGAAAGAGGAAGACCTTTGCCAACATGGAATGAGACAGAGGCTGCGTCGGTGGCTCAAGCAGAACAATTGTGAGGATGGTGTAGGGCCAGGCAGGGTTTCTTTCTGTTGTGCACAGGGTCACGATGAGTTGAACCCAACTGGACGACACCTAACCACCACCACCTATATATAAAATCAATAATAAACATATAGTTACATACCTTGCTTTTTCAACTAGCATGTAAGCTTGAATACTTTCCTATTTGTTGAGGAGATAGAGTTCATGGATGCACATGGGTGGGTAACAACCTATTTAACTATTGTTTACCAAAAAAACAAACTCTTTGCTATCGAGACTATTCTGATTCATGGCAACCCTGTAGCGCAGAGCAGAACTGCTCCTGTGGGTTTCTGAGACTATAAAATCCTGACGGAAGTAGAAAGTCTCATCTTCCTCCTGTGGAGCAGCTGATCGTTTTTGAACCGACCTTGTAGGCCACACCTACACCACCATGGCTGTCGAATGGGCACAGCATAATTTATTGAACTAGTCCTTCATTATAAGAGACATTCGTTGCTTCCTCCTGAATAAATAATTCTAGGATAAACCTGTTTGTACTGAAATCTTTTACTGTGTCTCTGATTGTTTTCCCCTTTCTGCATCATTTTCCTTTGTATGAACCTCTTATACAGGGGATTTTCAAAAACAATATGTGACCCCAAATGATATAACATAGATAGTTTTTCATCACTGCATCTTTCTTGCTTACTTTTCCTTTTTTTGTCTTATAATATAAAAAACGTCCTTAGAAAAGTCTATAGATCTTATCTCTGAAGCTTTTGTGTTAATATGTTTATCAGCTTGTTTTATTTTCAGGAAAAGAAACAAACAGGGTTTTACATAAGTCCTAGTAGCTAGAAGGAAAAGGAGCGCCGAGGGAGTGGCGGGAAGGGGAGGAACAGGAAGTGGACGTGAGGTTAGAGATAAAACCTCAGCCTGCTTTAGAATTCTACAGCAACGGAAAACCTCCCTCCACCATCGATGAATTACTCCTCTTGCTTCCATTTACACGACTGACTCAGACGTCACAATGGAAAGTGGAGCATTAACAGGCTGTGATCTTGCTTAATTGAGCATGTGCTGAGTCTATAAATAGCATTAACAACAGAAGTAAACAAGGGCTTCAAGGAAACACCGCCCTTGCATTGACCCTCCTATTTATTGAATGCCTTGGGTCAGTGTCTGTAGATAAATTAATAACGATGCACGCTTCCTCCGTCGTTGGCACCTAGATCAATGGCTGTGCTTCAGAGCAAGGAGATGCTGTCTTCCTCTTCTACGTGTGTCTTGGCAAAAATGTTGGGAAGTGCAGAGGAATGCAGGCTGCAGTTTTCTTCGAAGGTTTCTGTCACTCACAATTATCTTCCCGCAGCTGGAGTCGACCACATGAGTCAGGCTGGCAGGAGCAGAGCTGCTGTCCCAGGGAAATGCTCGCGTTTCTCATTTACATTGACTTCTGAACTGGTATCGGTCCTGGGGGAAGGGGCAGGGAGGCCTAGTCACAGATATTTATTGGAATCACTATGTGGCTCTGCTGCCCCCTCAGGCTTCCATCACAGTGCAACATTAAAAGGATGGACACACAGCGGCCCTTCTCACTGTCTTCACACAAAGGATGGTCCTTCTCAACACCAGCACATGAAAGAAAAAGGGAACCATAATAGGTCCAATCAGGGTCCCAGCAATAAACCAAGGAACCACTTAAAATGGGAACATTTAGGGTGGATTTAATGAAAATACCATTTACAAGTGAATCGGAAGAAGTACAAATAGAGTACCCCTTAGAAGCAAGAATGGCCACGCTTTGCCGCATGTAGTTTGGATGTGTTATCATGAGGGGCCATTCCCTGGAAAAGGACATCATGCTTGGTAGAGAGGAATGCAAACAGAGGAAGATCCTCAATGAAATGGACTGACACCATGGGTGGAACGATGGGCCCAGACTTAACAACTGTGAGGATGGGTCCGGACGGGGCACTGCTTTCTTCAGTTTTACACGGGGTCCTTATGAGCTGGAACAGACTTTATGGGACCTAACAACCACAAAACCAAACTCACCGCCATCGAGGCCATTCCAACGCGTAGAGACCCTGGAGAACAGAGTAGGATGCTCCTGTGGGGTTCTGAGTCTGTAGGAGAATTGAAAGCCTCCTCTTTCTCACACACAGAGGCTGGTGGTGTTGAACTGGTGACCTTGCAGGTAGCCCAATGCATAACCACAATGTCACCAAAGCTCCAGGTAACCAGAAACAGCAAACCAAAAAACCAAAATCATTGCCATCAAGTCAATAGTTGCCCTTGTGGGTTTCTAAGACTGTAACTCTTTTGGGGAGTAGAACAACCTAGAGCACAGGGCCCCTTCAATTAGCAACACTCAGCCTCAGCCAGTAATTGCCAGGCCTCTGGTTTCTCAAGAGAAGTTAGAGATTCGCTTTTCTTTGGGGGTTGAGAAACAAACAGGACATCTTCTGATATTTAAATGCTGGCAACTGACGTAATTTTACAATTCTCTCAGCTCCAAGCAAAACTCATCTGCAGGCTGCCAGTTGGCAAGCTCTCTCGTATTGCAAAGTTCCATCCTTCCCATGGTGACCAGGTGTGTCCTGTTTCAGGGAGCTCCGAAGACACTGGTTATTGCATTTCTAAAATCTTTCAACTTGTACGTGTCCCTAGAGTGGTGCGTGGCCTGAGCAGTTAATGATACAGTCACTGTCCCCTTCGTAAAGGGCAGCGGAACCGAGGTTGCCAGAGCCATCGCTGCACCCTCTACTTAAGTCCTCACAGTTAATACTTAGGCTTCACATATGCCCTTTACCTCCTCCCGCCTCCTCCTCACTAAGGAAACATAGCTAGTATCTGCAGGCCAATGCAAATAAAGGTCACCAAGAGACACTTTCCAGCCAAGCACAGAACGGCTGGCATGTGGTAGAAGGGCTGATTGTTTGTAGGCTCCGGGCTAATAAAGGAAATGCCAATCAAAGAGACCTTCAGCCTGGTCTAAACCACAGAAGGAGCCCTGGCTGTCAGCGATGGCCCCAGGCAGGGCGGCGCTTGGCCTTCCCAGGATGTCCTGCACCTGTCCAAAGAGGCTGCAGAGACTGACCAAGGGGAGGACAAGGACCTGCAGGAAGATGAGGTGACGTTCTGACATCTGTCACAGCGCTGCTTCCCTGCAGAGGCAGGAGTGAGGAGGCAGGCCACCTGAGATGGCTGTTGTGGCAGTAGACTCCTGAGACTGGGCCTTGTAATAGGTTTACAACCCTAGGCTTTTCCAATTTTCACCCTGTACCGATGAGCGTTAAAAACGCTTCTTGGGCCACAATCTTGGCTTCCCTAGCAGTGTCTGCCTGGCTTGGGATTACAGAGAGGCGGTGTTGCGCACAACTTCCAAGTTAGGGCAGAAGCAGCCTTTATCTAGGATGCATTTAGCTCTCAGTCACCTTTAGTTCAGTCCTATAGGAGACAAAGCAGGGTGTGTGGACTGGGGTGGGGGTGGGGGGAGGGGTGTTCCCACTGTTTTGTCACATTGTTCACCTCGAAAGTCTGCATGTCCCTTCCCCCAAACCAACAAACCCATGGCCAAGGAAGTGGAGCTGACTTGCAGCAGTCCCACAGGGAACCGGGTCTCCAAGACTGCATCTTTACGGAAGCAGGCTGCTATTGGTCTCGCTCCACAGAGCGGCTGGGGGTTCAAATGACTGACCTTTCAGTTAGCAGCCGAGCACTGAACCGCTGTGCCACCAGGGCTCCTGTGGGGCGAGCAATCCACTAAGAACCACATCCACCCCCATCGTGTGGATGCCCTGTGGAACAGAGTGGAACTGCCGGCAGGGTTTTCAGATCTGTAACCCTTAGGGAGGCAGCCAGCCGGGAGCTCTCTACACAGAGCGGCAGGGGGGTTTGAACCACTGATCTTTCAGTCAGCAGCTACGCACTTCATAATAATTGTGCCCCCGCCCGCCCCCAGCTCCTTGGGGGAAATAAAGGGAGGATTTTTTTAAGTGGGGGGCAGTCTGGAGCAGGCCCAGGAGGGGAGGTGAGTTTTCCTTTAAAAACACTTTTAAAGGTCTCCACCAGGGAAGCTAAACTAGTGCTCTCTGTTCTAAGTGAGCAGGAAACAGGATGGAGATTTTTGGAAGGCTCCCTGCAAAGGGTGCATCTGGGGAAGATGGTGGTACTGGTTGCATCGTGGTCCCATCTCTCCAAATCCCCACATCAAAACAGAACAAGATCTGTGACTTAAAAACCCATGAATCATATTTATAACCTGGGACATCAAGGTATCTTCTGAACTCCAAAATACCAGTGGAGACAAACTACCAACACTCATGGACCTGCTAGATAGCCCTCCTCTTTGGGAGGGAGATGGGCTCTGAGTTCACACCTGAAAAACCACAACATGGTCAAGGAAAACAAGGAGGACCAATCAGAGAAGAGCAACACACTGGGAAGATTTAAAAAAAATCATTTCATTGGGGGCTTGTACAACTCTGATCACAATCCATACATCCATCATTGTGTCAAGCACATTTGTACATTTGCTGCCATCATCATTCTCAAAACATTTGCTTTCTGCTTGAGCCCTTGGTATCAGCTCCTCATTTTCCCCCTAACCTCCCCACACACCCCTTCCTCATGAATCCTTCATAATTTATAAATTACCATTACTTTGTTCTCTCTTATACTGTCTGATGTTTCCCTTCACCCACTTTTCTGTTGTCCATCCCCCAGGGAGGAGGTTACATGCAGATCCTTGCAAGCGGTTCCCCCTTTCCACCCCACCCTCCCACCACTCTCCCAGTATCACCACTCTCACCACTGGTCCTGAGGGGTTCATCTGTCCTGGATTCCCTGTGTTTCCAGTTCCTATCTGTACCAGTGTACATCCTCTGGTCTAGCCAGATTTGCAGGGGGAGGGGGGAGGAAGCATTTAGGAACGGGAGGAAAGTTGTATGTTTCATCATTGCTACTCGCCCAGACTGCACCCTAACTGGCTCCTCTCCTCCCCACAACCCTTCTGTAAGGGAATATCCAGTTGCCTACAGATGAGTCTTAGGTCCCCTATCTGCACTCCCCCTCATTCACAATGATTTGATTTTTTGTCCTTTGATTAATGCTAACTGATCCGACACCTCATGATCACACAGGCTGGTGTGCTTCTTCCATGTGGGCTTTGCTGCTTCTGAGCTAGATGGCCGCTTGTTTACTTTCAAGTCTTTAAGCACTGGGAAGATTTTGTCCTTTCCCATAGCCAGTTCAAGAGGCTTGTGTTATGAAGAATGAAAGAGGCTCACCAGAATTCTCTTCCAGAGCAGGGCCCACACTGGGGAGAAAGTGCCGGCTGCTGGGGGTGGGATCCAATGTGAGCCAAATAGGGATAAAAGAGACAAAGGATGACAAAGTTCAGACCAAAATGGGGGAGGGAAATAGGGCTAAGAAAGTTCAGTAATCCAGCTACCACATATTTGAACAAGGTCCAAAAACAACAAAAGCTTACCTCATCCTAAAGTTCAGAAAAACAAATTTCACTTAAACATGTGCAACAGAAAGGTATTGGAAAATGAAAAATAAAGTTCAAATAGTTTTAGCAAAGAAAGTATGCCGGAAAGACATAACACACAACACAACAAAGCTATAACCTAATACTTCAAAATGATCTAAAAGACATTAAGGGCATGATAGAAGACCTGGAAAGATAGATAGATAGATAGATAGATAGATAGATAGATAGATAGATAGATAGATACTGAGAAATGAAAGGACATTAGAAACAATTAGAAATGACATCATAAACAACTAGAAAACAAAGAAAGTACTTTGGAAATAAAAAGTCATTGAAAAGGAATACAAGAGAAAATATACACAACAGATACTGCCTAAAGAAAAACAAACATCACAAAAAATGTTCTTTGAATCAAAAAGAAATGAAACATAAGAGGAGTTAAGAAAAAACATAACTGCTATTAAAGATAGGCAAGGGACATTGAACATATCGACAATAAGATTCCCTGTAAAAGAATAACCAGAAGGATAGTTGTAAATAAATTTCCTGAAACTAAAAAATTCATCTATCTGAACAACATATTAAAATAAACACACACAATAGACCAGAGAATATCAGCCCAGAATTTCCAACACCAATCCATACTTTACTAAACTTATCATGAACTGTAAAGAAAAAGAAAAAGAAAGTCCTTTGGGCACCCAGAAAAACAGCATTTGTGTGGGAAGAAAATTAGATTATCATCAGATTTCTTTTTCTACAGCAATGCTTTGTACCAGAAGATACTAAAAAAAAAAAAGGATATCATATCTGCATGTTCCTATATAAAGGGCATGGACACTTATCAACATGGAAGGACTTGGGAAAGATTATCCTCAAGACAACTTTCCTGAGCTTCCGAGAAGCAAACGACTAGGATGGCAGTGCGTGGGGACCGGTGGCAGATGTGAACTACATGCTCTTACCTGCACTCTCTGCCCAGGAGCACTGGCAGCATGTGGCTCAAGTGTTGGGCCGCTAATCACCAGGTCAGCAGCTGAAGGCCACCAGCCCCTTTTCAGGAGAAAGATGAGTTTGTCTGCTTCCAAAAAGAGTTATAGTCTGAGGTTGGGAGGAAAGAGCTCCAGTTCGAGGGAGGAAAGAGTTACAGTCTCAGAAACCCCCAAGAGGCAGTTCTACTCTGTCCCATGGAGTTGCTATGAGTCAAAATTGACTTGATGACAGTGAATTTTTAGTTTGGACGATAGCAGGAGGACTAAGAAACAATCCAGACAAAGTACAGCTATTTGAAAAGAGGACAAAGAGCAGGGTGGAGAGAACTGCTTAATGCTTTTAGTAGTAGATACAGGCGCATGTGCACGGGTGTAGACACACACATACACACACACATATACACACAGAGTTCTGGTGGTGTAGTGGTTAAGCATTGGTCTGCAATCAACATAGTCAGCAGTTCGAAACCACTAGCAACTCAGTGGGAGAAAGATTAGGCTTTCTACTCCCTATAAACAGTTACAGTGTCAGAAAACCACAGAGGTTCACTGTGAGTCAGCATTAACTCAGCAGTGAAAATGAGATATATATGTGTACACACACTTTTACATTTCCTAGCTCTATTCACTGACAAAGCCTCAAATAATCCAGGATCAAGGAGCTGCCCTAGCACTGGGAAATAGCCCAATAGTACAATTTCCCATGAAAAGAACTAGGGTATTTTTTTGAGAAGTGGCTGATTCCCAGGGTGGTGCAGGTCATAGGCAAACAGACCTAGAACATCTGGTCATACCAGAAAGCAAGGCAACAGCCAAAGATGACTGGAGTCATGTCCAAAGGACTTAGCAGCCACCTTGAAGATGTTTTCACTAGCCAAAAATATGATAATTTGAGCTTCCGTATAACAATGAGCACAGTGGATTGAAATCTATTAAGTCACTCAGGGGCACTGAGTCAATTACAACTCAGAGCAGACCTCTAGGAGAGAGCAGAGCTGCCCCTGTGGGTTTCTGAGAGTGTTCCTCTTTACAGGAACAGAAGGGCTCATCTTCCTCCTGCGCAGTGGCTGGTGGTTTCGAATCACAGACTCACGGTTAGCAGCCCAGCGTGTAACTACACCGCCAGGATGACACGGACACCTATGATCTATATACACATATAAAAATACATGAATTAAAAAAAATCAAATACATGAATTTTTAAATGGCATTTAAAAAGAAAAATTCCATCTTTGAATATGATAGGGAATGATTGCATCAAATTGAGATTAAAAAAAGTTTTATTAGGGGCTCACACAACTCTTATCACAATCCATCCATACATACATCAATTGTGTAAAGCACATCAGTACATTCATTGCCCTCATCATTCTCAAAGCATTTGCTCTCCACTTAAGCCCTTGGCGTCAGGTCCTCTTTTTCAAATTGAGATTTAAGGAATATAAAGAAAATTTTTCCCACAAGAACAATATAATTGATTCATCAGGAATCAATGAAGTATCTCTTGATAAATACATTCTAACCAATGGGAAAGGCAGAGTAGAAATAGAACAGCACCATTTCCCAACCCCAAAGAATTAGTGTCGATATTAAACATGATGAACAGAGAAACAATGAGCCATCGATCGCGTGCCTCTGATGGTCTTGCCAACCATCGCCTAGAGCAGCCGTTCTCAACCTTTGGGTGTCGAATGACCCTTTCCCAGGGGTCGCCTGATTCATAACAGTAGCAAAATGACAGTTATGAAGTAGCAACGAAAATAATTTTATGGCTGAGGGGGGGGGCGGTCACCACAACATGAGGAACTGTATGAAAGGGTCGCTGCATTAGGAAGGTTGAGAACCACTGACCGATAGTCTTGTGAAGGAAGTAAACGTGAGTCTATCCAAACTCTGGACCAGCTGCCAACTGTCAGACAATGCAGAGGACAGAAGAGCACGCGGGATTGCCCGGACACTGCCACCAGCCCCATCCAGACTTCCAAGACCTCTGAAGACCAAATGGCCTGAAATCTCCCCCACACAAACTTGCAAATTTAGAGACTTAAAAGACACACGAGGCGTTTAAAGAAATGGGGAAGACTAAATTACAGGGTTAACACTATAAAAAGGTACAGAACTTAGTTTAACAAAATCATGATAAGGATACTTCTGTGGGGAGCAGGGAGTTTGTGACTGGATGGGGCATATGGAAGGTGTGTGATAAAGTTCTCTTTTTTGAGTCGGTATTGGTTTCCAGAAGGTTTACCTCAGGATAATTCATTAAGCTGTACAATTGTTTCCTGTCTCGGTGCTTTATTTTATCATAACAACACCAAAAATTATAATATAAAGCTCCCTGGAGCTTAAGCGTTTTGGTCAATGCCCAAAGGAAGAGAGCCAACTTCTAACGCTTGGCTGCGAAGTCACGAGGGCAGCCAACGAGCAGGCAGAGTGGGGAGCCTCAGATCCTTTAGCTGAGACATACAAACCGAGCTCTATAGGATAAGGAATAGGAAAGAATGTCCTGGCAGCTCATCAACCACCGGAAAAAGGAAAATAACTTCATCCTCTATTCCGGGTCAGGGTGTGGAGCTCTTCTAAATAAGAAAGCCAACAGAGGCCTGAGAAGAAGCAGGTCTGATCAGTGGTATGCTGGCCTCTGCATCCCACCGGAAAGGGCTTCCTCGCTTCGGAATGGTGGTCAGAGTCTGGTCTGGGGGCAAGAGAGGGGAGTGATTTTTCCCAGAAGTCATGCTGCTAGCCAGGAAGTCAGATGGTCCTTCACAGGGTGTTGAGTAACACAAGCACACACTGGGATTTCCTTCACTCTGGGGGTTGACCACTGAGCCCTCCTGAGAGAGCCATTCAGTGAGAAAGCAGATCCTGACTTTTTATGTCAGAAGATACAGAAGGAGTTGTTGTTGTTGTTTTAAATCATTTTATTAAGGGCTCATGCAACTCTTATCACAATCTATACATGCATCAATTGTGTAAAGCACATTTGTATATTCATTGTCCTCATTGTTCTCAAAACATTTGCTCTCCACTTAAGCCCCTGGCATCAGCTCCTCATGTTTCCCTCTCCCTCCCCGCTTCCCCCTCCCTCATGAAAACTCGATAATTTATAAATTATTATTTTGTCATACCTTGCCCTGTTTGACGTCTCCCTTCACCTACTGTTCTGTTGTCCGTCCCCCAGGGAGGAGGTCACATGTAGATCCTTGTAATTGGTTTCCCCTTTCCAACCCACCCACTCTCCACCCTCCCGGTATCGTCACTCACACCACTGGTCCTGAAGGGATCATCCACCCTGGATTCCCTGTTTCCAGTTCCTATCTGTACCAGTGTACATCCTCTGGTCTAGTCAGACTTGTAAGGTGGAATTGAGATGATGATAGTGGGGTGGGAAGAAGCATTTAGGAACTAGTGGAAAGTTGTATGTTTTCATCATTGCTACATCGCACCCTGACTGGCTGGTCTCCTCTCCAAGACCCTTCTGTAAGGGGAGGTCCAGTGGTCTACAAATGGGCTTTGTGTCTCCACTCTGCACCCCTCCCCTCATTCACAATGATATGATTTTTTGTTCTGATGATGCCTGATACCTGATCCCTTCAAGACCTCATGATCTTACAGGCTGGTGTGCTTCTTCCATGCGGGCTTTGTTGCTTCTGAGCTCGATGGCCACTTGTTTACCTTCAAGCCTTCAAGACCCCAGACGCTACATCTTTTGATAGCCAGGCACCATCAGCTTTCTTCACCACATTTGCTTATGTACCTATTTGTCTTCAGCGATTGTATCAGGGAGGTGAGCATCATAGAATGCCAGTTTAATACAAGAAAGTATTCTTGCATTGATGGAGTACTTGAGTGGAGGACCAATGTCCTTCTGCTACCTTAATACTAAACCTATAAATATATGCACTTAGATCTATTTCCCCATTCTCATAAATATATTTGCATATGTACATGCCTGTATTTAGACCTCTATAAATGCCCTTTGCCTCCTAGCTCTTCCCTCCATTTCCTTTGACTTTCCTCTTGTCCCACTATCATGCTCAGCCTTCATTTGGGTTTCAGTAATTCCTCTTGATACAGAAGGAGTTTTCACGGAGGTCGGGAAAGGTCAAGCTGCTTTGGCAGTTCCCTTTTGGAAAGCGCTGTGAGTGGGTAAGGGCAGGAAGGGGAGTGTGACCTGGTTGCAGCCCTGGGTCATCTAGAGCTCTTGTCAAGTCAACGGTTTGTGCTGTACTATGGTTGTCTAATTCCTGATGATTTAGTGGCCTTAAAAAAATCTTTACAATGGACACAGTTTGTCCAATTAAAACGAAAATTTCCCATCACCAAAAGCATATTCATCACTAGATGAGGTGACTACAGGAAGTTCTGCCAGCTCCTTTCCAGGAGAACCGGCTATTCCAAATCCCCACGGGGCAGAGGCCCCCAGAAGCCCGGCTCAACAGCTATCCAGGTGCCTCCCGAGGGGGTATGGTTGCTCTGTTCTGTTGCTGCACACAGGGCTGCCAGCTGTCACAGAAGAACAGGGGGCTCTGGCATACCCCTGTTAGAAAGATAAGTTCACACCCTGGCCTTTGCCGCCTACTACTTCTGTGACCTCGGGCAAATTGATGACCATCTCCAAATTTTTAGTACTGTAGCAGGAGGATAATAACCACATTTGTGTGTGAAGATTGAATGCAATGATGGACACGAATGACAAATTTTACCTTACATTGCACAAAAGTTCAGTACATGTGAGCATTTATCATCGTTAACACCATCATCGACACTAGAAGGAAGCTTTATTAAGGAGCAAGGGGCTTGGGCTAGTGATTCTCAAAGTGAGGTTTCCAAACCAGCAGCATCACCATCATCAGGGGACTAGTTAGAAATGCAACCTCACACTCACCTCTGAAGGTGCAGCCAATGAGCATTGAGCTGCTAACCTCAAGGTCGGCAGTTCAAACCCACTAGCTCTTCTGAGAAAGAAGAGGAGGCTGTCTACTCCCCCTAAAGATTCAGTCTCAGGCACCTAGATGGGGTTGCTGTGAGTCGCTCCCATGGGCCCAGTGAGTGTTAGGTACCCGAGAGTTTGAGAACTACTACTCTGGAACCATCTTGTGTTGAAGTCTCTTGTAAATTTAAAAATTTTCTGAAAATTTCCAGGAAGACTGATTAAAGTTTGCACTTGTTCAAAAATAACTAGGAACAATGAACTTGGAATCTAGATCTCTTTCTATCGGCCAGAAATGCAGAAGAGAGAAGCCCACTAGCTTGTTATGGACACTGAGGGCAGAGACTGTGGCTTGTCATCTGTAAGCTCCCCAGCAACTGACACGGTGCCTGACAAGCTAAGCTGTAGTGGAAACTTGATAAATATTCATTGCCTAAACAATGAATGATGACTTAGGAGAAAGGCTGGGGATGATTATAGCATTCAGCTAGCAGATAAATTCACATCTAAGGCACTCTAATTTAGGGTTTTGTAAAGAATACTTGCTTTTTATAACTTAGGGAGCACTCATTCCCTTGGCTTAGTCAGCAACTTAGACATATTTATTAAAATGAATGACTTCCAATTGAAATAGGGAGAAAAAGATAATAATGATTTTTAAAACCTTAAGTAACTAAGTACCCAGTAAAATTAAATTTGGGTCAGTACTCTATGGCCCTTTGGTTACAGAGGCAACCAAAAGGGCACAAATTGATAGAAAGGAATGTAATTGTTGTTTAAAATGCAATTCTGAGGTTAAGTCCTGGAAATCAAGAGAAAGAAATTACTTTCTCCCTCTATACATACCTATATTATAGTATAAGCATAAATGAGTGTTCATATCCTGAAGCATGATCACATCCAAATTAATCTAAGATAGACTATAGTGAATGTAATTTGCTAAGGCAGGGGAATAGGAAGATCTGTTTTTGAAAGGTTTCAATAATTCCACATTTCAATTAATCTATGTATCTCATTAAACATGCATTCCTGTTAAAGTTGAACTCTACTGTATTTAGAAAATAGGTATCATATTATTAAGTAAAAGCACCACATCTTCATGTATAAAAATTATCTTTTCTTTTAAGAATTAGAACACAGAGCTAAGAACTACAATTCCAGACGGTAGAGGAAAATCATTAAATGCAGTTTGGCTCACACCACATCTACAGACTATATAAAAAAATTAAAGTAATAAAAAAAGAAAGTGGAAGAAGCAGTAATGTCAGAACCATCCATATTTATTGTTCCTTGTACTCAACCATTTATCAGCACTAACAGCCCTCAGTAAAAATGAATGGCTTTATCCATATTTTTGCCAAAGCATACTGGTTTCATCAATGTAAATCTATTGCCGCCAACCTTACAGCGTGGTTTCCTGATTGAGGGCTATCCTTGCTCTGGATGAACTGAGAGTAGGAGAAGTGTAGATTACCTTGTGCAGCGCTCACCTCAGAGGGGACCAAAAAGAAAACTGGGTGACTAACAGTGCTTACATGGTGGCATCTGATTAAATCATGCAGAGCCACTAAACTGAAGTAACAAGGCTGCTAGGTCCATATTTTTTAACTTTTCATCAAAGAGTAAGGGAGACCCTTCAGATCCCAAGGAGGCAAGATGGCATTCATTTATATGTAAGCAGAGAATGATACGGAGCAAATCAAGGAATTCAACTTGCTCTCAAGAAGAACTCCCTGACGCATTCCTCTATCCACTCGGTGCGCTGTAACATGTATTTTGTGTGCTTTTGGATCTATGTTTGCATTTAAATGTATAAGAACAGGCTTCTATTTTTCTATGCAGTCTATTGACCTTTTTATGATTTAAATATTTTCAAGAATTTCATTCATATAAGACCTTTAAAAGGTCTTTGGTTCACTCTCTAATCCTCCTGAAATGAATTAAAAATAGCTTTAATTTTGTCTCCTTTTAGAAAAGGTTATTTATAACCTACAGCAATGGGGCACATGGAAACCACTAGCTGCTCCAAGGGAGACAAATGGGGCATTCCGTTTCCATAAAGAGTTACCGACTTCAAACCCCTCAGGGGCAGCTGTACCCTGTCCTGAGGGTTGCTATGAGTCACCATCAACTTGATGGCAGTGAGTGAGTGATCAAGCAATGGTGTTCATAATTATATGTCAGTGGGAAAATTGCAATCCTCCTCGTTGAGTCACATGCCTGCTGAATCTGTGTAGTGTTAAGAAGGGTACACCATTCTAATACTCAGAGCAGGAATTCTGGGGCTGAAGAATACAAAAGGTACCTGAGAAAGAACAAAATGCTTCACTACCATCTCCACGACTCCCACAGCATGTCCAATGATACCTGCAGCCCAGTTCTCTGCGGAGCTCCCTCCTAACACTATCACTCCGATGTCATAAAGATCTGGAAGTCGGTTTCCAAGGCTCAGCGTTCAAGTGTGTGTATACATGCACCTGGCTGTGTACACACACATGCACACACAGTTGGCATTTTCAGTTGTGAATTTATGAAATGATCCTTTAAGAGTGGACCTTTGTAAAAGGAAACAGAGGAAGGACCAAGGAAGCAAAGCAATGGATAGAAGTATAAACATAGTGGTGTACATATGTAAATACATTTACCCACAAAAACAGAGGTATTGGCCCATGTATGTATATTAATACGGCAATACTCTGAGGTAGGGGATGGATGTTGGGCCTCTGCTCCTACCCTCCCTCAATACAAGAACACTTTGTTCTAACCATTCGGCAGTCTGAGATGTTCATCCTTCCTACACAATTGCTGAAGACAAAATGGGTGCATAAGCAAATGTGGTGAAGAAGGCGAATGATGCCTGGCTATGAAAAGATAGAGCATCTGGGGTCTTAAAGGTTTGAAGTTACACAAGTCGCCATTTATCAGTGAAGCAACAAGTCCACAAGGTAGAAGCACACCACGAGTACGATCATGAGGAGTCACAGGGACTGAGTACTAGGCATCAGCAGACACATAACAAACAAAAACATATTGTTGAGAACGAGGGGAGTTGGAGCAGAGATCCAAAGCCCATCTGTAGACAATGGAACAATCTCTCCACAGAGGGACCACAGGGAAGGGCTGAGTTACCAAGGTGCAGTAAAGCATCAATTAAACACGATATTCCCCTGGTTCCTTGAGGCTTCCTTACCCCCACCCCCACCCCCACCCACCCCCGACTACCATGGCCCCAGTGCTGCTTCTCAATTCAGACTAGACCGGAACATGTACACAGGTATAGATAAGAGATGGGAGCTCATGACACACAGAATCCAGGAACAGGAGTGGGAATTGTGATACAAGAAGGGTAGGGGGAAGAGGGGAGAGGAAGGGAGAAAGGGGAACCGATCACAATGATCGACAAATAACCATACAACCCTCCCCAGGGGGAAGAACAACAGAAAACATGGGGGAAGGGAGACAACGGTCAGTGTGAGAGATGAAAATTATAACAATGTACAATCTATCAGGGGGTTACAAGGGTTGGAGGGAGGGAAGGGGGTAAAAAGAGCTGATACCAAGGGCTCAATAGAAAGTAAATGTCTAGAAAAGAATGAAGGCGACATATGTACAAACATGCCTGATCCAACTGATGTATATGGATTGTGATAAGAGTTGTACAGGCCCCCAATAAAATGATTGAAAAAGAGTGGACCGTTGTGCAGAAAATGAACCGGGTTCTCAGGCTAGAGATATACTTGGATGATGTTTTCTTCCATGCCTGCTCCTGATCTGATGCCAACCAATGTTGCAGGCGGCAGCTGATCATTCCAGGCCCTCCCAGACGCCTGCAATGCAGTTGGAGACTGTCTCCACTAGCCCCTCTCTTGGTTGACGAGCATTTGAAGGAGCAAGTACATCGCATGCTCAGATTAACTGATGGGCAAACCAACAGCGACCTTGTGAGGATTCTTAGTTAAGTTTCACAGAAACAGTACACCAGCTCCCATAATAAGAGCGGTGGTGGGACGTAGAGGTGCATTCTGCTAGTTCACCAGCTTTGGGGAGTCCCTCTTTTGGATGCTCTTCAGATCATCGGAAGTTGGTCCAAAGGGGCACGTTGTCACCACACAAAAGCTGCCACATAATGTTGATGGAGATGGAAGTCCTGTTGTACTGAAAATCATTATAGTGACACTAGTAAATCTCTGCTTAAGTGAGTGGGCTTGAGAGCAGCTCTGTTTCCTGTTTTACACTCGATCTTAGCCAAGAGGCCCAGAAGCGATTGTTTCTTGTTTTAGCAAAGCTATAAAACTAAAAGTCAACTCATACAGTCAGAGGAAAGGGAGTAAGTCAGCTCATATGATCGAGACATAATAATAAACCTTCTCCAAAAGGTCACAATAATTGTACACATCCCACAGGCACCTGAGGACTTAAACATCTATCATCTTCTTCCTAAAAAGTACCCTGCTTCTCCTACTGCTTTCTCTCCATGGATGAACTGTCCAACCACATGCAGCCAGATCCTGTGTGCTACCATTTCTAAATCCTATTGAGGTCCCCCACCCAAAGTTACTGGACCAGCTAAAGGAGTTTACGCTGGACATTTAGCAGGTGGGGCAGGGTAAAAGATGGAATGGACTAGCATGGAGGGGAGCCGATGGAGTCAGAAGACAGCTGATAATAGTTCTTCAGAGTTCCAGATAATGAGCTCAAAATATGGGTATCTCTGGTGCACATACTGGGAGTGCATGTGTCTGGAAGGGATCCAAACTGCAGCTTCCACTCCACAGAGACCAGACCTGATTGAAACACTTATTTTTCTACAACATCTTGGTATCCTAGGGGGTCCAGGGTGTTCCCTTGGGGATTTGCAACTGCTGCAAGTCTTAGCTGGCTGCTAAGAGGCACAAAGTCAGCACCACAAGGTGCAAGACGAGACGTGGAGTCCCCAAGCCTCAAAGTACTCTGCACGTTGGCACAGGCACGTTGGCTAGCTGAGTCACAGGTCTCTCTCTCCCGTGGCTGCCACCTGTCTGCATAGAGCACACACCCCTGAAATAGAACAGATCATAGAACACAAGACCGGGAAGATTGGGAAGGTCAAAGTCAGCATGTTGACAGGGTAGAAAGCGGTAAGAAGGTACTAGGAAAACCAAAGCTGAAAAGAAGCAGAATGCTGAAGTCAATGTGTAAGTGGCTGTGGTGTCTGTCCCCAGGGTTCTCTTCTGTGGTCGGTTACGGTCATTAGAACAAACAGGGCAGAAGGACAGGAAATCGAGATGATTTTGCTTGTCATGACAAACACCTTCATGTGCTGAGAGATGCGCTTGGGTAAGGAGTTCCACACAACCATATAGGGTTGAGATTCCCTTTGTGGGACTGGGAAAAGGCGTTGACCAAGGACCACAAGTTCTGCCCCATCACCCTTGGGTCCAGTTGAAACAGGAGGCCATGCAGTTTTTCAACAGGACCATGACACTTGTATGTGCAATTTTCTTCAGTATTGCTGAGCAGTTTCAGGAGCAGAGAGAGCAGGTGGCTGGAGTCCTTTGCACACTGGCATCCACAAAGCAGGTGCGGTACTTACCGAACAAGAGTGAGGGGGAAGCAAATGAAAGCAGTCACCGGGTTGGTTTAGGTTGGAGAAGGAAAGCAGGAAAGCAGGAAAGACACGCGGGAACAACTATGTGAAGAGTCATCCAGGCATTGGGAGTCTAGGAAAGAGCCCCGGTGGTGTAGTGATTATTGGCTGTTAACCACAAGACCAGCAGTTTGAAACCACCAAGGGCTCCGAGGGGAAAAGGGAGGCTGTCTACTCCTATAGGAGCCCTGGTGTCATAGGGATTATGCACTGGGCTGCAATCCCCAAAGTCTGCATTTCAATGCCACCGAGTGCTCCTCAGGAGAAAAATGGGGCTGTCTACTCCCATAAACAGAAACTCTCAAGTGCAGTTCTACTCTGTCCTAGAGGGTCGCTATGAGTCAGCACTGACTTGATGGCAGTTGAGTTAGTGTTGTTCTACTCCTAAAAAGTGTTGACCTCAGAAACCCACAGGGCAGTTCTACTCTGTCCTATGGAGTCACTATGAGTCAGAAATCGATTCAAGGGCAGTGAGTGGGACTCTAGGAAAGCAAATTTAGTATGGGAAATAGAATGTCGGAACAGGCAGGGTGATAGTTACTGAGCTTCAAGGTAGGAGTTTCAGATTCCAGGTTGTGAAAGGGAGTAGGTTTATTGTGCCAACCTGGCCAATAGGAACACGTGGGATTAATTTCGCAGTTGGATTGGAGAGCAAAGAGATCGATGACTTGGCAAGGCCTGCCCCTCTCTCCCTTACGCTCTGGTGATCGGACCAGTGTGTTCTGCTTTAGCTAGTTCTGTGCCTCAACTTGTGAGCTACCAGTGGGCCAGCCAACCCATGAATCGTGTGTTGCTAAAGCTTGAGGTTCCTTTAAAACCTACTTCACTAAGCTGCTGATGTGCGCATCACTTGAGCTTGAGGCTGGTAGATCCTGTCATCTTCCATTGCTTGAAATCAATATCCCATTAAACTGGGCCTGCCTTGCTAAGCTTCTGAGCTGACTGTTGGTAACCTGCCCTGTTGTTTGCTGCCTGTAGGCAGACTGTGCCTGCATTGCCCAAGGGAAGACTCAGCTGTCTGCTTCCTTGACCTTGGACCTGGCAGCCCTTATGAGTTGAAAGACTTCCAGTATATTAACTGTTCCATAGAACTGAGCCCCTCTGTACTGGTGTGTGCACCAATTAGCTGTTATATTCCTTTGTGCTGTATAACTCTAGCTATATCTACCTATCTATCTATCTAACTATCTATCTATCTATCTATCTATAATCATAAATGTCTTAGTTTTGCTTCCCTAGAGAACTCTGCCTAAAACACAGGTGCAGAGTGATTCTGAATGAGCACAAAATCAGAGGAATGAAGATGGACAACATGGAATCTGGAACGGCCTTTGAAGCGAGGTTGCTGGATGTGGTGATTCTGTGCATTTGGAAGCAGGTACACAGCCTATGGGTGGAGCCTGGAACTAAGAGAGAAGACCTTGAGCCACAGTGTGAGTACACAGTGAGGGTTGCCTGCTAAAATGCTCCAGCGAGTTCTTTATCATCTTCAGACTCCAGTCTAAGTC
The DNA here is from genome assembly GCF_050624435.1 of Tenrec ecaudatus. Taxonomy (NCBI): domain Eukaryota; kingdom Metazoa; phylum Chordata; class Mammalia; order Afrosoricida; family Tenrecidae; genus Tenrec; species Tenrec ecaudatus. The sequence goes on from NC_134543.1 coordinate 73,903,705, forward strand.
CTCTGTATGGCAATTGAGGCCCTTCATGACCTGGCCATTAACAGGCTCCCAGCTCATCTCTGCTCATCCCCTGCCCACCCCTGGTTTCGGCCACGCTGACTCCTTTTGTCTGCAGTCTGACAGCAGATTAAGCCCTGGCCTGCCAGCCTTTGTGCATTCCACTGTGCACGCCACCCCTCTCCTCTTTTTAGCTTGAGAGGCTCTTGCTTTGAGAAGCATTCCTAATAAACTAAAGACCATCTGCTCAATAGTCTCTTCAAGGATCAAGGAAATAGTTCTTTCTGTATTCAGTGATTAGTTGGACTTCAAATTAAACAAACTACTCTCTCTTTTTAATTTATTTATTTTGGGGGGTGGGGAGTGGAATTGTAATGGTTCTAGGAATCCTCAGAGATTACATGATGCTCCATCTCACTTGTATTCATTACGTGCAGAGGAGGTGGTGAGCCTTAGTTGGTGGCAAGGGGTGGACTCACCTTCGGGGTTTTCTTTCTTTGCACCCTCTTATTCATTGCCATGGCTCTCCCAGTCTTCGATTTCAATGTTTAGTGCAAACACATGCCTTTTGCATTGATTTAAAAAAATTTTTTTCCTAACCATCCTGATTTTCATCTACATCCTCTCTGGAATGTGGTGCTTTATTTTAAACATAATAAATAAAACATGAATCTGGTTTTAACTTTATAAGCAGGAGGTAGTTCAATAAATAGATGAGTAAATAACTGCTAATCAATTATGCTTGATTCATGGTTTTCCAATGGGTACCTAGATCAGAGGTTGTGAAAGTAAACTTTAAGGAACTTCAAATATCTCTATTTTCTTCCCTGGGTCGAAGAAATTTTCACTCCTTTGATTCATTTTCAATGTGGTGTTAAACTGTCCAGCAGGGCCCCAGTCCCAGCCTGCTCCTCTTTGAAGGTTCGTGCCAGCTTCAGTCCTCATGAGTTTCGAAGCCAACGCTGTGCACTGGACATGTAACACACTGGTTAGTGGCATCGCAGCTTCCAGGCACTGGCGAGGATGTCCATGGGATCCACGTGGGCCGTTTCTGGTCTGTACATGAGCATGAATGCGAGGTGTCCGGGCACTTGGCACCGTGTTGCTTCGGAGGCAGCAATACCTACTCTAGGACGCCGCACCTGTGTGTCCACGCCTCCGCGACAAAGGCAGGTAATGTCTGGAGACGGGGACGAGCATAAAGCTGCAGAAGGTGCAGGGGCTTCTGTGGAGGATGCAGCTGTTTGCTGCACCACCTCTAGACAGAGGCTGGCCAGCAACTCCGCCAGATCCAGCAGAGGAGAAATGCCAGGCACACATGGGAGGAAAAGATACGAAGAAACCACCGAGGCTGAGAAACCTGAGAAAAAACCCAAAGGGAGGCAAACGCAAGGAAAAGAACAAGACTGTCACAAAAGGGCATAGCAAGGAGGCCCCCTAAGCCCAGGGCACTCACAACAGAAAAGGCTGATCATTTTTCTAGCACTGATCAAAACAGCACAGAGGACAGGATAGCCCGGGGGGGGGGGGGGAGGAAATTAGAGATAAGAGCATCCAAGGGCAGTACAAGAAACTCAGGGGGATGGGAGATGGGGGCCCATGTAAGAACATTTCAGTTTTCCTTTCCTGTTCTTTATTATTAAAAATATCAGCTTAGATGATGGGCCGTTCTTCACCGAACAGATCTGTCTTGGTGCAACCAGAGCGTTCCTTGAAGCAAGGCTGAGGAGAATTTGTTCCACACATTTTGGCAATGTGATCAGGAGAGACCGACTCCTACAAAAGGACATCCTGCTTGATGAGGTCTTTGCGAAGGAGCAAGGCCATCGGGGAGATGGGCTGACACAGCGGCTCTCACAGGGGCTAGACATAAACAGGCGCCGGTGGTTAAGGACTGGTGCGGTACAGGTGCAATGAGTCAGAACAGAATCGAGAGCACCTAACAACCTATGTGAACAACAGTGGGCACTCGCCGCCCCTTATCCTCTCATGCCCCACGCCCTCCTCAGGCAAGGGACAATTATGATAACGTATGTAGCAGACCTGGTGTGCGCCACTATGTAACAGCAAACACTGGACGATAAAAATCATCCTTTCCTTTCCAAATAAGTGTAATTTATTTCCTGTCTGTGCAACTGACAGACAGAGGACTAAAGTAATGACTGAGTCGTTAGAAACACTTTATGCTTGAGGTATCTTAAACTATTCCCGAATGACTTCTGCTTTCCCAAAGGAATAGTCAGGTTCTTGCCCAGAGCACACTGTGCTGAAAAGGCGAAGCGGGTAGGGCAGAGAGCTGGTAGAATCACACCGGAATGCGCTTCCACCGAAACCCACTTCCAATCGCTTCTGTGCAATAAGACCAAGTCCTTATAACCTGGGGGAAGAGTGGAGGGGGAGACGATATCTTGGGAAACCAGGACAACTCCCGGGAAAAAGACGGGCCTTTAGACACCCCTAAAGAACCCCCCAGGGCCAGTTCCACTCTCTCCTACTGGTCACTACGAGTGAATTTAGTTTGAGTGCAATTCCAATCTGCTGAGCTACCTTTGTGTGTTTGTTCTTACTCCCAAACTATTGCCTCTACATGTTCTCTAGTCACACAGACAACAACATCACTATACAGTTACACCAAAGGTCAAAGTCAACAGCAGGTGATGTTGCCCATGAATGGCTGAAATAAAGTAGGATACCTTTCTTCCTTAAATGAAATGCCCTCCGTCCTTAATAAACTTCTCCTCATCCACTGAGATTGAAAACGCAGCCTTTTTTTCTGATGACCAGATGGCCCTGAAAATGTAACCACTCCAAGCACTCCACACCTTCTCTCCACTAACCTCCATGGCAGGGAAGCAAGAGGCAAACACCTTCCTCCAGATGCGGGCCCTCTCGAGGACGACCCCAACCACTTTTACAAAAGGTAAAAGGAGATACGCAATGAGGAGTGGAATTGGAACGAGGCTATACAAGAAAACAAGAAATTTTCTGGGGGTGGGAAGAAGTAGCAGTGATTGGAAATGAACAAAAGAAATAAGTCAAAATCATATAAATAACATTTAATCCAACAAAGTGTCACATTTATTGTAATTTCTCTGGCATAATTGTTTGCATTTAAGATAACCCTTCAAAACAGAGGAAAGAACTAGGAGGCAAAAGACATCTATAGAGGTATAAATAAATATAGGCATGTATATATGTAAATACGCTAATATATAATCATAGGGATATAGATCTATGTGCATAATCTATATGTTAAGTATTAAGGTAGCAGACAGACATTGGGTATCTACTCAAGTCCTCCCTCAACACAAGAACACTTTATTTTAACAATCCGGCATTCTGTGATGCTCACCTTCCTGACATGATCGCTGAAGACATAATGGGCACAGAAGCTAATGTGGTGAAGAAAGCTGATTGTGGCCAAGATACAAGATATAGCATCTGCTGTCTTAAAGGCTTGAAATTAAACAAGTGACCATCTAACTGAGAAGCAACAAAGCCCACATGGAAGAAGCACACCAATCTGTGTGATCATGAGGTGTCAATAGGATCGGGTATCGGGCATCAAAGACCCAGAAAAACAACCATATTGATGTGAATAAGGGGGGCCAGAGTGGAGACCCAAAGCCCATCTGTAGACAATTGGACATCCCCTCACAGAAGGGCCACAAGGAAGGGAAGAATCAGCAAAGGTGCAGTACAGCACCGATGAAACGCACAACATTCCTCTAGTTCTTTATTGCGCCTCCCCCCACCCACTATCATGACCCCAGTTCTACCCTACAGATCCAGTTAAACTGGAGCATGTACACTGATACAGATAAGAGCTTTCAACACATTTATCCAACACCGATAAGCCCCTCAGGAAGAGTAATGGGAGTAGCGATACCATGATGGTAAGGGGAAAGTGGGGGCAGAAGGGGAAGCAAGGGGGAACTGATTGCAATGATTGACATATAACCCCCCACCCCCAGGGGGATGAACATCAGCAACATGGGTGGGTGAAGGGAGACAGCAGATGGTGTGAGATACGAAAATAAAAATATTTTCTAATTTATCAAGGGGTCAAAGGGTGGGAAGATGGGGGGAGGAGGAGGAGCTGATACCAAGGGCTGAAGTAGAAAGAAAATACTTTGAAATGATGATGGCAACATATATACAAATGTATTTGATATAACTGATGTATGGATTATTATAAGAGTTGTAGGAGCCCCAATAAAATGATTTATTAAAAAAGATACCCCTTCAAATTTATCTCCAGTAGTCCAGAACATAAAGCTCAAGGCATTCTGAATTCACATGAATAATGTATGCATATGCTTACCCACATCCGTTGTTATACACTGCCTGGTGTGGATTGTTCCAGCTAATAAAGGTTTGTCCCGAGTTTCTATGAGCATAATTCCCTTTGAATGATCTTATTTTTGGCAAATTGGTTGAACTTTCCAAACCTGTTTCTTCCTCTTAAAAATGAGTGGGTACCATACCATAGGCTTACTAATTGCATGCAAAATATTGGGAAGGGAATTCATGTTGATAAGTGCCTTCTGGCACAGATAACCATACAAAGAGAAAATTATTCCCACAATTTGGTCTCTCTCACCATTAGGAAGTCAACCCCCTCTCTCAAACCGATTTTGGAGATGTGACTAAGGCCCATAATTTCATGGTAACTGATAATCCCATACGTTGCCTAAAACGAGATCTTAGAGCAGCTCCACAGCCTCAAGGAAAATTCATTTACAACAGGGTTCTTGTTAAGAATGGTGAAGTGAGACCCAGGCTGAAGAGGCCGCACCTATTCTGTGGGTGGAAAATAGACTTAGGAAAAGTGCAAGTGAGCCACACACACATTTGTTTCTAAAAGCTCAGGGCATTGCAGTCTTCTCAAAAACATGACAATAAAGCCATCGTTCAGAACTAAAAGTGGATTATACAGGGTCCAGCCTGAACCCTAATGTGGCATAGTTTCCCCTCCTTTCAATACTTCACTTTATAAAGTAACCTAACTAAATAGCTACCATGTCCTATTTTTTACCAACAGAAAATGGTTATTGTGGAACTTTGTTTATGATAACTCATTGTCAACTCTTATGAATCAGAAACCCTAGATAGGCAGCAAGCTTAGACACAAAAACTTTATTTATGAAAATTCTTCCCTAGAAAGGAATATAAGAAGTCTTTGGTCCAACGGAAAAAAGTTCACTTGCTAATTCTAGATAGTAACACCTTCTCCCTCATTAAAAATATACATATATATGAACTAAAAGGTGTGGTCCTTTTGTTTATGTACAAGAGGTATAAAGATGGGTTCCTGGTAGAGAGGCAACATTAACTGTTTCAAGTAACCCAAAGCACAGTCCACGGCCTCATTACACAAGCCGCCATTCAGCAGTGAAGCCACAAGGCCGCGTGGAAGCAGCACACCCCCGGTGCATCATGAGGAGTCATAGAGACCAGGTGATAGGCATCAGCAGACACACAGCAAATAAAAACACATTGATTGTTGAGAACGAAGGGGAGCTGGAGCAGAGATCCAAAGCCCATCTGTAGACAATGGAACAATCCCTTCACAGAGCACAGGAAGGGGATGAGTCAACTAGGGTGCATGCAGTAAAGTACCGATGAAACACACTATATTCCCCTGGTTCCTTGAGGCTTCCTCACCCCCACTACCATGACCCCAGTGCTGCTTCTCAATTCAGACTAGACCAGAACACGTACAAAGGTATAGATAAGAGATGGGAGCTCATGACACACAGAATCCAGGAATAGGAGCGGGAAGTGATACCAGAAGGGTGGGGGGAAGAGGTGAGAGGAAGGGAGAAAGAGGAACTGATAGCAATGACTGAGATATAGCTACACACCCTCTCCAGGGGGAAGAAAAACAGAAAACATGGGGAAGGGAGACAATGGTCGGTGTGAGATATTAAAATACTAAGAATGTACAGTCTATCAAGAGGCTATGGTGGGGAGGAGGGAAAAAAGAGAAGCTAAGACCAAGGGCTCACTAGAAAGTAAATGTCTAGAAAAGAATGAAGGCGACATATGTACAAATTCGCCTGAGGCAAGCGATGTATGGATTGTGACAAAAGTTGTAAGAGTCCCCAATAAAATGATCTTTTAATAAACAAAAACAAAGTCTACTACCTTTGGGTTGATCCTCACTCACAGCTGCCCTACCCAGGCTGTAGTTGTGTCTGAAATAGTAAGTAAGAAGATCAATTCAGAGCACAGTTCTTCCCACCCCTTCACCCCCTACCCTACCCTTGACCTTCACAAAACACATGAACCAGGACTTTGGACTGAAGAGGCCCTGCTTTCTTTTTATTTTTTAACTTTCGGGTCAGCCAGAGAAACACTTCCTTGGTGCAGAGAAGCAGAAGCCAACCAGCATCCCCTAGCCGCTCCTCAGGGAGGAAAGCAGTGTGTAACAGGAGAAAGCCAGCGCGATTTCGGCCCTAAAATAAAAGTCTGCAGTCACAGGAAGTGTTTAGATCCTTTCTCCCCACCCCTCTGGCAGGAAAGTGAAACAAGCTCTGGGCCACAGGAAAGAACTCCGCTCTGGAAAATCCCCACGGCGTGAGGGAAACGCTTTCCATTGGCTCCGAGTCCCGCAAATGACATAAAGGACAACAGATGTCCGAAGACTCAGGTAACTGCAACATGAAGGGACTGATTCGTTCTGGTGGGAGCAACAACTCCATCCAAGGCTCTTGAGAAGCGGACAGCAACCCGCCCCCCCCCGACACCCCCCACCCCAGCCCCACCCCCGGCCCTACATTCAAAATGCCTACACACAGCTTGCTCCTAGCCTGGTTTTGAGGAGAAGAGAAACAGTGAGCAGCGATGTCGGCACAAGGGTTTGGAGTCCAGAAGGAGGAGAAATGGGAAAAGAGGGAAAAATGGATAGTTCATTTGATTTTAGAATGCCAGTGGATCCTACTAGAAATGTGTTGTCTTTAATTTGTTCTAGTTTCTATTTACTTCTTTCTCTTGCGGGGAGGTTTTTTGGTGATGTATTTGGTTGGTTTGGGGGGGGGGGATGATTTTCTTCATTTGAAATCCAGGGTGCGTAAATCCATAGAAACAGTAACTAGATTCTAGTTCCTTAGAGCTGCGGCAGGGGAGGTGGGGGCATGGGGTGTGCGCAGTCGTGGGTACAGGAGTGATGATTACACAACTCCTTACTCTAGTTCAAAAGAGGGGGAGACGTCTAGCCTGCGGGCCTTATCGCGCTTGCCTTAGTGACCTTCCAGGACAGGGGAGTAGCGCCCCCGTGGGTCTCGGAGACCGTTGCTCTTGACAGGAGTGGAAGGCGTCCCCTTTCTGTCGGAGCAGTTGGTGGTTAGTCCGTGTGTGGCTAGCATACCCACCACGCCAGCGGGAGGGCTTCTGAGCGACTTCACCCAGACCCGCTAACATCACACACCTCGCCCCAAAGCCGCAGCCATAACACTGGGGGTCAGGTGAGCAAACGTTTGACCAACGCAGTAGGCCGATTTTTCAATGGATAATTTTGTATGGCCTGTGAATGATGTTATCAATATCCAAATAGCCCATGGCAGAAAAAAGTTCCCTACCCCTGATTTAAACCACTGAATTGTGTGGCACATGAATTATATGTCAATAAAACTGCTGGTTGGTTTGTTCTAGAGGATGGAAGCATAGGTCTCTCAATAAATAGTGGAGCAACTTACAAAAATCATTGACCATCCGTAACTCTGGATATAATTCTAATCATAATGGAATTGTGCAGGAAAGAGTTGTAGCATTTCCATTAAATTTGTTTGTAGAGATCAAGAGAACAGACTGCATGATTTATACTTTCTCCTTAAAAGCACGTTTTCTGAGGATTGCTGGTATTACTACTTAGGGCATATTAGTCGGCAATTTTTTCCAGTTTTTTAGTAGGCAAATTAAAATATATATATATATATATTTCTACCAACGATTTATCAAGTAAGTCTTTCTCAAAATGAAAGGTCAAAAAGCAAATTATGCAGAATTTTGTATTTTATAGCATTTTATCTCCCTGGAGCTTGAATCCAAAAGGCCCTTCCATAAAACCTCCCGAAGACCATACCCACACCTTACCTGGAGCAGGTGCTGCATAACCCACGGGGGAAGACCTGGAGATCTATTCTGAAAATCAGCCCCTAAGAACACGATGGAGGTTCTACTTTGAAGCACAGGAGGTCATCGTGATTTGCAATAAAAAACGGCTGGTTTTGTCTTTAAATAGGATAATAAAACACACTTTCTTGAGTTTTAGAAATGTAGCTTCACATGAGTTTTTAGCCTATGGGAACTTGGCAGCAGTAATCAGGCAAAATGAATTCACTTTTAATTTCTTTTTGTCCTGCCACTTACAATCCCACAGCCACGGCCCTTTTCCAGGCACTTGCTCCACATGGCTGCATTTTTAATGGCTTCCCAGCGGATCTCCATGTTTGGTCTGGCGGTATTATTAAATGGCCCTTCCCAAGCCTCCCACCACCACCCTCCAACCACATTTCCTACACATGGCTGAACCAATATTCTAAAAACACTGCTTCTATAAGTCCTCTTACAGTTAAAATATTATGAATGTCACTTTCTTGGTAGCTCTCCAGAGATGACTGATATAAGTATATATGCATGTGTGCATGCATGTGCATTTTTATGCAAATTATACCATTACACACATAACTTTTTTCCCTTTTAACATATTACTCAGTGAACATTCCATTACAGAAAATATGGAGCTGCTTCTGCTTCTGCTGCTGCTGTTTTTATTTTTTAATCGTTGCATTGCATGGATGCCTCATGATTTATTCAACAAGAGTTTGTGGAAGAGAAGGAGGCCTGGGATAGCCCAGTGAGTCAAGTGTTGGACTGCTACCTGAAAGGTCAGTAGTTCAAATCCAGCAGCTGACCCCTGGGGGAGAGAGGAGACAAACTACTTCTGCAGAGTTGTAGAGTCTTAGAAATCCTGGGGTAACATTCTACTCTGTCCTGTCAGATCACTCACTGTGAGTTAGAATAGGTCCAGGGCAGTGGACTTTGGTTTACTATGAAAGAGAAAATGGGTAGTTGAGTAAATTATGCATGAAGAGGATGTTCATTTTGTTCCAAATTTTATTGACTATATTTCATCCACACAAAGAATTAGGTGCAACAAGTTAAGAAATAAAATAATACCTGTGATTTCCACCTTCCCAAATTTGAAACCTAGTTTATGACCGCTTGCTCTATCCTTCTGGTCCTTTCTTGCAGCCTTCTCTCTAGAAGCAAGCCTTATCTAATTTTAATGTATATGATTCCCTTTTGTTTTTGAGAAAATTTTATCATATATGTATGGCTAAACCATAGATTACTTGATTTTGCTTTTTGTTGTGCTTTATTAAATGGTATGCTGAAAATGGTGTTCTGTAACTTGAATATTCACTTGCCATTACATTTCTGAGATTTATCCATTGTTCAAAAGTTTCAGCAGTTTGTTTATTGTCATGTCTTTATAATATTCTGTAGGACGATGCAATTCATTTATTCATTCTTCTGTCCTAAAATATTTGGATTATTTGTAGTTTTGTTGTTGTTATTAGGAATGGTGCAATTATGAACATTATTACACTGCATTTTGATGCACATGTGCAAGAAGCTCCCCAGGAAATAACTGGCATGGAATTGCTGAGTAGTTAATGATCATTACAGACCTGATGATTGTCTGATTCAAAATGGCCAGTACCAGTCCATTTCAGCTCAGTAAGTCCTAGAATATCAATCAGTTTTTATAGATTCCATTTCATTTTGAATGACTTCAAATTACCTAGATTCATACTTTATATACAGGCCATGTATCAGTTATTTTGGAATGTTTGCAGCTTTCTCATCTCATTTTGAATCACGCCACATAAGCGGATAAAGGTCTTCCTTTGCCCATGTCACGAAGGTCATCTCTACTTTAGGGAGGTTCTTTTTCCCTCTGAGCTAACTTCTGGCGCTTGATCAGATGGTGTCCTGCTGGTCGGACTATTTTGTCAGTTTGCTATCCCTGTATCAATAGCAAGCCGTCGTAAGGACTATACATTTGCAGTAAGTCGATATCTAGTAGGGCAAATTGTTCACTTCTCTCCTTTCCTTCTAGAGTTCTCAGCTGATTCTGGGAGTTTCGCTCCTCACAGATAATGTTAATACAGCTTGTTGGGCTCTATTTAAAGGGAGACTTCCCTTTCGCAAAATGCCTTTGTGTGCCTTTTAAATTTTTGTCTGGAATGAGTGTAGTATCAACACAAAATACTATTTTTAAAAATCTTCCAACTGTCCTTCTTGTGAAGGTCAAACTACACTTCGTGTCATTCCAGGTCCTCTACAATCTGCTTGATCATGTTTCTCCATCCGATTGATTACCTATTGCTTCCAAAGGTGAAACTACACCTCCAGGGAGGTGGGTTTTCTCTTATTTCCCTCATAATTACCATATTCAGCCCAGGACCACCTCCTCATTTTTTCACTCACATTATTTTATCTTCAGCTTATGTCCAACTCCCTTTTCTTCAAACCTGCTCCAGCTTTGCCTCCTCCAGTCTACTTCACCGAAACTCCTCTTGCTGTCTGTCCTTTAGTCAGTTCTGAGTCATCGTGACCCCAATGCTCAGAGCGGATCTGCCCCACAGGATTTCGAAGGCAGATGTCTTTACAGGAAGAGATGACCAGGTTTTGCTCTCTCAGAGGGATAGGTGGTTCAAATCACCGACCTTTCAGTTTGCGCTAAGGGCTTAACCACTGCATCATCACGGCAATTACTTAAAGTCATAATTTGGCTTTACTTTATCTGTAAAGTAAAAGTAAAGTAATTTGGCTTTTACTTTATCTGAAAGCTGAGTGAAAGCAGCTACTTCCTACGGTCAAGCATGAGCTGGAGAAAGAATTAAGGAAACATTTTTTTGGTTAGTCCTTAATGCTAAAGTGGATTTTGGACTCTTTCACAATGAGGTCTTTTAGTGCAGGTCTGTTGGCTTTCTGTTGTACTTGGCGTAGATGAGTAACCATGATAGTGAACTACAAGAGAAAGCCAGTGCTTAATGAATCTATTTGTATGAGATTGCAAACAAGCTTAAGGACTGGAAGTTTAATCTCAACAGGAATCAGAAAAATGAAAATCAATACCTTCATCAGCAGAGACAGCCTAATAACATGTTTTTATGGTGGCTTACAATGTATCTGTAGGGCTCTTCATATGAAGAGATGATAAAGAAAAAACTTTGTGAACCATAATTAAATTCACTAGGCAGTGTGAGGAATAATGTGTAAACAACAGTTCAACAGCTGTAATACCCTTATATTCAAAATGTTTTTTAATGCTTGGAGCAGATTTTTGTTGTTGGGTGCCATCAAGTCAGATCCTACCCACAATGACCTGATGTCCAACACTGCCTGGTCCTGCCCATCCTCAGTTACTGACATATTTCAGTCAATTGCTGCAGAAGCTGTACATCCATCTCATTAAGAGTCTTCTGACCCCCCACCCCCACCCCGCCCAACTCTCTTCTGAGTAGGATGTCCTTTCCTAGGAACTGCTCTCTCCGGATCAAGTATGTGAGAGGAAGTCTCACCATCCTCACTTTCAAGAAACAGTCTAACTGGGCTTCTTTCAAGACACATTTGTTTGTTCTCCTGGCACTCCATGGTACCTTCAATATTATTCTAAAGAGATATAGCTGAAAATAACTCATTATGCCCACCTTATAGCTCAATGAAAATTATAATTGCTTGATATGACATCTAAAAGACAAATGATGACATTGTAAAGACCCGAACTACCTGCAGTATAAAACTACTGAAGGACGAGAGTATAAACGAGATGGGAAAAACTAAGAACTCTGGAACTTTAAAACATCTACCAAATATTTTTTAAAGAGCAGGAAAATGGTTTGAAAGAAAGTCCTCAAGTACACCACCACTTTTTCTCGTCTTCATTAAGGGGCTCACTTTTGCAGTAGACAGAACTCATCTATTAGTCAAGTTCCATGTTGTGGCCAACCTGGAGTTTGTGGAACGAAGTCAGCTACTTTTCAATGTACAAATGGAATGGATGCCGTCTCTCCATTTACACATGCCATCCAATTTCATTTGTCCCAAGGTCCACAGAGCACTGATGATAAACACCAAACTGAACTCACTACCACGGAGTCCATGCTGGCCCATAGCGATTCCCTGTGACTTTCTGAGACTGTAACTGTTTACAGGAGTAGAAAGCCCGGTCTTTCTCCCATAGAGCTTCTGTTAGTTTCGAACTGCTGACCATGCGGACAGCAGCGACACCCATACAACACCAGGGTTCCAGCATTTAAACATTATTGAATGGGTTTAAATGCATTCTGATTAGGGAAGTAATCGATGACAAAGTTCCAGTGTCACCGTACTCTGTGCAATCTCCAATCCAAACGATCAGTTGTAGTTTGAAATATGAACGCAGTCTGCTGTCACAGCTCACACAACAGGGTGAATTGACTTGTTTGTCCTTCACGTTTCAACCTGACCTCTAAGCAACAGTTGCCACTCAGTTGACTAGCAAAAAAAGAGTATGCACGTCTAATTTTCCAACAAAATTATTTCTAGTTTTTTTCTTTTAAGGAACTAAAAAAAAAAAACCCTTGAAAATAAATCTATATAAGCCAACCCGAGTATCAGCCAAGGCACCTATTTTACCACGAAAACGGAATTAAAAAACGTGCTGAAAAACCTTGACGTATAAAAAAGTATGTACAAGATATATATGCAACATTTCAGGCATTTGTAAGTGCTCCTGGTGATCTGCTTCTGAAAGGTCACAGCATGAAAACCCCAGGGAACACAGTTCCCTGACACATACGTGGTCACCATGAATTGGAATCAACTCTGTGACGTTAGGTTTATTGTGCCAACCTGGCCAATAGAATCATATGGGATTAATTAAGTCATAGTTTGATTGGAGGACAAAGAGATAAATGGCTCTTCAAGGCCCGCCCCCTTCTCTCTTGCTCTCTGCTGGGCCATGCTGCTGCTTTAGCTAGCTACTCTGCCCCAACCTTGAGCTACACTACCTGTGCAGCCAGGCAAACTGTGGATCGTGTTGTTAGAGCTTGAGGCACCTCTGAGACCTGTTTTTGCCAGATTGCTGTTATGTACATCACTTGAGCTTGAGACTGATGGATCCTGTCACCTTGCATTGCTTGCATTTGATATCCCACCCAGCCCTGCTTCACTAAGCTCCCAAGCTACTGACTGTTAGTGACCCATCCTGCTGCTTGCTGCCTGTGGGTGGACTCTGCTTGCCTTGCCCAAGGGGGGACTGTGCTGTCTGCTTCCTTGATCTTGGACCCGGCAGCCCACGTGGGCTGAAGGACTTCCAGTATATTAACTGTTCCATGGAAGTGAGTTGAACTGAACCCTCTGCATTGCTGTGTGGACTAATTAGCTGCTATATTCCTTCTCGCTGTATAAACATATATATATATATATATATCATCAGAGAACCCTGCTGAACACAACTGCTGTATAAACACATATATATATCATAGAGAACCCTGCTGAACACAACCACTGTATATATATATATATATATATATATCAATCATAGAGGACCCTGCTGAACACAACTCAATGGAAACTTTTATTTTGGTAACATAAAACTATGCTACCAAAATCAATAATACAAAATCAGTAATCCAGTATTGGAAAGCTATGCGTTAATATGCTGTTCTTTTTTACAGCTTTGTTGAAATATAATGCATACAATAAGCTGTGCATGTTTAAAGTGTAGCATTTAATGAGTTCTGACCTATTTCTTCACCTGTGAAACAATCATAATCAAAATGCAAAACAAAACAAATGAAAAATACGCGCTGCCATTGAGTCAATTCTGAATCAAAGCAGTCCTTTGAGGCAGCGTAGAGCTGCCTCTGGGGGGTTTCAAGACTCGATCTTTGGGAGGGTAGGTGGCCTGTTCTTTCTCGCAAGGAGCAGTTGGTGGCTTTGAACTGCTAAACACAGTCCAGTGTAGCCCATGATGTGCCAGGCCTCCCACTGTGCCCATTATAATAAAGATACTGAGTATTTCTATCACTTCTAGAACTTTCCTCATTTCTCTTTGAATACACCCTTCCCATCTCTTCCTCCTCCATATCTGTCTCCATGTGTGTTAGTCTGGATAGACTAGAGAAACCAATTCATGGGAACTCATATGTGTATTAGAGTTATATATAAAAGGTAATTATACATTAAGAAAGCATCCCAACCCAGTTTAGTCCAAGCCCATAAGTCCATATGTCCGATACCTATCTATACAGTCCTCTTCAGACTCATGAAACACATGCAATGACACCGAGTGCAGGATGATCACAGGCTAGTGGGTGGAAAGTCTTTGGATTCAGTAATGTGTAAGCATCTCGGTGCTGGCAGGGTTCTTCATGTGGCTCCTCCACTTCCCAGGGCTGCAGCAGGGTAGGTCCTTGTGCCTTTTCCTCAGGGATGTCTCGCAGGGAGTCAGCCTTGTCAGTAGTGTGTCTCCAAGGGAGTGAGTCTCTCCACCTCCAAGGAGGAAAAAGAGGATTTCCCAAAATTCTCAGAAGGCCATGCCCACAGAGAGGTCTCATTGGCTATCTCCGGATTGACAGGCTAGACTCCACCCCTACACTCTTAATTCTCAAAATGACACCAGATCAGATGACTATCATACCATGCAACCACTAATCTACTATTTCAAGTAATAATGCTTCCATTTTCTATAATTTCATATGTAGGCTGTACCCTTTCTTGGCTGTTTCCTTTATTCAGTATTAAGATTCATTCAGGTTGTATGAGCAATTAATTCCATTTTCTTACTGAGAAGAATTCTATTATAGAAACATAGAAAACTTTATTCAATCACCTTTTGAGGTATTTGAATTGTTGCCAGCTTTGGGATATTATAAACAAAGCTGCTAAGCACTTGGTGTATAAATCTTAAGTAGATATCTGTTTTAATTTTTCTTAAATGACTGGGTTCTGTGGTAAGTACATCTTTAACTTTTTGAAATTTTGCCAGATGTCAATTAAGTCCACATGGATAAAGCACATCAGCTTGTGTGATCCAAGGGCTGTAAAGAAAATCCAAATCTGGAGGAGGAATGGTATCAGAGCTTAAATTCTAAACACCCAGCTTGGAGAAGTCAATAGATGACAGCGGAAGCCTCCAATCCATTTGCAAGGTCCCCACATGTTTTAAGCCCCCAGTGAATCCCCTCTGACCATCATCTAGGGATGTGAAACATCTTGCTGTCAGACAGAGAGCGCAGTAAAGTGGATTATGGCGGAGGTAGTTAGGTTAAAATGTAACACCTTATCACTTAATCTCCATTTTGATTAATTTGATAGAAGATGCTTCAGTTTTTAATATTTTCTGCTTTCCAATTGAAGTTTTCCTCTGCTTTGCCATTGTTGATGTTGGTTTTGTTTGCTTCATGGTTGTGTTTTGTATGGCTTGCTGTATATGAAATCCACCATAGGTAAATCTAGAGACAGTAACTGAATTAATAATTGCCTAGAAGCGTGGTGAGAGAGGTTAGGGACAAAATGCAGAGCTAACAACAATGAATACGAGAAACAAGACAATGTTCTAAAATTGATTATGGTGATGATTGCCCAACTTTTAATATAACTGCACTGTTGGATTATGTGACGTGTGGATTATATGCTAATGAAACTGTTTTTAAAAGAAGGTGCCAGACTGTGCTAGTGGCTGCACTATGCTGCATTTCTTCCACCGTGCACAAGTCTGCGCGGCCAGTTCCTTGGAGGGAGGTCACCCTTAGAGTACTTATGGAGGAGCGTCCACTGCGGTTCTAATCAGCATTTCACTAATGCCTCATGAAATCGAGTGTTTCTTCATTGACTTTTTAGTCGAGGGCTTCTCTTCTTTGGTAAATGTCTATCCAAATATGCTGCCCATTAAAAAATTCAGTTATTTATTTTCATATTATTGGGCTATAAGATTACTTTATATATATTACTACATAATATTTTCCAGATATATATTTTGCCAATGTTTTCTCCAACTTGATAAGTTGCTTTTTAGTTTTCTTAATTATGTCTTTAAAATGGCAAAGTTCTAATTTGCTGAAATACAAATTATAATTTTCTTTTACAGTTACATCATAATTTTGTATCCTATTTAAAAAATCTACCTACTTAAAGATCATAAAAATTTTCTACTGGTATCTTTTAGAAGTTTATAGCTTTATAGATTTACATTTAGGTAGGTATATGCTTCATTTTGAGTTAATGTTTGTACATATGTAAGGTATAGAGATCAATCTTTGCAAAAATATATATTTTATCACCATTACTGAAGATTATCCATTCCTCACTGAATTTCCTCGACTTCTTTTTTGAAAATCAGCTTACATCAGTGTGTGTCAATTCCTGAATTCGCTAGTGTGTTTCACAGCTCTCTATATCTATTGTTATGTCAAGATTACCCTGTCTTAGTTACTACAGCTTTATTGTAAGTCTTGAAAGTCCTCCAGTATTAACCATCTTTCTCAAAATTGGGCTATATAACCGCTTTACTTCCTGATATATTTTGGAATCAGATTGCCAATTTGAACAAAAGAATCTTCTGGGCTCCCTATTTCTTCGTCAGTCTGAGCATGGCTGTCTTTGTCTTCACAATATCTTCTCATAAGACTCTCAAGCTCAAAAGATGCCTGGCCAAGAAACAAAAGTAGAATCAGCCCATTACTCAATGGATTCAAAAGAAAACTGGCAATAAGATCAGGCATAACTCCAAGAGAAGACGTTGGAGAAGAACCACGCTGGGTCTGCACAGAGTCCCCGGTGTGACTGCATGCAAGCAGCATTTATCTAGCTTCACTAGCATACTGTCATACGGAGTTTAAGGCTTTGCCTCCAGCTGATCAATTGAACATGCAAATATCCAGCTTATTCCTTGGGTTTTTATGCTTCCACTTTGAGAGGTTAGCAATTAATAGATAATATGAGGTCACTGGTTTGGAAATTAAAAAAAAAAAAGAATCTTCTGGGACTTTGATTGGCAGAGTTGGATATAGAATAGATATCTTAACAATATTGAGTCTTCCAAACCATGAAGATGGTAACACCATTTGTTTTCTTTCATTGGTATTTTGTAGTTATGAGTATTACATATCCTACACCTATTAGATTTGTACAGATTTCATAATTTTGTGTTTATGTGTGCTTTTTTCAACTTCCAATTGTTCATCATTAGTATACTATACAGACATAAAATTGATTTTATATATTGACCTTGTATCCCGTGACTTGTTCAATTCATTCATTAGTGATAGACTTTTGGTATATTTTGAAACTTTCTTTATAGCCAAGTATGTCATCTGTAACAGATAATTTCATCTCTTCTTTCCAGTCTGGATGCGTTTTGTTTTGTTTCCTATTGCATTGGCTAAGACCTCCAGTGTAGTGTTGAATAAAATTGAGTTTGAACATTTTTGCCTTATTGCCAATTTTAGGGGGGTCAGTCTTTCATTATTAGGTTTAATGCTAGCTGCAGGGGATTTTGTAGATCCCTTTTTATCAGGTTGAAAAGCTTGTCTTCTGCACTCACTCTCACTCACTTCACTCTCTCACTCACTCTCGCTCTCACTCACTGACTCACTCACACTGACTCACTCTCTCGACTTACTCACACTCACTCATTCCACTCTCACTCACTCACTCACTCTCACTCACTCTCCCTCACCTCTTTAACTCACACTCACACACTCTCTCAAAAATAAAGCTTGTCTTCTATACTTAACTTTCTGAGATTTTTTTGATACGTGTGGAATTACGCTATATGCTTTTTCTATACCTACTGAGATAAACCTCTAGGGTATCTTCTTTAGTTTGTTTCTTCTTTACTGTGCTGTTTGCAGTGATTGCTTTCCATTGTTGACCTCATCTTGCATACCCAAAATAATACCTTATGGTTGCTATTGGGTTGTCTAGAGAAACAAGTCTAGTGAGAGCCATCTATGTATAATAAAGAGTTTTATATCAAGAAGTAATTGTATATCAAGAAGGTATCCCAGCCCGGCCCATAAATCCGATGCTAATCCACACATCCCTCTTCAGTCTCGTGTAGCCAATAAGCCAGTGATGCAGAATTGTAAACCAGGAAGCAGGAAGATCACAGGCCGGTGGGTACAGTCATGTGGATCCAAGATGGGTGGCAATATGGCAGGGCACCAACAACTGTCAGGGTTGGGCAGCCCACAGAGAGAGTCTCAGTGAAGCCCCATCAACGAGGAAGGCAAAGCTGCAGAGAACAAGGAGGAGGATTCCAGGTTCCCGTTTATTGAAAGGCCACATCCCCAAGAAGGCATCATCAGGTTGACAGGTTAGATTTACCCCCTACACTTTCATAAAAATGCAAGCTGATGTAAAATGATCTAACTACCACTGTCAGGATGTACTATTCTTTTTATCTAATGCTGGATCTAATGAGGCAATATATTGCAATTGCTGAGAATTTTTATGTCTCTAGTCGTGACAGGTATTGGCCTATAGCTTTCTTATACTCTCATAGTCTAATGTGGGCATCAGGGTAAAGCTGGCATCACAAAATGCATTGGTGAAGAGATTGTGGAGAGCTAGTATTTCTTTGTTTTGCAAGGCATTTGGGGCTGGAATTTTCTTTCTTGGGTTTTAATGACAAATTACATTTCTTTCCGCGATTGAAACTACTGAAGTTATCTATTTCTTCTTGAGTGAGTTTTGGTAGATGTTATCAAAGGAACGTGTTCATTTCAGTTGTTAATTTTGAGGCAGAAAACTTATTTGTAAAATTGTCCATTCATTTTTCAATGTCTGGAGGATTTTAGTAATATTCCCTCTTTCATTCATCTCTAAATGTAACTTCTACTTCTAGATGTTTGTTAAATTTATTGATCCTTTCAAAATACCAGTTTTATTTTATTGCTTTTCTTCTCAATTTTATGGATTCTTGTTCTTATCTTTATTAATTTTATTCATGTTTACTTTAGATTTAATTTACTCTTCTATTTCTAGGCTGTTCAGGTGGCAAATTACTTAATAAATTTGACTTTCCTTCTTTGTTTCTTCCCTAGGGGGTTTCAGAAAGTTTGTGAAAAAATTTCAATTTTTTTTAATTTCATTTTTCCATGAACCTTTTGAAACTCTTCATGGAAATATTTAATCCTATAAAATTGACCCAAGAACTGTTTTAAATAAGTCCCACTTATTTTATTGCTGTTTGCATTTCTAGACAGTTCAAACTACCTTGTAATTTGATGATTCCTCTTTGATTCATAAGTAATTTAAAACTGTTTAACTTTCAAATATTTGGAAAATTTCCAGATATCTTTTGTTATTTAATGCAACTTAGTTCTGTTATGAGCTCAGAAAAATCTTTATATTTATTTCAAAATCTTTATATGATTTCAATTAATATGTTCAGAAGTAAGTTTTAGGGCTCAGAAGATGCGTCTATCTTGATGAACGTTCCACAAGCACTCTCTTGGAGTGAAGTTGTCGATATGTTGGTTGTTAGTATTAAAATTCCTAATCCTTATTTCTGCCTTAAGCCTATAGATACCTAATAGTCATAGAGGCAGTGTTACTGAAAGGGGGGTTGCTAAACTATACGTTTGTCTATTTCTTTCTTTTTTTTAAAAAAAATCATTTTATTAGGGGCTCATACAACTCTTATCACAATCCATACATGCATCAATTGTATAAAGCACATTTGTACATTCATTGCCCTGATCATTCTCAAAACATTTGCTCTCCACTTAAGCCTTTTAAGATTTTATTTTTATTTTTTAAAAACATTTTATTAGGGGCTCATACAACTCTTATCATAATTCATGCATATACATTTGTCTATTTCTAACACTTCTAGTTCTATCAATATTCACTTCTTATATTTTGAAGCCATTTCATTATGTTTATATATTTAGGATTGTTACATATATCTTCTAGGATAATGAACACCATTATGTAATGTTTCTCCTTATCTATGGTAATGGTCCTTGTTCTCAAGCCTATCATGTCTGATATTATGATAGCAACTCGAAGTACATTAGAGGAAAACTGTAGATTGCATTCAGAGGGACAAAAATAAGACCTGCTGTATGCAGGCCATAAGACAAGGAGACGCAATCTTTATTATTTACTTTTTAATAAATCATTTTATTGGGGTTTTTTACAGCTCTTATAACAATCCGTACATCCATTGTATCCAGCACATTTGTACATATGTTGCCATCAAGGACACCATCTTTAAAGTATTAAAATTAAAACAAAAGCAGTCAATAGAAGACTTTCTACCAATAAAAATAACATTCAAGAATAA
This sequence comes from Tenrec ecaudatus, assembly GCF_050624435.1. NCBI lineage: Eukaryota > Metazoa > Chordata > Mammalia > Afrosoricida > Tenrecidae > Tenrec > Tenrec ecaudatus. The sequence goes on from NC_134543.1 coordinate 73,924,058, forward strand.
AATACCTTTTCAGACCAATCTGAGGAAATTCATTAACAATAGCTATATGACGGGGTGGAAAAATGAGATCAAAATGGTGGGAAAATGAGATAACAGAATTTTCCACAAACTTTTTGAAGCCCTCTCATATTACAAGAAACCTTATAGGAATTCTTCAGTCAGAGCAACATAGATAAATATATAGATAAATATACGGAATATTCACTGTCTCATTTTAAATCATTCTAAAAGATACCTGACTAATACAAAATATAAAAGCAATATATTATGGATTTATAGTATGAATAAAATATATGAATACAATAGTACAAAAGATGGGAGAGATGTATTAAGGTATGGTAGTGGGAGGCTGGAACACTATACACAAATAGTATATTATTTGAAGGTAGATTGTGGTTAATAATAATACTGTAAATTAAAATGAATGCATTTTTTAGATGAGGTTAAACAATAAGTCACTAGTAGATTTTAAACGGAATCATAAAACGTCTGATTTCTTTTGAATAATGCTGGCAATGTATACATATTTCCATCTTTTTACTTTTAACCTATTGTGTTTTTATATTTAAAATAAATTCTTTCAGACAGTTTATAGTTGGGTCTTCTTCTATACACACTCTCTTAATATGTTCGGGCGTTTCTAGGGTAACTACTGTGAGAAGGAGCTTCAGATCAATAAGTAATTGTACATCAAGAAACCAGCCCAGTCCAACCCAAGTCAATCAGTCCAGTACTGATCGATCCATCAGTCCCTCTTCACACTCACCCAGTGATGCAGAATGCAGGGAGATCACAGGCTGGTGTATGCAGCTGCTTGGCTGAAGTGGAACCGCGGCAGGGCTCCAGCAGCCCTCTGGGTGGCCAGCAAGCAGGAGGGGAAAGCAGAGAGAAAAGGAGGCTCCCTGGGCCCTCATGCCCACAAGGAGGTGCCATCAGGCTGTGACCTGATTGACAGGCTAGATACCACCCCTACATTTACAAATCTTCAAGTTGATATAAAATTATGTAACTATCACACATGAGCTTTATTATTGAGGTAATAATTAAGTTAAACATTTGTCTTCTGTGTTTTATTGTGTGTGTATTATTATTCACAATTTTAAAAAATCCTGCTCCCACAAAAAAGCTTCTAGCTATTGGGGAACTTCGTTTTACTAGCTACTTCAAATGAACTCAAATATAAACTTCAGTTCTAACTTTAGATGGGTCTGTAAAGGCCATCTGTGTGTTCTTTAAAAGGGATAAAGGTAGAAGATTGTTTCCCAGTTTGAAAATGCGAGAAGTTTAGATAAAGGTAAATTTCTAGATAAAACTAAAACTATTATATTTCTGACAAAAGCTCAATAGAAGCATATAGGACCCCCACAGGCTACCAAATGCCCTACTCTTTGCAGGGACAGTGAATTATTTAATGTGCTCCTCCGAGCCAAAATCTTTACCCCCACCTTTTCCTGTAGGGGTCTGGTAAGAAGAGGGAAACGATACTGGTAAGATTCACCTGTGAGTATTAAGACTCGGATCAATGCGAATGCCAGCCTCCTGGGTATAAAATGAGCCCTCTTAGAAGCCAAAGGAGAGAATGCATTGCCAGCAGAGCCAGGAGTGGAACCCACACATCCTCTGGAGTGCAGATCCCTGTGCAGTGAGCCTCCTGGATGCAGACAATAGCACATCAGAGGAGCAGTAGCGGAGCTGGGAGCCAGAGCTTGGAATAGAGAGATGTGGAGCAGCTGTGCTTGAGAGTGTGCCTTTGAAGCCAGTTCTTTGAAGCTTAGCAAAGGCTGCCATAGGCAAATTTTTAGAATGAGTTTCGTTCTTGCTTTTCTAGCTACTTACCGTATATACTCGAGTATAAGCTGGCCCAAATATCAGCTGAGGCGCCAAATTTTGCCACAAAAACTGCATTAAAAGTATGATGAAAAAACTCGGCTTATCCACGAGTATATATGGTATCTTTCTTCCATTACTCAACCTGTATATAAATATACCCCAACCACCATTTTTAAAGTGACTGTCCTCAAAGTATCTGCAGAGACTAGTCCTCAAAGAGAGAATGAGGCAGAGGAATGGATAGGAGAAGGTTTGGAAGAGTTTGTGTGGAATCTATTATCATTCAGCCCCATTTTGTCTATGAACTTTCAGAAACTCTCTCATATATGTATCTTCCCTAACACATACTGATGAATAAGGACTACCTTTTCTATATCACCATGAGATATGAAATTATGGCACCAAATCTTCATACCACGGAGTTTATTAAGGTAAGTTTTTTCCAGGTAAACTTAAGCATGGTTCAAGAACTGGCTTTGATAGTCAGAAGAACTCAATATTCATACATATTGCAATTTTAAAAACCAGCAAAACACACACACATCTGTAGCTTAAAGATATTACTTCTGTCTCAGAGTGATGAATGATGATTATAGTGTGTTACCACAGTACTTTCATTCATAACATTTATTACTTTGGACAATCTGATCGAGGACATTTCCGTTCAGATACAGAAGCACATGTTCTTGTTTCCAAATATCTTGAGATAATTACAGATTTATATGTAGCTGTAAATATTATCATTGAGAAATCCTGTGTATTTGTACCCAATTTTCCTAATGCTCCACAATAGTAACATCTTGTAAAATAGTAGCACAAAATGACAACCAACACATTGTTGCCGTCTCATCACCATACCCACTTTGGTCCCACCCTCCTTTCTCTGGCGACCTGGGCAGCCCCTATCCTGCCTGCCATTTGTATAAAGTTGTCCTTTGAAGATTGTTAAATGAACGAATTGGCACAGTCCCTAACGTTTCATCCCATTCTCTGGAATTCACCAGGTTGTTCCTGTATCAACAGTTTGCTCCTTTTATTGCCAAGTAGTAATCCGTGACACGTATATACTCCGTGGGCTGAGCCATTTACCCAGCAAAGGAACTAGGAGGCGTTCTCGGCTCTCCCAAATAAAGCCGCTATAAACATTTGTGGACAGGTCATGTGAGCATGCTTTTAATGACATACAACTCTAATTTTCGAGTTGCTCACCTTCATTTTGAAGGAAGTCCAAATACATCCAAAGGTCATAGATTACCTTCAGATAATTAAGGATTAACTAATGACTCACTCTTTATCAGTACTTGCAGTTTTACAACTATTTTACTGTTTGACCACATAAAGTCTCTGAGCCACAATTAAACAAGTACAGGTGTTTTCAAGTGCACTCTTTGTGACAAAAATACCATGAATGTTCCTTTAAATTTTTTTAAGGATTCTATGGTCAAATGTTCAAAAAATGTTAATAAAAGCCAAATATTAGGTGCCTCCTTTGAAATGAACCCTTTGGTTTACAAAAAGAGGAACCCAGTGAGAGAGTGGACAGCATCCTGGCCCACCAAGCGTCCAGGATGACATTTCCGCTTGGAGCAGCTAATGCACGGAAAGGACCCCACCACAAGACACGACATCCCCTTACTGACCCACAGCGCTGCAGGGGGCAGTCACATACCAGGGGGTAACACGAAGGGAGCAACAGAGCAGCAAGCAGGAAAAGCAACAAAGTACCTGTGGAATTCTGAATACAGACCGGACTCAGAGCGGGGCTTTTCACTACATCAGACCTGATTGGAAAACTTTCATAGGGGTCAGCAGACAGACCTGGAACTATTCATAGGCTATTCTCTCTCTCTCTCTCTATATATATATGTCTATATATATAAAACTGGCAGGACAAACAATCCTGAGGAGAAAGCAGGACTGGCATTTCCAGGGGGACAGACAGGAAGAAGAAGGGAACTGGGGGTGGGGAGGAGTGGGGAGCCAACAAACCCAAAGAGAAGGGAACAACAAGAGATCTAAAATTAATGGCAAGGAGGGCATAGAATGCCTGGTGGGGTTCGGTCAAGAGCAATGTAGCCAAGAGGAAGTACAGAGAGCTGAATGAAGGTCGAACATGATAGTGGGATAGGAGGAAAGTAAAAGAAAATAGAGGAAAGAACTGAGAGGCAAAAGACATTCATAGAGGTATAAACATAGGCATGTACATATTTAAATATATTAATATATAACATTAGGGATATAGGTCTATGTACATATATTTATAGGTTAAGCATTAAGGTAGCAGACGGACATGGGGCCTCTACTCAACTACTCCCTCGATGCAAGAACACTTTGTTCTATTAACCTGGCATTTCATGATGCTCACCTTTCCAACACGATCGCTGAAGACAAAATGGGTGTATAAGCAAATGTGGTGAAGTAAATTGATGGTTCCCAGCTATTACAAGATATAGTATCTAGGGTCTTAAAGGCTTGAAGTTAAACAAGCGGCCATCTAGCAGAGAAGCAACAAAGCCCACATGGAAGAAGCACACCAGCCTGTGTGACCACAAGGTATCAATGGGATCAGGTATCAGGCATCAGAAGACCCAAAACAGACAACCATTTCAATGCGAATGTAGGGGACCGAGGGGTAGGAATGGAGACCCAAAGCCCATCTGTAGACAAGTGGACATTCCCTCACAAGGAAGGGATGAGGCAGCAAAGGTGAAGTATAGCACTGACAAAACACATAACGCTCCTCTAGTTCTTTAAGGCTTCCTCCCCACCCCCACTATCATGACCTAGGTTCTGTCTTACAAATCTGGCTAGACCAGAGCATGCACATTGGTACAGATAAGAGCTCTTGACACAGAGAATCCAGATAAACCCCTCAAAACCAATAATGAGAACAGAAGTAAATGAGGGTAGGGGAAAGGTGGGGGAGAAGGGAGAGAAAGGGGGAAACCGATCACAATGATCGACATACAACCTCCCCACCCCACCCCAGAGGACAAACAACAGAAACATAGGTGAAGGGAGACAGCATACAATGTGAAATATGAAAATAAAAATAATTTATAAATTAGGTTAACAGGGAGGCTTGGGTGGGGGGAGAGGGATAAAAAGAGGAGCTGATACCAAAGGCTCAAGTAGAAAGAAAATGTTTTGGAAATGATGATGACAACATATGTACAAATGTCCTTGATACAATTGATGTATGGATTGTTATAAGAGTTGTGAGAGTCCCCAATAAAATTATTTATTAAAAAGAAAAAAGAGGAGCCCAGTATCTAAGCTCCCCAAATTCAAATCTCATTTTCATAAGGATAATCTTCAGCGAGATACTTAACTTTTCCATACCTCAGATTCGTCATCTATAAAATGGAGATAATTCATATGAATGGAAGATTAACTATAAAGGTATATAGAAGGACCTGATTATTACTATTATTATTATTGCCATCAGAAGCAGAATCATCAAATTCATCATCATAATCTTTTTAAAAATTCACACGTCCAAGATTTACCCTGGGTGAGTCAGGTCCAGTTGAAGAAGTAGAGTTTTAACCACATTAAGGAGTTACCTAAGATAGAAGCAGATTTAAACCCAGATAATAAATGCTGGTGGGGAGATGTCACACTTTTGTCCATACACGAATTTAGTAATCCCATAAATTAATAATTCCATTGTTCTGCATCTCAACTGAGGATTGGGCATATGACATTATAAGCTCAGGATTTTTTAGCAGGCAGTTCAATAAAATAAAATGTATCTCTGTGAAGGTGGACTTGGTACACATCACTTTAAATTAAAGGGGGAAAAAAGGTCCTACATGTAGCAGTTAATATTCTTACATAAAAAGTTTATTTGTGAATCATTGTTTAGCAAATCAAACCTGAAAACAAGCCATTATTTCTTCAGCAATACAAGACAACTGTGATTGTTATTATTTCTTTAGATCCCAGCATAGCCCTGCTAATATCCAAAGGTCATCTTGTCAAGTTCCAGGCAAATTCCCAGGACACTCGAAGACTCATTCTGCAGAAGGGGGCAATCTTCTCACGACTTCTTCAGCCATTCTCAGGTAAGCTTTGGCCTGTAAAAAAACAGACTCACGCTCATTTGTTCCATTTTCCACCCCAATCAAGAATCTAATGGCTTGTGAAAATTCTGTTTAACATAGTTGTCCTCTGAACTTGACAGTAACAGGGTGAGTGAGACAAGGTGATTTAATAGAGAGGAGATACTGCTATGAGCATTACAGGTTGAGTAGGAAGAAAAATGTTTAGAATACCTATTTTGAAGGGGACTTTCTGAAAAAGTATTTAGTATCTGTAATTATGGCAACCAGATCTAGTTGGAGGGAAATTATGCCTTCTTCTACTGACAAATTGATACCCTGAGATAGTGCCAAAATTTGGCATCAGAGTTATTAGTCATTTTAAAGAGAGCTAGTAATTACCACCCTATGGCTTATCTTAAGGAACCCTGGTGATGTAGTGGGTTACGCAATGAGATGCTAAGTGCAAGGTCAGCAGTTTGAAACCACCAGCCACTTGTAGGGAGAAAGATGAGGCTTTTTCTGTAAAGATTTACAGCCTCAGACACCCACAGGGACAGTTCGACCAATTATGTGTCAAATTGGACTTGACGGCAGTGAGTTTGGGTTTATGGCGTATGTTTGAACAAATATTCTTCATTTACCCTGGGAAAGGTATGTGATGTCAGTACTACCCACTGAAAGACTCCCTCACCTGATGGATCAGCGGCAGCATTCGAGTATGTCACCTGTTACACTCTTCTTTGAGCCCCAGGGTAGCAGACAAGTGAAAGGGAACCCCAGGGTAGCAAAGTCACAAGTGAAAGTGGCTTCCAAGTGAAGGAATGGGTCACAAACTAACCCAATGCTACCGCACGCTACTTAGAAACAGTGTCAGAACATTTGCATTTCCAGCGTTATTTTTAAAAACAATTCCAGTTCCAACATCACTTATTTTCCCTACTTTATTCAATAAGACTATAAGATTTTATCCAAGACCATTAATTTACCCATGTACATAATAAAAGCTGTGCCACACTATGACTATTAGTCATCGCTGAAAGTACTAAACAATAATTGCCAAGTACCATATAGACTCGAGTATAAGTGGACCCGACTATCAGCCGAGGCACCTAACTTTACCACAAAAACTGCATTAAAAAAGTGCTGAAATACTCGGCTTATGCGTGAGTGCATATGGTATTATTTCTTTACTCTTCACAATTATCATTGTGGGGCAATCGCTTCTGCACTATCCCTAATTTATAGACAAGAAAACAAGGCTCAAAAGGTAAAAAGTCTTATATAAAGCAATTAGTGAGCTTTGAAGTGGTCTTTGAATTGGGCTGGCCAGCTCCAGCCTCTGGGCAATAAAGGTGTTGGCTGAGGTCTGTATACCATGACTTGGTGATGCACTCATTCTTCTTTTGAAAGATTATACTGTTTTATCTGAGCTGCAAATATAAAACCTGACAACTAAAATTCCCTTCCAAGGAGTTCACTCCAGGAAAACCTGCAACAGCTGCAATCTCTGTCAGGCTGGAACCTCTCAGAGAAGAAAAATGGAAATCATTTCCCTGGAGAAGTAGCTGTGCTCCCTCGTCCACGGTGGAGAACATGCGAGACTTGGAAAAACAAAGCCGTCTGGGTCGTGCTCTGACTCTCCCAGGACTCACTCTCTATAATAACACTTTGGAAGGAGACTCCGTGCATCAATGAAGAAGTAGGAAAAATGACATCGGTCATTTTAAACACACACAAAAAATAATTTATACATTATCAAGGGTTCGTGAGAGAGGGAGGGAGGGAGGGGGAAAATGAGGAGCTGATACCAAGGGATCAAGTAAAAAGAAAATGTTTTGAGAATGATGATGGCAACAATTGTACAAAAGTGTTTGACATAATGGATGGATGGATTGTGATAAGAGTTGTACGAGTCCCCAGTAAAATGATTTTAAAAAAAGATTATACTGTTAAGGGTTGGATTCTTGGCACCCCCCCACCGCACACACATACACAAATATGCATGTCAAATCTCAACTTCTATGTCCAGTGGTGATAAAGTCATTTGGAATGGGCTGTGCTTGTTATGTTCATGAGGCAGGATTAGTGTACTGAGTCAATCTATTTTGGTATATCATAAAAGATTAAACAAGGAAGTAGAGCAGAAACGGGGCATGAGATGCTGAGCCACCTGCTGATGGGCCAGGAGCAAACAGAAGAGGCTCCTCCCTCCCGCCCCCCCTTTTCCCCCCCACCGCCCCGCAGGGGCTGGCAGAGAGGGCGCCTTTCCCTAGGGCTCCAAACAGCCAACTGAAGTCCCTGCCATTCCCTGCCATTGAGTGGCCTCCAGCTCCCAGCAGCTCCCAGAGATCCTTGGGTTCTCAAAGCTGTAACTCTTTGCAAGAGCAGAAAGCCTACCTTTCTCCCTTAGCGTGGCTGGTGAACTTGAACCAGTGTTCTGTGGTTAGCAGTCCAACATGTAACCCACTACATTACCAGGGTTCCACCCTAAATTTGACCTTTGGATCTCCCAAATGGTGAAAAAATAACATAGTTTGCTAAAGCCACCCAATTGTAGTATTTCTGCTAGAACAACACCATATAACTGAGACATGCAATGTTCTGTTTTGCCAGATGAATGTAAAATTTTCATTTAAAAGAGTATTTTATATTAAGAATAATTCTCTGTTCTAATCACTTAGTTATTAGTCTGTCAGCTGTAACAAGAGAGAACACAAAGAGGCCCATGACGTCAGAGAATTTTTATAACTCTCAGTCCTAGAGTTGGGTTCACAGTGCTCGCTGAGAGGCACAAGGGAAGGAGCTTACACAGAAGGTTCAACCAGCGGGAGAGGAGCCAGACAGAGAATCTGTGAGTGAAAGTCTTCATTGGGGTTCTCCCAAGAGGGGCAGTGATTAGCTGTTTTGAATATCACTGGGTAAGCAGCAGAGGAGAGGGCCTCGGGTGGTATCCTGGGTTAAACAACGGGATGCTAACAAGGGATGCTAACAAGGTTGGTGATTCAAACCTTCCAGTAACCAGTTGGGAGAAAGACAAGGATGCCTGCTTGACCCTATAGGGTGCCTATGAGTTGGAATCACCTCAATGGCAGCGAGTGGCTGCATAAGTTAGCAGGATATGAAATACAGTATGAGGTCTTATTATTATTAGAGTAAATTTGGTTGAGACTAGGAGAGGGGTTTTTTGCTTGTGTGTTTCCCTCCTTGAGAAGCCAGAGGACGCTGAGGCAGTGAAACATACCTATTTTGGCCTGACTATACTCTAAAAACATGAATAATGCTTTGAAACTTTTTACTGAGTAACTAGTATGTGCCAAGTATTTCACTTAAATAATCTTACTTACATGAGAGAAACATTATCAATCCAGTTTAATAGATGAAGAAACTGGAGGTAATTAAGAAAAACTGCTCAAGGTCATAAAACCAGAACACTAGAAAACAACCAAAGCTGGGTCCAAGTGATTCCCAATCTTAGCATTTTTAACGATGCCACACATTATACACTAAGCCCTAAATATCAACTCATTTTGATCGTTATGCTTAGCCTAAAAATGGTTTCACTTCTTGACAGTTGACAGTAATAAAAGATTTTTGTTGCTGTTTTGTTTTAAAATGGAAATAGCATGTGTTAATAAAGAAATGTTTCTCTTAAATCAGTGTGTTGATTTTTTTCTCATACATTTTTATATATACCTTTTATCTCCTAGTAGGTTTCCTATGTACTAAAGCCTAATATTTTGTGATGAAAATTTAAAGTTCAAAAAAAAAAAGAAAATTTAAAGTTCACTAAGACAAACTGAGACAGAATAAAATATTCTACATTTAACCTCTGCTTTTTATTAGACTATCTCTAAGTTGATATTTCCACTATGTCACACTGAAAGTAATTATTAGATTGTCATTTACTGAAAAACTACTAAAAGGGTGCTTACTTTACAAAGTTGTTTCTATAAAACTTTGGTGGTTGAGTTTTTAATCCTGCCCAACATTATTTCAACAAACACTTTTTTGGTTCTTACTGTATGCAAGGCATTGTGCTAGGGTATCTGTGGGGTATATCGATAATAAACGAGAGACAGGATAGCCCACCAATGAGGAGTTGAAGCCTTGAAGTCAACCAGGCATGGCTTAGATTCTTGGATCCATTAGTTACTAGCTACGAGGCTTAGAGGAAATTAGTTTAGCTAAACTCAGTTTCCTATCCGTGAAATGATTATAGTTATAGTCCCTGTGTCCAAGGATTTTGAGGAGCACAAAATGAGATTAAGATAATGTGCAGCTACTATTAGTATGGCTTTAAGGAACCTGTAATCTTATTGACGAGCTAAAAGGAGGAAGATCCTCCAGGAGATGACTAGACTCAGGGCTGCGAGGATGGACGCACACCCAGCATGATTGTGTGGTGCCATCTAAATCAGATGCCCAACAATAACAGTAACACTGAAGAGCTCATATGAGCATGTCCTTTGGGCACTTTTCTCTCCCTGAGAAATAATTAATTTAAACATCTCCCTTTTGTTTAATCCATCACTAGCAAAAAGGTAATATATACACATAACATGTGAAATCTATATTTTAGATTTCTTAAACTATTAATACTCTCTCTTCTTCCATGACCGTAACTCTATAGATATCCTTGTCTGTATAGATTTTCCTGTCTTTCATTCAACATCTTTTTATTGGGCATCTATTGACAAAATTGGCTACTGAAGACCTCTACAATGTGTTGAAAAGCAAGGATGTTACTTCGCGGACTAAGCTATGTCTGCCCCAAGCCATAGTATTTTCATTCATCTCATATGAATGTGAAAGTTGCACATTGAACATGGAACACCAAAGAAAAATCAATGTATTTGAACTATGATGTTGGCGAAGAATATTCAAAGTACTATGGACTGTCAAAACCCAAACAGAGCTGTCTTGAAGTACAGCCATAACAATGGTGAGATCTCATTTCACATACTGTGGATATGTTTCAGGAGAGACCAGTCCCTGGAGAAGGACACCATGCTTGGTAAGTGAATGGTCAGCAAAAAAGAGGAAAGTCCTAGACAAGATGGATTGATACAGTGGCTACGACAATGAGCTCAAACAGAAGCACAATTGTGAGGATATGAGGTGATAATTTAGAAGTTACAAGATAATAACGTTTCCACTTATATTTGAACATTGTTACCAGGATTATCTTAAAGCACACCTTTTGCAGGCTAATGCTAAGAATTTTACATGATAAAAGGGATGAAACTATAAAATAATCAGCCATAATGCCCATTACTGGTGTCCTAGATTCAATCAAAGGCAAGAGTAATTTTAATTAAAGCAACAATTAACAATCATACCAGCATGAAGGTAATGCTATTCAATTTAGGACTTCTCACTTCTAAGTTTACATTTTCCTTCCTTTGTCTATTACGCTCCCTGGTCTTTCACACTTTCCATATTCAGTGGTTCACTTACTTCCCTTCCTCGGGTGCACATGAGTAGAAGCTTTTGCTCACTGGCTGGTGGATTTTCCAACTTTTCCAGTGATATCTTAAATTCACTACAACTTCTACCTTTAAATTCCTCACTGTCTTTTCAGTGTTGCTTCTTTGAAAAGCTAAACATTCCTGGGAGAACAAAATGTCTAATTTGTTTTAAAAGTGTCTTTTGTTGGAATTACATCAAGGTTTACAGAGCAGATAACCAGTTTACATCTAACGACTCGTACACATTCTGTTTCATCTCATTCATTGAAATACCCTCAGTGTTATATCACCTAGCCCACATCTTCCCTGTGTCTTGCCTCTGTCTCTCCTTTCCAAACTCTTCTGAATGTTGTCTTTGGGTAAATGTTGTCCCTTTGATTCCTAACGATTGCTTATTCTAAGGTGTGCAAACATCAGTAGTATTATTAGTCTCCTCGCAGACCTATTGCTTGGTTGAAACCTGAGCTAAAAGGAGGGTTTAGTTCCAGACCCAGAGTGACCCCAGACCTCAGTCTTGGGTGTTCCCTAGTCTGTCAGATCAGCAAGCTTGCCTTTACAATTTGTTCTATGTGTTTCGCTCACGTTATCCAGGACCTTCCAATGTGATCTCTTTCGGAGCAGTTGGTAGTGGCAGTCAGGCACCATGTAGTTATGGTATTTGGGTGGCAAAGACTGATGTTTGCATTATCCATTAGTCCACTGGGCCAATTGTTTCCATGCGTCTTTGATTTCATCATTCTTCTTTTTCCAGACAGGGAGAGACCAATAGTTTCATCTTAAACAACTACTCATGAGTTTTTAAGACCCTAGTGGATACTCACCAAAGTAGGATGCAGACTTTTTGTACTATGCTATGCCCAGTGACTCAATTTCCCAAGGTACTTGGTTATGCTCAAGGACTTTCCGTAACTCTGCCCTCTATGTCCACTACATCCATGGACAGAGCTACAATAAGGATAAATACCCACTGAGGAAATAGCATGGGGCCAGGCGGAACTCTGATTACCCTAGGGGAAAGGCGTGTCCAATTCCATACTGGCTCACAGCAGATGACTATGAAGCTGAGATTAGATATGCTTCTACCTTCCAACTCCCTTACCCTGTTCTCAGTCCAACCTCCCCATGGCATTCTCCTGGCATTCAGCTGGGCCACACAGAACTCACAGACAGCACTCAGGATTATGGATTATCCTGGGGGAGCTAACAGTGACACAGAGCCTCTCCTCAACCATTCTGGCAGGCATGGTATTCTCTGGTCCTCAGCCTCTCAGCCCTATGAGATCTTAGCCTCTGCCTCATTCCCTGGGCCAGGAAGCATATGCACCACTCTGCCTCAATATCTCAGCTCTTCTTCGTCTCAAGGTTTCACTGGTGCAGCCTCTAAACTTTAAGCGGAGATCTTGCAAGCAATCTGCTGGTGGCCCTTCAGTCTCAATAGTTGTGGATTCCTCTTCTAGCTTCTGAGATGGCTCATTTATACGTGTTGGGATGACATAACTGAGTGCCTTCATTTATAGTCTTCTATACCATATTTGTATGATCCCACTCAGTCATTTAATGGTAATTCCAAGGACTGTGGATAGAAGTACAGTGGAATTTCACTTTACCACACCTAGGTACAAATATCATGTCAAGCATATATATGTGTATTCCCACTCACTTTCCATTCACAAATCTAATTGTAGCCCACCACGAGTACAGGATTGTACATATGATTATATTTGTCTCTGTTGACATTAACTGCTGCATTATTCCCACGGTCCTTTCCCGCCTTCGTCGTTCTTCGCCAACCTCCCTCTTAATGTAGTCTGCTCTCCCCTTCACGCAAGTTCTTGACATCTAATTGCCTTTCTCTTCTCTTGGAAGTTCTGAGCTACACTATTCTCCCTTTTTACTTTGCTGCTGTTTTCATTACAAACTAATCTCTCTGGTTCTCTATTTTTAGTCTTGTAGGTTTGTTTTATTTTTGAATACTTCTCCACATAGGTTGACTTTTAGGTGCTGTATTGTAATCTCAAATTGTTGTCAGCCACTGCTGATTCTGTCTAAAGAACTGGATTTCACAAATTCCTTTAACTTATGTTTGTCTAAAAATGTTCTGATTTCACTGTTGTATTTGAGGGATAATTTTGCTTGGTATCGTATTCTTGGTTGGCAATTCTTTTATATGCCTTCTTGCTCTGGATGATTTCTGGTGAGAAATCAGAGCTCAGTTTTAGTGGTTCTCCTTTGTAGGTAAGGCTACATTTTTCCATAGCTACTCTCAGGATTTCTCCTATGTCTTTGGTTTTAGAAAGTTTGACTAGGATATGGTTTGGTGATTTTGGGGGGAGGAGAGGGAGGAAGTCTATCCTGTTTGTGGTTTGTTCAGCTTCTTGAATATAAATCTTATCTTTTATGATATATATTATACCATATAGATTTTATTGTCATTATTTTTTATAAACCATTTTATTTGGGGGTCTTATAGCTTTTATAACAATTCATATATCAATTGCATCTTTTATGATATTAAGGAAGCTTTCTTCTAATAACTTTTGGTCAATATTTTTTTGTGCCTTTTGTTGTCACTTCCTTTTCTGGAAAGCAAGCACTTGCTTTTTTTCTTGATGGTGTCCCACATAAATTTTAGGCTTTCGTTAAATTTTTTTGTACTTTTTCTGATTGTTCTAGCAGATTAGTATCAAGATATTTATCTCTAAGCCCACTAATTGGCACTTCTATTGGTTTAATTATACTTCTGTGCCCTTTCAATGTATTATCTATTTCTGAAAAGTTAGTATTAATCTTCTAGGATGTTTATTTGATATTTTATATGGTTTCTAATTTTTAAATTTATTTTATTTGTTTGTTCTTGTAGTATTGTCTTCAGAAGTGCTTTCTATGTTCATCTTGATTTCATATTCATTTTCTGGAACTTCCTCTGAATAACTGAATGTACCTAAATATCATTGTTTTGAATTCCTTATCAGGTAGTTCCAATGCACTAATGATTAATTTAAAAATATTTTACAAGCAAAAAATGAGAGCCCTGGAATCTGGTGCTGGAAAGAGAAAGTGATGGAAGACAGAGAAGTGACGATAGAGTAAGATGAGAGGGAAAGAGCTAAAGATGAATTTTTCTGATTTACATTTTTGTCTGTGTGTCAGTTTCTAGGAAGAAAAAAATGCAGGAGTCAATGTTGGTGATGACTCTAGCCTTGGAAACACTTTGTGGCTGTTCTACTCTGTCCTGTAGCATCAAGAAGCGTCTGCATCAATAGCAATAGGTTTATGACTCTCTAAACCCAAACATTAAAATGTGTTCATCTGAAAAACTAGGGAATAACATTATTTTATAGAAATCTATCCCAATAACTTTCACGAACATTTATCATGTTGACAAATAAATGCTTCAATATTTAAACAAAGAGAAACAAGGAAAATGGGTATTAAATTTCCATGAATACTACAGAATCTGTTAAGAAGACCGAAGCTAGTTTCTGAGAACAAATATCCATTTGAGTAGGTAAAGGGGACGGGAAGAAGGTTATCAAAAGGTGAGACTCAACACGACTAGCCAAATAAATGGATCTGGATTCCAGGACTCAAGCAGAACTTCCTAGGTTGTAAGAGATAATGCCTTCAACACTGAAGCCAAAAGTTCTATTCTCTTGTCATGATCAAAATCCTGCTACGCTGATTTTTAGGTGCAACTAAAAAGTAACACTAATCTATTCCCATATAAAAGGAATGGCATAAGTGGGCTGAGAGTTCTTTAAAAAGGAAAGGGGAAAGGCATTTTAGTGTCATGGTATCTTACATAGGACATTTCAGAAGGCAATAAATATACTCATGCTTGTACCTTAAGTGGAATTTTTCAGAGAATTCTCGAATTGTTATTTCATTAAATCTCCATCATTATGAAACGATCAGTAGATGGAGAGAGAGTGGTTCACAGGAGTTAGGGCACCTATCTAAGGTCACACTTAGACAATGGCAGAACTAGTAGTGACACCACCAGCTTACTCAGATTTAGCACTTTTCCATCTATGCAATGATCCTTCTTTCATAAGAGCTTGTTAGGTTCTCATTCATAAGGAATCACTATAGATTATTTGTCAATAGTCTCTTCTTAGTAAGTACCTTAAAATGTGCGTATGTCTGTATTTAAATCTCAATTTTCATACAAGTTTTCATTCATTTCATAAAATAAAGCACACCTATGGTAGTTGGGATGATCAAACTTTAATTATGAAAGAAAGAATTGTGACTTTCTCTTATAAGAACGATTTCTTTGAAAATAAAATTAAACACAGATAATACCTAAGAGCAGAGAGAAGAAAAATATTTCACTGAGTTTACTCAAATATCATACTCTTAGCAACTTACTCATCTGTACTATAAATGCTAACCCTTAAGAAAGGGAAAGAACTTCTAAGGTCCTAAGAAGGTCATTGAAATTTACTCTCCTTAGACAAGACTCTTGTCAATTTACTTCATGCACAGCTCCACTCAAGGTTGTCTCTCTATTTTCCAGTTCACAGAAATAGAGGAAGCAAAACAGAATAGAAATGTAGTACTTTATAGATATATAAAATAATCCTATACTCAAGTTATTTGTTAAGGGCAGAGTGGGGAGGGAAGTAAAACTATTAAATGCTAGATCAGGGTCATTCAGCAAAGGAACACAAAAAACAATTGTACCACATAATAGTACAAAATTGATGTACCATATGATGATTCGATTTCTGGCTTACATAACAAGTGCCACTTAGGAAAAAAGAAATACATGTGATTGATTTTCTCTCTTTTTCACAGACTAAAAGGTTATATATAAAGTGATAAAATTTCAGAAACCTTGATAATCTCTTTACTGTATCCCAAAATATCTTGGTCATAAAATCCTACTTGCCTTTCTATCTCACCTCTTCAACTATATACATGAAAATAAATGCAATGAAAATTTTACAAATAATCATCTATACAAATTTCCTATAATCAGTTCAATCCTTTTTCATAAGGTTCCCTTCTCTCAAGACTCAGCTGAACCCTTAAGACTGATGTAAAATCAACTCGGCAATTAGCTTATTGCTAACCAACAAGATAAGAAGTTTACAAAGTTTCACTGTTCATATTCCAGTGAGAAACTGCGTGGGTTACAATTCTATGTAGATGAATTTATCTGGTTGATAGCTGGTACTGCCATGTCTGTTTTTACATATATGAACTCTTAAATAGATAACCTTGGTCTTCTAACTTTCTTTCTGTACATCAGAAGTAAATATTCTGCCATTATAAAAAGAAATAAGAGGATACATTTTAGAGTACAGCTTACCTCATCACTCTCAGGCTGTGAAAACACAATTGGCTGGCCTTTATCCGAAGATTCCCTTATGTTGAGGTGCAAAGGAATATCTCCTAAAAGGAGGCACCAGATAGCCATGAGTACCAGGGAAATCATATCAGCACTTGGAACTTTACTATTTGAACTTCAGAAAGAAACAAAATCTGGCTAAGTAAATTCAAATCAACTTGAGTTCTGACTATCTTCAAATTGCTAAATGTACAAGAAGGAAATTTCAAATGAAAACTGTAGGCAGAAATTCTCCTGAGGGTAGTACAATGATTGCATAGACATTTATGAATCTACGTGGCAGCCACTCAAGAGATAAGGCTTGTGATTTTATACTTTGCTAGAGGTTTCTGGCAAAGAATGTTCGGGGGACATTTGTAAATCATTTCTCCCTGTAATGTCTGGTAAAACTACATGATACCACACTATAAGAGAAAATTGAAGAGAAAAAGTACACCCATTCCTCATTCATGGATAATAGGTAAGTTTCAAAGACAGGTTGTTATGCAGAAATTGGCATTCTGCAAAAATGGAAGATGACTACATCATTACAAAATTGCTAATTTACATCATTACATACCTGCCACACCATTGAGACTCACGGCCCAGGCAAGCTGACACATAATAATAACCATCACAGTAAGATACATGTCACCAATGCACAAAATAATAGGGCAGAGTTTTCACAATTGTAAATGTGAAATGTTTGGATTTTAAGTTAGTAAATAAGTGATGAGTAGGTACAGTTTTTCAAAAAGTACAAAAAACCCCACCTCCTGATATTGGCAGATGGGCTAGGAAAACTGTCAAAAAGTAGGTGAGGCTTGTTATCTCAACTACGTGCCTCTTTCTCAGATAGTTCATTCCCTGATATTTACTAATCTATGTAACATCATATGCAACTTGTGAGTTTGATATTTCAGGAAGTATTTGATAAGAAGCTCTGTTATACAGATAAAAATTAAAGTTATATGCCTTTCCCTGGGGTATTTTAATATTAGGTCTTAAAATCTGAGGGTGAAATACTCTGACATATGATTCAACAGAGATTTTACACCACATTATCACAAATATACCAAAAGGCTGAGATGTGGAATGAAGTAAATGGAACCAAAAGTTGAAGAGTTAACTACTCATGATTCTGTACATTCCGAGCCACTCCAAATCTATGCAAAAGTTATTGAAGCATGTAGTATAAGTGTATTTACTTAAATAAGTATTCAGCACTATGCCAGGCAATGTAAATAATTTACAATGAGCACATGTTATAAAAATGTAATCCTAAAAAAAAATACCACAGTGAATGAAGGGGGAAGTGCAGAGTGGAGACCCAAAGTCCATTTGTCGGCCACTGGAGATCCCCTCACAGAGGGGTCTAGGGTAGGAGATGAGTCATTCAGGGTGCGATGTAGCACTGACGAAGAATACAGCTTTTCTCCAGTTCCTAAATGCTTCCTCCCCGCCAACTACCATGATCCAAATTCTACCTTGCAGGACTGGATAGGGCATTGTTTGTACACTGGTGCATATGGGAGCTGGAGGCACAAGGAATCCAGGGTGGATGATACCTTCAGAACCAGGGGTGTGAGGGGCGATACTGGGAGAGTAGAGGGTGAGTGGGTTGGAAAGGGGGAACTGATTACAAGGATCCACATCTGACCTCCTCCCTGGGAGACGGACGGCAGAGAAGGCGGGGAAGGGAGACTCCGGATAGGGCAAGATATGACAAAATAATAATCTATATATTATCAAGGGCTTATGAGGGAGGGGGCAGTGGGGAGGGAGGGGAAAAAAAAGAGGACCTGATGCAAAGGGCTTAAGTGGAGAGCAAATGCTTTGAAAATGATTAGGGCAAAGAATGTACAGATGTGCTTTATACAACTGATGTATGTATATGTATGGATTGTGATAAGAGTTGTATGAGCCCCTAATAAAATGTTTAAAAAATAATGTAATCCTATTAATATATATGTACCTATATATATAAAGTACATGGCAGAAGAACAGATACTCACATCCCTCGTGAGCAAGGCTTTAAGTCTTTCCTAAGTATTCCATAGCCAAATGAAAAAATACATGAATATTTCAGCATCCATTTAACGATTAGCTTTCCAGCAAATTTGGTGTCTTGTCTATGGATCAACTTAAGACTCTATAAGCAATATTCACACACAAAAATAAATATTCATAAGGTTTATAGGGGAAAATAAGTTATAAAAAATGCTTAGAAATCAATATAATTTTTTCTCCTGTTTTACGAACTGCCATTAGAATAAGGAATCCTGGATGCTTTCATTTCCACTGATGTAATGGAAAAGGCTGTGGGAGGCTCCAGGGCCCCACAATCCTCTCTATAGGTGTAGAAGAACAGACTAGGAAGGAGGGAAATCTTCTAGAAAACACCAGCACAGTGAGAGAGTGGGTAACACGTCAACAGTTGTAGCTGGAGAGGCATAAAGGGGTCTCAGGGTAAACAGAATGAGTGAGGAGATACGGAACTTCACAGTCTCCTTGAGGGGCTAGATCTAGAGGAAGTAATAGTATATTTGAGATGTATAGTGGGTTAAAAGGCTTTTCTCTAAAATGGTCAGAGATCGTCTTAACTATTCTTCATGTTATTTTCTCCATAGGTAAATATGGATAAAGAATCCGAAGAGTAATTTTATGAACTAATTTAAGACACGTCCCAATGAATATAGGTTTCTAGGACATCAGTGACAGATGCAAGCCAGGGTTCTGAGAGGGCTCCAGCAGTCAGAACCATGGTTAGTAGAGCACTCTCCCCACGTTCAAGCTCATTCCCATGGCAGCCTCTGCAGTCACTGGAGCCCTTGCTCAATGCCATGTGGAGCCCATGGCGCCATCACAAAGAGTAATTTGTGGCCTTATGTTGGGACCCTGAATTCTTTCTCCCCAAAGCCATTAGATAAACAGTCAGTCTGTAACATTATCTAATTTCTGTGAGCAGTGTCATCGTTCTGGATGCATTTTTAGGGTAAGCAAACATTTGTGAGCTATTGGTCAGAATGGAATTTCCATATTTGAGACTGTCTCATTCTAAATAACTGATTTACAAAATTGTACCACCATTTATAAGTGAGGAAATTCTAATTTTGCCAACATAATTCAATAATGCCATTATAATTACACATTGACTTTATTATATAAGCGAATGTCGATTGGTTATGTTATTATGCAGATTTGGGGAATTGAACTTTCTAGGTTAGTTAAATGAAAAACAGTCATAGAATACAATTAGTGTCTATAATTACAGCAATGTATCAAAATATATCATTGGTATTCACCTGGTATTGTGGTGGCTGCTATAGAACAAATGCATAATAACAATAATACATTTAACTTCAACTTTTAGAAACTTAATTATAATATAGAATGTTTTGTAATCCCTCAGTCTCTAAGGGATCTTAAATTTTAACTACCTAAAAGTAATAATTCACTCTATGCCTCCCATATTCAACATCTAACATCTGTCTTTGTCCCAAAAGAAACTTGCTCATAATTAGTATATGAAAACAAGCTTTCTAGAAAGTCTATTAAGTTGCTCATGGACTTTTAAAAATCATGTTTTATCCAAAATGTGTTATACTTAACACGATTTGAGTTCTCACATCACTAATTCTCTCATCTAGTGCTGTAAACAGAGTTACACAGTGTAAATTTTAGGTGTCATATTTTGTAGACAGAACCAACATTTACACAAAGATTACAAAAAAATTGGCCTTTTTATGTATGCACTATGAACTGCTGCTTCCAGAGGTTGCGACAGCATATTGCAGGTATTGTCATATAGATCTGCCTATATGGAGAGACATGTCTCTAAGTTAACAACTGATGGCTGTTACTTAAAATATAGACTTGAGGCCACAGTGCCCGGATCCCATACGTCAGATTGAAGCTGTAGGCAATTTTGATTCATCGAGAAGCGTGTCAGTGCAAATCTTGCTAAACCAAAAGCCTTCCACTGATGAAGCATTCTAAAAAGGCAATGGAAAGTTAATACCTAGGACTACACTATACTAGCTGAATTGACAACATAACGCTAAAGGAGGGAAAGCATTTTCTGAGAGTCACTTCATCCCCATGCCGCATCTCCACTTTTCCTTCTGCCAATTCCCATGAAAACTCACACCCTATGGTCTTACCTAGAACATCAAGATCCAGGGTCCGCGCTAGTTTCCTTGCACCATCAGCACCAAAAATGTGAGTTCTGTGTTTACATTTTGGACACTGGAAAACACTCATGTTTTGAACAAGGCCCAGAACCTAGAATCATAAAACCAGACTGAAATTAAAACATAATCAAGCCAGAGTTCAAACTTTACTTCTTCAAGTATTTCCTGATTGGCTACTAGGTTCAGATGATACCCGATAAGACATGTTTTCAAGAAACTCACAACCTAAGGGTTGTGACAAGACATGGGGAACGACTTTAACAATATGTGATAAGTGCTAAAGGGAGATAAATGAACATTAACTATAAAACTGTCTGAGAGGAATATTTGAGTTGTCTATAGATAATTGTTTCCACACGCTGAGGATGAGAAGAGAGGATGAGGCCTGCACTGGGAATTTGAGGTGGTGGAAGGAGGTGCCAAGTCAAGGTGAGGAAGTATAACTGTGTGAGGTCTATTTGGTCTGGAACTAAGTGGGTGGCTAGGGCAGAAGGTAGTGGGTAAAGGCTTCAGGGTTGAGGGGCTCAATGACTTCCACGCATTTGAAACGTTCTTCAGACGACAGGAAACCAGCAAGGCTTTTCGGTAGAGAGCACAGACGAGGACAGGCAAGTAGAACCGTGTTTCAGAAATGGAGCGCTGCTGGCAGCCAGGAGAAACTCAGGGACGAGAGCAGGGACAAACAGTTCAGAGGCTGACTGTGGGTAAAGGCGCACAGTCGTGACAGCTCATATACACTGAGGGGTTGTTAAATGTAAGGCACGGGGATAAGTGTGTTAAACATAGCCTCTTATCGCACTCCTTAAAATAACCTTAGGAGATGAGTATGTCTCTCCCATCTTCATTCTGTACATGAGAAAACTGACATGGCTAATAAAGGACGTACACTCAGAATGTTATTGTCTGGTTATGTCTGGTAGAAAATGCCTATTGCTTTCTCTGAGGTTCCCCACCTTCAAGCACAAAAATAGATCCTTTATAAACATTTGTTGAATAAAATCGACAAGCTCTGCAAATGTAATCCCTGCTCGTGTTGCTTTTAATCCTACTTTCTTATTGATGAGACACAGTGACTCTCTTCTAGAATAAAAATAAGAAACCCTTTACTTGGTAATAACAATGTTGGCATGATACTATGAATTTCATCAATAAGATTATCAGGATAAGAGATGTCTCTATAAGAGTATTTATATTCTAAATGAAGAATAACACTGATAGTCCACAATGAGACCCGAGGAAAGGAAAATGATCATATTTGTTGTTATTTCTGACAAGAGGAAGAGAAAACACTAAAGTTGTCCACAATATATATAAATGAAAGCAAAGAGGGAAGGGTATACATTTATAACTAAGAATTTTCCAAGCCGATAATCCATACTCTTTTTTCATGATGCAGACTATCACACACACACATACACACACACACACACACACACACACAAATCACACTCTTAATTTTGCTTTAGTAATTTAGTGTCATCTCCAGAAAGTTATACCAAAAAAAAACAAGGCTTACTATCACATAGCTTATTTACTTATTCACTGTGTCTATATAACACACTCATAGCTTGGGCAGTTTTACTGCCATTTTTGTTAAACACTATATATCTCCTGACTGTAAGGCTTTCATCTTAATCATAAAAATATCACTCAAGAAATAGAAAAAAATACTTAAAGAATGTGAAAATCGAGGGGAGGGTGCATTCCAGTCCAGCGAGATGGGAAAAGCATCCCTACCCTGGAATTTCTTAGACCCCCAGGACCCAGAACCACGGCAGTTTGTGTGATTTACTTCTCATCACACCGTTCTCTATGGACTGTATAAGTGTCCCAGACATAGTCTCTACAGGATACATAAATGTCTGAGACATGAAATATAAATCTGTAACCAAACGATATTTATTGAGCTTCTACGATAAGCTAGGAACGGGACTAAACACAAAGAGTAGCAAGCAGCTGTGAGCAAAACAAACGTGATCCTTGGCCCCTAGAGCTTGTGCTGTCATTGGAAGAACAGACTGAAAAAAATAATAGTGCAAAAAAATGCTTATAAAAGAGAACAGCTTCTCTGGAAATAAAGTGAAGGATAACATGAAAGTGAAAAACAGAAAACCCAATCTACTCTGGAAGTCTGAGAGGTCTTCATTAAGAAATACTTGCCTTAAGAATTAAAGAATGAGCAGGCCAAAACAAGGCTGGGGAGGAGGGACACACATTCAACACTCAAGTATGGAGCATATGTCTTCTTAAAGGAATACAAAGCCCATGTTGTTCGGGTGTAATGCATGTGGAAAGGTAGGTCTTGTCTAAATTATGTAATCAAGAAGCCTGCACTAGAAGGAGTGTAGAAGCCTTTAAGCAAAGAGAGACGATTATACCTGCATTTGTAGTAGATCATTCTCAGAACAGTAGGGTTTTAAAAATAAGCAGGAGGTGGTGGGGTGTTTACATCTGTCTATCCATCTATCTGTCTGTCTATACCTATCCCCTCTATCTGACTAACATATGAATACGGATGCTCATTGGGTTTGTTTTTTTTAAATATGAGATGATAGTGCATTTGGAGTTTGTCCCATCAGGTCAGATTGTTAATCAAGCTTTCTATTTAGAGATTCTGAAAAGATTGTATAACAGTGTGTGACAAAAAGGCCTGATTTGTGGCAGCTGGGGGTACTGGTTCTGCCACATATTTCTCTTGGTGCATGCACCTTACCCGCCTGACCTCACTCCGTGTGACTTGTCTCTGCGAATGAAGAGGGAGGTGAAAGGAGTGATGTGAGGACGTAGACGAAGTGAAGATAAAAACGAGGGAGGTGCTGACGCCATCCAAACAGATGAGTTTGAAAAATGTTTCCAAGAATGGAATTGCAGATTGGACAAATGTATTAAGTGAAATGGAGAGTACTTTGAAGGTGATAATTTGAATTGTTTCTACAAAAATTAAATACACAGCTTTGAAAAAAATTCCGTTGGGTGTGTGTGTGTGTGTTACCGTGTGTGTATGTGTGTGTGTGTGTGTGTGTGTAAAAAGTATTGCTAGTAGTGTTCCAGCTCATATGTTCCCAGGTTTATTCCAAACAAACATGCTCAAACCAATTCCTGTTATCAGTGAATGGCTGCAGACAAGTCCCCTGAGTACTCTTGTCGCAGTCTTGCTAGGGCCTTCAAAATTAAATGTCCAAGCAAACAGTAACTTCTATGAGATCTGGACCAGTTACATTCAAGGCACTGATGTGGTCAGAAGTTTACGGTGATCATTTTTTAAAGATTCCAAAGGAATAAGCTTTATAGACTTTCTCAAAGGGCATGGGACAGTGATGAAAGCTTATTAGGAAAAACAATTAAGAAAATTTTAAAGTGTATTGATGAGCAAAAGAACAGAAAAGTGGCCTTGAGGGTTAAAAATTTTTTTTTCCAATAATGGAAAAAGATTTTAGGATAATGTACCTGTTCATTCTTGAAAGGCAGCAATAGCTTTCTTAATGAGAAACTTGTGGGGAAATCTTACCCTATCTACCCTATTGTCCTGGTCTTTCCCTTTCAGACATCTTTTTGTTTTCCAAACAAAGCACATATAGAAGAAACACCATTTGAGTTGCTCAGGATGCCAAAACGGCCATTCTGACGGAGTATGAATCACAGTGCCCATTTTCTTTTGGAAAACACTCCAGAGATCTAAAGAGTGCCTTTACAAGTGTATAAACCTAGATGGAGGATCTTTCAAGGCCAAATAATGTCACATTTTGATATTTTTGCTTAATGAAGCTTTTTTATCTTTTGTAGAAATACTTGTTTACTTACACATGCGTGTATACGTGTACGTGCATCTCATTGGTTCAGCGATCGCTCAGAGGAGTTTAATTCTTTCTTATAAGCTCTCTACACTTATACTACATGGGTTAATTTTTAAAATGATTTGATAATAGAACAAAATGGAAGAGAACAGACCAACACATTCAATACTGATTTACAATGGGAATGTCACTACAATGTGTTAATTAGATATCCATATGGGTAAGCAATGGATCTTAACCCCTATATCACATGATACATGAAATTTAATTCTAAATGGATCACTGAGCTAAATATAAAAAGTTAAACAAGAATGCTTCCAGAAGAAATAAAGATTATATCCCTTTTTTAAAAAAAAGATTAAAGGGTTCATTAAAGAAAGTTAGCATATTATAATGCAATGACAAATGCTCAGGGCAGTTGTTTACCAGGACATATTACAAAGTTTCTGGTCTGCTAATAAATGCCCAAAGGGCATATCACTCTGCTGTAAACCTCAGCCTGACTGCACTCAGTTCAAGCTCCAGGGGTCAGCAAACCCAGCTTCCACAATTAAGTGCCCAGAGGCACCCCACATTGCAAGCCAACCTCCTGCACAAAGCTCTCATCTTAACTTGCTCTGTGGGTTCCATGCTTGGTTTCAAGATAATATTCTTATAATCTGTGGTAAACTTACAGCCCCAAATTTTTCAAGTAGGATACAAAGAAACACTAAGCATATGTGAAAATGTTTACTTATTTATTTGATCAAATTAGAATATATTCAAAATAAGTAATTAGATAAGACACTCTTCAGAAAATCATAACACAAACTATGGTGCAGTGAATCTGTACTACATATGTAACAAAGGACATATATATGTTATATAAACATCCCCTGGAAATTAATTTTTTAAATGCAGATAATTCATTTCTTTTAAGAAAGGACAAAAAAATCTTTTTAGGCACAACACAGAAGTAGATATCTAAAGACCAACAAGGGACTTACTCTGTATCGTTGTTCATCAGAGAAGTACATATTAAAGCTATAATTATGTAGCATTTATTTATTATCCACTTGCTCTAAAGACGACATTTTTGCTGCTATTAGGTGTCAAGTCTATTCCGCCTCACAGTGGCTATATATAAAACAGAACCAGCACCGCCCGGTGACGGTCTTGCGCCACAATCTTGCCAGCCCTTGCTATGTCTGTGCTAATTGCTGCAGCCACCGGGGCACAGCAACTTGTCGAGGGTCTTCTCTTTTTCACTGACCCTCTACTTTTACCAACCACGATGTCCTTTTCTAGGGACTGCGCCCTCCTGAGAATATGACTACATTTGCCTCGGTGAATGGTAGTCTGACAATAATGAAAATCATAAAAAATACCAAATATTGGTGTGGATGTGGAACAACTAAAATGCTGTCACACTGCTGGTGGGAGTATAAACTGATACAGGCATTTTGGAAAACAGATAGGCAACTATCTACTTAAGCTAAATATATGCATACACTCAAATGAAAATCAAACTCACTGCCACTGAGTCAATTCCAACTCAGAGTCGGACAAAGTAGGGCCTGTAGGACAAGGAGAACTGCCTCTGTGGGCTTCCTGGACTGCAATGGCTTATGAGAGTCAAAGGCCACATATTTCCCCTGGGGAGCCGCTGCTGGATTCGAACTGCTAACCTTGCTGTTAGCAGTCCAATGCATAGCCCCCTATACCAGCAGGGCTCCCTAGGGCACAGCAATTCCCTTCCTATGTGTGCACAAACAGAAATCTGAATATAGTACTGAGATACATTCAAAATTGTTCATAGTAGCACTAATCATATTAGCAAAATATTAAAAACTATCCAATGTTGCTGAATAAATATTTATCAACAGTAAAACAGATCAATAAGCATTTGGGTTGTTTCCAGTCTGTTATGAGAAGTAATGCTTCCATGAATTTAATTTTTTAAACTTTTTATTGTGAATTAAGTAATAGTTTTCAGATATCATCAGTTTTCCATTCAATAATTCATACATCATTTGTTTCATGTCCATGACCACATTCCCTTAATGTATCATGACTTATTCCACTTCCTCCCTGCGTTGCCTGTTTCCAGGCCTCCTTCCTTATCCGGCTAAATGCTGTCCTTGGGTAAATGTTGCCCTTTTCATCTCATATAACTGATTATTCTAAGGTGGTGTGCCTACTTCCTTGGTGCTAATATTTCCTTTATAAATGTGTCAATTGTTTTGCTTAAAGTCTAACCTATTTGGGTGAATGCACTGCAGAGTGATTCAGGGTGATAGTCTTGGGGGTTTCAACTACAAGCCATTGTTGCTGTTGTTAGGTGGTTTTTGTGTCAGCTGTGACTCAGAGTGGCCCTATGTGAAATATGAACAACACTGTTGTTATGGGTAGTCAAGAGAAATGTCTACAATTATGGCCCTCCTCCTCCTTTCTCTACACCACTCACCAAATGACTGGATGGGAGCCATGCAACCACGGGGAAGGGGACTCAGGGATTCCTCAGTTTCGCCATTGCCTGGCTATCAGAATGAGGCACTGGGAGAAGCAGGAACTGAGGGAATCCTGGGACCCTCAGGAAAAAGAGCCACCAATGGCACACGCTCTTTGGAGAGCCCAGTCTGACCAGCTCGGCATCAGAGGTAAGGCCGTGCCATGCCAGGCCAAGTGTAGAGGTTTTAGAACATATCCATTACCCCAATCTGTTTAAGGGCAATCCCCAACAATCAATAAGGTTTTACAATAAAGAAAAATATTGGAACAATCATATTTAGTTTAGTCATAAAAAATTCTTTACTCCTGAAATAGGGAATAATTCATCACTTGGCTCGCCCTCCATCCAAAAGACCCTTACATCTTGTTGAGTGAGTACTTTATATATTGTTGAGCTATTTATGTTTATGTGGAGCTATTTTATGTATCCTCTGATAGGAGAAACATTAGAACGCAGATACTCTGCTATAGCTTAATTTGCATAATACCATTGAGCTGCAGCTATAAGCACGCTAAATCATTTTTTAATGTCTCATCAAAGTACAGGATCCTTTTTTCTCTTTACCTCAGCTCTTTTACTGAAAGAGAGCAAAGACGACATGCCTGCTGAATACCAGCCACCACAAACATTTTACATGTTATTCGTACATTATCCCAATCCATCATTGACTCATAAGGGTACTTCTTTTATTAACTTTTAAAAAATTGACTCTCCTAAAATACCAACATTGCTCTGAATATTGGATTTTTTGGTGTCTAAATGTATTGAATTAAGTAGTCTCAAAGGCCCTAGGTTTAATTTCTTCTTGGCATTTTAAGTCTAGGTTCATGAAAATAAAAGCAAGATTTTCAGGCTACTACATAATCCAATTTTTCAAGGTTATAATCAGGTTAAAGTCTTACTGGCTGGAACCTGCCACAGGATTAAAAGGTATGATTTAAGAAAAATAAAAAGTGAGGAGGAAAATTTCACTGTTAAAGAGAGAAGGAATAATAATAATTGAAATAGATTGGCTTTCTAAGTGCTTTTTACTTCTCTCAGCTTCAAATAAGTTTTGGTATCTTCCTTGAAGCATATACACCGATAGCAAAGGAGAGAAAAAATTAAGTGAGATGGGTATTATTTCTCCTTCAGAAACAGTAGAGCTGATGTAAAAGGAACAATAAACAAGGAGGCCTGAATTCATGCTCACTTCAGGGACTGAATAACTAGCTGTGGGGTCCGTAAGAGGCAATTCAACGTCTCTTGGGTTTAAATGAAGATTCATAGGTCTCTAAAGTCTACTGCTATAGCAATAACATTCAGAACTGCCTTGTACGCACTATGTGGTGCGGCTATGCCAAGTAGGGTCACATAGCCTCATTTAAATGCCAAAATGACCTGCCTGTGCTCCCGTGGCCTTCTGAGTCTAGAACTACCGAGAGGAGCAGACAGCCTCACCTTCCTCCAGCAGAGCAGCTGATGAATTTGAATGGCCGACTTGGCAGTTAGCAGCCCAACCTTACCCCTATGCCACTAGGGCTCCCTGTTGTATCATTGATCAACAGGGGTAGTTCATGCAAATGACATCGAATAGTTCTCTAATTAAACCAGACAAGGAATTTTGAGAAATCCTTGAAAAAACAAAAGGGAGGATACAGCCTCTGAGATGTAATTATGCCCAAGATGCACAAAGCAATTCAGTTTTATAAAGGTTATTAATAAAGAAAAGTTATTTTAAAAATAATAAAATAACTCTCTTGTAAAGATGAAAGCCAGAATTGATATGACATATGCAAACTAGTTTGTACATGTTCTAAAAAGAATTCAAATGACACCTTGTAAAGACTCCAAAGTAAAATAACAAAAACTGGAACTCTCCATGAATACATCACAGATGGTACCTTTGCCAGAGAATCCAGTAAACCTACGTGACGAACACAGAGGAAAACTATGCTGGGGACAAGAAGGAGAGAACAAACGTCCCACTTGCTTACAGTTTCTCAAAACAATCTTTCTAATTATTTATTCATTTACTTCTTAAGGTACAAGCATTAAGTAAAATAAAACTTTGAGGGGTTCAATAGGAAAACTATGTGCTAAAAAGCTCCAGAAAAGATACCACGGTACATGAATTTTGAAGGTCTCAGTGTGAGGTTGGGGTCCCCTAAGTCTACAACTGATAAACTGCTGCTTTAAATAGTTACTTTTTTAGAAAAAGAACCCTGAGCATATTATCATTAAGAAGGGGATCCACATAGCAACATGTAGGATCTTTGATAATGAAAAGAGAAACTATGAAAATGGAGAAAACAAAACAATCATTGCCAATAATTATATGCCTTAAAAGTTTTAGACCATGTGAGCATTAATCTTTGCAAATAAAAACTAAAAACATTTCAGATTATAGAAGAATTATTTTGTTTGGTTTTTGCATTGAGCCAGCAGAAAAAGTGCAATTATTCTTCAGTTTGAGCTCACTGTGCTCCCAAAAGAACAAACAAGTCCTTCTGGAAAGAAGTACAACCAGAGACTCCTTGGAGGCAATGATAGCAAAACTTTGTCTCATGTCCTTCGAAGAGGTTATCAGGAGAGGCTACTTCCTGGAGAAGGACATCATGCTTAGGGAAGTGGGGAGGCAACGGAAAAGAGGACGACCTTCCACAAGCTGGATTGACACAGTGATCCGACAATGGGCTCAAACTTAAGAGCAGCCGAGAGGATGGAGCAGGCCCAGGTTGTGTTTCCTTCTGGTGTGCACAGAGTTGCTATGAATCGGACCTGACTCGATGACACCTAACCACTCAAAATAGTCAAGAAATAGGAAATATCAAGTGTATGATTTATGTCAAAAAGTTGAACTTCCTTATTTAAAAAAAGTCTATCTTTATCAAACAAAGGAACTAGTCAAATTACCTAGGCCACACGCATAAACACCTGTGACTTAGAATTTTTTTGCTTCACAATAACATTCTCATAGGAAATTATAATAAGCAACATTAATTAAATCATGTTGTATCAACATTAATTGAGTGCTTGGAGTGTGCCAAACACTACACTAAACCTTTTATAAGCACGATATCATTTATTTTTCATCTCAACTATCTGAGGGAAATACTATTCTAATCCCGATACT
The DNA here is from genome assembly GCF_050624435.1 of Tenrec ecaudatus. Classification (NCBI taxonomy): domain Eukaryota; kingdom Metazoa; phylum Chordata; class Mammalia; order Afrosoricida; family Tenrecidae; genus Tenrec; species Tenrec ecaudatus. The sequence continues at coordinate 73,954,330 of NC_134543.1, forward strand.
ATGAATGAGGAAATCGACACGGAGGATAAAGAATTTATCCAGACCCATTCAGACATGTACAAAGTGATAGAATTGAGGTATAAAATTTAGTTCTTAGATTTGGGATCATCTCTTCACTACTGTGTGATAATGCTTCTGCAAGCAGTACCCTAAACCCTAAAAATATTGGGAAATAATCCAATCTTCCACTATGAAGATATGAGTACATATACCCAGAGAGTAACGCTCTAGGTGCTAAAACAAAAACATTATGCATAAAAGGCATAAGTGTATAAGTAAAGAACAAGACAGGCTCTGTGAGAAGGGCTGGTCATAGATTATGTGGTGACAGTAGTTCTAAAAAGGCCAGCAGCAAATCCTTTTCTCTACCAGCGTCTTCCTAGTCAAACCACCGGGAAAGAGCCTAAGAGCAGAGCTTTGTGACTGAGGCCTAACCTCTTATGGCTTCTGTGTTGTTATTGAATTATAAAGATAGCTCTGGTAGATTAATTGTAACATTACTTTGAAATCCCTTTGATCTCAGCCTTTTCTTTCTTAAGCCCCCACCCCATGTAATCAGGCACTAAGCTTGTCCATTATTCCTTTAAAATCTCAATTACATTGCTTCCCCTTTCCATTATCACTGCCATTAGTCTAGAGCAGCTCCTTACTGCCTGCTACGGACTGAATTGTGCTCTCCAAACCTGTGTGTGATGGATCTTAACCCCTAGCTTTACCCTAGGAGTTCTGGGGGTGCCGTGGCAACAGAACTGCCAGCTACTCTGTGGGAGAAAGACGTGTTTGTTGGCTTCACACACTTGCCCCAAAAGGTTTCCAAGGCTGTAAATCTTGGAAACCCTGCAGAAGGGTTCTACTTTATCTTACAGGCTCACTAGAAGACTTACAGACTTAAAAACGAAAATGTTTTGAGAATGATGAGGGCAACAAATATACAAATGTGCTCGACACAATGGATGTGTGTATGGATTGTGATAAGAGTTGTATGAGCCCCAATAAAATTAAAAAACCAAAAAGCCTTAAAGAACTCCACAGCAAAGGCAGTGGGCTTGGTTTTTAAATAGCTGCCCTAAGGAATGAATTTTCTTTGAGTTAAGGAGAGACTATTAATGCAGGGTGTGTTTATAGTTCATTCCTTTGGATATATAAAAAAGGCAGATTGGACAGAGCGAAGCAAGTAGAGACGGGGGAAGAGAAAGGCCAAGCCACACTGAAGATTGACCAGGAACAGAAGCTCAAAAGCGACAAGGTCCTTCCTGTCCTCCAAAGCCAACAGAGAGAAAGAAACCTTCCCCTAAGTGACACCCTAAATTGAGGCTTCCGGCATCCTAAACTGTGAGAAAATAAATTTCTGTCTGTTAAAGCCACCTACTTGAAGTATTTCTGTCATAGAAGCACTAGATGAGCATGACACTGCCTATCTCCCAGAATAATGGTTTTCTGGGTTGTTGTTGTTTTTAATCATTTTATTGGGGGCTCATACAACTCTTTTCACAATCCATATATACATCCATTGTGTCAAGCACATTTGTTGCCATCATCATTCTCAAAACATTTGCTTTCTGATTGAGCCCTTGATATTAGCTCCTCATTTCCCCCCTCCCTCCCCATGCCCCTCCCTCATGAACCCTTGATAATTTATAAATTATTATTATTTTGTCCTATCTTACGCTGTCCGGCGTCTCCCTTCACCCACTTTTCTGTTGTCCATACCCCAAGGAGGAAGCTATATGTAGATCCTTGTAATCAGTTCCCCCTTTCTATCCCACCCTCCAGTATTGTCACTCCACCACTGGTCCTGAAGAGATCATCTGTCCTGGATTCCCTGTGTTTCCAGTTCCTATCTGTACCAGTGTACATCCTCTGGTCTAGCCAGATTTATCAGGTAGAATTGGGATAATGGGGGGGGGGGAAGGGGAGAGAGGAAGCATTTAGGAACTAGAGGAAAGTTATATGTTTAATCGTTGCTACACTGTACCCTGACTGGCTTGTCTCCTCCCCGCAACCCTAGACTAATGCTTTTCCAACTTTCTAGCTGCTTTATAGTAATATAAATATTTTACATACTGATCTAACACACACACACACACACACACACACACACACTTAAAACTAGGGCCAAACCTTTTTTTTAAAAAAAAATCATTATATTAGGGGTTCATATAACTCTCATCACAAGCCATACATACATCAATTGTGTAAAGAACATTTACACATTCATTGCCCTCATCATTCTCAAAACATTTGCTCCCCACTTAAGCCCCTGGCATCAGCTCATTTTTCCCCTTCCCTCCCCGCTCCCTCCTCCCTCATGAACCCTTGATAATTTATAAATTATTATTTTGTCATGTCTTGCACTGTCCGACGTCTCCCTTCACCCACTTTTCTGTTGTCCGTCCCCCAGAGAGGAGGTTATATGCAGATCTTTGTAATCGGTTCTCCCTCTCTACCCCACCCTCCTGGTATAGCCACTCTCACCACTGGTCCTGAAGGGATCATCCCCCCTGGATTCCCTGTGTTTCCAGTTCCTATCTGTACCAGAGTACACCCTCTGGTCTAGCCAGACTTGGAAGGTAGAATTGGGATCATGATAGTGGAGAGCAGGGGGAGAATGTAGGAACTAGAGGAAAGTTGAATGTTTCATCGTTGCTACACTGCACCCCGACTGGCTCATCTCCTCCCGTGACTAGGGTCAAACCTTTATGAAATAGTAATTTCCCTTACTAACAACAATGTATTCTGCTAATTGTTTTGAAAACTTTTCATCATATCTTTCACTGTACTGGTCTCCTAACCTGTAGCTGTATCAGAGTTTGCATTTTGAATGATCTTGACTATTGCAAGTACCTCCTGCCTCCCATCCTTTCTATTCATGCCCAACAGTTTAAATATCTTTAAAACTACATTCTAATTATGTCTACTTCTTACTCAGCATTCCCATGGGCTCTTTTATATCTTTACAAACAAAATATAAATTCCTTAGCCTACCATTTAAGGCTCTAACTGTTAGGGCCTAACATACTGGTTCCAGTTTTGACTCAGAGATCCAACGTACAACAGAATAAAACCTGGTCTAGTCCTGTATCATCCTCACAATCTTTCGTATGGTTGAGCCCATTATTGTAACCACTGTATCAATCCATCTCATCAAAAGTGTTCCTCTTTTTCTCAACCCTTCCACCTTTACCAAGCACAATGTCCTTTTCCAGAGACAGGTCTCCGGTGGTAACACGTCCACATGAAATGAAGACTCACCGTCCTTGTTCTAAGGAATGTGCTGCTTAGACTTCTTCCAAACACATTTGTCTATTAAATACCCTATTTCAACTCTCAGCCAAGAAAGAACCCTGAGGGCAAGTGTGCTTTCCTGGCTGTTTTCAGGCTGAATTATCTTCCTTCCCCTGATATGCCTAGGAAAATCCTATCCATTTACTTATTCAGTATACCGTTATAAGCAGTGGTGACATTTAGGCAAAGAGAAATGTAGGTAGTTTCTGTATTCAGACTTTATAGGATAATACTATAAGCGTTAAAGTATTGGAAAAAATTTTAAAAAACTATTACAAAAAGGAAAAGTGTATGCTATTGGATCGCAATAAAGGAAGAATTCACCTAGTTAAAAGGTAAACCAAGTCTCCCAGAGTATTTAAAGAAGTTATCAGGTAAAAGTGAGGTGGGGAAACAGACAAGGAAGGACCTTTCTCTAGAGCCAACAGAGACAGAAAGCCTTCTCCTCGAGCCTGGACCCGAAATTCAGACTTCCGGCCTCTTAAACGGTGTTTCTGTTAGAGCAGAATTAGCTAACCATGATAGAATTGTGGTACCAGGAGCTAGACACTGTTCCAACAGATACCTAAAATGTGAAAACAATTTTGAAATTAGCAGGGCAGAACTTAGACACCTAGTAAGTTACACACTGAACTGCTAACTGCAAGGTCAGCAAGATGGGGCTTTTGACTCCCGTATAGAGTTACAGTTCCACAGGGGCAGTTCTGCTCTGTCCTGTAGGGTCACTCTGAGTCAGAATCAACTTACAGGCAGTGGATTTGGTTTGTTCATTTGTTTTAGAAGAGTAAAAGACCAGATTGCTTTGAAAAGACTGCTGGCAGCATTACGGACTTCAAAGGTAATGCTAGTGAGAGGTCAGAAGGACAGCTGAAGAGAGCTAGAGACAGTACCATCTTAGAGCACACATATGGCATCTGGAAGAGAATGCTGCTAGAAATGTGGACATACAATATGCTCCGGTAAGGCTTTAAAAGAAAACGATGAACATACAACTGGACAATGGAAGAAGCTGTATATTTTTGTGCGGTGGCAAAGAACTTGTCTGAATTATGTTCAAATGTTTGTTGGAAGGAAACATTCTAAGATGAACCTCGCTATTTTCAGTTGATGAGATTTCTAAGCAAGATCTAAACGGGCCCCATGTTTCCTCCTTGCTGGTTATAGAAGAATGGGAGGGAAAAGGGATACCCTTAGAGATGAACCGCAAAAGGAAATCAGAAGCTAAAGATTTGGAAAATTCTGTTGTACAAAGTAAGGACAAATGTTATACAATGTTTACCAAAGACATGGCTATACAAACTTTTGTTAGTAGATGAAACTTGTAGCCTTTGATGGACCTAACCAATTACCAAAGCAGAAAACCCATCAGATTAGACCACGAGGAACAGAGAGACAAATGCAAGGCAAGAAGGTGGTTTGCCTCTTTGGGGTCTACAGGCAGAAGGAAAACACTGTCTGCCTCTTGGAATTCTATAGGCTGGAAAGAGGCCAACAGAGCGCATCTATTGTCCTCCAAGACACAATGAGAGAAGAAAGGAAAGGAAAGAGCAGTCTGGAACAGAGCAGCAGAACTGCCCAAAGCAGCACAGGAACAGGAAATAATGCCTTCTTGGTTTCAAAGAGTGGGGCTAGGGTCTCAGAGGGTGAGGTCACAGCTTCCTAGATTTCAGAGTCAATCTCTGCCAACTCTGCTCCAGGTGGCCAGGGGGTGGGCTGCTGGATAAAACTGAGGGGGTGTCAAGGGGAGGGTATTGTTTATATCTCCACAGGAAAAGTGGGACCAGACTTCAACCCAGTGCCGCAAGGTGTGAATGCAATATCCCGGCGTGGAGTAGGGCCCAGCACCAAAAATTAAGTGGATTCATGTCCCTCCCCGGAAAAGAATTTGTTTCAAAGGATGACATTGATTCTGCAGCTCCGGGAGATGGACATGTCTGATCAGAGCACACGGGAGCAGATGAAGGGGCAGGAGGAGACGGTGGAACACAGCCTGGTCCACGAGGCCGTGAGGATGATGTTCCTGAGTAGAGCAGCCAGTCCACAGAGAGAACAACATGGCTGGCCCTACTATGAGACATGATGCCCCTCAGTGACTAAGGGCAATACAGGGGACGGCACCGGAGACACAGTGTGGGAATTACACCTGACCTGATCCCACCACACCGAGGCAAAGCACTGGGGGAATGCAGTGGAACAGCAGGGGAATGGAGTGGCAAGGTCCCCAGGGAATGCTGAAAGTGGACTTTGGGGCCAGGGCGTGGTGCCCCAACAGACTGGACTGGAAAACGCTCCTAAGGGCCAGCAAACGATCCTTGAACGAACTACAAGCCTTTCTTTTGTGAAGTGTTTTGTTTTGTTCTTTGTCAGTGGTTTGTTTTTGTTATTTTATTGTCTGGTTGTATACTGTTGCTTTGTTTTCCTCTGTCTTGTTTTCGTGCATGTTAGTGTCTCCACAGGTCTGTCTGAATAGGATAGGCTGGATGAACTATCTGGAGGAAAAACAATAGGACAGACAGTTCCGGGGGGACAGACAGATCCGGGTGGGGGAGGGGGAGGAGGGTAAGGAAGTGGTGTTAATAAACACAGGGACAAGGGAACAACATTGGACCCAAAATGGTAGTGAGGGGGGAGTGACATACCTGATGGGGAACGATCAAGGGTAAGGTTGCGTAGAGAAGAGGTATAGCTGTAGCCCAGGTGGGGACGGAGCATGGTGGTGGGGCAGGAGGAAAGTCAAGGGAGAGGGAGGAAGGAGCTAGGAGTCAAGGGGCATTTATGGAGGTCTAGACAAAGACGTGTACATGCAAACATATATATGATGATGGGGAAATAGATCTAATTATCTACATTTATAGGTTTAATATTAAGGTGGCGGAAGGACCTTGGGCCTCTACTCAAGCACTCCCTCAATGCATGAATACTTTCGTTTATTAAATTGGTACTCTATGATGCTCACTCTCCCGACACAACTGCTGAAGTCAAAGTGGGTGAACAAGTAAATGTGGTGAAGAAAGCTGATGGTGCCCGGCTATCAAAAGAGATAGTGACTGGGGTCTTAAAGGCTTGAAGATAAACAAGCGGCCATCTAGCTCAGAAGCAACAAAGCCCACATGGAAGAACACACCAGCCTGAGTGAGCGAGTGGTCCCAAAGGGATCAGTTAGCAGGCATCAAAGAACAAACAATCATCATATCATTGGCTGCACACCTCCATGATAGGATCGCTGAAGACAAATGGGTGCATAAGCAAATGTGGCGAAGAAAGCGGATGGTGCCTGGCTATCAAAAGAGATAGTGTTTGGGGTCTTAAAGGCTTGAAGGTGAACAAGCGGCCATCTAGCTCAGAAGCAAAAAAGCCCACATGGAAGAAGCACACCAGCCAGTGCGATCACGAGGTGGCAAAGGGACCAGGTATAAGGCATCATACAAAAAAAAAAAAGAATGTGTGTGTGTGTGTGTATATATATATATATATATATATATATATATGTATATATATTTATATATATACCACATTGAATGAAGGGGGAAGTGCAGAGTGGAGACCCAAGGCCCAAGAGTCAGCCACTGGAGATCCCCTCATAGAGGGGCTTAGGAGAGGCGATGGGTCAGTCAGGGTGCAAGGTAGTACCGACGAAGAGCACAGCTTTCCCCCAGATCCTGGATGCTTCCTCCCCCCAACTACCATGATCCGAATTCTACCTTGCAGGGCTGGATAGGGCAGAGGTTGTACACTGGTACATATGAGGGCTGGAGGCACAGGGAATCCAGGGTGGATGATACCTTCAGGACCAAGGGTGTGAGGGGCGATGCTGGGAGAGCGTAGGGTGAGTGGGTTGGAAGGGGGGAACTGATTACAGGGATCCACTTGTGATCTCCTCCCTGGGAGAGGGACGACAGAGAAGGGGGGGGGGGGGAGGGAGACTCCAGATAGAGCAAGATATGACAAAATAATGATGTATAAATTACAAAGGGCACACGAGGGAGGGGGAGCGGGGAGGGAGGGGGGGGGGAAAAGAGGACCTGATGCAAAGGGCTTAAGTGGAGAGCAAATGTTTTGAGAATGATTAAGGCAAAGAATGTACAGATGTGCTTTATACAATTGATGTATGTATATGTATGGACTGTGATAAGAGTTGTATGAGCCCCTAATAAAACGTTTAAAAAAAAAACAACTGAGGGGGTGGGACCGCCAGATCCAAGAGGGACTGAGGGAGTCCCAGCAATACTCAGATGGGCTTGGAAAATATTGCTGCCCAGAGTTGAGGGAGTAGAATTGCTGTCCTAATGGGTCCAGAAAGTAGAGCTGCACCTTAGGGCTAAGGAGCCTCCCTCTAGAATCCACGTGGCAGGCAGGGCCATTGCTTAGAAGGGCTGAGGGAACGGAAGATTCTTTTCCAGTCCTTGGGAGCTCATGCAAATTACTCAAGTGATGTTTTCACTTAGTGCCTGTTACCTTCTTTCCCTCCAAGTTATCCTAGTTGTAATGGGAATATCTACCTTATAATAGTCATAGATGAGAAGGAAATTTGCCCCACAATGTAATATGCCTAAAGTCGCACCCGTATTTGATTTAGAAGATTCAGAAGATGAGATCTGGGACTTAAATCAGATTTAAGATCTTCAGAATGGTGTGCCTGTGTTTTACATGTGGCAAGGACAGGAATTTGGAGCGGCCAAAGGGTAGACTGTTATGGATTAAACGGTGTCTCTCCAGAACATGTGTTGTAAATCCTAACCTCTATGCTCATAGTTAGCATTCCATTTGGAACCTGGTCGTCTTTGTTACGGCACGAGGCAGCATTAGTCTCCAATGTATCTTGAGTTAATCTCTTTTCAGACTTGAAAGCTAGCCAGGAGAGGCAAGGGAAACTAGCTGCCAAGCACATCAAGATTGCCCAGAAAGAGAAGTTCCAAAGAGACAAGAACCTCCTCCAGAATTCACATACAGGGAAACTGCTGCTTTAGCCTGCATTCAGAGTTCTATAACCAAATAAATCTACCTTTGTTCAAGCCAGCCATTGGCAGTATTTCTGTGATAGTCTCACTAGGTAACAAAGACACTATCCTTTGCTTATACCAGGCACTCAACATCAGTACATTTATCTCTGTGGTATAAATGGATAACTCGAGGATGAAAATGAACAAAATACCTCATGTGTAGAACACATAAGAAAGGAAGTACTTTCATGTACTTTTCAACTGCTAAGAAGGAGATCACCTAAGGAGGGAGGGTTGGGGAGTGACAGCCTCTGTGGCTCCCAAACTCACATGGTCCAGGAACCGCTGCAGATGCCGGTGCCTGCCCCCTTGCATAAGAATACAACCAAGAGGCCTGAGGACGACACATATACAAAGAACTCATCATTAAAGGTATATATAAGATTGAAAATATTTTATTATTTAAAAAATATTTTATTTACAAATACTGAGATAATCAAGAATTTGGCAATCTTGGTATCATTTTAGGCAGAGAACAGAGTATTTAATAGCTCATCTTTTCCCCTCCTTCCTTGAATTTTAAGAAATCATTTAAATTAACTTTGAAATGTTCTTATAGACATTACTGAACCCTCTCCATACCAATGAATGGCATCATTGTTTCCATGGTAACTAATGTACTTCAAAAGAGGAAAAGGCAGAAAGCAAGACTATAAACCAGGGGAAAATGGAATAAAGTGGTATAAATAAAGCATACCATCTCTCCTTTGCATTTATATGGAACACTTTCTAATTCCAGATGTTTTACTTTTACTTAGAATCCCAGACTTTTAAGAGCCAGGGGGATATCAGAGGTCATCAAATCTACATCCTACTCAAAGTAAAGAGTTCCTTTATAATGTTGCTGTACCACGGTTTTGGCCAACTGGTACAGAGTTCAATGTTGGAAAGTTCTCTCTTGTTCACTCTTAAACATTACTGAGCACCTACTTTGCTTTATAGGCTAAAGAGATGATAAAACTATTCTAGGTCATTAAAAACATTTTTTTTAATTTAGGGGCAGGATAAGCATTCTAATAACTAAAACACAGGAATAAAAAAAGAACAGTATAACAAAGACACAAGAAGATGTCAAAAAAGGCAGAAGTAGGAATCTTTTAATTCCAACTAAAAGGAATATGGAGTCCTAATTGAGTTATCTCAATTAATGTGGCCTTTTCAGCCATAAATTCTTTACATGATATATTGCATTCTGGATTTCATACCTGTGCCTGTAGTCCCATTTTGGAGGGCATGGCCTGATGAGGGGAATCGGATGGGGCTATGATCTGACTTTAGTGGAGGGTGTGAACCGGCCACACTCTCTGTTGAATGATTATCTTAGCTACTGTTGCTTGTATGAATGTAAGGAATGATATGCTGCAGCGGATTAAGATTAGTAGGAGGCCAATACCTACTAGAAACATCTGCATAAAAAAGATACCGTCCAAGAGTGGAGCACAGATTATTATATTTAGGTGAATAGTTATATGTCAATATGATTGTACTATTGATATTCAAATATAACTCCCACCAAAGGACCTTTGCCCTGCCTAGGTCCTATGAAGGTGGGCAAAGATACTGATTTGCATGTGAGTAATTGTAAAAAGGATTTCCTGCAATGCCATCCTGCTGTGTATAAAATGAGCCTTCTAAGAAGCAGGGGGTGTGATCTCATCATCATTAAGAGTCAGGAGTGGAACAAGTCTTCAGGACCCAGTATCTGGCGTAGCCATACCTGACATTCAGATTTTGGATTAAACAGCCCCCACCACCATGTGAGACATTTCCTCAAACTTTTGTCAGTTTCTGTTGGATGCTGCAGCACTTCAGAACCTAGACACATGAGGGAGTACACTCAAGGGAGAGGTGGAGGGAAACGGAGCAGACTAGCATCTTGGAAGAGATGGACATTCGAGACTTCTTCAATGTCCAACTCCTTGGGATGAGTGTGGTATTGATTCTTATAAAAGAAGTTACTACCATACCAATGACTTTCATTTCCACTCTAGTTTTACATACCCATGAGCATCTCTTGGACCTTTTTATGACCCAGAACTACTCCAACATTAACTTATTGGTCACAAACAGTTCTTTCACTCCTTACCTAAAACCTACACTTAATTTAATATCCTTAACTTTAATTCTTCTGTGGCACCTACTTTGCAAGAACTCAGTGTGGGTGGAGGACTGCATTGCATTCTTTCTCCATTGCTACATGCAGGCTGCTGAGTGCTGATGAAGAACATTCAGAGACACGTAGACTGTGTCATAACATAGACACAATCTATCTCGTCTCTCTTTAACCAGAGCTTCTTGCTATTCCCTTCAACTGTCACTAACCATTTTATCTTTCTTTCTTTCTTTCTTTCTTTCTTTCTTTCTTTCTTTCTTGATAACTATTTTAAATACTTACAACTCTAAAGTTTTCTTTTCAATCATTCTATCTCATATGCTCTGATTGGGAAGGAAATCCCTTAACATCACATCCATTTTCCTAAAGCATGACCCTCTTGCTGACCAAGAATGTGTTCCTTTACATTCACTGGAGAAGTTGAAGAATGAGGAACACTCCTTTCTGCCCAAAGAGAATGTGAACTTTGGATCTATTGGCTCAATCTTTTCTCTCACACATTAGTAACAGCCTCTGACCCTTAACCACTTCCTTACTCAGCTACTATCTTCAACTGCTGTAGTCACTTCTTATCAAATGCCATTCTTCCTCGACTTCCATTCTATTCCTTGGGCTGCTCAATCTCAGTTTCTTTTCCTCTACTTGTATGCTCTGGCAGGGAGTTCTGATGGCACAGTGAGTTAAGCACTCGACTGCTCATTGAGAGGTCAGTAGTTTATTGGAACCTCCAGCCATTCTGTAGAAGAAAGGTGGGGCAGCTGGCTTCCAAAAACACTGACAGTCTCAGAAACTTCATGGAGCCATTCCACTCTGTCCGGTATGAGTGGGAGCTGAACAGCCCCAACAGCAGTGGGTTGTATATGTTTCTGGAATCACTTCTTACTCCTCTTCTTTTCTCATCTAGAAGCACTTAAAATCCTTACAACTGGATCAACAAACATCATGATAAGTGGTGAAGAAACTAAATGGTCAAGATTTCATTTTTCTTGGATTAACAACCGAGATGAAAAAAATCTCTTTGGAGATCTATAGCCAGAATGCTACTTAGAAGTGAACATATAAAGACTTTATCTTGCTTACTCTGGACATGCCATGCAGAAGGATCAGACACTGGAAAATGGACTTTTAAATCCTGGTACCAAGAGGGGAGCCCTCCACAAGATGGGCTGACATTGTGGCTGCAAAGACAGACTCAAACAACAAAGTGTCCAGATGTCAAAGTTATTTACTACTAGCCAATATGTTGGCAGTTTGAAAACACCCCGATGAACCTCAGAAGACAGGCCTGGCAATATGCCTTAAAAACTCTAATGAGAAGTTCTATTCTGCACACATTGGGTTATGAGCTAGACTCAACTTAATGTCAACTAACAACCCACTAATAGCCAACGACGACAACACACATATATGTATGTATAGCAAACAAACTAACAACGGGTTCCAACACGGCAGTGATCGTGAGGATGGTGAGGGACCAGCAATGTTTCAATCTGTCATAGATAAAGTCTGCATGAGTTAGAGCCATCTCAAAGGCACCCAATATCATACACATATGCCATAATATTTTTTATTTACTATCAGAGGATTCGCAGATACCCTACTCTCTAATCCCATGAAGTACTTTGTCATGAACCTCAGTTAAGGAGCCACTGCTTTGCTTAAATATTAAAAATCATATCAATGTGATTGAAGGGGAGCATAGAGTGGAGACCAAAGGCCATCTATAAACAATTAGACATCCCTTACAGAGGGGTTACAAGGAAGAGACGAGCCAGTCAGGGTGCACTATAGCATACAATTTTCCTTTAGTTCTTTAATGCTTCCTCCCTCCCATCCCCACTATCATGACCTCAAGTCTACCTTATAAATCCAGCTAGAACAGAGCATGTACACTGGTACAGATAAGAGCTCAAAAAACAGGGGATCCAGAACAGATAAAACCCCTTCCCAGGGGGACAGACAACAGATAAATGGGTGAAGGGAGACAGTGATCGGTGTAATACATGAAAATATTAAAAAAAATAAATTATCAAGGGTTCATGAGGGAAGGAGGGCGGGGGAGGGGGAAATAAAGTGCAGCTATCAAGGGCTAAATTAGAAAGAAAATGTTTGGAAAATGATGGCAACATGTGTAAAAACATGTTTGACACATGGATGAATGTATGGATTGTGATAAGAGCTGTAAGAGCCCCCAATTAAATGATTAAAAAAAGATAATATCTGAATTTTCAAGTTTTACTCAAAACATTTCCTACTCAAGAGACAAAATAAAGAACAGCTGGTTCTGATCCTTGCTAATATATTAATCTTCTCAAGGTAAGAGAAGTTAACCTGGCATTCTCTATCAGGACCCCGAATATACCCCCTCGTCATTTATGCTTATGGTTAGGTTCCAAAGACCAGCTCACTTTGCAGACACTGTTGTTATGGGAAAACATAGGATGATCCTATCACCTCATCCCTTCCCTGGTACTGTGACCATGCCACGGCTGCTTCCCCCTCCCCTCGGGAGAGCTTGGTCCCTAGAGCTGTCAACAGGGGAGAGCTGCCTTATGTTCTAGTGAGAGTAGCCCAAGCAAGATCCTCCTGTGTGGCCTTGGCTCATCCCCTCGAGGATCCAAAAATGCCCTTGGTGGTCTTGCTGGGACAGAAGGGCCCCTTGCTCAAGCTTCCCTCGACTCTTGTCGAATGGCCCTGGCCTGCTCTACCTCCATATCCCCATGAGAATCAATGATCCAGAGTTTCCTTCAAGGTCATCATGACCACACCTGGTCTCTGCGTTTGACCTTAAACTAGAGCTGCCACTGGCCACTCACCCACTGACCTACCCTCACCTGTTCCTGTCCTGAAGAAGCACAAGGGACTACACAGAAGCTGGTCAAGTAATGTGGGGTTCTCTGAGCCCAGGTTACTCAAACGATCAGTCTCAGGGCTCTTTCTGACAATAGCCCAGCCTGACCAGGGTCCTGTCCTCAGCACCTCATGGGAACATAGGACCTGCCAGGGGAGTCCCATCTACACTGGCCCCACCTCATCAACCCTTCTGCTCCACACAGCACCCAGTTAGGTCAGGAAGGGAGTGGCTACTCTCCCCTTCCAAGAGATAAAATACTATGTGTATGAGACCCACCAGTCAGGGATCCCATTAGGGACCTCAGTCTCCTTTACTGCCAGATGTTCATCACTGATGCACAAAATAGGCAGACAATAGGTTTTTGTTTTACCATTGTGGTTAATGCAAATATCACATGGCAAGATAGTCGAAAAGTGAGGAGTAAGTCTATTTTTAAAATAGGCTATATAATTAAACTGTGTTTATAAAAGTGAATATATTTATATTTATTTCTTAAAGGCCAACGCTTTACTCTCTAATGGCACAAACTACAGTTAACCAGATATTTCATCTACTCATGTTGTTTTTGACTCATCATTATAGTTTGAATTTCTCAGTCCAGTATTTCATGTTTAACATATATTTACTGAGTACTTACAATATTACAGACACTGTTTCAGATTTTATCCTTAAGAAGAGTTTAATCATACCATTAATATACCACTAGGAATAACACCATTAAGAATCTCTGCTCTTTACAAGAAAACCTTGCCCTCAAGAATTTTATGATGATTTTGATGCACATACTGGTACTTCAACTCCTACCTTATAGAACGAGAAGCTAAGTACTCACTTCTGTGCAGATGGAATAGCCATGATCCAGGCTTAGAATGACCGATGCAGACAAACCACTGGCCTAATTTTGCCAGAAAGGAAGACTATGAATGAGGTGTTAACTCAATGGCATTACTTTCTGGCAGTTAACCTGCGCCCCCAAAGTTTTGCTGATTATATTTTGAAATCTCATGTAGCCTTATGCAGTTACTGGGCGTGCATTATTTGTATCTAGTTTCTCTTGGCACAATACAAGTTCAAAGCTAGAAGTGCAACAGGTGGCCATTTTCTGTCTGCAGAGAGCACTTGATTACCTTTGTTTTAAAGTTTTCCCAAGTTAAAATTGACAACAAAGAACATTCATTCATTCATGTGTACAAGCTGTGAATAAATGAAATATATGTTGAACACAATTTTTATCCCACCAATGAGCGTGCCATCGGATCACCTGGATGGTAACTATACAGGCATCTTCCTGATCAGGCTCTTTAATTTTCACAAATGGATGTCTGCCCAATCCAGAGCTTCACTGCCAATCAACACGCAGCCAGAGCTCTGCACTACCTAGCTAGGGAGAAGAACTTCACTGGGGTACAGTCCCTATAGTACTTGTAGGCTGTTTCACATTTCTCAGATGTCCACTCATTCTAGCACATCGTTGGAGTTTATCCTGTGTCACGATCACACTGATGAAAGTTGTGAGTCCTCTCTATACTGCAAGAAACTTGAGCACACAATTTTGGGGAATGCACTCTGATGTTAATCCACGGGCTGTGGTTCCAAAAGCTGTGTTCTATAAACTTATATCGATCTAGGAATTAAATCGATTTAGAGCACTGCAGAGCTACAGAGTTGGATGCATCACAGTGGCCTTGAACTGAATGCTTAGGCTAAGTTATCCACTGGCACAATTTCACTAGCTTTTGCTGAGGCCCACTGGAAGGAAGAACCTGCTATTTACTTTAAAGGCTAGAATGAGGTTGTGTTCACTTTTCCTCTCTAGTATCAGCTCTGCTCCTTCTGAGCATGCAACTCCTTTTTGGGTAAAGAAAGCTCCCCTCAGCTACTCAAAAATTCATGGCCCACTTTTAACAAGGTAAATAAAACAGAATATGTCTGATACACTGTCTTTACTCCAAACAATATTTTAATTGTTCTTTGTCTTGTTTTTAGTCTTTATTTGTAGCTTATTTTATTTTGCCACATTGTGTAGGAAAGTCCTTACCCTTTAGAAGAAGATAGGCTGTATATACGTTAAATTGTAGCAGAGAGAAAGAAAAAGTTATTTTTTTAAAAAACATGTTTCACTACTGGTGATCATCTACTCAAGCCTTTTTCTCAGAATCCTTTCCTAAAACATTATTGTTTTTGTTTCTTCAGTGATGGATGTAATTATTTGAGATATATGACAGAGCTTCTTCAGAAAACTCTTAGTGAATGAAATGTGTTTTAAATTCTTTTTTTACTAATATAGATGTATACATGTGTGCATTAGCATGTTATTTGAAAGCTAACCATAAAGGTGAACTTGGAATTTGACATTTCCATACAGATTTTTCACAGAACTAAATTAAAACTTGAATTTTTCAACAACTTGTTTGTTCACTTAAAAGAGTTTTGTATTTTTGCAACAGTGAGGCTGTACATGCTTACAGGCACATGGACTTTCCGAAACATCTCGGCCCCCTTATGAGCATCCATTAGTGCAATGTCCTGTGGTGTGGAGACAATCACAGCACCTAAGCACAAGAGAAACAAATCACAAATGACGCCATGCTTTATTTATGGAAAGATTACTTGCAATTCTATGTTACTTCCATTCCGAAAGGGTCTATTACATTATGTACATAGATGATATACATGCATTTACATAAAAAATGAGAATGATAGGGTCCACTTTGCCCTTGCCTATGTTTAACCCTTCACTTCTATACTAGACCCACAACTGATTGTCCCATGACTTAGGGTCACAGGTAAATCATCAGAATGTTCTTTCCAGTCAGACAATTTCCTAGTTAGCAGGCTAGCTTTCAAGATGTTTCTGGCGACTTGAGGGACCAACGAGTGGAGGCTTACAGAACGACCTAAAAAACTGTGCAACAGAGAGAGCCACAAGGCATTATAAAGAGCACCAGGGGGAACGGACACTAATTTCATGTGGGAGAGGATGGAGAATGCAATAGATGGAGTGAGGAAGCAAGGGATAACAAGTAGCAATAGGAGAAAGGTTCCAGAAATCCTGGTTCCCAAACTGAATCTTAATAGTCCTTATTACAGAAAATTCATTCATGTGCAACAGTGTGGAGAATAGTTTGATGAGACTAAAACGAGGCGCTGTAGCAGGAGTTAGGATGTGAAACAGCAGTGGGCTGGATGAAGGCATCACTGATAGGCTTTCCTGAATGCCTGCTGCTGCCCTACAGAAAGCAGATGATTCTAGACTATAATGTTTTGAAAGTAAAAAAATAACACCCCCCCCTTTAAACAGACACCCCTGAGGATCTCCCTGGTTTCCTTAATTAAATGATAAGCTAAATAATAATAAGCATATTCCACATCACCAAATAATTATTATGCATTACCAACTACAGAGTGCATGGCATTCCAAAGCTCTAACCCATCAAATTTGTACCCAGTGGCACTATTTCGGCACAGTGAATGAAAATGGAAGCAGGATTAGGAATAAATACATGACAGCACCAAATGAGGTCAAATGATAGCACAGAGTAATACCTGAGAAATACTTTAGATAAGTTTAAAAACAGAGAAAAATGGTGGGGAAACAAAGCTGTCAATATTACTACAGGTATGCCAAACTCAAAAGAACCCGTGCAATAGCAGTTCATTTTAACTTCACCTCTCAATTACCATTTTTGTTTCAGAAAAAAAATTCATCTTTTACATTAATGTCATTAATTTAAATATTATTGCTTTTGTAAGTTTTATCTGTTTGATTTTGCTTAAAATTATATATATATTTTAATTGTTTTATTAGGGGCTCATACAACTCTTATCACAATTCATACATACATCAACTGTGTAAAGCACATTTGTACATTCATTGCCCTCATCATTCTCAAAACATTTGCTCTCCATAAAATTATATATTCTTAAGAAACTTATAAGGAACCCTGACAGTGGGTTAGGTGTTGGGCAACTAACTTCAAGGTCAACAGTTCAAAACCATCAAGTGCTCCACGGGAGAAGCAGGAGACTTTCTACTTCTCTAACAACTTCCGAAGTTCCCCGAAGGCCTATTTTCACATTTGCCATCACACACAACTTACCTGGCGTTTTCACTCTTACATGGATCACTATATTCTTCTATTTTGTTTTACTGTCTGAAAAACTATGAATTACCCAAAAGTTCTCTTTCTCCCCTTTGAAAGACAGGTGAAAATAACATCTCTGCAAAAAATATATTGTACATACCCTGTATTTCCACAATTGTCCATCTTCACGATTCTATTATCAATCTGTTGTAGCATTTCCCCCCATATCCAGACGTCGAAAAGGGATCTAATTTCAGTTCTGGCCTACCCTTGGATATGTAAATCAGAATCATTCTGAGGCTTTGTTTTCTTAAATATAAGATTTAGAGAATGAACTAGATAATCTCCAAAATCTCATCTATTTATATCAGCGTGTGATTTGGAGTCCTCGATGACTTCTAAGTGGTGTCTGAAACCACTCTGTCAATAGGACTGCCTCAGAAACACTTGAGTGAATTTGCGATGAGACCTCCTCCTCCAAGAAACGCAGCTGCTCGTTCTCAGAGCTTTCTCTTCACCTAGCAATAGGTCATTCCCTTGGCTGTACCCTCTACATCTTCTTTTTCACTACTGACTGTGGGAGTTCTTTACTACATTGGCCTTCGCAAGCACCCTTCTCTTTCATATGGGGTAAATATGTTGTTGTTTTAAATAGTCTTTGTCAACCATTTGTATTTCATTACACAATATAGCTTTTTGGACAAATACTATTTTTCTCAAACAATCCCTTGCACAAAATTGACACTTAACAAAGGATGGGTGATGTAAACAATTTTCCTATAGCACTGCAAATTGAGCTTTAATTGGTAACACCTTGAGCTAGGAGTCAAGAGCTCTGGATTCAGGTTTTGTTGACTACACAAATATATGATATAATCTTGGACAGTTTACTGATTTTCAATATACCTCAATGAATTCCTCTAAAAAATGAACCTATTTGCACCATCCTAATTTAATTTAAAGAACTTTTCCTTACAAATTATAAAAATGTTGGTGATATTATTTTACTATACAGCCCTAGAGTGAGGAATTCAAGTGATTTTTTTCCTACTTAGTCATAAGACAGTAGCACAAATAAGTAACCTTGCCATCTGAGTTTCTCTGTAGAGCAGTCTGAATAGCACCGCTCACACATCAGTTGATGACCTTTTCTTTTTCCAACTTTGTATTGTGAATTAGATGGGGTTTTACATAGCAGATCTTCTGTTTCACACTCAGTGACTTAAACAACTTATCAAACCTCCCAATGGCTTGCCCTGTTTCCCCCGTGGTCTTGCCCTGGCTCTTTTGCTCTGCTTCATGGTCTCTGTTTCACAGCCTTTACTTCCTCTGGTCTCGACATCTGCAGATAGAGGTCTCCAACATGCTCCATTGGTGGCTCTCCTTCCAATGGTCCTTGGGTTTCTCTTAGACACAGAGGAATGGCTTTGGTGAGTGTGTGGGTTTTGTCTTTTAGACTGCACCCATAAGGACACAAGTGTGACTTGAGTCATACTCTCTAGAAATGTGCAGACTCAGAATATGTCCTACCTTAATCCTGGCCATTAGCATAGCTGAAAACTCCCTCCACAGGGGGATTCTAGTCCCAGACACGAGTCTAGAACTCACAATACCATCATGTAAGGGATGATGGCTAGAAGGGCCATATTAATCTCAGCCATCCAGTGTGTCAAGCACATTTGTACATTTGTTGCCATCATGATTCTCAAAACATTTGCTTTCTACTTGAGCCCTTGACATCAGCTCCTCATTTTCCCCCTCCCTCCCTGTTTGATGCTTTTAATTTTTAATTTATTTTTAACCTTTTTTTAATTTTAAAAAGAATGTTAACTTTTTCTTCTCAGCATATATTTCACTTTAGAATACAGTCTCAAAAATTATCAGTGATATTACATTTTATCTCTGTGGTTCTTAACTCTCAGTTTGAGAAAGTTTAATTTTTCTCATGGAACATGAATCAATGTGAACTAGCCTAAAATTCCCATCTTAGCATCACTGATGACGTCACTTTAGTTCTGTAATTAAGGGTTTGTTAGAAACCTTGTGCTCCCTCTACTGACTGAAAGGAAATGTCAGCAGTAACAAAAAGAATGTTGAGTTTGCAATAGAGAGAATTGCTTATTTTCAGGAGGCAGGAGTGAGGACACTATATCATATGTCAAAAATTCCATGGAGAATTATCTCTTTCTAGGGTAAATGTCTTAGTCTAACTAATTAGGTAATATCTTTTAATACTAGTACTAAGCTATAATATCATTAAGAGGCTTTTCATAACCTAAATTCTATTATGAAAGGTTGTTATCTGGAGGGTTCTGGAATACGTAAACATTCTCCAAATAATTAGAGTATTGTCATAATTGCTAAATATCTTTATCAGTAAGAGGAAAACTCTATTTATAACTGCATATTTGGATTTGGGTCAGAGTTCGGAGTAGTTAAACATTTAAAACTGATTATTCCAGATGTTAATCTGATCATAATTACAGCAGTGTGAAACCACTCAACTGTGCCTTTCTAAGTCTCCAGGGCAAAACTTCTATCCAATTCCCATGCTTGATGGAGAATTTCAGTGTTGGGATCTAATAAATATTTAAACAAAATCTGCTCAGAATTATACCTGCAGGAATAATTCTATGCCTTACAATTCCTGAGCACATCAATATAAAATCAAATAAAAATTAAAAGAGCACACTCATTGCTATTCTTCACGTGCACAGTGCTCTAATATTTACCATTGCTAATTTTCCTTGATATATTAAAAGACTTATTTGCAGCAAAAGAAAACCATCATTCAACTTCTGCTTGCTTAACATAAATAATACCAAACATGTAAATATTTATTAACTGTAGAACAGATATTGGCTTTGGTATTTTGTAAAGCCCTCTGATCTTTTTTCTCTACCAAGCCCAAATTTCCTGCATAAGAAATATTATTTGCTATAAGATCAAGAAATGCTCACTAGTTAGTATTAGCATATCAATATTAGTAAAAACAAAAAGTAATTTAAAAGGTCAATTCACGTTAACAATACATATCACTCAAAATCCAAACTTACTGCCAACAAGTCAGTGCCGACATCCCAAACTTAAACTCTTTATGGGAGTACACAGCCCAGCTCTGAGCTGCGGAGCAGTTCATGTTGTAAACGGCTGGCCTTTGTGCAGCCCAATGTGTAACCACTGTGCCACCATGGCTCCTGCTGTGTAGCCCGAGGAAATACAAATCGCTCCTTCAGAAGTCACTGTTTCGGACTCTTAGAAGTTCCTTTCCAACAAAATTGATTTTCGTCACAAATTCGACTAATTCAAGGATGAATCCTTATTTTGCTCATTTCAGAAATGAGTTTTGTCATTGGAAATTATGCCAATTTTGGTCAAAAGGAATTAAAAACAATAATTAGTGGAAAACACAATATTTCAAAATAACTTATGAGAGAGAAAGTCTGTGTATTTTAAACTTTAATTTTAAAAAATTCACATTCAAGAAATCTGTAGGCAGAAATTTGAAGACAAAAAGTCTGGCTCTTCAATGTAGTAGAGTCAACAGGTGATTGAGCCTCCAAAATGCTTTTGGAAGTTTCACAGTAGTTGTGCTGGGACCAGAAAACTCATTCTTGTTCACTTGTGTTCATTCAAGATCATTCTCCCCACCTCTCTTCTCTCCCTCCCTCTGAGCTTTCCAGCAAAGTTAAGATAAAATGCTGTCCCCTTTCCAGTCTTGAGTCCATCTTTATGCTGATCAGCAAACACTTTGGGGAGTCTACTTATACAACATATGTCTCTCTAACACAGATAATTCTTTCTCCTCTGTGAGCATTTGTTCATGCTAGACTCTTAGATTTAATAGTTTGCATTTCAAATTCTGTTAGATATGAAATCATCTCAGCCTGCCCGTGTTCACAGTGGGCTACCACCAAAGGGTGCTTGTTTAATAATGGAAGGCATTCCTTTTTTAGACATATTCTTTGCCTAACAGGAAATTACAGAGGAAGAGTGCCTACTCCCTGATTATCCAATTTTATTTAACCAGGTATATTTTAGGAGATGGAGGAGTGGGAAAACTTTCAACTATGAAGCCATTCTTCAGATCAAGATTCTAAAAAAATGACCAAATATAAGAAAATTGAACAATAGACTGTTGGACTTGTACTTTTTCTACAGATAAGTATTGGATGCATTTAAAAGCAGTTTTTATTATGACCCTGACTACTTGGCTGGTCATTACACTGGTCAATGAAATTTAAGTCTTCAAGGAGTTTTAGTAGAATAATCTATCATGCAGAACATAACTAAATATTATTAAATGACAAAACTAGATTAGTTCAGAAACTTCCTCTTCATACACAAGCAGATAAGTAACCTAGCAGAAATTCAAACATCAGATGAGTTGGTCTAGAGAACTGACTCTTATATTTCACTAAGTACCATATGAGGAAACTTTTAAAATTCTGATCTTCTTCATATCATAATTGAGAAGCTAGTAATTCTTACACCTTTTAAAAATGATCAACTGATAGACAAATCATATAACATATTAAACCCTTTTTTAATACTTTTATTGGGGACTTACATCTCTTATCACAATCCACATATTCCACCAATGTGTCAAACACATTTGCACATATAACGCCATCATATTTTCAAAGCATCTTCTTCCTACTTGAGCCCCTGATATCAGCTCCCCATTCCTTTCCCCTCCCTCATGAACCCTTTATAAATTATAGATTATTTTTTCCATATCTTATATTGTCCTCCATCGCCCCTCACCCACTTTTCCATTATTTGTCCCCTTGGGAGAGGGTTCTAGGTTGATCCTTGTGATGGATTCCTACCTTCTTCCCCCACCCTCCTAGTATCTCTACTCTCATTGTTGGCCCTGAGGGGGGTTTTGTTTGTTTTTAACCATTTTATTAGGGGCTTGTACAACTCTTATCACAACCCATACATACATCAATTGTGCAAAGCATATTTGTACATTCATTGCTTTCATCATTCTCAAAACATTTGCTCTCCACCCAAGTCCGTGGCATCAGTTCCTAATTTTCCCCTTCCCTCCCCACTCTTCCCTCTCCCATGAACCCTTAATAATTTACAAATTATTATTTTGTCATATCTTGCACTGTCCAACATTTCCCTTCACCCACTCCTCTGCCGTCCGTCCCTCAGAGAGGAGGTCATACGTAGATCCTTGTAATCAGTTGGCCCCTTCCAACTCACCCTCCCTCCACCCCCTCACAGTATCACCACTCACACCACTGGGCCTGAAGGGATCATCGCCAACATATTATATCTTTTTGAAGTCAAATACAAAAGACCCCTGAAGAGTTAATTTTTTCCCAAATTAAAATGTTGTTATTCATAAATAACAGGTTTTTATTTCATTTCATCAGTTTCATTCACAACCTAACAAAGACTGAAATTTCACACTGAAATATCAGGAATACTCTAAAAGATAAAACCCTGGAACACAGTTTCTAGTTTTTAGCAGTTAAATGTGATTTGTGTGAAAATAAGACAAGCTTATTTTGGAAAGTATTTTTATAATATGATGAATAAAACAATGCATATCTCATGCAGTGCTTGTACATAATGCAATACTTACCACCTATCCATTAATTGTAACATTTGTAGGAAATACAGTGTACCTGGAAGAAGTCCAAAACGCTTAAGGTTTTTTCCTGGAAATTGAATACTTAAATGAGGATTCAATATCCTGAATACTAGAAAAAGCTATGCCATCATTTTTCTACCTTTAAGGTGGAAGAATGTTTCCGGCTTCAAGTCTGAGGTCATTATAAATTATAATATTATGGGGGAAACATAACACTAAAATACAAAACACTCGACTATCTTTTGGAGAGTTTCTTATTACATTCCAAAAGATAAGATCAACACCTGTAAAGAATTACTCTTTAAACAATTACTCTTAAAAATAAATAAATAAAAATAAAATAAATTTTAAAATTACGCTTATAAATTTGAAGTCAATTAAGAAGAGAGAAAAAGAACAGTGATGTAAAAGTAAAGATTTAATTTATCAAAGCAAAAAGGAGCCCTGGTGATGCACTGGACTAAGCATAGGGCTGATACTGAAAAGTCAGCAGTTCAAACCTACCAATCACTGTATGAATGGAAGATGAGACAGTCTGCTTCTGTACAGACTTACAGGTTTGGAAACCCTACTCTGACCTGCCAGGGGACTATGGATCGGAATCACCTCCAGGCATTGGGTGGGGATCTAAATGGAATCATTATGCTCCCTGTGCTTTGAAAGTGTAAACACCAGACATTCAAGAAAACTATTTCAGCAATGCACACGGACTTATTTAGCATGGCGATGATAAGTCGCTTATCCTCCAATCCCCAAAGATGTTCATGTTATTAAAACCACTGTTCCAATAGGGTGTTATCATAAAAGTGACCATTGATTAGGCCAAGAAAACTGTCACCCCAAACCTTGACAAATCCACTCTCTTCCCCTTCTGTGGTATTCAGACTGTCTGCCAACTTGTAAAGTTAAGAGTGGAATCCAACCAGCCAATCAGGTGGTAGGCTGGTGATGCATCTTTGGGGTTGTGGCCTTTTTATGAGAGGCAGTGAGAGCTTCTCTTTCTCTCTCTGACCCATGACCTTCCTTCTTTCTGGATTTGGTGTCTGCTTCAGAGTGGCCCTGGGTGGGTCACTGACCCTGGGAGCTTTCAGCACCCTACCACCCTCCCCTCAACCTGAATCCATGTGCCTCTGCACCCACTGACCTGTTATCTGGCTGCTTCCCGCTTTACCTTCCGGGGTCACTGGCCTGTAGCTCCATGAGTCTGAAGAGTGCTCTGACTGGCATCAGATCCAGAGACACGAGTTGGAATTGGTTAAGATGGCTTCTTGATATAAAATCACTATTTGATATAAAGTTCTTGCTAATACATATGAGTGTCACTGGTTTTGTTTCTCTAGACAATCCAGCCACACACACCTTCTCTATCCTGATCACTGTCCCAGGAGTGATCGCTGTGGATGGGATATCACCTTGTTTCCTTGCCTTCTGGCTTCCAGGTAGGATCTGTCACCGAGGTGTCCAACAAGAGGTGACAGTGTGAGAAGAGCGAGTTGGAGTGTTAATTCCTACATGACGTGCTACTCGCCAGCCTGCCTCACAGTGGTTCTGGCAGTCACGGTGCTGCTCCATGGCCACAGCTCCCTTCAGGTAGTTTCTCTTTCATGACGCCCACAGTCACCAGGTCTTACTAACACAGCTTGCTGCCCTCATCCCTTCCGGTCTAGGAACAGTTCCTACTAACAACTTCCTACCATTGCCACTTACTGAGTATTTTGTCATCTCTGGGTGGTTTCCTTCATGTTGGGTAATTAAGGAATTTTAACCTTTATAAGTATTCCCTTCATGAAATTCTGTTTTATCAATTATTTTTTAAATGTGACATTCGTTTTTGGCCCATACCCTGATATAGCACCCCTCCCTTAACTTAAATAAATTTCTAAAACTTGTAGTCCATGGGAAAAGAAAATAGGCTTCACATATTTTAGATGAAGGGTAATTCTAAGAGTTAGAACCAAACTATGATAGTCTTCAGATAAGACATCCAAGAGGCACACCAATGAAACACACAACTTTCCTCTAGTTTAATGCTTCCTTCCCACCACTATCATGACCTCAATTCTACCTTCCAAATTGGATTAGACCAGAGCATGCACATTGCTACAGATAAGAGCCTGAGACACAGGGAATCTAGGATAGATAAACCCCTCAGGGCCAAGAATGAGAATAGAGATGCCAGGATGATAAGGGAAGGAGGGGCAAAGAGTTAATCAATCACAAGGATCAATATACAAACCCCTCCCAGGGGACCGAACAACAGAAAAGTGGGTGAAGGGTGACAGAGGATGATATAAGATATGAAAATAATTATCTATAACTTATCAAGGGTTCAAGAGGGAGGGAGGAAATGAGCTGACACCAAGGGCTCAAGTAGATAGAAAATGCTTTGAAAATGATGATGGCAGCATATGTACAAATGTGCTTGACACAATAGATGAATATATCAATTGTGATAAGAAATGTTAAAAGCCCCCAATAAAAGTATTTAATAAGAATTTTTTTAAAAGACATACAAGAGGGCCCCAGTTGAAGCAAGGGAAGAAAGAAAAATCATTTGGTGGTATTTATTAGAAGTCAAATACTTTGTTGGTGCTGCGTCATTGACTCATAGCAACCATGTATGTCAGAGTTGAAATGCCTCATAGGATTTCCTAAACTATAATATCTGTAGTAGTAGATGATCACTACTAGTGACTTCCAGGGAGCTGCCAAACATTCAATCATCATGCTACCAAGAGCTGCCAAACATTCAATCATCATGCTACCAATCATCAAGCTACCAAACATTCAATCATCATGCTATTCAAATACATGTATGTCTTCCCACAGTTGTCAAGGATATTTTAACACTCCCAAAGAAATAGTAATCTTCTGTTAAGGAAGGCCAGTTAAATGTTCAATAATTCCTAAGAGTTCAACAGTACACACTGGAACGAAAAAAGTCAACGCAGAAATCTACTCAATTCAGTATAAGGAAACAACTCATTTACAAGCTAAATATATAAACAACAAGCAAAATCCCAGCAAAATGTGTCACTAACAAACAAAAAACGTCTAAGAAAAATAACAAAACAAAGCCAGCACTGACAACACTGTTTCTCAATCTGGCAAGTTCAACAAGACAAGAGCACATCTAAAGACTATAATTGGTTATTTCCCATGCTTTATCCTGTCTCCTTCCCTCCAGCAATTACTACAACTACTAGCTATGGTTCTAGTCTATATTTTTGTATATAATGATGTAGTCCATGTAAGCTCAAATTTAAATCATTAACTACTAAAAGTGCTGTCAACACATTTATCTCTGTTGTTGCTATACAATGTTTTTTTTTTAAAACACAAATGAGAATGACTTAAAAAAAAAAGATTTCTTCGGTTTCTTCTTATAATGAGCTTGTCATCCATTCCATGGAACAAAACGATACACACACAAAGAGTTGCTAATTAGCATTCAGAAAGATCTTTTGCCTATACAATTCTACTTCCATAAATTTCCAAAAAACCTGTTTCTTTCTAAGTACAAAGCATTTAATTTCATATTGAGCCAAGCTTGGAGAAATAGAAGTTGATATAAAGTTTCTTTCTAATTCACATTTCAACCCTATCCCAGAAAAACAAAAATAAACTTCTTCTAAAGTGTTCAAGTGGTTCCCAAAAACCTTGTACTTAAATAGCACTTTTGCATTCATTAGGAGTCCTGGTGGCAGTATGGGATAAATGGACTACTAACGACAAGGTCAGTGGTCCAACCCACCCAGTCAACCCACAGGAGAAAGATTCAGTCGTGGAAACCTGCTGAAGCAGTTCTACCCTGTACTACAGGGCCGCTACGGATAGGGATCAACCCAATGGCAATGGGCTTCACATTCCTAAGGTCATGTGATTCTTACAAGTCTCAGGGCTGGCAGGTGTTCCACAGGTTAGGCTAAACCATCAGTGAGGTTGCTAGTACCTTGCTAAATATCACTGTAAGTAAATAAAATAATTTCTTATTATCTTACAGTAGAACGATACTACTGAATCTTGTTATTAATTTAATACAGAATCTATACTTAATCACAGAACAAGTGCATGAACACTTATTACTATCCCAGATACTGAAACAAAGTTGATACTAAAAGGTACTAGCCGAACATAAGGATATTTATCACACACACACACACACACACACACACACACACACACGTACCCAAAATGAGCTGGAATTTTTTTCAAAGCTATGTATTCAAATTTTTAAAAATAAAACAACTTTATCACCTTCAAAGTACTCTTCATTACACTTAATAATACATTTGTCAAATCTGTGATTCCATTCTTGGAAACATTTTTCAGACTCATCTGTTTGGATGGCTGACAGCACCTCCCTCGTTTTTTCTTCACCTCTTCTACATCGTGAAATCACTGTCCTTTCCTGTCCCTCTTCCTTCACAGAAACAAAAAGAAGTCCCACAGAGCAAGGTCAGGTGAGGTCAGGTGAGTAGGTGCATGAGGCAAGAGAGGCATCTGTTTTTTGCCAAAATCTGATGCACTGAGATGGCTATATGAGCAGGTGCATTGCCATGGTGGCAAAACCAGTCCCCCATCTGCCACAAATTAGGCCTTTTGTGGTCGCACACTGTTATGCTAGCTTTTCAGAACCTCTAAATAGAAAGCTTGATTTACATCTGACTGGTGGAACGTGGTCCAAACGCACTACAAGTCAACATTTTCATATGTTTGGGAAGTTGATGGATGTCCAGAATGAGACTTGTCATTAATCCACATGCCACCTTTTTTGAAATGAGAAAACCCCCTTGTACACTTGAGTTTTTCCCATAATATTGTCCTTGTAAGCTGTGTTCAACATCACATCTGTTTCTGCAGCACTTTTTTTCTGAGTAGAAAACAAAATTTCACAGCCACACGCTGTTCCCTTAAATTGGTCATCACAAAAAATAAGGTTCAAGAGAAAATCTTTCTAAGAAAAATTCACCGTGACCAGAAAGAACCTTCCCAGGTAACATCACTGAGTGCACTAACTCAAGAGGAAGTTGCTCAATGCTTGCCTAGCAGGAAAAAATGAATACTACAAAAGCTTCACTCGGTCAGCGCAATTTCAGGGTTTTTTTGGCAACCCCCTCATGTGTGTATATTTGTGTGTGTGTGTGTGTGTGTGTGTGTACACATATATAAAATACAGGGGGGAAACAGGTAGCATCAATAAATACCTGAAAGGAAAGCATTTTTCTCCCAGAGGGGATATGAAATAAAACATGTTTTTCTATAAGTTTCCTTTAACATACACCGAAAACAACACATGGCTGAACGCAGTGGAAGAAGGAAGGATATGGAAGGAACGAGCATGTTGGTAACAAAGATAAAGCAGCACCAAATCTTTTCATAAAAACAGTGATAACAAGTCAGGCTAGCTTTATCATTTACTCCAAAAGTACCATAAATACTCATGTATAAACTGAGCATTTCAGTACGTTTTAAAAGCAGTTTTTGTGGTAAAATTAGGTGCCACGGCTGATAATTGGGTTGGCTTATACTCGAGCATATACCATATTCATTATATGAACCACTGGCCAAAACCCTCTAAGAGAGATTATGATGAATAGGGAAAAGTCCTAACATTCAGGCAAGCTGCTTATTAGCCTAGTTGAAAAAATAATAAAGACACAGATAAAACACTCATTCATTGATTCAACATCCCCCCCAGTAGTTTTATTGGCATGTAACTCACATATCACACAATTTAATTGTATAATCATCATCACAGTGTTAGAACATTTTCTTCATTGTGGTGGTCATGATTATTAGCCCCCATTTCCTCCCAGCCTCCCCTGCCACACCCACAAGAAACCATTAGTCCAGTTACTATCTCTATGGGTTTAATATACAGAAATAATAACAAGAACAAAGTGAGAGATAAAAACTTCAATCAAAAATAAACCAAAAATATTAAAAACTAGCACAAATTAAAAATGGATCATAAGGGAATAAAATAATAAGGTACCACACTTTAACCTGACTGGAGCTGCAATAATCCACTTTCCAATGCATTCTGCATGTTAACAAGGTTCCTCATACCTCTGACCTCTAGTCACAGGGGATTCACCAGAAGCTTAATGCATGTATATTTTCCTTTTACCATTTTGTTTTGTAAACTGAAGCAACTTTAAAATGGGTCAATAGGGAGATCAAATTATAAGACATTCCATTTAACCCATATCTGCCATAATCAACTTTACAATGCTCTGTCTGATAGCAAGGTTATTTACATCCCTCGACTATGATCAGACAGGAGTCGCCGGAGGTGTAATCCATGAGTGGACCCTGCAAATGGATTTAGGCTTCCACTGTCATCCAGATGCTTACAATTTAAGCCCTGATACCACGTCCTCCTTTGGATTTGGGTTTATTATTTGTAATCCTTGGATCACACATACTGGTGTGTTTCTTCCATATGGATTTAGTTGGCATGGGAGAGCATATGTTTTTGCTTGTGTCCTGTGTCTTAGATCTTTGGGGGTGTATGCCTAGCAAAGTTATTGCTGTGTTGTCTGGTATTTCTATTCTCACTTGTTTTAGGTTTCACCAGATCACTTTCCACATGGTCGTACATATACACAAGCCCTCCGGCTGTGTATAAGCGTTCCAGTCTCCTGACATCCTCTCCAACTTTTGTCATTCTGCTTTTTTGCATTGGGCTATCATTGTGAGTGTGAGGTGATATCTCATGTTTGCTTTGATTTGCATCCCCCAGATGGCTAATAATCATGAGCAATCGTGACCATTTCCTCATGGGTTTGCTATCCATCCAAGTGTCTTCATTTGTGAATTGTTAATTCATGTACTTAGTCCATCTCCTAATTGGATTATTTTTCTCATTGAGGTATTAAAGAATTATGTAGATTTTAGTAATTAACACCTTGTCCATTATGTCATTGCTAAAGATTTTTTTCCCAGTCAGTGGGCTCAATCTCTTTTGAGACATTAGGAGTCCTCAGATTATGAACCAGTTCTATTCCCTAATTTGTCTTTAAGTGGAATTTGTATGTAAATTGGAACAGATAGGTAGGGTTCATATTTAATATCAGTTAGTCAAAAGCTTATCTCAGAATATGATATCTAATGTACCTTTCTGTACATAAAATTATTAAAATAACACTTTCCAAATACATTATTATGTTAAAGAACATAATGATACACTAATAATAATAATGTTTTGATATCACAAAACAATTCCCATTTGGTTATTATGAGCCATAATTTATACTTAGAATTTTTAACAGAATAGGATTTAAGGGGGTTAGTTCATAACTATGAATTATATGTCAATCGGACATCTGTCCCCTTGGGACTACCTATATAAAAGAGATCAAACAAGCAAGTGATTAAACAGAGATCAGAGAAGAGAGAAACTAAGCCATATAAAGTCTACCCAGGAACATAAACTGAGAAGTGACAAAAGAAAGAAAGCTTTCCACTGGGGCCAGCACCCTAAATTCAGACTTCAAAACTGTAAGAAAATAAATGTCTGTTCTTAAAGGCATACCGTTGTGATATTCCTGTTATAGAAAAACTAGATAGGGTCCATGCGAGTGGGAATCAACTTGAGTAAATTTCATTTGTTTAGGTAAGTTAGACAGATGTCAGGTCACTAAGTAAGCATTTTAGAAGCCCATGGTGTCAGGAGTGCATTTTATTCAATAAGAATTTAGTGAGTGTTCTTAAAACTGAGAAATGCAAAAGTCCCAACACTACTTAAAAGAAAAAGCAAGCTCTACGGAAGGAGACTATGGAACGGGTAAGTGATTTTCTGGCACCACTTTACTCGCATTGCACACTTTACACATCGCCTCTCAGATTGCACCGTGTTGCTGTCAGGTATCACAGAGCTGGCTCCGACTACAGAACAAAGCACTGCCTGGAGTGTGCCAACCTCGCAGTGCTATTATTCTTGAGCTCACTGTTGCAGTCGCAGGGCCAATCCGTCTTGCCCAAGGCCTTCCTCTTTTTTCTGACCTTCTCTTTACAAACCATGATATCCTTCACGAGGGACTGGTCTCTCCTGATAATGTGTCCAAAGCACCTGAGACGAAGTTTTGCCATCCTTGTTTCTAAGGACATTCTGGCTGGACTTCTCTCAAGACAGTGTTTGTTCTCCTGGCAGTCTGTGGGACTTTCAGTATTCTTCACCAACATCGTAACTGAAACACACCGATTCTTCTCCAGTCTTCCTGATTCACCACACAGCTTTCACATGCACATGAGGCAACTGACAATAGCATGGCTGGGGTCAGGTACATGAGAGGCCTCAAAATGACATCTTCATAAACCTTCAAAGATTTACCCAGTGCAATACACTGTCTGGTTTCTTTACTGCTGCTTCCAAGAACATGATTGTGGATCCGAATAAAAAGAAATCCTTGGCAACTTCAATGTTTCCTCTGTTTATCATGATGTTGCGGATTGTGAATTTTTGTTTTCTTCATATTCACTTGTAGTCTATGCTGAAGAGTCTTTGGCTCAACAGTAAGCGTTTGAAGTCCTGTTGGCTTTCACCAAACAAGATTGTGTTATCTGCATATCATAAGCCTTTCTCCAATTCTGATGCCATGGTCTTCATACAGGTTAGTTTCCAGGATTGTTTGCTTAGCATACAGATTAAATAAACATGGGAAAAGGATACAACACCGATGCACACCTTTTCTGATTTCCAACCATGCAATATTCTCTTGTTCTGTTCAAACAACTGCCTCTCGGTCTGTGTCGGTTCCTAATGAACACATTAGTGTCCAGGAATCCTCTTTCTTCACAGTGGTACCTATGGTTTGTTAGGATTCACACAATCAAATGCCTTTGCATAGTCAATAAAGCACAGGGGAACATCTTTCTGATATTCTCTACTTTCACCCAAGATCATCTGACATCAACAATAGATCTGGTGCCAAATCTTCTCTTGAATCATGATTGAATTTTTAGCAGCTTGCTGTTGATATATCATTATACTCATTTTAAAAACAATCTTCAGCAAAATTTCCTTACATATGATATTAATATTGCTCACCAATTTCAATATTCATTTAGAATGCTGTACATCACATTCATTTTATTTAAGTCATTTTATTGGGATCTCATACAGCTCTTTTCACAATCATACATACATACATGCATATATTGTGTCAAGCACATTTGTACATATGTTGCCATCATCATTTTCAAACATTTACTTGAGCCTTTGGTATCAGCTCATTTTTCCCTTTCTTCCCCCACTCTCCCCGCTCCTCACCAACCCTTGATAATTTGCAAATTATTATTATATTTTCAATGTTATGCATCTCATTCTTAAAAGAAAAGCTCATATATGTTCTCATTCCAACAGTATGAATGTCACACAGGAATAGGTATAAGAGGGTGCAGGAATTGCTATTTAATGACATTAAATAAATAAACAGAGTATAGGGGTCAGAGGTCACATTAGCCGTATGTGGGTTATGAGTTGGGCGACTAACCACAAGGTCAGCAGTTGGAACCCACCAGGGGCTCCATGGGTGTACGATGAAGTTTCTGTCTTATAAAGATCTACAGCCTAGTAAACCCACAGGGGCAGTTCTACTCTTTCCTGCAGGGCCTCTATGAGTCAGCATCAACCCAAGAGCAATGTGGTCTTACGAAGAAGTCATTTATTTACTGATTCCTACTATAAAGGTAAGTCAGAAAGTATTGCTACAAAATCACAATCTTTGTTAAACAAAAGTATAAAAATGAAATTATATACTTATTCTGATAATATTTTGAAAGATCCCTTTGGTTTCTGATTGCTAATGGGTTTCATGATTTGGCTAAAAATGTTAGCCCAGTTTATGAATATCACGCTTTGTAGGACATAAAAATATTTGCCCTCGAAGCATTTATTTTTCTGTATGTCAATAGACAAGTATCATTGAAAGCACAAATTACTTTTAGCTTTTAAGATTTACCTGAAATGGGGATATTCTGTGAGACTGATAATTGAACGTCTCCAGTTCCGGGTGGCATGTCAACAACTAAATAGTCCAGCTGACCCCAGTCCACCTGCAAACCAACAACACAAATAGCATCACTGGAGAACAGCTGCAGGAAATGGAAAAGGAATAAAAATGTTAGTAGCAAAACGAAATGAATAGTTATCATTTCAGGCACCTTTCGAGTCCAGGAACTAAGAATATATGAATGAAAAAGACCTGCCTCCAGCAACCTTCTTTGAATGACACATCCAAATTTCCAAATGTCACACACATTGCAGTGCTGACTGATTTAACAAACTACTTCTATGAAGAGCCACTTATCTGCTTTCACTGAGTCCACGTTGTACCTGAGACCATCTGGGATTCTTGCCCTTTGATTTTTTGGCCACAGTGTTTCTAATGGTAAATCCTAAGACGTCTTTAAAATCAATGAAACATTTCGTGTATTTCCCCTCAGATCATTCTTCCACCTGAGATTCTGATTTTGGTGCACGGACCCAGGAAGCCTGAGATCATACCTTGCTTTTCCCTGTCCTTCGTCCTTGAGCCCACTCAGTCCTTATGTTCTGAAATGCCCTGAAATGAATCCAGTTGTCTCCTTCCCAGAAGGAAGAAACCACATGGGATTAGGTTTGATACTAAGCCTCCCAAACAATCTCTCTGCTCCAGTACTGCCTGAGCAGTCTGTTCATAATGCCAGTGAAAAACTCTCATTTAGAAATAGTGTCTGATTTCCCCCCTTGTCTGTGGCAAAGAAAACTTTGCTTTTGCTTTTAAGATAAGTCTGAGCTTAAGCTCCATAACATTTGACCTGCTGTTCTTCACTGGCTAACTCCTCCTCATTCTTCAGATAACAGCTAAAATTTCATTTCCTCAGAACCAAGACCGTTGCCCTGGAGTGGATCCTAATTTATGACAACCTTATGTGTGTTGGAACGGTGCCTGATTTTCCATAAACAGATCAACATACTTTTCTTCTGAGATGCTTCTGCATGAACTTGAAATTCTAACCTTCCCCTCGTAGCAGTCAGGCACCAAGTGTGTTAGCCATTTGTACTACTCAGGAAACTCACTTCCTCAGGAAACTTCCCCTAAATCCCATTAGATTCAGCATGCTGTTCCTCTTAGGTACTTCCCCACATCTTCACTCAATCATGCGGTCACTTGATAAGTGTTGACTGTATATCTACGACATACTGAACACTGTGCTAGGCATTGGAAACTAAGCGATGTCATGGCACTTCCCCTCACAGAACTAATACTACAGAGGGAGAAAAGTACGAAATGGATAGTGCCCCCCACATTTATGACTCTCAGGCTCATGAGACCACAAGCACAAAGGTGACGGAAATAAACTGTGCTAAAAGAAAGAGGCTTAGTGCCTTTGAAAAATTGAAAATGGATGAAAGTGCTAGGGATTAGTGAATGATGGAGAGGTTGCATTCATTTACAGATATTTCATAATTTGTCTTCCCTAACAAAGTGTGCCAGGACAGAATACCTAGCCCAGTAAGGGTACATGGCAAATATTCCACAAATTACCTTTCATGGAACAAACACTCGGAGAGTCTTGTTTTTGAATTTCAGTCTAAGTGGAAACCATACTGTGTATTTAATTCCTTAACTGGCTCCTTGAAATGCAATAATATGAAATAATTTTTTCTGATACAGTCCTATCTATTTACATAAAGTTTCAATGAATTGGGTCAAATAGATTCATTCATATATTAACATTTATTCAACCCATACTAGTGAGAATCCATTCAATGTGAGGCACTGTTCCAGGTGGTGGAGATAGAGCAGTGAACAAAACAGTCTCAGTCACCTTGGAGCTGACATTTTAGAGAAAGAGAAAAGCAGGCAGAGAGACAATCAAATCAACGTGTAACAAGTGCTGTGAAGAAAACTACAATGGCCTCTTTCTATACAACAAATTTTGGTCCCAGATTTAAACATGTAGATCAAACAGCAAGAGATGTCTTCCAGAATGCTTTCATCCCCAAATTTCAAATAGCAAGTAATGAGAATTCAGATAGCAAATTATTTCTCAAAATATATTTCCATCTCACAGACAGTGAAGACTACTTGTAGATGGAACGGGGAGTGGTGGAAAGAGAATAAAGACGTGAATGCAGTAAGAAAACACGGATGCAGATCTCATTTGAAGAATGGCATTCTAGGTAGGAGCAATAAGTGCAAAGACCCTAAGATGGAGAGAAGGTTGGCACATTCAAGGGACAGCAAAGAAATTAATATGGCCGTCCTAATGTACCATATATTATACTAGCGTATAAGCCAGACCAAAGATAAGCCAAGGCACCTAATTTTACCACAAAAACTGCATTAAAAATGTGTTGAAAACCTCAACTTATACACAATTATATAGGCAAACTTTCTCAAATCAGTCTTAATCCTTCTTTGACTTTTTTTCTTCATTCTTCAAAACACTTATTACTACCTGAAATTACATGATTGTCTTTTACAAATTTATTCTTCTCAAAAGAGTCCCAAGCTGGTACAAATTGTGGATAAGCTACATAAGCTGCTAACCTAGAAGCTGGAGGTCCAAGGCCACCTGAAAGTACCTCATAAGAAATGCTGGCCAACTAATTCCCTCAACAAATCAGCCACTGAAAGCAACGGAGCACAATTCTATTGGACATATGCAAGGTTTGCCATGGGACAGAGTCAACTTGACAACAACTGGTTTGTATTTTGCAAACACGACTGGCAAATAACAATTTATTTTGTTGTTGAAAATATATACAGCAGAACATATACACCAAGTCAACAATTTCTATGTGTACAATTCACTGACACGAGCTACTTTCTTTGAGTGTGTAGCTGTCCTTTTTTGAGTTGTTTCACCATCAGAAAAATTTTTTTACTCATCTTTCAAGTTGTTGTTGTCAGTTTGATCTCACCAAGAGAGAGCACAATGCTCAAGGCTGACATTCTTTACTAGTTAAGTTAAACTATAGTTTCTTACACAAGACTTCAGGGGATACATTTGGTTTAAAGATTATTTTAGTGTAGTAGCTCCAGGAGTTTATCCACTACCCTCCATGTCTCCAAGAAGTCTAGATCCCCTAATAATATGAAATTCTGTTTTACAATTTCCCCCTTTGGAGCAGGATTCTTTGATAGAATTGTTAAACAAAAACTCAATAACGACAGGACAGCACCCCCTACTTCTGGTCTCCTGGCAAAGGAGGCAGTTGTTCATGGAGGCAATCAGCTACACATTTCATTTTCTCTGTTTTTTTTCTGACGCTACTTCCAAGCAAAAAGAGACCAATTTTTCAACCTTGGATGGCTGCTTGCAACTTTCAAGAATCTAGGCACTATAGAATGAACAGAAGCATTGAACATTAGGCCAATTAACTGGGATGTTCCAATAAACCATAACCCTAAACTTCCAAACCAACCTATGAGGTGTTTGGCTGTATATACCAGCCAGCTGGCTAGAACAGATCCATTTTTGTACAGAATGCTCAAAATTTAGGACATCATCATTAATATCATATGCAAGCAAAATTTTACTGAAGCTCATCCAATAACGGTTGCAGTAATATGTAGACAGGAGCTTGTCAGAGGTTCAGGCCAGATTCAAAAGTAGATAAGAAACAAGGGATATTTGCTGACAGATGGATATTCGCTGGAAGCAGAAAATACCAGAAAGATGTTTATTTGTGTTTTATTGACTATGTAGATCATGATATACTATAAATAGCTAGAAAAGAATGGGAACGCCAGAACACTTATCACGTGGAACCTCCACATGGATCAAGAGGCAGTTCTGCAAACAGATCAAGGGCAAACACTGCAAGGCTTAAAATCAGGAAAGTTACGTGTCAGGGTTGTGTCATCTCATCATACTTATTCACAGTGAGTTCTGAGCAAATAATCAGAGACACTGTATTATATGAATAATAAGAATGTGGCATCAGAATGTGGCAACCTTCAGTAAGAAGATGATAGAAGTTTGCTTGCTGAAATTAAGGAGAAATCACAGTACTTGCTGATGGACATCATGGATTGCAGCCTTCAGTGTGGTTTACAACTCAATGTAAAGAAGACCGACATCCTCCCAACTGGAGGTTACATTATGATTAATGGAGAAAGGTGGAAGTTGTCAAGGATTTTGTTTTGCTTGAATCCACAATCAATGCTCATAGAAGCAGCAGTCACAAGATCAAAATACAAGTCGCATTGGGTAAATCTACTGCATAAGACCTCTTTAGAGTGTTGAAAAGCATGGTGGACTAAGATATTCCTGACCCTGAGGACTAAGATATTCCTGACCCAAGCCATAGTACTTTCAATCACCTCATACATATGTGAAAGTTAGACAATGAATAAGAAAGACTGAAAAACTGATGCACTTGAATTGTAGTGCTTGTCAATAACATTCAACGTACCATGGACTCCTAAAAGGATAAACAAGTATGTCTTGGTAGAATGGCCAGAGTTTTCCTTAGAGGCAAGGACGGTGAGACTTCCCTTTATATACTTTGGACATGTTGTCAAGAGAGACCAGTCCCTGGAGAAGGATATTAGGCTAGGTAAAGTAGAGGGGCAGCAGAAAGAGGAAAGCCCTCAATGAGATGAACTGACACAGTGCCTGCAACAATGGGTTCAAGTATAAGAACAATTGTGAGGATATCTCAAGACTGCGCAGTGTTTTGCTCTGTAGTGCATAGGGTTGCTGTTAGTTACAACCAACTTAATAGTACCTAACAACAACAGCCAAGTAAAGCAGCTACTCTATATGTAAATGTACAGCAGTGATAACTGCAACTTTGTCACATACTTGTTGTCAATTCAATATTTCCCTTAATCAATGCAATTTTGCTATTATCATAAACAGAAAGTCAGTACTTCATAAACAACCCCACCACCACCTTTCCCTGTCCCTTTCCCTAATAAACTTTGATATCTATATATTTATCTGGCCTGGATTTGTTATACACAACTGATAGCATTAAACATTTTTCTAATTGTGATTGACTTGTTTCAATCAGCATGTCTTCAAATTCCATTTGCTCACTGGGTTGCCCATGGTGAACAAGTAGTTGCATGTATGTACCATATTTGGTTTTTCCACTCAACCGTTGACAGGCATCTAGGTTAGATCTATATTTTGGCTATTCTGAATACCACTGCAATGACCAAATCTGTTCTAGCTGAATCAGTGCTGACTCACAGCAACCTAATAGGTCAGAGTAAGCAGCTTGACAGGCTTCCTTGACTGGTAAGTCTTTATAAATGTAGACTGCCACATCATTCTTCAGTGGAATAACTGGTAAGTTTGAACCAGTGATCTTTAGGAGCCAAATGATGAACCACTGTACCATCAGGGCTCTGCTACAGTGAACACTGATGCACAGTACCTGTGTGAGTCTCTAAAGTCTATCTACCTGGAAGTGGAAAATAAATGCTGGATCTTTTGGCGGTTCTAGCTCTAGTTTTTCTAGGAACCACCAAGCTCTTTTTCACATTCCTATTAGCAATGGATAAGATTTCAAACATGAACATTTCTTTCAGATATACTGGCATATCTTAAGAGAAATAAAAAATTATGAACAAAATTAGTTAATTCCCAACCCAGAGTTCTGGTGAGAAAAAGAGCTACCTGTATGACACATCATCTTGTGACCTGTCAGGTTGTCATAGTGTGGTGGCTTGCATATTACGGTGCTTCTGGAAACAATGTCACCAATATTTCTCAGAAGGCTCACGCAAGGTGGACAAGTTTCCATGGATTTTCCAGACTATGGCAGACTAGGAAGAAGATTGGACAATCTAACTCTAAACACTA
This sequence comes from Tenrec ecaudatus, assembly GCF_050624435.1. Classification (NCBI taxonomy): domain Eukaryota; kingdom Metazoa; phylum Chordata; class Mammalia; order Afrosoricida; family Tenrecidae; genus Tenrec; species Tenrec ecaudatus. Next base: position 73,993,094 of record NC_134543.1, read on the forward strand.
TTGCCCAGTGAATCTGGTATAGTTCTAGAAGTTGAGTCTCTCAGGCCAGACGGCACTCAAAACACAACTGGAGCAAAGCTGCCTCCTCAAAGTAGCATTCACCTAATGACGCAGACAAAGCAAAGTTTCCGGAGCTTCATGTATTTGTTCATGTGGCACAACTCAAAATGAGGAGCAGCAGATGCAAACATCTAGTATTAATTGGAACAGACATGCATAAAATGAGAATTGAGTAAAATTACAAGTCATCAAAAATTAAACAAATACTTGAATGTAAATATCCATGGCATCAATGAACTGAAATGGAGGACTGGTATGGGTCCTTTGGAATTAGATAATCAAATGGTCTATTACGCTGGCAAAGACAAATTGAAGAGGAATGGTGTCATATTCATTGTCAAAAACATTTTAAGATCTCTTTTGATATTACACTGTAAATGATAGAATAATATTTATATGTCTATAAAAGACCAATTAATAAATATGACTGTCAGTCATATTTATGCACCAACTCCTACTGCCAAATATAAAGAAATGGAAGATTTTATCAACTTCTACAGTCTGAAATTGATCAAGCATGCAATCAAGATGTACTAATAATTACTGGTGACTGGAATGCTTAAGTTGAAAATAAAGAAAGATTGATGGTTGTAAAATACAGCCTTGGTGACAGATCCAATGTTGAAGATGTGGACTCATCAGATGGAATAAGAAAGAATCAAATTAACTACATCTGTAGAAAGAGTTGGTATAGAACTCAGTGTCACCAGCCAGAACAAGGCCATGGGCTGACTGTGAAACAGACCATCAATTGCTCACGTGTAAGTTTAAGTTGAAGCTGAAGAAAATTAAACCAAGTCCACATGAGCCAAATAATGGCCTTAGGGATATCCTACTTGAATTTAGAGACCATCTGAAGAATATATTTGGCACACTGAATACTAATGGCTAAGATCAGGCAAGTTGTGGGATGACATCAAAAATATCACATATGAAGAAGGTAAAAATCCTTGAAAAAGAATAGGAAAGAAAAAGAAAATGCCAAAGTGGGTGTTAGAAGAGGCACTGAACCTTGCTCTTGAATGCAGAATAGTTAAAGCAAATGCAAGAAACGATAAAGTAAATAAGATGAACAGAAGATCTCAAAAGGCTACTTGAGAAGAAAAAGTAGTATAGTGCACTATGAAAGTATTTGGAGTTAGAAAACCAAGAGGGAAGAATATGCTGAAACACCCAAAGGGGGGGGGAATATCAAGTCTTGCAATATTGAAGGGTTCTATGGGCAAAATATGGAACAACACAGAAAACAATAAAAGAAGACGGAAGGAATGCTTCAAGTCACTGTACCAAAAAGAACTGGTCAACTTTTGACTACTTCAGGGGGAATAAAATACTATTTTGAATCAATGATACTGAAGGAAGAAGTCAATGTTACATTGAAGGCAGTGTCCAAAAGCAAAGCTACAGGAATTAATCAATTGGGTTGTTTACCAAAGGAATGCAACAATAAAAATGCTCGCTCATTGATACCAAAAAATTTGGAAGAGAGGTGCCTGGCCAACAGACTAGGAGAAATCCTTATCTGTGTCCATTCCAAAGAAAGATGACCCAACCAAATAAATAAATTATAAAAAATAACACTAGTAAAATTTTGTTTACTGCTCTGGGAAAATGTTGCAGAAACTGTTGTGATGTTGAACACAGCTTACAAGGACAGCACTATGGGAAAAATTCAAGTGTACGGGTGATTTTCCCATTTCAAAAAATGTGAAATGTTGATTGATGACAAAATCTTGTTCTGGACACCAGTCAACTTCCTAAACAGATGAAAATGTTGACTCGTAGTGCATTTGGATTTCATTCCACCAGATCAGACTGTTGATCAAGTTTTCTATTTAGAAGTTCTGAAAAGATTGCATAAGAGTGTGCAACAAAAAAGGCTGGTTTGTGGTAGACAGGGGACTGGTTTTGCCACCACTACAATGCACCTCCTCATGCAGCCATCTCAGTGCACCAGTTTTTGGCAAGAAAATACCATCCCTCTCTTGCCCCATGTACCTTACTCACCTGACCTCGCTTGTGCTACATCTTTTTGTTTCCGTGAAAGAAGAGGGACATGAAAGGACAGCAATTTGATGATGTGGAAGAGGTAATTAAACAAGGGAGGTGTTGTCAGCCATCCAAACATATGAGTTTGAAAAATGTTTCCAAAAATGGAATCACAGATATGACTAATATATTAAGTGTAATGGAGAGTCCTTTCAAGGTGGTAAGGTTGTTTTGTGTTATATATCTCTTTGGAAAAAAAAGTCTGTTGCTTTTTTCCTGGGGGGAAGGGGTACCTTCTTGTACATGGAACAGGGTCATATCCCTTACCCTACTTATTCAATCTGCATGTTTGGCAAATAATCCAAGAAGATGGACTATATGAATATGGCATCAGATTTGGAGGAAGACTCAGGAGCAACCTGTGATATATAGATGGCACAACTTTGCTTATTGACAAGAGGACTTGAAGACAACAGCCTTTAGTATGGATTACACTCACCATAAAGAAAACAAAAATAATTACCATATTAATAAGCAACATCAAGATAAATTTAGAAAAGACTTAAGTTGACAAGGATTTCATTTTATTTGGACCTATAACCAATGTTCATGCAAGTAGCAGTCAAGAAAGCAAGCAATGTATCACAGTAGGAAAGCTGATGTAAAAGAACTCTTTAAACATTCAAAAGCAAAAAGGTTACCCTGAAAACTAAAATGTGCTTAAACCAAGCCGTGGGGTTTTCAATCACCTCATATGCAAGGGAAATTTGGACAATGAAAAAGGAAGCCCAAAGAAGAATTGTTGACTCAGTTATGATTTTGAATGAAAATTATTGAATATGTTTTATGAAATGTCCTGAGACTGAACAGATCAAGTCGTATTAGAGGTTCATTCAGAATGCTCCTTACCAGTATGGATAGTGAAGAATCTTCTCACATACTCTGGGTATATTATCAGGGGGAACCTGTACCTTGGAGGAAAGCATGAAGCTTGATAAAGAAGAGAGTGAGTGAAAAATAAGAAGACTCTCAAACAAGATAGATTCACACAGTGACTGTAACAATAGGCTTAAGAATTGCAGCATTTGTGATGATGCCACTGGGCCAGACAGCTTTCCCTTCTCTTGCACACGGGGTAGCTAGGATTCAGAACCAACTCCGTGACACCCAACAACAAGACGCATCATGGCAATTCCGGATGAAACTATCTATAAACGCCAGAAAGAGGATGGCTGCAATGCCTTGCTGCTGAGGCAATTAATTTAATTTTTTAATTGAATTTAAGTTATTTGAAAAAAGAACCTGGTCCAACACTTTCATCAGACACAGATCTTATGTAAAGGTTTATTTATTTGAGTAAAACTGAACTTATGTCAGTCTCTGAGATCTAGTTTTATAGTACCCACTAACATTGAAACAGATTGGCTGGCAGGATGTACCAGCACTCTTTAAAAAGAGTCACCAAATCCATTTGTTTTATAAAGATTTGAGGATTCTTGAGATCTACTAATGTTTGTTTTCTCATATAAATTACATTTTACTAAATGTAGAAAAATAAGTACTTGCAAGATCCAGAATCTTATTTAGTAAAACCCAAGGGCAGTACCATGTTTTGTGGGGCCTGAAGCGTATACAATTTGGGCAGCTCTCTTTAAGAATAAGAGTATAAAATTATGAATACAAAATTAGGTTCAAAAGTAAATATTTGTCAAGAATGGAACAAAAACAAAACTATAAAATGCTGGAGCCTTGAGGACTCAGATTCTTTTCACTGAGAGCTCATCAACAAAAGAAATAGTTACAGAAATGATCCCTAGCTAAAGTCTCCCTTCCCCCACTTAGAGCACCTTACAACTTCCAGCATTTCAGAGGCCCTTACAAGTATAGCACCTGGAATTTAAACTCCACAGTCAAACACCAACAATAACAAAAAAAAAACCTTCTTAACTCCCTCTCCGGCTCCAGATTAATAAAACCCGGTAGGAGGTAGAGTCAGTATAGAAATGGAGTTACCCAGGCGGCCAGAGATGTCCTGTGGCTAGAGAGGCAGTACCGCAGGGAGAAGTCAGCAGTATACTTGCATCTAGTAAGTCAGATGTGTATCAAATGAAGGGGACATAAATAGCAAAGTAAGAAAATCAGGACCCATACTAACGGGCATGACGGTTGAAAGAGATGGGATGAAGTACAGGTGATGAGCAACAATGCCGGTCTGAGTCGGGTAAGAAAGGTGCGTGCTAGATGCTGTTTTATGTAACAGCACAGGGCCTTTCTTTCCATCTGAGGCATGTGAGGTACAGTATTTGGGAATCCGACTCTAATGCAGTCTCTGAGGATTTTCTTCCTTTCTTTGCAGTTTTGAGTTCACGGGTTTATTATAAAAACACTGATGTGCTCTTGTGCAGTAACACCAAGTTCTGCTCAAAACAGCTCAGCAGGTCCTGGCAATCACAAGGAACAACCTGGGGCTGGGATTGAGAAGGGAAGTAAACTGAGTGCAGACAAATCATGTGATTAAACAACATCCCTAGAGGAAAACAGAATTATTTCAAAACTCACAAGCAGAGGACAAACCTTGGTACTTAATTTTTAAAATGCTCACTAATTTCCAGTGATAGTTTGCTGCTATCCTTCATATGGTCATGCTGAGTTAAGCCACAGATAAACCAAGTTAAATGGTATTCACAAAGTTAAATTGGATTCATGAGGTGTTAATGCTTCCATCTTAAATTCTGCAGTCTCTCAGAGAAAGCAAAGTAACTGACCAGTAACTCAGCATGCAATGAAATGTTTTATTCTAAAGTGGCCACAGCTTTTGATGCTGAGGAATTTTGTACTTGTATACAGCACATCTCTTGGTCCAGGTGAAAACAAGTGTTTTAATGTGATGAGTTCTCTGACACTTTGGAATTCCTTTGCTCTTCTCATTGGCATTAGGTCAATGGATGGTTCGTGACAGGACTGTCCAGGTCTAAAATTCCATTAGAGGAAGTTGTATGAGATACAAATAATACGTGGCTTGCCTCCATGAGGTACTTAGTGAAGCTGCAAGACAGAATATTTCACAGTATCATCAAGGCCCATGATTGCAGCGTGGTTACCATAGGATAATGGTTTAGAGAGCAGTGAAAAGTTTTGCTATGTTTGGGGTAATGGCACCAGTTTTATTCCTTCATTACCAGCTTATGAGCTCTAAATACCAATATTAGACCACTGGCGAGTTCAAATGCCTCCGGAATATACAAAGGTGCAACCAGCTTCTTGAGGAGATCCCCCAATGGCCTCTTCATCATCATCATCCGGGTCTGACCATAGCAAGTCACTTGCATAGCAAGGCCCTCATGGAAAATTGCTTGTGAGTGATTCGGTGTGACCCAATGTATCTGTGAACGGTGAGATCACGTAGACAATTTTTCTATCCAACAAATACTAAAAGGGACATACTAAAAAATACCTAAAAAGCATGTCCATACATTTTTATTTTCATTTCCACTTCCTTAAACATTCATCATAAAAATCATACACTTGTATGATGTGTCTACTCTCATGATTCCCTCAAAGAACGATGATACATTTGTGGTAATGAACCTTAAGACCTACCAAGCAGTAACTGTTTAACTTGAATAATATCCTCTGTCAAAATAATCTCTCATTAAAAAGTAATATGTACCTAGTGATTTGCCACCTAGTCTAAACAGTTGCAAATTACCCATGCCCATCTCCATAGACTGGACACTGAACCCCTTGAACACTAGATTCTTTTGTCTGGATTTCTTTAGCCTTTACTCAGAAACTTATGACCTGAGATTCTGACAATTGTTTGTACTCATTCAGCTGCTCAACCCACTGGGGAACACTTTACCATCCAGCATGCTATCCACTCAAATCAGTTGCTACTGCCACACACAGACTACACATGTATGCTGACACTGGCTTCTGAGCTGTCACTGTGACGATAAATGGTTGCTTGGTGCTAGTATTGGCACCACAAAGTTCAGTCACCAGCCTCTGCTCTCTGATCAAAGTCATTCAAATAACATTAGAACACTTATTTTCTCATTTGCCCTACAAATACATAAGCATTTTTATGTACAATGTAACAACATATAGTGTTGCTCTTTTTCATTGCTCTTTTATGGAAACATCCAATAGTAAATGATTATGCCACCAGAGACCATTAGTATCTCTGTTTAAATACTTTTCATTCTCTTTCACCTATTTACCAAAGAAAAGCATTCCAAATTAGCACTGACTACGTTAAGTTTGGGCTAATATTTCCTCCAAAATAATATTTTATATTCAAAATAAATACCCAATAACATGAAAAACTGTTAGAACTCACATAAAGACATTTCCCCCATCAGAAGACACATAACAAACAAACAAAAACATATTGTTGAGAACGAGGGGGTGCAGAGCAGAGACCCAAAGCCCATCTGTAGACATGGACCAATCTGGGCCACAGGGAAGGGATGAGTCAACCAGGGTGCAGTAAAGCATCGATGAAACACACAATATTCCTCTGGTTCCTTGAAGCTTCCTCACCCCCACTGCCATGACCCCTGTACTGCTTCTCAAATTAGACTGTACTGGAGAGTGTCCACAGGTATAGAAAAGAGATGGGAGCTCACGACACACGGAATCCAGGAAGAGAAGTGGGAATAGCGATACCATAAGTGTAGGGATAAGGGGAACCGATTTCAATGATTGACACATAACCACACACCCCTCCCCAAGGGGAAAATCAACAGAAAACACGGGGGAAGGGAGACAGCGGTCGGTGTAAGAGATGAAAATAATAGTACTTTATAATCTACCAAGGGGGTATGAGGGTAGGGAAGAAAAAAAAATGAGGAGCTGATACCAAGGGCTCAACAGAAAGTTAAATGTCTAGAAATTAATGAAGGCAACATATGTACAAACATGGCTGATGCAATCAATGCAAGAGTTGTAAGAGTCCGCAATCAAATGATCTTTTAATTAAAAAGGAGACATTTCCCCCTTTTCTAAGGAATGATCAGGAGGTAAATTTTTATCTTCTATTTGAGACGATAGGGCAATTTAACCATTTAAGGATATCAATCATAAAGAATATGGTGCTATAAATGGAAAGCAGATGGGTCACTTTCTTCCAAGGGCATGTCTATTCTGAAATGGTCCAAATAACTCAGAAGAAGAGGAGGGGGATGGTTGTACAACTGAAAGAATGTCACTAATGCCACTAAACTATACACATAAAAAATGTTGAATTGTATGCTCTATGTACATTCTCAACACTAAGAAAAAATGCGTTAATTTTTTTTAACTTTAAGAAGAACGCCAAAGCAACAATCTTTAAATCTCACTAAAGAAACTCTTGGAATCCATGTGCAAATAGAGCTTTGAATGCATGGTCAATGGCTCCATCCTTGTCTTCTCATTTAGCTACAATGCCAGCCTCCAAGATATCAATTTCCATCATCAAGACTACACAGTCCAAGTGTAAACACCACCTGGACAGCATAGCTTCTTGTGTTAGTCTCGGTAGACTAGAGAAACAAATCCAGGGAGACTCTTATGTATAAGGAAGAGATTTATATACAAGTGCAATAGAACATTGAGAAAACACCCCAGCCTAGTCCAGATCAAGTCCATAAGTCTGGTATTAGCCCATATGTCCAACACCAATCTATAAAGTCCTCTTCAGACTCATGAAACACATACAATGATGCCGAATGCAGGAAGATCACAGGTCAGTGGGTGGGAAGTCTTATAGATCCAGTGGCACTGTAAGCATCTCAGTGCTGGCAGGGGTTTCCACGTGGCTTCTCCAGGTCTAGGGTTCTGACTGCAGCAGGGTAGGTCCATGTGGCTTCTCCTCAGGTATGTCTCACAGGGAGTCAGCCTTGTTAGTAGAGAGTCTCCAAGGAAGTGAGCCAAGAGAGAGAATCTGTCTCCCACCTCCGAGGAGGAGATTATAGGAATTCCCAGAATTCTCAGGAGAAGGCCATGCTTACACAGAGGCTTCATTGGCTAGGACCTGATTGAAAGACTAGACTTCACCCCTTCACTCTTAATCCTCTCAAGTCCCCAATTGACACAAGATTATGTAACTACCACACTTCTTCAAAGTAAAAGCAAGGTATCCTAGTCATCCTAGTTCTACATGCAAAGTGAATGAACCAAGAGAAAATAACACCAGTAGAAATGGTCTCTGAGTCAATGTGGACTCAGGGAGGGAAATCATGCTAAGATAACTTTCTAGACCCAAAGTAGTGATAAAGAAAAATTAAAGCCTTAAGGACAAAGAAAACCAAAAGCCAGAGAAATGACGAAGAAGGACAAGATCTAGATGATTTTCAATAATGTAAAACATAGTGCTTGGCGTACAATAACTGAAACAGTAACTTCGTACAGAAAGCTGAACTGGACTGGATCAGTCATGCCCTCTTTCCTTCCTGTCTGCTTTTAATTACTCACCAAACATTCAACTTCACGTCTAGTTCCTACTTAACTCATAGTTAGAATTCAAGGCAGTGTCCTTGTGTCTGACTCTGGCTATATATAGAGTATTAATTCTAACCTGTAACTAAGTCCTTTCCCTGCTTTGGTGGGTCTCAAACTCGAGCTAGGCTGAATCTTACCCTCCTTAAACAGAACAGCACTCATACTTTGCTTGGATTACTATAGGTAACAAGACATTCTATGGCTGACAGCTAATCTGGTGTCAGCCCATGGCTGACAAAAGGCAAATTTGTCAGCTAAATTACCAAATTCTAAATTTTCTAAATAAATTAATACTTCCATGGTTTGAATGGGTCTTTCAACTCTTAGAACTCTAGGATAATATTTTTTGTGAAACCATTTTATTGGGAGCTAGTACAAATATCATCGTTCCATAGTTCAATCACATGAAGCTGTACTGTACAGTTGCTACCACAATCCATTTCAAAGCATTCTTTTCCTTCTTGGACTCTGTGACATCAATTCCCTTTTACACCCCCCCCCTCAGTCTCAATAAACCCCCCCACCCCAGAAATCTTTATTTTGCTTTCTGTCCCTATAGGCTCCTCAATCCTGGGTTTCACATACTGAAAAACTTTATGTATGTAACTATTTCCTCCAACTTCACTGTAAGCAACTTGAAAAAAGAGCCCATTTTATATTTTCTACACAACAACCCCCTTCATAATGCCTAATGTTTAATGTGCAAAAAACACCCAATGAATTTGCCCCCTGATTCAAGATGGCCTTCACAATTTTATCGAGCTATTGAAATACAAGTGGTACAACTCCCAGCATTCCAGTCAGTATACAAGTGGTAAAACACTTCCAGCATCACAGTACCATGTAAGTTACCACATTAGCACAAAGTGACATGCCAGTGGAATCATGAAAACTGACAGATAATACAGAAAGCATCAAAAGATAATATTGTAAACAGAGTCACTGAACCAAAAGTAGCTGACATTCAATGATTTCATAAAGTAACATTTGAATAAGAATCAATAGTATTAAAGGAAGAAGTCTAGGCTGCATTGAAGGCTTTGGAGGAAAACAAGTCTCCAGACATTAGCAGTATACAAACTGAGGTGTTTCAACAAATGGATTCAATGCTGGAGGTGCTCACGCATCTATGTCAAGAGATTTGTAAGACAGCTAGCTGTCAACTGACGAGATTGAAAAACTCAAACCTACTGACCTGGAGTTGCTCTGCTCATAGCGACCCTACATCTGAGGGTGACCATCTTCATGGGCGCAGAGTAACCAAGATACAACAGACGTCAATAATGACATCCCTTATTCCACATCTTCTGAATACAGCTTGAATGTTGGCAATTTTCTTATCAATGTGTTGATACTATTTATAAATTATCTTGAGCAAAAATTTACTCGCATGTGATATTAATGATATTGTTGGCATTTCAATAATTTCTACATTCTCTTGGATCACCTTTCTTTGAATGGGCAAAAATTATGAATAACATTTCAATGAATGGGAATTCCAGAACACTTGATTGTGCTCATGTGAAAGCAGTACACAGAACACATGGCACTCATCAGAAACGAACAAGGAAGTAATGCATGGTGTAACATCAGGAAAGGGGGACGTCAGGGTTGTAACAATGGGCTCAAACATACTTATAAACTGTGGGATGGCTCAGGACCAGGCATTCGGTTATACATAAGGTCATCGCTCTGAATCATAGCCAACTAAACAGCACTTAATAACAGTAGTTATTTACCAGCAAGTCATGTCCTACTATTGAGCCGTAAAGCCTATCAGGTGCAATTGGGTTAATGAATGCAAGAGAGGTTGTAGTCATGGTGTAACAGGTGAGGATTGCAGAAGGAAATTAATTAGGCACTAGATACTCTTTACAAACATGATGATACAATTTGTGATAAGCAATATAATTCCTATTTTACAAAGAAGAATATTGAAGATTACATTATTCTTTCAGTGTGTAATAAAACAGAGCCTACAGAGCAAGAGAAAAGCATTTATGTAGACAAGACACAGAAGAATCATTCTTTACAAAAACAATTTTTTCCTCTTACTTTTCCTGCTCATTAAAACATTTCTTCTGAGTATTCTTTTACTATTGTATTCCATGGTACCCTTCCTGGTAGGTTTTTGTGTAATAAAAGTAATGGTCCAATTCACTGGGAAACTTTCACTGTGAATTTCTTGATTTTTTGTGCTATTAAAGAATATTTTAGCTTTCAATAATACACCATTAATGTTTGCTTTGCTTTACATCAATAAGTACTATTCTACCAACTTTACAGAAAATTGTATAGCATAATTGCTTAGACAAAATACATTACCTATAAAGGGTAAGAAGAGAGAATAAAATACTTTAAAGATCTTTTTGAAATACTGATAGCTTTTTGAACATGGTATCTTTTTAAAGTTGGTACATGATTAAAATTTTAAAATATTTAAATCATTTCAAACAAGAAATCAACTGTGAGAAACTATGGCTTCATATGTAGTTATGATTTCAGTTATGAGCATTTATAATACATCTTTTGGATTTAAATTTCTGATTCAACCATTTAATTATCATGATTTGTAACAACATCATTGGAAACAGAAAATTTAGCATAAGTGAAGACTATGAGTTTATTTGGGAATAGATAAGAACCCAGATGTCTGTTCATCAAACAGAAGAGTCTGGGAAACAAACTTCTATAAATTGTACTCTCTTTTTTGGTCACTAATTAGTTGTATGACCATAGACCAGCCAATTAAGCCCTGGAACTTAGTCTTCTCTTTTGTAAAACATTGTATATTAGTTAAACACTAAGGCTATTTCCAATTACTTTATAAAAAATAATTATTCAGATGTTTGTTAAATTTAAAAATATGTGTTTTATGCTCATAGAAAAAAGTAGATGAGTGTTTTATGTCTAAAGTACCAAAATTAAATTTTTTTGAGTAGCTTAGCCAAGAAAAAAAGTGGGAATTTATTATATTTAACAATAATTTTGCAAAATTATTATATTTAAATATATATTTAGTTATATTCTACTCTGTTGTCCCAAAAGATTCTATTTTAGCTCATTTAGGAATTACTGTACTGTCTTGTATCACTGAAGAACGTCACAATTTACAAAACAGATACATTCCTGGAAAGTTGGTGAAAGGACTGCCACTGAGGTGAAGAGCAAGGGAGAATTCTAACACAACATATCAAGAGATTTAAAACTATTTCTATAAATACTCTTGATATACATATATATTTATTCAGCTAAAGAAAGATTACTCATTCTGATGCTTACCACATAAAATGGGAAGAAAAGTCTCACTAAACCAGGATGTGAATAGTTCTGTTATTGTGCAAGGTGCGCTGGAAAGTGGACTATTGCAGAAGTAGGTAGGTTAAAACTTAACACCATATCATTTGACCTCCCTTTGGGCTCATTTTAAATGTATTCCAGTTTTTAAATTGTTTTACTTTCTTTTCGATTGAAGTTTTTCTCTGTTTTACTTTGTTATTGTCGTTAGATTTTTTGGTTATGTTTTTCTGAATATGATCCAGAATAGGTAAATCTATAGCGAAGTAAGTGGATTAATAGTTTCTAGGGGATATGGCAGGGGAGGGTTGTGGGGAAATGGGATCAGAATAAAATATTTTAAAAACTTTTCCTATTTTTTCTTTTGCCATATATGATATTTACTTGCTTATGACTTTATTAACATTATTTATAACAGATTTTTTGTGCCAACATGGCATCACTAAGAAGATATGGGTGGAGTTTACCCTGTCAATCATGTCACAGCTTGATGACCTCCTTTGGAGGTGGCACAGATAAATGACTCCCTGGAGGCTGGATCCTTTCTCCTCTCTCTGGTCCTCAGACCAGCATGCTGCCTCATCCAGCTGCTCTGCCTCATCATGTGTGCTGGGCTACCTGTGAGCCGTGCTGTGTTCAGCTCCACCAGGCCAAGTCAACCTCTGGACAGCATCGCTGGGCCATACTTTTCCAAGGTGCAACACCACTCCACTTTGCCTGTCTGTGCCTGTGGGCCAACTCCGCTCATCTTGCTGCTACCTCCAGATGCTACACCTCGTCAGTCACCTCTCTCTGCTGCATGATGAAACTCCACCACAACCTCTTTCACACACTCTGCTTCACCACACTTTGTTACTGGCTACTGTTCCACCTAGACAACTCATCTTCCTATTGCTTGCTTCCTTGTCCTTGGTCTAGTGGCTGCATGAATTAGAAGGACCTTCAGTATTAACTGACCCACAATTTGCTGTTATATTCCTTTCACTGTATAAGCATAACCATATATATATAAATCATAAGTGTCCTGGTTTTGCTTCTCTAGAGAATGCTGCCTAATACACCAAACTGCCTATATACTTTATTTTCTAATTTGACTTCAGTTGAGGAAAGAGCTACTATTTGAAGCATTTCTTAATTATTGGACATTGATTCAAATTTGCTGCTTTGAAGATGCCTAATAATTAGCAAATTAAGATTACCATATATTTTCTATTTGTATTTTTGACATGTCTTAGTCCAACAGACATAGTTTTGCCTTACAGGATTACCTTTAGTGAGGCTTTCCGAATCTCCAACCCTCATTGTTTAAATAAATTGTGTCCAGTTTTTAACCTGTAAGAGCCAACAATTCATGTAGTTTAGTCTAAAAAGCTGTTCTATACACATGTGTACTTTCCTTTTCTGAATAAGACTTGAAATTCTATGCTGTTGTTCTTCGGCACTTTTGAGTCAGATTGGACTCACAACAGCTCTATGTACAGCAGAATGAAACGCTGCCTGTTCTTATGTTTGAGCCACTGACTGAGTCATTCCCTCCTGTCGAGGGCCTTCCTCTTCTCGCCGCCCCTCTGCTTTACCAAGCATGATGTCCTCTCCACAGACTGGTCTCTCCTGACAACGCATCCAAAGTACGTGAGATGAAATCTCACCACTTGCTTCTGAGGAGCACTCTGGCTGTACTTTTTCCTAGACAGATTTGTTTGTACTTTTAGCAGTCCATAGTACTTTCAGTATTCTTCTCCAGCACCACAAATCAAATGCATCGGTTCTTCTTCAGTCTTCCTTATTCAGTGTCCAGTCTTCACATGCATATGAGGCAACTGAAAAATACTATGACTTAAACCAGTTAAACACCTCAGTTCTCAAAGTAACCTCCTTTTGCTGCGCGATCCAGCAAAAAACAAGTAACCTCCTTGCTTCTCAACACTTTAAAGAGGTTTTGTACAGAGGATTTCTCCAGTGCAATGCATCATTTGAGCTCCAAGCAAGAGATAATCCTTGACAACTTACATGCTGGTCCAGTTGTGAGGCCTTTTTAAGGCTTTACATTGAGACTGATCCATACTGAAAGGCTACAATCCTTCCAGCAAGCAAGATTATACCATCTTCATATCCCAGGTTGTTAATAAGCCTTCCTCTAATTCTGATACCTCATTCTTCTTCGTATAATGCAGCTTCTCTGATTTTTGCTGCACATAGATAGTATAAGTATAGTGAGATGCACACCTTTCCTGATTTTAAACCATGCATTATTCCCTTGTTCTGTTCGCACAACTGCCTCTTGATCCATGAACAAATTCTGCACGTGCACAATTAAGTGTTCTGGCATTCCCATTTTTCTCGAGGCTATACATACTTTGTTATAGTCCACAAAGTTCAATATGTGCTGACAGTCCGCAAACGGTCGATATGTGTGCACAGTCAATAAACAAGTCAACATCTTTCTGGTGTTCTCTGCTTTCAGCCAAGATCCATCTGACATCAGCAATGCTATCTTTTGTTCATGTCATTTTCTGAATCCAGCCTGAACCTCTGGCAGCGACCTGTCAATTGGCTGCTGTCAAGTGTTGTTAGATGATCTGCAGCAAGATTTTACTTGCACATGGTAAAAATGACATTGTTCTATACTTCCCACATTCTGTTGGGTCGCCTTTCTTGGGAATGGGCAGAAATACGCATCTCTTCTAGTCAGTTAGCCAGGTAGGGTTCTTCCAAATTTCTGGTGTAAACAATGAACTGCTGTGACAAGTGCTTCATCAGCTTTGAGAAACATTTCAATCGGTATTCCATCAATTTCTGGAGCCTTATTTTTGGCTAATACTTTCAGTGCACCTTGAATTTCTTCCTTCAGAACCATTAGTTCTTGGTCCTGTGCTACATCCTGCAGTGGTCGAAAGTATAGTAGTTTGTTTTTGTTTACAGTACAGTGACTCTGTGTATTTTTTCCATCTTCATTAGATGCTTCCTGCATCATTCAATATTTTTCACTTAAAATCTTTCCATATTGCAAGTTGAATTTTTCCTGAGAACTTTCAGTTTAATATACACTGAGCTTGTTCTTCCTTTTGGGCTTTCTAACTCTAGGTCTGTGTACATTTCATTGGAAAATAATTTACTTTGTCTTCTTGAGCTGTCCTTTGGAATTTTCTGCTCAGCTTTTGCCATCATCATTTCTTCCATTTGCCTTAGCTACTCTAAAATTAAAAGCAGGTTTCAGAGTCTCTTCTGACATCCACTTTGATCTTTTCTTTCTTTCTTGTCTTTTTAATGGCTTTTTGCTTTCTTCATGAATGATGTTCCTGATGTCATCCCACAGCTCATCGGGTTTTCTGTCATTAGTGTTCAATGCAGCAAATCTGTCTTGAGATGTTCTTGAAATTCAGGTGGGATAGACTCAAGGTCATATTTTGCCTCTCTTCATATACATGTATCTCTATATATGAAGTCTCATAATTTTATAGTGTCACCTCCTGATACATTTATCTATAAAGGATTCCTTAGTTTGATCTCAGTGGAAGACATAATTATGTTTCATTATTATTCACAAGAGTCCAGAACTGCTTGCCAAATTTTAATAACACATATAAAAACATATCACAAAGTATAACCCCTACTTATCTGTATGTAAAAAAGGTTTTAGACAAGTTTTGACATTAATTATGCACAATTTTTAAATTAATGCTAAAAGGAACTTGACACATTGTGGTTTTAAAAAGTCTTTCTGAAGCTTTGCTATGGAACTAATTTCTCACACACAAACCGTTGAAAATATCAATGATTAAAATGCCAATCACATTTTAAATTCTTTCACAAAGCAACAGTCATATGTGTTGTCAATAGAGTATATTTAAAAGATGAATAATATTAAAATTCAACAGCTTTACAAATTTTTAACTGAGTCACTCAACAAACATTTATTGAATGCCAAACATATTTGCCAAGCATTAGTCTGAAGTTCTGGGAATTTCACAGTGAACACGACAATCAAAATCTAACACCAATCCCATGGAGTTTACAATTTAAGAGATAGAGACAGTCAATAAACAAATACAAAAAGAAAAGTCAAATAATGATAGGTATTATGATAAAAATAAAGTAATGTGATAGTGAGAGTCACCTCTTCTGGAATGACCTTTGAGACTTAAATGTCAAAAGGTGACAGACACCTGAAGATCTGGGGTAAGAGAGTTACAGATAGAATAACAAGTTCGATAACCCTACAGAGGGAATGTATGAATAGTGCCCAAGGAAAGGAAGAAAGCAAGCATACCCTGAGCAAGAATGAAGGTGGCACAGGTGGGGCAAACAGAGCAGGTCAGATTAGTAAAACCCTGAGGCTAAAATAAAATAATCGGATTTTGACCTAAGCACAATAGAAAGTTTGGGGTTTTGTTTTGTGTTATAGTGAATTATATTTTTAACATATAAGAAAGGCAACAAAAATTAAAATGAACCCATGTATACATCACCCAGTTTAACAATGATCAACTCAGCCAGTCTGGCCCAGTCTGGCCCAATGTCAATTTCCCATCTCATCCCTCAGTTATAACATCATTTAATTTTTATATAACTTAGTATGTCTCTAAAAAATTCTTGTAAATATAATCATTATCAAAATTACTACCAGAACATCAAAATGTCAACAATGGTTGACTGATACAATCAAATATTCACTCAACATTTTAAAAAAACGTGGACTATAAGAGGAATATTTTCCTAGGACTCTCATAATTTATAAATTTTCTGTCCTTACTTTATCCTTGCAACTTATTTGTTGACAAAAGCAAACAAGATGCTTACTTATCCTACAGGAGTATCGACAGTTTGGATTTGCTGACTGTAACTTCACAGTTGGCATGTTCCTCTGTCTCCCTGTATTTCCTAAAACTCAGTAGTTAGATGTAGAAGATAATCAGGCTTTCAACAAGACTCTTCCATAAAGCTAAGTATTTCCATCAAGAGGCAGTTGATAGGTAGTTGTCTTTCTTTGTGATATTAAGAAATAGTGATAATTATTATCTAAACCTAATATAATATTTTATAGGAGTATAAATGCTGATCCTTTAATTCTATTATTTCTTATTTATCAGTTAGAATATTCTGTAGTGGAAAACATTCCCCTACCAATTAATTAGTTAAGCATATAGGAAAGATAGAATATACTTGAGTCTCTTTCTTAAGTTCAAGTTTTCAAATAATGGGTTGGTTGCATAGCATATTATGGGTTTAAGCAAGGAAATTTTCAGCTGGTCTAAATATTGGTTGGAGAAGAGCACATATAGGAAAACAAGGAAACCACTTACAAGACTCCTGCAGTAATCCAAAGGAGAAATTATAGGTTGTACTAGAAAGTACAGAAGAGAGAGCCAAGTGGACACATTAACAACATATTTGTAAGGTAAAAATGTAAGAATTACTGACATATTATATATGGTGTGTTGGACAGGGTTCTCTAGAGAGACCAAACCAGATTGCTAGTAATTATATATAAATATATTTATAAAGATAGATATATAATATAAGAAATGAACCGTTAAATTATATACAGAGAGATAATAGAATAAATTAACAGTTAAATTATAACGCAGTTAGACACTAGCAGTCCTTTAAGGCTTCAGAGCCGCCAGTTGCCAGTCCCCTTCTATAGAGAGAGCTGGGCTATATATACCCAGGCAGCAAACAGCAAGGCAGGTCACCAACTGTCACCAACTGTCGGTCCCCAGAGATGAACATTCTAATCCTGTGGGATTAAAGGAACCTCAATTTACAGCGACACAGTCCACAAGCTAGGCATCCCACAGGTAGTGTACCCCTTTAAATTGAGGCACAGAACAAGCAAGGTGAGGCTCACAGAGCCATTTATCCCTCTGCCCTTCAATTAATCCTACTTGTGTTTATCGGCCAGGCTGGCACAATAAACTATCGCATATGGTGAGTGTAAAAGAGAAAAAGACATCAAGAATAAGTCCTAGGTTTGGGTCTGAGCAACTTGCTTTACGTAAAACAGGGAAGAGCAAATCTAGAATAAAAAATCAACTAAAATATGAATGAAATAAAACCAACAATCACCAAAGTTGTATTTCTGTTTGTCTTTATCCTGAATGAAACATAATTAAAATTTTAAAGTAAAAATAAAATTCCATTTATAGTATTTTTCTATAAAAAATGAGTCTCATGTTAAAATTAAAATGATACTAAGTAATTCACCTTTTTCCCCATATGTATACATCAATAAAGAACATTCTGGGTTAAAAACAATTAAAGAATAGTAAACACAACTTTTAAAGCTAAGATTAGCTATCTATCACCTACATCAGCTAATGGACAAAGATAGGCCAATGTATACTTTCTATTTGTATATCCAAAATAAATAAAAGGGATACACAACGACAAGAGTTTAAAGCTTAAAAATCAAAGCGCAGTGATTGGAATAAAAAATATAAACCACATTAGATGAAGATCGAATTAAGTTCATTTTTTTGAAGCTTGTTTTCTATTTGCCTATTTTCTATTGCCTTGGTGGCTTTCCCTTGCTTCTCCCTGTAAAGCAGGAAAGGGAATGTGGGAGATGATTCAACCCCAACGCACACCTTTTTGTAATTTTAAACTATGTAGTATTCCTTTTTTCTGTTCACACAACTCCCTCTTGATCCATGTACTGGTTCCACATGAGCGCAATGAAGTGTTCAGGCATTTTAATTTTTTCAAGACTATCCATGGTTTGTTACGGACCTGTAATGTTTTTGTTTTTAATAATTTTATTGGGGGCTCATACAACTCTTATCACAACCCACCCATCCATCCACTGTGTGTCAAGCACATTTGTACATATGTTGCCATCATGATTCTCAAAATATTTGCTTTCTACTTGAGCCCTTGGTATCAACTCCTCATTTTTTCCCTCCCTCCCCGCTTCCCCTCTCCCATGAACCCTTGATAATTTATAATTATTATTTTGTCATATCTTATACCATCCGATGTCTCCCTACACCCTTCTCCGCTATCCGTCCCCCAGGGAGGAGGTTATATGTACATCCTTGCAATCTGTTCCCCCTTTCTACCCCACCTTCCCTCCACCCTCCAGGTATCACCACTCTCACCACTGGTCCTGAGGGGTTCATCTGTCCTGGATTTCCTGTGTTTCCAGTTCCTATCTGCGCCAGTGTACATCCTCCAGTCCAGCCAAATTTGTAAGGTAGAATTGGGATCATGACAGTGAGTGGGAGGAAGCTTTCAAGAACCAGAGGAAAATAGTATCTTTCATCATTGCTACACTGCACCCTGACTGGCTTGTCTCCTCCCCGCAGCCCTTCTGCAAGGGGATGTTTTAATTAGTATTGTCTATTTTACCTCTCTAGGTTTTAATATCCATTGCAATGGCTACACAGAAACTCAGACAAAATTCATGATTAAAGAATGTATTAAGGACATTCTCAGGTTGTAGTGGCAGAGAGAAATGCTCAAGATAATTGTTTATCAGTTAGAGAAAGTACAGCCAGAATGCTCCCTAGGAGCAACGATGGCAAGACATTGTCTCATATACTTTAGATGTGACATCAGGAGAGAACACTCCCTGGAAAGGGTATCAGGCTTAGTGAAGCAGAGGGTCAGTGAAAAAGAGGAAGAGCTGGATGACATGGGTTGACACAGACTCAAGCATATCAACAGTTGTGAGGGTGGAACATGACCAAGCAGTGTTTCATTCTTTTGAACAAAGGGTCTCTCTGGATAAATTGGCACCAACTCAACTGCAACTAACAACAATCAAAAGGTCACACTCACCATGCCAACTGAATCAGAATCTGTGTATTAACATGAACCCAACATGATTCAAGTGGACAGTCAAGTTTTGGTGTCCCTGGTATGTATAGAGATTAATCTATGATAGAAAAGACAAAAAATAGGAAGTAAATGGTCCATTGTCATAAACTTAAAAGATATCAAGGTTTTGTTTTCTAGAATAGTTCAAAGTACATTTGTTTTTTCGTGTCAGTGGAGAATTAAGACAGTCTAATGGTATGTCTGTTTTTCATGATCGGTAAGCCTTGGGAATTCAGAGCAATTAAGGATTACCTATATTCTTTCAATGTTTTATTAAGTTTTTCTATTCCCTTATCTACCATATATACTCATGCATAAGCTGAGTTTTTTTTAGCATATTTTTTATGCAGTTTTTGTGGCAAAATTAGGTGCCTGGGCTGATATTTGGGTCGACTTATACTGGAGTATATTTGGTATATTTCTTCATGTTTATCTTTTATTTTGGCCTAATTTACTGGCTGATGTATTATCACTAAAAACTCTACTTATGCTGACCTAATCTCATTAATACTTCAGTTCCATATTTAACATTCTTTGACTACCTCCTAAAGCTGGCCATAAATGACCATATTTATATGACGGGTTTTCTCCCATTTTATCACTGAAACTCTCTCTTCCTAAAAGATGATTATAACCATTCAATAAAATGTAATTTTAAAGAATATCAGTATGTGAATCATTACTAGAAAAACTGTAACATAAAAGAAAAATAAGAACGCTTAGCTCATTTTGGGAACATTTTTTTTAATTTTAACAATTTATTAGGGGCTCATACAATTCTTATCACAGTTCATACATATACATACATCAATTGTATAAAGCACATCTGTACAGTCTTTGCCCTAATCATTTTTTTCTCCTCTTTTCTTTTTTTACATTTTATTAGGGACTCATACAACTCTTATCACCATCCATACATATACATACATCAATTGTATAAAGCACATCCATACATTCCCTGCCCCAATCATTCTCAAGGCATTTGCTCTCCACTTAAGCCCCTTGCATCAGGTCCTCTTTTTTTTCCCCTTCCTCCCTTTTCCCCCCTCCCTCATGTGCCCTTGGTAATTTATACCTCGTTATTTTGTCATATCTTGCCCTATCCGGAGTCTCCCTTCCCCCCTTCTCTGCTGTCCCTTTCCCAGGGAAGAGGTCACATGTGGATCCCTGTAATCAGTTCCCCCTTTCCAACCCACTCACCCTCCACTCTCCCAGCATCGTCCCTCACACCCTTGGTCCTGAAGGTATCATCCACCCTGGATTCCCTGTACCTCCAGCCCTCATATGTACCAGTGTACAGCCTCTGTCCTATCCAGCCCTGCAAGGTAGAATTCGGATCATGGTAGTTGGGGGGAGGAAGCATCCAGGATCTGGGGGAAAGCTGTGTTCTTCATCGGTACTACCTCGCACCCTAATTAACCCATCTCCTCTCCTAAATGCCTCTATGAGGGAATCTCCATTGGCCGACACTTGGGCCTTGGGTCTCCACTCTGCACTTCCCCCTTCATTTAATATGGTATATATATACATATACATATAAACACATATATACACATACATACACACACTTATATCTTTTTTTTTTTTGCATGATGCCTTATACCTGGTCCCTTGGCACCTCGTGATCGCACTGGCCGGTGTGCTTCTTCCATGTGGGCTTTTTTGCTTCTGAGCTAGATGGCCGCTTGTTCACCTTCAAGCCTTTAAGACCCCAGACACTATCTCTTTTGATAGCCGGGCACCATCAACTTTCTTCACCACATTTGCTTATGCACCCATTTGTCTTCAGCGATCCTATCATGGAGGTGTGCAGTCAATGATATGATTTTTTGTTCTTGGGAACATTTTTATACGAAAAATAAAATATCCTCATCCCAAATAAATGAAGAACTGGTTTAACTGTTGTCAGAGATGTCAAAAATCGTGCCTTATGTAGGACCATATTCTCACAGGACACCTTAGTCAATTAGTACAACACAGTTCATAAAGAAGAGGTTCCATATCTTAATTTTGGTGAATAGCATCTGAGGTCTTAATAGCTTGTAAGCGATCATTTAAGACACTACAATTGTATCCTACTTATATAACTTAAAGGAAAAATGAGAAATCAAAAACTTCAAGAAGAAACCAGTTTATAGGATTAACAGTCCACATGAACCACAGCTGCTTCTCAGCTGAGACCAGAAGACCTATATGATTCCCAGCTGCTGCTACTACTGACCAATTTGACCAGGGACACAATAGAAGACCCCAAATAAAATGGGACAGAAATGTAGACCACAACTCAAATTCCTAAATACAGACTAGACTTGCTGGACCTACAGAGACCATAGTCTGAAAATGCACTTTGAGCTTGACAACGAAGCTACTCCAAGAGGTTATTTTTCAGTCATATAAAACATGTGTTCCCTTAAACAATCAAACAAATAATCTTAAATCATCACTTGATATGAGATCAAATTTTCAACATTCAATCAAAAACAAAGATTGGAAAGCAAGGATGGGAAGGGAAACTGAATCAATGGAACAATAAACAGAATAAGAACAATGAGAATACTGACACATAAATATTTTAATGTAAGTCACAGAAAAATTTGTTAACACTGCTAACAGGAACAAAATTTAACCTAAAACAAATAATTTTTAAAAAGAAAGTGCATGCTTTATTTTAGAATTTCAAGGTCATTCATTTTCGAAAACATTATATGACATGTTGGTGTCTTGAGCTGTCTGGACTTTCATTGTTTTCTCAGGTATAAGAAAATATATATAGAAAAAAAACTAATCCTATTCCTAGAAGTATGTAAAAGCAGTTGATTTTAAGTTGATGCTGACTCTGAATGAACACTAAATAATAGATGATAAAATAAAAACTGGAACATAGAACGGGGAGCAGCCTGGGGCTCCATCTGAATCTGAAAGCTAGTCTCACAAAATTTAGTCTGAAGAAGCGAAAACTAACATGACAAAAGCATTGATCACAGTTCTCTTAAGTTGTAGCTTCTGGTTAAGAGAAGCCCAATGATTGAATAACCCATCTA
Source organism: Tenrec ecaudatus (assembly GCF_050624435.1). Classification (NCBI taxonomy): domain Eukaryota; kingdom Metazoa; phylum Chordata; class Mammalia; order Afrosoricida; family Tenrecidae; genus Tenrec; species Tenrec ecaudatus. The sequence continues at coordinate 74,015,788 of NC_134543.1, forward strand.
ACTGGCAATATCTTATCTCTGCTCTCCAAATAATTTGACTTTCAAATAATTTCTTTCCTAAGAAAGAGCTCCCATTGCATTTATGCTATGGCCTGAAGCTAAAACAAACCACAGCAATGTAAATGAAACCAAACATATTAAATATCTTGCTCAGAAAATGTGAATTATGACATAAGCTTTGACAAGAGCAATTTTTTAAAAGTTGGTTAACAGAAAATTTAACATCCCAGACACTCAAGCATTATATTATAATATAAAGTTTGCTTCATTAGTTGTTAATTCCCAAAGCAACAGCTCTAACTGATGGTAATCTCATGTGTAGTACCACTAAAGAAAGTCAAGAATAAGAACCCCAATTCTTGATCACTAGAGAAACTATCACATTTCTCAAGAGCAGTGAATGCCAAAATCTCATTATAACCAATGGTTTTGTAAGTTTCTCTGTTCACATTAAACCTGGATCCAGTTACGTACCTGTAGGTTTAATAAAGATGCTTTTCTTTTCAATACATTTTTCTATTGTGAATTAGGTGGGGTGGGGGTTACATTTCAGATGACAGCTCTGCAGTCAACAGTTCAAGACCACTCAGCAACTCCAGCCCCATATTCCATCCCCCTTCCCACCCCCAATTTCTCTTCTTTCTCTTATGGTTCTCGGTCCCCCTTTACACCCAAATCTATACTTGTAACCTTCCCGTCCCTTGCTTCATCTTCCCCACTCTTGCTCTCTCTCCCTTGGGAACCTCCAAAGTCTGTTCCCTTTGGTATGCAAGTCTTTGCCTTGGTCTTTATCCTGAAAGTACCGGTCTCATACAATATTTGTCCTTTTGTGATTAACTCACTTAATTCAGTCGAATGCACTCCAGGTCCAGTCGTGTCCTGAGGCGCGTAAATAAAGACACTTTCTGATTCGATGGTGCATCTAACAAAATAATGTATCATTCTACAAATACTTTAAAAATAAATCTATCAAAAATATGACAGAACACAGGGATAAAAAAGCAAACGTATTTAAGTGGTTGTCAGTTTCCATTTCTTTACTTGCAGTTATGGGAAATAAATATATAGCAAGGAAAAAACACCCAAAATAGTTAAAAATATGAGTGTTTAAATGCCTTGACACAAAATTGTAGAAAATACTAGCCTCATTTTCCCCTCTACTATATAGCAAAATTTGTATTATAGCTGACAAATTCTATACTAGGTTTCAGCCCAAAGCAATTTAGAACTAGACAAGTCAGAAACTCCTTAAAAATAAATTAGGATGTGTAGTAGAAATGCTGACAGATGCTTCTTTATAATAGTGCCTGGTGAGACCATTATATTTTAGAAATGATTATATGTATGCAAGTGCTGTGTATTAAAATACAACAAAGTCTAGCTTATAATTAAATCAGAACCATGGATAGTTCAGTAAAATGTTATAAAGAAAATATGATTTCAGGTTCACCTGTGTATGTACCCTTCCCTGTTGTAGTTATCCTATGTATTCCCTGAGTCAAGGTACTTACTGTATACACTCTAATATAAGCTGACCAGAGTATAAGCCGAGGTACCTAATCATTACCTGGGAAACCAGAAAAACTGATTGACTCAAGTATACGCCTAGGGTGGGAAATGCAGAAGCTATTGGTGAGTTTCAATAATAAAAACAAATGAAAATAAAATTACTAAAAATTGAGACATCAGTGGGGTAATGTATTTACTTATTTTAAATAAAAACATAAATAAAAGGACAACAAGTCATTTAACATTAGTAAACCAGCACAGTAAGTGGAAAATAGGTTCAACAAAAACAATAAGGTATCAACAATGATACCTTAAGAGTGCTAGTCCCTGAGCTCAATCAGCAAACAAGCTAAAATGTAGAGTTCAAATCCTTCAAAACTGGATTCCTCATCATCCGTATCCCAATGCAGAGCTTCAGCTGGTGTGAGGTCATCATAGACGCTATCCTCACTGAGATCGCCGTCATCACCATCACTTCTGTCATTTTCATACAAAGCGCAGTCTTCACTGCCATCCATAGCATTGCTAATACTACATTTCTGGAAGGCACGTCGCACCATGTCTTCTGGAATGTCTTCCCAGGCATCTTGAAGACACTTTGCTATTAACTCTATGTCAAGCTTCATGAGATTTCCTCCCTTTGTTAGTCGGGCTTGACCAGATAACATCCATTCATGCCACATCCTTTGCACACGGTCTTTAAAAAGGCTTATTCAAAGATACGTCCAGAGGCTGCAGTACAGATGTAAGCCTACCTGGAATAACGGCTAAAGTAATTTTACTAGATTTTGCTAATTTTTTTTATGTCATCCGATAGGTGGGCTCTGAACATAACCCAAACAAGTAACGATGGCTTTTTCTTTAAGGCTGCTCCTGGTCGTCGGTTCCAAATTTCTTCCAGCCATTTTTTTGTTCCGTCTTCAGCCAGCCTGCCTTTAACATGTGCATGCACAGTAATTCTTGGTGGGAAATTGATCTTTTTAGGAAAGGTCTTTCTTTTAAAAATAATGACAGGATGCAGCTTAGTTCCTTTAGCCAAACATGATAGAACAACTGTAAAGTTTTTTTTTTTTTATTACCTGTGGTTTTGAGAAAAAGAGTTTTTTCTCCTAAACTTGCCACAGTTCTGTTGCTTGGAAGATAGAAAGTCATGGCAGTTTCATCCATATTCCCAATATCTGTCAGGTCATAATTATAAATCCTTCTTTGTTTTATAATAAATGACTGGAATGACATACGGTAATTTTTTCTTCAAGGTCTTGTGGCAATTTCTGGGAAATCTTTGCTCTTTGTCTCAAACATATTCATGAAGCAGGTACACCATCCTGCTGATGCAGCAAATTCTTCAATGCCTAGTGCTTCATATTTGTCATCCTTAGCCATTTGTAGAGCACATATGCAGATTCCCATGCGTGTTACACAGTAACCATTTTGACGACACTCCATAACCCATTTATGCAATTCACTCTCTAGAGCCCCATAAAAAGACGTTAAACCAGGATGAGCTTTTTAGCGTTTGGAATCTGTTCCAAGTCAGCCTTCATTTTCCGCCACTCCCTCACTTGCGTTTAGTCAACACAGGATTCCCTACTTGCAATACTGTTATTGCTCTCTTCTGCTCTTGACACAACCTTCACTTTGAAACCAGCCTCATATGACCAGCGTTTTTGTTTTGGTTCAAGAGTATCCATTTCTAATAAGATAAAAAAAAAGACTTTGAAAAAGAACTTTCATGGTAACACCCTCCCTCCCATGCGACATGTTAGCAGGGAGGAGGCGGGGGAGTCCGTGCAGACGGGGGATGCAGGATGTGAATTAACACAGAGACCAGAAGGGAGAGACGAAGCACAGCCACAGACACAGCCTTACCAGTTCATCTGCCTGCGTTAGTGAATCATTACGGGTGCTTCTGCAAATTGGAGCCATCCATGTCATAGGACAGCTCTGATTGGTTAGATGTGAGTAAACAAACATTCAAAGCCCGGCAGTGTCAGCGGTGATCACCTGCGAGATAACGGGCGCTCATCCTGTTACCTTGGGGTGGGGGCAGCGAGATGTTGCACCTTGCTGGGGTACCACTGACCCATGTATAAGCGGAACTCCAGTTTTTCAGCACATTATTTTGTGCTGAAAAACTCGGCATATACATGAGTATATACAGTAGGTTTGTCCCGATTCCTTCACTGATGGTCCTGATAGTTTAAGGTTTTACTTCTAGGTCTGTGATCAACCTTGAGTTTGTTCTTGTGCATAGGGTGAGGTAAGCATCTTGTTTCATTTTTCTATGCATTGTTTCCAGCACCATTTGTTAAAGAAGGCATCCACCTCTCACTTGATGCTTTTGGGACCCTTGTCGAAAATCAGTGTGGCATATATGCTAATGGTTTTATTTCTGGGTTTTCTGTTCTTTTCCATTGGTTTGAGCACCTGTCATTATACCAGTACCATGCTGTTTTGACCACTGTGGCTGCGTAGTAGGTGTTAAAGCCAGGTAAAAATGATCCCTTCAACTTTGTCCCTTTTCTTGAGGAGTTCTCTGCTAATCCTGGGCTTCCTTCTTCTCCATCTGAAATTGGTTGTCAGTTTGTCCAATTCTTTAAAGAACGTTGTTAGTATTTGAATTGGGATAATGTTAAACATATGATGTCTTGGGGAAGAGTGACATCTTTACTATATTGAGTCTTCAGCTCCACGAGCATGGGATATTCTTTCATTTGTGGAGGTCGCTTTTGGTGTCCTGTAGAAGGGTCCTGTAGTTTTCCTTATATAAGTCTCCTGGGTTTTCTTGGCTAAATATATCCCTAGATATTTCAATATGTTCTTGGCTATTGTGAATGGTAATGCCTTCTTGATCTCTTCTTCCATGGTCTTGTCTGATGTATATAGCAAACCAATAGACTTCTGTTTGTTGAATTTGTATCCTGCCACTCTTCCATATTCCTTTATCGCTGTCAGTACTCCTGTTGTCAAACTTTGGGAATTTTCAATGTACAGAATCATGTCATCTGTAAGTAGCGATAGTTTCACCTGCTCCTCTCCCAGGTGGATACCTTTAATGTCCTTCTGCTGTCTTATGTTGTTAGCTAGAACCTCTAGTATGATGTTGAATAGAAGTGGGGACAAGGGGCATTCTTGTCTGTTCCCCCTTTTCAGTGGGACTTTTTCCATCTTTTCTCCATTGATTATGATGTTGGTTACTGGCTTTTCATAGAATTGTTTGTATTAGCTTGAGGAATTTTCCTTCCATTCCTAGCTTCTTGAGTGCCTTAATTAGAAATGGGTGTCGGCTGTTCTCAAATGCTTTTTCTGCATCTATTAATATACTATGGATGAAACACATGTGTGCTTTGAAAGACTTCACCGAGAGAGTAACAAGAAAACCCACAAACTGGGAGAGGGTTTTTTTTTTTTTTAGCAATGACACAACAGGCAAAGTGCTTATTACTAAGATCTACAACACCCTCCTAGCCTGAAAAAAGAGGAAAACAATTCACCCCCTGAGGAAGTGGGCAAAAGACCTGAAGTTACACTAGGAAGGATCCCCGAATGGCCAATAAACATATGAGAAAATGCTCCCTATCATTAGCCATCAGAGAAATGCAAATTACAACCATGAGATACCATCTAACACCCTGGATCAGGAAATCAGCAACAAATGTTGGAGGGGCGGTGGTGAGATAGAAACTCTCCTCCACTGCAGGTGGTTTTGTAGATTCATACAGCCTCGGTGGAAAGTGAATGGCAATATTTAAAGTGAATGGAAACTGAACTACCTTATGACCCAACTCTCCCTCTACTGGGCATATATGCAGAAGAGGTAAAAAATTAAACCACAACTCAGTCGTCTGTGCTCCAATGTTTATTCCAGCACAATTCACAATCACAAGGAATTGAAAACAACCTAAATTTCCCTCGATAGACAAGTGGATAAGTAAATATGGCACATACACACAATGGAGTACTACACATCACTAAAAAGCGCTGATGATCTCATGAAGCACATTGTTTCATGGGAAGAGCTGGAGGAAATTATACTAAGCAAAGTAAGCCAATCACAAAAGAACAAGTACAACATGAGTCTCCTGAGGTAAGCATCATCAGCACAAGAGGCATAGAAGAAAAGCCACGTATCTCACACTATATGTACTGAGGTACAGGCAGTTGGGTGGGGTCAGACCAAACCCAAGGAGGTACATGTTATTCCAGCACAAAGAAGGGGAAAAGGGGGGACGGGAGAGAGAAAAGGGATAGTAAGGGGGAGATGATGGCATGGGGGAGCAGGGAACTAACCCACCCTGGGGGAGAGCATTGGTTATGTCTCCACAGAATTGGGAGTATGCATTCAGACCCCACCATGGGGCACCAAACCTTGAGGGCAATGTAGCAACATGGAGCACTTTAAGAAAAGAGTGGGCTACAGGGCCAGTCCCAATCAGAGTCAAACTGACTCCCTCCCTAGACGTATGTGCTACAGAGGACAACACTAAACCTACAGGTTGGAGAGAGGGGCCCGCATGTCACGTCCACCAAGAAGCAAACCAAGAATGAAGAAGAGAAAGGGACGGTCTAGACCCCACATCAGCACATCAAGCCCAGGGGACGACGTCCCTGCACGTAGCTACTAAGGCACAGAGAAGACTGTAGGACTGACAAGAGCACAAGGCATGATGACCCCTCACTGGAGCACACCGCAACAGAGGACAATATACTGAGGACACACAGCAGGGAGTTAGTCCAACCTACCACCTACAGCAGGGCGAACCAAGAAGGGAACATAACAGACAGCAAAGGGAGCAGAGCAGAGCTGCAAAACCCCTGAGGAGCACCAAAAATAAACTTCAGCCCAGAAGAGGCAGCTCCCAGAACTACCCAGGACCAGTGTGGGGATACCCATAAAGGTCAGCAGACAGGCCTGGAATTATGCATGCTTTCTTGTGTGTGTGTTTGATTGGTTGGTTGGTTTTTTGCTTTTTTGTTTGTTTTTGCTAGTTATTATTATCTCTTTATGGTTTTGTTTTCTCTTTCTATTCAATCTTTTGTTTTCTTTTGGTCTCTATAATTGTTGGTGTGTTAGTCTGGGTAGACTAGAGAAACAAATTCATAGACACTCATATGCATATAAAAAAGAGGTTTATATACAAGAGCAATTGAATATAGAGAAAACGTCCCAGTCCAGTCCAGATCAAGTCCATAAGTCTGATACTAGCCCTTATGTCCAATACAATCTATAAAGTCCTCTTCAGACTCACGAAATACATGTAATGATGCCAAATGTAGGATCACAGGCCAATGGGTTGGAAGCCTTGTGGATCCAGTGGCATTATAAGCATCTCAGTGCTGGCAGGGGTCTCTACATGGCTTCCCCAGTTCCAGAGGTCTGGTTGTATCAGAGTAGGTCCATGTGGCTTCTCCAGCTCCCAGGACGTAGGCACCATGTCTTGTCAGTACAGCATCTCTCAGGGAGTGAGCAAAGAGAGAGAGAAGTGTCTCCTGCCTCCAAGGAGGAAAGCCAGGAGTTCCCAGAATTCTCAGGAGGCCATGCTCACACAGAGGCCCCATTGGTTATGATTTGATTGACAGACTAGACTCCACCCCTTCACTCTTAATCCTCTCAAGTACCAAATTAACACCAGATTATGTAACTACCATGGTTGATTGGCCTACTTATTTAAGTTAGGCATGGTAAGCAAGCCTGTGCGATCATGAGGTGTCAAAAGGATCGGGTAACAGGCACCAGAAGACTCAAAATAAACAAACAAAGCCATATTGTTGAGAACAAAGAGAGTCAGAGCAGAGACCCAAAAGCCATCTGTAGACAATAAAACATCCCCTCACAGAAGGGTCACAAGGAAGGAATGAGTCAATCAGGGCTCAGTGTAGCACTGATGAAGCACGCACTATTCCTCGAGATTTCCTCACCCCCCACTATCATGACCCCAGTCCCGCCTTCCACTGAGGGCTAGACTGGAGCATGTGCACAGGTACAGATAAGAGATAAACGCTCATGACATAGAATCCAGGAACAGCAATGGGAGTTGCAATACCAGAAGGTACACGGTTAGGTTGGGAGTAGAGGGGAGGAAAATGGAACCAATCACAATGATTGACACATAACATCCCCCCCCCAGAAGGATTAACAACAGAAACCATAGGCGAAGGGAGATAGTGATCAGTGTAATATATGAAAATAATTAATAATTTATCAAGGGGTCCCAGAGTGGGGGGTAGGGGTGGGAGAGGGAAAGAAGAGCGATACTAAGGGCTCAATAGAAAGTAAATATTGAAGAAACCAAGAAGTAAAAAGAGAAAGGGACAGTAGCCCTAGACTCCATATTGGCATACCCTCCACGGAGCTGCTAAGGCACAAAGGGGGACTGTAGGGCTTCCTACAACTCAAGATATGTTGTCCCCTAACTGGAGCGTAATGTAACAGGACACACACCAGGGAGATGATGCGGGACAAACCAAGAAGGAAGCATAACAGATCAGCAATTAGAGCAAAGCCAATCCACAAAGCCCGTAAAGAGCTAGAAGGGGCAGCCCCTGGACAATGGGCTAGGAGGGACAGCCCCTGGAACTTCCCCAGGACCAGAGAACAGAGACTCATAAAGGCTAACAGACAGACCTGGAACAAGGTATGGTTATTTTTAAACTCTCCTTTTCTTTTTTCAACCTTTTGTTGTCTTATTGTTTGGACTAGAACACTTTGGTTTGCCTACTTATATAAGACAGACATGGGAAGCAAACTTGGAGAGAAAGCAAGAGGGCCAATGACCCAGGAGGGTGTGGTGGGAGAAGGTTGAGGGGGTCTTTGTCTTTGATAATGGCCAAACCACTATTTCTATCCATCCCTGTTTTTAAATTCTCCACACTGTATTTTAATGTATAATAGTTGTCAAAGCCTTTTAGAGCTGGAAATCCACAATTAAAAACTTCTATTTTCATAAAATAAATGTCCACAGGACATTTATAGAGGTCTAAGTACAAGCATGTGCATATGTAAATATATTTATATAACAAGAAGGAAATAGATCCATGTACTTATATCTATATGTTAAGAATTAAGATAGCAGGTGAACATTGGGCCTCAACTCAAGTATCCCTCAACACAAGAACACTTTGTTCTCACTGAAAACAAAGCGGGTGCATAAACAAATGTGGTGAAGAAAGCTGATGCTGCCTGGCTATCAAAAAATACAGCGTTTGGAGTCTTAAAGGCTTGAACATAAAGAAGCAGCCATCTAGCTCAGAAGCAACAAAGCCCACATGGAAGAAGCACACCTGCCTGTGTGATTATGAGGTGTCAATGGGATAAGGTATCAGACCAGAACAAAACCATACCAATGTGAATAGGGGTGGGGTGAGGGGGCGAGGAGTAGAAACCTAAAGCCCATCTGTAGACAATTGGACATCCCCTCACAGAAGGGTCACAGGAAGAGAGGAGCCAGTCAGGGTGCAGTGTACCACCCATGAAACACACAGCTTTCCTCTAGTTCTTTAAAGCTTTCCACCACCACCACTATCAGGACCTCAATTCTACCTTACAAATCTTATTAGAACAGAGCATGCACACTGCTACAGATAAGAGCCCGAAACACAGGGAATCCAGGACAGATAAGCCCCTCTGGGCCAACAATAAGAACAGAGATACCAGGGAGATAAGGGAAGGTTGGGGGGGGGACGGGACAAAGGGGAAATCAACCACAAGGATCAACATATAAAACCCTCCCAGGGGGGTGAACAACAGAAAAGTGGGTGAAGGGTAACAGAGGACAATGTAAGATATGAAAATAATAATCTATAATTTATCAAGGGATCATGAGAGAGGGAGGGCAGGGGGTGGAGGGGGAAATGAGGAGATGATATCAAGGGTTCAAGTAGAAATAAAATTCTTTGAAAATGATGATGGCAAAATATGCACAAATGTGCTTGACACAATGGATGAATGTGTGCATTGTGATGAGAGATGTAAGAGCCCCCAATAAAAGTATTTAATAAAAAAAATGTGGTAGGCCTTCATTTACTGAGAAGCAAAAGCTAGAGGATCAACCTGAATTGATCTTATTTGAAAAGACAATCAATACCCATGGGTAAACATGGGCAATTTCCTGATAAAGCTATGTGTATGCCTCATGTCTTGATACCAGTGTTCAGTTTCTCTTATAACAAATAATTTACATTAAACTTTCAGAAACAAAAACATACTTTCTAATTTTATATATTGAATATATGGGTTTTGTCTATTTGTATGGGTGTGTTCTAGTGGGTTATTCACTAACTCAGTGGTTTTCAGAAAGGGGTAATTTGCCACCGAATGAATATTTCAGTCATAACTGTGAGCATACAGACACTAGGGATGCTGCTAAACATAATATAACCCACAAGACAGAGCCCACCCAACAAAGAATCATCCAGCCCGAAATACCAACAGACTTATATTAAGAAGTAACCTTCTATTAATTCTTTTGTCTTCTTCTCAAAAACTCAACACTGCCATAGAGGCAATGCTGACTCATAGCGAGCCCCCTATAAGTTTCTGAGATGGTAACTGTTTACAGGAATAGAAAACGCAGTTTTTCCTCCTGTGGAGTTGCTGGTGGTTTCAAGTGCCAACATTTTGGTAGATATCTGAAGTCCTTTCCTTCCATTGTATTAGAACTCAAATTCTAGAAGAGGATTGTGTGACAGTGAAAACCCAAAGTCCATTTGCAAAGACCCCATGAAGTTAAGCCTCCATTAAATTCCTGCTGGTCATTAATGAAGGATAGAGATAATCTTTTTTTTTTTTCCTTTTCCATCATTCATTTTAATCTTTTAAATCATTTTATTAGGGGCTCATACAACTCATCTCACAAACCATACTTACATCAATTGTGTAAATCACATTTGTACATTCATTGCCCTCATCATTCTTAAAACTTATTTGCTCTGCACTTAAGCCCCTGACATCAGGTCCTCATTTTTTCCCCTCCTTTCCCACTCTGCCCTCCCTCATGAACCCTTGATAATTTATAAATTATTATTTTGTCATATCTTGCCCTGTCCTCCGTCTCCCTTCAGCCACTTTTGTGTTGTCTGTCCCCCAGGGAGGAGGTCACATGTAGATCCTTGTAATCGGTTCTCCCTTTCCAACCCACCGTCCCAGTATCACCACTCACACCACTGGTCCTGAAGGGATCATCTGCCCTGGATTCCCTGTGTTTCCAGTTCCTATCTGTACCAGTGTAGATCCTCTGGTCTAGCTAGACTTGAAAGGAAGAATTGAGATCATGATAGGTGGTGGTGGTGGGGTAAGCATTTAGGAACCAGAGGAAAGTTGTATTTTTCATTGTTGCTACATTGCACCCTGACTGTCTCGTCTCCTCCCCGAGACCCTTCTGTAAGGGGATGTCCAGTGGCCTACAGATGGGCTTTGGATCTCTACTCTGCACTCCCCACCTCATTCACTATGATAAGATTTTTTTGTTCTGATGATACCTGATACCTTATCCCTTCAACAGCCCGTGATCGTACAGGCTGGTGTGCTTCTTCCATGAGGGCTTTGTTGCTTCTGAGCTAGACGGCCGCTTGTTTACCTTCAATCCTTTAAGACCCCAGACACTATACCTTTTGATAGCTGGGCACCAAGGGATAGAGATAATCTTGCCTTCAGTTGGAGTGCGTTGGAAAGTGGATTACCTCCACCCCTCTCCAGCCAGCCTAGGTAGAAGAATTCTCTCTTAGGGATTTGCCTAGGTGTGTACTTGATGGACAGTACTGGGAGTCTTTTGGTCATGATTTATTCCCTGACTGCCTTGGTCAGAAGGTCATGGACCAATCTTGTAAACTCTTCAATCTAACACAATGTGTGTGTGTCATAATCATGGTCCTGTTCCCAATTTTTGTAGTCTCAACATGTAACTGGGATGTACTGATCTGCCACCAATCATTAAATTGTGATAATCTCCATGCCTTATTTAACTAGCATCTTGAGTAAATCCTTGGATGCTGTTACACCTCTGTGCCTCCCTCATCTGGAAGATATATCTGGGTCTTTGTGTTGCCTTTGACACTTACGATGTTCTTGAAATTCAGGTGGGATGGACTAAAGGATTTGTTTTGGCTCTGATGGTCTTGTTTTAATTTTCTGAACGTTCAAGCTGAACTTACATATGAGCAATTGATGGTCTATTCCACAGTCAACTCCTGGCCTGTTTTAAGCTGCTGATATGGAGCTTCTCCAACATGTCTCCTTACAGATGTAGTCAAGTTGATTTCTGTGGATTCCACCTGGAGAAGTCCATGTGTATAGTGGCCACTTATGTTGTTGAAAAAGGTATTGCCTAGCAACAAGTTGTTGGTCTTGCAAAATTCTATCATGTGATCTCCAGTTTCATTTCCATGCACAAGACTGTATTTTCCAACAGGGTTTCTTCCTCTTTGTTTCCAACTGTTATGTTTCAATCACCAAAAATTATTAATGTATCTTGATTGGATATTTGATCAATTTCTGATTGAAGACATTGGTAGAAATCACCAATGGCTTCATTGCTAGCTTTTGTGATTGGTACGTAAATTTTAATAATGGTTGCATGGATTGAATTTCCTTTGATCCTATCACAGACAGCATTGTACTAGAAGACAGATCTTGACACGGAATGCAATGCCATTCCTCTTGATTGTGTCATGCACAACATTGTAAATCATAAGATTTTTCTAACTCAAAAAGACCAATAACAGTACATTTCAGCTCACTAACAATTAGGAAATTGATTTTTATGTGTTCCATTTCATTTTTGATGACTTTTAATTTTCCTAGATTCATACGTCATACATTTCAAGTTCCAATTACTAGTAGATTGTCACAGCTCTTTCTTCTCATTTTGAGTTGTACCCCATCAGCAAATAAACATCCCTGAAGGCTTTACTCCCTGTAGTAGTTATATAATCTGTTATTTTGAGAGGATTAACAGTGAAGGGGTATCAATCATATCACAGCTGATGACCTCATTAGGAAGCACTAAGGAGATAAATAGCTCACTGGAGGTGGGACACAAGCTCACTCCCTGCAAGACATTGCAGCTGACAAGACACAAGGAACTATACTAGTGCCCTGAGCTAGAGAAGCCACACGGAGATCCCTGCTAGCACTGAGATGCTTATGCCACTGGATCCACAAGACTTCCCATCCTCTGGCCTGTGATCTTCCTGCTTTGGGCGTCATTGCAAATGTTTTCTGAGTCTTAAAAGGACTTTATAGATTGTTATTGGGCATCTGGGCTAATATTGGACTTAGGACTTGATCTGGACTGGGGTGGGGTTCTTTCTTAATATTCAATTGCTCTTGTATATAAAGCTCTTTCTTATACACATATGAGTGTCTATGAAATTGTTTCTTTAGTCTACCCAGACTAATACACTCCCACTGGTTTTAATCTAGTCACATCACTATGGTTGACTTCTACTCAGAAAGTAGCTCCTCCTCAGATTACATTTTGAGTGCCTTCCAATCAGAGATGTCCATGCTCCAGCACTATCTCCAACAGTTTTCTGCTTCCATTCATTTGGCCTTCAGTATCCGAAAATGTTTCCATGCTATCCATACAGTTCCAGTGGCTACTTCCCCAGAAATGAGCAGTTGATTCCTTCTTCATAGTCTGTTCTTAGTTTGGAGGTTTTGCCAAAACCTGTACAGTATGAGGGACCCTGCTGGCATTTGAAATACCAGTGATGTAACTTCCAGTATCCCAGCAACACACAAACCACCACAGTACAACAAACTGGCAGACAAATGGTAGTGGGATATATATACACACACACACACACACACACACATATGTATATATCTAACTTAAAATGCTATGAGAATAAAATAATATTTATAATAACCACTGCCATCTCATCTATTCTAACTCATAGAAACACTATAGGACAGCCCAGAACGGTGCCTGTCGGTCTCCAAGACTGTAGCTCTTTATGAGAATAGAAAGCCTCATTTTCCTCCCTTGGAATGGCTGATAGTTTCAAACCTTTGTCCTTGTGGTTAGCAGTCTGACTTGATGTAAAAATCCAAAGCACATACTAAGCTACAATAAATGTTTATGCTCTCAGCTCATAGAATATAAGCTCAGTAACAGTATAGAATCTATTGAAAATATTTATACTATTGTGTATTATATACAATATTTAATACAGACTTAGTAAATATGGTCTTCATATTAAATTATTTAGGGGAGATATACCTAATTCCCCAATGGTGAATACCTAAGGGAAGCATCAGTTTGTCTGAGCTTTTGTGAGTTCTTAATAAATTACGACTGTTAACTATACTCTTTATAAAAGAGAGTCAGCATTGTTCTAAACTTTGGAACTCATCCCCATGGCTCAATTTTCACTCAGATAGACACATAGGTGAACAATAATATTAGGGAGGTACTATCCGCCAAACTCGATCAAAAGGGCAGAATTTTCCCATGGGTAAAGCTTAGAGGAGAGAAAGAATGAAAGAAAACTATGCATACATCGTAGACATAAACAAATTCATTAAGAATTGAGTCATTGGGTCTCGAAATTCAGGACCACAGTTTCAGGGGGTACCAAGGTCAATTGGGATAACACAGTTCACAAAAACAATATTTGCATTCAACTTTAGTGAGTAAAAACTGGTGTCTAAAAAGCTCACGAGTAGTCAACTAAGATGCAACTACTGGTCCCTCCCTATCAAAAGGAGAGAAGAGTGACAAAAATCAAAGAGGCAGGAACAAAAACTAGTTCAACAGAATAAAGAGCCATTCCAACATCTGTCTCTACGATTCTATGACTAAAAGACTTGGATGACAGTTACCACTAATTTCTCTGAAAGAGAGCACTTTAGAGTGAGATAAAAATGTGGAACTAAACTCGAAATCATAAAGAGAGCAGGCTTATTGGTCAGATAGAGACTGTAGAACAGCCCACAGCCACACTTCAGGTATACAAGTGAACTCACTCCTATGACTCCATTTTCAGCCAGACAATAGACAAGTCATAAAAGGAACAAAGACATTAATGAGCATACCATTTGAGACCAGAAGGGCAGCATTTACTAAAGGTGAAGTTCAGAGAGTTAACACAGAAGGTGGAATAGAAACAGGAGACACACAGGGAAGTGTGGTGGAGTGAAATTTCTTTAGATGGCTTTTCTACCCAAGCGTCTGTAACTCCCACTAGATGATTGGGTGGGACCATGCAAATAGGTTCTATGTAACACTAATAGAGGGGACTGGTCAAGTTTTGTTAACCACTCCCCTGGCTATAAGAACGAGCTCTCTTTGAAGCAAAACAAAGAAACACTGACTATCTTGGAAGCTCATGTTGGAGATCTCTGTGTGAAGTGGTGAAGGCCTCCCAGACCAGATGCACCAAAGACCGAGGCGTGGAAATTCAGAGGCACAGAACCAAGACTGTGGGGTAACTTCTTATCTGGCCTGAAACGATGCGATTATGAAATAGACTGACAGGTAGGCTGGCTTCCTCGCCCATCGAAGCAAAGGCAGGGGACTCTGTGACTGAGAGACTGAGAACAGGAGAGAGACTTGGCTACCAAGTGGCTGAGGAGACGTCCTGCTGCAGACCAATGACTGTACTCTTACTGATTGCTGACTCTGCCTTACGGTAACCTGTTAACTTCCCTACTCTGCCTCCTTAATTGTGAGTATTTTCTGTGAGATCTGTGTACCCAATGCAATGAATTATCGAGAAACAGTTGATGTCAGAATAGGTAAAGAAAGATAGATCATAGCTTGCCTGACCCCTCCCTGTCTCATGGCAAAAGGGAAGCCAGGGGAGGTAAGATCTGGATCCCCATGCCATTTATTACAGGAGGAAGTGAGATAAATTATATTGCATTGTGGGTATTGTAATCAGTAAGATGAAACAAAACGTGTATGCACTGTTAAAAATAAAAGTGATCTGCTCTATAAACCGTCAGCCAAAAGTTAATAGATAAATAAATAGCCAAATGAAGCTAGAAGCTACTGTACTGAATTTTATGCAAACAATGCATACATTACCATTTGGGGTGGGGGAGGCTGCAAACCATGGGAACCCTTGTGCATGTTAGTTTCCTATGTACATTAAAAAGTGGGTGTATTATATACAAAAATACAGTACTTCATAGCAACACTTTCCAGACTAGGTAGCCCTCAGCCAGAAGTACTGGTGAAGAAATAAGACAGTACCGAGGAGAAGGGAGTTCTAGGTAATGGAAAGGACACGAACCACCCTAAGGGTTGTGAGGACACCTTAATGTGCTTGGGGAAGGCTGTGTGGGATAAGTGGGATGCGGAAAAGGATAAGAGAAATAAGGCTAAAAGGGTTAGACAGGGCCAGCACACAAATGCCCCTACAGCCCAGGTGAAGGAGTTCATTTTCTCCTACAGATGTCTGAGAATAAAATATCAATGATTTTAGCTAACCCAGAGAACATATAACCATATCTATTTTAAGATGAACTTGATCATAAATTAGGTAGTACATTAAAAGAAAAAGCCAGCAATTAGAAGACTAGCAGAGGACAAAGGATCACTGCTATACCCTGAAGTACATTATGACATCTCGAACTGGAGCTATTAAAGTGAGCCTGGACATGAAAGAACAAATTGAAGAAACATTTTGGAAATAAAATTTGTGGAACTTCTAGAACAATGAGATGTGATTGACAAGAACAGGCCCAAGTGGAAACTAATGAGGCATCCAATTGGGAAATGCAGGCAATGCTGACACTTTGTACAGTGAATAAAGGAAGAAAGAAAGTATATACTGCTGCTCAATGTTGTGACGAGGAAAGCAACCTAAATGTCCAATAAAACCTTAAAAGTTAAATTATGTCATCATTTAAGATAGAATGTTATGCTGTGTATTGGAACTGACTCGACAGCACCAATAACAATAATTATGCAGTTACTGAAATCATTGTAAAAGCATATGTTCTAGCAGAGTAGTGTGGGAAACAGAAACGTTACCCCACACTACTCTGCTAGTACATATGCTACAAAGGTTGTCCCCCATAATATGTGCCAAATCTAAGATGCTGCCTGCTAATACCTGGTCAAGAACCATACACTTGGAGGTCAGTCAACAGCTGAAAGGGTATCTCCCTGAGTGTTTTCAGCCATCTAGAGCAATCAGGCCCTATAGTCTGTCCCATCCTAAGTAGGGTCCACTCCCTTCTATTAAGGATAATGGATTTTTCCCCTGAAGGAGAGCCCAAAGACAAGGTCAAGACAATACAGGGAGGACCGAGGTTAGACTGCTCTTGTCACATGTATGCTCCTAGTGCCTCCCCTTCCTACAGTGTGTACACATCTAATTTGTCTCCTTCATGTCACATGTATGCCTATTGTGCAACCCCTTTCTGTTACACATGTGGTTACCTGTAATTAGAGGGGCTTGTACACCCCCTAAGTGAATATAAGCCTTGGTTAGAAATATATTTGCTCTCTCTGGGCGGATCTGGCTGCTGAAATCATGCCATCCAGGAGGTGAGCATTCGCATGCTTTATCTTGTCTGGTGTCTCTTTAATTTTATCCCTCAATTACACAACCACCCCTTGGACCCATTCGATTGTGGAGGCTGGTACCCCACAGTAAAGTGTTCATGGTATGTTACATAAGAAAGACAATAAACAGTGCATACAGAATTATCCTGATTTTATGTTATGCATTTATAGAATTTTTAAAAATCAAAATAAATATGTCAAGAAGTTAATAATGGCTTAATTTGGTAGAGGAGTGATGAGTCATGAAAATCTATTTCATAAAACTGTTTTAAAAAGGAAAAAATAAGGCACAGATAAGATATAAGAGCATAGTGATACCAGGAGGGCAGGGAGAAGGTGGGGAGAGAAGGGAAGGAAAGGGGACTGATGGTGATGATCGACACATAATCACCCCCACCCAAGGGGATGAACAACAGAAACCGTGGGGGAAGGGAGACAGCGGCCGGTGTAAGATATGAACATAATAACAACTTATAACTTATCAAGGGGCCATGAGGGATGTAGGGAACTGACACCAAGGGCTCACTAGAAAGTAAATGTCTAGAAAATAGTGATAACCTACGTACAAATGTGCTTGCTACAATTGATGTATAGATTGTTATAGAAGCTGTAAGAGCCCTCAAGAAAGTGATTTTTAAAACAAAATGAAAACAAAACCAAAGAAAGTGTATTTCTTTAACCTTTTTTTCAATTGTCAAATTATACTGAAAAGTATAGAGTATTTTTTGATTATGAAAATAAACCTTTCCACTTTAAAGCAAAGAAACTAGAAGCACCAAGAGCATGTGAATCTCCTCAAGTCTACAGCTTTGTCAAATACGAGGCATGGTGACTGGACCAAATGCTAAGTCTACGGCTCATTCTATAAGGGGCACAGTGGAGGGGCCTCACTACGGCTCATTCTATAAGGGGCACAGTGGAGGGGCCTCACTACGGCTCATTCTATAAGGGGCACAGTGGAGGGGCCTCAGTGGAACGGTGGTAAAGTGCTCAGTGGTTTGAACTCATGAAGCACTTTGCAGGAGAAAGATATGGCAGTCTGCTTCCATAAAGGTATAGTGCCTACAAAACCCTATGGGGCAGTTCTAACCTGTCCTATAGAGTCATTATAAAACTTGTCAGCAATGGTTAAGTTCATAGCAAATTTAATAAGGCATTTTTTCCTTTTGAAGAATTTAGCTCATTAACGACTAAAAATGTATTATTTCTTATTTATAACATCTTATTATATATGACTTCAGACTATGCATATTTTATTTTTGGATTTTTTCTATATATGCAGGCAAAAAAGATGTATTCTGCTCATGCTCACTTTAGACTACTCAGGTACATTTGATATTGAACACACTCTATGCTGAAGAAACAGCTCAACAAATACTAGTAATTTTTATATGCACATACCAATCCCTTAGACTTAACAAAAACTTAGCTCTTAAAGTTCTAAATTTAGGTTTACTGGGAAATCCTGGGAAATGTATATATAAATTGAAAACCCAAATTCACTGTCATTGAGTCAATTTTGACTCATAGTGACTCAGTAAGACAGAGTAAAACTGCACTTGTGGGTCTCCAAGGCCATAAATCTTTCAGGAGCAGCAAGCTTCAGCTTTCTCCCATGGAGCCATTGGTGGGTTTGAACCGCTAATTCTTCAAGACTTTATAGGGAAATTCTCATACATCAAGAATGTGGATGAAATAAAAATAGTATAGACAATATAACTTTTAAACTACATCCATTTCTCACTTTGCAACATTGTTAGGTTCCAACAACCAGCTCAATATGTGAAAATTGACATTATAGCAACAATGAAACACACAATTTTCCTCTAGTTCTTAAATGCTTCCTTCCCGCCGCCCGCCCGCCCCCACATCATGATCCCAATTCTAGCTTACAAATCTGGCGAGACCAGAGGCTGTACACTGGTACAAAAAAGAACTGG
The DNA here is from genome assembly GCF_050624435.1 of Tenrec ecaudatus. Lineage (NCBI taxonomy): Eukaryota > Metazoa > Chordata > Mammalia > Afrosoricida > Tenrecidae > Tenrec > Tenrec ecaudatus. Next base: position 74,034,755 of record NC_134543.1, read on the forward strand.
GAACACAGGGAATCCAGGGCATATGAGTCCCTCAGGACCAGTGGTGAGAGTGGCGATACTAGGAGGGTGATAGAGAGGGAGAACTGACTACAAGGATCTACATATAACCTCCTCCCTGGGGGACGGGCAACAGAAAAGTGGGTGAAGGGAGACGTCACACAGTGTAAGATAAGACAATCACCAAACAGGGATATTATCAAGACATTCACCAAACAGGGATATTATTTAGAAATTATCAAGGGTTCATGAGGGAGGTAGAAAGGGGATGGGAGGGAAAGAAATGAGGAGCTGATACTAAGGGCTCAAGTAGAAAGCAAAGGCTTTGAGAATGATGAGGGCAACAAATGTACAAATGTGCTTGACACAATAGATATATGTATGGATTGTGATGAGCTATAGGAGCCCCCAATAAAACGATTTTTAAAATAAAATTGGAGGATGATCGTACCAGATCACAAAACATAGGGTGATCACATTATTACCTGATTGCCAAACCACATCATTGTAAAACTGCCAACTTATACCATGACATGATTGCCAAATCATATTATTATATAACTGTCAAACCAATGAGGATCATGGTCCAGTCAAGTGGACACATACCAGCTTTAACATCACAAACATTACTCTTACCTCCCTGTTTGGTGACTGTCACTGCGAGATGTACACTGTTAGTGTATCAATTTGACAAAGGAGTCCTGATGGCATTGTGGTTATGTGCTGGGCTGCTAATGGCAAGGTCAGCTGTTCAAGACCACCAGCCGGTCTGAGAGAGAGACGGTGCTTTCTCCTTCCATTAACTGTTAGTCTCAGAAACTGACAAGGGTAGTTAAACACTGGCGACGAGGGTCACTATGAGTCGGCATCAACTCAATGGCAGTGAGGTGAGTTGAGAAGATACATTTACTAGAGTGAATGTGAAACGTCAGAGAATGAGAGTTGATCACTGAATTATTCTATTTTAATCACTTTATCATAAGATGCACTTGATCGATAAGAAGAGAATCTTGGGAGGGAGGGGAAAAAAAAAAGAGGACCTGATGCAAGGGGCTTAAGTGGAGAGCAAATGACTTGAGAATGATTGGGACAGGGAATGTATGGATGTGCTTTATACAATTGATGTATGTATATGTATGGATGGTGATAAGAGTTGTATGAGTCCCTAATAAAATGTAAAAAAAGAAAAGAGGAGAAAAAAATGATTAGGGCAAAGACTGTACAGATGTGCTTTATACAATCGATGTATGTATATGTATGAACTGTGATAAGAATTGTATGAGCCCCAATAAATTGTTAAAAAAAAAAAAAAAAAGAAGAGAATCTTGCTATCTTGGCCATATGCCGAGCCTTATTCAGGCCAGTTTACTGAAGGAGAAAACAAAGGGCTAGAATTAAAAGCATTTTTTTTTCATTTTCATATTTAGAAACCTGGCTTAATTTTCTTAACTAAAATTAATTGCACATCTTATTTCTAGATTTTCTGGTAAATCATAATGGCAGTGAGGTAGGTTTTTCTCTGAGATACTTGTAAACACATCCCAGGGAAAAATAGTGTAATGAACTCACTCAATAAATATAAACGAATTTCACCAAGGTCGGACAGTGAAGGGGTATCAGACAGGAGTAGGGCCAGTTCTCTTGGCTAGAGATTGGGTGTTCTTCTCTGACAAGATTAAAGCTTTAAAAATAAAATATATTTCCTTAAGAGAGCTAAAAGGAAATTCATGTTAAGATACCATTTGGTGACACTTGGAAAACATCACCTAGCTCTCAATTCCAGAAAATGCCTTAGCTATTTCGGCTAACAACCACATATTCTACAGAGTAGAAAAGAGTCCCGGAGTAAACACTCCACGAACAGAGAATTCAGAAATCTGCGACAGCAATTAGCTGCCAGTGTCTTACTATGTTTCTGTGATCTGATGTCCATTTCCATGGAAACAAAAAAGAAGGGAGAGGCAGCCAAGAGAAGAGATGTCAGAACTTGTCAGGTTCAGTGGCTGGGGCTGAAAGCTGGGAATGTCTTTTTTTATTCTTTCTTTTTGCTCCCCAAACAGCAGCAGCTGACTTCTGGCACATAATCGATTCTCAAGTTAGACAATGTCACACTGCTTGGAAGCATAAAACTGAAGTGCAGGTTTGGGGGCTTGTTTTGCATATTTTTGTTGGCTTCGATTAAGAAGGAAGATAAAAATTAAAAGCAAATCTGTTCCAAATTCAAAATTTCTAAAACACAGAATGTAATAAAATCATTTCAAAATTCAAGAAGTAAGCAGACTGTCTTCACTGTGATGGGGAATTTCTAAGCTCACGAAAGAATACTGTTTAGAAAGAACAATGCGAAGGTAAAGGTCGAAACGACGTGGGTCGCAGAGGACATGGATGGCTGATGTGTGTGCAAAGCCTGAAAGCCAGAGAAGTGCGGGCCTTTCAAGACACAGCAGCACCCACGAATACTTAGAATGGGGTAAGAGGTTAACACAAAAGACTCTCACGAAAAGGTGACATCTAATTTAAGACCTGAGGGACAAGATAGGGGGTTAGGGGGTGTTACTGCAAGGGAAAGCCTAGAAACAAGATAGAGAACAATGAATTCAGCAAGAGCAATTGGTTTAAGACAGGGAAAACAGTGCAAGTTAAAAGGGACTGATGATTAGGCCCAGAGGGGCCTTATTTCTCAGGTTTGATGTTGAACCTTTGTCCAGACAACAAGGCACTAAAGATTCCCAATCAGGAAAGTAACAGATGAGATCAGCATTTCACAAAGATTAGTCAAACTATCTCAAATTCCATAAGGAGAGAGATATATAGATAGCTATAGATAGGGATATCATGCTTAGTAAAGTAGAGGAGCAGCAAAAATGAGGAAGGCCCTTAACGAAATGGCCTGACAGCCGTTACAATAAGCGCAAGCATAGCAACAGCTGTGTGCGGGAACGAGCAGTGTTTGGTTCCATTGTGCGCAGGGTTGCTGGGGTTAGACTCAACTCTATGGCACCCAGCAACCACAATGAAGAACTATTCTCTCACAAATCTGAAAACTCAGATAAAAGGAAACATTTCCTCAGAACACACTGGTTACAATTTGCCGTGGTTGATGCAGCGATGGGCGACGATGGAGGAAGGGAAGCTGAAATGGGACAACAGGACAAAAAGAATACTAGTGGAAAAGAAAGATGACATTCAGAATTTAGGCCTGAAGAACTAGGTAAATAATGCTGCCAATCCAAAGAAGAAAAAGCTAAAAAAATAAAAGACACAAAGAAGGAAGGTGGGGTGGGTTGGAGCAGCGATGAGTTTTCATCTAGATTTCATGACTCAGAGGTATCCCAGGGACTAAAAACTACTCAAAAGGCTTTGTAATATGCTATCACATAACAACTATGCCCAAATAACATATTCTCAAAACTGAAAATAAATGCAACTGAGATGAAATGAAATAAGGACATTTAAATTGCAAGTTCAGAATAAAGATAGTTATTATATCCTCTCAGATATGCCTTATACATTATATGTCACTATCTATATGACAGGCTATATATATGTCATAGAATGTATGTTTAAATAACTATCTTATTATCTAGTACTACTGTAACAGAAACACCACAAGTAGGTCGTATCCCCAGAAAAAACAAAGGGTGGTGACTTGTAAGACGGAGACTCAGAATACATCCCACCTAAATCCTATAATAGAGGACTCCCTCCAAAATGGGATCATAACCTTAGACATAAAGGTTAAAATTTACAAAACATCATTAAAGAGATTTCAGCTAGAAGAGCCATATTAATTAACTACATCTCATCCCCTTTCAACATACGTAAGCCAAGCATTCCTTAGAAATTTCTGTATGCTTAGCATCAATCTTCCCCTGGGTCTAGAAGTTTCTAACACAGAAACACGAAATCTAAAGAACACACCCCCGCTCTTCTTTAGTGGTAGTAATGGCTCCCTCTCTCTGCTCACTCCTCTCTCCTTTTATCTCGTATGAAATAGCAGGTCATGAGGCCTCATCCCAGGAAAGCAGGACTTTGACCTGGGTAACAGTGTGGCACCCCTGTATTATCTAATCCACACAATTCTGTATAATCGGTAATGTTGTTACTCTTATTTTAGTAATGAAGAAACTGAGATGCAAAGAGAAAATAACATGAGCAGGGTCCCACAAATAATCTCTCTGACTGCCATGGAAAGCTTTTAACTAATTATGCTGTACAACTGAAGTTTTAAAGTTTCAGTTTTTGAATTGAAAAGATGGTCATTCAATAAGATCTCTGAGGTACTTAATGATACTAATGTCCTTTGCAATTGGGCTGCATCTTTTGTGGTTTCAGTTGCAGTAAATTGCCTGGGGGCCTTATCTGCCCTCCTCTGGCTTCCCTTTCTGCCCCACGCAGAGGTCAGACCGGGCTCCACAATACCAGACTGAGTATATATTAAGCACTCTGAAAAAGGTAGCATTATTAATAGTAAGATGTATCTAGGAATAAATTATCTAATAATACATTAATTCAAACCTATTTCATCTGAAGCTTTCTAGATTCAGGTAACTACTATGTCTGACTTAGGTTCTATCCAAATTCACTAACCATAAATGTCTAACATATTTGTTTATGTGGGCATATGCACCAGCTTGGAATAAACACACAAAAATGGAATAAACTTTTAAAATATTTTAATTAACCACGAATGATTTCATTTTGTGGACTTTGTTCAATACCATATGCTAACTATTATGTAAAATAAGTAATCCTTACACCTAAACATCTATGAGAGTAATTTAGCATAACATTATTCTTATGCTATAAATGATCACCTAGCATTTTAAATTATTCTTTTAATCATAAATGAAGCAAAGAAATTGATGGAGGCAAGGTTTATATTCTTCTGCTTCACAACAATTTCCCTGGAATGTCACCACTGAAAGCATGAACAAAGCCAGTGAGCAGACTGCTTTAAAATTAACAGGGAGATATTGATGGTCCTTGAAATGACTGACATCCTGAGAGTGATGCTGTGGAGGAATAGCCTAGGAGCCTCTGCGTAACTGATAAGAGGAAGAACGACCTAATGAAAGGAGAGTCAAGGAGCAAGAAGCAGGTTGCCAAAACAGCCATGGTGTTCTTTCAACAATAAAAACCTGATCAAACAAAAAATGAAAACGGCAGAACATGATGCAACCAGCAATAAATAATCACAACCAAAAATTACTGTACTTAATCCATGCTAAAACAGTAGAGTGAGATACACCATTATTTTATGGATCACAAAGCGAGGAAAAATACTAATAATTAAAACTGACACAAGGCTAAGATGGTATTAATTATAAAACATCCTCTAATTTCAGAGATATTAAAATGTGAAAAAGATGTATCATCAAATCAATAAAACATGGCTAAAGAGAAAAAAAGGGATAGTAATTCTATGAATCTCGAGGAATAGGCATAACTCTCCTGATAGCTTGCATTGGTTATGGTCAAATCTTCTAGGGATTTGACATGCCAGCAGGCTTCTGAGCCCATAATCCTCTGCATCAGCCTTTATCCACTCAATAATGACCACAGCTCTCCAATGTTCTCCTAATGGCAAGTAATCTTATATTTATTGATTTTATTTATCTTTATTACCAAACCAAAAACCAAAATCACTATGGTCACATTGATTCCAATTCACAATAACCTTAGAGGATAGAAGAGAACGGCGCCATAGGGGCTCCAAGGCAAAGAGCCTCATCTTTCCCCTGGGAGCAATAATAGGCTCAAACTACCAACCTCAGAATTAGCAGGTTAATGCCTAACCTACAGTCCCAGCAGAGCTCCTGGGACCTTTACTGTTGTTAGGTTTGAACCCATAACAACCCTATGCACAAAGGAATAAAACACTGCCCAATTCTGTGACATACTCATAATTGTTCTTATGCTTAAATCCACTGTTGCAGCCGCTGTGTCAATTCAACTTGTTGAAGGACTTCCTCCTTTTCACAGCCCTTCTACTTGACCCAACATGATGCCCTTCTCCAGAAGACAAAGTCTTGCCAACCTCACCTCTAAGGAACACTCTGGCCATACTTCTTCCAAGACAGATCAGTTTAGTCCTTCTAGCAGTCCATGATACTTTCAATATTCTTCTCCAGCACCACAATTCAAATGCATCGATTCTTCTTCGGTCTTGTTCAATGTCTAATTTTCTTTTTTTTTAAAGAAATCATTTTATTGGGGCTCATACAACTCTTATCACATTCCATGCATACATCAATTGAGTAAAGCACCCTTATACATTCATTGCCCTCATCATTCTCAAAATTCACCTTCCACTTGGGTTCCTGGAATCAGCTCATTTTCCTTTTATCGCTCCCCATCCGTCCCCACTCCCCCCTCCCTCGTGAACCCTTAATAATTTATAAATTATTTTATCTTATCTTACACTGCCCGGCATCTCCCTTCACCCACTCTCCTGTTGCCCATCCCCCAGAGAGGAGGTTATATGTATATCCCCGAGATCGGTTCCCCCCTTTCTACATCCTCTTCCCTCCCGGTATCGCCACTCTCACTGTTGGTCCTGAGGGGTTCATCTGTCCTAGAGTCCCTGTGTTTCCAGATCCTACCTGTACTGCTATGCATCCTCTGGTCTAACCAGGTTTGCAAGGTAGAAATGGAATCATGATAATCAATGTCCAATTTTCATATGAATATGAGGCAATGAAAAATACCATGAATTGGGTCAGGTGAACCTTTGTCCTCAAGCAACATCCTTGGCCCTTCAATACTGTAAAGAGGTCTTGTAGAGCAGATTTACCTAAGCAACCTGTCTTTTGAACTTTTTGCTGCAGCTTCCATGGGCATTGATTGTGGATCCAAATAAAACAGTTCTTGACAACTTCAATCTTTTCTCCATTTATCAGAATGGTACCTATTGTTCCAGTTGTGAGGATTTGGGTCTTCTTTACATTGAGTTGTAATCCACACTGAAGGATACAATCCTTGATCTTCATCAGTAATTGCTTCAAATCCTCCTCACTTTCAGCAAGCAATGCTGTCTCATCTGAATATTGCAGGTTGTTAATAAGTCTTCCTCCAATCCTGATTCCACATTATTCTTCATATAGTCCAGCTTCCAATTATTTGCTCCACATACCAGACTGAATAATTATGGTGGTAAGATAAACCTCCCACACATAACTTTCCTGATTTTAATCCATGCAATAATCCCGTGTTCTGTTTACTCAACTGCCTCTTAATGCATGTACAAGTTCCACGTGAGCATGAAGAAGTGTCCTAGAGGCACTAATCCACCCAAGGGGAGGGTACTGTTTGTGTCTCCACAGGGAACGAGGGACCAGCCTTCAATTCAATGCTCCAAGATGTGAATGCAACATGCTGGCGGGGAGTAGGGAACCAGTGGAGAGGTTTGGGGGGCTGGCCCCAATCCCAACTACTAAGTGGACACCTGCCCCTCCCCTCAGAAGAATTTATTTGAAAGGATGGCACTGAATCTGCAGCTCCTGAAGAGGGACATATCTGATCAGAGCACAAGGGAGCAGATGAAGGGGGAGGAGAGAGTGGAGCACATCCTGGCCCACCAGGCCAGCAGGTTGATGTTCCCAATTAGAACAGCCAGTCGACAGAGAGGACTACATGGCTGGCCCCACTATAAGACATGACGTCCCACACTGACCCATAGCCCTGCAGGGCACAACACCGGAGACACAGTGAGGGAAATGCACCCAATTGGATCCCACCAAACTGAGGCAAAACATTAAGGGGGTGCAAAAGAACAGCAAGGAAATGGAGCGGCAAGGTCCCCAGGGAATGCTGAAGGTGGACTTTGGGGTCAGGGCATGGTGCCCCAACAGACTGGACTGGAAAAACACTCCTAAAGGCCAACAAACAATCCTTGAACTAACTACAAGCTTTTCTTTCTTGTTGTGTTCTGTTTTTTTGTTTTTGTAATTGATTTGTTGTTGTTTGGCTGTGCTCTGTCTTGTTTTTGTGTATGTTATTATCTCCGCAGGTCTGTCTGAATAAGATAGGCTGGATGAACAATCGGAGGAGGAAACAACAGTACTGATAGTTCCGTGGGGACATGGGAGATGGGGAGGTGGGCGGAAAGGTAGTGGTGTTAATAAACCCAGGGACAAGGGAACAACAAGTGATCCAAATCTGTGGTGAGGAGGGTGTGGGAAGCCTTGTTGGGCATGATCAAGGGTAATGTAACCAAGAGGAATTGCTGAAACCCTAGTGGGGACTGAGCATGATAGTGGGACAGGAGGGAAGTCAAAGGAACTAGAGGAAAGAGCTGGGAGGCAGAGGGCATTTATAGAGGTCTAGATAAAGACATGTACATATGCAAACATATTTATACATGAGGATGGGGAAATAGATCTATGTGCATATGTAAGGTTAGTATTAAGGTAGCAGAAGGACATTGGACCTCCACTCAAATACTCCCTAAATGCAAGCATACTTTCATCTATTAAATTGGCATTGTATGATGCTCGCCTTCCTGACACAACCACTGAAGACAAAGTGGGTGAACAACGAAATGTGGTGAAGAAAGACAATGGTCCCCGACTATCAAAAGAGATAGTGTCTGGGGTCTTAAAGGCTTGAAGGTAAACGAGCGGCCATCTGGCTCAGAAACAACAAAGCCCACATGGAAGAAGCACACCAGCCTGTGTGACCATGAGGTGTTGAAGGGATCAGTTATCAGGTATCAAAGAACAAAAAAATCTATCATTTTGTGCTCACCTCTCTGATACGACCACTGAAGACAAATGGGTGCATAAGCAAAGGTGGCGAAGAAAGCTGATGGTGCCCGGCTATCAAAAGATATAGCGTCTGGGGTCTTAAAGGCTTGAAGGTAAACAAGCAGCCAGAAGCTTGTTTCAGGCATCATCAGAACAAAAAATCTTACCACAGTGAATGAGCGGGGGAGTGCGGAGTGAAGACCCAAAACCCATTTGGAGGCCAATGGACATCCACTCACAGAAGGATCTCAGGGTGATGAGCCAATCAGGGTGTGATGTAGCAAAGATGAAAAATACAGCTTTCCTCTAGTTCCTAAATGCTTCCTCCCCCACCCCACTATCATGATCCAAATCCTACCTTGCAAGTCTGACTAGACCAGAGGATATACACTGGTACAGATGGGAACTGAAACACATGGAAGCCAGGGTGGATGATTCCCCTCAGAACTAGTGGTGTGAGTGGCGATACTAGGAGGGCATAAGGAGAGTGGGTTGGAAAGGGGGAACCTATTTCAAGGATCTACATGTGACCTCATCCCTGGGGAACATACAACAGAAAAGTTGGGGAAGGGACACGTGGGACGGAGCAAGATATGACAAAATAATAATTTATAAATCATCAAGTGTTCATGAGAGGAAAATGAGGAGCTGATGCCAGAGGCTTGGGTGGAGAACACATGTTTTGAGAATGATGAGGGCAATGAATGCACAGATGTGCTTTACACAATTGAAGTATGTATGGATTGTGATAGGAGTTGTATGAGCCCCTAATAAAATTATTATTTTTTTAATGAGGACCTGATACCAAGGGCTCAAGTAAAAGCAAATGTTTTGAGAATGATGATGGCAACAAATGTACAAATGTGCTTGATACATGGATGTATATGTAGATTATAATAAGAGTTGTACAAGCCCCCAGTAAAATGATTGAAAAAAAGCATCTTGGAATTTCCATCCTTTTCAAGATCATCCATAGTTTGTTATGATCCACACTGTCAAATGCCTTCTTGATGCTGTTCGGTTCCATCAAGTCAGTTCTGACTCATAGTGATTCTATGAACAACAGAACAAAACCCTGCCTGGTCCTGCACCATCCTCACCACTGTTCCTGTGTTGAGCCCATTGTTGCGGCGGCATTGGAAGCTCTGTATAAGGTTTTCAGTAGCCACTTCCTCCAAAGTGGGCAGCTGATTCCTTCTTAGTAGTCAATTCTTAGTCCGGAAGCTCTGTTGAAACCTGTTCTCTTTGGGTGACTCTGCTGGCATTTGAAATGCCACTAACATAGGGCCCAGCATCACAGCACAAGTCCCCACCGTAAGACAAATGGACAGATGAAAGCTCCAGGACCTTTCTTAAGGCTCTGTCATTATCCCTGCAGAAGACAAATTCCTACCATTTTTAATTACCCTCATTCAACATTAGGTCCAAATCATTGTACGTTGTTCTTCAATCTCTGTGTCCACACAGAAAAAGAGTTAAAATATTTAGGAACTCTTCTGGAAGTGTTCAAGATAGAAATATCAGGTTTTTTATTTTTGAAATAAGGGTTTGGCAATTAGCCACCTTTACAAAGGCAAATTATTTTAGGCCCAACTCATTTTTGCTACAAATGAAGTGTGCCTGACATTATTTTATCCCCTTTTAATCACTCTACTTCACTGGATTGACACCTTTTCCTATTAGCACGTCTTTTTGCTCTACTTTTGACAGCTGGCCTTCAACTGAGTGAGACAGTGGCATTTTATCGGGCCTCTTGTAAGCAAGGTAGCAGTTTTCTGTGAGCGTCCCACCTCTATCAGGGCTAGTTAGAGTCCTCTTCAACTTGAACCCTTCTTGGCGGTTCTAAGATTTTTCTTTCTTTGCTTCCACTGGCAGATTCACTTTTTGGTAAAACAGAATACTTAGGCTCCTTGTTTTTATCAACAATGATGATAAATGATGGTTTCAACTTTCTGGCACCTTTCTGTCCTTGCTCTCTCTTCTCTCTCTCTCTTTCGGTATTTCTTTTCATGTTCTCTTTCCAGATTCAGGCCTGGAACTAAGCCAGATGCTGTGTTTTCCCCAAATTTTCCTCAATTCTTTATTAAGGTGCCAGGAAATCATAAATGAAATCTGTTGTTCCATTCAATGTGTGAACTGAATAGTTAAATTATACACAGCAATTCTCCATTCTGAAAATAAAGAGCTCTGATCACCTATATCCCCTTGCGGAGAGCAAAAAGTTATTATGAAGGAACAGAATCAAGGGAAGTTCCCACCTCTCCTCAGTAAGCACGTGAGTCAATGACAGCAGGTGAAGCTGGTAAACTGAGCACAAAGATTAAATCAGTTCTAGAGTTCAGGTTAACCAATGAGGAGAATAAGAGTATATTTTTCACTTAGGCAGAAAGATCCAATAAGGTAAACAAAGGTTTTGAACCAGAAAAGGGAAGATCAGAAAAGAGAAACCTAAGACCTCACTGGAAAGTTATAGGGACAAAGTCCAGAAAACTACATAGGGAAAAAGTTGAACCTTGCCAAAGGGAAAACCCAATTTGAAGACATGGCTAGTAATATAAACCACATGGAAGAAGGGACGCTGACATTCTATTTCCTTCCTTGAAAGTGGCCATGGGCAGCAGATGGACATTGGACTTCAACTCAAGCACTTACTCAATGCAAGAACACTTTGTTCTATTAAATTGGCATTCCAGGATGCACACCTTCCCGACACGATTGCTGAAGAAAAATGTGTGCATAAGCAAATGTGGTGAAGAAAGCTGACGGTGCCCAGCTATTAAAAGATATAGTTTCTGGGGTCTTAAAGACTTGAAGATAAACAAGTGGTTATCTAGCTGAGAAGCATCAAAGCCCACATGGAAGAAGCACACCAGCTTGGCTGACTATGAGGTGTAGAAGGAACCAGTTATTAGACATCAAAGAACTAAAAATCATATCAGTGGGTGCCCACCTTCCTGATACGATCACTGAAGACAAACGTGTGCATAAGCAAATGTGGTGAAGAAAGCTGATGGTGCCCGGCTATCAAAAGATATAGCATCTGGGGTCTTAAAGGCTTGAAGATAGACAAGCGGCCATCTAGCTGAGAAGCATCAGAGCCCACATGGAAGAAGCACACCAGCCTGTCTGACCACAAGGTGCAGAAGGGACCAGTTATCAGACATCAAAGAACCAAAAATCATATCAATGGGTGCCCACCTCCATGATACAATCAATGAAGACAAATGTGTGCATAAGCAAATGTGGTGAAGAAAGTTGATGGTGCCCAGCTATCAAAAGATATAGCATCTGGGGTCTTAAAGGCTCAAAGATAAACAAGTAGCCATCTAGCTCAGAAGCAACAAAGCCCACATGGAAGAAACACCAGCCTGTGTGACCACAAGCTGTCGAAGGGATCAGGTATGAAGCATCAAGGAACAAAAATTATATCATTGAAAAGGTGGGTAAGTGCAGAGTGGAGACTTAAAGCCCATTTGTAGCCAACTGAACACCCCTTGCTCAAGGGTTGTGGGGAGGAGATGAACCAGTCAGGGTGCAGGCTAGCAACGATGAAATGTATAACTTTCCTCTAGTTCTTAAATGTTTCCTCCACCCCTCACTATCATGATCCCAATTCTACCTTACAAATCTGGCTAGACCAGAGGATGTACATAGGTACAGATAGCAACTGGAAACACAGAGAGTCTAGGACAGATGACTCCTTCAGGACCAGTGGTGAGAGTGGCGATGCCTGGAGGGTGGAGAGAATGTGGGGTAGGAAGGGGGAACTAAAAAAAGGGGGGGGACTGATTACAAGAATCTACGTATAGCCTCCTCCCTGGGGGAGAGACAGCAGAGAAGAAGGCAGGGAGAGACGTCGGATGGTGTAATATATGACAAAATAATAATTTATGAATGATGAAGGGTTCATGAGGTAGGGGGGAGTGGGGAGGGAGGGGAAAATGAGCAGCCGATATTAAGGGTTCAAGTAGAAGGCAAATGTTTTGGGAATGATGATGGCAACAGATGTACATATGTTCTTGACACCATGGATGCATGTATAGATTGTGATAAGAATTGTATGAGCCCCAATAAAATGATTAAAAAACAACAACAAAAAAAGTGGCCAGGAAATACCAAAGTGCATGATTAAGGCATAAAAACCTAAGGGAGGAATTCATGGCCCAAAAAACCATTAAGTGCTTTCATCTCCCAAAAGTACCAGGGGTAGGGTGCCAACCCCAGAAGTCAGGTTAGAAAATAAACTCTGTGAGTGAATACTACAAAACACTCTTACAATTACTCCAACCCAAAAGTAAACAAAACAGGAATATCAGTGATTAACTACTAACAACAATAGCTCTCTTTTTGTAACATTTCGTGGTTTCATTTTAGTTCTATAACTTCCCTGATAAATTACTCATTTAAAAATGCAGGCCACTAAGTATTTGCATCAATTAAAAAATGCTTGTACACCTGTGTTCCTAAAGGTCAGAAAACAATTGCAGATTCATGAGTCAGTGACACTGAACCTAAATTAGTCTGCAGTCTAATATCCTGTAACACTCACTAACAACTACTTGTACTTTTGTTTGGTTAGCTGATGTCCAGTCTGTTCTGACACATAGCCACCTTATGTATAATGGAACAAAACACTGACAATCCTGCACTCCCCTTCCCATCATGTCTATGTTGAGCCCATTGTTACAGCCACTACGTCATTCCATCTCATTGAGGGTCTTCTCTTTCACTCACTCTGCTCCTCCAGATTGGTCCCTCCTAACAAATATCCAAAGTACGTGAGACAGAGGCTTGCCATTGTCACGTCTACGGAACACCCTGACAATGCTTCCTCCTAAACAGATCTGTTCATTCTTCTGAAAGTTCATGATGTGTTCACTATTCTTCGCCAACAGTGTAATTCAAATGCATCAATTCTTCTTTCCCACTCAGGGAAATATAATATTCATCCTTGTTCTTTACGTTCCAATTTTGAGCACCATGAAAAAACTGTATACAACACTTGGAAGTAATAATAATGTCTAATGTATCTTAACTTCTTACTTAGGATTCAAGTCAAAAGTAATTTTGAAACTAAAAACTTTTCTTTTTTAATTTTGAAGGCTGAAACTGTGTCCTATACAATCTTGTTTCTCAGTATCCAATAAATGTCCTAAACATAGCAAGTAGCCAATGAATGAATACCTCCTGTTCAAGAGGACAAAAAGCTAAATGACATAAAAAGTAACACCTATTGCCAGTTCATGAAATAATTGTTAAACGATTTAACAAACACATGGCAATCACAAGCAACCACTACTAGACTAAGAAAACTAAGCTAAAATAATACTGACTCACAGAAATAATTTCAAAGAACTAGGCTCTAGCAATATTATACCTCTATTTCCTTGTTCATAAAGATTTCTGGTGGCACTAGATTACTAACTGCAAGGTCAGAAGTTCAAATCTCCCACCTTCTCCTTTGGAGAAAGTTAAACCTGTATGCACTTGTAAAGATTAACAGTCTCAAAAACTTTATAGCACAATTCTACTTAGTCGTACAGGGTAGGCTGTAAGAAAGAATGACAGTGTGTCTGACTTCCTTGTTCTCAATTTGGTCTGGTTGCTTGTTCACGAGTGCAGCGTTTTAAAAGAAAAAGGAAAACTTAAAAACAGGCTTAACATGCTCAATTCTAGCCTCAGATTAAACTCACAAAATATCCAAGAGGAATCACTGAGCTCCATTATAAAAAAAAGTTTCATGGTTAATAGGTTTGTTTTTAAGGAAAAATAGTATATCAATGGTGCTTGAAAGACTACTACCCCACTCAACGGAACCAAAATTAATTAGTGTTCTTCATTCCTTAATGTTTCATGGCGGTTACTAAGCATTTTTTTAAATATGAGGACTGCTAAAGAACCTGATGGTAGAAGGGTAATGAATAAACAGGTCAGATGTCCAGCACTGACAAGAAAGCCATTCAAATGACTTCACATATCGTGCAGTCTGAGAACATTTTCCATGGGATATAATAAATTTCTTTGGTACATTTAGATATGGCTAGCTTAATTATCTTAAGAACATCATTTAATATTTTATCTCTTTGCTTGAGTGTCTGGCAGCCTCTAAAATTTAATATGTCATACTATAAGTCTCTGAGAAACATAATTTATATTAGTTATATAATGTCAATAGGAGAGAGATGGATAATTTCCTTAGAAACTGTTCAAATTATAAATGACTACAAATAAAGTCATTTGAAATATTTTTCTCATGCTTCCCTACATCTTAAGAGTTCAGAAGTTCTCCAGATCTCTTACTGCTACTAAATAATAAGAACTTAGGTATGATTCAGCTAAGTGTAGATTTTCTACAACCACTAATATTTAAACACTGACTTGTTTACAGTTCACTTCAAAGTGGACAATAAGAGCCTCTTTAAATCTTCTGGTATAATAATATTTCATTATGTAAAATATTGCTTGAAGTCAAATAGGTGACATATTAGAAAATATGTTTTCATCACAATAGCTATATATTGGAATGGTTCTGGTAATGAAATTTCACACATCTTTATTTCCTCTGTACATTGGTCAATACCTAACAGACCTCTGTTATCACAAAAATTAATATAGAAAAGAATTTGGTGGTTAATCATGCACTAAACAATGGGAGAAATACACGTATTGTAGTTTCTTGTGTAACTATTTGTTATTCGAGAAACTACAAGTCAAACTCCTTTAACTCTTTCCATGAGAAGTGCTGAGGGACCTAAAGGGGGTAGGCGGTGGGGGGAATCTCATTTTATACAGGATTAAGAAAAGCTTAGACCACACTCAGAGGCAAAATTCTTTTGAAAACCAAGGCTGAAAACATTCCTTATTCAAAAGAGAAATTCCATTGTCAGGGAAATCACTAATACCAACTATCAAGGGAAAATGCTCATTCCTATTGAAGGAGCAGCTAAAGTGAAACTGCTTCTTTAGTTGCTAGGAAACAACCAACTCATTATATACCATTATCCGAACCCTAGAGCAGAAACCTGGCATCTGCTTCACATTTGGGGATACTGGAGATTGAACTAAAAGCACTGAAACTACTGCCCCAAATCCCCGTCTCCAGGGTTTACACTGTGGCCACAGCGGGTGCTGACATCAGGCGTGCCTTTGAAGTTTCTTTTCTATAATCCTTCTAATAACTAAAATTATTGTTTCCAATATCTCACATTTTTGAGCTCAAAGACTCCAAGAAAAGTCTTCTTCGTTTAAGTCACACTGGTTGTATCTACTATGCTGACTACAACTTGATGTGTGCACATGTGTCTGCATGGGGTGGGTGGGGGAGTGGGGGGGGCGCTACTCAGAAATCTTAAAAAATCACAGACATATTAAAAACTATTAGTCATCAAATGAAAGATAATAGGTACTTATGACTTTAATTAAAGTCAAAATGAAAAGTAAATGGAAATGACTTCAAATATCTGGAGATTTAGAGGTAAGACAGACTATTAAATCTAGTACTCTAGTCAAAATGACACTCTAGAATCTATTTGCCTGGTTTTCCTAACTAATCCTAAAGATTAATTTTTATTTCTATGGCATGGCATGCTTTTTCACAATGCATCATCACAAAATGCATTCAAAAACATACAGTACAGTAATTCATCAATCTTTCCCTTTTCTCTTAACAGGTGAAGTTGGAGGGAGAGTGAGTGGAAGGAAGTGAATAAAGTACCAGCTATTGGCAAAGTGAAACCCAGAGACTGCTTACACTGTTGCTGCCTACGGAAAGAGCATTTATAGCAGCTACTCACAAAAGCCCCAACGTGTAGATGATCCAAATATCCATCAAAAAAAGAATAAACATGGGTTATATACACACAATGTCATAGTATTCATCAATGAAAATAATTCATTCAGTTATATTTACAACAACATGGATGAGTTTCAAAAATCTTAGGCTAAATGAAGAGGAGCAACTAAAAAGGCTATATATACGTACATATATACATATACAAAAGGACTTCAAAAGTTATGTGAGAGAAAATTCCATTATTTTTCCACAAGCTTTTGGAAGCTATCTCCTATATGATTCCATTTATAGAACATGTAAACACTCTCTGGTGATTGAAATCACAATAATAAATGACCATGGGGTGAGCTCTGGTGGCAATGTGGGATAAGCACCGGACTGCTAAACTCAAAGTGGGCAAGTCAACCTGCCCCTCCATGGAGAAGATGAGGCAACCTGCTGCTGTGGGGATTTACAGGCTCACAGGAACTCTGGAGTGAAGCTTTTGGATCAGGCCAAAAGACTCTCTGGAAAGGTTCTCAGAATTCACTTACATGGACATCGGTGCACAAAGCACTTAAAGAACAAGTGAATCTTGTTCACTGCTTTTTTTTCACCTAGACCTAAGGGGAAAGCTTTAAGGGGCTTATTAAAATGAAGATTCATAACCTTCATAATATTCTTCACACCAAAGTAAGTCTCAGAAACCCTATACAGGATCACTATGGATCAGAATCAAATAGATGGCAGTGGACATAGTAAGGGGTAAGGGGTCTTGAATAGACATGAGCTTATGGGAACTTTCTAGGGAAATGGAAATGTTCTCTATCTTAATTAGTAGTGCATATACATACATATATCTACTCATTGAATTATATGGGAGGGTAAGTGAAAAAGCATTACTACTAGCATTCCTGCTAATTAACATATGCACAGGTTTATTCCAAACAAAACGTGTTAAGACATATCCTACAATCAATCAGTAGATGGTGCATACAAGTTCTCTTAGCAATTCGTCTTAGTCTCCTTAAATCGTCTATAAAACAAAAGGTCCAATAAAAGCAGTGGTTCCCAAGGGGATCGATCCCCTGGGCCAGTTAAATTCAAAGCAGACGTGAGTTCAGAAGGCTACAGTGAATATTTTGGGGGATCCACAATGGGTCATATTAATGGATTTTCTAAAAGTACACTGGGAGGCATGGGGGCTATTGAAAAGAAGGTTTGAAAAGTCAAAATTATATTGGTTAGCAAAAGGCCTGGCCAGGGATGCTTTCCCTTCACAATGCACCTGCTTATCTTTAAGGGTAGCCACGGCTGTTCCATAAGAATTTCTTTGGGAAAGCTTTCCCCATCTACCCGAAAGCCCTGCTCTTGTCCCTTCAGATTTTTCCATTGCCTAATTAAAAAGATCATTGCAAAGAAACACAAGGTGGTTGCTCATGAATGCTGCAAGTGCTGCCTTGATGCGGTGTAAAGCAGGGAGTGCAGGCGTCTTCATAAAAGGGCGAGAGAGACGGAAACACCACCTTCAGAAGTGGACAGACATAGATGGAGGACATTTCTAAATACAGCAACTTTACATAGTGATATTTTGCTACAATAGTTTTATTTACTCTGATATTTAAGATCAGTACATTCTACTCTGTACAATTTTAACTCAATAAAACAATGTTAGAGGGAAAAAAAATGTAAACTACATTTCCAGTCCAACATGGCAGACTGACCACAAGTAGTCATGTTCTCTCCCGAGACACAGTAACTGTGAATGGACATGAAAGACTTCTGGACTGGTACTTTTCGATTTTCTTGACCTAAGTAAGAACTGTATAGCTGTTTCAGCTGTACAGTTTGGACGATTCAATTACCTGGTCCACTTACGATAGGTACATTTTTCTTTATATATGCTATATTCTATCTTTTTAATCATTTAGTAAAACAGTTACCCGTTAAAGTGTACTGGCGTATAGAGCTTCTTCCCAGCTTCTTCATTTGTCAAAATATGTCATAGCTTGTCAAAGTATGTCAAAGTATGTTCACAGCTTTTTACTTCCCTTTAAAATGTACGGACCATCCCACAAAAAAATTACTTTTCAAAAGCTTGTACAGTAAGTAAGCCGTCTACTCCCTATATTTGAAGTACCCTAATAAATGGATCCTCCTTTTCCTATCTTCCCATCTGCTATTTCCTAGCATGCTTGCTGAAAACATGCATACCATGCTATCCTTAGCACTTATCATAGGAAACTTTGATCTCGCATGACTTACATGTATGTCATAGAGCGCATTATTTCCTATCTCCTACACGGTGCCCCGCTAGACTCCCAGATTCCACAAACATTTGTTTGAGTGAAACCTTTTATAAAGATTGCGAAGAATAAAATCAGATTACAGAGATGTTGAGAGCCTGGCTGAATTCAAAAATCAAAATTTATAAATGCAAGTAATTAACACAATTATCCTTTATTCTGATGGTATTTAGCTAGAGTAAGTAGAAGGCTGGACCAAACCTGATAAATAAAGGTCAGGGTCACAAATAACCAACTGTATGATTTAGGCCCCAAAAGGGAGAAACATAATCAAGAGATTTAAGTGGCTAAGAGAAGAGATCAGAGCAGCAGAATTGGTACAATAACAAGAGGTTATGGTCACAACAGAAGAGCTTCAGAGTGTAAGACATATTTTATCTGCTTATTTATACATCTGAATATAAGAATATCTACCATTAGAATTGCTCAGCCACAGCATGCTACCTAACACAGAATAGGATCTGAATAAATAAGGGGTAACTGTAAATTGGGGAGAAAATGTGAATTACTTTTAATATTTACCTATTTATAACATAATTATAAATTCATATCTACTGAGGAAAAAAAAATTATCCAAGCAAACTAGAACTAACAGTCATCTGATGTTTTTAGATTAACTAATCAAGTCCTCTCTTCATTCTTAATGATAAATAAAATTGTTTTGACAAATATTATATATGCAATTATATAGCCATGTGTACTCTGAGGAAACAAAAATATCACTTTGTTCTGAAGCAATTTTAATTCAAGAAGCCATGATTTATATATTTATCTTCTTCATTTGAGGGGTTGCTGCATGGCCCTTATCATTTAAAATTGACCAAAATATGATTAGCCATAAGTCTGTAGGAGTCAGATTACATATAAAATAGATTTTCCCTTCTTACTGCAGACTCAATAAAGCAACAACACAGTTTTCTTGAAAAAGACATTAAGATTTTCAGGACTCATAAGCAATGGGAAAGTTTAAATCAAGTAAAAGTAAAATTTGGTCTTGGCACCAAGGGACTCATCTACTCAGTCTATCCAATTGGATTCCTTTGGCAAACACCTTAAATCTGACGGAAAATTTTAATAGTTTCCCAATCAACAAATGCATAACCATAGCTTTGTCAACAATACGAAATACTGAATGCCATTGTCCTACCTGTCTCAACAGCTTTTCAGTGGCTGACATCACCATGAGGCCTCTCCAGACAACTGGTGCAGTCTCTTCAACCAGGAAGCCCATGGACATGCTGGAACAGCAACCCCAAATACAGCTGAGTTATAGGAGTCCATCGTATTCCAAAATGTACTCAACAACAAACACATATCCTGAAAAGTACCGAAGTAAAAAAGATATGCTCACCAAGCAATACCATAATTCATGAGAGGCTTCATTAGGTTGTCTGAAATTAGAACAAGAAAAAAATACATGTATCTTTGAGAAGCGTTAAGTCATTATACATAAACATAGTGATGTTTTCAAAGCGTTAAGCTAAAAATGCAAGTAGGTTACTAATATCGATGTTCTTTAACTCCCAAGCAATTCACTTTCTTTTACAATAGTTTAAACATTATAATAAACATACTGCTAAGAGATTTTTTTACTACTAAGATTCTTAATAAATAAAACAGCTAAAATAGTTGAGATATAGTTTTATTAATAAATGAGTCCTCTACAAATTGAAATAATTTTTAATAGCCTCAGTAAGTAATTTTGCCTAGTAAAAGCCTTTTAAACTTTTTGGCATTTCTAGCAATTCTCTTCATATAAATATATAAACTACTTAATATGTGTATACATATACAAATATAGCCATGTGCATATGTATGCACATGCACACACACAGATCTAGTCAGCATAATCCATTCACTCTACACTGGAGAATTATTGTGATCCTTTTCTTAATTTTTTTCCTTATCTTGATACACACACACACACACACACACAGCTGCACTTTAATGATCAACAAATTTTTACCATATAACAATCTTTTGGTCTGTAATTATATATAGAAAACTATCTGTGTACCCACATCTCCACTCACTCTTGCTACCACATCCTGCACTTCTCACCACAACTACAAGAGAAACTCTCTTAGTATATATATGTTTAGACTAGTTTGGGCTTTCAGAAGTTAATAAGAAAAATATTAAAAAACAATCCAAACACAAAAACCAAACACACGGCCAAGTCAATTCCAACCCTTCGCACCTCTACATAGGGTTTTCCAAGGTATACATTTATATGAATAAAATTGGTAGAAATGTCAAAAAGTTTAAAAGGCTTTTACTAGACAAAATGACTTTATAGGAGCAGCTCACTCCGGCATCTTTCCTTGATGGGTTTGAATCACTGACCAGCGGTTAGCAGGCCAGCACATATCTACTTTAACATTTATTTTAGCTTAGACATGTCAATGTACACTCATGCACTAACATCTTATGAAAGGGCCACACACGTCCTTCTCAATGAGCAGGAAGCCAGAAAATAGAGTTCAATAATATATGTAAACAAGCCACACCTGTGTGGTTTATCTTAAGCGCTCCGGTGGCTTAGAGAGTATCACAATGGGCAGCTAACGCTCAATTCAGCAGTGCAAACCCATCAGCGGATCACTGGGAGAATGACATATGGGTTTCTTCCCTCAAGATGTGCAGCCCCGACCCCTGCGGAGCAGCTCCCCACTGCCCGACAGTCACTGTAAGTCAGGACTCAACCGCAGTTGATGTGCGTAGTTTTTGGTTTTGTTTGTTTGCTTGCTTTCATGTTTTAAACACACTTGGTCTGCAATATTTAGTCTCTTGGAAGAAAAGGAAAAACTGAAAAAGGGAAAAAACTTCAGTCCTTAGAAAATAAGAAAAAACTTAAAGACTATGTAATGCAATATGAATCAGAATCCTGCCAGATTTTTCTCCAAACTTTTAGTTATCCCTCATTCTGATTTGATGAAAACATTTTTCTTCCATTCATTTTTGTCAAGCCTTACCAAGGTATCTACTTAAATTTTCAGAGTAATAGCTTTTTTCCATTTTGTTTTTCATGCTTTTGTTTTTACTATTTTCGTTAGATATGTAAAAAGCAAGCTGTACCCTAAAATTATTACTAAAAGTCAATCATTCCCCTGCTTTTCCCCTTTTTCTACTGCCCAACCATTTTCAACTCTATGATTTAACTTATTTTGAATTAACTTTAGATTTATAGAAAGTTGCAAATATAGTAGAAAGTCTCCATATGCCCTTCATCCAGTCTTCCCTAATGTTATTATTTTATGTAACCATAATATAATTATCAAACCCAGGAAATTAACATTGATACATAGCTACACACGTTTTGAGTCTTGGCATTTTCCTACTATTCTTTTATTAAGGTCCTTTTTCTTGTCCAGGATAAGATTGCTCAACTGATTCTTTAATCTCCAAGTCCCTAAATAATCTAATTACTTTGGTACATCTTGTCATTATCCCATTAAAGAATGTAGGGTACCTGCCCTTTCACAATACAGTCACATTTTCATGTTACAATCCCTCAAATATGATAATATAATATTTTTATTAAATCAACCAACAGGTTACTGTTATAAATAATAAAGTTTTTAAAAGCTCATTGCCATCAAGTTCACTGCCAAAATGCTGACTCAGGATGACCCTAGAAGACAGGCATGCCCTGTGGACATTTGGTTCATAATGGTTACACATTGGCTGCTAAAATTTAGCAAGGTGAGCAGGAGTAGGATGAGGCCTCTTCTATAAAGATATAGCGTCTGGGGTCTTAAAGGCTTGAAGGCAAACAATTGGCCATCTAGCACAGAAGCAACAAAGCCCACATGGAAGAAGCACACCAGCCTGTGTGACCACGAAGTGTAGAAGAGACCAGGTATCAGACATCAAAGAACAAAAAATCTTATCAGTGGGTTCCCACCTTCCTGATAAGATCACTGAAGATAAACGTGTGCAAAAGCAAATGTGAAGAAAGCTGATGATGCCTGGCTATCAAATGATATAGCATCTGAGGTCTTAATTGCTTGAAGATAAATAAGTGGCTATCTAGCTCAGAAGCAAGAAAACCCACATGGAATAACACCAACAGCCTGTGTGACCTCAAGGTGTAGAAGGGACCAGGCATCAGACATCAAAGAACAAAAAAAATCGTATCAGTGGGTGCCCACCTTCCCGATATGATCACTGAAGACAAATGTGGAGGCAAATGTGGTGAAGCAAGCTGATGGTGCCTGGCTATCAAAAGAGATAGTGTCTGGGGTCTTAAATGCTTGAAGATAAACAAGCGGTCATCTAGCTCAGAAGCAACAAAGCCCACATGGAAGAAGCACACCCACCTGAGCGATCACGAGATGTCGAAGGGCTCAGGTATCAGGCATCAAAGAACAAAAAAAATCATATCATTGTAAATGAGGGTGAGTGCAGAGTGGAGACTCAAAGCCCATCTGTAGACAACTGGACACCCCTTTACTGAAGGGTTGTGGGAAGGAGATGTGCCAGCCAGAGTGCAGGGTAGCAATGATGAAAAACATAACTTTCCTCTACTTCTTAAACGCTTCCTCCCCCAACTATCATGATCCCAATTCTACCTTACAAATTGGGCTAGATCAGAGGATGTACATTGGTACAGATAGCAACTGAAAATACATGGAATCCAGGACAGATGACCCTTTCAGGAACAGTGGTAAAAGTAGCGATGCCTGGAGAGTGGAGGGAATGTGGGGTGAAAAGGGGGAACCGATTACAAGAATCTATGTAAAACCTCCTCCCTGGGGGATGGGCAACAGAGAAGGGAGGGAGAGGAGATGTCAGAGACTTTAAGATATGACAAAATAATAATAATTTATGAATTATGAAGGGTTCATGAGGGAGGAGGAGGAAGGGGAAAAATGAGGAGCTGATATTAAGGGCTCAAGCAGAAGGCAAATGTTTTGAAAATGATGATGGCAACAAATATACAAAGGTGCCTGATACAATGGATGGATGGATGGATGGATGGATTGTGAAAAGAATTGTATGAGCACCCAATAAAATGATTTTTAAAAGATATTTCCATATTATTTCCTTTTTTTAAAAGATCAATCTATTGGGGGCTCTCATAGCTCTTAGAACCATTCAAAAATCAATTGTATTAAGCATATTTGTACATATGTCATCATCATTTTCTGAACATTTACTTTCTATTGAGCCTTTGGTATCAGCTCTCCTTTTATCTCCACCTCCCATCCTTGTGACCCCTTGATAAATTTATGATTTTCATATCTTACAGCAACCGCTGTCTCCTTTTACCCATGTTTCTGTTGTTCCTCCCCTGGGGTGGGGGTGTATTATATGTCGATCATTATGATCCCTTCTTGCCCCTCCTCCCCCACCTTCCCTGGTATGGTACTCCCATTTGTATTCCTGAGAGTTGTATCTGACCTGTGTCGTGAGCTCTTATCTGTAAAAGTGTACATGCTCTGGTCTAGCCAGAACTGAAAAGCAGAACTGGGTCATGAGAGTGGGGAGTGAGAAAGCCTCAAGGAACCAGAGGAATATTGTGTGTTTCATTGGTACTACACTGAACCCTGGCTGACTCATCCCTTCCTTGTGACCCTTCTGTCACAGGATGTCTTACTGTCTACAGATGGGTTTGGGGTCTCTCTGCTCTGATCTGCCTCGTTCTCAACAAAATATTGTTTCTTTATTGGCATCTTCACTTGCAATATTCATTGTTTTTTTAAAATCTTTTTATTGGGGCTCATAAGGCTCTTATCACAATCTGTACATACATCAATTGAGCAAAGCACCCTTATACATTTGTTGCACTCGTCATTCTCATAATTCACCTTGCAATATTCTTTGTTTTTTCGTAGCATCATGGGCTGTAAGATTTATCCAGAACCATCTTTTCAATGTAGAAGAAGAATCCTATTCCTTCAGGTAGGCCAATTAAGCAATAGTCATTGAGTTTGATATATTTCAGTTAGGCAAATTATCTTCTCTGAACATATTATGCTCATCTTTGAAAAATCCCTTTCTGCTGCTGCTGAAATTACAGCAATTGCCTTGACAATATTTTTAGCTCTTTGAGCACTTTCAGAAATTTATAATTCACTCATAATATCTCATGGGAATTTGGAACTTAACACAAAGCTGAAACGAATGACAGAGTGTCACCCTCTGATTGTTTGTCACTTTTTCTCCTTACATTACATGTTTACTTCCAACACACAGGGAATAAAAATGTAATATTTCATCAAAAGTATAGTGAGTTTTATTAAATGAATGAGTAGATAGCACACACTTAGTTCTAATTTTTTATACCCATTTCTATGGGAACTTATAATAAGGGGCTGCACAGTTGAACTTTTAAAAAGTAATGTAATATATTTTTTACATTAAATTTGTGATTTCCACATTGGGTAGCTGAACCCTGATTACAAGTGCCATTTTAACAACTGGATCAGCAGAACTCAACAAAAAATTAGGTATCAGTTTCTGCTGAACTGGTGCGAACCCGCTAGATCCTATGAATGGCCTAATCCAATGATGACTTAATGAAAATGAAAGAAATAGTTAGATGGAGATGCACAGGGAACACAGCAAAG